>NW_022987564.1:9110334-10395334 GCF_902827165.1 Trematomus bernacchii | reverse complement strand
CATGTTTTGGATAAGATTATATGTTGATTGAACAACCTACCATTGCTTCAAATACAACTGGGAAAGGTCCAATCCCAGACATTTTCTGATTAAACTCAGCTGCCAAGATGTGACATTTAGGGGACAATGAACGTATAAGAAAGGTTTTAATTATGAATAGAATTGTGATAGTGTTATCACAGGTATGAATAATATATGTCAATATATGTTATTATTTGGAATATCATATAAATTATTAAAAAGGAAATAATTCGTTGTCAATGTTTTGCTGCTTTTGCACATTTTCCCCTGTGGACTGCAGCAGAGGCTGTCACATGGTAACATTTGGATTTAGACATTACAGTTGGATTGTATTGCTACTAAATGTAATGTAGGCCTATACAATTATTGACAAGAAAATCTAGAAAAATAGATTTGCTAGAGTGTCTGTGTCAATCTGTGATACCAAATTCCAAACTCTCCCTTGTATTGATTTTATGTCAGTCGACAAGTGGATCGATGAGTAATGATAGACAAGCCTTTATTTGTTGTGGCTATTGGGTAAAGCTCAGTACATCATGTTGCACTGCTAAAGGGCAGTACTATTCTCCTTATGATGTCGTTTGGTTTGAATTCCGAATAGAGTTTTCAAAAACGTATTTTTTTTTGTCTTCCTCTGTTTTGATCAAATTTGGGCATGTTGGTAAAGTTTTGGCAACCTCCCATTCCTCTGTGCCAGTGGACGCCCCTGCATTTGGTCCTTTGCACACTGGTTCAACAGCAAAGAGTACAAGTTGGGTAGCCTGATGTTCAAAATAAACCTACCCAAACAACCATCTAATGTTATCAAAGTCCATTTTATGTCGTTATTTCCGAGAAAAAGCACGTGAGTGGAAGCGGCAGCTTACGAGGAGCACTTGAAGGCAGCATCTCTCTACCGGCGGTGAGAAGGGAGAGACGCACCAGCCGCGGGAGAAAAGACCGAAGTATAGAAAGCAGAGAGGATGATGCATGTCTCCTCTGGTTTCTGACAGCAAGAGGGATTGTCATTTTATCTTTTCCTCGTTGGACTTTCACAGAGAACTAAAGGAAGACTGTCTGAACATAACGAGCAAGCTGCGGTTTGGCTTGTTTGGTAAGGAGATTGAAAGGAATGACTGATGGTGATGCTCATGTGAAAAGAAGTCAGATAAATGGCAGAGTGATGAAAGAGTGATTAATTTCTCTGCTTTCAGGAGCGGAGAAGATGCAACATTTTCCTTGCCGTTATTTGTGAGAGGAGAAAAGGAGAAAAATAAAAAAGGAAGGTTTGATATACGCAGGAGTGAAGAGACGGAGAGCGGGTTATCCGGACAGGAAAAGAAAAAACAGAAGAAATACCCCTGTCCGTTTTGGAGACACCAAGGGGAACAGCTACAGAGCAGAGGGGATTTTTTTTGTATAAGAGATACGCCAGAGGAGAGGGGAAACATACGCCACAGGAGGAGAGGCTCATAAGGAGGGGGTAAAGCCAAAAAGCAAGGTGTATTTCAGAATGAAGATGGGATGCAGCCCGGGGGAAGTGAAGATTTGAAGCCTTCCTTGCCTCTCGATCACTCTTTGCAGGGGAACGGGACAGAACAGAGAGATATTGACGACAGGCTGAAACCCAGCGGAGAGTGGATTTAAAGACAGAGACAACCTGTGTGCCCGTCCCATCTCCCCCTGCTTTCCTCTCTCTGGATGTTGACTGAATTCATTTTTGTCGGATATGAGGGATTTATCTAGTCTATGTTAGAAGGAGGAGGCAAAGAAAACGCACTCCTCTCTCTCCCCCTCTCTCTCTCCCCCTCTCTATCTCTCCCTCTCTCTATCTCTCCCTCCGTTTTCTGGATGTGAAGCAGCATGCGGCCCGGTGAGAGCTTAGAGGGCTCGCGCTCGGCTCGGGGAAGATGTATTGATGTTAATAATATTACTAATAGCAGCACGGAACGCTTTCTCGCGCACCCCTCGTCCGCTATGAAGAGGGGTACGACGAAGAGGAGGATGAGAGGGACGAAGGAGAGTATGTCGGACGGAGGAATGACGGTGATGCGCTGTTTTCTGTGGAGTCTCCTTCTCTGCTCGCTCTCCTCGCGTGCGCAAGGTAAGGGGATGCGACACGCGCACATACACATACACAGAGTCACGCACGCCACGCGCAGTCATACAAACGCCTTCACTCACGCGCGCACATTGGCTGTTTTGGGGTGAGACTGGCTGCTGGAGTTTTTTTCTCTACTGCAGTCTGAAGAAAGATGCTGCTTCTTCCGTGCGTGTGTGGGGTAAAGGAGGAGAGAGTGTGTGTGTGTGAGGGTGTCTGCGTGCGCGTGAGGATGTCTGTGAGGTGTCTGTGCATGTGTGTGAGTGATAGGGGAGGTGTGCGTGCGCTGATGTATGGTGTGTTGCGGATGAAAGAGGAGAAATATAAATTGGCTTACAGGGAGGATGAAGGGAGAGAAGAAGAGAGGGATGGAACCGGCAACAGCCTCTTTCCCTCTTCCCTCATTTTCTGCTTGCTTCAGTTTGCTCTCTCTCTTGCTCTCTACCTTGCTCTCTCGCTCTCACCCTCTATCCCTCTCTCACCCACTCTCTCTCTCCATCCTTCTCTTCAATACAGCCATTGAGCTGGTAGCCAATAAATATTCTTGCGGTAGCTCTTGGGCTGTGGCAGCGAACGTGAGCTGCTTATACCAAAGTGTGTGCGGGAGTGTGTTTGCCTCAGTGCGTGTGTGTGTGTTAGTGCATGTGTGTGAACGTGAGTAGTTTTTTAGTGATGAGGCCTGAGCCTTACACGGCATTTAATTCCCCAAATGTCTACCCCCTTGCCCATTTGTTCATCATACTGTTGACAAATGTTGTATAATGGTGGTGTCTCCCCCTCTCTCTAGCACACACTTTCTTACTTTGCCCCCCCCCCCCCTCTCCTCTCTGTCTCGCTTCTCCCCTCTTTCCTTTTTGAGTGAAATAAAATGTTAAAATATTCACGGTATGCCACACTCTCTGCCACTTTTTTTGTCTGTCTGTATCTCGGTATTCCTCTGCTTTCCAATTTTAGTTACTCTCTCTGATCCTATTCAAAAAAGCTTTATGGACACGCATTGAGTGAGATCACACGCAGCCTAAAGTATATACACACTCACACAAACACACCCTTTGCTGTGTCAGGTGATGTTTTATTGGTATAAACACTAACTGATCATTTGTCATCGTGACTTGAGAAGAGGAAGTGAGAGGAGGATGGAGTGGAGGAAAAGAGGCAAAAGATGGATTGGGAGAAAGAAATAGCAGCGATGAAGTTGAAAGAAAATGGGCGTATGAGGAAGTTAGGCAGGAGGAGAGGAATAAGGAAATGAGTTGATTGAAGGATAAATAAAGAAAGGCCTAGTTTAGAGACTCAAGCAGTACTAGCTTTTTAACTCAACACCCACCAATTTCTATAAGCTTCTGACAACACCAAGCCAGGTTGATTTGTCTGTTAAGAGTCTGTTTGTTATTTTTTGTAAATTGTGCAAGAAGTATAAGGAAACAACTTTGTGGAGGCTATTGAAATCCATTTGTCTTTGCCATTGTAAAGTCCACATGATCCTCCAGTGCAGGGGGTCATGTGTAGGCTGACGGAAACAAAATGGATTTCTAAGGCGATAAAACATATCGACACCGGAAACGTCTAGACTCCTAGCGTTGCACCTTAGTTTCACTTTGAAAGAAAACAGGAATATCCATCCTTTTTGTATCATATTTGGAAAGGTGGTTCACTCTGATGGACAGATGAGAGGTTGTGATCCGAGGGTGTCAAAGGAACAAAGACACGAAAGGTGGGATCTTCTCAGGCACAAAAGATCTAGTTTTAAACCCTTGGGGGCACATATCTTGGTACTGATCTCCTTGTGGCTGTCTAGCCTGTGAGAGAGACCTCATATAATCAGATCATTTGAAACTCCTTGTGGTATAATATGGTCAAGGCTGGCTGAAGAAGTGTTTTAGTATAATGCAAATTCACATTAGGATTGATAAAATGTCAAAGGTTGTTGGCGTTTGAAAAGCAAGCAAGCAGAACAAACGCTTTTTTTCCCTCTAAAGTGTCAGGGCTGAACAGAAAGGTAAATAAATGTGTAATTAAATGTCCCCTTGATCCATGCTGGCATTTTGGGGACCAAGGCTTTAAAAAGAGGCTGTAAAATTAAAACCAGCCACCAGCCAAATGCTGTTACATTTTGGCCGTGGCTGGTGAATTAGTCTACTCTACCGACCCTTGGCAGGTAACCAATCATTGTATGGACCTGCAATTTTATTCTAAAAAACAATCCAAGGGGTAAAGTAATGAAATAGGTGGTAATGGATTCACATGCTGCTGTAGCTAGTGGACAAAAACGTACATTTTTAAACTTGCTTAACACATTTGACACTGGGATACAGTGCCATTTCTAAACATATTTGATCATAATAGGTTTTAAGTGAGTGTGTCCTCCACAAAGTCTATGTGCAATAAAAGAGGACACTATTTTAGATGGCTGATTAAGGGTTTCAACTTGCTTTGGACCCTATCTGTGGCTCTGATAAGTTCTTGTATTTTTGTACATGACTTGTAATTTGAAAAATACAAAGTTCACGTCAAAAAATGAACCTCAAATGAAGTTTGCCCACTAAGTCAGATGCTGAAAAATTGCTGTACTTGTCCTCTGCTCTTCCTCTCCCCCTCTGATCCCCTCTTGTCTGTTTCATGCTCTCCTCCCTGCTGCTCCACTCAGCTTAACTCCACCTCTCCTCTCTCCCCCTCTCATGTCCCCTCTGTTTTCCTCTCCTCTGCTCAGCACTTCTTCTGTGCTCTCATCTCTCCTCCGGGCTCCCTGTCTTCTTTTCGTCTGTCAGATTTGTCCTGTGGCTCCAGAGGCTTAATTTACTCACCAAACATACTAAATCTCACATGTGCTCACGAGACAAAACCCACACACATTTCTCACCGTCTCCAAGGCTCCTACCATATGATTTATTGGCTACATTCAGCCTGTCACAATACAACCGAGAGCTGTCTCACACCTTACAAACTGCGACTTTTGAACCAGATCTGTGTTTGAGCTTAGTATTACCATTTCACAGGTTTTTACTGACACTGTGGATTCCATCCGCACTCAATCAAAGGACTAACACTGATCAATCATCCAGCACTAATGATCTATTTCTATTAGGCAGGTGGGTAATCTATTAGTGGTCATCGGTAGGGTACGGCATTCAAACAGGTTCTTCTCATAAGGTTAATCTTTAGCATGTGATCAAGTAATCAAACCAGAAGGCTAAAAATAGCTAATTCAATTTATATTGACGAGCCATGGAAATGTAAGGCTTTGTTCTTGGTTAAATTGAAATGTATCAGTCATCCCTTGGAAGTGTCTCATAATTGAATGCTGGTCATCAGTGTTGAATTGGACAGGCTGTCAGTGAAATGGTCCTCGAACCAGGTTTTATAACCCATCACTGAGTATCAGAGATTGATCGGTGCAGTCTACAACTCTGATGTTGATTATAAGTCATTGATTGATGCTGCCCATTAATACGCCGCTGCTAATCATTTACCTGTGTAAGTTACTGGATGGGCATTTTAGTATCATTCTCTGCTGTCAATGATCGATTGATATTCCATGTATTATTTATGAAATGGTTTATTAGTGAGCTTTGAGGCCACAAAAAAATAATGCCGGCATTAGCAAGCACAGGGGCAGTACATCTCTTTGTCTTTATCTGCTGGATTCACACACACACAGAAATGCATTTGGGCTAATAGTACACTGTGTACACACACGGAGGCAGACGAGCACTCTCTGAACATTAGCGCAACACAGCCTCTCTAACACACATTTAATCCTGTGGCTTATGGCTGGTTTCTCGGGGAGCGAGATGTGTCTGTCGCAGAGTCAGCCTCTTGATCATATAAATACTTTTGACTTACTCAGAGAGAGAAAGAGAGAGAGAAGAGGGAAGGAGGGGGGAGGTGATACTGGGAAAGAAGGAGGCATAATGCATATACATACCTATTTAATTCATTTTGTGCTGTTGTGTTTTCAGCTACATTCTCTCCTCCTCTGACCCTCTTGACTTTCATTCATCTAATCCTCTCCTGCAGTTCCAACCCCTACAGTGAATTTGTAATTACTTGTTTTTTCCTGCTATTTAACCTCCTCTCCTCCTTCCCCCGTTCTCCTGATTTGCGTTACTGTCTACATTAATAACCAATTTCAGAAGAATAATGGCATAGTGTTGCACAAGGACATGTACAGGTGCAGAGTGTTCTTCAACCCCAGAGACCACGGATCACATTCCAGGTCATACTTGAGGCTAATGTTGGCATTTTTGATCATTAACCAAAAGCACAAGCTTCCCTTAACATTTACACATATCCTTTCTCAAATGCAGAGACCCAAAGATTGAACCAACATGGCAGTGAACGCTTACCAGATACATTCAATATGAACACATCTGGTTTAGTATGATGTATGTAAAATATGTTGGTATTGATCATTTTCTAAATATTTTGATCATGATATTTTTGTCTAATGGTGATCTTGGTGGCATTTATTGTCTTTCCATTCCTAGTTTTCCTAATACAAAATATTTGCGAATCAAGAAAATTGCAATTCAATTATAGTTCTCCCATTACACCTACTTCTAGTTAATTTGTATTCCTTTGTATTGCCTTGCAAATCCTTGTTCTTTGGTGTTACTACACTGAAAAAAAGGACTTTTTGGCTTTGTAAATATTACTTTGATTATATGTTTAAATTCTACAATACATTAGTATTTCAGTAATTTTACTCCAAATGTCTCCTTTTATTTAATGTGTTACTTGTGTTTCTATGTAATTTTGAATCTTCATTTTGATAAGTGAATTTTAACAATAGCACCAAGTAAATATTACCTAAATTATTGTATTGACTGTACAACCTGTTAAAGCTATTAAAATGTACATGGGAAATGCAAGTTAACTGTGGGTGACGTCATAGGAGAGTATTTCCCGCACGTTGCCCCCGCAGACATGCACGGCCAGTCTACTCAGAAGGTTGACATTTGAGTGGAACTTGAAGACTGCTTGGTCAACCATTTCATTTGAATATTCATCGATGTGGAGTCATGTGAGTATGTTTATGTGCTTGGTTAACTTGTTATATTCCTATTAGCTTGTCAGCTGAAGTCAGTATTTGGTTATTAAAAATGTAAGGCTAAGTTAGCTAACATTAGCTGGTTAACTAGCTCATTATCGTGCTAGCAAACTTAGCCCGGTTTCATGCAAGTTGCACACATCAGATATAATATTTTTTTTTTAATGGCTTATTTGAAGCTTCAAAGTTGTCGGCTACGACAACATTCGCCGTTTATAATGGAAACTATGGCGCACTTTTAAAAATTTGAATAGTTTTTTATTTCGGGAGAGGGGGGTGTTCATGGCTCCAGCTCGACAAAAGAAATACTCAACAGTATGTGCGACGCTACGTGATGCGGTCAGTTTCACTGCAGCCTAGAGAAGGACAAAGTGGTCAAGGAATATTATATTTGCAATTAAATATGAACAGCGCGATTTAAAAGGTAAGTGTGTCTGTGTGTTTGCCTCGATGGATTCACTGTTGGCGCTTTTCCAGTGCAGCACTTAGCACAGTTTGGTTTGACCCGGCCCGTAACAACATACTGATACCGGTTAGTAAAAACCATGAATTAATGCTTTGACAAGTCTGCGTTTTGTACTTGTTTCACTTTTGTCTAGTTTCTGAACAAATATGAGGAGCTGTGAGCTCTGAGTGCTAACAGCTAACGGCTGATGTTCCGGTGTGAACGCGGCTATTGAAGATTCCTGCAGTACAGGAAGTGACGATCCTGAACACGTTTTTTTCCCGGCCCCCCGAAGGACTCATCACGGAGGTGATGAGTCCGCTCACCATGCACTTTGGGTCGGCCTTGGTCAAGCCCTTTTGACCCCCCCAGCCTGGTTCTCGTAAAAGCCATTTTTCGCTCAAATGATACCATGGAGGAATGTAACGGGAGTTGACAGGGGACTCTCCCCGCCTCACGAGTGCCTATTTTCGGACACTTTTTTTCACATTTTCCCCGGTTCTATTCATTTTTATTTTGTTGGCTATTTCACCCGGTTCCTTCTAACTGGGACACTGCCCGGTCCGGGTGTCCCCCCACGGCCAGTGTCCAGCCCCCCCTCCCACTCATCCATATATTAACAGATTTTGACATGTTTTGTTGCATTTTTCTCCTCTCCGCTCTGTGATCGAATGGCAAACGCGACCCACCATGCCCACGGCCTAGTTCTGCTGCTCTGGCGGTTGGTTCTTCCGAACTGCGGGTTCGACTCTGATGACCGGGAGGGTGTGCTGCGTTGGGGTGGGGGACTTCCCCCACTTTGCGTGTCTCTTCCTTCCCGGCCGGCCGACGACGCACGGTCTGACGGGTCCCACCACGGGTCCCACGGGTCCCACCACGGGTCCCGCAGCGGGGTAGAGGTTCAGGGCTGGAACCTCCCCACCTCCGCCGCGGTGCACCCGGCCAACACGGTTGTTTGTCGAACCCGCCACTGTTGTCTAGCGGGTGTAACTATACAAGATATCGTTATTTATTTATATAAAAAAAAAATATATATATATATATATATATATATATATATATATATATAATAAGTGTCATTGCGATTTTATTTTGTATTAGCGTGCATTTCCTGTTCGGAAAGTGGTGCTGTACTGAGAGTAAACAATACAATTGAAACAGTTGAGGGGAACGTGCACCTTTTGCACACAAACAAATTGCGTTTGTTTTGCTAATGTACCATTAGCTCCTGGGTTTTAGGCGGCGGAAGTGACGTAATCTGCCACCCAGGACAAGAGATAAAAATAACGCCATACTCAGAGAATGTATTCCTACGGTTTAAAACACATTATTGTACATTAAAGTTACATTCTGATGATTAGTGACATTTCATTTTATTTATTTCATTATTTGAAAAACAAAACACTTTCCACTAGGGAGGAAAAGGTCGGCGCCCTTTATTGACCAGCCGCCACTGATAACAATACTATTTCTGTGTCTCATATATATTCATCCTTTCATATATATATATATATATATATATATATATATTCATCCTTTTTTACTTTATATTAATTGCAATGTCTTCTATAGTAACAGTGACTTTAATGATATAGGGCTAACTAGATGTGCTTGCATTATGTTAGCTAATCATGCTTATCTGTTCCCTTCCCTTTTCAGTTTTGTTTTTGTTCTTAGGCAACATTTCATTTGATGGTTGGTGTTTTCCTCCAGCAGCCTGTTGAAATTACAGTGCCCTCTCACTGTACAACAGCATCAAGTTACAACAGCAAGACAAGACACCTGACCATGGAGGTAACTTTACAAATAATTGTATATTGTGTAGGGCTAGGTAAATTAAAAAAGTCGTCAAAACCAACATTCTTAATCTGTTACCGACCAAATTTCAGTCACATCGATAAGTTATGTGGTCACACTTAGTCTTCAGCCAACACCATACAAACAAAGCTAAATGTAAATACTGTCGAAAAATAGCAGATTAGCACAGCCTTTAAGTAGCGTTTAGTGTGCATTGGGTGGCGGAGGAAGGGAGATGGTGTGGCAGAGCTCAGAGAGGTATAAATTCTGCTGTCTGAGTAAATGTAGTGATACATTTACTCAAATTTGAAAAACACAAGGAGGTTAAGAAGCTATGGATAAAGCAGTTATGAAGAACCGGAGGTCTGTCATTGTATTGAAGGGTTGTATTTTGGATAAAAGTATTATTACGTTATTTTTACTTTGCGTATTGATTAGCCTTGAATGCAGTGACAAGTTGTATGTATACATGTGTGATAGAATTATTTTTTTAAATAACATTTTACATGATAAAAATGGCTCTGAATGTATATTGATGTGTTCATATTTAAGCAATAAATTGCAAGACAGTAAGTTCTGTAATTTACATAATTAATTTATAATGTACTTTCTATATATTTCACAGGTTACCAAGGGAAATTGAGTCATTCAGCAATTTTGTCTTCGACAGCTAATGCAGAGTAAGTTGATCAACTCAGTACTGTTAGAAGTTTAAGTTGACATAAATGTTTTTGTAACATGGTTTAGTTTCAAGAGGTTTAAAGATTGAATTAATTTGTGTTTTTTTCAGATTCCACTAGATGGGTGTGCAAAACATGTAGCTTTGAATCTAACAAAAGGACAGGATTGTTAAAGCACTACAGGCTAAAACATGTAAATGGTTTTAAGTTAAATGTTTATCAACTCATTTGTATGCACAGCTTGATCCTGCTTTGCATCCTTGCACCTAGTTGGTGCCTTCTTTTGTAGCAGGTTCAATTGACCATTACGCAACATCTTTTGCTTTCTCTCTACAATAATGTACTTGTCTGTTTTAACAGCTACATGTAGAAGATAGACGAGATGCCATCATCCGCTGCTTGATGGAGTTCCTTGGAGAGTACAGAGGAACTCATCAAAGACTACCAGGTAAATGTTCTGATGATTGTTGTATCCATAAACATGTTGTCTGTTCTTCAATATTTGTAAATGGATATCTCTACAGGTTAGTGACTCATGCTAGTATGTGGAAAAGGCATGTCTTTTTAATTAAGTTTAACATTTAGATGAAATAAATTGGTATTTAATATATTTAAAATAAAAGCAAACATTTTACTTTATTCCATTCATTCTTTTTTTCATTCTTTCTCTAATGATCTTTTTTTACATTCTGATTCATAATTTGGTTTTCAGTAGAATTGAAGATTTGAGCCTTTAAACCTCCGATCCCACCTCATTTTTGCTAAACTGAATCCAGTACTATACCAGCTTTTACTTCCTGCTTGGAACAGAGCAGCTTTTTTAAACCAAGAAATAAAAAGTGACTACAAATTCCCTACATAACTTACCTCGTCTTTATCTACAAAAGGAAAGGAACTATAAAATCAATAGTTAGTTAAATACTAGGGCTGAACGATTAAAAAAAAAAGATGTAATTGCAATTATTTTAACTGATATTGCAATTGCGATATCAGGAAATGATCATCATTATTCTCATTTTCATTGAAACCTTTTTAAATGATCATGGTGTGATTTTTGCGAGGATTTGTAGCAAACAAAAATGTTTTCTTTAGACTGTAGAATATGATGTGTAGGCATCTCTGCAGCACGACAATATTACATTTAAAATGCTACTTTGACACACATTTTTCCTTTTACAAATATCGCACCTGCTGCGATTTGAAAATTGTTGTAGGCAATATTGCAGTTTCGATAACATTTTGATTGATTGTCCAGCACTTTAACCTAATGAATCACCTTTTGCATATTCAGTCACTTAAAAGAAAACATGTACAGTATAGTGTATCTCAACACCAATTCACATGTTTTGACAGGATGTGAGCAAAGAAATCGT
The DNA here is from genome assembly GCF_902827165.1 of Trematomus bernacchii. Classification (NCBI taxonomy): domain Eukaryota; kingdom Metazoa; phylum Chordata; class Actinopteri; order Perciformes; family Nototheniidae; genus Trematomus; species Trematomus bernacchii. The sequence continues at coordinate 10,383,888 of NW_022987564.1, read as the reverse complement.
CAGAGAGGACTATGCTGAGCACGTCATGAAAATAGTTGTCCTCCGTGGAAGTGCAGCACACGAAGGCCCTGCCGATGTGTCCATCATCATCGAGGGAAGTGAGGTTCTTGATGACTGCAGATGTGTGTCAAAGGCTTGCCTTCTGCTCATGGGCTTCATATATGCAATGAACTTAAGTTATCCACCGAAGATGAAATACACTTTTGAGGTATTTCAGAAGCTCTTTCTTGAGCTAAATGTCCTGAAGATGTCTCCAAAAGTCCATGCATTGTGCAACAAACTTGTAGCCTAAATGTATGCAAAGGTGTTTCTTCAACTTGCAGTTCAGAGGAAATACTTGGTATTTATGGTGTCTAGCAACAGTGACCTTTTTCATATGTTTTGCCTGAGCCCACTTTGTACAACTACATGTTTTGTATATTGTTAAGATAATGTTTCAAAACCTTGTTTAGGGGGTTCTTGACACAGCACTTTTTAGTTTCCCCTGGAAACAGTTTCATTTGTTGTGCTTTGAGTATTTGCAGCTCAATGAGGCACATGTCAAATTGGTGAAGATTTTTTCTTCATTTGATTGTGTTTTGTATGTTTTCTTGAGTGCGTTGAATTCTCAGGGCCACTGTACAACTTCATATTGTGTAATTATTCTCTATAACCAGGGGTGCACACAACTTTCTCAGTGAGGTACTCAGATGAGTACCTGGAGTCAGTGTTTGGTACTCCAACTTCTGGCGATTTATTTATATAAAAACGGGGGGGGGGCGGGTAGTGGAGTACAGAGCTTCGGAGCTACAGAGTGTGCACGTTGTGATCAGCTGTTTTAGCGCAGGGCTGCTGTACAGACCGACGTTAACAGCAGCCCTGTCTGTGCACACGGAGACACGGTGATCTAACCGCCTTCTGGAAAAGCTTCACATGTACGTCGGTACGCAAATGCGCTTTGTGACACATGTGACGGTACGCATTTCAGATTGTTGCCGCGCATGCGTACCTGCGTACCAGTTATGTGCACCCCTGTCTATAACACTAAAAGCAAGGGATGTCAGGGATGAGTGATTGCACTTAGTTTTCTTGCAAAGTCATTGTACTGTATAGATGTGCTGAATATGATCAGGGCCACATGTGATTTTTTTTTTTAAGTCGGAATTCTGACTTGAAAACTAAAATAATTAATGTTTTGAGCATGGCCCTAATCCTATTCCATAAAAATGACACTTTTGTAAATGTCATTGGACATTTTATCTGAGATGTACTGAAATAGATCACTGTGAATTCTGTCCTCAGGATCAGCCAGAGAATGTTGTTTTAAGAATGTTTCATCTTCACTGAGACTATCGGTAAAAAGTGTTCTAACCATTCTGTTTAGCTGCACCGATGTAGGTGCTGTGTGCACCAGATTGCATATGTTTAAACCATTGTAAACTGTTGCTTAGTCCTGGCTGGTACCAGTGTTTCAAAACATAAAGTTGCTGTTTTAAAGAGTACATTGTTTCATGTTTTGTATGCCCATATTTAACAGGGTATTGCTGTTAAAGGTAGAATACATATTATGTAAATATTACTTATATATTTAAGTAAAAAATACTATGCAATAGTGAGTACACTTTTAAATAGAAGAAGAAATATTATGTAAATATTACTTATATATTTAAGTAAAAAATACTATGCAATAGTGAGTACACTTAAATAGAAGACGAAATATTATGTAAATATTACTTATATATTTAAGTAAAAAATACTATGCAATAGTGAGTAAAATTAAATAGAAGAAGAAATATTATGTAAATATTACTTATATATTTAAGTAAAAAATACTATGCAATAGTGAGTACACTTAAATAACAAAAACAGAAAGCACAGTAAAGTTTACTTGTGTACCTGTTGTTAGAAACACTTCTGAACTGTAAGTAGAATTTACTTGAAATATAGGTTGTTAAATTTACTTACAATTTCTGCGTGGAATATTGTTACAGAGGTTTTTCTAAGTAAATGTCACTCCACTTTTTTTTCAGTGTACAGTAGTAGCACTGGGAACTCTCCTCTTAAGTAGTGAGCAAGTTTCTGATTTGCTGTGTATATTAATATTCTTGATATTTGGCTACTCTATATTCATTTGTTCCTGCTCTCCATCCATCTTCCTCCACCCCTAATCGCCTGCTCTTCTTCTCTTCCTGCCTCCTCCCACCAACATTCACCCACACTGAATTTGTAATCACATCCTGCATCTACCATCTCTCATTTTTCTTTCCTTCCTCTTTTTTCTCTCCTCCATTAGTCTTTCCTCTCCTCTGCCCTCTCCTCTCTCCATCCTCTGCCCTCAGATCATTTATTATTAGTCTTGATTGTAATAGGTACTCACGGGGTGCATATTTGATCCTCTCTCATGTTTGTTTTCACTCATAGCCTTCAAACAGGGTGCATCTGGTTGGTTTTTAAACAACTCCAAATATTTCCTATTTTCTGTTTGCCTGCTTTGGCTTTCAAAATATCAGCTTGCTCTTATTGAACAGACTGCTAGATTGAAAAGAAGTGATCATTTCCCCATGCAAAGTTCCCGAGTGCACTCCAGTGAGCAGTTCCAGCTGTTACCCGGCCCTGTGGATCCATAACAGCTTTTTATATACAATTGAGCTTTTCCACCCAGGTCTAGTGCAACTGTGCACGTACAGGCTGGTGTCATAATTATAAGCATAATTCATCATAATTGAATGCAAAGACATTGTGGCGTCCTGCAGGAGCCATCAGGAAAGATAACTCTGCTGTGCACTGACTGTTAACAAATGATGGAATTCTAGGAAGTATATTTTGTATTTGTCCCTAGTGGATTTTGTCACTGAAACTTTATTTTAATTACGTGTGTTTCATCCAAAATTCCACAAAATGCACATGTACGCAAGCAAACACAACTCGAATGCGTTACTTAAATCACTATGAAGCGTTCAAATTTGAAACACGGCTCTGATTAAAGGCCCGTCAAATTGGGAAAATCAACTCTGTTTCGCATTTATTCAGAAGGTGACTTTTCGCAGATATCTTGGAGGTTTCTGAAAAACGCAGGCTTTTTGTATGTGAGCACACACACACACACACACATACACACACATAGCCTCAGACACGCTTACATTGTACACAATCTGTCAGTCTTCCATAGCCTCTTCATTATTTCAAAGATGATTAGAAGCAGTCATGACGTGAACATGTTGAATGGGCACACACACACACACAAAAATGTTTGGCATATAAAGATAGCATGTGTTACCCTGAGGATGGGACCGCAAATAGACAGCCACACACACACATGCGCACACACCTACACACACACTCAGAATCTTACGTGATGCAGGAAAGGCAGATGAGAAATTAACAAAGACAGACAGTTTCACATCCAGCTGGTGCTCGCTGTTTGTGTATGTGTCAGAGATGTTTGTGTCAGGCTAATCTGTGTTAAGAAAAATGAGGGAGTGAAGGAAGAGTCTTTTAATCTAGGATGGGAGTTAGTATTGAAATTGGAAATAGTGTGTAGGAATGCTTCCATATAGATGGATGGGAATATAAAGACACGTGTTGGTCAAAGGGTTTGATCCCTAGTGACAGACAGTCTGTCCCAGTCAGACTGTCCTTGAGGGAGACACTGATGCCCTTAATGACCCTGGGCTCCCTGGGAAAAATACATGCAGTAGCTAAAAAACGAAATTCCTTCAAGACCCACCAAGACTGAAATGACCCAATTAATGCAGAATATTAGGAAAGAGAACAGGTTGTTGGTTAGTCTTGAAAGCAGGATGTGTTCATGACAAAAGCTCCTCATGTCGATGTCATGGTAACCTAAGAATACTTTGGGCTAAATGCATTCGGTGCCAGTCCACTTTGCCTCTGATCTTTACCCATTTAAGTATATTGGCTGCCAGTGTCTTCACTTCCTTCTATGTTGCTCTGGTTCCTTCTAAGGAAGATATTGCCAAATTAAGCAGGTGTTTTGTTGATCCTAAAGCCAACAAATGGCTGAAATGACAATAAAGACAAAGAGCCTCGATAATTTTACTCCTAATTATTGACAGTGTGATTTAAAGGGGACCAATCATGCAAAATGCACTTGTGTACGTCTTTTATACATGAATATGTGTCCCCGGTGTTCCAGGGAACTCACCAAGTGTCAGAAAACACAACCCTCTCTATTTTCCTCCATACCCAAATCTCTAAAAAAGGGGCTTCAACGGATCTGATAAAAACTGATCCAGATTTGAACACTGTCCTGACGTCAGGACGGTGGCGCTACGGCTATTGGGCCAACTCCACCAATCAGGAGGAGACAGCCACGGCCATTGCCGTTCGAAAGCTCTGGAGACGCTGTAGTACATATGCCAGGCCTGTAAGTGGCGCTGTAGTCTGCCACAAAAGCAGCGAAGAAGACTTCCCGCCCATAGTTACCATGGTTACCCTTCTGTTTATTCTCCGCTGTGGCTTTTTTTCTCCCTCCCCGAGGCAAGCGTTTGCTCCTGCTGCAATGCAATCCCTCCCCGTCGTGGCAAGCACTGTAATTCTCTCCGGTTAGTCCACCAGCAGATGACAAACACCCACCTCTCCGCCTCTTCCAAGGAACGAGGGGACCGTGCGGCAGAGTTTCAGTTTCAGTTTGTTTCGCCGGTCAAGATGTCCGTTAAAGTTGAAATCTTCCGGACAAAATTAGAAAAGTGCCGGTCAAAGGTCTTCTTTGTTATTTATTGAGCTTTAAAACAAATGAATAACGACTCTATATAATAAAACACGGAGGACGGAGATCTCTTTTTCTCCCCCTCTTCTGACAGCCCAGCAGCTGATCAGAGCACGTCTCCCCTCTCCTGCAGGGGGGCGTGGTCAGCAGAATCAGACCCGTAGACAGCAAACAGCACATTGAGCGAAATGAGGCATGGCTAAAATGCATGATCTGTTTGGTATTTTGAAAACAGAAACGTATAAATATACCTTATATAGGTATGGCCCTACAATATATCATTTAAATATAGCATGATAGGTCCACTTTAAGCATTACAATATTTTTTAATTGATAACAAATTAGTTGAGAGCAATATATTATCGTCATAGAGGGTATTGAAAACCCCATTTAACAGCTTGCGATTAACATGAAACACATTTTGAATGCTTTTTTCACACTGAATGTTAGGAGAGTGCATTCACTTCAACAACTTAACACATTTTAAAATTGTGTTCGACATAATGATGTTTCACCACTACAAGCACATCATGTCTCATTTAGCAACCTGTTAGCAACAGCTTTTATAAAGTCAGGTAAAATCCTCTAAATGAGAATAAAACAACTTTTGTATTTCTTGCTGCTGAATAAAACATTACTCTGACGCATATCAACAAAAACCCATTAAAAAGAAGCAACTGGAAGAGCAAGAATACTAAATAATCTTGGGTTTTAGAAATCAGACTTTTGGATTGCTATTGTTGCCATGGTGACCAAGTGAACATTAGGATCATTTCAGTTCCTGGTGTAGTGCACTTAGCAATTCAAATAGACACACTCAGACATAGGCAGAAAGATAACAATTTGTGGCAGAAACTACCGTAAGCCAGTTTATATGCTTTCCTTTATCCCAAAAATGTTATTTTCATGGTCTGTCATATGTTAAGCTAAATACATTTTTAACAATATGCAGCCATTTCTAACAGAACATGTTGGACACAATTTGTGTAAGTGTAGGAAAACATCTCAGATAAGATAAATGTTCATGCATTAGTTACACATTAACATAGAGGCCTCAGGGACTTATTACTAAACAGCTTTAGTTGTTGTGTTTTGAGGATTTTATATTTCCAGTAATTACCCTTGTGTTTGTGGAAAAGACCAATTATTTGAACATTTATTTGCTGTTGGTAAAAAAACAGTCAGGTCTCAAAAGACACAGGCAAATGCACAGCAATTGCTCATTTGATTTGATCAGTTTGCTAGAAAAGTGAACCCTCGGTGAACCCCACTTCTCGAATGTATCCACATGTTTTAATTACCATCCATTTTAGAATGAATGTTAATGTGTTTTTGAAACTATAAAGTGCTATGATTGGGTGAACCAATCCTATCTGGGGCATTTTATAATCAGCACATAACAAAACATGTCAATTTTGTTTTACCCATTTAAAGAAATAATAGTATTCTGACTCTACCAGAGAGAAAAACACGGAGCAACTGAGGGTGTTTTTTTGTTTGTGTTTAGACCTGGTATGAGATGACAGGTATGCCCATGTACACACATCACACACACTTCGCTATCTCACACACACTCTCACTAGAAGAATCATCTAGTGAATCCCTGATTCCCTGATTTTAGATGTTTTTGTTTTATTGTGATATTTCAAGACTTTTTTTGCATACATGGAAGTATTTGGAATAATTATTCAGTCGTGCCTGCATGCATATGCCTCGCCATCACCTGCAGTCTTATTGGCTGATGAGTCTCAGAATCTCAGAGCTCTGCAGGTGTTGCATTTCCTTCCTAAGTGATGATGTATTTCCTGTCTGAGTCTTGCGCCTTGGGAGACTTTTTGTACTGTTGTTCATTCTGTCTATGTATCTGTGTGTGTTTCTGTGCACATGATGCATTCCTATATGTGTGTGTGTGCGTGTGTGTGCATGTGTGTGCGTGTCTGCTGGGTTTTCAGAGAAGACTTATTTCCCCAGCAGGCCCTGTCAGGCTGTTTCTGGGCGCACTCAGTTCACAGCTGGAGGCTACTGCTGTCACCTGCTTACCTAACATCTCTCCTCTCTTATTTTCTATTTTCCCTTTCCCTTTACTTCCTCTAATCTCCTCTCATCTCAGCCATAACATGTTGGCGCATATTTCTACAAAATGAGTAAAAGTTAAACGGAATCAAGTCAGTTATTCTTGGCAAAAATTACTCCAAAGAGACTGTGCAGCCAAATAATTGAGTCTAAATGATATACTGAATTTGGGTTGGATTTGGCAGCACCTAGTTGTTGTTGCATATTTCCACCAACTGAATACAGCTGCTAGGTAATGCTAGTATCTGTCAAGGCCACCACCTTGCTATGAGGCTTTCTCACAACAACAAATACTTAAAAAGCAATACAATTCAGTTGGAGGCTGTCCTTCGGGTTACGTAAAAGCCCACATCTTTCTACGAGTTTGATTTGTCCATTCTAAGCTCAAGATAAAACATGAACTGTTAATATGATTCATAGTTCTTAGTAGCAGGTGATTATACACCAATGAAAATAATTCTGATAATAGATCCATATATTCATACTTCAACTTGGTGCTATGTCATTGACATATCCAAACTTACTTTTGTCTGATTTGCAGGGAAATAGAAGTTTGCTTCACAGACATTCCAGAGGTGACGGGGCAGCTCACAGACAAAAGCTCAGCAGGGTGTACAGGACACCATTAAACGTTTTGATCTTTGACACATGCCGTCTGTTTCGCCCGCCCCCTCGACCCTACCTCGCTCCGTCTCTCTTTCTCTCTCTCTCCTTTATCAATGGCTCCCTACTTTTTTCTCCAGGGTCACCAGGTCAGACAGAGAGCAGATGCTTAACCACATGACCACAACCAAACCTGACACCACAACACAAAACCCCCAATCTGTCATCTCCCCTTGTTACAAGTATTAGTTTCTGTGGAAGACATTGTGCACCTGTTTATTGTCTCTACTGGATTTCCAGCGATAGCATGGAGGTCTTGATTAATCAAATTCTGGATTCAACTCAGTGCAATCCAATTTGTTTAAGCACCATTGCTTGATATTGGATATATCAGAAGTTTGGTTCGTAAATGTTTGATTTTGTGTTTTCCAATGACTTATTTGTGTAGGGCTTCACCTGGGATTCACACCTGGGTTAAATCAGGTGAATTCTGCATGTTTTGTGGTCAGTATTTACTGATGTAGTCATGGTGTCTCAAGCTGATTAAGTCGGTCGCCCATAACAAACCTCCTAGTCAGTGACATCATTCATTTGGTAGGTTTTGTTTACTTGATAAGGCACGTTCATGTGAATCTGACAGGTACAGAAAATGATATAGATATTCATTCATCTAAAAGATGTCTTTCTTCTTTGGCAAGCTTCCTGTGATACACTTTGTTCTGTTGCATTTGGTGCCAAAGTTCCTTTAGGTTTTATGTGATTTTACAAAACCTACGACAGCAGCTAAGTGCCTCTTTGGCTTGAAAAGCATGAAAAACAATTTAATCTCCATTTTATTGTTAATAGAAAACCATATTTTTTGGTTTAAGACACTATCCTTCTCCTTCCATCCCCATTCACTGAAGAAGTTTATGTTTGGAAAAAGTGTATTTATAGAAGGAGACATCTTAGGAAAAGTGCATATTGGCAATTTTGTGATTACAATTTTATATTTTATGTATAACATCTTGTTGATTCAGGTTACAAAATGTTAGGTGCGACAAGATTGAGAATTAAAGTGAATCAGACATCATATCAGAGCAACTTCAATTAAAGACAGTTATTTGGTTATATTGTCCTTATTGATTTATACATAAATGTCTTAAACAAATCAAGAATAGCCCGAAGCCACATGTAATATTGCCTCGTAGCAACTCTCACCTTGTCAAGTGATGTTTTCATCAGCTAATCTTCTGGAAGTAATTTATTGTATCCTCTAACAAACAAAGGAAGCAAAAGGCTATTCTAAGTACTCCTCAATGTCCAAATGCCTGGCAGAGGTTGAGCTGAAATGAGTTTCTGAGATCAAAAGGAACATAGCGATAAAGGATAAAAGGGCTAGAAAGATTAAAAAGGATTTGCGTCACTGGTTTAGAATTACTCCTTTATGGAGCAGAAAGCAACAGAATGAAACACAAGGAACCCTGGACTCCACACATGTCATGAAGGGCACTGCGCTCGAAAGACATTTCTTTGGATTCCACAAAACGTATCAGGTTTTCCCAGAAAAGAAATCTCTAATGTTTACTCCACAAACGTCATCAAAGCAGCTGCCATGTCTACTGTGATATCTATCAGAGACAAAACTAAGACACTTCCTTTGTCATTATGAACCAAGGTTATATGGGCTATTTGTCATAAATGCCTACTGTCATTAAGTTTTGAAGGCAACAGTGAGTACATTTTGTCTGCAGATGGGAAACAAGCCAATGTCTCTCCGACCAGTTTGTTCTGATCTGAAAGCCACTTTGGCTGTAAATTTAACAGGCTGGGAACATTTAGAAAAGCTCTGCCACAGAGGTTTAAAATATTAATTTTGATGCCCTTTATGTATGCATGCAGTATTTAACTTAAACAACGATTCTCATTTAGGCACTCATGTGAATCCGGTTAGTCCATTAACATAGTCCAGTGATTTATTTTGTGTTTTCAATTACGGTTGAAAAAACAGGCATACTGTTGGCCCACATAATGAAATTGAGGAGGATATTGGATTATATGGATTACATCCATCCATCTGTTTATGAGTCCTTCAAATATATGTGAGACACTGCTAATTGGAGCAATGTATCTTACTATCTTACATAAGATGTTCCAAGGAAGTGTTATAGGTCAAGCCAAAGTCATCTGTTTGGCAATGCTTCTGTCATTTATGGCAATGATAGATGTTGATTGTTGACCTATTTCGATGGAAATGTAAGAAATTATCCAGCTGCACATTTAATTATTGTTGATCATGCTGAGGAGGTGTTCTCTTTCCATCAAAAGCCTTGTGAATTTATGTGTCGCTGTGTAGTTTTTACTGACCTGTCTACTTCAGTCATTAGGGGCCATAACTCAAATTAATGACATATATTACCTTGAGACAATCCTTATGATATGGTTATGAAAGGCTGATAAATCTGTGGAGTTCAATTCTATGATTTATGAGCTATAGATAAGACTTTATAATTTGGCTTTTGCAGCCAACCAATTACTCGTGCTTTTTAGCCCAGCCAATTATCATTAGCTGGGTAACCTCATCTCTTTCCCGTGACTTTTCTGCACAATATTTACAAAACAGACCACAAGAGTCATCATGGATAAACAGCACATTTTGGTCCTACTGTTTTTAACTGTTAGAAAAATATCACTCGTCACCGGCTTGAGTTTCAAAACAGGATACATGTATTTATTATCCTTGCATAATGGAAGTTATTATCACATACAGAGCATATGGTACAACTAGTTTCCTTCACATTGTCCTTCACATGCTTATATATAGTACAAGAGAGGTGTTTCACATTCACAAAATAGAGAAATATAGGCAGTAGTATAAGCAGTATACAATGCTTTGTACAGATTAGCTAAGGCCCACATCAGAAATGATCATGCTTGCCGTATCTCCCTAAAGGCTGAATCTTCATGTTAATCGTTGTCACAGCTATCATATGCATAAAACAGTTTGTTAGCTCTGAGTGTTAGCGATGCTTGCTAATGTAAACACAGACCATATTACTTCCAAAACACGATGGAAATGAGGCACGGTAACAGTACAAATTTTGCTGAGCTGTCCAGGAGAAAACAGTCAACTCTGCAGATGTTTTAATCTTATTTTCCTTACTATGTACCCTGCAAAAGAACAAAAGAGATTCAGGAGACATTCAAGATGCATATTTTTTCAATACAAATGAAACTACTATTGTGGTAATCAGATGAGACAATTAAAGCATGAATAATTAAAATATAATTACGTGACATTTGTTTTAAGACAACATTTTGAACTTCCATCATGGCAATTAAATGGGAATAAATCAATTACTAAGGAAGATTGAAGCAGTTCTGTAAAGCTGAGTAAAGTAGCATGCAGAAATGTGAGTTCAAATGCCCATGTTAGCAAACTCCTTAGGCGCTTTCACACCGGAGTACTTTTCCCCCCGAACTAGGCCGATAGGGGGGAGAGATTTGTTTTCACACCGAAAAGATCTGGAACTAGTCCCTAGTTCGCGCGAACCTTTTCACCTCCAGATTGTACTTTCCTGGGGAGGAAATTGTTCGTGGGTGTGTCGGCTACACTAACAATTTCTGATTGGCTGGGCGAATTGTAAACCACGGCCCGCAAAACTCCGAAAAGTTTTGTGAAGCCGCCATTTAATTTGCTCGCATTAGCATTAGCCGCCATTTAATTTGCTCGCATTAGCATTAGCCCAGCGCACCAACGGAGAGAGACTAACTTACTTACTTAACACAAAAGAAAACATGAGAGCGGTGGAGTGATGGGAGCGGTGGAGTGATGAGGAGCTGTCAGCGCTTCTGGCGAAATTGTTACCGGAGTACAATTTCTGATTGGCTGGGCGAATTGTAAACCACGTCCCGCAAAACTCCGAAAAGTTTTGTGAAGCCACCATTTAATTTGCTCGCATTTGCATTAGCCCAGCGCACAAACGGAAAGAGACTAACTTATGGCAACACAAAAGAAAACATGGGAGCGGTGGATGAGGAGGTGTCGGCGCTTCTGGCGATTTACTCGGAAGACGCGACCCAGCTGCTTCTAGTGAAGCCGGGGGACTCCGGGACTTCGGGTGGAAGTATATGCCGTAAAGTTATTTGCGGTTTGCCAGTAAATCCAAAGTAGAAGAAGAAGAAGTGACGTCAGCGGCTTCATTTGCGTAATCCTCCCTCAGGGACTTATTCCGGTGAGAACGCGATCTACTAGGACAGTTCCATGGACTAACGAGTTCGGGGGGACTAACTACCGGGGACAAGTACCGGCTAAGTACTTGGTGTGAAAGCGGCTCTTGCCTGCCTAAGGTGCTGTTTACACAAGAACGCAAACGGTTGTATCCGCTACTTTTCTCTTTCGTATAGCCCGTTCGTTCACACAAGGCCGTAACGGAAACGCGGAAACGGACCCCGGGTCCCAAGGTGGATAGATCTGCAAACGGAACGCTCAGTGTGTACGCCCTATACGATCATTTCCTGATAACGATGAAGCCATAGTCCCACCTCTCCCCACCTCTGCTGCTCACTGCTGTAGCATGGTCAGTACTACAGCGCTTTCGTCTCCAGTGCTCGTGCGGAAGTACAGCGCCGCTTATAGGCCCGGCATATGTACTACAGCGTCTCCAGCGCTTTCGAGCGGCCTCGTGTGAATGGAAGACTTTTTTGATATCGTATTCGGTTCGTTTGCGTTTCGTTTGCGTTTGCGTGTAAATGGGGTCTAAAGGTCCTTGAGCAAACTGCAGAAATCTGAGTGATGCAATTGAGTGACAACAATGTCAACATCAATGCTGATTATTGTATAACGTCAGTTAATGTGAATTATTCAAACAGAATGTGATCTCAACTGCGGAAGAAGCATTGTAAAATGCTGTCCTATTGTATTGCAGGCATTAAACAGTATTGATAAGAGCTGTCACATTCTGTTTAACACAGAAATTATTTAGTTTTTTGGCATTCACAGTTTCTTGACGCTGCTGATGTGCACCCACTCAACTTAGTTCACCATGATGTAGTGTCAACTGAGCGTGTGCTGTGGAATATTTCTGCTTGAACTCAAACATTTTGACAATCAGTTGGCAAACATGATATATTTATCTTCATGCTGGCTTGTTTACACAACACGGAAAGGTGATGGATTTAATTTAAAAGGCTTATGAACCAAAACTCATTTAGGCATGTGATTGACAAACACAGTCTCGCAGGACGAGGCCCAAGTACGTGTGTCCATCCATCCGTCCACCCCACCATTTGTTGTCTGAGCACACTGTGGTTGTCAAATTGGATTTCGCTGGGTTGTTATAGATGTTCTCTACCGATGTGCTGAGCATTAGGATTTTATTGTGGCTTGGTTAAATGTGTCACCTGCTTTCAATGTGCTTCTACACATAGTGTCACTGCAGCTAGCTTTTCATGATCCTTATAACTAAAGTCAATAATGCTCTAAAGTAAATAATTGTTTTCTCTGTGGATTACTTCCATCATGTTGCCCACTCGTTTAGAAGACATATATTGAGAGTGCTGTTGCCCTGATCGATAACATTGCAGCTCATTTAGCCAGTGCTTTTTGCTGCGTTTTCTGCAAAATACTGAACCTGAACCTTCTGAAATCTAGTTAAGACCCATGATACACGAAGATAATTCACCGACTTCTATCTAATGATAAAAACGTTGATAGCAAACGCACATTTAAGTATAAAAGCATATGTTGTAAAAAGAAGAGATGCAATAATATTGTACATTTGTGACACTCATTTTGAACCAAATTTGATTGAATGCAGAGGCTTCCTGTGTGCTTTCCGATCGCTGTAGTTGACTCGACTTTAATTTGGTCTAGATGGAAGTAAATTGACCCCTGATGTTGCTGTCTGTACCCTTGAGGGGATGAGTTATGAGTAAGAGCACCAGGGGGAAATAGATGTAGCAGGTACTAAGTACCGATGTTACTGTGGTGGAAACAGTGTGGTGCTGAAATTATAATCGCACCTCCTCTTCACAGCTCAGCAGGCTTTCAGGAACCTGCCAAGACCACATTTAACACACACAGATAGACAGACACTCAGACACTTGCATGTAGGAAGCGGCAGACAGTCAGCCTGGAACACCGACATCAAATGTGCAACACCCACACAGACACGGACCTCCTACTCAAATGATATGGCTGTTCAATGTTTGTGCATTGCCCTTGTTTTATGTTTTGCAATTGACTCCATGCATTCAATTGAAGTCAATGTTGAATATATTTGTTTTAACATGCTACCAATCATCACTAGAGGAGGCTGTCATTTTATTCATGCGACAAAGCAACTGTTGCCAATTTGATATAAGGGCAATACTCTGATTACTTTAAGCTGATATATGCATACATCTCACATCATACATTTGTTTATTTTAATTATCTGAGCCATATTGTGTAGGTGTTTTTTTTATCACAATATGCCCTCTGTAATTAGATAATGCCATCAATGAGACACTGATATACCTGTTGGGAAGCTGTGAGAGACAACACATGCAGCTGTTGCACCACAACACGCTACTGTACAAGCAGGGTTGGGTTGTAACGGAATACATGTACCGGCGTTACGTAATCAGAATACAAAAATCAAGTAACTGTATTCAGCTCGCGTTACATTTGAAAAACGAGTAATCTGATTACAGTTACTTTCGTAAACCTGAAGTGAATACATTTTGGATTACTTATTGGAATTATTGGTGGAAAGATTTCCTCACAACATTTAATATTCATTACTAAAGGTACAGCCGAATCATCACAGCGCACAAAACCTATTACTGCCGCAGATGGACCAAAAAAGGGAGCGTTCTTTCTAATGATTCTGAAGGTAAACACAGTGAAGGCGGTGCATGAAAGGCGGTGCGTGAAAGGTGGTGCGTGAAAGGCGGTGCGTGAAAGGCGGTGCGTGAAAGGCACTGCGCGCTCCTCTTCTCAGAGGCTGAGTTAACCCTCCCGCTGCCTCCTGGTGCTGCAGAGATTTCATGAAGTGAAGGAGGTTTTCCTTCTATAAAACCGCTGTGGGCAGCAGATACTGTGAGTGTCACGGACATGAATTCATAGATCAAGGCAGACTGGTGCACACACTCTCCTGTTTTGCCAATCCGGTGCTTAAACAAATATAGCTCTACATCCCTGGCCGAAATGTCCTTAAAATTAAGTCCGAGTTCGACATTTTAATTCATGTCCTGCACTGGCGACACGCCCGTTCTAAGCCGTGTCCCTCACTCCTCACATCCCAAGCTGCATCCCCAAAAAGTTTATTATGTTGTTACATCGTTTCAGATGTTATGTTTCAGTTGTGCTCTTGATAAGCCATTAAAACAGTAAAAACACGTTCAGTTTCCTTTTGCTTTTTGTGTCTCCTGTACACCAAAACATACCCATCTGTGATGAAGAAAGTAATCCAAAAGTAATCTAAAAGTAATCTGAATACGTTACTTTTTTAAGACACGTAACTGTAACTGTATTCGGATTACTTTCAGAGCCATGTATTCAGTAATCAGTAACTGATTACATTTACAAAGTAACCCTCCCAACCTTGTGTACAAGCGATTGTACAAAGTACAAAAATGTAGTGTTGATCTGGGAAATTGTTGGGTATTAAGACTGTGGTAGTTAACTGTGGACACATATATACCCCAGTTATTGAGTTAATACAGAACACAGTTATTAGGAAAAACCCTTTAATATTGTCTTTATGTTAACAACAGAACTGTAAATGTGAAAGCCAACAATGTGGAGGAACCCTCCTAAATACAGGAATGTACTGTATATAGGATTGGATCCATGTTGAGTCATTTAACTACCAATTTTCATTCATCTTAATTTTGAAATCTCAGTATTTCGTGGAACACCAACAAATAAAATGGATCTAAAAAAGACACACACATATTACATCAACAAAAACCAATTACCTGAATTGAATTGCCACCAAAAAATAAAGTGTAGTAAAGAGTTGTGCTACTTGTTACCACTTCACCTCTAATATGGTGTGTGTGCCAAAGACAGGGTTTGGTATCGATTTTCTGTAAAAGTTGAGTGGCTACGTGTGTGTGTGTGTATCTGTTTGTGTGTGTGTGTATCTGTTTGTGTGTGTCAGTCAGGTGGTTTATCTCAGCTTTGTGAGAGAGGCAGCAAATCTCCCTGTAATTACAATCCGAATAGTCCTGACATTTTACCAAGACTCCCCAGGTGTGTGCATGTGTCTATGTATGGGTTTGTGTGTATGTGTGCATACTACGTTTGTGTGCTGAAGGCCTTTTGTCTTGTGGGGCTGAAACAGCTGGGTGCTCCTCGCTAATTAACGAGGAACCTCATAATTACTGTTAACTGGCCTACTATAGTTGAGAGAGAGCGAGAGAGAGAGAGAGAGAGAGAGAGAGAGAGTTGAAACAAGCAGAAGTTGAGAGAAGACTGAGGACAGTGCAACTAATGTAAAAACTGTGAGAACATACAGACTACAAATAGTACCTGCCGAGTTCATGTCCAATATAAAATGTCTTGTGATTTGTGTTTAATGCCTGTAAACAAGTAGGTAGCCATTTTATGTTCCACTTTTTTTTTGTACCTTAATCAGATGGTTAGCATACCTACAATTATGCAAACAATCACTGATTGCACGGCAAAATAGGAACAAATTAGGCACTATAGGTGAAAGTGAAATGTATTAAAGGATTACACTAAATGTGTAATCCTTTAATATCAAAATATATCAAAAGAGGGCGACGACCTGGAGTCCCATGAGGCTTGAACCAGCTTACCTTGGATGTAGCAGTCGATCAGGTATTTCTTTCCTACTAACGGAGCCATTTTAGTCTGTTTTCTTTTTTTGTGTGACTTTTTCGCCCTTTTTCCACAGTACGTACATTCTTAAGACATTTCTGTGTCAGTGGTCATAATCCAGGAAATTATCGTCTTTCGCCATATATAATCTGCTGCACAACAACCCTTTAAACTGCAAAACATTTTTTACGGAATAAACAGACAAGAAATAACATGCTACTTTGTCAGCTTTAGATGCAGGAAAACACATTTTAAACTAATAGTTTTGGACGCAGCCATGGTAGCTGTTCTCCCCTGCTTCCAATCACTTTGCCAAACTAAACTCATCAGCTGCTGGCTTAAGCTTGACATTTAGCTCACAGACATGAGAGTGGAATCCATCTTCTCACATAATTCTCGCAGAAATAGTGAATATGCATACTTCCCAAAATGGTGAACTATCTTTTAAAAAAGATTTTGTTTTCAAACTTCAGCAAAAAAGCTCTGGACATTACTTGATAATGAGTGGAGGGCTGCTGCAGTCCATTTAACGTCGTACATATATATCTTTTTTGTCACTTACTCTTTCCTAGATTAAGATGCACAGTGCACTCTTTCACTGCACTTGTTTGCTTGTTGCTGTAGCTAACCAACATGTATTTTATGCACAGTGAGAATCAAGAACAGTGAAATGACTGAAAATGAGAGATTGATAAAGCTCTGTCATAAAAAAGCTGAAAAATCATAGCACACTATCCAATTACAGTAAATGCAGCATTTGAGTAAAAGTGTGTGCAGAACTGAAACATGATGTAAACATGGATAAAATATCATAACATCAGAACAAAGATCCCATTGTTTTTTTTCTTTGGGGTTTTTTAGACACACACACACCCACACACACACAATAGCACTGCCGCAGGGTCTGATAGTAGTAGAAGAGAGAGGCACTTCAAAAACAAAGGGAGACCAATATGAAGATAGAGATGAGAAAGAGGCAGAGACCGGAAGGGTTGTTTTTCCCCGGGCTAAATGTCACTGCTGCCACATTGTTTTAGTCACTTAAAGCAGCAACGCTAACCCTTCAGTTTTCTTTTAAACATTGTGTGTTTGTAAGCTCGTTTGTGATGGTCATGTAATGTCACATTTGTCTATCTCACTGTCTCTCTTTGGTTGCCTCTGGAACATTCCTAAACCCTACCTTTAAAGGTCAGGTGGATACATTGAGAGACGCACACACACACTTGGATTACATGAAATGGTGAACTAAAACATAAACACCACAAACACTCCTTTTGTAATGGAGTTGAAACAATTAAATCCACAAACTGCTAATAACCCCATCTGAAAATAAAGGACATTTTCCTACAAAATAGGAGTGATCATCTCAGGCTCCTGCTGTGGTTCTTTGGTTCCCACTGATGATGAAAGGAACTCAAATGATAATCTGTGTCATGTTTATGTTGTGTGTTTGTCTCCACAACTAATACACACATATATTCATGGTTTTATCAAAGAACATGAGCAGCATGCATTATTCCATCGTTGTAAATCAAAGAGAATGTATGTTTATGTCAGTGTTTGTTTTGTTAGTTTCAAATAATTTGCCTGGGGCCTCAGCAGTTGGCTATTGATTTGTGTGTGTGTGTGTGTGTGTGTGTGTGTGTGTGTGTGTGTGTGTGTGTGTGTGTGTGTGTGTGTGTGTGTGTGTGTGTGTGTGTGTGTGTGTGTGGTGTGTGTGTGTGTGTGTGTGTGTGTGTGTGTGTGTGTGTGTGTGTGTGTGTGTGTGTGTGTGTGTGTGTGTGTGTGTGTGTGTGTGTGTGTGTGTGTGGTCACGCTGTGTTGATTTTCATGTCAGACAGCAGTGTTCTCTCCTCACTCCATTACTTCCCATTCTGTTGTGCTTGTGTCTGTCTGTGTGTTCCTGTGATTTCACGCCCAGAACATTTTTTCTCACACTCATGCACACACACTTCTCACGATAACAAGGTGAAGTCAATGAAAAGCCAAAACCACTGCTCCACATCATTATGCAACTGGATTTTGCATTGTCATGATAGGTCTGAATAAAACATTTCAAAATAAGCAATAAATAAGCAATTATGTCAAAGCGCACAGTGATTAATGACAGGTGAAACGTGCCACACGGTTTCTAAAAGCCGGAAACCATAGCTCTTGCTATGCATACATTGTTTTTTTTGTAATTATATTGCACACATAAAATGTATTGCAATGTCAAGATAGAGTTTTCCTGATCTGTTTTCATGTTTGAGATTGTCAGAATATTTAGTGTTTTTAAGGAGAGCGCAGAGTTAGGCTGTTGGACTTTAAGAAATAAGTAAAAGTAAATAAAATAAACACTTTTCTGCTTTGAAAATAACTAATTTTGTTATTGTTTTATCGGTTAATTGTTGGAATTTTTCAAGTGAAAAAGGCCCGTTTGAAGAAGACATGCACTTATATAGAGTCTGAAGAATTGGTCCATTTTCTCTATGACACCATCACAGTCTCCCCTTGTGAACTAGTCTCTTTCAATAGCTCTTTTGTGAAGAAATGTTGCAATGTACTTTTATGAGGTACCTGAAGTGGAAGTATTTGTGGTCGGTGAAGGAAACCGGCATTGTCTACTTCCACTTCACTTGGTGATTGCCGACACATAACACCTTTGAAAAGTCCCCTGACAAAAGGCCTGAACTTTTTCTATTCAGCTGAAGGTTATAAGAGTAGGTGGAGAGAGCAGTAGCAATAGTCTGACAGTTTTCTTCTGATTGGTTCAAAACAATGTATGAGTCGCACCTCTCACAATGGAAAATATCTCAGAGCAGCATTGCATTCAGATCAATTGATGCTGACTTCAATGGAAAATAGTTTTTGTTAGCCTTTACGATTAATGAATGTTGGTACAAAATAATAAATCAAGCAAGAAGTCTTAGAAGACCTATAGTCACCTTTGATTTATAACGTCTTATCTCCTTTCAACAATTTTGCTATGCTAGAAACTCACTCTCACTCTTTACATTTATTCAGATATCCATATAATTGAAGTAACAAAATATAACCTTAGAAGTAAAGTATTCAAAAAGCCACATAAATTCATCCAAATAAGCCTTTATAAGGTGTAAAATATTATAGGGAGTATTGTCTTGTATAATAACCTTAACCATACAGCATTTCATGAAGCTTTTTCAAACCCTTTTCAGTAGAGAAGACGGGAATGTAAATTGGTCTTAATTTCTAAAAATCAATCTTTTCAGCAACATGGGGGTTGACATCCAATTGACTGCTGGTGCTCCATGGCCCAGAGGGGTCTAGGCCTTTCAACCCGACCACTCCATTGAGATGACTAATTCGTCCTGACATAAACTGCAGTTTCAAAATAATCAAGCCAATGAGCACAGATGGGGATGCCAAACTTTTCCACACAGCTGTTGTACAGCTGTGCACCGTAGATGTCGTTATCAACCAATAGTGTCGTTTTTTTCTATTTGTCCGGCTCCACTCTTTGCCGGTATTAAAGCGGACCTATCATGCAAAATGCACTTTTTGATGACTTTTATACATAAATATGTGTCCCCGATGTGTCAGGGAACTCATAAAGTGTCAGAAAACAAAACCCTCTCTCTTTTCCTCCGTACCCAAATTTATAAAAAAACGGGGTAAAACGGAGCTGATCCAGATTTGCATCCGATATGACGTAAATTACGTCATATCGGATATGACACCATTAGAAAGTTGTTATCAGAAACAATGCCTGAAGTGTTTTGGACGTAATATGTGACCCGCTCTATCGAAATCAATCGGAAGTCGCAACGGCTCATTTCAAAATAAACATGGATTTGTGTAAAAAAATTGTTTTTCGGAGTTCGGGTGTTTTGTTTGATTTTAAACAAACAAAGTCTTGGCTTTCAGAATATGAAACTTTTATTTCCAAAATCACACGATAAATACATTTTTGAAGCTTGTAAAGGGAAGATGACGGGCACCTCTCACTCGCCGTTCTGCTCTTCCGCAGCGCCGCTTCCCCTCCCTCCGCTGAAATTATGAATGTAAGGCGTATAGTAATCATAGATAACACGGCAGGGTCCGTTACAGTTAGTTTTCATCTGATTTCAAATAAACAAAGTCTTGGCTTTCAGAATATTAAACTTGTTTCGGCAAATTCAGATGATAAATACAACTTTGAAGCGTTTAACGGCATAATTACAAGCGGAGAACGGAGTAACTTGACGTCACAGAGCATAACAACAGCCGGTGTTTCTCGTGAGTGTTTTCCCCGGGAAACAAACAATACACAGAAACGCTAAATTACACAAACACACACACACGTATACACACACACACACTCGCGAGCTTCCCCCAGACCAGTAATCCAAACGAAAATATCTTCCCTCCGTAGTATTTTGATCATTTGCTCCGCTAATAATCAATCAGATCGATGGATTCCAGAGAAGAGGAAACTTTAAAGGCCTTTTTCTCAAAATGATGACTCGGTGACAGTCATTATATAATGTGACATATTTTGCTTAATATTTGGAGTACAAAAACAATCCTGATATCATTAGAAAGCTAGGAATATCCTCTTTCCAACAGTGTATACAACTCAAAATGTGTCTTCGGGTCAATGCGACTGATTTCGATGGAGCAGGTCACATAATGGTCTTTGTTTACATTAGCAAGCATCGCTAACACTCAGAGCTAACCTGTACTGGAGAGAGTACATGTGTAAAAAAGCAGGAAATAAAAAAAGGAACTCCCCTTGTGGTAAACCCGCAAGAGAAAAAGCATTTGATCTCTATACTGTTTCAGAAATAATCATTGATTTGGTTTGGAACATGATGGCGTTAAATCACGGCAGAATTGAACTGTAGCTTCCGGGTAATTCTGAGCAGGCATTAGCTCCCCCTCCTCTTTTTTTTTTGTAACGCTAAGGACCCAAAATCTGCGTTTCTCTAACAGGGCTGGAATAGAGGGATATGAGGGATGTCTAAAATGCGTGATCTGTTTGGTATTTTGAGCAAAAAACACATCATAGACATGTTTTTATATATCTGAGACCCATAATATATGCCTAAAAATAGCATGATAGGAGACCCAGAGCGGTCCACTCGTTAAAATCGTTAGAACTCGTTTCCAGATAACTTCACTCTTAGACTCTAGTGATAAACCTCATCCCACAAACCATAATCATGGAGGCATTGTCCGACTAAGGATGGAAACTTGTTGTGTAACCACGTTGACCAAGCTACACATTCTGTCCATCTACTACCTGAAAATGGCGTCACTTTACACTGGAGATTCTTAGGGTTTAGACAAAAGTGTTTTGGATGAATTTTGATATACTTTTAAAAAGTCAGAATATTCCATTTGCAATTACTCACAATGCTGATGATCTTCGCATATGTACTTATTTACTTTGTAGAGCTGTAGTTTAAACAAGATCCTGAACGACGCATCTATATCCGTTTTCATTCGCTGGCTTTCTGACAGCTGTAAGAGATCCCAAGAACCTGGACTAGTATCTATACACAAAGCACTGCTAATATATAGTGATCCTTTAGCTAAGCCCTTTATCGCGGCAATTAGCTGGATGTCTCCTAACGGCCGGAGGAGAAAGGGGCTTTAATGCGGCCAGCACAGGTGTGAGGCAGGAGTGAAGAATGGATTCAGGAAATGCTCATTCGCTGGCTGAATGAGTGAAAGGCTGTGCTGGCTGACTGAATGTTGAATAAAGCAGCTTGCTGAATGTCCTACTTGTCTTTCATACAGGTCTCGCGTGATGCATAACGGATTTGATCCTGAGCAGTAAGATACTTTAACAAGGCCTTAATAGGAAAAGCAGCCTGGTGAGATAACACAGACTCCTCTCAGGCTTTCTCTTCTCTACGAACAGGACACACAATATGAAGGTGTGCAGCTTTGTGATTGAATAAAGAGAAAGTGAGATGTGATAGAAACTACAATTACACATTTGGGAAGTGTTTCCATCAGGTTGATATTGCAGCTCTTTTTGCCAGTTTGTAAAATACCAATTAAAATGATTAACACTTAACACAGTTTTTGTTTATCTCTTCTGTCTTTTTTCTTTGTTTTTTAATCATAGTGTGTGTGTGTGTGTGTGTGTGTGTGTGTGTGTGTGTGTGTGTGTGTGTGTGTGTGTGTGTGTGTGTGTGTGTGTGTGTGTGTGTGTGTGTGTGTGTGTGTGTGTGTGTGTGTGTGTGTGTGTGTGTGTGTGTGTGTGTGTGTGTGTGTGTGTGTGTGTGTGTGTGTGTGTGTGTGTGTGTGTGTGTGTGTGATGTTGGTATTGAATCAGGTTGTTTGTTACAGCCTAGAGGAGCTGTTTTCTGAGTGAAAGGATCCATAAATGCTTGAAAACACACACACACACGCACACACACACAGTCATTTTGTATACCAGGGGACTGAATTATGTTTTTCTAAACGTGTGGCACAACATTGGTGTTAGGACACGTGTGTGTGTTGTGTGTGTGTGTGTATATTCTGCTGCAGACAGCTGATGTTTAAAAACTCTAATGCTCTTTCGCCAATTTCACAACGACTTCAGTGCAATTTGTCCCGGGAGACGCAAGCATCTCAGTGCGCATACGTACGCTCAAACTGAAATCCAACTTGGGGATTTGAAGTGATTTGTTTTCATTCCACTTCTCGAAAATAGACAGACAAACAAACTGCTACCCTGCCTGAAACACACACTCTAACCAACACACATACGTGCACGAACGGGCACAGAATAGACACACACCCACTCAAATAGACATTGAACACTCAGAAAGGAGATAACTTGAATTTAAAAGAGAGACTCAGACACAGAGAACAGACAGAAAGAGGGAGAAGAAAGGAAACACAGACAAAGAGGTGTGTGTGTGTGTTGTTAAACCAGAGAGACGTGGGGTTATATTTGTGTGACAGCTGCAAAGTCACGGAGGAGATACAAACACCAAACATAAAAGATAAGAAGCCAGGTTGACTGGTTATCCGCGGTGAGAAAGAGCTCAAAGAGAGTCAGACTGCTTGTGGATTTGCCTCAGACACCTGAAGCTGCTTCAGGTTACGTCCAGTGTCAGAGACAGTTGGTTGTTTAATACTGGCCTGCTATTTCAGAACTTTAAATAGTTCCTGACCACACACCAGCAGGCTAAATTAGTGTCTCTGAAGTCAGCTTACATAAATAAATTGTGTTGATTCCTGATTCGATGTGTTGTTTCAAGAAACTTTTGCAACAGGTGTTCCCTTATCTCTGCCTCATTGTTATTTCCCTTTCAATTGTCTTATTTATAATGCCAGTCAGTGGTATCCAGGGACTGTTGTAAGTAGGGATGCTCCGATCAGGGTTTTTGGGGCCGATCACCAGAATCAGAATCGGCCGATACCGATCGTCGATCCGATCATAGGGTGGGTGGGGGGTGGGGCTATGGGGATCTTCCATTTAAAGTGTTGTATTGTGAATTGTGTAGCAGTGTTATTCAAGTTTACATTAACGTTGGATAATAACACGGGAGAAATGAGTGGAAGCGCTCTCTTTTCCTCTCCCCCTCTCTCTCCTGACAGCCTGTCTGTATCTCATGCAGCTCGCTGATCCAGTAATGAGTGACCCGACAGTGAAGAATAAACATATGTATAACTATAACCGATCGATCGGAGCATCCCTAGTTGTAAGGTTCATATCAGTCAGAGTAGTATTCAGAAAACCCATGCATTCAATCATGCTCACATTCCATTCAACCCAATGGCTAAACCTTGCACTTGCGTCGGTTAGAGCGGGTTCAGCTAACCTTGCTAGTTGCTGAGGGTTTAAAAAGCAGCCTTGTGCTAAGCTGGACCCAATTGCGCTTTCAAGCACCGGTTTGGCTGAATTGCATCTTAAGGCGATGTACAGCGCTATCTGATGAAGGCTGACACACAGATGATCCATAGGAATACAGCAGAGTAGCGCTGCATGTGCATAACACATGCATTGAGGCAGGTTTGCAACGTATTTAATGTAAATGAGCTAAATCAGTATCAGTATGGAGCGACTTTACGAGGTGAAATAATTTAACTATTAGGGATACATCTAATTAATTGAGCTGTAGGAATATTCCCTCATGCAGAAATCTTGGTAGGTTTACCTTAAACCCCAGATGCAATTACATGTACAGACCAGCCTCAGTATGTATGTATCAGTGCAACCAACAGTTGGAAGCATTATTAAAGATGTTGAGGGTCTCAAGGGGCTTGGTTAAGCTATGTGAAAGTTCATGGTCTTTGTTTTACACTGCATTATTGATTTACCAAACTCTTTTGTTTTTTCTCACAAATGGGACTCAAGATTTGGACTCCTGTTTCAAGTTTAAAATGCTGCATTTTTGCACCCTTAACAAAGTAGCAGTACATGAATATAACATTACATTCACTCAATAATAGTACTGTTGAATTCTTGGCCTGTTGTTCATCAAATCAGTGCACCACTGCATCCTAGCTTCAGAGCAATGCACCCACCGAGTGTGAAGGAGATCCATGAACGGTGCTGGAAATAATCGAGGACGTACATACCAACAATGAGATTCCTTGCTGTATAACTAGATTAAAGCTACGGTTTAGGAGAGAGGGTTGAAACCAAAGCTTTTGAGGACACGGCAAAGGAGTTTAAGAGACTGTATGAATGTTTCAGACATCATTTATACCCATTTTAAACCTTCACCCACTCATAAAGAGCAATGGCAGTACCATGAGGACTATTGACAGAAAAGCACCAGATGGGTCATGTTCAATATCAGGACCTTCTTACTTTGAGGCAACCATGTGATTTCCTCTGAGCCACCATGGGTAATGTGATTTGATCATTCATATTATAATATAAAGCTGAGGGAGAGAGAAACTGCACTTTTTTTTGTTGAGAAAAAGCCTTATTTGTTAGTACTATAAGACATTAGAATACCCTCCCTGCGCTCCTGGCTTTGTTTACATTGTGACTGATTGGTTTGTCTTTCAATCGATGTCTCCTCTGACACAGGGAACAACAGGAAAGTCTTCTGAGAGCGGTCTACATTGATTTTGAGGCCATGTTACCTCTGACTTTGTCAAGTTTGTAACCTCTGGAGTTAAATGGATGCCTATTTGTAGCATTGATTGATTGCAAAAATGTCAAATGGCTTTGTTAAATATTTCAAATATATGTAAGATTTACGCCGTATAATCCTGCGGTTTCTAATTAACCAAAGTCATAAATATATGGCTGATGTTCCTGTTTTTCTCTCTGTCCATCTGTCGGCTGGACTTAAGTTTTAAACTTGACCAAAGTCACTTCAATAACACAAACACACACACACACACACACACACACACACACACACACACACACACACACACAGACTCCCCAGTTACATCTTATGCCTCCTGCAATACACTGATAAGGCTCTCTCTGTCTCTCTCCCCCCCGTCTCTCTCCTTTTCTTTGTCTCTCTTGCTTTTTCTCAGCCTATTTTCAATGTTTAAATGTTTTATTCCATCTATCTCTTGTTCTCTTTCTCTCTCGCCATATCTCTATCTTTGTCTCTTCTCATCTGTCCATCTTTTGTCCTCGTCATCTCTCCCTCTCTCACCCTTTCATCTCTCCCTCCCCCATTCCATCTTTTACGTCCCACTGTTCTATTTTCCCCTATATCTTCATCTTCTTTTTCCTGTAAAGATCTTTCTGTCTTGAATGTTTGTGTCCCTGTCCACTCGTTAACCCCAATCCTCCATCACATTTCCTTAAGATGTGATGTTTTTTTCCAATAATCTTTAAGACTATGACATGAGTGTTTTGAAATAGATTTTGCTCAGGGCATGGCCGTTTTTAACAGTAACATTTTGAGCATTATCCAAGGAATTATTTTATAAGTAGAATTGAGTCCTGTTGCTTTACAAAAATGTGCTGAGCACTATAGATTTATTAGAGTGCCCTGAAGGAGTGTATTCTAATGGTTTTGTTATACCACTAAGAGGGAAGTATCAGCTAAAGTGCTGATATTTACATTTAAAAGAGAAGTACAGTATTTACTAAAGAACTTTAAATAAATCCTCTACGGATGTAAAGTCAACTGTGTTCTCATTCCTGTTACATCACATCATCTTAATAAAAAAGCTCACATATCATTGTATCAACTAATAATTACACAGCGGGGGGTATTTCAACAATCTTTACCATTTATCTATAAACTTTAACTGTGTCAGTGAATCACATCCCATAAAGATATTGTGAATTATCGATTTTTCTCATGAAGCGACTCTTCCTCGGTTATTTCACTCATTTTACTGCTTTGCGTTTACCACTCAATATACATAAACAACATTGATGTTTTCCTTTTCTTAACTCAGATTGTATTTATTTTGTTGTTTCACCTCATGCACAAAATACCTGTAATGACACCACCCTGGGAATTATTGGTATAATATTATTTGGTATGATTTCAGCAGACTGCAGAGGGCTAGTTTAAATTCAATTGTGTGCTTCTTTTCCATCTTCCAAGTGCACAAATAATTATTTGCAAAAGTCTTGCCTCAAAGAAGACTTAAACGTTTGCGATTATTTTGTCTGTGGGGGGAAATTACTTGAACAAATCAAGCCTGCAGTGGGACAATCAGCAGCTCCTCACTGTAATCAACACCACAATTGAGACTTATTGAAAGAAGTCTCAATTCTTCTACTTGGCTCCAAGTGTAATCCTGTGTGTTATTCAGCCAAATGCACTGATGTTTATGGGTGGAAAGGGAGTATTTTAGATCCCTTTTGTATCGTCACATATGTACACAACACTGCACACAAAGCAACATTTACAGTTCGCTTTCAACCCATACTTTTTTGGAGCAGTGGGCTATTGCATAAACACTATCAAGGGAAGCAGTGTGGGGGTCTGGTGGCTGGCGTACTGGCACTCCTCAGGGACTTGAACTAGTGACCCTCAAGTTCCCAAGCTAATTCCTTACATCAGCAGTTATAAGGTTTGGGTGGCAGTAACAAACAATGATGGGTGATCCTAGGCCTGTTAGCTAGAGTGTGGGGCAGTTCATCGGGGTCGGTCAGACTACTTTATTGTTTCTTAGCATCATTGCCTTTGTTCAATAGTATGCAGTCAAGATATACAGACATGAAATGCTGGAATAAAGAGAGAATGCTATGTGCCTTAGACCAGGTGTTCCCAACCCCCGGTCCGCGGACCGGTACCGGGCCGCGGAGGTGTTACTGCCGGGCCGCGAAATAGCTGTGAGTTTATCGTAATATTTGCAGAATTATAAATATATACAAATATTTTATCATAATATTTTTTTCAAAACGTGTTTAATTTTCGCACCTATACCAGTCATATTATTTCATCCAGTAGCCTAGTTAATCTTTCACCAGAAAACCGTTGAAAATGGCTTTTATGATGTTCCGAGGGATTCGGCGGCTCAGCCTATGGTCTCAGCCTCTTGTGCGCACAAGAAAGTTACCGGTGCGCCAAGTAGGAAGAGGAGCGCACAGGAGACAACCGTTTAATTGCAGACTGTTATGTTTATGTGGGGAAATGGCAGTGCATACATTATTTGAGATATATTTCAAACTCGGACTTCATTTTAAGGACATGTCGGCCAGGGGTGTAGAGCTATTTGTTTAAGCACCGGATTGGCAAAACAGGAGTGTAAACCAGTCTGCCTTGATCTATGAATTCATGTCCGGGACTCTCACGGTATCTGCTGCCCGCAGCTGTTTTATAGAAGGAAAACCTCCTTCACTTCATGAAATGGCTGCAACATCAGGAGGCAGCGGGACGTATACTCCGCCTCTGAGAAGTGCAGCACCAGCGGGTAAAGAGCTGTGCCTTTTTACGCACCGCCTTCGCTGTGTTTACCTTCATCAGAACAGCTTAAGAGTGACTGCAGGCTGCTACGTGTTAACCACACACACCTCTACACACATCTCTACACACATCAAACTGCCCGATTACTCCCCCTTGTATTCGTTTTATGAAGGAGATGTCCAGTCACCAAGGCGCATGATGTGTGTGTGTATGTGCTCTGCTCAGCTCAGCTCTGTGTGTTCGGTGTGTTTGTGTCTGTCCGACACCGGCATTTGTTTTCAAATGACCATGAACAGTAATTTACACACATCTGGCTTACTCCATAGGTAGCCTATATGCGGGTGTTCCCAAAAGAAGTTAGTTTAATCTTAATCTCGATGTAGTGCTAAATGATGTCGGAGTGCACCGGCACGAACGACACTATCATAATATCTTCTGAAAACAAATGCCAGTGTCACTCACACACACACACACACACACACACACACACACACACACACACACACACACACACACACACACACACACACACATACATATACATATACACATACACATACACATACACATACACATACACACACAGGCGACCGGACATCTCCTTCATAATGCACCTTCTCGTTTTCCCAGCATTCACTGATTATCCGTAAATCATACAAACAAAACCAAAACGTTGATTTATCTGTTTTCCCGTTTTGCTTTAAAAACTGAATAACGTGGTTTTTTTGGTTTTCTGTTTTTCCAAAAGACCAAAAAACGACACCGGTTCTTTTTTAAACGTTGTTAATATGTTTTGGATGCATATTGTTCTAGTATTTGTTCAGGCTGTTACATACAAGTAGCCTCTGTTGCTACCTGCTGGTGGTGAGCAAATATTAAAATCAGTTCAAATTGACAACCGGTCCGCGATTTTTTTTTAATGTATCTGCCGGTCCTTGGCACAATAAAGGTTGGGAACCCCTGCCTTAGACTACTTTGTTATTATAGCAGCCTGTAAACTCTTGTACATTTTTGTTATATGGCGCAGAAGAAATCTGATTACATTGAGAGCAAAGTGGCTTATACAAGTGGCTACTAATGAATCTTTTTAAGTCTTGCTTCAATAAAACTGTAGATGCACTTAAATCAGAGACAGAAAAGGAGAAGAAACTTATACCAAAGGGCATCCCAAGGATACATATACCATATAGTGCACTGTTTAAGAGTATCATATCTTCTCCTAAATGCATTCAGATATGGATGCCGCTATCACATTAGGCTCTCACAGTGAATACAAGTAGAGCTTTATTATTGGAGAATTCCACAGTAGTGAAATCAGATAGTCAGGATACATATTGGAAAACTAAAGAAGCCAACTTCATTGTCTGCCTTTTTTTTGCCTGTGTGAATACAATCCAATATCACATTTTCTTTTATTTGCAGCAGTTACATTTTCTGTAACTAATCAATTAAGCCTTTACGAAACAGTCACATTGTGCCATTAATAGATGATCTCAACCCATGCAAAGATTACCGTCTGAAATTGATATCACAAGTCTATCAGTTCTTAATTTGTCAACCAAATCACAGTGATAACAACAATCTCTCCTACATGAGGGCACACGTGTTTTGATCTGTGTTGCATCTTATTTGTATGTTCATGCTGATTATTCTAAGAACCCTGTTGAAGATTAACACAAGAAGTTCATTGAGCTGTCACATCTCTATTGGCTCTTGGTGCTCCTCTAAGTGGTCCTACGAGCCAATAAAGTTTACTCAAGGTTACGATGTCACAACAGCTGTTTCCCGAAGAGATGGAGTAAATTAAATGGGCCAGATGACTCAGCAAATTGTTGTCACGCGCACTCTGACACACTGTGATGTGGTGTCACTCCTGCACAAACTCTGAATATATACACCAACAGAAAGCTCTGAACACTCATAAATATTATCAATTTGTCATCCTATAACCTACCAGCCACTCTCTTTCTCTTTGGCTAACACACAGCCACGCACACCCACATATACACACACCCACACACGCACACACACACACACACACACACACACACACACACACACACACACACACACACACACACACACACACACACACACACACATCTCCCTCTTCTGCACTCAATGTGGCTCATGGCACAGAGAACAATGACTAGCACTATGAGTGGCATGTACAGCTTAACTTGAGCTTTGTAGTGTGTGTGTAGATGTCTTTTTGTGCGAGCGTATTTGATTCACACTCACTTACCCCCCGACAACTGGAATCATACCACCCGCCTCTTGACGAGCTCACATCAACACACACTCACACAAAGCTAATTAGGAGTCTTCATTATTGTTGGATTATGCTGTTCAGCTTCGCAGCTACAGGCTTTTCTTTATGGGTGGAAGGGAGCTAAGGACTCTTAAGTACATTTAGCAGACTGCTAGTTTGACTTAAATAATGGATTTGTGCTCCAGACTAACTAATGAAGAAGAGCAGTGGTACCTATACCCCATCTCACAACACACACCTTCAGTCTTCTTCATCCCTTGAATGCTTTGGATAATTGTAATCGTTCCCTGAGTTTATCGTGTGAGGATTTTAACTTTTAAACTGCATTTTGGGGCAAAACGGAGTCCAGCTATTAATGTTCGTTTATGTCTTGTGCTACAGTACATTTAAATGTTTATTCTTTGAGAACTAGGATTTTAAATATATTAATGGGCATTGTGTTTTAGGGGCAAAGACTTTGAGTAGTCAGGTAGTGAAAACGGGTAAGAAAGCAGCCTTTAAGATATTTTTTGGACAATAAAATTGAGGCAGCACTATCTTTCCATTGTGAACATCAGATTCGAGACAGACTCCCTGGTTCAGTTTTTGACCTACCATACTGACTGTAGTTTTCCACCTACAGAGTTTTCTGTGCAATGCATTGTTGAAGAGATTATTACTGACATTTTAGATACGGTTGCTTTCCCTTTACCTCCAAATAAAGTCTGTCCATCCGTTTCCTGCAGTTTAAGCAGGTCCAGGTGGCAGCAGGCTAAGCAATTTATATAGTGCTTCCCTACCATAACGGACAAAGTGCTTTACAATTTACCTCACACAAAAACACACATCCATCGGGGACAATCCGGGTTTGAGTATGAACAGGAAAAACCAGGGATCAAACTGCTAACTCTACGATTGGTGGACCGCTTGCTCTGACAGTAATATCCTCTCCCTGTGGAAACCAGAGGCATTTCCAGATTGGATACATCCTTGTATTTTTAGGTCTCCCCTTACCCAAATCGCAGCAAGATTCTCACGATACAACCTCGTAACACAAGGAATTGATAGCCAAAACTACAAACATAACAACGTTTAAGCCAGAAATGTCCTTTAAATCCCATTTGGTGAAAACGATTCATCATCATTAGCCGGCAAGTGGAAATGAAGCTATGAAGTGTCCTTGTGCGTGTAACAGGTTACAACAAACAATACCAAAAGGTGTCATTGCTCAAGGACAATTTGGCAATTGAGAACTGAACCTTTTCATTATGCTGGCTCTTTTAACCAATCTGCCACACTCAACTGATCCTCTTATCGGCTCTCCTTCTCTTCCCACTCACCTCCATTCCTCTCCTTTTTGCTTCTCTCATACAAATCATAAGTAAAATATGTTGGATTCTGTGGCAGGTGTGTGTGTCCCCATGTCTCTTTCTGTGTGTACATGTTAGAGTGGGTATTAGCGCAGATGTGTTTGCCTCTGCTCATGGCTTCCTGGGTGTGTATTTGCGTGGGTGAGTTTGTGTGTACTTTTGTATGTGTATTTGTATTTTCTATGTGTATTACTTTGGTCACGACTCTCTCCTCAGCGGGCTTCTTGCTGCCTTCTTACATCATCGATCCAAATCTTTAAATCTCTGCAGCTACTTTTGATTAAAGACTGCAATTGCATTAAATATTAGGCTACATGGCAAAGGTTATTCCAGATCTCAGCTTAGAGAAGAAATCCTCTCTGAGATGTGGTATGTTTTTCACAGAGAACAATATTAGCCTTAGGTGAGACAGAAAGGTGGTTAGTTCAATGGGAGTGGGAAATGGGGGGGCGGGGGGGGGTGTTGTAACACCTACAACACTTGCTATCCCTGCCTGAGTGTCCTTGAACAAGGTGTTGACCCTTCTCTCTGACACAGAGATCTTTAAAAACTCCACTCGCCTTCTATGCAAAACAGGGTTTTTTTATAGAAGAAGTTGGAGTAAAATCTAAATAGCACATGGGTATTCTTACATTGATGTAACTGCGTGACTAACAATGGGCCGTTAAATTAAGAAAGCTATTTTAGTCTTGCACTGGCTATTATGACAGTCAAGCTGTGAAAGAATGACACCCATGCTGTGCATTCTCCACGCATGACTCTCAAGATGCTACCCAAATTAGCATTTGTGTAATGGCAGCTGCAACATGTGCTTTGTTATGCTCATCGCTTCTAATCTTGCCAGCAGGATATTTTATGGTGAAATATTCATGCTGCAGTTCTGCTAGCAGTCTGCCAAAACAGCCACGGACGAGCAGCTGGCTGCTGAGCCAGATTTATTTTTGAGAAGGTGTTGGCTTAAAGAAAACTGTCTTAATGTCGCTCCAATCAGTGAACTGATAAGTCATTTTTCATGTTAATGTTTCTAGTGGAACAAATGTTTGGCTTGTTGAGAGATAATATCAAACTATAATGGTCACTTTGTGTTGGTTTTAATAGCCATTGCTCAGATTGTATACAGTATGTGATCCTGAACTAAAAGAGTTGGCCTGTGTCCCGAATGATGTACTGGATGCTGATTCAACATATCTGAATAATGAAATACGGTAAGAGAGATTGCCTTCCACTGCATTTTAGATTAAAGTTTCACATATTTACATTTGCAACAGAGTTTGGAAAAGGATCGACCCATTTCATGTAAAAGTAATTTATAATCATATATGATGCTGAGTGTTGGAGAATATTCAATCCCAAGACAAGCTCCCGCTCTGCAGCTCTGGCAGGGTGAAGAAAACAGTGGTGTGTGTGTGTGTGTGTGTGTGTGTGTGTGTGTGTGTGTGTGTGTGTGTGTGTGTGTGTGTGTGTGTGTGTGTGTGTGTGTGTGTGTGTGTGTGTGTGTGTGTGTGTGTGTGTGTGTGTGTGTGTGTGTGTGTGTGTGTGTGTGTGTGGTGTGTGTGTGTGTGTGTGTGTGTGTGTGTGTGTGTGTGTGTGTGTGTGTGTGTGTGTGTGTGTGTGTGTGTGTGTGTGTGTGTGTGTGTGTGTGTGCGTGTTAGACCCCGGGTAACAGCTACCCTAGTTTAAGGTGTGATGCACACACACATTGAGATAGCATCATTCCTGAGGGCTGAAGTTGTGCTGACCAGATGAGTTGTTTTCCTTTCATCTAATGTGAGTGTGTTTGGCTGGTATGAGTTCAGTTTGTGGTTTTGGCTGTGTAAGTATGATGTTATGTTTCACTCTGTGTGATTGTGTGTTTCATTGGTCCTTCAGGGTCATGATGCTGACTCAGCCCTTTACAAACTCCTATCCAAACTTTTTTGCTGCTAAAACATGAGCAAGTGCTAGAAAGGCGCTGCTATGTTTTTAATTCGGACCAAAATTGATTTCTTTGCTGATTATTCAACATTATGAACAGCAAAGATGTGTTAAAATTGGCAGGGGAGAAGTTAGTTAAAAAAAGGATGATAGCTGCTTTGCTGTCAGCAAGTAAACAGAGAGAACAATGGTGCTTTTAAGCTCTATTCAATTCATTACTATTGCGCCAAGAACAAATGATAACATTATCAACATGTGGACAATTATACTCTTATAAAATCTAGTTTTTGATGAAAAACTGTAATGAAACAGTTGTTTAAAGGAGATGTAAAATACATATTTACGAGAGACTTATAACATGCTAAAGTTATTAACCAAAAATATGAAGCGCACCGGCTGTTTGTTGGGGCATGTGGGATTTATTCTACTGTTTTTGTTTCTCACCGTTGATTTGAAATTCAGATCTGACATTTTACAGGTACTGGTATTGTATACTTCATTTCTGGTATCATACATTCCCTAGTCTCTTTGCACTTACACAGCTGAATGCAATTTTGACAAGACCTCACATTTATCTGTTATTGTATATTTGAAACTGTTTTTATCGTACGTTTCCATTTTCGAGGCACTTTTGCTTAATTCACACTGAATAATATTCAATCATTTTCCTTGCTCTCATTGTAATAAATAATTTTTGCCAGAAACCCAGTGATTAAATATGCCTTTATTATTAACTGCATGCTTCCCTTTTCTCTATTTCACATCTCTTTTTCATGTTTTTTAATAATATAGTAAATCAAGCTATTATTCTATTATGTATATTCTAAGCTTATTCTATTACACAATACAATTAACCATATGAACCATTACAAAATGTGACATATCAGAGAGTAAATAGAGTCAAAAGATTAACATGATTAATATGCAGAATATATATCAATGTTGAGTAAACTATGTCATAACAGGCACAATAGAAGGATGGAAAAAAAGGCAGAGGCTTATTGAATAAGATAAATATGGTGATGAGACAAGGATGCAGGATACACTCTGGAGAGGAAGACAGGCAGAGAGATACAGCTCGGTGCAGTATACTCAGGAGAGAGAGAAGAGGAAGAGATGGAGAAACCAGAGCAGAGTACAGTATACTCATGAGACCAAGAGGAAGAAAATGCGGAAGCGAAATGCAATGCTTTGATTTACAGATTTAAACATTAATGGCAATCTTTGGGGACTCAACAAAGAAAACATTGAGCTGTTAACATGTTGCTTGCTAGGAGTAAAGAGAGAAGGCATGGAGAACTAGCCTCAAGCGGCTCAACACAGCCTCAACACAGGAAATCAAACCAGTAGCTAAAGGTTAAAAGAGAGATGATAACAGCTCTGTGCTCAACAGGAGCTCCCATTCACATACTCTCTTTCAGAATTAACTTGGATGTACTTAATGGGTTTCCATGTCAAATGTGTAAGGACAGCAGGAAGGAAGATGAATGTGGTGTGTGTGCGAAGGGGAGAATGCTTCAGGGAAAGTAGGAAATGTGAACATCAGTGGGGGAGCGAGAAAACAAGCTAATAGTACAGGCTCCTCCTGAGGCCTCACATACAAAACACAATTTCCTTTATGTTGGTTTTTATACATATACATCACACACACATACATTTAGAGTGCATTTATTCATGATACAGTGCATGATGAATGTGTCTATTTTACAGTTCAGACACCCTGCATTCAAGCACACATTTGTTAATATTTAACACTCTACTCTCATGCTTATGCCATTTTTTGCATTAGTTTCATCACACAGAATATTTTGGGGTGTTTGAGAGTAGTAGTAGAATCTTAATTTGCCTTCATACAATTTCTTTCAACGCAAATGCTTTTCATTTTTAGAAACCTACCATGTCTCTTTTTCTGAGCAACTTTTCCGACATTTAATTTCTCCATTCCTCCCCCTTCTCCATGCTGGCAAGCCGTTTCCTCCCCAGCTCACACCATCAGTGCCTCCTAACTTGTCCTCCCTCCTGTTGTCTTTACCTCTGTCTCTCTCTGCATGACCTCAATTCTCAGGCAAGCTCACATCTATTGCTCTCTCTGCGGCTCTTGCCAGGTGTATAGCTGCGTTGAGCTTCAGGCAAATGTGTGTGAACAGCACAACAGTCCAGTGTGTGTATGGCTTTATGAAGCATGTTGTAGTTTGTGTGTGTCTGTGGGAAATTCTGTTTTTCTCTCTTTTCTCTGTCCTCAATTCCCAGGCAGCCCTCAACCACCTCTCTCTTTTTTTGGTATCTTTTCACTGCATGAATGTGTCTCTCTCACCAGGTGTATTTTGTTTTCAGCTCGAGGATAATGCATGTGTGCAAGTGAGTGGGAGAGGGAGGATAACCTAGTTCTTGCAGTAAAAGTAGAGGGGGAATAAAATGCACTGCAATCAAGGCAATAACTGTCAAATCCTTATGCAGAGAACTGTACAAATGTTGTGTGTTTCTGTGTGCGTCTGTGCGGTTGTGATCTTAATTGTGAAGGAAGTCAACACCCCTCCTTTCCAGCTGTCCTCGCTGCTTCCAGAAACACTCACTGGTATTCAGCACTCTAGTGGTGCAAATTGAAACAACTTAAATTCTATTAATCAAATGATCTGCTTTCCTGGTTTTTATTTGGCGCAGTCTGGGTGGTTCTCGAGCGCAATTTCCCACCATATCTCAAGAAATCCCCTCCAGCAGACACATCAAACGCAGTGAGAAGCAAATGTAATTGAATCTGTTGATGGGAAAAGTCAAATGAATACTGCAGCTCTAAGTGAGCCTGTTGAATGACGTCCAGTTTTAAAATGAATTTATTCGGCATGATATCTAAAGGGGGGAATTCCATATTGGTTACCTTAGACTTGAGGGACGAAAAAGGAGCCAATCAGTTAATTAAATATATGGGTCATTGTCCAATCATCAGGGGTGTCATTTCGCCTCAGCATTGGGTTATGGGTCCAATGGTTGTGGTGGGCTTGTAATGAGATACTGTACCTACCAAATTTCACTGGGCGTATTATATAGCTGTCACTTACTCAGGAGAATAAGCACTGCATGTGAAAGTCAACCGTAATGTTAGTTTGAGGAAGGTACAAAAAGGAGAGAGAGGAATCCCAGACCCATTTCACCCATATGTGACATTTTATAACAACAATGAGCATTAAAGTGAAACATGTTGGTGAAAGTGTTTAATTGTTCTTGTGCTGAGCGATAGAGCATAAGATTGACACCACTCTCATGTCTGTGTAGTACATATTTAGCTACAGCACAATACATCTGAAAGCTTCCATCGTCTAGCTCCATTATGGACACATCCCCTATGTTTTTGGCCGTAGCGTTATTGCTTTTGTTCACTTTCTGCCTTCAAAAAATATATAAATGATTTGCACACTGGTATTTATTACAACTTAGTGTGAACGAGGTTACAAACATTGTATTTACTTGAATGCGGAAAAACAACCGCTGCCTCTTACAAATGTTCAATTTGATGACAAAAGCTGAATATTTGAAAGAAATCGAAGTTGATGACTCACTAAAATCACTCATTTTCAATAAACAAGTCTTTACTTTGAGGTATGACATGTGGTTCCTCTGAGATATATTGATCTTCCCAAGGAAAGAGGCTAACATTCAGAAGTACATTGACAGGCCTTGTGAATGATGTAAGCCGGAGAAATATCAGCTATCTGTGAAAGCTGCTGTCTCTCTCCCCCCTCTCCCCTCTCTATCTTACCAACTCCTTGTTTCCCCCCCCCCCTCTGTGCCTCTCTATCCTCTCAGTCCCCTTCTCTCCTCCCAACATCACCCCCTTCTCTTACAGTTTGGCCCTAAATGCATTCCCCTCATTTTTAAACCTTGCCTGCTCTTTTTTCCTCTCTGTCAATCTCTTCCTTCATCTGCTTTTGTTCGTTCATCTCCCAATCCTTTTGTTACTCACTTCATAAAGCTTTTCAATTTCTCATCTCTTCACTTTATCCCCCTTCTTCCTCTTCTCTTCATCCTCTCCCCTTCCCTTTGAAATGTGAGAGAGAGAGAGAGAGGGAAAGAGAGATTGAAAGGGAGATGAGATTGAGAAGAGGATGAAAACCTGTAAAGGATCAATCAAAAAGAGGAGGGGGACAATGAAGAAGAGAGGGAGGGGAAAGCAAGGAGACGATCAAAGAAAAGGAGACTCCAGAGAGAGTTCTTGAACTAAATAGAAGATTAAATTGAATGAATATTGAATTGAGGGATAGAAGAAGAGGAGAGAGAGGGAGAGAGGAGGAGGGACAGGCAGACGATAAGAGAAGTGCTTCATGTAACATTTAAAGTGACTGCTTAATAAAGACCTCCTCCTATGGCAGCAAGAGATCTTACAATACTCTACACTGTACAGGCGAATGATTTTTACATTTAAACATGCCGTCAATATAAAGCTTAATTAGCCGGGAATCACATGGTATTAACTTTAACCTTCTTTCATTAGCACCATGTCAATTGAAGCTGTCGATGATAAAGGCGACAACATATCCTGAACCTGGCACTGCATTCTCCAAAAAGCATGTCGACCGCAGCGATTGCCAGAATTCACTGGCAATTCTGATGTGTTTAGTTGCCAAGTTTACTTCCTGATGAAGCTGGCATCGAACAGACTACACCAGATTTGTTTTGGTGACTTGTGTTCAAATTCTTTCTGGAAACACCACAGCTTGAAGTCAGAATTAAGGCACGCAAAGGCTATGGGAATTTATTACAAAAATTGCAATTTACCACTCCACCTACTCAACAATTTAGCAAGCCAGAACCTCCACAAAGAATTGCCAAATATTTTGTTCAGCAACACCAAGGCTTGAAGCAGCTATAAATCAATATTTATTTGAATACACATGACTATGATGTCACAGGGTTCACTTACAGCATTATCACCCAACTCTCCCTCAGCTCTACATGCAGAGTTTCCGCCTCTTTCAGCACATTGTTTGGTTTTCTAGCCCTCAATTTAGTGATTGTCTCTCTAGTCTCTCATCAACAATGTTTTAGCTGTTTTTCAGCAAAAGAAAGTTTTCAAAAACAACTGTAAACTTTCTGCCAAGTACCAAATGGGCAGACTGACAAACATAGCGAGTAGATGGTAAACAGAGTGGAGCATTTAGCAGCCATATACTCCCCCTCAACAATTATCAAATCGGTGCGATATGAAGAGGGATTATCAGAAATTTTTGACAGAATAAAAGTTTTAATTTCATCAGAAATCTGGCACAACTTGTAGGCCAATATAATAACATCATTGTTTCCAGCCTGGTAGGCACATCATTAGATGTGCAGCACAAGAGCTCCTCATTCCTGTCACAGCTGCTAGCGCTACACTGGCCATGTATGGTCAGTTTAATAATTCAAGTCCTTCAAAGAACAGAAGACAGTCGAACTGCCTGACTCGCTGGAACAAAGTGAACTCTGTCACCTCCTTATACCTCTGTGTTGAAACTTAAACAGGCACCTCAACGGCCAAGAGAAGAAGACACACTTGTGTACTCGGTATTTCCCAGTGGTGGTCATGTGTTACTCTCACTGAAAAACATTTCCACAGCCTTCAAAAGGTTCGTACAGGACAAATTCCCACTGCGTCTTAATCGTCAATCTCAAAGCGATTTGTAAGGCCTTTAGAATCACAGAGTTAAGTTATGATTGACAGCAGAGAAACCCTTCAGATGTCAACCTGCCTTGGATAATGGTCCTTCTTTCATGTTTGCTGCATTTTCCTTCATCTCTCCCTTTTCCCTTGCCTGACATGTTCCTCTTATTCCCATCTGACAATCAGGTACATGCTTTTCTTCCATGTACTTCCATTTCAGTGTCTTACACAATTTAGATAATGTCTGCATGTACCCAAACCGCTTTCTTTTATCCCCTTTGTCCTTACTTCTGTTCATTGGTTTCCACGTCTTCGGCCCCATCTTTCTTGATGACTTTGGGGAGCACTGGTCGCTTTTGCCATCAGATAACAATGTCCTTGATCGATATATTCTGTGCTCGCAAGTGTGCAGATGCAAGTATGTGTGTGTGTGTGAGGTGTGTGTGCAAAAGCGTGCGTATAGCCTTTTAAGGCGTATCTCTTTGAGATCAGCATGTGGCGGAGCATTGAGCTTTTAATACCCTTGCTAAGGCTATAGGGCCCACAATTCCTATCCTATCTTCCTTCCTCCCATCCTAATTAAGCTTTTAATACAATTTATAAACCGTAGAAGACAACATTACTATTCGTGGTAGGAAAGAGAGGAAATGGGTGAATGAAAATGGAGGAGGAGGGGGTAAAGAGTCGGAGGAAGGAGGAAGCAGAAATAAGAAAGGCTGCATATCGGAGAGAAACTGAAAGAGGTGGGAGATAGTGAAAGAGTGGCGGAAAGAGAGAGGGATTACTGGAAGTAGAGATTGAGAATATAGGATAGACTTGGCAGTCATACCGATTTAAAACAACGCAGAGTATTTCCATAATGCTGACTGTTTTAAAATGCTAAATTAGCGTGGAAATGTCACAAGGTCTCAAGGGATTTCCTGAGTGCGGACAAGAATTAGAAATGTCATCTACATTTCACTGAGGTTGAGTATTCGAATAACCGAGTAGACTGAGAAATGTCAGGAGATTTCTTTAGATGATTCTGCTGAGTACTACTCCTCTTGACTGGAAGTGTTTCAAATGTAATTTGACACACGCAGTACATGTATAGATCCATATGTTCCTGAAGAGTTTGAGTCCTTGCATGAAAAGGATTTGATTTATAAGCTTTAAGGAAATGAAAGGAAGTGAAGTAATTCATCTTATATGTGTATTCATCTCTTATATTGCGTAATCTGTCATCGTTTCGGCATTTTGCTGTTACGAGTGCACTCTACATTCGTCTCATGTACTTCATAAATGAGTGTGCTGAGAGTGTTGACATACACAGATACACGGACATTTGAATGTGTTATACCAGAAAAAAACCTTTGGTTGCTTAACTACTACAATATATTCTAGTATTTATGTGTTTTAAACATGTCAAGTCATTTTGAAAATACATGAAATATTATCAGATTCAAGCCAGCTGTGTGCTATGCTATGCTATGCTATGCTATGCTATGCTATGCTATGCTATGTTAAGACTTTTATATTCCCTGTGATTATAAAGTCATACACTTGCCATTCCTGCCAAAATGGTCCATTAAAAAAACCTGTTTCCCTTTTATTGGTTCATTCAAACTAATCAGAAACGTCTTTCGGGCCTACAGTAGACCAGAAAGCAATCCGTCAGAAATCTTTTCACTAATTAAATGGAAGCCTGTGTTAAGGAAAGCAGATATATTCTCACTTCTCTTGGCTCTTGTAATATTTCTTGCTGCAGCATTCTTAATGTCTCACAGTTGTCTAATGATATTTAATAGGATTTAGAGTGGGTGATAGCCTCTTCAAGTCATCCTGGAGGCTGAGCATTAAGTTCATCAACTTTTAGTTTAGGCATTTCACATTTCCCCTTGTTCCTTGCCTGCATTAGATTTGTTTCAAAGTTTAAATAAAAGTAGATGTAGTGTACGAAAGAGCCATGAAACAATATTAACTATAATCAAAGCACAAAGGTCAGAGGGAAAAGACTCACTCACCACTTAGACACATTCATGTTTTCTCTCTTTACTTTAGTCGTGTTCAAGCATGTTCATCCATTAAAGTGGATGTATCAGAGTGTATGAGTGTCTGCTCGTCTTGAGTGTGGTCTTTAAACTGTTTCTTTACGGTTATTTTAGCATCAGCAGGGTTCAACTTTCATCCCAGCTGGATGCTGTTTGATCAGCTTACTCATCTGTCTGTCTCGCTCCCCCCGCTAACATCAAAGAATGGAAGTGCTCCCTCATGTGTGTGCTGCTGTTGTTTTTGTTTGTTACATATGCTAACCAAAAGTCCACAGACAAATGAGGCTCTTGTTGATAACAGCGAAGAAAAAAAAAAATATGGATTTAGTCTGGGTTGTTTCAGTCGTCTGTTTAAGGAATGCACCGCTGAGCTTCAATACTTTTTAACCTTGTTTTTTTTTAAGCACCAAAATGGACACCCAATTCAAAATGACCTCAAACAGAACACTTCTACACATGTTGCAACACTAGTAAAGGGGGAAAATACAACCAATTTATATTATTATTAGAAGCTGTCCAACCACACTCTTTCACTCAAGCCAATATGTTTTTCTCACTTTTTTATAGGACTTTTAAAAGGTCCCTAATTAAGAAATTAAGCTCACTCTACAATCCACACTCTATAAGGCAGTGTATGGAAATGATTGGAGAGGAGAGCATAAAAAAGTCCTTCCTGTTATTATCAATATCTTTAATTTAATAGGCTTAAAAAACACACAGAATATGCTCCACCCAATGTCTGAAAATGATCAATCTCACAAGGGAAGGATGAAGTAAGACATAAAACTGTGATGAGGAACATCTTTACGACCCCCTCATGCTTTCATAAAAACGTCTACAACTACCCTCCCTTCAGCAAAAAGTAAACAAACAGTACATAACGCTCTGTCTTCTCTGACCCTGACAAACTGGTCACTGCAGGAAATGAAACGCAAACTCAATGCTCAAGCCTTTGTGACCTTTTAGGTTCTCTACTGCTTTTCATTTATTGATTATCCCCGGTGTAATCAAACTGATTTCATAACTGCAATTCATTGAAGTATGAGTTTTAATAGCACATTCATGTTTGGTTTAAACATTAAACAGATATACATAAA
This sequence comes from Trematomus bernacchii, assembly GCF_902827165.1. Taxonomy (NCBI): domain Eukaryota; kingdom Metazoa; phylum Chordata; class Actinopteri; order Perciformes; family Nototheniidae; genus Trematomus; species Trematomus bernacchii. The sequence continues at coordinate 10,341,603 of NW_022987564.1, read as the reverse complement.
TAATAAGCTGGATCTTGGTATACAGTATAATATTCATAACATATTCTACAGCATCACAAACGGCCCGTCCACATGCCAGCGTGCGTTGCTTCAACGGAGACGCTTCCCATTCACTTTGAATGGGGTGACGTCAGGCTTTGCCGAACTGCATTGTGGTTCCGTCGCGTCGCTTTGCCTCCGTTGCTCGCTTCAAAAGTTGAGTTAAATTTCAACTTTTCAAGCTTCGACGGAAGCGTCAGCCAATCAAATCATATGCCAGTACAAGCGCTAGCCAGTCAAACCGCGTGCTTGTGTGTCCGGGGCGGGAGATTAATGTGATTGGTTGTTGGTCGCGCGCCAGACACGCCCACCGGCAAGCTTCAACGCACGCTGCCGTGTGGACGTACCGTTAGATGCTGAGTTCACTTAGAGAAAGAATCTCACAAACAAATGGCTGGTATTTAGAAAGTGAATTTATGTCATTCATGACTTTAGGTCTATTCAAGGCATGGTAAATCACTTAGAAATGCATGAAAGCTGCTTTATACTCCAGGAAGACTAGACACCTTTCAACAATATTGCTCACCTTCAGGTTCAACTTAATTTTATTAACCAGGCCATTGTACTAGGGGACACACTGAGGGTTTTAAGAGGATTTTGGTGTCCATTCAGGAATGGGAACACCTCACACAAACACAGCTAAACAGTCAAGATGGGGGCATTTAATTATTCTGGAATTAAATTCTCCTTCCAGTGAGTTTTCCCCTCCAAACCTAACAAAGTATGTGCTCATTTAGTCAGTAAATATGCATAACAAATTGTACACCAGCTGGAACACCAGGTCCATACGGCAAATTACAACTTAACACTCGACATTTAAACATTTGAATCCACATATTGTGATCACATTCTTTAAAAAAGGAGGTTATTTTCTGGGTTGTTAAATAGCATCTAAAATCATTGCGATAAAGAGCTGTAAGCTTGAGGCGACTCTCAAGACGTTGACTTTACACACCAACCCTTGACATTTATCTGTAAGGGTGACTCACATTAAACACACACACACATGGACACACTTGTGGAAATACACCCACAAAATGGTCTTTTTAAGGCCTAGTGGTCTAATGCAAGCTGTCAGCTCTGCCACATTGTTTTGACTTGTTACAAGGGATAGCGCTGGAGGGTGCAGGGCCGTGTGTGTGTGTGTGTGTGTGTGTGTGTGTGTGTGTGTGTGTGTGTGTGTGTGTGTGTGTGTGTGTGTGTGTGTGTGTGTGTGTGTGTGTGTGTGTGTGTGTGTGTGTGTGTGTGTGTGTGTGTGTGTGTGTGTGTGTGTGTGTGTGTGTGTGTGTGTGTGTGTGTGTGTGTGTTACTTTATTACTTTATCTACAAATGAATGCATGTTTACATTGTTACATGCGTGTCTCTCTGGTTGTATGTGTAGGTTAACTGTCAGGAAATTGTAAAACACATAATCAGATAACACTGATGCACTTGGCAATATATGTCATGCGTGTGTGTGTGTCCATTCATATTAGATGTTGAAAATACACTGTGGGTAAAACCGTCACCTTGGGTCCCGTGAAAGGCGCTTTATAAATTCCATTTATTATTATTATTGTTAAAATGCGTCTGATTTTCATGTCTTTTTTTTTTTTTTCACTGAAACCACAGTTGACATGGCCTTCAAACACATACAAACATATGCACACCCTGTTAAGCCCCGAGCCTGTTTTTCAGGTTTCAGGCTCGAAAATGACATGCCCAAAACAAATGACTACAACTTCACTTCTAAAAGGGTTATATGAATAATTTCTTTTATCAAAGCAAGGTTACATCTGTGAGTTGGATGTGGAAGTGTCAGAATCAATATAGATTTTTCTCAGTCAGAGTAAATTCAGATGGAACATAGTAAAAAAAGGTAAATTCTTACCTCCGCCTAAAGAAAAAACATTACTTATAGTGAAAACCACCCTTGAATGATGGGATGGTAGACTAAAAGCGTTAGGAATCCAAACTATAACATATAATAAGTACCCTGTATCAAGATTGAGGCAAAACAAGTTAAATTTGACCTTTTTAGAGAGGTTTAGCAAAAAAAGGTTCCAGGCGGAATAAGCTTTCGGCACATGTGGGTACATCGGGTTCCATCAGTGCCATTTGACCTTTTTCAGGTATCAGACTATAAAAACACATTGAATTATCACCATAGGTATTCATTCCATCCAAAGAAAAAAAATTCTAAAATAAAATTCTGTAAACACGATCTATAGAATAAATCACACACACACATTGAAATCATTTTCCTCATCTTTTCCTCTTTTCTCCTTTTTCAAATAACATCTTCAGATTGGTCATCTCACATCTGCATACTCACAATCAGATAACGGCATGGAGTTCTTTCTCTCATATCCTCCTTCCCATCCGGGTCTTAATGTACATTTTACGGCCTGATAAAGTTGTGTGCTGGAGAAAAAAAAGCCCTGAAGGAGGATGTATGCATCTGTTTCTGTGTCTGTTTTAACAAGCTTAAATGAAATAGAAGGAAGGCTTTAGTAACTGCAGAATGAGCGACATTATGTACAGATGTTGTCGCGCTTAAGGGTGAGTAATCCTGAGGTCACGGGCCCCTCAAGGTCGCTGCCACTTTCTCCATGCATCACTTGATGTGACTGAGAACATTAATGAGACTGTCACAATCTATTTCACATCCTCGGAACAATTCAAATTGTAGCTTAAAAGGCAAAACGCCAGCTCCAACCGATTCCTGATCGCTGCGTCACGCTAACCTCAGAAGACTGACGATGCAATTCATGTAAATCTCGCTTTGAGGTCAGAGGGTGTGTGTCCGGGAGTGTTGAGTGGGTGGAATGGGCGGTGAGAAAAAAACATGTGAATTCTCAGTGAAGTTGTGAAAATGCAGTCACGTTAAGTGTCAAAGAGACTTACTCCCCTCCCTAAACAGCTACCTTTAGTTTGCCCGTGAGCAGAGCGCTTACCCACCAAACGCTCTGGTGAATGTCTGGAAGGCGCTCCAATTACAAGCGAGAAAAAAAAAACTGTGGCTGGACTGAGCCCCCAGGTCTGAATATGTTTAGCCGTATCAGAAAGAAGCAGGGATTTTTTTCTGTGCGAGGCATGTTGAGCGAAACCCTTCCTTGGATAAGTAACACTTTAAAAGACATTGAGAAATTGAGGTCAGAAGAAGAAAGAGATACCTAGCTACTGAAGAAATGTTGGCAGCTGGAATTTTTATTTTGCCCTCAGAAGACATACTGACTTTTAAGATACAAGCAGAAGTAGAGTCTTTATATCTGTCTCTTGCTCTCTCTGCCGCTCTCATCATAGCAGCGGCGCCCTTTGCTATCTCAGTAGCTATCTGTAATGGGCACAATGTTCAAAGCAAAGCAGTCGTGTTTGTGTCTGTGTGTTAAGTGTCTCCGCATGCCTGCCTGTGTGAACATGTGTGTGTGTATTCTTGAAAAATGTCCGTGCCACTGCCCTGCTCGCTCTCTCTCTCTCTCTTGCTCGACATTTCTCCCATCTTATCCACTCTTTATCCCTTCAGAGTAGTCGGAAAACTTCCTTCCAGTCAATTGAAGCCGTTTTCAGGTCTAGCACCCTGCGCTGCTGCAGGCGATGTGCGGGTGTATCTGCATTTGCGAGTATGAAAGAGTCTGCATTTGTGTGTGTGTGTGTGTGTGTGTGTGTGTGTAGGATGCTGCAGGCTAGCCATGACTGTATGATGCCCGCAGAACATAGAGGAAAGGAAAGACATCCGCCACAGTGTAGAAGTGTGATAAAATGCATAATTTAGCAGAATTATCCTGTGCAGTATGTGTGTTTGAATCCGGGGATGCTATTAAAGCTGGTCATGTGAATCCTAATTTCCCATATGATGACTTGTTAGTGTGTATTTCAAAACACTTCCATTAGCACAAACGTAGAATGCTGCCAGATATGTGTGTAGGTGTGCGTGTGTGTGGATGCACTGTTTTATACATTTCAGCTGACATTTATAATTACAAGAACTGAAGTGGAACAAACTTCCCATATTAAAGGTATTTTAAATATATTGAATGTAAATCTCTGCTCGAATTATCTGTATGCATGCACAGAAAATGGCATAACATGTCTGGTGGCTGCATCGGAGTGTGATGTTATTGCATGATGAGGAAGTTAAAATAGTTGGACTAGGCCTTTATAATCAGAACCCAAGAATGCCACAAATGTCCTAGCTCTAGGAATCGGTGTATGGGCTTAAAACTGCAACTTTTCCTCCCTGGTAATTTCATTGTGTGTGTGCAATTAAGTAACGGAATACGGGTGAGCTCTCAGTTGGTTTGTTTTTTAAACTTGTATGTAGAATAGAAACCTTTTTTAAGTAATTGGAGTAGGGGATAAGGGAAACCTGATTTCCCAAGGTAGTTTTCTCCTGGGTAACAACTTCTATGCCATTCTAACAGGTACCCTGGCTTTTAATCAGCTTTTTACAAGTATGCATGTACATAACAAAGAGTTCAGTCAGAGGGAGAGTAAACCGGTGGATGAAAGGACAGATCATGACATTTAGAGAAGGTTGAGGGGGAATCTGATTACTGACAAACCACATCAAGGATTTATGGTAACCAGGTTAATACAATGCATCTAAATATGTTCCTAGATTAACCACACAACCTTAAAGCACCTGTAATCTATATTTATCAACTTTCATATACTAGACACAGTTAGCAGCTGGAGCATTAAGCAGCTAAATGGCAACATATTTCCCTCAGGAGGCGGTAAAGACTAAAAGCAGAAGCATGACTGCAGTTCAATTATAAAGTTGTTCTGTATGCGCTTGCTGTGTAAATAGACATCCTTTTCTAAGTGTGCCATATCAACTTTAAAGGTGGTTATATGTGACTGATGTGTTTTGAACTTGTTTTTTGCTGCCCCCAAGTGGCCAAAAAACAATGTTTAGGTCAATGTTAATATGGATTGTAGCTGCACACGAAATACCGGACAGTGCTTCAGAATGTATTTCTCTGAGTTTCTGTATTGAACTCTTAGAAACCTAGACATTATAAATATAGGTACTTTTCAGTTGTCCTGGCTTGAGTTAAATGATCTTGCTCGATTGTGTTGGCTTTGTTTATGAGCTCATGTGATTATTTTCCTAATTTAACTTGTTTTCTTTACTGCATAACAATTCTTGCAAAAAACCTAATCATGTGTAACCTGCTCTCATTAGTGTAGTGCAATCATTTAAAATATTATTATATTGGCCTCAGGTATTATCTTTCACAAAGACTTTACTTTGTAGTAGCTTTATCGACTCACAAAGACTGCGTTAAAAGGTGAAAACATGAATGCAAAATAATTCATCGGATTGGTTTCAAATGAGGAGTTTAAGTTTGTCATTTTTTAAGTGCTGTTTCCAAGTATTTGAATTACTATTGGCGTCAATGGAAAGTTTACTAAATGTGGTTTGAGAGATTTTATAAGCATTTTTTCAAGGGTGGTGTTTAGTGACACATTCTCTTGCCTGACTGTTGTTTGAAAGAATTTCATTAGTATTCATTTTAATGGGCAGTTTTCAAGTCTCTAAATGGGGATTTTAATTGTTTCGACTGTAGTGGTTTCAAAGGGGCATTTAGCCGTCCAATTAACTGGAAATTGCTTCCAGCTATAAGCTAGTAATCTTTGGATATGGTTTGTAAAACTGTCAGTTTCTTCATATTTGTTCTTCTTTGCTAAAAAATAAAAACACTTTCTGATATGAGCGAAAAAAATAAGAGTTGAAATGAATAGTATATAATCATATATGTTGTGTTTGGCTAATCCTTAATCCTTATGTATATGTTATCTTCTCAATTTACCATATATTGAAATCATATTACATGAATTAAAAGATTCTGAAATGAGAAATATTGAATTCCACTCCTCTAAGCCAAATCCTATTAGGTTGATTCCCTGAAATGTTCTTTCAGAGGCTTTTCCACCCGAGCAGGCACCAGGACGCTGAATGCACTCAAAGCAGGTGTTTCCACACAGGTGTGGTTCCCGACTTAATTCAGTTAATTAAGCTAATTGGTTAATTAAACAATAAATTATCCCATCATCCCCCCCCCCGTAGGCCATTACAGACATCACAGCGCACTCGGCCTCTGTCCAAATCCTCCACTGGCTTCCAATGATTTAAATGAGTGCATCTGTCTCCAAGATGGATGGATGGATGGATGGATTCAATGAAGAGATGAAGGGGGAAATGATGGATGTGCACATAGAGGGAGCCATGACAAATGGCTGGATGGATGAATGGATGAATTAAACAGAGGGAGGGGTTAACGTTTCATAAAATGCAGTAATCCTGGCCCTACTCACTCAAATACTCCCTTTGCTCATAAGCAGGCGGACTTACTTTACTCTCTTTTGATGTCACATCTGCACATTCTTTGCCTTTATTAGGTTAATTAAAAGGCTTCAGGCTTTGTGAACATCAACCATACTGACTCTCAACATTCTCCCCCTAGCATTATCTAAAAATAGTTTATTTTTCTTGCTAGGTTTTATAGTGTAGCCACCCAGAAGTAAGAAGGAGAATGAAAACCACCCATACTTCTGTGACTGGCTAAATAAGCCAGTGAAATATATACAGATTTCACTTTGTGTTGTCAGGCCAAATTATTTTGATATATTTAAATAAACATGATTTGCTTTTTGTGTGAAACTATTGCACTTTATACCAAGGTATCCCACCACCTTTTGGTTCAATGCTTCCCTCGCACGCACACACACACACACACACACACACACACACACACACACACACACACACACACACACACACACACACACACACACACACACACACAACACACACACACAGATGCACACACACACACACACACACACACACACACACATTTCTTCCTCTCCTCCCTCTCTGTATCACCCCTGTGGATATAGTACTCATTCCGACAGCTATGTCAAACTACCAATTACACAGTCAGTTTCTTTTTATCCTCTTCCTCTCTCCAGTTCTCTGTCTCACCCCACCCGCAGCCACCCAGGTGACACACTCCGAGGGAAGACGTTGGAGAGACACACACACACACAACACACATGGGTTCCAATGTCAGCACTTTGTTTATCAGTTCGCGTCAACAGCAACTATTACAGCATGGGTGATTACCAACAACTGACATTCCTTTGTAGCACACACATCCACATATACACACTAACGCACCTTCACATGACTTCAAAGAGGAGATTAACCCCTCCATACATGTTCCTCACGTGTGGCCGCTTTTCATCTTTACAAAAAATGCTGCTCTGTTTTCTCTCCTCTCTCTCTCTCCTCTCCTCTCTCTCTCCGCGATCTCTCCTCTCTCTCTCTCTCTCTCTCTCTCTCTCCTCTCTCTCTCTCTCTCTCTCTCTAATACCATTATTGGAACCATCAGCCAGTAGTGGTGGCATGCACTGGGGCCCTGATGCTCATAGACACTGACAGGGAATATACACACACAACACACACACACACACACACACACACCACACACACACACACACACCACACACACACACACACACACTGTGTCAGGTCCGGGCAGTCTGCCCACTGCATGCTAAGCTAATGAGATTGGCATGGAGCCACATTACCAATATCAGTGGCAATCCTGCCATTTTCTCTCCAATGCACCACACACACATTTAAGACACACACACAGAGATCCACAGAGACACGGAATCAAACAGACACGCATGAACACACAAGAAGAGAAACTCAGCCACGTGTAGTTATACCTACAAATGCATTTTAAATGGAAAAACAGATAGAAAGGAGGGAGGGATAACTCGCTGGCAGGAGTCTCAAATAAAAGCAGTTGGACGGATGATAGTGAAACTTTATTGATGATTCAGCGTTTCTGGAAAAACCTTATATTATTTAAGAGTCAAGTTAATCATGAATTGAGCAAAACCACATTATTCATACTGACCATATTGGTTTTTTATTATACATTATCAAAATGAAGGTTGCTCCCACAAGCTGGTCTCATTTCTCTAACGTCTCCACATTTTAGTTGTCTCTGATTGCTGATGCTTTCTTTTAACGTTGGAATGCATCACCGATCGTACGGCAGTCTTTTGGATCATGTTTAAAGCTGTCATCTCTCACTGAAAATGTATTGCCAGTAAAACATCTTTAGAGCTGTATTGCTGCAAATGCACAATACATGAGAACATTTTGTGAATTTCTCCACACACCCTTTTTTCTCCCTTTTGTCATAAACATATGACACCATCATATCCCTCCACCCTATCAATGTTCGACACATTTTTACACATCTATTAAAAAATCACCTTACCTTGATTCCAGCTAGAGAACTGTATCTGCAAATAAATTAAAAAAATTGACCTAGGCCATGATTCGATGGCATTACTCTAACTTCTGCCCACAAAGAAAACAAACGTGGTAAGACTTCTCGTTGGATTTGCTTTATTGTGCCTGAAAGCACTATGATGACATTTTCATGAAGTGGTTGCCCAAAATCTATTAATCTTTAATCCTGAACGATGCACTTGTTATGGATACACAGTGCATTCTGAGAGAGAACAACAACTCAGACATTTCAGGAAAAATCACTGAAAGAATATACATGTAATGTATTTATTTGTGTCTGTAAGGTCTTTTTAAAAAAAAAAAGATTAGTATCATGCGGGGAAACTTGGACTCTTGGTCCGACGGCATGACAAGAATAAAACCAGTCACTGTTGAATTTATTGCCCAGTGTCCCTCAGTGTCCTTGAAAAAAGATCCAGAGTTTTGCTAAATGATTTTTAAAGTTTAAAGGAGCTGCCTGCCAACATTTGGTCAACTACTGTCTTAAATTTAAACTTTGTAGATGAACAACTGCAATTCTCTTAATTGAACTGAAAAGCACTGTGATATAAGGTTGGACTCAAATATGTTTTAATGTAATAAAGAACATCTTAAATGGAAATGTAGATTGGGGCATATCTAAAGTAGTGCAAATGAAACTCCTGGCAGAAGGATGTATTATGTATAGCTCTTTTTGTCAGTGGACATATCCTTCTCGTCAAACCCTGTTTTATAAGTGTGTGTGTGTTTGAGTGTGTGTGTGTGTGTGTGTGTGTGTGTGTGTCCGAGTGTGTGTGTCTTAACAGTTTCACCTAGGCTTGCCAAGGATTTGTGTGGTGTCTGTCTCTCTGGCCAAACCACCAATGCCTTCCAGCTGGATATTTCTTCAAGTCATTCATCATTTACTGAATGAAATAAATGTTTTACAGGAATCTTTAAAAAAAAAAACAAGGGAATATTTTTCAATCTTGGCCGAGGGCTGAGTGAAAATGTCTCCAATGTTTTATTACAACTTCATTCAGAGGGAGATAAGTGTGTGCATTTCTAGGAAACATTCAGCTGCAATTGCACTTTTTGTTCATTTGAATATGACATGCATTATCGTAATCACATATATCAGATATGAATTGACACTTGAAGTTAGATTTTAGGAAGTGAGCACAGGGGCATTATATGAATTACACCAATAGCGTAATATACTGCCTGGGAAGAGTTTTCTTTAATCCATGGATCTTTTTTCAATTTCATCTCGGGTGTTTTTTGCTAATATCAGAGCTACACAAGCCACACGCATTGCAACCCACATATTATTCTATTTTGAGAAGATGTACATGGTCAAGAGACGTTTTGATGTTGTCAAAAGACTGCATGACACAAGTAGAGTCTAATCTAATATACAGTTTATATAAAGTGACTGCACATTTATTTTTCCTCACCTGATGATCTGCTCTAATGGCCACAACACATATTAGCCTCTTCTTCCTCACATCCATCCTTTTATCCTACTCTCAAAACTGCCATACACCCATCTTTTATATATATATTTCATCTTACTATCTATATCACTTACTTTTTAAAGTTGTAATAACCCTTAGTTTTTTTTATCACAACCTAAGTGTCACACTTCCTTCCCACTTGGCAGCACATCCCACTGCCGGTTACTACGGTTACCAGACAGCGAGGGAGGAAGGGAGGAAAAAATGTGTGTGTGTGTGTGTGTGTGTGTGTGTGTGTGTGTGTGTGTGTGTGTGTGTGTGTGTGTGTGTGTGTGTGTGTGTGTGTGTGTGTGTGTGTGTGTGTGTGTGTGTGTGTGTGTGTGTGTGTGTGTGTGTGTGTGTGTGTGTTAGAGGAGAGAGTTATGGAATTGATGTCACAGCGTGGGCTCATTCTTTCTATGTAGATTAAACAATGAGAGACAGTGAGAGTAACACACCCTGCAAACTTTGCCATTTAAAAAAAAAAACGACTGGGACATCAACTTAGAAAAAGACACTCAAACTTCTCCCATGAAAAAAACCTTGATTTCTGCTCTAGATAATATAATTGTATTCATGTACTGTATCACATTGTTTTCTTTACTGACTTTACAATGAAATACTTTAATAGTGGATACATTTATCTTGTACTGTTGGGAACTTGCCCAAAAGGTATAAGTGTTACTTACAAATATACTGTTAAAGGACAGCAAATGAAAAGAAACTTGTAATAAATAAAAGTTATTTCTCCACCATTATAACATCCCCTGTTCTCTCCGCAGCTGTCCAAGGTCCTGAAGTGGCTCTGCTTGCATTCTCCACTTACAAATATAGGGGTGCTATAAGACTGATAGAAGTCATCATTTGGTGGATTATTGATTATGTTTATGTCCAAATGTTTTACCCTGGCACTCAAACAACGACATGCAGCAAACAATGGTAAATAGTGACCAATCTGCTGAATAGTATATACAAAGATATATCAATTATTGTCTATTGACTGCCAAATAAAATAATGAAAAGGCATTTTCACTTGCCCACAATCCAAGGTGACACATTTTACATGTTTCTCTTGTACAACCAACAGTTAACAACATAAATATGTCATATATATGCATTGACAGTAAGACAAAAAAAAGAAGCACATTTTCTTTTTCAGGACGTGGAAACCAGCAATTGTTTACCAATGTTGCTTGTAAAATGTTACATTTACTTTGGATTCACTGGTACTAGAATTCATTTTTTAGTTATCTTTTCCCCTGAGTTAAGAAAGCATAATGCCTAGGACACTATAAGTAGAGTAACAAGACACCTGGACCCAGAGTACATCCTCTGTAGCTCAGAGAAGGATAAAGAACAGCCTCCCAGCCAAAAAGGAATTTCCTGCCTCTGTTTTTTAGGCAGAGATACAAAGACATTGCTCTTTGAAACCCTTCAGTTGTCAATGTGTGCCCACTGATGAGTATTTTAAGCTGGAATCTAAAACAGTTAGTTTCTCTTTATTATGATTCCAAACTCACACTGGAGGGTGAGAGGTAAAAACATAATTTCCCTACAGAAATCAATAATGTCAACCACTTTGTAACGAGCTTCCCACAGCAGAGTTCCCTCAGGTAGCTACATTTGATTCAGACCAGCATAAGTGTTCATTTTTTTACCGTAACTATCACTGTCATATTTCATTGGTTGGATCCAGCTGTCTTTAGGGTTAGTTTTAGATAAATAATTTCCTGGAAACAATACATTCTTAGTCTTGACAGCTAGTGATCAATCACAGTAGCAGGAAGTTGCTTTACCCATATGTACAGTGTTCAATGATGCCAATACAGTCAAAATGGCTGCCCAATTACCTGCAGTGTCTGAATCCAGAGTTCAGTGGTCACCATGTTAGCCAGAAAAACCGATTTACTGAAATGTAAAGATCTAATGTAGGGTCAGTATGTCAGTAATTAAGGTACAGTACAGAAGTAGAGACGTTTGCTGTGTCTGTATTTGTGCCACAAAACTCACAAGTCAAGTGAACAGAGAGAGTTTTAAGATAACTATTTTAGTTTTTCAGTATTTGTATATCTCCTTTATTTGTTGGCATAACATAAACAGAGACGGCAGATACGAAGTGAAAGACTGAAATGCATTTTGTTTTTAAGTTGATCTAAGAAGTGTTGAGATGTCGTAATTGTGTGTCTTTCCAATCTGCCGGTCCTGCCAGAGTTATTTCGCGTATATTTAGAAAACCGTCGCTGTTCATTTCGGGGGCTTTCAGATCTTGCCAGGTTTTAGCAAGATATATAAAATGAGCAAAAATAAATGGATCACGGTAAGCAGCAGTGTGGCCTAATTACGCTTTTCCGTTGCCAAGAAAGATTTCTTAGAAAAAGACGAGAAAATAAGCAGATCATGAAAGTGTCCTTCCCAAATGGCATTGGTGAACAGAAGCTGTGATTTACAAAAACGGTTTATATTTTGTATATTTCTAGGTGAGAGAGAGAGTTTTGTGAAGTATAAATATCGAGGTCCATGTCCCGGTTGTTCCCTTCTGAACTCTCTTTGAGAGAAATACTGAATCAGTGACATGTAAGCCTCATAGAACATATAATGGTTATAGCTGTGAATGTCTTTTCCCTCACTCACAAAGCAATTTAAAAAGTCTTTGGACTAAGGTTGCAAGATGGATTATGGCTCCCATATGGCAACGTTGTATACTGCTTTGTCATTTAAGCAGATGTTTGATGTTGTTAGTCAGATATGTTTGTTTTGTTGTTGCAGTTAGTACACAAGTGTAAGAGCAGAAGTAACCTTTAGTGTCCTAATTTCAACCCGGCACCATTATGACACTCTGTTTGCAAAGACAAACAAAGACATTTTTCTCCCGGTGTATTCTACTTTCACTCATACGCCCATATTCTCCGTTAATGGAATGGTCATGTTGGCACATTTTTCAGGTGTACGATGTTTCACACTCTTTCTTAGTTCTATCATTTGTATTTTTTAGACTTCAATATGTTGGTATGGGGACGTCATCATGCTCAAATTAAAACTGAATATTTATGGCTTACCACACATGTTAAAATAAGAAATTGGTTTTCAGCCTGCTCAGATATCCTTGTTCAATACCTCTCTTCATAGTTACTGCTGGTCCTTAGGGGGAAAAACTGTATTTTAATCTTTCATTTGTTTTAAGGGATTGGTTGCTCATCTCAGTTCTATTACATTTCTTTCATTTCAATATGATGATGAATGATTTATATAACTTCATTCACATATGAAAAGTAAATCCCTTAAAGGGCAAGTCAAAGTTATTTCTGCAATATTTTACAACTGCAATTTTAATCTGTGTTTAAACAAGTTTCTCCTAAAGCGAAACAGCAGCGACACGATGATGATGTCATCCATACGAGCCCTGGAGCTACTGTAGAGACAGTTAATAATGAAACAACTCCTAGGATACTATGAAAGCACGAGTGGTGATTTTCCTGGCATAAAAGCAGTCACAGCTGTACGCCCTACAGTCAGACACTGTGCAACTTATTTGGATGTATTATCTCAAACCAAAATGTTATGAGCCCACAGAGTCAGTTTCCACTTGACTGTCAATGGAACACAAATGTTACCTAATGGGGTTTAACAATTAAGTTACTGTTCCAAATAACAAAAAAAGTGCTAATTAAATATTGGTTTTGACCTTTTAGATGTGGTATAAGAGAAGCTTAAAGGTTGGAAGGGTTTCAATCTCCAAACTTGGAAAATGTGATTCTATTTCTGTCACACAACCTCTCTTAAGAGCTGCTGGGCCCTTGAGTAAGCACCCACTGCTCTTTGCATTGTGTTTAATGGCAGTTATGAGTCACCCACTAGATGGGATTTTGTAGAGCCCCATGGATTTGATTGAGGGTAGTGTACATGCGCGCTCAGCTGAATCAAATCTTAAAGTAAGTATGAAGGCAGAGTCCTGTGGGGGACACCATTTTGCACGGTGACACTTTTCCAGGTATATAACTCAGAAACCAGTGAACTAGCTTTAGCACTTCCACTTATGTATTAAATATTAGTTTAAGTACTATCCTTTTTCCATCCTACTGGTGCAATTCAACAATGCAGATGAGTCATAATATTTCTCAATATAGAAATGAAACTGTTATTTCTCTTGAAAGTGGAATCATGCACTTCTTTTCAATATATGACCTTCATATTTCTTTCTTTTACGCATGTTACATTTCCTGTGACATGTTCTTTTAAGAACTGTTTGTGTACTGTATTCAAGATAGAAAAATCCCTCTTTAGGTTACTAACCTTCTCTTCCCTTCTCTTTTAATGTAATGAAAACATTTAACAAATACACTTTTGTGGAAGGGCACACGTAATCTCTTGACAGACTTCTTGTCAATGTATGACTCAAGTGTTAAAGGGTTTGTAAAGTTTCTATGTCTTTCAAAAATATATGTTAGGCTCTCATGTTGGTAACACTTTCTATAAAACGCCATAAAGACCACCACAATCATTATGTGTGTTTATGAGTGTAGTCAGTGTAGATTAAGCATAATCAGCGTATTTATAATTAGCTATGCATGCACTTACAATACACTACAGATCTGGTCTTCATAGAAAGAGTTACTTTTAATATTTGACTAAATGATCTTGCTTGCGATGATGCATGCAGTTTAGAAATTGAAACCTTGGCGATTATATTTCCATCTGCTCTTTGTGATGCAACCTACCAAAACGTCCCTGTGTGGCGTATGGGAATATGTTTTAATGTTCTTCAAGGCCCATGCTGCAACACTATCAAAGCAGACCTTGGATTTCAATTCAATTTCTCTGAGCTTTGGAAGTGCTATTCAGATTTAACAAAGAAATGAACAGGCTTTACTATTTGCCTTTATACTCAAAATCCTAAAGTCCTTTAGGGTGCTACCAGCAACATCCATAGAATTCAGAAAGAAAGTAGGGCGAGCGCTGAGACATGTTGTGCTCTCACTATTATATGTCACCGTATACCGGGGACACATGCCTTGAGCTGTTATTTTAGACTCACTTGCCCTTTATGTCACTAGTCATCAGAATGCAAAGTTGAATAACAGTGACATGAGAAGAACGTTATTGTATTCATAGAGCTTGATTATATTTTTGATCTGTTCTCAATAATTGCACTAATTAGATTACGCCATATTTTTTAAGACTCTATTTTAGGATTTTTCAGGTTTGTTATCAAAGTGTTTAATTGATGCATTCTTGCTGAATGGTGTGTGTGGTGTGTGTGGTGTGTGTGTGTGTGTGTGTGTGTGTGTGTGTGTGTGTGTGTGTGTGTGTGTGTGTGTGTGTGTGTGTGTGTGTGTGTGTGTGTGTGTGTGTGTGTGTGTGTGTGTGTGTGTGTGTGTGTGTGTGTGTGTCAGAAAATTGTTTAGATTACTCGTTGAGCGTCTGATTTCTCAACACATTTGGACAAATGAAGGGTTAAAAGGAAACTGAATAAATCACGTACAACAGGCTTTGCTGCAACCAGATCCCAATATAACTGAGAAGCCACTTAGATATTTTTAAACTGTTATGCAGCACTTTTCAATCAAAACACAAAATGGCCTCTGGTTTTGTTGAAATGAGATGCCAAGAGGAGATTGAGTAGAATTTAGAACCAGTATTAAAACCTTATTTTGTATGGCCTCTAACCAGTAGGAATGTCCCATGATAATGACATCATTATATGGAAACACATCCTCACATCATGGATCATGAAACTGAAGGATTTCATTTTAGCCCAAGGCTCTGCTGGTGGAGTTAATCAGTTCATGTGTAAACATGAGGCTGGAAAGGTGATATTCCCTGGACAAATATGGATTTTAACTACAAAACAAAACAACCGAGCAAATTAACTGTCGCTCAGAGCAATTCCATGTTTTGGAGTTCTGGTCCCATATCACTCCATTGTTTTTTTGATCTGTCATAACGAGACCTAACTTCCTGAATCCTCATCTCAGTTTTTATCAAAGGTTTGTTTTTTCCCCTTTCCCCTCATGCTCAGAGGCCCCTCGGCTTGACAGGAAGTGTTCACTGAATATTCATGTGAAATGGTCCTTGCAGTGATTTGTGATGCACTTTTGCTGTTGAGAGTTGACTGCGTGAATTGAAATGCTCTATATCTTAAAGTCACTATTTCATACACAATGAGTTTGAGGCCTATAATTCACTGAACATGCATTACAAAAATGTGTCCCTTTAAACTACTACTCTGGCTGACTGTATATGGAATTAAAACAGTTTAAACTTCTCAGATTCAATGTTATATGTACATAAGTATTCAAAAATATATGAATGTTCAAAATGAAAAAAAATACTTTATAGTTTGTATTGTTGTTATGTAGAAATGTTACGTTGTTATCACAATATTAAACAATTAGGTGACTCCAGAGCTGAAAACTATACATATGAATGTTATTTTTGTCATTTTAATCATCAAAACCTTTCTGCTATATGTTCTGACTTGATTCATTCCTGAAAGCAGCAGGATAGTTATTCAATTGATGATTATTCAACTTCTTAGTACTAATTGAGAGTCTTTTCTATTAACCAACGATTTGTCTTAACATTGGTAATGAGAAATGTGTGTGTCTGCGTGCGTGTGTTTTAAAGTAGGGATTAAGAAATTGTGAGAACATGACCAATAATAGAAGTGAAGGTAGGGAAAGTGCTTGCATGTAAAGACACTTATACTGAATGGACGTGTGGGGTAATGTACAGTATATGCATGATATTTTTGTTTATTTATGAAGCAATGTGTCTGACCCATTTTCAACATGTTTTACCTTTGCTTAACTGAATGTCCCGATGAGGGAGTGTGGAGTACAGAAATATGGTGCATGTTGGACTGTAAACGTGCGTGTTTTATGAATGAATGCCTGGATGAGGATATGTGTTCATTTCCTTTATAAATGATTAACTATTACTTTCACCATTTCCTGTTAGATCACCTTCAGTATTTTAACATACAAACCCCACAGAGACTGTCTTGGGAATCCCAAGTTATTTTTAGATTTCAGATTTCCAGGACACATTCAGCCCATTCATGAAGAGGCAAAAGCTGAATGATTTTAAATTATTCCACAGTACAAAGGAAAAGAACAAGGGACACTTGGTGCTTTGATTTCTTTATATGCAGTCCTACCATGACATCCATTTCCACAGCTGGCCCACTTTACTGTGAATGTTTAAGAGCTGCATGCACTGCATGAAGCTCTATCATAAATTCATAATCTGAGACACTATAGCTGATACAATAATGTTCAACAACAGCACTTATCGTTTGTCAATGTTGACCTGATGAGGGTCTCATGCTGCCATACCAATTGTAAGGTTTTTTCACAGATGCGAATATGGAAGAACACGGTATGTAAAAACATAACAAAGCCACGTACTGTATGTAAGAGGTGTAAGTTGTGTTTGAGTCAACCCTGCGTGTAACTTCCCTCCTACTGACAATCTCGCTTTTTTAACAATCACCCCATCCTTGAGCAAAGTAGTAGCACATCTCGACCAAAGCGGTGGCAGATCAAAGTAGTCTTTGGTCACTTAGTATCTGTTCTGATTGGCACACAATGTTAAAAAAAAAAACCTGTGTACCTCCAATGTAGTTCTGGTTATAATTTGTAAACCTGAGATATTTGTTTTCAATCATGCTAAGAGGTACTTTTAGTACCTCTTAGCGATTTTCAGAAAAATATTGTTGAATGGTAATTGGTGTGGCCTACTTACTCATATCTTACTGATCAACATCAGCAAACGCGTCAGGGAACAAGCAAATAGTTAGTGATAATGTTAAAACAAAACAAGAATTGTAAAGGGAAATCAGTAAAGTGGGTAGCAGTGTTTGCCCTGATGGCATGTTTTCCTCCTCCGCTGCACCTCTCTGTACACACTGTATCTAGAGGCATGAGGAAATTAAATTGGAATCCTTCGAGTGAATCCTGTAATTGCCCTCTTATTGAGCTCATCCTGCAGTGGCTTTATGTTTAAAACCAGCTGTTGCTATACAGATGATGAGGTGTGGGAAAAGGCACATTTAAGAAAAAGTAAGAGTGTGGGGGTGGGTGTTTGCAAGGATTAAAGCCTTTGGAAAATGTCCCAAATCATCTTTTCTTTTACTCTTGAAAATACTTTTTTTCACACTAGAGGAAATGGGTTAGAGGAAAAATGACATGGCGAGGGAGCAGAGGAAGAAGAGAAAGTGGATGTGAGTGAGTGGCAGGGCGAACACCAGGCAAAACACAGCAATAGACAGATAGAGCGGGAGAGAGAGAGAGAGAAAAATACTCTAGAAATACAGTATATGAGCAAGAGAGTAAGGAGGGTGGGGTAAACATGGCGGGGGTTAGTGTTCCAGTACAGTAGTTGGGCAGAGTTCAGTTCATGATTTCTACTGTAACATACTTACAGAAAGGGAAGTGTGTGTGTGTGTGTGTGTGTGTGTGTGTGTGTGTGTGTGTGTGTGTGTGTGTGTGTGTGGTGTGTGTGTGTGTGTGTGTGTGTGTGTGTGTGTGTGTGTGTGTGTGTGTGTGTGTGTGTGTGTGTGTGTGTGTGTGTGTGTGTGTGTGTGTGTGTGTGTGTGTGTGTGTGTGTGTGTGTGTGTGTGTGTGTGTCCTCATTAGTCAGATTGGAGATGATGACACTCAGCAGACATAAATCAATAGTAACCCCCCTAAGACTGCTTCACCCTGCTTCTCTCTGACTCATTAATTCTTCATGCTGTGTACTACCTGCCATTCACTGAGGATTTTATGCATCCACTGTAAATGTTTCTATGCGTATTGGTGTGCATGTGCCTAGCAGAGGGCTCATTAGATGATTGATGAAACAACAGTAAATGCAATAACGCTCCCTCTTCCTATTGCTCTCTTTTTCCTCTTGCTATTCTCCTCCCCGTTTCGAGGCACAATGATCAACTCTCAATATGAGAATACAGTAAATTCCAACCATGACAAGCCCAAGTAGACGCTCACTCTCTCACTCACGCCCACTCGGCGATGCTTAGACACACACAAGCTTGAATTTACCCTCATAAAATTCCCTCTGGTTAGCATTCTTCGCCTGCTCTCAGTGACCCACTTTCTTAGAAAGCAGATTTTTTTGTAATTTATTAGTGAAAGTGAGTGCTTGCTTATTCCCATTGCTTCCTGTCCTCACTGCCTACGCCTCCTCTCCCCTCCTCTCCCCTCCTCTCCTCACCCCTCCTCTCCCCTCCTGTGTACGCTGCGTTTGTGCAAGGCAAGAGGTCCTCCAAGCTGTCTTTCAGCCAACTGCCTGTAAAGCCAGATTAGTGCATTTATGTTGATATGTAAAAAAGAAACATGTGATAGAATATCCAAAAGTAATACACCTTCAAGATAACATGTTTTATTCACAGTGTTTCAGTAACATGTATACCATATTTAGATATACTAGATCTATGTCATCCATTCACAAAACACCATGTCCTACTTTGCATAGAGCACTAGCTTTATACAGTTATTCCACACAATGTATTTATTGTATCGGGAGAATTGGGGCAGCTGATAATGGCCTCTGCTTGACCGAGGACGTTGACTTCCACGCTAGCAAAGAAGTTGTTGGCAAGAACCACAGCTTTCTTAAAATATGAGAATATCCCAATACGTTTTTTAAACAAAAAATAATCACATTACATCACACTAAATGTCATTGATTTGGTCTAAACATGTTAGCATAAGGAGCCATAGTAGCTTTGCTGATTAGAGTATATTTTGTAGAAGTAATGCTTTGGTTGTGGTTTTTGTGCTAATACCGGTATTTGTCTTGGTTGAAGTCGTTATACTACGTTTTAGTACATTTGAAGTAAATACTGAGGATAGAAAAGTACTTCACTACAAGTAATACAAAAACTAGAACAAAGTGTTTAAGGGCAAAGAGTCAGATTCCTGTATCAAATCCTGAGTCAAATAAAATATTGTCTTCCTCGAGTAAAATTATTTCAAGTGATGGACAAGGCTTGATTTAGTTAATTAAACTTTCAGCACAACACTGTATTTTCCATGTGTATTCGGGTGAGTTACAAAGGCCCACCACATGTATTATGTTGAGGAATTAAACTCACAAGGTTTACCAATAAATCCTGGCATTCACAAGCTCATGGTCCTCCACACTCTCTCTCTGCACTTGTACCTCCTTGACACTGAACCAACACCTGGGCTTACGCTTGACATCTTACCCAATAATTTGCCCCTCAGCATAACTCTAGGCAACAATAGCCTAATGGGACAGCAGACCTTGTCAACTTGAAATGGGCTTGCAAGCAATTCAGAAAACAGCGTATTAGAGAACACAGAGACTAACGGAAGGGCTGACCCTGCTGGCTAAATCATACCTCAGTTTCACACCTTTTTCTCCTGCTAGTGTTGTGTTGAATAAGCATACCTTATGTATATTAGGTATCATAATACAAGAGGATGATGTCATATCTTATTTATTCTGGCAATTTGTTGATATTTTGTAGTTATTTCCAGTTTATCCGCACAGTTTCTTTGAAATGTGTAATGTTTCAGAGCAGTGATTTCTAATTGCTATTTTAATTTCATGTTTATCTTTGTTTTGAACTAAAACCGTTCTTCTTGAGACAGTTTTATGCCATTATAAATATGTGCCTTTGTGTTAAAAGACAAGTTGGGATAATTTAAATGTCTTCTTTAATATCTCACAATTCAAGACACTAGAGTCTGCTTTGTATAATGAATTTAACAATAAGAAGTGGTAACAAACCTCTGTATAAGATATGCTTAAAGCAGGTGAAGAATACAAATAATTACAGTCATCCCTCCACGAGGCAATTCTTGAACAATGGTGCAGTGATTAAACATTGGCACCAGTGAATGGTGATTACAGGTTAGCTTATTAACATTTAAATTAATAGTCATGCAGTTATAGTCTGTTCTGATAATTGTACAACAGTGGCTTGAACATGACACGGTTGATCAGTCAAAAATAAGAAAGTTATCCAGTGTATCCATGATTTGTAGGAGTGGTGGTTGTGGAGGATAATAGCTTGATGTAAGCATATTTGAGGTCTTCAATGAACGTTGTAACACTGGTTTATTATCTGTAAAGGCTCATGAACGTTAGTAGCAGAGTAGCATGTCTCTGTGTCTCCTTCTTCCCTCTGATTCCCTCAACACAACGCTCCCCTCTGTTCTGATTTTCCTCGATCAGTCCCATTTGTTTTTCTCAAATATTTTCTTCCAGTTTTTCCCTTTTGTGTGTGTCCCTCTTTTACACCCGTTGTCTCCCCCTTGCTCCTGTTCTGGGTCTGTCTTTCTTTCTCCATCTCTATCCCATCGTCCCTTTCTGCCTCTGACTGACAGTGCTATAAATTGATTTTCAGCCCGGTGTGTTCCCTCTGTCTCTCTCTAGGCATTTCCCTTATTTAGCTTCAACCACTCCAGGGTATAGTCTAGACCACAGGCCGACTGTCAGTCAGAGGCAGCGTGGAGCAGTCTAATTCTTGGCTGACAAGCGTTCCTGACAGGAGGAACCAAAGGGAGGCCTCAAACATGCTTACTCTCTCTTGCTCTATATCTCTCTATTGCATGTTTGCCTTTTCCATCTCTCTTTCTTCTCTCATTCCCCCCATGTCTGCCCCTGCCACTCCACTCTTCATTTGCTCGCCCTTTTTCTAACTCTCAGTTTGTCTACCTTTCTGTCACTCTGTCACTTCCCACGCCCACCACCCCACTCCCTGCCCTGCGTTTCCTCCATCCTTATTTCTTCCTTGCTTTCAAAACCTCTTCAAGAAAATTAAAAGATACTATCATTTTCGAGGGACATGGACAGCTCATTTAAATTAACTGTTGCTGCATTCATGCACACACATGCTTTTTCGCAAATACACACACATCTCATTTTGCCTGTGGAGCTTGAGTGCTGCTGTGATCTGAATACTGATTGGACGGTTTGTCTGTCTGCAATGATTTGATTGGTCAGTTTTTCTCCACTGGGAAAGCCATTCTTTAATCATAAATGAGAGTCTGTGAGATTAGACGGAATAGCCCTTTAAGCGAATCTGGTATCACTGAGGCCCCCAGAGAGAGGCAGAGATAGAGATAGAGAGAGAGAGAGAGAGAGAGCGAGAGAGAGGAAAAGAGTGCAGCAGAGAGATGAAAGAGCAATGGACAAATGGAAAGAGGGAACCAGAGAGAAAGGAATGGAAGAGAATTTAAAGCATATTTTTCTCAGAGTCAGACTGGTGTAATGTGACTGCACTGCAGAGGATAAGAGTCATATTTTACATTACAAGATGTGTGCACACCCCAACACAGATATGTGTCATGCTATATGGAGACATTTCTGCCCCCCCAAGTAGGAGACTGGGCCGTCCAGCAACCTTCAGGGGGAACACGGCGCCCATTCAAATGAAGAATAGGGTAATTCTACTGTTTCCTCATTCAGTAGTCAGCACCATGCTGAAATGGCTATATTGATCATACGGTTCCCTGTGGAAAATGACAAGCTTAGTAATTGATTTCACCCCCTACGAATCATCAAGCTTATATCTGGATGTGAGTCACATTATTATACTGTTTGCCAATTGCAGACTTTTATTCTCTTTTATACTCGTTTTTTCGTTTGGTTCAAATCATTTTACCCACTTGATGATGTTGTTTCACTTACTCTCTCTAAATGCTGGAGGGGGCTGTAAGTAGACATTGGCCTTCTGGCTAAGAGCCTATAGTGCTGCAAACAGAAGGAGCTGCAGTGTGGGTGTGCTGTAACAGGTATACCCTTGAGAAGATACATGCAAACCAGAATCCATTTTCAAAGATTGTCAGGTGCAAAGACAATGCGCAGTTTACAATCCTTTGAGAAAAGGTTTTACCATTCTGGAACGTTTTAATGGCAGCAGACATTTTCTCTTCTAACTGTATAGTTAGTCATTTTTCACATTTCCTTATGATTCAAGCTTGCGGTGCTTATACCTGCTTGATGGATTTTGCCATCTTTTTTGCCACTGCCTTCCATTTTACTTCCACAGCCCTCTGCTGGAGCTCCTTGCTGCACCAACAAAGAGATATCATTGAAGCTAACGTGGGGCCTGCATTTTTTGACACATTGAAAATGACTCATTGTTAACTAATGCATGCTGTACGATATCCTGAACAGGTCACAATTCCATAAACAAACATTCATACCTACTGGCAATTCACATCCTCTCTAGTGCATCCTGCTTGTTTTGGACTTCATTTGGGATACTGTGCACGGAAGGTCCCAGAACTTGTGTTTTGTAAACGTAGTTACACAGCTTTTGATGATGTGCCTATTTAAAGTCATAAAACTAGCTACTGGACTGTCTTCAAAAATAATGTGCTGTCATAATTCACATGTTAAAGCTTGTTTTTTGTCTTCAGTGTATTATCTGAGACATTCAGTATGAGATATTGCTGTGAAGAAAGAGATCAGGCCTATATTGCAGTCCAGGGTTCATTAAATCCACTCCATTCAACAAGCAGATTTTCTTCTTTGTCTCTAAGCTTCTTTTATCCAGGGAAGGTTTTGCTGAGCATGCACGCTGTTTTCCAGCTAAACCCTGTTCCTCATTAGTATCAGTGCATATATTCACACCTGGGAGCTACCCGGTCCAACCACAAATCTTTCACTGTTTGCCAATTAGCATTTCAATTTAAGTCTTAGGGGGGAAAGGCCTTGCTTAAGGTGATACTCCACCCTAATGATTTTAAAATATTAAACACACATGCCCGATAGACCCCAAAGGTAGCTTTGAAAAGTTTATTACTGTCTTTATTGTGGAGGGCAACATCTGTAGTCATCGTAAATCAGCTAAAATGATCTATTCTAAAATGAAACTGTCAAACCATGCACACAGTACTCTAATCTTTAGCCAAATTATTGCTAAATTTGCTGGTTTTCCTCATCACCGACATTAGCATGGTTTGTGCACTTAGAACTATGGGTTGCAAATATATTGATATACATTAAATGTATACATTATATTTGCAATATGGAGGTATTTGATAGAAAATATCCTGATATTTGATTTTTCTCATATTGCCCGGGTCTAATTAGAACAACCCTTAATTGATCTTCTGTTGGCATGACTGCTCTTTCCTTTTCACATTTGTAAGAAAACATATACTCACTTACATTGAATGAATGCAGAGAAGCATGAATCCTTTTTTCAGTATAGTGTCAATTTGTACGTGTGTAGTAGTACAGTATGTGCTGTGGTGAACAAACTGTAAAGTAAATGGCAGCAGAGACATTGGGTTTGTGGAAAGGGTTAATAGGAAAGGTCAGGGTTGTGAAATAAGCATATGTGTGTGCGTTTCCTTTTCATTATGGTGTGTACGTGTGTGTGTCTGTGTGTTTGCTGTAAGCCTGTGTGTGTGTGTGTGTGTGTGTGTGTGTGTGTGTGTGTGTGTGTGTGTGTGTGTGTGTGTGTGTGTGTGTGTGTGTGTGTGTGTGTGTGTGTGTGTGTGTGTGTGTGTGTGTGTGTGTGTGTGTGGACTGTCAGTTTCGGTCTGGTAGTCAGCATAATTAGAAGTCTCTCTTTTATCCCCGTCTCCCTCTCACTGTTTCTCTCTTTCTCTCTCTGCCTCATCCTCCTCTCTTTTTTTTACTCTCCTCGCTCTCTTTCAATATTTCTCCCTCTCCCCCCCCCCCCCCCCACACTCCCTCGCCTCTATCCCTCTGTGAGTGATGACTTTTAAATCATCCTTTCATTCAATGATGAACGAGGGGAAATCTGTCCTTTTCTCTCTGTTTATTCTGCTTTCCATCTCTGTCCTTCTGTCCCTGTTCCGCTCCTCATACACTCCACTCTGTATCCTGGCTGTTCAATTAAAGGAAGTAACTGCATTTAGACTAAGACACCCTCCAATCTGTTGAGTTCTGATAACATTGTGATGGACTGAGTCATATGTTCCTGTGTGAACTGGAGAGTATTACGGAGCTCATTTGTGATAGCTTTACAATCCCAACCATTTTACGTTACGTCAAGCCAGTTCAAGTTTCGATTAATATTATTGAAACAATTTTTTTGTGATATTTAGCAATTATTTTGTCGTCTTAAACGATTCCACGCACCTGTGTCTAGGATCACTCTCATGCAAAAACATACTTTAACCACTAGAGGGATCAGTTAAAAAAAGACAACATGAAATACTAAGACCACAAGAGACTACAGAGAAGAAAGTCAAAACCTTACTCCTTATATGTAGAATTACTCATTCAGTTTTAAAGATTTAAATGTAAAAGTATTGTCTAATATTATAAAAAAGTAAATATTGTCACATTGCCTAGACTAGAGGATGAAAACAACAATTCCCTTTGAGTTTCACTGTTCAGATATCCTGTCCCTCTTTGATTTACTGACTGTAAAAAACTACGGGAATGATTTTTAGTTATTGAGAAGATTATTTAAATTGTTGCCTTTCCCCCTATACCCCATGGTAACTACAATTACCACATCATATTACCCCTGGGTCATAATATATCTTGTCTAGCATCTGTTAAATAACTGCCTAACCAGTCTAATTGTTTGTGTATAGGTTAATCTCACCCCTAAGAGATCATAAACACCTCACTTTATGCTTCATCACACGAAATGAAGTCCCTATTGCACATTATATTATGCATTTATTTGCAGCCTCTTTAATAACATGTGACACAATAAGGTGTCTGTGTTAGTTCCTGTATTTTCCCTTGCAGAACAAGTTATTCCACTCCAATAATTACATTCTATTGTGAGCTTAATCTTGATTCTTGACCTCATAACGCCTCACTTTGAAGCATTGCTGCATGACAACAGACGTTGTCTCACATAAGCATCAGTTAATCTGAGTATTTGGCTGTATGGAATATTGACAGTTATTGAGCTAATCTCTTTCCTGCAGATGGAAGTATGCAATAATCCTTGCTCATAAAAAAAAAAAAAAAAAAAAAAAACTATTAAACCAATTACATTTAAGATTCTTATATTGCAAGTGTAGCACCAACATTTAGCCAACCATATTCAAATATATATATTGAGAAATCCAGTAGCTCATCTCAGAACCAGAGAAAAAATACATTGACTGATCAATACACCATCTGAAATGTGTCAAAAACCAGTAAAAGCAACTGTATAATTAGGTGCATGAACTCATCTCAGTGTATTTGACCTTCCTCATAACATAAACCTTAAAATTGTATTAAGTTGTCAACTGAATTAGATTTATTATCAAATAATTTGGAGCCATTAACTGGCTGTTACTTTAGATAATATCTCAAAGCATCTATATGTCATAGTGGAGAATGTAAATAATCTATTTTCTATCCATCATAGCCATAAAGGCATGTAGCAATATTTGAAATCATTGATTTTATTGAAGTGTAATCTTGGACATGCAGCGGTTGTTACATAGCAAATACATTGGACAGATGCTCTGATAAGTCTGCCTTTTCTTTGTAACCGTGCATCTGTGCTATCCTCAGGGGAACTCCTGCTTCATGGAGCATCAATCCCATTTCACTTTGATGATAAAATGTAATTCCAGTTGGGAACCACATGGATCTACCCTTTCAGAACTGGGCCGTTAAATAAGTTCCTTTTTTTTGCTGTGCTGTTCACAATCTTTCCTTTGTAGTGTCTTAGAAAACAAAGCACAGAAGAGAGGCAGTGGCATTTCAGCCTTTTGCGTTCTTTCTAGTCATTGAAACAAGCAAAAGATGATATGGAGTTGTATGTTGTGAGTGTATATGTCAGTGTTATAATATTCTGTAGGTCTGTGTATGAGCATATGTGTCAGCTGTCATATGGCTCTAGCTCTCCCTTTCCGTTTCTCATCATCTCTGCTGTGATTGGTTGTGAAGGGGCAGAGATACTGGCGCCTAATTGTGGCTCAGACTGCCATTGGCCATTATATTGGTCAATGTGATGGTCTTGGAATTGTCTTGGTAAATGAGGGTTGTAAAAACACACACTGAAACACACATATATTTGTAGACACACACTCTTTTTTGGTTAGGGTCTGTCTTGGATAATTGGTTGGAAAAGCATCCAGCGGGATCACCCTGCTGTCCCTGTGGCCCCGGCTGCCATGGCAAATAACAAGGCTCATAAACATGAAAGGCACGCGGATGATTGTCCTGATTTGAGCTTTGCACTCAGAGGAGATCAATTAAAGCCTAGAAAATTCAAGGACTTAAAGCATACAGTGAGAGCAATTTTCATTCAACACTTTCATTTACATTTCACAGTTATACACCAAAGGCCTACTGCTGCAGTTTCAAAAGCTTTTGTAGATATAGTCGTTGCCAGTGATTAAAAAAACGGACAAAAAAGAAGCAGGTACGCTAGATAACAGAATGTCAAATGCAAAAAAAGAAAAGGTACAAAGTCATTGCAACATCATCTCACCGCAAGAAGACATAGTGACCAATATAACAGCAATTTGCCTCTCTGCTGTAGTGTCCTTGAGCAGGATGAGGCCAAATCCCCACCAGCTTCAAGGGTTTCTGCTCTGTAAGCTGACTCTGCAGTCTGACTCTCCCGTGGAGCGGTAGAAGTGAAGAGTTTCTCCATCAGGGATCGATAGAGCATCGCAAAAAGAAACTCTCCGACTTCACGCCTGGACACTTCAAGCTTTTCATCTAACACCTGTGGTGTGTTTGATATAAAAGGATCATTAAGATCAAAGGGAGAAGATAATGATCCTGATGTGAACCGTGAAGTCCAAAGAGATCAATTACATTTACATTTTACAATTCAAGCATTTAGCAGGATCTGTAACCCGGAGAGATTTAAAGTAAGTACAGCAGCAGAATTTGCTTCACTTCTAATTTATCAGTACAAGCAGCTGGGAAAAGGGAAGGGAAGTGATACAAACTATTTCTACACACTCCATGTTTCTATAGTAACAATCCTGTCCAAAATATGGTTAAGTCAAATTAACATCACATTTACTGACTGTTTATATATCGAGACACTTATAATATATATATTCTTTCAACACAAAACATTAACTTTAGTATCAGCATACTGTAGTACGATACACTGAACGCACCAGTGAATCTTATTTATGTTATGTAACCCAACCCAACCAAAAACCTTGGAAATGTAATGATATTTTCTTATATGCTTGTTTACTCTCTTATATTGAAAATAACTTTATAATTGGTTGGATATCCATTACTGTGACGTGCTTGTATGTTTGGCTGCGTCCTATGCAGAGCATCTAAATAATGCCTCTGCAGTTGATGTTATTGTTAGTTTGGCATCTCTTCCTCTTCTCCATTTCCTCGTCTCTGCCACCATAGAGTCATGATGAAGAGCCTATAGAAGCTCATTAAGATCTAGTTGTATTTATTCTCTCCCTCCCTCAAGAAATCATGAACTGCCTTTGATGCTGCATAGTGTGTGCAAAGAGTTTGCATTGGTGTCATCTCCCTGTCGTTTTTTCATCCACAGTTAATGTAGAGATGCAGAGAAAAAAATGTCCTTCAGTTATACATGTCAACAAAAACAAAGAAGGAGACAGCTTTTGATCTGTTAGAGACACACTGTGTGAATCCAAGAGGATGCTCTGGTCTCTTATTGATTTTGCCTATCAAGTCAGGTGGAAGGGGTTGCTGAGCTTCCCCACTGTCAGGGGACCGAGGTTCAAGCACCCCATGCTAAATGTGAGTACCAACTCCTGGGGTGAGGCTCTGAAACACACCCGGCCCTGTGCCCTCGCTGCGGGGGAGGCCAGGGAAAAATATGTTACTAGGCGCAACACAAACTACTGTACAGATCCATGGAGCTGCAAGAGTTGCTGACAAATACTTGATTCAACTCTTCTGATGCTCGCTACAGTATATATTCCATTAATATGTAATCTCATAGATCAGCATCAAATAACCAGGATGTATCAGAACCAAGCTGACCTACTTTGGATGACTCATGCTGACGTATGGCTTATTCCTACATTGACGTAAAGCAATACTTCAATGCCCAACTTTTTTGCACTGTATTTATAAGTGTTAATATTGGATTAGGACATTATGTCAGCAATCTTGTATCCATTTAATCAAACAAGGTGTGTAAAAATGATACTTGTAGTACCGTAGTACGTGTGCCTGTGTGTGTTTTTGTTGAATAAAAGTGCCTGTGTGAGTGTGCGCATAGCCTGCAGTTGTTCGGTGTCTCTCAAAAGATAGCACACACTGGTAGACAAACTGATTTATGCTAACTACATGCACAGAGAAGGACACATGGATGCACAATCTTCACATACTCAACATTCTGTCATATGCTGTTTCACAGTGTTCCTTAGACTCTAAACTTTAAACTTAACATTGTGTTCTCCCTGTTTATCCTGTAGTACACAGCATCTGTTGTTTGCAACCATTTGTTTCTCATCTAAGAATAAATCAAATGTTCAAATAAAATGAAACGTTCTCTTTTGTTCCCCTTTAGGTTTTATCTACACATGTGGCGGTACACTAAAAGGCAGAAATGGCACTATAGAGTCGCCAGGCTTTCCCTATGGCTACCCCAATGGAGCGAACTGCACCTGGGTCATCGTCGGAGAGGAAGGAAGTAGAATCCAGCTCATGTTCCTGTCATTTGCCATAGAAGAAGAATATGACTTTTTGTCCTTGTATGATGGACACCCACATCCGACCAACTTCAGGACCAGGTAGGACCGGTTATTGTTTTAAGCGTAATTATTTTCCCTTGTAAACAACTGAGGGAAATTTGAAAAACTATCAAAGACAAGAAAGGATTTTTTTTTAAAGATTTTATTAAATTGTAGTAAGGTGTTACCTAGGATAAACTCAAGAACATAATGCATTTTACACACTTTATTTTGATTTATTTCACAACCAAATATTTGTGTTCAACATCCTCTAATCTCCATTTAAAGTAGCATGGCAAACACAGCAGACACACCTGTTATGGCATATATCCCGTTGTTTATTATTAGGTTACCACTGATGTGCAGCCAGTTTGCAATCCTTTCAAGCTGAAGCTATGGAAGGAACTGCTTTGTGTTATTGCCAATTAATGATGATCTGTAATGAGCCAATGGTTTTACATGATCAAATATATGGGACCATGTATTCACGTAAAAAAACAAAAAAACAACATGGATTTACGGATGTGGAAATACAAGCACATAAATACAAGAAGGATACATTATTAGTTTAAATATGAATGCATACATGGTTTATAATGACATAAATGCTCATTATGTCAACAAACGTCGAGCAGATGTTGTCATACTGGGCTATATTCTCTTGAGCAGTTCTGTTGTAGTAGAACAAATGGCCTTGCATAGCAACAGGGTGTTGTCCTGCTGTGGTACACAAATACCTCAGGCTCAATCAGTGACACTGCGGTTTCCTTTAGTTATTGAACCTTTTTATCGAACTCATCTTGCAAGAAACACATTACCCAGAAATAAGCTCATTTCAGATAAGCTATTAAACTCTCCTTGCCTTATGATTTGATCAGACAATCAATAGTGCCTAATGACATTTGTCTGTGACTCTATTCACGTCCGACATGTTCTTTTAACCCTGAAATTTAATTATTATTACGTTATTCAATTAACTGTGACATGTGAGAGTGCTGTTTATTGACATGTAGTTTGATTTTCATGGTTAAACACTGATATTAGGTTTTGACAGTTGCACAAGTTGTTCGACAAGAAAGTCATTGTCACATCTCACATACTCTTGATCTAAGAAGGACTTAGTAATGTGAAGAAGTTGTAGAAAATGAAACTTACAATATTGCTTATAGCATGATGTACCTGATTAACTTTAATTATGCTGAATCAAAACAACAACTCTTTTTTGTCAATCAATAACATTGGATAGGAATAACCCAACATTTTTAGCAAATTAATATGAATGGACACTTAAAGTTATTGCTTCTAACAATAAATAAATCACACATTCAGAGATTTCTTCTTTCCCAAGAGAACCAAACATTACAAGCGATATGTATTCTTTGGTATCTTGCGAACAAAGAACATATGTTGTCCTGTCACTACAGTACATGACAATATTATACTGATTAGCTGTTGTTTCTGATCCTTGAATGAGGCTTCTCTGTCTTTCTCATGTGTCTGACTAAAAAAGCAAAGGAAATGGAAAAGTAACTGTGAGTGAGCTCTTTATTTCATTTTGGATCCTGTGATGTGAGCATCCACCAGGAACTTATTCTTGGAAACAAGAATATCCAATCTGATACAAAGACACGCTTCTCACAAGAGGCTCTTCTTCTGGCTCCTCTTCTTCAAGGCAACAGCACACAATACACACAGCAGCGTTTGGTGAAGGATGAACAAACCCACAAAGGAAGTTATACTTATGGAACAGATCCATCCAGCAAAAAAGAAAAGACAAGTCAAATATATGCCAAGTATGCCACAAGAGATGTTAAGACCAGGATGATTTGCCACAAACAAGTTCATTTGCAGGTCGCATCCAATGCTGACTGAACTGCAATCTTTTTTGAATACTCTAAAGGCCTGAAAACGCATATTTCTTAATAGCTTTGTTAATATGGGATTAGGTTCTAACTTGTAATATATTTCTTTAGTTATTGGTTATCTCACATGGGCATTTTTTGTTGTTGTCCTCGCTCTGCTTGCTCATTTGAGATGGTTTAGTTTAAACCAAGTGATGTGGGACTCTGTCTAGAAGTCAGGCATGCGTGAGGGAAATATCACTTGCGTAGTTCTAAGCAAAGTCATTTGGTCTGGTTCAGTTCAGGAAAAAGGATGTGGGTCATGGCGAGATGAAATGAGTCCTCTTAATACTTGGTGGTTTGCTGAAAAGCAATTCTCTGACTGTGGGGAATGAACCATGCTCCTTTGGTTCTACAGCGTAATTTATAATCAGCCGTCTACAATAATAAACCTTTCTTTGACAATCCGGTGGTTTTCAGTGCTCAAATTGCCATACAGAGTTAATTAAAAAAGGGAGAGAAATAAAATAGATTAAAACAGAGCAAAATTAAATAAAGGATCAACATGATGTTTACTGCTCTATAAAGTATGTGACCCTGCAGAAAAAAAGAGAGAGAGAACCGACGGGTAGGAAGGGAGAGAAAGTAAAAGATGCCCTCTGTGCTCTTATTGGTTGATTAAGATGTCCTGCTTATCTCAGATAACAGGAAATGATTTGCTGCGTGAGTGTGTGCACACTTACATTCACATGCATAGGGTGAGTGTGTGATGAAGATTTATGGTCTTACAATCGCCCAGCTAGTAAAGCCAAATTACCTCTGCTGTCTCATTCTGTCTCTCTCTTTCTCTCCTTCACACACACACACGCATGTACGCACGCACGCACGCACACACACACACACACACACACACACACACACACACACACACACACACACACACACACACACACACACACATGTACATGGACACACATGGCAACTGACACACATGCACTGGGACACAGGGCAACATGGTGATTAAGAGGTCAGATCCATTAACAGGAAAATGGTAATTATGGGGAGAGTGATTCACATGGAACACACACACACACACACACACACACACACACACACTCACACACACTCACACACACACTCACTCACACACACACACACACACACACACACACTCACACTCACACTCACACACACACACACACACACACACAACACACACACACACACACACACACACACACACACACACACACACACTAGACACCGACCAGTCACATCTTTCTTTTGATGTTACAAATATAACTGGGTGTCAAATTACAGCGTCTACTGTCGCTTGAGTAACACTCACCTTGTCTGAACTATAATTTCCTCAACTTGAAATGCACAGACACAACATACAATCCAAAAAGGTATGAACAACATAAGACTCATTGGTTTTTTTCAAATTAGAAATGTTCAAGCTGCTTTTCCTCAAATCAGGGTTACTTATAATATTAATTCATATTTAAAAGTGATAGTTCTAATAGTAAGCTTTCATAAACAAGTAAAGGGCACCTCTGTAGATTGCTGCTAGTGCTGTGTTTCAGCTTTTGACAGGTCAAAAAGCAGGCACTTGGGCTTAACAGGTTTGTCTGGCTGATGAATCATGTTATTAACCGACGTTCACGTTAAACACAAAGCTTAGTGGAATAAATAAAAACCTTATCGACTGTGGTTGGAAGTTGGAATTATTGACGGTGACAAACTTGGGTTCGGTCCTGACTCACCTGTCCATTGTCTTTTTTGATGTCAGTGCAACAAACATGTATGATACATGTGAGCCTGTCGTGTTTGTACTCTGTGCCTTTTAAACTCAGGATGCACTCGCACCCTGTAACCCAACAAATAAATATTGCATACCTGCATGACCTTATCGTCATTCCAGTGTTACTCTTTGGGCAGTGACAGCTGAATCAACACAGACCTGATGACATTTCTTTTGAAAGCTTCTGAAGACATATTTTTCTGTGAAAATATATAAAAAAATATTTGTTTGAAATTCATTCAAATAAAATCAAGGTACCCCATACTGTATGGCATCCCCACCGCACAATTGGGAATACTTAGAAGAAATATGAGCTTATAAATATGTTATATCCATTAACAATGTTTACTCTAGCTTACCCAAAGAGAGTTTTTCTTAATAACATTGATAAACTGATTTAATAAGAGGGATTAAATGATTTAATGAAACATAGTTCCTCATTAAAAGTTATCCTACATGTTCAGATTGATTGTGTTGTCTTATGATGGCATAATCACTTTTGTATATGGCTGATTCAGCCTGACTTAACCTTAACAAACAAGAGCCATAGGTAAACACCTATGGTTTAATCTGTGCACATATATAGTTCATTGTATTGCACTGTACAGTACCTAAGACATCATTACCGTATTTCAACACAGCCTCGTCACTGTTATGTCCATATTGGATCATTTTACCATGACAATAGATCTTTCCCTAACTTTAACAGAGTAGTTTAAGTCATCTAAACTTTAAAAATCTTAACCATACTGCACTTTCTATGCATAAATAATACATAACTTATAAATATAAAATATAGATATATATTTATTTAATCAAATAACATTGTAATTGAAGATAATAAAGTTTTTTTTAAGATCTTTATATTACCATTTTTCTCTTTGGTGGCTTGTATACTGAGCAGACCCTTAACACATTAAAGTGATATTCATATTGTTATGGTGTTTCCTAGGCATTAATCACCTTCTTAACTACATCTAGTTTTTTATCTACAGCTTGATGTCATGTTTTTCTCACGATGCATTTGCGACATTTGGTATTCATAACATTTTGAGGTTAATTATAATTTTCTGTTTTCAGACCATGCATTTTCAACCCCTTGAAATATCTTCCAGTGTACTCCAGTTAAAGGATAAGCACTCTTTGCTTCTTTGGCTGCTCGTGCAGCAGGTTAACCCTATGCACAATCCAAAACTGTGACACAAGTTTGCATGCTAAATTAAAAGTCAAAGACAGTCACAAAAAGAGATGATGAAGAAAACAAGGAAATGGTTGAAAGGCAGAGTTAAGAGGCAAGGACATATTGCATTGTATGTGATCATTTTTTAATTATAGTGAAGCCTCCTGAGGTGTGCTTGATTTATCCGGAGGGACTCTCAAACAGACATGGTGACATTTTGAAATTAAGTCAGTTAATTGTCTTCATTGGTCATTTGTCACATTGTGTTGTTGGCTCTTCAGCTTGTGGTTATCGTGTGGCTTGAATGTCTATTAATTTTTCATTTAATAGAAATGCCAGTTCAGTTTTTTTAATATGGCAAGTGCTTAGCAAACCCATACTTAAGAATGTCAAGGCAATTTATGTCAACAGCTTTAATAAATGCTTAAAGAACCTTAAATAAGCACAGCACAGATAAGTGGTGGCTCATGGATTTCAACGTGTTTGACAATAATTACAGTTCAAATTGCATCCACATCCATATTTGTTTATTTATTTTCTGGAATTTATTCATGTGAGGCTAGAAGACGAGCACTGTCCTGGGTGAACATTTCTACAAAGTTCAACATTATGGCAAGTCAGCTTTCTTTTGTCCCCTCGGTTACTTTCATCCTGTTGCCATGTCACAAGCTGCCATTTAAAATGACTGACCTCCTTTTATTCATGGTTGTTGTGTCATAGTATTAATAATGTGACCGCCTGGTAGGAGCGTAGTACATATATTGTTGCTGCAAAAGAAGTGAATTGGACACCAAGTAGACATTTAGCAGCTGTCAGAGAATTACTAATGTGAGTGCCAAGGGAGCATCTGAAAGTGTTTGGACATGGATGGATGGAAAATAACTTTCTTTCTTTGCCAGACTTCCATGATTGAAATAGGAAAAATACATTCCCAGTTTAAATATTTGATCACAATGGTGTGTGGTGCTTGCAATTAAAAGCTTGGACAAAAAGCTCAAATACTTAATGCACATTGCTGTCAACAACCACAATGCAACAAAGAGTGGGTCACAGATCTTAAACAAAGTCATGTGTACTTTTGTTTTTGTTTGATTAATTCACAGGAAGGAAGGGAGTTTCTCAGAGTAATTGAGAGCATTAAAATAATTGTAATACACCACTTACTGAAACCGTTCATTGAGACTTGTTTGTTAAATAAACGTCCCTTCCCATCAAGTCCTGAAAGTCTAGTATTTAAAAAAAAAAAGTATAACCACAGGGACAAACTGCCTTTTTTGTCTATGGATTATGGATTTATATAAGAAGATACATATTAACAACATGAACATATATTGAAAAAAACACCTACTGCAACT
Source organism: Trematomus bernacchii (assembly GCF_902827165.1). Lineage (NCBI taxonomy): Eukaryota > Metazoa > Chordata > Actinopteri > Perciformes > Nototheniidae > Trematomus > Trematomus bernacchii. The sequence continues at coordinate 10,305,997 of NW_022987564.1, read as the reverse complement.
GATTGCAGTAGAGCACTCCGACTGCTGTAGAAATGATATTAACTATGAAATAAGTCTAAGGGTCTGCCACCTTAAACAACAAACATCTTAACTCAAATAATGGTCAAAATGAACTTTGTTTTCATTTCAATTTCTTTCATTTGTTGTTTGGTAGTACTTATTTGCATATTGTTAGGATTTCTACGAATTAGCAAATTCCTGGTTTCCCCTGAATGCCTCACACGCAGTGCAGCATCACCGTGATTAGATCGGGGGAAAGCAGGTGTGAAAGATGTCTCTAGTGGAGGATGAACAAAGTGTTCAATGTGGACTTACAGTATCAACTATAGTAAGTACTATTATCAACCACAAACTGCACTTCATTTAACAGTTTCATACTTGTTGTTAGCTAGCATTTGAAATTAAATGCTAGCTGAAATTAATAACTAACCTATTTCTATATTAGCTAATATTTGCTAGCCCTAGCATACGTTAGCCTACTTGCTAAGAGGAGCTAAACACATATGTCCTTATTTCAATGTGTGAAAGCATATTTGCTGTTGCAATTTTAACCAGGAAGTTTTTATTTATTTTACCAATAGTTTCCTTTTTTGTTTCTCGCTGGTTTATGTCAAGTTCAAGACAAAAACAACATACATGTATTATGTGTCGCAGTTGTCAAAAGAGAACAACAGGTGAGTTTTTGGTAAAACAGCAGGCCTGAAGGCTTATTTTATCAGGAGTTAGAGAAGCAGCTCTGTGATTTGAGACTAAGTTTAGGAGTCCTGGGGCTGGTAAAATAACTGAAGCAGGGGCCTCCATTCTTAGGTGGGTCAGTAAGTGAGTGACAGAGGATACATGGGAGGAAAGCAGAACTGTAGGATAGGAATGGTGCCAAGTACCTGGGGCCTCATTTATAAACGGTGCGTACGCTCAAAAGATGGCGTACGCCAGTTTCTACGCAATGTTCGCGATTTATAAAAAACAAACTTGACGGGAAAATGTGCGCAAACTCTGACCCATGCGTATGCACTAAGCACAAACGGGAGAGACGAGTATGGAGTCAGATTTGGGTCAATATTCTAGCGCGCAAAGAAGCTACTCACGAGCGGAAAATGTGCTTTTACACGTGCATGAAATGACCCTCGCGCGCAGATTAAACCCCCGAGAACGGCTATGTGCTCGCTCGCGAGAGAGACAGCCCTCTTGCTCGCTCGCGTGAGAGTCACGGCCCCTACACACGGCGGCGTGCGTTGACGCTTCAACGCTTCTGCCCATTCACTTTGAATGGGGTGACGTCACGATTCGCCGAACTGCATTGTGGGAGCAAAGCGTAGCTTTTCTCGCGGTGCTCACTGCAAAAGTAGAGCAATGTTCTACTTTTGAAGCTGAGGCGGAGGCGTCAGCCAATCAAATCCTGCGTATGCAAATCTGCCAGTACAAGCGCTAGCCAATCAAACCGCGTGTATGCTGGGAGAGCCATTCCGCAGTTCATTTCCTCATATGCAAAAAATGGAGGACAAAATCATCGTAGCGGTAGGGAATCACCCGGTGCTTTCAGTCTCTGTTCACCTACCGGGATACAAACCGGAGAAGCCAGGCATGGAGGGAGGTGGCAGAGACAGTGGGTGAAACTGGTAGGTTTTCGCCTGTATGGGGAGTTTATATCCAGTTTACTTCGTTTGAATGGACAGCAGGCATAGACAGTATATTTAGCCAGCATGCAATGTTGCCTAAAATAGCACCATAGACATTAATTAAAAATCGCTTTTTAGACATTAATGTCTATGGTGAGATTCATACACGGGAGCCTTTTTAAAGCCTTTTTACCCCGCTGCAAACAGAACCCCCCCCCCCACTTCCCATCACAAACTTTACACAGACCCCCCCTTCCAATTATCAACTCCTGTCTTGTTTCCGCAAACTCTTGTGTCCTGTGCAGCTAAAAGTTTTGCAAGCCCCCGTCCGTTTAGTACCTAAAATAATAGACATCGCTTTTTCCAGCTGACAAACCCGACTTTCTGGTCACCTCTTCCATTTTCCAGCCCTTGGGGAGAGACACGGGAGATTCATGTGATTGGTTGTTGGTCGCGTTGCTCGCGTAAACTCCCCAAGCTCAAGACACGCCCACCGCCAAGCGGCAACGCACGCCGCCGTGTGTAGGCGGCGTCAGCCTCACTCGCTCGCTGAGTCTGTCTGCGCACGCGTGAAAAGTTTCTGATACTTTGGGGCGGAGCCACTGGACTTTGATTGACAGCTGCCAGGAAGCCCGAAGTTGCCAGGTTTGATAAATGCCTGAACTACCAAGAGCCGAGGAGTGACAGCAGCAAGATCAGTTGGACGAGATTGAATGGAAAAGTTGTCCATAAAAAACTATTATATTCGTAAAGTGTACAGCTAATATATATATATATATATATATATATCAAGCGAGCGAGTGAGGCTGACACTCCCGCGAGCGAGCAAGAGGGCTGTCTCTCTCGCGAGCGAGCACATAGCCGCTCGCGGGGGTTTAATCTGCACGCGAGGGTCATTTCATGCGCGTGTAAAAGCACATTTCCCGCTCGTGAGTAGCTTCTTTGCGCGCTAGAATATTGACCCAAATCTGACTCCATAGACGAGAAACTGCGACACCGTTAGCAGAAGGAAGAATGGAGAGAAATATGTGGAAATAATACCATAAATAGAATGCTACCTCTCATTTATCATATATGAATAATTATTTTTCACAAATTGATTAAAGCCAATCTTAAAATGATTTAACAAACGCGTGTTTGAGACTCCTCAGTGCACACAAAAACATAACTTGGATAACTAAATAAATACAGAAATGTTATTGATCACCCCTCGATTATGTTCTCTTGTTAAGAAATGTTAACAAGAGAAATATTTATTTATTTTGGTGACGATCCGACCTCCATGCTGCTACTCTGGTTCAAACTGCATCCACCAAACAATATGATTTATCTCGACCTCCCTAAAAAAACCCAAATCTGACACGGTGTGAGATGTCTTTTTTAGCTGTTCTGTCGTCATTTCCTGCGATCTTCTTCATGCAGTCAGTCAAAATGAATGAATGAATGGGCGTTTCTTTGACTATTTATAGGCAAATATGGGCGTTACGTGAATCCCGCAAAAGCTGCGCCGCATTTCGAGTTGATTGTGATTTATAAAGGGAAACCGGCATAGGATGTTTCGTACGCAAGTCCTGCGCCGGTACGCAGTCTTTTATGAACCGGAAAATGTCTGTGCGTATTTATTTGCTTTATCCTACGTAAGCAACCTTCCCACGTCAATCCTACGCAAGGCGTTATAAATGAGGCTCCTGGTTAGGGCCCTGGCAATCTGTAGTTTTACCCTGGACAAGGAAGCATAGTTCAGGGTAAATTTACCCCACATTGTCGAAGTGAATATCTGTCAGTGATTGGTGGTAATAATTATGGCCACTTCATTATATTTATTTATAATAAGGTTTATAACCTTTGGTGTACTTAATTTTAGTATTGACTTTACACAAGCACATCAAGATTGTAAATTCAAACTATGATACAACTTTGCTTTGTTACTTGCTGTGTGTGTAATTAAATAAGTTGAAGAGGCCTTATATTGGAAGAAACTATCTTGTCTGCTGATCCTCTAAGGATGCTTGATTTTAATCCATTTGTTGTTGCTTTGGCCAATTAGGTATTTTCAGTGGAAGTCAGTCACAGTAGCTGCTTTACATGACATGAATTAACATCTCTGGTTGCCCTAGTAAGACGGAGTAAATACATAAGTCACAAAATGCAGGATCTTCTGAATCTGAATTTGTTTTTGGTCGGCATATACTAGTTTATTCCCTCTCTCCTCTTCCTGCCCTGACCCAGTTTGTTTCTGCAATCGTCTACATCACCAATTTTACACCTGGCTAAATAACACCCACATTCCCCTGCACCCATGGAGAGACATGCACAGAAACAGAAAGAAAGAAACACACAGCAACTTACACAGAACCCTTTGAACACACACACACACACACACACACACACACATACACACACACACACACACACACACACACACACACACACACACACACACACACACACACACACACACACACACACACACACACACACACACCCAAAGATAGCAATGCACCTGCTACACAAAGGCACAGGAGGAAAATGGGCACTGACACAGGCCGTAGGAAATGAAGTGTGAAAATAAGCAAATACAGTCTTTGATGTTAGGACAGCATTACTGTGTAGAATTGAGTACACTTGTTTTTCTAAAGTAGGAGGTTCACATGTGTGAGTGAGATATGTGTGTTGAGTGTAAACTAAGATGTGTTTACCCCTGAGGTAGTGGTATTTCATCTCCTCCTGCATCAGTTATGCCCTGTAGGGGGTAAGAGGTGTGTGTATGTGTGTTAAAGGATCCAAAAAAGCTTTGCTAAGGTTAAAAAGACAGGAAGTAAGAGAAAGCAAACACTTTTTGTCTTTCTGAATTGTCCTGTGTATGAAGCTCAGACCAGCCTCTTCTTGCTTCAAAATTAGATCCTTTTTGTGTATTTGCTTGTGCAATAAAACATTCTTAATTACCCTGTTAATGAATTAACCACTGAACATTTGTGGATATGTACACATACTGTAATTTACCAAACAGTCTACAATTGAAGACATATTAACTTGCAAAAATCAAATAAACTCTCTTGCTGCACCAACTTGGACAGCTTGTGTCCATCAGGTTTCCAATTTGGTGTAATGATAACTGCAAGAAAACTTGAAGAGTCAATATGTTCTGTTGCCTTCCTTTTAGTTTGTGCATAATTGCTAAGCCGTTCACAGTGTGCGGGGAAATGTGAGTGTTTTCATAGAGGGGTGCTTTCATTGGATGTTGAAAGCTATTTATCTGCCATTTAGGAAATCAGCAATGTTTTTATTTAATGTGAAAGCAGTGCTGTGAAAAAGGCACATTGCATTATATTTGTGGCCCTACAGGCAGAGTGTTCAAGTATCTGTGACTACAAACACACTGTTTCTTAGGTTTTGCTTTTCTCCTCTTTAATACTTTTAAGACAATTTCTTTCTACAGATTTCTTCCTGCTTTTGAGGTTAAGTCACAGAGGAAAAAAGCGGGAAAGACAAAACAAGTTATAGGTTTGTTGAAATATAATTTCCTGATGGATTTAGCTCATCCATCATAACTTCCTTTCTTCGAATAACACCATTTTGTCTGTTCCTCATTTTTTACTTTCTCTCAATCACTGTCTGTATCTTTAAACCTTACGGCCCGTCCACATGGCAGCGTGCGTTGCTTCAACGGAGACGCTTCCCATTCACTTTGAATGGTGTGACATCACGCTTTGCCGAACTGCATTGTGGTTCCGTCGCGTCGCTTTGCCTCTGTTGCTCGCTTCAAAAGTTAAGAAAAGTTAAACTTTTCAAGCGTCGACGGAAGCGCCAGCCAATCAAATCATATACCAGTACAAGCTCTAGCCAATCAAACCGCGTGCTTGTGTGTCCGGGGCGGGAGATTGCACCACCAGCTGCTCTTGCAGTAACAAGTAGTGTACTTTTTTTATTGTCCTAATGTGCACAATGTAGTGACTGCTTTTTCGTCTTTTGTTTTCTTTGTTATGTTCTCTGTATTTTATATGTTTGTGTTATGTGTTATGTGTAACGTTGCTGCCTTCTTGGCCAGGTCAGCATTGAAAATGAGATTTTATCTCAATGTTTTTATCTGGTTAAATAAAGGTTAAAAAACAAAAAAACAAAACAAAAAACACGCCCACCGGCAAGCTTCAACGCACGCTGCCGTGTGGACGTACCGTTAGCGTTCAGTACATCATCATTCCTGTCTTGATATAGAGTCGCTGGTATCATCTTTCTTTCTCACAATCTGTCTCAGTCTTTCAGTCAAAAACTGCCTTTCTCTGAATGATTGTAATTCACTCTTTCTTTTCCCTGTTTCTTAATTGCTGTCTCACATCCCCTCTCTGTCTCTCTTCTCACAATATTAATTCAACCCCCCACCACACTCTCCTCTCCCCCATCTGTTTCTCCCTCAATTCTTCCTATAAATGTCATTAATTCAGACCTGATAACCGGCTCTGTTCTTTTCAGCTCAGCCTGGCACTGATTATAATTATAATCATTACAATGACTTAAACAGTGCATTACAATATTCAGGAGTCAAATCCCCTGGTGAAATATCTCTCTAGAGTCTTTGGAGCTCCTGTTCTTTGTGTCACATTGCATCCACTGTAGCCTGTAGAGATATTATGTCTGCGTGCCTTTAATACACCTGGGACTGGTGGTAATTGTTTTTTCCCCTAATTTTCTATGGATGTTCTTTTCAGTTTTATGCGAGAAAAGGTGCGTGGATTTAAATACCTATTACCTACCAGTGCTTGATGAAGGCAACACTTTTTCTTCACAAACTGCCCATTCACATCTAATTATTTGACTCAACCTCCAGCCACAGTCAAAAACATAATTGGGTGAATCAGCCAGGAAAACACTATACTCAAGAACGAACAATTACTCAATTTGAAAATAGGTTTGAAACATAGAGATCTTTCAATTGAGCTGTTAACATAATCTCTGTAACAATGACTATATTGAACATATACTGTATATATACTGTGTATTCTATAAACCAACCTTATTAGTAGACAAATTATCTCTTTTCATTTGTATTTTCTCGTATAATGGTGGTTCTCCATTTTCTTTTGTGGTCTGATGTTAAGATATGTGTTGGCATTATAACTAGGGATGTCCCGATCCGATCACGTGATCGGGGATCGGAGCCGATCACGTGATTTTCACGTGATCGGGGATCGGGAGAAAAAAATCGGGGATCGGAATTTTTTTTTTTTTTTTTTTTTTTTTTTTTTATAAAATATTTTTATACATTTTATTTAATGTTACAAAACAAAAATGACCATGTTCACGTCTTAAAGTCATCCTGAGGCCTTAGTTTTGGGTTAAAATTACACAACATCATGTATGTGTTGCTTCTTTTGGGCTTGTTTTCATAGACCTGGTTGCTTATTTCTCTCAAATCTGGCAACAGAGTGGGCGCAGTGTCTAATAGTAGCAGTAAGCTAACAAGAGGCTACGTTCAGCTGGTGCCTCGGGAGTCGGGACAGAGAAAATGTCAGGAGTTTGGAAGTATTATAAAATTGAAAGCGAAGGCAGTGTAACAGCCAGATGCAATGTTTGCAAGGCGGAGGTTCCGCGTGGTGGAAAGAACAGAGCTACGTTCAACATGACCAATCTAATACAAACACCAACAACAACAACACGACGAGTACACAGCGGCCACTCAGGTAACGGCACTGAAACAACCAACACTTTCAGAGACTTTTAAAAGGAAAGAGAAACTGCCCCAGAACAGTGAAAAGGCCAAAAAAATAACAGCCAAGATAGCTGAATTCATCGCGTTGGATGACCAGCCGTTATCTGTTACCTTTTTTTTCCTCTTAATGCATTGCATAAAGATCGGATCGGGAAAAATCGGTATCGGCAGATTGTCAAAATCAAATGATCGGAATCGGATCGGGAGCAAAAAAAGGTGATCGGGACATCCCTAATTATAACCACTTACTTGGAAGTTCAAAGACAAGTACTTACTTAGTTTATGAATATTAATTTGTGACAAAATATGAGTTAGGCAAGCACAAACACTTATGGCATTTAGCCCTTATCTGGAAACCTTTTAGCTTTTCATGTCAAATTTGAGTGTGGCAATAAACAAGGCCATTGTGAGTGTTTGTGGTAAGAAGAATTGCTTTCCCCCCAAATACAGTTCAGGGTCTTAATCTATTCAGAGTTCCCTTGGCAACGACAATATGCCTTTGTGAATAAAGCAGTAAAACTTTGGCAATTATTTGGGTGTAAGGTAAACATTGTTTACTGCATCAATGGAAGTCAAGGTTTGACGGGGGTGTCATTACTCTGAGTTTATTCGCGACATTGGATTTGTGCCTTTCATTAGGCCTTTTGCTCTTGTCCCTTTCAAATTAGACTATTGATACTCCAAATAATTGGACTTTCATTCTGTGCTAAACCTGGTAGAGTGTACATGGCCTTGGTGAGACCCATTTAGCCTTGGTCATGACTGGATCTTCTTAACTCTGTTGTTTTTGGATTGGAGGCTAATGAGAAACAAGTCAGCTAATATCCCTTGGATGACTCTTGTCTCGTAATATAGACAGTCCTGTGTGTATGTGTGCATCTCTGTGTGTTTGTGAAGTTCCAGTAATCCCAGTGGTTAAGCTGGTAATCCCCTCAAGCCGCCCATTAGCCCCTTGACACACACATACACACAAACACACACGTCGCCTAGGGCAGTCACCCAGGTGTCAGGCAGACTGTTCCTCAGGGAGGGATCACTGTGATCAGCCACAGAGCCGGCCAACTGCCCCTAGAGGGAGGAGTGGAGACACTGCCTGGCGATACATACAGATTAAAGGAAGAGTGACAAAGGTATAGGGGAAGATGATGAAGATTTGGTAAACAGACTGCATGTATATACTGTTTGATAGTCTTTGTGAATACACATTTGTCACACTCTTATTCATACAAGGCTGCCATACAATATTCCTCCTACTCAACATGAGTGATAAACATTTATCCAAACTCAACCAGTGTTTTCTATGCCATTGGGAGCAGTTTAGGGTCCAGTATATTGCCCGAGGACACTTTGACACATTAACTGCACGGGCAGGGATCTGTGCAGCAATGTTCGCTTTGAGTAAGCATCTTCAAACAGATGATTCACCAAGCAACAATTGTACTTTCTTAAAAATACAAAGCCTGTAAGTGTTTGAAGTCCTTGTTCTTGAAATGTCTCTTTCCCTTTCTTAATGTGTGTTTGAAATCTTCTAGCCCTTGAAACCTGAACACAAATACTCATAGTCCCAAATATATGCCTGTCGGTGATAAAAGGAGCCCTCTTTGTTATTTCTTTAAAACACACTTTTCATAGCTGTGTGGCATTTGTTCAGACAACAACATTTTTCTGGAGACTAGCAACCCACTGTCCCTCTGGAGTTTGGTAGTAAACTGTGTGGGCTGCATGAGACATGCTTCTCTTATTATGTGGAGACAAGCACACTGAAGCTCTACTTTTGTGAGTCATTCAGTGTGAACACTAAACACATCAGTACTCTATAGGGATGCTCCGATCGCCAATTTTGGGGCTGATCCGATCGAATGGGCGGGGCCTATGGGGATCTTCCATTTAAAGTGATGTTTACATCTCAGTTAATGGGGCTCATTCACTGGCGCTTCCACAAACAACAACCAACATAATTATTACATTCAAATGAAGTACATTATTCAAGTTTACATTAACTTTGGATAATAACACGGGAGAAATGAGCGGAAGCGCTCTCTTTTCCTCTCTCCCCTTCTCTCTCTCTCCTGACAGCCTGTCAGTATCTCAAGCAGCTCGCTGATCCAGTAATGAGTGACCCGACAGTGAAGAATAAATATATTTATAACTAGTTTAGCTTGTTCCAGAGGTAGATAAAATAGCTAAGTGTGTTAGGTCTAACTCTTGTGTGTTTCGCTCCGCTCACCGGTCCGTCACAGCGGGTGGAGCTGCAGGATTTCTGCTTCACACACGTTGCATACCGCAATTTTATTGTCATTTTCGGACACCTTCAAATACTGCCAGACTGGTGAAGCCATTTTGGCGAGCTTGTTTTGCCGCGCACAGAGAAAAGTGTCATGTATTTTACGTCATAATTGTACGTCATGCGATCGGCATTTTTAGAGAGCACCGATCGGTCGGCAGAGAGTGAGTATCGGCCGATATCGATCGGCGGCCGATCGATCGGAGCATCCCTAACAACCAGTCGTTATTTTGCTTTTCAGGGCTATTCAGCCACTTGAAGGATATAGCTTTGTGTTGCCAACAATTCAACCAAACATTACAACATGTCATTTCACGAACAAGGTTTCCTTTAGCCAGCCTTTAAATACATTAAATTACGATTATGTGATAAGTAGACTCAAATGCAGTTTGAATTGAGTAACCTTCAAAATGCAAAAAAACACTCATATGCATCAGTAATTGCTGTGGTCTGTTATATTTTGTACTCCTTTCATACATGCCAAACATTTACATTGAATGCTAAACCACTTTCAACCATTCACCTGTGACAGCTGTCACAAGTGAATCTTTGGTTTTCAGTATTAATATAAAACTCATTATAAACCACATACTTTGTATTAATTTGAAACACACTATTTTTGCTATTGTCTTGAACAGGACTTGATTTGTTCTGGACTCGGTCTTGACTTGGGCTTGATTACATTGATATTAACTACAGCCCTGCCTGATACAGTACACATTGCATTTAGCATTACTCCGGCCACTACTTTAGTTTTAGATTTAAAACAATCTACATTAACATGTTTAAAGATGACATGGAGGGGTGTATTTAAACTTTAAGTCTCCGCCCCGCCAGAAAGGATCAGACGATTGAGCCGGGACAGTCAGACATAAGGAGACATAAAGGCCTGGAGACAGAGAGACTGAGAACAATGTGTTTCTCTCTGCTCTGTTGCTCTCCATTATCCTTCAAGACAGAAATACAAGGATTTCATTAAAAGACCATGTTGTGACCTTAACACACATACCCATGCGTGAACACACACAGTGTTGATGTATCAATTAATCACTGTGTGTCACTTGACCATTAAAGCCTGTGTATCCTCACTGGGCCATGGGAATTATATACCGTGTGTGTGTGTGTGTGTGTGTGTGTGTGTGTGTGTGTGTGTGTGTGTGTGTGTGTGTGTGTGTGTGTGTGTGTGTGTGTGTGTGTGTGTGTGTGTGTGTGTGTGTGTGTGTGTGTGTGTGTGTGTGTGTGTGTGTGTGTGTGTGTGTGTGTGTGTGTGTGTGTGTGTGTGTGTGTGTGTGTGTGTGTGTGTGTGTGTGTGTGTGTGTGTGTGTGTGTGTGGGGGTGTGTGTGGGGGTGTGTGTGGGGGTGTGTGTGGGTGTGTGTGTATGTGCAAAATTTCATTCTACTGTACTCTATAAAGACCTTTGTTATTCCCAAATCTTATAATGTTGATGTTCCATCAGGCTAACATGTTAATTGTGTGTGTGCCCATGTGTGTGTGTGTGTCCAAGTCATTAGCATGCATTATTATATAATAGCCTTTTGTTATAAAACATTATAACTAAATGACATTATTTGGCCGGATCCCCTGGGCTAGAACTAACATATAGTACACACTCAGCTAAACAGACATACACATTCGCAACCTCAATACACTCACAAACATTTAAATATCCATTGGAGGCTAAAGTCATTATGGAGTAGATTCTTAAAGTAGCAATTTGAATGAATAATGTAATTCATTTTCACACAATAGCATATTAAAGTCCAAAGAGGAACTGAAGAAAATCACTAGCTTTGTGCCCGATGCCCATTTTACATACTTGTGAGGAGGATAGGCTCTTTCTTTAGTGGTCAACAGTACAGGCAAATGCGTTAACCCATCATATGATATGGGTTATATGTTCAAAAGTGTATACTTACCTGTCCTTTTTGTATATGGTCTAAATATTACTGCTTTATATTAGCACTATATTTATGTTATTTATAATTATGAAAAACTTCCCCTAAACCAGAGTAATAAATAACAGGACATTTAGGTTGAGAGCACCTCAGGCTGATTTTATGGATGTAAAAAAAACATTTCTGATTCACGAACAATACATGCTCCAACTTATATATATTTTTTTTTAACAAATTGTACGGTGTCCTTGGGTGTCATGAAGGCAAGGCAAGGCAATTTTATTTATATAGCACCTTTCAGCACGCGACAATTCAAAGTGCTTTACAAAATAAAAACAAAAGACATTTAAGAATAATAGCATAAACACATTATTAAATGGCATTTAAAAACAGGCATAAAAAAGCAAAGATAATGAAATAAATAAATATGAAAGGCGCCTAAAATGTATTATTATTATATGTGAGTTTCAAGCTCTCTTGCTACAGCTAACAGAAGATCAACCTGCCTACACTAGGAAGTGCAATTTGCAGTAGTAAACCCAATTATTTCATTTATCAACATAGATAATGTCAACTGTATGTGCTCCAGCATTATTAAGGTATACAGTAAGCCATACTGTCAGTCACTGTTCAGTCATTAACTGAATCATGAGTTGACTATTTGTGTGCTTTATGCCTGCTTGTCATCAAAACTAAAAAGTAAATCTCAATTTCCAGAGTTATAGACCCAACTTGTGATTACCCAAACTAATCTTTTCCCTTTGATTTCCACTTGACTCTCATGGCGCTCAAATACATACAAGAATGTACAATGCAAACTTTAGCTAATTGTAAGAACTGCATTCTAACTAACTGCAATCAACTTTGGTGAAAATATAATTGAATTTTAGTTTAAATATGTTGCCTTATGATTATAACATGTTTCTTTAATGGGACTTCACAGGCTACACGAGTGTAGGGAATATTTCTGGATTTTTATTTTTTATTTGTATATTACTTCTAGATGTATAAAGGTTATTTTACATAAACAGGAACATTGTGCCAAAAGCCTTCAGGCAACAAGCCATGTTAACATTCAACTGTGTGTGTGTGTGTGTGTGTGTGTGTGTGTGTGTGTGTGTGTGTGTGTGTGTGTGTGTGTGTGTGTGTGTGTGTGTGTGTGTGTGTGTGTGTGTGTGTGTGTGTGTGTGTGTGTGTGTGTGTGTGTGTGTGTGTGTGTGTGTGTGTGTGTGTGTGTGTGTGTGTGTGTGTGTGTGTGTGTGTGTGTGTGTGTGTGTGTGTGTGTGTGTGTGTGTGTGTGTGTGTGTGTGTGTGTGTGTGTGTGTGTGGTTTGGCTCTATGACTCTCTGTGTTTTGTGTGGCTGTTTGCTGCCTTTCAAAAGTTAAAGAGGTAGTTATTACCGTAGGCAAAGTTACACACCTCAGTACAGAGAGATAATCGGACACACACACACTGAATACATTCCTATTTGTGAACATGAACAAATTATAAAGTAACAGTGGGACCACTAGCTGACCTTGATACTAAACATACAACAAATATCTCTAGCTAAAAGGTGCCTGACTAAAAAAATAAACCTTTTACAAGAATTGCCCAAGCAGCTAGAGCTCACTTTAAGTTAAGTTGTTTACAATTTCATTAATGAAATACCTACTGTACAAACACCACTGAAAGTACTTAAAGCAATAGTAAGGTTATTCACTAATTCAGATTCTTGTAATACACTATTATGTAATAAGTTTTGTAGGACATAAATCAGAAATGTTAGGAACATGTCAAGGTTTTTGCATATACATGCTAGATAATGACAACTAGCTTCTGCTGTTGGTCAACCCGTGTGGTTTAGTGTGTGTGTGCGTGTGTTTATGTGTGTGTGTTGTGTGTGTGTGTGTGTGTGTGTGTGTATCAGAGTTCCCGTTAGAATATTTTTTTGCCGGTCAACATGTCCGTTAAAGTTGAAATCTTCCGGACAAAATTAGATAAGTGCCGGTTAAAGGTCTTCTTTGTTATTTATTGAGCTTTAAAACAAATTGATATGATTCGACATTAAACAAACTAATTATAGTAGATTAACTACATTATTCAAAAGTGTACAGTAATTTACAAAAACGCGGGAATAATAAACGGAGCGCTCTCTCCTTCTCCTGACAGCCCGTCAGTATCATGCAGCTCGCGGATCCAGTAATGAGTGACCCGACAGTAAAACTAAACATATCTATAACTAGTTTAGGTAGTTTGAGAGGTAATTAAAATAGCTACGTGTGATTTTCTAACCTGAAGTGTGTTTTGCTCTGCTCGCCGCTGCAGGGGATCATGCAGAGCTGCGTGTCGACTCGTCAGCAGCAGCCGATCTCTCTCTCCTGTCAGATTAGACTTTACTCGCATTTATGTCCATATCGATCAGATCTAGCTAGTTCTAGCTAATGATATGACTACCTGCTTGTTAAAAGACACCTAAACAATAAGCGTCGCTATGCAACCGGATGAGGCCACAAAGTATAGCGCAGCATTATGCATTTGTTTACATGCCCACCGGAACCCCGAGGCATTACCAACAGATCAACGCACAATCAACCCATACAGGACATCTCTTTCTCCACATTAAGTGTTAGACATTAGAATTGACAATTTTTGTCTGTCACATACTCTTTTGTCTGTCACATACTATTCTTGTCTGTCACATAAGTGGCGCAACTGATGCGGTATTGCGCTAAGGGAAAATTATTTTGACCGGACATTTTGACCGGAGAGATTTAGATTTGCCGGACTTCAGCATATTTTACCGGTCATTGTCCGGTAATTACCGGCTAACGGGAACTCTGGTGTGTATGTGTATGTGTGGTGTGTGTAGGTCCTCCCATCATATTTCTTCTCTTACATTCTCTCTCTCCCACCATCCTATCTCCTCCTAGTCTCCCTCCATCCATATATCTTTCCATTGACTGTCGCTTTAAGGTGCTGTCAGCCCTGCCGCCTCCCCTTTAAATGCCAGCAGACACATTCAATCTGTCTCTACCTATCTACAGAATACATGTGTGTGTGTGTGTACTTGCATGCATATGTGTGTGAACCACATCAATGTGTGTGACCCTTCCAGTATATGCATTTTTGTGTTTGTTTGCCCCTTTCAATGTTTGTGTGTCAGGTTTAACTGTAAGTGATGAGGTAGCCAGCAGCCTAAACAAGCTTTAGCTCAGGGGGGCAGCACTCACTATCTATCTAACTGCTGGAGAGAGAGAAGGACAGAGAGACATAGGAAGGGAGGGGAAAGACAGGTTCATAACATTCATCATTTAATAGCGGAAGCAGCAACTCCTTTTTCAACATTGGAAATATACTGTTTACTGATACCATTGAAAGACTCATCATGAGGAATCCAAGTATACAGTGTGGCATGAAGCTTTGGAAAGTGACAAGAGTATTTGTATTTTTAGACATTCTTGCTTCCACTCGGTACATAGAACTCTGAAAATTCACTCATAGTTTTAAGCAATGCCAGAAACATATTTATACTTAATACATTTAGTGAAATAAAAATAAACAATAACATCTCCAATGTTCTTTCTAGTGCAGACACACAGACCTGTACAAATATGCCAACATACCATTGCCAGTCTTTTGGCTGACGGTGACTGTATGGAAACTTAAAACATGTGTTCCATACCTGTATCCTTAACATACATGAAGTATAGACACTTTTGAATGAAAAAATACCCAATATTCTACTCCGCAATTATGATACACCTTTAATGTGCTCCAGTTTGAATCAGTCAAAGAGTTTTCATGTTTGTCTTGAAACCTCTGGGGCTGACAGGGAGGTTAATCTACTATTCAACCCCAGTCAGAGTGTGTCTCTCTTCGGGGGTGCACAGAGAGCAGCGATGACCCCCCCCCCCCCACCACTATGCACCACAAAAGGATTTATCGTCCCTGGGCATCACAGCAATCCTGAGAGGGATTGGAAGGAATGGATGTTTGCACTGCTGGGTGCCAATACGTGACACACACACACACACACACACACACACACACACACACACACACACACACACACACACACACACACGCACACGCACACGCACACGCACACGCACACGCACACACACACACACACACACACACTGTCGCACACACAGCTAGGAACACATACAAGCACTTTGGGGCAAAAAAAGAACGTGCCCATGCAGAAGGAAGAACAGTTTTTTGGTTTTACACACACACACACACACGCACACACATACACACACACACACACACGCACACACACTGGTCAGAATGCATAGAGACAAACAGACAAAAGAGACAAACAAAGCAGGGCTAGCAGCATTGAATGCTATCTGCTGGAGGGAAATTGGTTTTCTCCCAGTCTGACCCTCAGTCTGGTGTTGCTCAGTGTGTCCATGTGCATTCAGGCATATGTGTATGAACGTTGAGGTGTATTTGCCTTTTTAGAAAATCAGTGTGTATGTTGATCTTTTGTATGTGTTCAGAGGTCATTAAGTCTGAATATGTGTTTTGATCTTCAATGTCATGGTTAAACCATTCCGTCTTACACATATTAATTGGCACAAGGATAACATCACACAAAATGATACATTTTCACTCTGTTCTGGTTTTATTAAGTGTGTGACTAATTTAATTGATAGCATGTCACCATGGTCAAGGACCCCCCCTACACACACACACACACACACACACACACACACACACACACACACACACACACACACACACACACACACACACACACACACACACACACACACACACACACACACACACACACACACACACACACACACACACAGTTCATGGTGGGTAGGGAATGACTGATTTACAAGTCACACCAGTGACTATTGACCACATGTACTGTGACCTGCAAAATGACTGTGTGTGTGTGTGTGTGTCACTCAGGGTAGTGTTGGTAATCAATCACTCACCACAGACCATGAACTTTAGACACGAGTAGGAAATAAATCTACTGACACGAAGTGGGAAGGAGGAGAGGAGATACTTTTTTTTTTTTTTTTTACTAAAGAGGACAATGTTCTCTTCACACCACTTTCAATATTAATGGCTCCTTCCTTCACAATATGTAACACATTTAAAACAATCAAATACATTATTGTTCTGTGAAAATTATAATGACATGTTATCTCTTTAAAGTGTTCCAGGAAATTGGTATGACCTATTCATTTAGTATAACATCATTAGCAAATCTAATCTCAGATCCATGTTTTTGTGGCAAAGGACACATCAAAATGTCTCAAATGGAGATGATGCAGTTCATCTTCTCACTTGTATTTCTGCAAGTGTAGTTGCGTTCATTTGTAGCGTTGTTTTACTCACATGATATGAATATTAACGTAACACTGCATGATGAAATAGCAGTGAAATAAGAGAAATTGGTATTCAAAAAATAAAGTAAATACATCATTCAAAATACCAAATAACAATACTAAAATGTGTGTGTGGTTTTTATAAAACAGTTAGCTTGGCTGTTAAATTAATCACATATGGCTGGTTTCTTCTGGGTATACATTGCCTTTAAAAACTGGCTCTGCACCCCATGAAAAGATATAATGCGCTGGACTCGTATACGGAACACATTACAAATATGTAGTTCGTATTTGACTATATCTACTGTATATATCACTATAAATGCAAAAAATAATTATTGATTTTTTTCCCCATAAATGTATTTAATTACAGATCACATGTTTGCAAACATAAGCATTCAATTGTGAAATTACTTAAGGTTATAAGTTACTCATAAGTTATAAATATAATAACCTCAAAACATACAAATACTTGACTATGCTTATCCCTACCTCTGTCTGCTGTCCATGTTTGCTATGATTTTCTGTTCCATTTAAGACAAACTTATATTAAACACACTGACTTTCTGTATGTGTGCTCTGATTGGAAAGACAAGCTGTGAAAAGGCTTTTGGTGTACGTGTTAAAAGCTACCTGCCTCTCAGGGAGGAGAGAGACAAGTGGCAAGAAAGTAAATGGCCAGTAAACTGACACACTTCCTGTTCTCCCAATGGAACAAGTCAGGGTGGAAGAGTAAATCAAATATGAATGCTGGAACATGGGGTGAGACTGGAGGAAGACGAGCTTCAGAGCCTTTTGGTTTGTGGGGTCAGATCTTGGGGCAGTATCAACTCAATAAAACACACACAACCAAACTCAAAACACACACATTCTCACACACAGTACACACTTTCTCTAGCTCACAGACACAGACTTCCAATGGTCTCTCGGTACTATTACTTTGGTGGTTAGGGACGTGTAGCTACACATAGTGACACTAGCTGAGGGAAACAAACAGGCTTTAACACTGAACTCCTCTCACCCTTCATTCTTATGAGAATACAAATGTCACCTAATTTGCGCCCAGTTCGGTTTTACATTGCTCAATACATTATGTGTATACTCAAACCAACATGTCTTTTTATTTCATGATCATCATAGAAAATAATCAGGAACAGCTACATTATGCATGTTTTAGGATGTATGTTTTGCCTCTGTGTATAGTATAGAAGGTAGAATGGTAGAAATAATGATAGACTTGTTGGTATGCATGATCTTTCAAGGGAAAAAGGTCGTTTTTCAAATGCCTATAGTTAGGAAGGAGGCAGTTAAGTTAATTTGACCACATTCATATAGCCAACTATTTTTGTTAGTCAACTTTCCATATACACAGATTACTTCTATATGGTTTTTTTTCATAGGTAATATGCTTCTTTTGAAAGTAAAAACCTTAAAGCTAAATGTAAGTCAATATCCATTTCATAAACACAACTGGTCAGTAAGACAATGTCATTATGTATGAAAAATAGGTGCTCCCAGTGAATTCATGTCAAATGTCATCTAAATAAGCTTAGTTATTCGTATATATTTTTAAATTATGCCACACTCACTCACATCGCTTACTTTAAATGTATATCCAAACCATATGAGAGTACATGGCCTGTTGGTCAACATAAGAATACTCCCGGATGTGATTTAATGATGCAGTTCACTTCAGATGTGATTCAACCGAGAACAACACAAAGCCGACACAAAGCCTTAAGTGTGCACCAGTTTGTTGCCTCAATTCTGTCCATATTTCTCCCTTTTTGTTTTATTTTTACAGTTGATCTCTTTCGGCTGTATCTCTCTTTCTTTCATGGCAGTAATAATAATGAAAAATCTATTTTCCCTCTTGGCAATACAGAGACCATCAGATACAAGGGAAGGAGAGAACAAGAGAAACAGGGTCTGACAATCGCATTAGCCAGACTGCATGGTTGCTTTTTGGACAAAATAAAGTGTGTGTGTGTGTGTGTGTGATCCCGTGTGACGCCCCTTTTGTTTGTGTATGAGTGCGCGAGAGTAGAGAAAGCACTCAGCTGATATTAGCTCGTTCTTCATTCACTCGCTAATGTGATTTCACTCTATACACCACACACACACTCCCACAGGAATAGACACCCTTGGTTCCATCTCTCTTTCACTTTCTCTAAAATAATTGTGGTTTTACCTCATACATCTCAAAACACATAAATCCCCAGATAAATTGTTACACAGGAAATAGAGTGTACAGGCTGTTTGTGTGAGTGTGTGTGTTTGTTTGCGTGTTAAAAGTTTGTCTCTAGAGGAGTAAAGCATTACACATAAGATTTTGGAAAGGAAGCGGAAGGGTTCAACGTTTATTTACATAACACGATATTTGTGTTTTTCATGCTGGCTGCGAAACTCCGTACAAACAAGAATGCACGCAATGTTTCAAAAAGGATATCATATTTTCTCTATTTGTATTGGTTATAGAGTGCCACAGTGACGCGTCCTAAAACCCGGAAGTCTAATATATCGATTAGATTTATGATTCGAAAATGATAAAAGTAGGGTAGACATGTGGAGATTATCCTACTGAACAAAACGTGATCCGTCTCTTAAATGTGTGTCAACCACAGACCTTATTTCCAGCTATTTTCCAAACTCCTGCATGAGTGGGAACGGCATAGTGCAGATGCGCAAAGTTCTGTCCATCCATGCAGGTCATCTATGTGTTTGCCAAGCCAAGCAGAGCAGTGAAATAAAAAAAAGTGAAAGATATGGGCCTACTTAGAGAGTAAAGATGAGAGGAGAGAATGGACACAAATGGGAAGGCAGCTAAGCCAGAAAAGGAGGAAGACATTAAAGAGATGGCTACTCTAAAGAAAGAAGCCAACACTCATGTTTTGAGTGGCAATGGACTAGATGAGAAAGAACGGATATACAGAAATTAAGTTGAGTCAGATGAGAAAGGCAGTCAAGCTGTGAGTAAGGGCCAACTAAAAAAGGGGAAACTGAAAGCAAGGGGAAGCAAATTGACAGGAGAGATAGAAGCATGTTGAACAGGCCAAGCACAGTTTGGATGAGCAGAAAAGCAGACGGATAAGATCAAAGTCAAAGTCAGCTTTATTGTCAATAATTCTACATGTTGTACATCCAGAAATCTCGAAATATCGTTTCCCGCAGTCCTACAGTGTGACATATATACATCAAACAAAAAACAAAAATGGCCTAGATAAACATGGTATACATTAAACAAAACAAAGGGCCTATATAACCGGGGTATACAGTTTAAAATGTTAATAATATAATTTAAGTGTTCAAAGTACAGTTTCAGTGCAGTAGCCGCGGAGATGGGCAGAAAAGTGACTGGTGCTGGATGAGGGAGGTTGTGTGTGTGTGTGTGTGTGTGTGTGTGTGTGTGTGTGTGTGTGTGTGTGTGTGTGTGGTGTGTGTGTGTGTGTGTGTGTGTGTGTGTGTGTGTGTGTGTGTGTGTGTGTGTGTGTGTGTGTGTGTGTGTGTGTGTGTGTGTGTGTGTGTGTGTGTGTGTGTGTGTGTGTGTGTGTGTGTGTGTGTGTGTGTGTGTGTGTGTGTGTGTGTGTGTGTGTGTGTGTGTGTGTGTGTGTGTGTGTGTGTGTGTCAAATGCATTAAGGAACAAACTCAAGTAATAAACCTAACTACTAAAGAAAAGAAAATTGGAGTATTAGTGTGACATGACAAACAAGAGATGATGGATGAGCAAATACAAACAATGAAAAGAGAGTTTAGGAAATTGAGAAAATGAGTATGAGAAGGGTGAGAGTGAAAAAAGGGCTGGGTTTTAAAGAAACAATAAGTTGCGGGTGTTTTGCTTCTAAAGCACAATTGATTAAAATGTGGAGACAGAAATAAAGATGAGGGGGCAGATAGAGAATAGAGAGGAGAATACAGAATTAAAGGAAGTCAAACATTGTGTGAATGTCAAATATTTTTAGAAACACATTATAACTGGGGTCACATGTTTGACTAAAGTTCTTATGTTTACCTCTTTGTGAAAGAGTAGACAGAACAATGTAATATGTCTTGCCACAACCATATTTAGCTAGTAGGGTAAACTATGCTCCACATTGATAGTTACATGTTGGATTTTTTTCTGATTACTTAATGTTCTTGTCAGTAAGCACAATAAGTTGGGAGGAATACAAAAAAATAAATATAGGATACACAGCTTAGCGGAGTGAGGGCCAACCTGTAACTTATGAATATCTATTGCATTGGTTACAGAACATACACAAGGGGATACATGTATTACTAATCAAACCCATGTTTGAAAGTATACATTGAACTCTGACTACAATGGAAAGAAGAGATACTTTAACGATTGACAAATGCCAGAGAGAGATGCTCTGTGTAAAAATGAAAGGTAATTTAGAATAAAGGGAACAAAAAAAGACCAAAGAGAAGAAATTAGGGGACAAAAGGAAAGGATTCGAGAAAGAAGAAAGGGCGGTTAAAAAAAAGATGTGAGCTTTATGAATGCCAGGAAAAGGCAGAGAGGAAGAATATAGATTTACAGTAGGTGGGTAAATGCCACAGAGAAGAGCAGAGAGAACAGAAAGTGTGCAAGGACGTTGAAGTAAAGAGTGAAAAGTTAGAAGGCTTACGTAAGAGGAGGAGAAGCGGGTGGAAGATGAAAGAGGAAGGGAGGAATTGGAAGGAAGGATGGAGGTGAAATAAAGGGAAGAATGGTAACTTAAAGTGGACCTATCATGCTATATTTGAATAATATAGTGTAGGACCATACCTATATAAGGCATATTTATACTTTTTTTTTTTCAAAATACCAAACAGATCATGCATTTTAGCCATGCCTCATTTTGCTCAATTTGACATTTTTTAGATCTGTTTTAGCAAGGGTTGATTCTGTGAGCAACAGCACCATCTAGAGGCCTGGCATATGTACTACAACGTCTCCAGCGCTTTCGAACGGCAATGCCGTGGTTGTCTCCTCCTGATTGGTGGAGTTGGCCCAATAGCCGTAGCGCCACCGTCCTGACGTCAGGAAAGTGTTCAAATCTGGATCAGTTTTGATCAGATCCGTTGCAGCCCCTTTTTTAGAGATTTGGGTATGGAGGAAAATAGAGAGGGTTGTGTTTTCTGACACTTGGTGAGTTCCCTGGAACACCGGGGACACATATTCATGTATAAAAGACGTACACAAGTGCATTTTGCATGATAGGTCCCCTTTAAGGACAAACATAAACGTGTTGCAGTGGCAGAAACGTTCAGGTTTGGCTGTTGTCCATACCTGTAAAAAAGCTGGCCTTCCATTCCTCCGTCTCTCCTCTTCCTCATTTAATCGAAGGAATGTAAAAGCTGAATGCACACCTGGGCAGTTATGTGTAAGCACATTTTTGGAGGACACACTCAATCATGTGGAGTTTAGATCAAAGGCGGCCTTGCCTCCTTACTTGACTCTCTGTTTTTGTTTACCTTTTGTACAAAAACCCATTTCAATATGACAGATAATTTAACCAAGGCTCACTTGTTTCTCACCCCTATCCAGTGTATTTGGTTTTAATGCAGCCTTGTTTTATGTTTTCAAAAAGCTGTTCTGTGTTCTGCCTCGGGGCTGTTTGCAGTGGTCCTACTAAAAGCACACATATTACATAGAAGTGTAATCAAACTGACAAAGTATCCGTATGTATGTTTCATCTGATGAAACACAGTCGACTCAGGGACATAAAATACAGGAGTTGTTCTAAACTTCACTAAACGCATTATAATCCGATTTTACGAGTACATTCAGTACTTTTCTAGGCACAGGAAGCACTTACTTTCATGTTTAGCTGATGAATGAGTCCGTTGTTTTTGTTTTAACACATCAATATGCTAATCTTTTTGTTGCTATAGGTTAACAAGCTGTCAGGCCTTTTGTATCGCCAACAATAGAAGGACTGTCGTTTTTTCTGTATGGTTCACGTGTCAGGTAATTGTCTGATAATGTCAACACATTGTGCTCTGTGTTTCTACAGGATAACAGGCTTCCAGGTCCCTCCCCCTGTCACCAGCACAGGAAACGTCTTCTCACTGAGGTTGACCAGTGACTTCGCTGTCTCTGCACATGGCTTCAAACTCAACTATGAAGGTCAGACACTGTCAGTGTGTGTTTGTGTGTGTGGGGGGTTGTTGTGTAATCATGTTTAGGCTGGGCTTTATTGAGGATTATCTAAAGTTCAGAAACATTACCAATATAAATAACAACCACTAGCCCCTTGCAAAGAACGATACAAGTCTAAATCCCTCAGTTTTTGAACCCATAAGTAATTGAGCAGGTGCACTGTGTGTTGTTTATCTGAAGCAACCCCTGATATTTCATATACACATTACACTTGGAGGAAGCAACACATCACAATAGAACCTTTAAAAACACTACATGTTTTTCCTTTGGGACGATTTAACTCTGAGCCCAAAACTCTATTTAGATTTTGTGGGCAGTATTTAAATATTAAAGGTCACCTATTATGTAAAATCCACTTTTTCATGTATTTTATACATAAACATTTGTCCCCTCTGTGTAAAGAAATTCTGAACGTTTCAGGAACAAAGGTTCGCTCACTTTTTGTCCTGATCCATTTATATAAAAACCTGTCTGAAAATGAGCTGATCAGATTTTGTCCACTTTATGATGTCATAATGATTTTTTGGCTTGTGTAACCATTAGCCAATCACCAACCAAGGTAACCCCCCCCCCCCCCCCGCACCACCTTATCACCTGAATCTCCTCCTAGAGCACCATTGTGTTCTTTTGAACCAAATTTCTCTCAAAGGGGCGTGGGGAGTGGCTCCTTATTTTCATCTAAAGTAACAGACAGAGAATCAGCCCTTTTGAAACAGGGCTGAAACAGAGGGGTTTATGGGATGCTACAATGCATGATCTGTTTGGTATTTGTAGCCAAACACTTCAGAGACATGTTTTGTATACAATATCTGAGACCTATAATATATTGATGAAAAACAGTATAATAAGGGACCTTTAAGATGTTCTTTATGGTCGGGGACACAGTGTGCAAGATGTTCATTTCATTCCTTTTAGGGGCCATTCAGAATCATTTTCAAGGAAAACTGTCATCTTCTGAACTTAGTCCATGTTTGTTGGCTCCTTTCCACTCAGCACAGCAAAGGACTCCCTAATGGGTGACAAGTTCATTCCTTTTCAACATGGCAGGGTGTCAAACCTACAGAGAGGGGGGAAATCATGGGCACGACACAAAAGGAGAGCATACTGAAGGCTAGCAAGGACAGAAACAGTATTCGTTTTGTGGCCATATTTTTATCAGAAAACACCAATCTAACACTTTTTGCAATTTACTTTAGTGAAAACTAAAACCCTTTCTCTCTTTTACTTTAGTAAACATTTGAGATTGTTGCATGACATCAAAATAATAGTTTTTTGGGACATTGTTATAGTTTTTAAAATGTTAACAAAGAAAAGAGGTGAAGGCTTACACAAGGGGTAGCTATAGCGACCCTTTTTGCCCTCTCCCTTTAGGGCTTGAGTAAACACCGTGGCACCATTTCTCACAGATGAAAGAAGCGATATAATTAGTTGAAGTGAAGGTTAAAATTAGAAACTCACTATGAATCACCACCATGTCCTGCGTGCACTTAAGATTTCAGATTAGATTTAGATTAGAACAACTTTGATGTCCTCAATGAGGCAGTTAGTTCCAGAGCATAACCCTTTCTGCCTGAGGCACACATGACACTGAGCAACCCAACAAAACAAATAAGTTTACAATTATGTAGCCCTCTGCTTTTCACTGAGCAGATCTCTGAGATATCAAGAGTCAGTCCGTATATAATCCCATATGCCAAATAAAAGCACAAGACATTAACTGAGGCATTACATAATACACATTCAAATGAAGTTTTAATATGCAGAGTCATTATGCATAGGTTTGATTCTAACATCACAATCATACACTTAGCATCGTAAAACTCTGTTGCAATGTATATTAAAGTTGCAGAGGCTCACAGATGTTGTTTGAGATGTGGTCATATAGTATTAATTTAGTAGTACTGTGTACTGATAAGATATTCATACTGAATCTGGGTTATAGTTTACTACAGTAACCATTGTAACCACCAACAAGATATCACTAGAAGTCGGTTTTTCATTAAGACATTAATACTATAAATGCGAGTTTGTAAAGAACATTTCAATTAAAGGGGCACATACTTAAAGCAGTATTCATATGTAGAGTAAGCCATATGTGCCCATGTTTACTGGAGCGGCGGTTCCCTCCTAAGAGAAGTATAATGTGCCAACACAAAAACTTCCTGTTGAAAAAAACATTGTCTAGTGTAATGTTTGATGTGAACGGAATGTATGTTTGTACAATTTAGTTCACTAACTTTCAGCTGACACCTTGTTTACATTTACACTGTCATAGGTACACACACACACACACACACACACACACACACACACACACACACACACACACACACACAGGCACACGCACACGCACACGCACACACGCACACACACACACACACACACACACACATAGTGCTGGTCCCTGCTGCTTGTTGTCGACAATGATACACTGCTAAACTGTCTCTGTGTCCCTCTGCATCCTTCTCAGGGCCTCTGTGCTTGTCTGAATGTAGGCTGGATGGTTGGTGGGTGTGTAATTTGTTGATATGTGTGTTTGCTGTGCAGCATAAAGACAATATCACTAATTGCATAGTGCATTGGTTTAAGTATGTACACATGCTGCGTGTGTGTTCATGTGTGTGTTTGCGCTACTTGTATGTCCAAGCAGTTGTCCCAGATTTATTCACTGGCACTAGTTTCCACTTGCTACTTGGCCCGTGTGTGTGTGTGTGTGTGTGTGTGTGTGTGTGTGTGTGTGTGTGTGTGTGTGTGTGTGTGTGTGTGTGTGTGTGTGTGTGTGTGTGTGTGTGTGTGTGTGTGTGTGTGTGTGTGTGTGTGTGTGTGTGTGTGTGTGTGTGTGTGTGTGTGTGTGTGTGTGTGTGTGTGTGTGTGTGTGTGTGTGTGTGTGTGTGTGTGTGTGTGTGTGTGTGCGCGCGCAACACAGAGAGTTTGCTCCAGGGACTTATCTGAAGAGCCCTGCTGCTGATACATTCAGCTGTTTGACGTACCCTGCAAGAAAGAGACATGTCTGTCTTGGCACTTAAACACATGCATCATTATGCATATGATCATGCTTTCCATATTAAGCATCCATCCCATACTGCCCAAAACACACAGCATGGGTGTGAATGTATACAGTGGAGATGAGATTGTCTCATAAGGAATGATCCACCCAGATTTGGAACATTTGGGGAAAATCATGCTTATACCATGTAATCCTTCTGCCTAATCTGTAACTGAAGCCAATTCAGATTTTAGATTTCTGCAGGTAATGTCTAAGCTTAGTCAACAATACATTTTTATAAAAAGAACTGTGTCAATTGTAACTGCCTATCATCAGGCACTGGTGGAAGTGTTGTTTGTTGTAAACATGTTTACAACTCTTATTTCAGAAATTACTACTTTTCTTATTTATTCAACCACTAGATATGATCATTTAAGAATCCCTGGTTAAATCATAGGTCTCCTCTCTCTCTTTGTCTCTCTCTAAAATCGCGAAAATAAGATAACACTATTGTTATCATCAGGTGCAAATGCAAAGACCCTGGATCAGATATCATTATAAAGATGGTGCCAGATACATATCCCACATGTTCGCAAGGGATCTACGAGTTAGATGTCTCCCCCATGTGTGGTGCCAGCTTTTATTCTCCAATTTGATCGTGCATATATAATACATTAACAAAGCCAGATCTTATCAAAAGTAAATCATCACTACCTTTTTTTTAATACAACAATAAATCCAATACAAAATATAAAGACAGGGCAAGTTGGAGGAAGAGAACTACAAGTAAGTGCAGCGTTACAAATGATAAAGACATTTCTACTAGACTGCTGGGTAAAGGAAGGCAAAACTCTGGATTTACTAACAGATAGTCAGGATAGTCAGTTCAGCAGGTTGGTGGTGAGCTCCTCTGGTCATGACTGAAATAATTATATCACAACCAAACTACATTTGCTACATCACTGGATAAGGGTGAGGTGCTAAGACATTTGGACGATCTCAAGTCTTTGAAGTTGAAGTTAACCAACATAATTTGGACATCTGATGACGTCCCCTCTGGACAAGTTTCTGGCACATTATTCCTGGCACGTCCCTTATCCAGTGATGTAGCGGATACGTCAGACTAACAGGTGACCCTGGAGCAAACCCTGAAGACGCTAGAGGGCTTTCATATCCCACCTGGCCTGTGAGGAGGACATGTGTATGTGGAGGAGGATGTCTGGACTGCTTCTTTGAGACTAGTATGCTTTAGAGAGGATTAATAGATTACCTCTCTGTAAATTATAACATAGACATACATGAAAAAGGTTAATTCATTGATCTCTCCGTATGAGGGGATGTTGCTCTGGCAGGGCAAAGGTAACGTATTGTGGCTCCATTCTTTTTAGCCTGTCTTCCTGCTGTGATTCACTTTGATGTACTCCTTGAATATTTCTTCCCCTTCCTCTGAAGACTGTCAGGTCATAACTAATTCATACACCAGAACATACCGTACAGTGTGTGCACGTGCATGTGAGTGGGAAGAGAAAGAGAGTGATGTATTATTTAGCAAGATGTCAGGGGCATTTTGGTATTGTGCTGATGAGACGGAATCATAGATTATCCCAGCACAAGACACATGTGCACATGCGTGGACACACACACACACACACACACACACACACACACACACACACACACACACACACACACACACACACACACACACACACACACACACACACACACACACACACACACACACACACACACACACACACACACACACACACACACACACACACACACACATGTTGTTATGTATTAGAATGACCGTTGTTGAATAATTATTCTTTTACCCTCCACTTAATCCTCCTCCTCTGTCTTTGGAGATAATGGCTTTTAAATCACCTATTTATTTTAATTAAATTCCATTATTGTCACATTTTTATGTTTTATTATTAAATTGACTGATATAAAAATAAGAAATATATACATCTTCATATTTTGCTGATTAAATCTGTCTTTTTTTCTTTAGGCCAGCAGGTCGTTATATACTTACAATTGGATAACTTTAGGGCTTTATTTAGAGTGTGAATTGTATTACAGGCATATTTGACACCGGCATATAAAAACATGTTTCTGATCTTAATGCAGTGTATAGGTCACCCAGCTCAAAATATTCAAGAATCAGAACGTTTGTTTGTGCAATACACAGAGACATATATTATAAAATACCATCATCCCATGGTAACCTCAAACATAGATCTACATCCCCCACATTCATACAATATATATTCAGACACATCCGTGTGTTCAGAGGCACTGGCAAACATGGAGAGCATAGACATGAATACCATGCACACACTGACACACATCTCCCACATGTATTCATTTTAACCAAGACTGGAGAACATGTTCTTCATCCTCGAACATGGGGCCATGTGACTAACAAGTCAGCAGAGACTTCACCCCCAACCCCGCCCGCCCTCATCCACAACCTATCTTCTCTCCTGCTGTTTTTCCTCGACTCCTGTGAACTCGCATTATCACCACTGCTTGTTTTTCTGCTCTCAGTGATACAACAATAATACACTCTTTGTACCTTCATTTGCACTTACAACAGAGAGCTTACATAGTGCCTCAAGAGAAGGCATAAACAAAGACTAATAGCAAATAGAGGAGGGTGATAAAAAAGAAAATACATTCAATGAGAAATGGTTTAAGGTGCGAAACAGGATCCGCGTGTATCTTTTTTAATATAGTAGTGGGAGCCTGTTGTTCCTGCTTTTGTTTATCAAACACAAATCAAGGTAAAAACAATATATTACAGTTTTAAAGTTAGTTTAATCTTAAGTAGTGACCTGTAATTCTTTAAATTAACTACATACATTCGGACTGAGGTAGGGCTGGAGAAAGTGGCATTGGTCCAATGAAACCAGATCATCTTCTTTTGATCTGTCCATCGTAAACTTCATATTTTTCGGCGCCTTCTTTTGATCTGTCCATCGTAAACTTCATATTTTTCTGCGTTGTTGAAATTGTATTTTTGCAAACAAACATACTCTGCTGGCGGAAGGTTAAACACTTTGGGAGCTCTCACTGGCCAGATGTCACTTGAGTCGATGGACCCTTTTCCATCTGGGCATTTATCCATCAGTTCCAGATAATATCATTGAGAGTGTTACTCACAGAGGTTTACAGCCAATGACCTTCTGGTCACACTCTCATTCCCTGAACCAGCTCTGCTACAAGCCAGATATAAATGATTCAGATTTTCCTAGGAGGGAGCTAGTAGACCTCTCACTTTACTCAGAGGTCAGGGCTCACTTTTTCAATAGAATGATGTTTGTCCATAACTTTGTGGCCTCTACGGATACCGGAGCTATACAACCTTACATAACCCCTTTGGGTACTGACTCTGACAGTTTTTGGTACAACAAGACTGGTACTGCGGTTTGTAGATTGTGTCGGTTAGAATTTGTTCAGAAAATGACTGCTGACACTGGAGTGCTTACAGTATGTCTACTCAATCAACCTCCTGTAAATATGAAATGTTATGCTATCTTTAACAAAGGCACTCAACTTCTGCTCGAGTGTTCTTTTACAAAACTAGACTAACTTTAAGTCTGTGTGCCTTTTGAAAAAAGAAAAACAACAGATAGTGTTGGGAAAATACTGAATGTACTCTTCTAATATCAGAGTAGCACATGATAGCGTAGCTGTTTACGTAACCGGATGTATGATTACCCAGAAGAGCATCAGGACACACTGTTTTAGGCATATGATAGCTATGTGACAACGATTAACATGATGATTCAGCCTCTATGGAGATAGGCATATGACTGTCATGTTTATAGCTTACACAGGCCTTAGCTAATCTGAACTAAACATTGAATACTGCTTTGAACCGGTATTCTGCATCTTGTGACTGTAACACACTCTCTTGCATGTGAAGGACACTGTTCTGGGAACTATTTGTCCCACGCAGCCCTGTGTGTGATGACTACTTCCATTCTTGCAAGGATAATAAATACATGTATCCTGATATTGAAGATCAAGCCAGTTTTTCTAACAGATAGTAAACCAAAATGTTTTTTAAGGCCTCGATGACATGTTTTAGTCTGTGGTTTTCACCAACAAATATGGATATTCTAATTGGTACTGTATTGTTTTGCCACATTTTCACAGTTGACCTTTGTGTCTTGCCACAAATGCCTATAGATACAGACGTTGCTATAACAAAAGGCTGCACTTTATTTATAAATCAACAGCACAATGTGTTCCTTTTTAAAGTATATTTTTGATTTACATATATTTCACCACCACTTTGTAGTTGTGTACATTTCCACTGCAGTGTATCACATTAGCAGCAATTAAGGCTATATTTGACTTGACATCAATCCAGGACATTGAAATGGACAATTAAGTTGAGTAAACTGAAAAAGAGAGATGGAATTAAACCCATTTGCCATTACTCCCTCCAGGTTCAAACCATGTGGTCAATAGCCAACCTGGTTAATACAAATTTAAACCCATTTAGATGACAAAGTGTCAAAGGAGTACAGTAGGAGTCTTTAGTTTATAAATCAGGGGTTCATTTGTATTTATACATAGAATACAGTAAACAAACATTTATATTGATAACACCTTCCTAAATATTCCATTTCATAGAGCAATTATATTGCAGGCTCAATCACTAATTAGCAGTAAACACAAAACAAAAACATTTAATTGTCACATTGATGAGACTAATCAGACTGCAGCTGATGGGCAATTTTCCAGTCAAATTGAACAGTAGCATCTAATAGGGCTAAATTGCAGTTACAAAAAGCGTTTGCATCCATATTTAGACGTAGCCGTTAAAGGAGAACTCCACTATGTGTTTCTCTTTGTCTCCGATACCTTATCATCACTTGATTGATTGATTGATTTTGACTCTAGCCGGTTTGACTTGACCATGATCCAGAAGTCAAGTTTGTGTGTGGGTTTGGTGTGTGCGAGTGGGGGTCGCGAGATGATTACAAAATAAAAATAAATAATTAAAAAATGTTTTTTTAACCTGTTACGCACCATAAACGCGTCATTTGCAGGAAACAACGTCTAAGGAATCTTAATATTTAATGAAACTATGAATGTTTTATATCCATGTAACGGGAAGAAACTCAGCTAACAGATCTTTTAAAAAAAAATTCCAAAAAAACCCCACAATGCTAGCACTCAGCCTCTGAATTAGCCACGAGCGAAAACATTTAACCTAAAACGGCACTTAAACTCACAATAACTCCCTTATTACTTATCCTAGATGCACAGCTAACCACTCGTTTTTGGTGTCCTGGAGACACTGAATCTAGTGGTGACCACCTCAACACTCAGTGATAAACATTTGCGATGCTATAAACGAAAGCGTACATCATAACATGTGGAGCTAAGTAGCTAGAAACGCTAACATGGCTTACCTTGGTCAAAACTGGTCTTCAATGGCATTAAAACGATAAAAAAACGATGCTGCAGTTAATCCATAGGTTCATCCAATGTATCTGTGCCCTCTTTGAAATTATTTCTGATAATCCATAAGCAATAAAACTGCTTTTTTGTTTCCAAATGCCAGAGCTAGAATGTAGCTCCACTCTGCTTTACATTTACATGCGCGCAGCCCTCACCTTTTCTCTTCACGATTCTATTGGCTCTAACGGTCAGAAAGAGGGGTCAACCATCAAAATCGAGCAAGGGGGGCCAGAGATATGGAAAAAAAAACATTTTCACCCAAATCACCTCAGAGGTGGAGTGGTTTTGGCTAAACCTCTCTAAAAAGGTCAAATGTCACTTGTTTTGCATCAATCTTGATACAGGGTACTTATTATATGTTGTACTTTGGATTCCTAAAGCTTTTAGTCTACTAACCCATCATCCAAGGGTAGTTTTCACTATCTGTAAAAAATAATTTTTGGACGGACACTATAATTTACAGTTTTTTACTATGTAAAATTTGAATTTTCTTTAAAATAAAAAACATTTATATTGATTCTGACACTTCTACATCCAACTCACAGATGTAACCTTGCTTTGATAAAATAAATTATTCATATAACCCTTTTAGAAGTTAAGTTGTAGTCATTTGTTTTGGGCATGTCATTTTCGAGCCTGAAACATGAAAAACAGGCTAGGTGCTTAACAGGTTAAATATTTAAAAATAAATGTTATCAATTTTTTATTATTAATAATAACGTGTGCATAGACATTTTTCAGGGGCGGACTGGCCATCTGTATAATTTCCCAGCAGCGAGGCTCCCCCGTTGATAATCCACTAGTGCAGTGTTTCTCAAACTTTTTCATACCAAGGACCACTTAACCAATAAAAAAACACTCACGGACCACCTAACTTCACACATATCCAAAAACAATAGGCCTGCTTACCACTCCAACAGTACATAACAGCCTAATAATGACAGCTTAACCTTCTCTATATCGCCTCGTTCACACAATAAATCAACAATACTACAATCAACTACAACTACAGATTATATAAGCATTTAGTTCAAATGCGATTTAAAATGGTCACAGGTTTTACACCTCTTATGAAATGTAGACTACATTTATTACGGAGTTTATGTCCGAGCCAATAAACTCACAGATCGTTGGCTACTGAGAGAAATGCAAAACACACCGCATGTAGTACGACACAAACCTCCGCTATGGATTTTCAAAATACAGTAACACTCTGGTCGCAGGCCCAAGTTTAACTCTCTGAGGTCTAAGCCATTTTTTCACATGTTAGGCTCGCCTGGGCTTTTTTTGTAAAAATGCTATTAAAACATGAACCTTGGTGACCATCGGGCTGGCCTGCATGGTCTGCCTACAAAACAAAAATAAAAAAACGTTTATGCAGCCCCAACAACAGCCTCTGATCATCCTCATGCAATGCTTCATTGGATGCATATATTAGATAATAATCTCTATCTCACAGCATGGATAAATGGCAACATGTGTGACGAAGGTGTTGCGCTGGGCTATAAACATAAGCTCGCTCCATTGCGGAGATATGTCCGCGAATGTGCGGAAAACGTAATGTATTCACTATCACACCCCCCCCCCACCCAGTCGCCAGTCTCTGGCACTGTTATTTTGGGGTCGCGGGCTGAAAAGTTTGGGAACCCCTGCTCTATGCAACAGTGCATGTGCATGTGA
The DNA here is from genome assembly GCF_902827165.1 of Trematomus bernacchii. Taxonomy (NCBI): domain Eukaryota; kingdom Metazoa; phylum Chordata; class Actinopteri; order Perciformes; family Nototheniidae; genus Trematomus; species Trematomus bernacchii. The sequence continues at coordinate 10,272,855 of NW_022987564.1, read as the reverse complement.
TTGAGGTTCTGGCTTTGGCTTCTCTGATCTTTATCAAAGAGACCTGAGGGGACTGATAATATCCACTCCTACCCTTTACCTGTCAGTCCTACATCCTTCCTTCCTTCCTTCCTTCCTTCCTTTTTTCCTTCCTTCTTTCCTTCCTTCTCACTTCCATTGATCATTCTGTCTTCCTCTCCTGTCCTTTAATTCAACAATTGAATCCAGGTCAGTTAATAGCATCATGGAAAACAGAAGGTGACCCTAATACTGGAGGTTGGTTGAAGGACCTGGAACTTAATAAGATCTGAAAGGTGATACTATTTAGTACTATTCAACATTTAATTACAATATATTCTAAATGTACAAATAGTTTGCAAGTAGAACTACTTATTTTTGTGAAATATTATAACTACAGTATAACAAATCCCATCGCTACAAGACAGTATTAGCATCAGCATAGGAATTCATAGGAATGTGTGATTTTTGTAGAAATGCTTGCATGTTGTATTTGCTAAAACTAAAAACTATTGTAAGTAAAATGGTAGAATAATTCTGAGCGTCAACATTTACGAATTTCACAGACTAGTAGTGGGAAAAAATGAATATTCTTGTAACACTATGGTGATATGTAATGTATGCATCTATACAATTTCACACCTCAATATCCATATTTATCACCCACAATACACACACTCAGTACATGGATGTGGATGTGCCTACACACAGATACAGCTGTATCTTTCACAATTCATCAGTCAGGTCTGTCCCTTAAGGAACAGTAGTGGTATAACAGTCTGTGTTAAAGTGTATATGTCTATATCATTTATGTGCATGCATCCTATGTATTCCCATGTTTTACTGTAAAGCAGGCAAGTGTGAAGTATTTTATATTTGAGTGTAGAAAACAGATATCAAAAGATGGGCATGCTCTATAAAAGTAGTAATTGAAAGTGGTAAGGATAACAGAAAGACAGGCAATCAAAGGAAGGTAGGGGAAGAAAGAGAATATTGAAGGGAATAAAGAACTAAGTAGAAAATCAAACCTGCACTGAGACCTCAGAAGAGAGTGAGGAATAGACGAGGGTACAAGAAGAGAAAAGGTACTCCCTGTAATAATGTAATGTGCTCTACGCTTTCTAGTTGAACAGGAGAAATCAATGCTGTTTTAAAGCTGTGTGTGTGTGTGTGTGTGTGTGTGTGTGTGTGTGTGTGTGTGTGTGTGTGTGTGTGTGTGTGTGTGTGTGTGTGTGTGTGTGTGTGTGTGTGTGTGTGTGTGTGTGTGTGTGTGTGTGTGTGTGTGTGTGTGTGTGTGTGTGTGTGTGTGTGTGTGTGTGTGTGTGTGTGTGTGTGTGTGTTCATTACCTACTGTGTGACTGAGATCCTCGCTGTTCCAACCGCTGCAAGGTCAGCTTCAACGCAGTGGCATCAATCAAAACACACACACACACATACACACACACACACACACACACACACACACACACACACACACACACACACACACACACACACACACACACACCACACACATAGTGACAGGAGAGAGCAGATGGTATGAAACAGAGTTTTAAAGGAAAATACAGGTTTTAAAAATAATCTCTCTGTCTACCCATCTTTCAATGTTGAGTTTGCTCTACTTGGATGTAAAGGACATGGATCATGTGTCAAATCGTATAAAAAAGCATCCATTATTTAAATGTGAGTAACCAGCAGTAACTCATCTACATACCTCTAAATCAGTTATTTAGGATATCTGACAGTGATTTATATGTGGCCTGTGTGACATGCTGTATTTCTAAACCCACCAGAGACTGAAGTTAGACGCAAATGATCCTCCAAACCACATGCTTGTTACCAGGACTGTGACAGTCATATGTGTCACCATAAAATAATATTCGACTATTGTTCTTAATATGACGGTATTCAAAATCTCATATGGGTCATGTAAAGAGCATAGAATCAAACCTTGTTCAAAATGTAAACATTTTGGGTTAAACTCTGGGATATGTCAATATGTTTGGGGAATTTAGTAGCAAACAGAGGATTTGAAATATGCATATTGCAACAAACAACCTCTGCCCTGTTGGCTGTCTTTGCTCTGTGAGTTATACACAACTAAACTAGATATGCATGCCTGAAGAAAAAAAAAAACATTTCTGCTTGGAAAGAGAAACACAGCTCATTTTAAATAAAACAAAAGACTTGCATTTTTAACAGGATTTGGGAAATAACCTGCAAATATTGCAATGCTGATTTGTTTATACCAATATGGTTGAAGGAATGATTATGTTCGCACAAGCCATATATATCCTATTCTGTCAGCTGGATTTAGGAACATTGTGTTTCCTTACTTGTTTCTGTTTTATACAGAAATCATTCAGACACCACAAGGTTACCTGACATTGTTAAAAGAATCAGACATTAGCTTGTTATCTGGATCATTGTTTATAATTATATAATAGTATTTTACAAAATAGCTGCCAAGCCTCTCACTGTCACTTCAACAACTATCCATACAATCTATCAATGTGATGCCTTGATAATGTTATTACAGTAAATGCCTGCCAAACATTCTTGTATCTGGCCAGGCAGAATAGAGTAGGTGTCTCGCATCACAAAAGTCCAGCAAATGAAAAATGATTTAAATACCTAGATGAAAGTTTTTGGTGATTGATTTAACACTGCCAAATGTTTCAGAACCTCAAAAGGTTAGTTGTCTAACTTCAAAGATCGTTAAAAATAATGTGTCTGATATCTAGAAAATGTAATAAGAATAAAGTGTAAAGTATGTTAGATTGGCAAGATAGGAGTTTGACACTAAAAGAATCCAGCAAATTATATATTGGCCTCATACCTGAATGGTATTAAATACTATGATTGAATTATAGCTAACGGCTACCAAACCCATTTGGGCCAAGACAGGATAGAAATTACATCAAATGATATATTGATTTGATATTTAAGTCTGTCAGACAACCACTGGCCACCTGGCTAAAATATAGGCTATGCTGGTCCATAGTTAAAATCAGTGTGTGTGCAAGTGTGCTTATGTGCTGCAACAGTGTGTGTTTGTGTGTGTATGTGAGTGTGTGTTGATAATAATACAGCCTCCTGGCCAATGTCAGTCCATTATTCAGCTTTATATCAGCCAACCAATCAAATGGCCTCCCTTCAGGGTCATCACCTCAGCCCATCCAATCAGCTCCTCCTGCCAAGCAGGAAGGAATGTCACCTCATTAGCATAACCAGAAAATGAGGAGGGTCATGCTGACTTGGCAGTTTTTGATGCCTTAAGTCAGACAGCACTACGAGGAGGATTGAGCAAAACACGTCCCTCAACACAGTCAGCCAATCAAAGACCATTTTCACCAAATGTTACCCCATCCCATCAAATGTGATAAGGAACATCGGCATAATGATCTCCAACCTCCTTTAGCTGCTTCTCATCAGCAGATTTCATTATTTTAGCGCATTCCACAAGGGTTTTTCTCTCAATATGTATCGTCTAATTAATTGTTAAAATGACTATCAGCGCTGTATTATTTTGCCCCGATGCTCTCCCTTCTATCAGCAGATGTTTTTGTTACAGTATATTTCACTATTCCACTGCCTGTAATATCTTAACTACTCTCTCCTGTGAAGGTGAACTGTAGTGTAGCAGCAGAGAGTGCAGTAACACAGCAGTACTAGCTTTGTTAGATTGCATAAGTCATTGGATTTATTTATGAATCAGTCGGGAATCTGAGGCTTTGAAAGTTTTGTTCACACTAAATCTGTTCGCATAAGCTAAAACAGTCAGACTATTGCTGTTGGAACTATGAACTACAACTTGTTCCCAATTAAATGGATAAATATCACTACATAATTGAGTCTTTTTAAAGTTGAAATGCTTTGAGGGCGATCCAACTCACTGCATAATATCAAGGTAATAATGTTAAAACACTGTACAAAAACACAACTCAATATTTAGAGGAAAACATCCTCACACCAGATTGTGTTATCATGTAGCGAGCTAGGAAGCAAAAGCAAGAAAATCTCATTAAAGCAACAGTTTTACTACAGCAGATATGAAACTGTTTTGCCTTGTGATGTATGTGTCTGTCACAACAGATAGTTCCAATTATTGAAGTTTCGTCCTGTGTTGAAAAAAACAACTTTGTTACAAATTGATTCCCTAGTGGCTGTGCACCCCCAAACACACACAATTACAAAAACAACAGTGACATGATGTGCCATGAGTGGGATACATCAGTCTTGTGCAGAGTAAATACTTGTTGGGTTGTGGTTGTACTGCACTAATGGTACAAAGACTGGTGACAAAGAAGAAGAGATTAGAAGGGACAGGAGGCAACAAGTTGGTACAGGACAGAGTCTGCTTGTATCTTGAAATGTACTTCAGTGTAAAGGCTGGGGCCATACTGTGAATTTTGATATCACTTCAAGAGGAATGATTTTAAAAGCAAATGTTAATCTTATTATCAGTTTTTGGATCAGCGTCCATGTCAGATATTTAAAAAAATCAACAAAAACAGCTTTAGAAGTGTGTCTAATAAGGTCAAGGAATATGGGTCTTGAATCCTTATCCTCATTTAACTTAAACAGCATTCGTAATTGGTAGCGACGTTAATGAAAAACAAGTAATTTGTGTTTCGTTCGGTGACTGTTAATGTGGTATATGGTATTTATTTCAGTTCCTTTTTTATTCTTTATTTTGTCAATGGGAAAGGAGGGTGACACTATTCCTCTACACCTTCATTTACATTCTGTTTTCAGACACTTTATAATCATTGCCTTTATATGTGGATGATTACTCAGCTGTGTCTGTTTTGGTTGGTTAGTTTCGCAGTTAAGGTTTGTGTGTGTGTGCTTTTTTTGTAGGTGCACAGGCATCTGTCAGTCAGCTTTCCAGGGGGTCTCTTGATGTTAAATGTAATAAGTCACGCTACAGTAACCACAGCTATTAGATATCACACACATTCTGGAAAACGCACAAAGCTAGCTAGCTCACCTCAGCCGTGCACACACACACAGACACACATATGTTATCATCACAATGATGACTCCCACAAACTCACACATTACAGACAAACTAGGTGCACTTCTATTATTTATGAACAGTATACTCCAGAGAGTATGGCCAAGGTTGTCAGTCCCTGTACACCCGAACAAACATTGACAATGACTGACTGTACAGACGATAATCTGTACATGGGTTACCAGTTAATGTTTTATACACCACTTAACATCATTAACCTTGCATAGCCCTCCACGCTGTCAGTTTGCTTAAGGACAAGTGAAAGGTCTGTCAGAGGGGATTTGAGGTATAGGAAAGTGACAACAGTAAAAGCCCTACTTGTGACCCTTGGAGACATTACACCCATAATGCTAACTGTCAGGTGGGATGATTAACATCACTAACAGAAGTAGAGTTACACACTTTTACTCTTGAGTTAATGCTTAGGGATTATACAGATTGGAAATAAAGACAGCACATCTACAAAGGAAGTTCCTTGGTGAAACATCTTGAGTGCAAAGTTAGAGGGAAGCTGATTTCCATCTGTAAATGTGTTTGTCTTTCCAATGCCACTGTGGTGTTGTCAAATAAACAAAGATAAAGTGAAGTTGTGAAGAAGTAGTTGAGTGGATTTTCAGCTTTGAGTTTATTTGAAGAGCCCAGTTCAACACAAAAGCAATTGTTATTGGTAGCAGGGTGGCACTAGAGGTTAGTTGTGGCATGATGGTGAGGCTTCAGTGTTTGGCTGGATTTGAAATGGCAAATTGAGCAAACCATGTCCCAGCTCTGACTTTATCCCATCAAGAAAATCACCAGTTCTTCAAGACTCTTTCTGTGCTACCATCTTCTCTTCATCTTCTCAAATGTTCTCTTCTCTTGTCTTCTTCCATGGCTAATGATTAAAAGCCTTTGACAAAAGCTAGACGATAGATTGAAAGACAAAAGAGAAGTTTTGCAAATAAAGTATGTGTTGGGGGGAAAGAGAGTGCTCTGGTATTGATCAGCACAAAAAGGCCTGAGAGGACCCACTCATTTACTCAGTTCTGCTCAATGACAACTATGGCATCAGATTAGAAAAAGTTTCCCTCTCTCTCTCTCTCTCTCTCTCTCTCTCTCTCTCTCTCTCTCTCTCTCTCTCTCTCTCTCTCTCTCTCTCTCTCTCTCTCTCTCTCTCTCTCTCTTCTTTCTCTCTCTCTTTTTCTGTCTCTCTCTATTTCCTTCTCTAGCTTCCCTTAATGGATATCGATTAAGTTTTAGGAACATACAGTTAGTCGTGCCAAGTTGTTTCTCGCTAACCTCTTCTGCTTCTAAACTCTCTCTGTCTCTCTCAAAACCTTTGAGGTGAACCCATCTTTCAAAATGACAGTATTGTGGGTGTAAGTACACACTTGTGTGTTTGTGTGTGTGCGTGTGTGTGTGTGCATGTGTCATAGTGCAGTGGAGCTTTAGTAGAGTGACAGTGATGTCAGACACATAACGATTTCCCATTGGCTGTCTGCCCCTGAGGCCTAACGACCCATTATTGATCGGACCAATTAGCATTCACACCTTTAATTAATACTGATGCCTGAAGTACACACACACACACACACACACACACACACACACACACACACACACACACACACACACATATAGTTTTAATTAATACTGAGGAGAGGGGTGGCTGTGAGAAGAGATAAGAGAAGAGGCGTGAGGAGAGATGTGTGCGGGAGACAGAGAAGAGAAGGGCCAGTTAGAGACAGCGAAAAGAAAATCAGGACCTGACTTAAAATAGTGCAGCCCCTTGATATTAGACTTATGTTACATCAGAGTTGAATGGTATACAGACCTTTCTGAAGAAACACAATGTACGGTTTACTTAAAGTGGACCTATCATGCTATATTTGAATAATATAGTGTAGGACCATACCTATATAAGGCATATTTATACTTTTTTTTTTTTCAAAATACCAAACAGATCATGCATTTTAGCCATGCCTCATTTTGCTCAATTTGACATTTTTTAGCTCTGTTTTTGCAAGGGCAGATTATGTGAGAACAGCACCATAGCATAACAGCATATGTACTACAGCGTCTCCAGCGCTTTCGAACGGCAATGGCCGTGGCTGTCTCCTCCTGATTGGTGGAGTTGGCCCAATAGCCGTAGCGCCACCGTCCTGACGTCAGGACAGTGTTCAAATCTGGATCAGTTTTTATCAGATCCGTTGCAGCCCCTTTTTTAGAGATTTGGGTATGGAGGAAAATAGAGAGGGTTGTGTTTTCTGACACTTGGTGAGTTCCCTGGAACACCGGGGACACATATTCATGTTTAAAAGACGTACAAAAGTGCATTTTGCATGATAGGTCCCCTTTAAATGAAAATTTCTAGAGATGTAATCTGCTGTGTGCAGGGTTCCCGCGGGGTCTTAAAAAGTCTTAAATTTGATAATCTGAATTTAAGGCCTTAAAAAGGTCTTAAATATGACAAAAAAAATAAGAAAGGTCTTAAATATGATTTAGAAGGTCTTAAAAATGATCGGATTTGAAAGGTACTTCTGTGTTGCGATAGCGTCTAAATGTGTTTTGGGGGAAATGTCCGGGCTGCAAAGTAACCAGTACGGTAAGAGCCTTTCAGTTCCCCTCAACAATTTGTATTGAAATAAATCAACATGGAACCAGTATACACTAACTTTGTTTCTCCCGACCCCTTATCGGAGAACACCCAGCTAGTAACCTAGCAACCAAGCTTCAGCTAGCGGCAGTCAGAAACTCATGTATCTTCGAATAAATATGGGGAAGTGTAAGTTCAACCGTTATTGGTTTTTAAAACATCGAATTTAGTGCTTGGTTGAAACCAGGGGAGAGGAACGTGTTTGAAGCCCGCTGCACCTTTTGCAAAATAAATTAGCGTTTGTTTGGCTAATGTAGCGTTAGCTAGTGCAGCGTTAGCTAGTGCAGCAGCTCCCGCAACAACACCGGGGGACCTCCGGGCGACGTTTGGGTCTACGTCAACCCTAAAAGCGGAGGTACTGTAGACGCTAAATACCATAGTTAAACACCAATCATACAACAGCAACGATGAAAGATTGTAGCCAAGGCAGCAGAGCTCTGAATATAGCTCTTGTCACTCTCTCTCTCACACACACACACACACACACACACACACACACACACACACACACACACACACACACACACACACACACACACACACACACACACACACACACACACACACACACACACACACACACACTTGATATCACGATTATTAAATACAATTATTAATTGACTTTGAAAACATCCACTTATTGAACTTTAAAACAAATAATAATTTGGACAGTATCTTTTTAACTGTTGATTACCCTGAACGTATAATTCAACTGAAAAAATAAATTAAATAAATGATACATTTAAATAAATAATATCAAAAATAATAAATACCAATAAACAAGATCAACACATATTTTGGAGCGCACTTCCACAAGCTACTAAACATATATAAATATGATAAATAAAAATAAATTAGACTAAAATTAATTAGATCAAATATGTTGTAGTGCACTGTCACAACCTAGCAAAGCAAAATAATCGATTATGTTGTTTCGTAATTGCGATTAAAATACGATTAATTGCACAGCCCACACACACACACACACACTTTTTATCTAACACGCTAACACAGTTCTGTACTGTTATGCTGTTATGTTCAGTCATTGTTCTTATGTTGAACATGAATACATTTACTTTGTAAGTAATTATGGGACATATTTCTTCTTTCATAGCAATTTTCCTTCATACTTTCTTGCCGTGAAATAGGTCTTAAATTCTATTCAAAGTGGTCTTAAAAAGGTCTTAAAAAGTCTTAAATTTCAGTTGGCGAAACCTGCAGGAACCCTGTGTGTGATACTGTGGATATGATCATCAGTCTGTATAACATACACTGTTCAACATACACACATAAGTACATACATACACTGCTTAAACATAGATGATACAACCAGCTGTGTTTCCCAGTAATGTTATTGCACAAAGTCATAAAACATTTATTTCATATGGCCATCTACAGTAGGTCAGTGTAATAAAAAGCTGTCTGTTTTTGCATTATACGTGAACAGGTGGCCATGTACCATTTTGTCTAATCAAGTTCAACGGAGCTGATTTGTTTTGATGTCCAGAAAGACAGTCAGCCGATCAGACGACAGCAGATTGTGTACTGCTGTAGATTATACTAAAAAAAGGCACAAGCAAACAAAATAACCCATGACCTTATTAAATCCTGATGGCTGCAGCCTGTAAGCACAAGACCATTAGTGTGTGAAGAGGGTTTGTGTGATATTTTCCTCGTGTTTTTTTGTATGTGTGTGTGTCTAATGAAGTTCTGTTGGCAGGATGTCTTTAGGGGGAAATCTAATGGTTTATTGAACCAGGCCTCAGAGAAACATTGATCAACGCATCAAGGAGCTATACCCACATGACAAAAATACACACATACACACACAACACACACACTATAGACACCTGCAATGATATGCACAAAATGGCACATGCACACACACAATGACTACAGCATGCACACTAACTGTTGAAGTGGAGGTAAAGGGCTTATAATTGGCATCCCCATGTTTCTTTCAGACTGCCATCATTATTTGCTCATTCAATTATATACAGGGAACTAGCTAGGATGGAAGAAAATAAGCCTAAGTGCATCTTTTTTTTTTACTACTATTCTTAAATGAATACTGCATCCATATACAAGAGGTAATTGTGTTTGACAGGGTTATTGTTTTTGTCCTTATCATTAGCTTATTTCAACCAGGCTCATTAAATTGCATCCCCACCCGGCTGTCTCTAATTGTGTAATTCTATCATTTGAAAGTTTATGCTTTACATTTCAAATGAGGACCATGCTATTCACTTCACTGCATTTATTTGAAAGTGCATCCTTGTTAGTTATTTTTGATTAAATCATTTTTCATGCACAGTGGCCATTAAAATGATGTACGTTTGACTTTGAGCTAGGGCTGCTCGATTATGGCAAAAATCATAATCACCATTATTTTTGGTCAATAATTGATATCACGATTATTAAAAACGATTATCCATTTACTTTGAAAACATCCATTTATTGAAAAAATAATTTCGACAGTATGTTTTTAACAGTTGATTACCCTGAACTTTAAGTATAATTCAACTGAAAACACAATAAAAAAAAAAAAAATAATAATCGTTTTATTTCGATTACGTTGTTTTCGTAATCGTTGCAAGCCAAAATCGTAATCGAGATTAAAATACGATTAATTGCACAGCCCTACTTTGAGCTGACCAGTATCATAAGTGGTAGAATAAACGATCAATTTTAGGCCTAACCAGCACTTGTTTAGGGAACAAGATTGAGCAAATATCAACCACATAAATTGCCTTTCATACTGTACTGGAAATAGCCAGAGTTTTCTGATGTTTTTCCCAAACACACACGCACACGCACACGCACACGCACACGCACACACGCACACGCACGCACACACACACACACACACACACCTTCTGCTTCCAGTTAGTCCTCTTTTCCTCTTTAATGTTTTCATAATTACTTATAATTACACCATCACCGGGCAGCTTCCAATCAAAATAGTTTTCTTGTGGGAGGTGCAAGTGAGCGTGTGTGCATATGAGTGCATGCATGAGTTTATGTGGTTCATTAGTGAAGTTTATTCCTGTCCAAAAAAAACCTAACCCCACAAATTGTTGATACTGGATGACATATTTGAATTGTAATGTTTGACTTCACAGCTATAGATGAGGAGTATAGGTAAAGGTTTGGCAACATAAAGGGTTAGCTATAGGTGAGCAACGTTAGCTCTCATAAATGCATCAAAAAGATTGAGCTGAAGGTTTGTTGATTGTTGAAAGTTTTTGTCTTTTGTGCCTTTGCCTCCTTATTACACTCACCCCTACTAGTGGGAACAATGAGTCTGCTTCTTTGATGCGCACAGGCGGATGATGCGGGGATGCAATGTAGACAGGAATAAACGCAGATCAGCCTCTGGCTGCAGCCTTGACCGGTACTTGCTTTTGATCAAAGTAGCCTAAGTATTATTACAATTAAAATAAAGGGCGGTGCCAGCTGTGTGATGCGTAGTGCAGTAGATCTGTGGTAGTAGTGCTTGTAGTTAGTGCATGCTGCATGCTGCTTCTGCTTGCTACTCTGCTTTCAGCTACTGCCGCCGGCTAGCCCTCCTCGCGGAGGGTGAAAAGAGGAGCCGAGTGTGTAAGTCTCATCCTGCTGGTACAAAGCCGCTCCACCCCCAAGACTTCTGCAGTGCCTCCTCGTGGCCACACATGGTAACTGGGTACCGTGAGGTCCCAGGCTAAACTGTAGGGGATCTCGGAGCAACAGTGGGCCCCAGAGGCAAGGCGTGCAGGCCCACCGGTGTGTGGACAGGCCCACCGGTGTGTGGACACGCCCTGGCGCCTGCCAACCACTGTCCCAGCTATGGGCAAATAGCAGGGGCAGATGGGGCTCATAGCCATGGAAGGCAACCCATCTAGGAGAAGGACACTCTGACCTAAAACCAGGACTGAGAGCAGTTGCGCCCCCCAGTCCTTAATTATCATGGTAAAGCCAACCATGAAGAACCTAGAGAGAGAGAGAGCGGTGCCGGCCGTCAGCGAACCGAGCCGGCCGTCAACGGCCCGCTGACGACCGGCCGTTCTGTGATTCCCCAGAACACACAGATGGCCAGTCCGCCCCTGCCAGGACCGATCCATGAAAATCCTAGCTTCAAATAATCGTGGTCATACTTCCTCCGTTTTCTGCCAGACGCCGTCTCCTCTCTCACTTTAGGTAACTTCACAAAAAATCGATCCATGTTGCCACTCGCATAAAGTTAGCTGAAGTTAACTAGCTAGATTTCACTGTTTCTTGTTATTTTTTTCTCACGCTGCGCCTCCCCTGAAGCTCTCTGGCTCCCCCCCCGGGGAGGCGCGCCACACACTTTGAAAACCACTGCCCTACACAATACATTCATAAGGAAAAACAACAACCTAAAAAACCCTACTTTTTTTAGGAATTGCTCAGTTGTGGTTCAGATTTTGCTATGCTTTCTGTCAACACTGAGAGCAACTGTGGCTCTGGCTCAGTCCCTTAGGAACCAATTAGACAACCAATATTATTTTGGATGTAATGTAATTAAAGCGGACACATTGTGCCATCCAGTTGTCGGTTTAACCAAAATGCAGAGTTGTTGTGAAACATTTTCGAACTGGCAGAGTTATGTGATCATGTAATCACAAATGAAGTGGATGATTGCTGCAGAAATGTGTAAAGTCTAAAGCCAACTACCCTGAATGCTTTCCCTTCTGTAATTCACAGAGGTGGGATATGGCCATTATCTCTATACAAATACTGCAGAGACATACTCTTGTAAGGTACTTTTCATTATTTTGAAGAGTAATACTGTACTTAAGGACCACAGTTATCGGACACATACCTCTTACAGTTTATTTTGAAGAACAATATAACATCTATTATTTATTTGGCAGTCCCTGGCCTGAAGTATCTTCTTCACGTCATGCTCTTGATCGAGATATCCTTTTATATTGAGAATGAGGAAATGTCGTGCTTCTTACCTAAAGACCATTCTCCTTTAGCTTAATCTGTAGAGGTCAGACCTTGTTGTTCCTATGTTGCATTGCTCTAGTTATAATAACTTTAAAGTCTTTATACCAGGACATAAATACAAAAAGAGGTGTTAAATGACTAGTTATGTTGATGGAGTTTCTTCTTTGCTTCGCCACAGGAAGTAGACTCAAGACCTGGAGGGAATTTGTCTGAAATAGGACTATGGTCTTATCCCCCGCTGTTCCTCTTATTGGACGGTGGATAGTGATGGTTGGAGGAACTGTGGGGGCTGTTGTATCGTTGCATTATTGCGTATTTCACCGTGTCTCTTGCTGTGTAGTGGTGTAGTGTCCACCCCTAACTTCTCTTATCAAGCAGTGCAGTGACTACTTATGCACTCCTTTTTAGTTGGCCCCTTTTTCTTTATCACTCTCTTTAAGCATTTATTAGGCATGCAGTTGTTAAACCCACTTATTTATTGTTGCTTTAAAATAGAATGTGAAATAGTATCCTGCATTCCTTCCTTCCTTAGATCCCTTTGTCTTTCTTTTTGCTCAGCATGATACCCAATAGTGGGCTTTTCAGTAGCTTTTTCTATGTTATGCTGTTAAAGCTTCTGCAGAAAAGGATGTCACAGTTTTCAAATTGTGGATATCTCATCTTGACATTCATCTTTCCATATTAAAACTCACACAAGTGTGTATAATATTTCAATATTATCCCAACAGTGATTGTTGAGCTGTCATAGTTAGATTTTGAGGAAATTGCCTGAATGCTAGTATGAATGACGGTGGCCTGACAGCTCTGCAGCAACTTTCTAACACTGGATGGATAGTTTGAGGAATAGCATTTCCACTGTCAATATTACAAATGTAAGGGTGTGTTCTTGTTATGCAATAGAGGCTGAAATATGGCTTTCTCCAAGCTCCACTATATCTGCAATTCAACCTCAGCTTAACTTTACTGACTTTTTTCCAAAGAGCACTCCCATTTGCTTTGTTTAACACTGATTCTAGCATGCCTATACTAATAATACAAATATAAAAGTAAATAACATTAATAGCGAATGGATTAGTGAAATGAATGATTGTTTACTGCCTGGTAGGTGCTACAGCTTAATATTTGTTTTGACTGTCTAATCAAATCAAATGTGTATATCGAGAAATTCCCAACTTGATGGCTAAACCTGCTAACAATTAAAATAATTAGACTTGCCATTGACAATATATCTTACTGTGTTGGGGATGGTACTTGCCCTTCCTTCCATATTGCTTGTGCTGGTACCAAAGAAAAAATATTCTAAAAATAAGTTTTCCCTCTCCAAATCACATTCAATTACACGTGACATTTGACTTCAGCAACTCCAGAAGCTTTTAATTCAGTCGGTAATGGTAATCCAACACTCTTAATAGGAAACTGTCAATCATATTTTTCCAAGCTGTGTTGAAATGCCAATGTCAGGCTGAAAAACCTTAATGTATATTCATAAAAAGACATTTAGCAACACGCGAGGGCTAAAATGAAACATATCCGTGTGTCTAATTCTGCATAATCCTCTCTCCAAAATGAACCCTATGGACATAAAAGAAAATCTTCCACAGAGATTTATATTAATACTAATTAATAATTAAATATGCAACTTTAAGATTACTAAAAACAGTAAGTAACACCAAAAAGGGTTACACGTGTAAAAAAAGGTTTTGGGTGCACAATTGTCATTGTGAATAATAACTTTGGAAATATTTTTTATGGCACCATTTCTTCATAGCTCTATAAAAAGAGTTCAAAGGTTTTGTGTGTTGAACAAATAAAACTGACAGGAAACAGAATCAGAAGTTGTAACCTCTATAGATTATATTACCCAGAACACATCTGTTTGTTAAAGACCTCAGAACCCATCCGTCTGATCTGTTGCCGTCCTTATAAACCTTGCATCATTTACAGTAAATGTCTTCAACAGAATTCTTGAAAATATGTTTTCAGATATAGTTAATGGAAATCCATGTACATGTTTTCTTGTAACAGATTCTATGCTTTATGTATTATGCGTCTCAGCATATTTTATGTTCCGGAAACAAACTTGGTTCATCTTTTACAGAAGTTACTGCTGACAGAAGCGTAAAACCCTCAAACTTATTGAATCATCCTTCTCAGTCTCTGCCTCTCTTTCCTTGTTCTTTCTTCCTCTCAGTGTCTCTCCTTATGTCTCCTCTGTCCTTTACTCCCCCTCACAACCCTCCAGTCTGTGGTGTCATCTGTCTCACTAAAAACTCTGAAAGCATAGCAGGATTCTTCCTTTTGTGTGTGTGTGTGTGTGTGTGTGTGTGTGTGTGTGTGTGTGTGTGTGTGTGTGTGTGTGTGTGTGTGTGTGTGTGTGTGGTGTGTGTGTGTGTGTGTGTGTGTGTGTGTGTGTGTGTGTGTGTGTGTGTGTGTGTGTGTGTGTGTGTGTGTGTGTGTGTGTGTGTGTGTGTGTGTGTGTGTGTGTGTGTGTGTGTGTGTGTGTGTGTGTGTGTGTGTGTGTGTGTGCGTGCGTGCGTGCGTGCGTGCGTGTGGTTGAAAATAGCTGCTGTATGCTTGTGTCTGCTCTGCATACATGCCTTTGTCTCTGTGTGTGTGTGTGTGTGTGTGTGTGTGTGTGTGTGTGTGTGTGTGTGTGGTGTGTGTGTGTGTGTGTGTGTGTGTGTGTGTGTGTGTGTGTGTGTGTGTGTGTGTGTACTGTGTGTGTACTGTGTGTGTACTGTGTGTGTGTGTGTACTGTGTGTGTGTGTGTACTGTGTGCGTGTGCATGGGATAATACCCTGGACCACCAACAGACCGGCACTGATTGTGCACATATGTGTTTCTCTGGGTGAGTGTGTTCCGAGAGTAAATGTGTTTCCACGACACCCACCACCAAACATCCTGACACTGAGTGGGCCACACTAACTGGCAAAATCAATAGGCCAACAGGTCGCAACACTAGGCACACATGACATCCAATCACAATACAGCACAGGGGGTCGCCACAGTGATGGATGACCCTGAGTATGTATGTGTGTGTATGTGTGCTAGTGTCCAAATGTGTCTTGTCAGTGTGCTTTTCTCTGTAACTGTGTGGCTGTGTGGAGATAAGCAGGATGGCAGTCGCAGGGAGGTCCATCAGGGTCTTGAGCAAACCGATTTTCCTCTCCCGTTTATGTTGTCCATGCTCTGTAAGCACTGGGATTGAATAACCCCCTTAAAAAAGCCTTAAACAGAAACTTCATATATCAACTAATTACAGCCCTTGAGGGCATGCTTGGGTGTTTTTTTGTTTCCTGCAAAGGATACTTATTTAGAGGCAAAGTTATTCCTGTTGTTATTTTTGTCCTAGTTATAGCTATTTTTAAATGATCCACAAGCTTTGGTCTAGTGGACCCCATCACATTTCAGATGGAAGCTAATAATAAAAAGGTAGCGAGTTTCATTTAAAATAAACTAAAAGGACTGTTTGTGTGTGACCAATGACAAAATGTGAAATGTGCACATAATCCTCAGAGTAATCCCCAGCACTGTGGCTGCAGAGGAGGTATGGAGATTGGGAGGGTGGAGCGAGGGAATAGGGTGTAATTGAAAAGGCATGGCAATAAAGTCATTGTATAAATGAATCAAATAGCCAACTAAGAATCACTCAATCGTTTCATTTGCTGACATCAAATCTTCCTATCCCACTTTGTGAATAATAATTACAATTTCTTGCCGTTTGGGCATGGAAAAGATTCCCTAGCAGCTGGACTCATTTTTAAATGATAGTGCATATGTTTGAGGAGTTAAGATTTTCAGATTTTCTTGTGACATTTTAAGAAAAAGAGCAGCTATCGCCCCCTCTCATTTGGGACCATAATCTTTCTCACGACCACTATGAATTCATCTTTTTTCTCCTTTTAACTTTTTCCTTTCCTCCCTCTCTCCCTCCTTCTGTCTGAGAAGTTTTATAGTTCTATCTATCATGATGGGCGTCCTCTGCCTCCCCCTGTCTCTTGTTTTTTCTGTCCAACTCCCCCTCTTCCTGTCTCTCTCCGCTCTTGCCTCTAGCTAACCCTTACCCAATCTGTCTCTCCCCTCCCTAACCCCCTATCTGTCTGAACAGTTTCATAGTTGTATCAATCAAGTTCAAACAATAAGACCATAGTTGGTCCCTGTTCTCCCATCTACTTCCTGGTTTATGGCATGTAATACCCCCTCTCTCCTTCTCCCTCTCGGTCTCCCTCCCTTCTGTGTGTGTGTTTGTTTGTGCTTTTGTGTGTGTTTGCATGTGCAGATGTTTATTTGCTCACTGCATATGTCTTGGGCACAGAACTGTAAATGTCTCTTTAGGGAATGATGGGATTAACTATGGAACTATATCATATTGTGTTTCTCCATTTCTCTGGGACTGGCTTTAGTTCATTTTGACTGATAGTGCAGTTACATTTCATTGTACAGCTGTTGTGCAAGGCAATGTCTTATAAAGAGCTATACTGTAGGCCTAGGCAGGTTTTTAAACCGCGTCATCACAATGCGGGTGTCTGGGAAACTGTGTTTTTAATGGTGGAAGTACTGTGTGGACTGTTTGCTCCAGAGCAGCCTTTGGATTGGATGCATCATTGAGCTGTGGTTGAGTGATGGTCGATTTGATTTTAACGCAAATCTCTTTCTCATGTTCTCTCTTCCTCTGCAGAACTCCACAGTACATCCTGTGGAAACCCGGGGGTCCCGCCCAAAGCGCTGCTGAGTGGTGCCGGGCGTTTTGCTGTGGGCGACAGTGTTCAGTACAGCTGTGTGCCTGGCTACGTGTTAGACGGCCATGCCACGCTCACCTGTATCACCAATGCTGGGAACACCGCCGTGTGGGACTTCCCTGCTCCGATCTGTCGAGGTATGGACCACTAAACCTCTGTGTACGTGCATGACTCTATATATGAAGAGTTTTCCTCTCAAGTTAAATATCATTAAATGAAAACAATAGTCACAAACATACATCAGAATCGGCTGCTAGATGCTGGTTATTTTTGAAAGAACACTTGACAATATTATATTAATTATGATTTAGAATATATATGGTTTTGGAAGAAAACCCTTCATATAATGAACATTTACTGTATATGTGTGTCTGTGAGAGACAGACACACGTTGCATGCATCTGTGTGAGTGTGTTTGAAAGTGAGCCAGGCAGGCAATCCAGGGATCCTTGTCTGTTGTGTGTGTGCGGATAGTGTGCGTGTTTGTGTTCCTCGTCATGTCTACTTTATAATCAAAGATCTGTGTGAGTATGATATTCTCTATTTTTACATTTCTGGGTAGGTGTACAGTAAATGATCTGTGTGCACACTGTATGTTGTGACACTATGTTAATTAGTATTAATAGATTAACTTGTCATAGTCTTAATGTAAACTTTGTATATATTTATTACACATTATACATTTGCATATATATTTTTAATCACACACATCTGTATGTTTCTGTAAAGGTTGGCATGTAGTGTAAAAGTCCATTATAGTTGATCGGTCCAGACACTGGTTGTCTGACTGGATGAATGTTGTGTAATATAGCGATAAATCCATCTGCAATGCAAGTTAAATGAAAATATGATTTCAATGTAAGAGTGTCTGATTTTCTCTAGATGAGTGAGTAGCAAGTAAGTAATGGTCATACGTATTTTACTGCCTAACTAGTTGATTGTTATAGATCACAATTGATTCAATGTCAGCCTAAGACGGTTGTGTTTATTCACATGAAACCGGGAGGTGCTTTAAAAATGTTAAAACATCCATTACAAACCCACATGGCAATGGAGTTGATTGGTTTGGAGTTTGAGGTGCCATGACAGAGTTGACACTAGTTTCACAGCCTTAATGCCACATGCACCATGTACAATACCCTTATACTGACTGCACTCTTGAAGCGTTAGAAAATGCTAGGGGAACAAATAACCTTATGTTACACCTATTTTACTTTATTTGGCCCAGGCTGCTTTGTTGCTGTTAATCTAAATTACCATCACCTACATGCAAATGTTGACAAAAAAACACAATGAACAAGAGCATATACCATAGATACAAGTATACCTTTAGTTTGCTTTGGGAGAACATGTAGGCCTGCTTTCAATCTGAGGCAGAAAATATCACCTTTCATCCAGCATTTGATGACTCAGATATTGAACTGTGCCACTCCACCTGAGTGCACTTTGGTTGTAGATCTGATAAGCAATACAGTCACTCATCCAAAAGAACTCCTAACCGTGACACACATGAGAGGCCACTTCTCAGAGGGGATCCCCAATAGGAGAGAGGGAGTTCAATTCACTGTATTGAACTTGGAAGAATATCAGTTCATGGTATGTGAACTTCTTAGTGTGGAGATCAACCATCAACCAGTAGAAAGAAAGAAAAAGCACTGAAACTGCTGCAATGATTTGAGCTGACTGTCAACAAAAGGAGACACACTGGAAACATGATCTCCAATATGCATGTGCTATGACAGTGAACATGATGGTTCATGTGCTATGACAGTGAACATGATGGTATTGACAACTGCAGGAGCCTTTTTGATCAAATAAACAGAACAGAATCCAGGTACTCATTAGATGTTGACTTGAACATATGTCTACAATTACAAGTCCAGTACATTTTACAAACACAAATGTAGTAAACATCTAACTAGAACTGCAAAACAAAGTGCTACAATCCAGTGTACAAGGCATCGTCAAGGTCGCCTTGATACAGCATAACTCACTGTGCAGGGAACTGTAATTCGGGTCTAGGGAAGACACATTGGGAGGAGGGAGTAGAGGGGGAAGAGGGGGAAATGGCAACTTGTCATGGCAGGATTAGCAATGACTCTGTCACTCTGACAGTGAGACTAAGAGGAGCTAAGCTGCTAATATGTTCACACCAACTCAGCAACACACACGCTAACCACTAGTCACAAACACACATCATGCAAATCAAATACTTAACACAAACACATACACACATAGTTGTACACTTGTGTGGTTCTTCTTTGTGTGTGTGTGTGGTTGTGTGTGTGTGACACCTAGAGGCATTCATACCAGCCGTAATAGCTTTCTATCAATTATTCAGCCATGCAATCAAATGTGTTTTTTCTCTCTCTCCTCTCTCTCTTTCTTCCCCTCTCTCCCTCTCTTTCTGCATGCGCAATCTTGTCCCTTTTTTCTTACATAATTGTGAACCTAAGCACCTATCTACATACATGAGTACTCTTATCTACACTGTCCTTGACATATCATGTAAATACACTTGAAGTGAATACCATACTCACTCAAAATGGAAAAACGTTGCTAATTTCAGCTCCATTTCAACATTCATCACTTATCTCTATGACCAAAGCATACTATAAGTAAAAGCAATTGATTGATTGCCTTTTGGTCGGATAGAGACTAGAGGAGCATATTGTGTTTATTGCACATTCATATCAAGAATATCTTGGTCCAGCTCACAGCCCCTTATTTGTGCAAGCCAAATGTTTTGATTTATATTCCACGAATACTCAGTCCTGTGAGCTTTGGGAATTTAAATAACTCTTAGTTTTAAATATGAATGTAATGGTTTCATAACTCCCTGCATTTCATTTTGAACCACTATAGGCCTGAATGCAGGAACAAACTACAAGCACATACTATACCATACTAGGCTGGTTTAGACTGTACAACAAAATCACATTCATTTGACCTGGTCTAATAACATAATCACATTATGTTGAACAGGTAAGGCTTTTACTGTTAACTTCATATGTTTAGTGTGTTGGAAATAGTTATTTTCCATATTGGATTGGATCACATTTCAAATTTAAAAAAACATTCAAACAGTTATTCAAAAACACTACCATCGCTAATGCCATGCAAGCCCCCTTATGATTGCAAATATGAGTGGAACACTTTTTGGCAAAAGTATTTTCTCTCTTCTCTTAAACTATGTCGATATATTCTGATATATTTACGAACCCAAAGGACAGGTTATTCTTTTCCACCATCATTGTTGCCCTTATGGATTGGGTCTATTTAAGACTATCATTTGTAGGAGAGGTGAAGGCTGTTCTTTTCGTACTGTATGCAGACAACCTGGAATTGATTTCATGTTGTATGTGGGCCCACAGTCCGTTTAGCTATATGGGATTTAAAGTATACCAATAATCTTCAGTTGACTTTACATGTGTTACTGAAAAAAGGGCAACATCTATTTTATAAATACCTTTTATTAGGCTAGTATAGGAGGGTTGCTATTTCAACACGCCTGCACTGTAACTGCACTGTATTACCATGACACCATGAGAACCATGACCTAAACAAAATTGAAAAAAAACATACTTTTAGATATATTTTCTTTTTGGACCTCTTTTGAGTGCACTTGGATTTCTGTGCGTGTCAGTTTGTGTGCTTCTACCAAGTTGTTGCAGAATTATTTACAAGTGAGAAATACCCGTTGGCACTCAAGTCATCTATATTCACACAAATATACAAATACACATGAGCATAGTGGGCCTTGAGAACATTTCATCATGATCTCACAGATAGAGAATATGCTTATGAATATTCATGGGGTGAATATGTATGTGTGCCCAAGTGTGGGGGGGAGTTGGCCTGAGAGAAAGGGAGCAAGACGGAGATAAACTGAGACGGAGCAGAAATTGAAATAGTGTGCATATATTTAAGATGAATGACAATGAGCTGAACAGCTGAATTTCAGAGTTGGTTCTTGTGCATGTTTGTGTACATACACGTGCAATAAGTAACTAACTGAGTCAACTATAAACACATATGGATTACTGTACAATATCTTTAGGTCATAATAGCAGAAATGTAAAGAGAAAATATGGGTGACATAAAAGGAACAACAGTCAAAAAGGAAAAAGCTGGAAGGAGAGCTTTATGTTGGAATTGAAAAAGTAATAATGCGCTATCACAAAACACAAAATTAAACTGGCTGTGAAAAGGAAATGAAATGGTTTGTTTGTGAGTGTGTGTCGTTGTGTGTGGTCAGCATAACCAGAATGAGGCTATTTCTGCTTGGGTTGTGTGTTCAAACAAGGGTGTGCACTTTATTTATTGGGCTCAAAGCACTAATTCTTCTGCAGTCTGATCAGTCAACATGTCCTTCCTCTAGTGAGCAAAAATAACACTATATATACTATACTATGTCCCAAACAAAGGCACTATGTGGCAGAATTGAGCTCCAGCCTGTGCCCTTACATTATCATATTGGTTTGTTCAGAATAAAGAATGCTAATACTAGAGATGGCACGTAAGTATAGAGTTCAGGTCAATGGAAAGGTAGTAGAGGCAACAATGCAGATGGTTCAACTTCAGTGAAAAATAAGATAACTACCGGAAATTCTAGCAAGTCTTGAGTGTCTTCTGCCACACATCTAGCTACAGGCTAATGTGCAGGGGTGCACACAACTTTCTCAGTGAGGTACTCAGATGAGTACCTGGAGTCAGTGTTTGGTACTCCAACTTCTGGCGATTGTCAACGGGAGGGGGGGGTAGTGGAGTACAGCGCTCCGTGACCGCGGAGCGTGTGAACGTTGTGATCAGCTGTTTTAGCGCAGGGCTGCTGTACAGACCGACGTTAACAGCAGCCCTGTCTGTGCACACGGAGACCGACTCTGTCGTCCGGTGATCTAACCGCCTTCTGGAAAAGCTTCACAAGTACGTCGGTACGCAAATGCGCTTTGTGACACAAGTGACGGTACGCATTTCAGATTGTTGCCGCGCATGCGTACCTGCATACCAGTTATGTGCACCCCTGCTAATGTGTACTTGTGCTGCATTGGAAGTTTGATCTGAAAAAGAAACTGTCCAGAAATGTCCAAATCCCTCTATATTTGCATAAATGAAGCAACGCTAATTAACTTCACATTCAGCATCAAACACACTAGTAGTAACGGATCTGGATAACTGGGGAACTCTGAGTTAGTAGATAAATATATGTCTGATATACAAAGACACACTTAAGGAAGGCTGACAGTGAGAAATAAATAAACATAATAAATGAATGCTATTCATTGCTTACCAAAGGAAAACTGTAATGTCAAAA
Organism: Trematomus bernacchii; assembly: GCF_902827165.1. Classification (NCBI taxonomy): domain Eukaryota; kingdom Metazoa; phylum Chordata; class Actinopteri; order Perciformes; family Nototheniidae; genus Trematomus; species Trematomus bernacchii. Next base: position 10,250,200 of record NW_022987564.1, on the reverse strand, counting down.
GCCTGTAAGAACATGGAAGAAGAAGAGCATCACATGAATAATTGCTTGACAATCTTAACTGGGGATGAGTATCAAGAACTTGCTCCAAGTTTTAGCATAAAAGCCATGACAGAGAGAGAGAAGAAGACTCAAGAGCATGGTGCTAAGAATCCTGAGGAGACACACACTATTCTTTCCCTATAAATCCTACATTGTTATGTAGAGAAAAAACACTAATATTTACAGGAGTAGAGCTAGGGAGGTCAGCTGTGGGCAGCAGGGAGCATAGTCTTGCCTGGCTAATAACTTCAATAAATACAGCAATACAAAATAGATACAAGAGAGGCAATCATGACCTGTCTAACCTCAGACACAACACTAGCTATAGAACAGTTTATAATACATAACATTTACATATATTTAGGTCACATAACCCCAAATATACTGTATGAGGAACATCTTTCTTGCTTTTCACTTACAGCATGACCTGTAGAACTTTGTAGCACTTTGAAATGTACATAACTGAGAAGGTGGCCTTTTTTATGTAATTACTTTTCCCAGAGGCATAGTCATTTTATCTAATTAAGTATTCTACATTATTATTTCACATTTCTGGCTATCATTATGCTATAGAGAACCATTTATTTTTGGTTTATGATGTGGATATGGTAGGGGGTTTCTACTTAGCTATGAAGTACCTACCCAGGCCTCAGACCAGCATTCAGGAGCACTAGGGAGACATCTCAGTTTGGCTCTAAGGATCAGGCTGTTGTTACAGAAAAGACGAATGAAACATCTATTTCAAAGCAAAAAGGCTCAACATATCTGCATCCATTTAGACTGTAGATAATAACTAGTATACCATTGTACAACCTAAAGATATTTACTGATATCAACTGAATATCAGGCCTGAAGGACCTCAGAGGTGAAAACAGAACAGTTATTCCAGTTAAAGACACATTAATTACTAAGCAATAGCCTTTCATTTTTAAACGTTATCATACATTTATATATGTGATATTTCAGTACCACATTTAAACACATGTGTTTTAAATATCTGGTTTTACTGTATGGATGTTTTCAACATTATTTGATAAAGTGTGCAGTAACATGACTCACAGCTTTGGAAATCCTGAACAATGTGGAAAGCTCCAGCAATGGGTGCTTTAAAAACACTGCATCACTTGGTCCTGCCATTTTAAATCAGAAAGAAAGGAAGACTCAACCTTGTGTAAAGCAGGCAATATTGAATAAGCTAAATATTTACACTATGCATGCTCTTTTTTCAATAACGATCGAGCAGTCTGTACTTTAATCCCTCCAAAAGTTGGTTGTTTAACTTCCACATAAACTTTTTACGACCTTTACAATTCACTTCACCTCTATGTGTGTGTGTGTGTGTGTGTGTGTGACAGAGATTTTGAGTGACAGCTTCCGACAGTGTTCATGACCGTCTGTGTTTGTGACCTTGTGAGTATGTGTTGTGCCCAAGGCTGACTAGATTTGTCGCTCACTAAATGATGACAGGGTCACAGTAGTACCGTAATGTTCGCACTATAAAGCGCACCTGAATATAAGCCGCAGCAGCTAAATTGAATGATGTGTACATATATAAGCCGCACTGGACTATAAGCCGCAGGTGTTTTAATGTTTAATTACCATATCTAAGGGTTCGTGCACAGAGGGGATTGTCGGGAAAGAGATGGCTGTTTGAGGAAGCTCCCATTTATTAACATTTCAACAAACAAGTTGCATATTTGCATAACGTATTCAAGTGTTACCATTTAGTGCAATAGTAGCTACAGAACATGTACTGTGCTGTGTAAACTGTACTGTATCACATAGCGTTTCAGACACACAAACTTTTCAACTTTCAAACTTAGGAGAGGTTACGTCTTCTTTGTGTTATAAGATAGGACTGGCAGGGTCAGTCAAACCTGGTCGTTATCCCGCGGAGCTCCTGTCCCGGTCCCTTGCGCTCTCTCGGCCCGGTGTCTACAGGGCTAGCCCGAGGATCCCCCGCTAGCATCCCCCGCTAGCATCCCCCGCTAGCAACAGGCCTTCAAAACAATGTTAGAGGCGCTCCTGAAACAGCGTCAAAACGGGTATATTTCCCGGGCTTTAATATACGCTTTGTTTCACTCGTTTGTTGTTTTGCTCCTCCGTGTTTTCAGAGCAAGTCGTCGGAGCTGTAAAATTCCATAGATTAGCCGCACCGTTAAGCCGCAGGGTCGAAAAATGGGAAAAAAGTCGCGGCTTATAGTCCGAAAATTACGGTAATGATACCTTTGAGACAGTGTAGCATCTTTTAATTATTTCTCACTCATTCAGTTTTTATTTAATTTGTCAGGTAGCAATGGATATGGTGCTAAGGGAAATCCTGAGCTCCTCTTTTACAAAGGAAATCAGTGAAGCAAAAATAATAACAATTTCAAAAGAACCATGACAGATTGTCCCTGGCTCTAACTAAAAGTCACTTTGCTTAGGTGTCTAATACTCACGCTACGCTGTATTGCTTTGTTCAAAAACAGAAGTGCTAAGGGAAGGCTTAGAGATGTATTAAAAGCTTTGAAACCACAAGCAAGTTGGACCTTGTGTTGAGACTTTGGATTGAGAGATTATGTTCCCAAAAACACTCAAAACAACAATAGTGAAAGCATTTTAGCATTTTCCTTTCTCTCTCTGCTTTATTTCTCAGTTTTAGTCTATGTAATGTTATTTCATGCATCAGATACCCACACAAAGAGAGTAGGAGTAGCAATGCCAATTTGTGTGTGTGTGTGTGTGTGTGTGTGTGTGTGTGTGTGTGTGTGTGTGTGTGTGTGTGTGTGTGTGTGTGTGTGTGTGTGTGTGTGTGTGTGTGTGTGTGTGTGTGTGTGTGTGTGTGTGTGTGTGTGTGTGTGTGTGTGTGTGTGTGTGTGTGTGTGTGTGTGTGTGTGTGTGTGCGCGCGCCACGTATTATGAACTAGTTCTGCTGGGCTTTGACAGATTACAGTGTTTACAAAAGTAGTTTGCTCCAACCACACACACACACACACACACACACACACACACACACACACACACACACACACACACACACACACACACACACACACACACACACACACACTTGGAGCATCAAGCTTAGCTGTCATATTGATTTGAACATGTTGCACACTCTGACAGACTGTCTGTAGGTTTATGTGGCATCTGTTTAACATTCTCACATTTACATTATATCAGCAGCGGAAATCTCCTCTCTCTATGAAGTTAGACTCTTAGAAACTTAAACACATTTCATTTTCTCAACTATCAACCAGGAATGTTGAAACCAAGACATTTTCGACAGGTCAGTAAGGATGAATTTATCCAAAAAGTGTCAGCAATCAATAATTGCAGTTGGAAAGACAAGAGGCAAAGTGACTGTATGTTCAAAATAGATCTGCTGTTGGTCAGCTAATCAAAGTTGCATTTGTCATTTTATTACATAATCTATTGACGCAAGTACTAATTAAGTATATTAATCTGTGTAGCAACTGCTCCTCATTCAGGTCAAACCAGCCACTTATTTCCAGGCAGATCTAGTTATACTGTATGCACATTGCAAAATGATGTATTCTGCTTATATGTAAAACACACCAAGCTAACTTTGAACTAATGATATGCTTGTTATCTTGTCATTCCACATATGTTTTGTTACAGCACCTCTAAGTAGCACCTTTCTGTGGTGATCAGCAATTTGGGTTTACACGCCAGGCCTATAGATCTATAATAGATTAAGCTAAATATATATATTCATGATACTGCTCTAATATTGAATTTGTATTAATTGGTTTGCTTTGACGAACAAATAGTGAAACTAATGCTTTTTGGACATTCAAAACTTCATGACCATCACTCTTTAGTTTTAGGTAAACACAAAAACAAATATAAAACCGAGAAACTTTTCACTCTGATCCGATACCATTGAAGTGCAAGTTCAGATCTCTGATGCATGTTTCATAAAAATAATTGGACACCAAAAGAATGCCTACCTTGATAATTGGTCAAATGCAACCAAGGACAAAACCAAAATAGTGATATCACGCTGGTCCTTATTTTACTAAATGTAAACAATATAATACATTTATTAAAGAATGTCACAAAAAAGCACAGTATAAATGTGATTTAACTCTCCTGTCCCTTTCCTTATACACACACACACACACACACACACACACACACCGTTCGTCCAGCTTCTCTATTGTCTCATTATTATCTTGCTAATAGTTCCCTGTAGATGTAAAGCTCTGCTGATCCAAGCAGCTGGAGAGATACCCGCATGTACTGACACACGCACACGCACACGCACACACACAAACGCACACGCACACGCACACGCACACGCACACACACACACACACACACACACACACACACACACACACACACACACACACACACACACACACTGAACCGTACCCTCCCAGGTAGAGAGTAAGATAATCCAGGACCATATGTTCCCAATGGTGCGAAAAAAGACACATTTAATAATTTGATACGCTGCCTCTCACTTTCATCGCACTCTCTCTTTCTCTCTCTCTTTCTCCAGCGCACACACACTCATGCTGACACGCACACACTCATATATGTAGATCCATTCTTCCAATACTGCTAATCCCTGTCAGTATTATATTTTAATATTCTAAGGAATCCAAACTTTATTGGCACATTTTAATCTTATATTTGTGCTGTTTTTGCTCATAATTTAAATACCAAATGCCATCATTGAAGTATGATTTTTTACATTCTCAAATTAAATTATGTTTAAAGTATTCATCTTTTATGCATTGGGCAGTAAGTCAATTAGATTTAAACATTTTAATAATAATAATAAAACAATTTATTTATATAGGCGCCTTTCAAGGCTCTCAAGGTCGCCGTACAAGAACAAAAAACCACCAGAAAATCAAGACAATATAATCAATAAGAACATAGGATGTGTGAACAGTAATGATCAGGGTAGATCGGCCAGTGTGAAGAGATATGTTTTGAGACATGATTTGAAAGTAGCGAGAAAGTCAATATTCTGGATGTCCGGTGGGAGGAAGTTCCAGAGGGGGGGGGGGGGGGGGGTGCAGAGCGGCTGAAGGCTCTGGACCCCATGTGGTTGAGCATAAAAAGGTGGTGTAGGGAGGTGGATGGAAGCAGAAGACCTAAGAGTGCTGGAGGGTGTGTTGATCTGCAGGAGGTCGGAGAGATACAGAGGAGTGAGGGTGAGCAGAATCTTTAAGTCCACACGGTATTTATTTTTAGTTTTGAAGTTGTACATTTTACAAACTGCCCTTGATAAGTTATACCATTAAAATATTGACAAGCAGACATGGGATATTTAGAACTCATTATTGTTGAATTGTAGGGAACTAAATGCTACTACTACTACTACTTGTTATTGCCATGACTGTTGACTATGACCAAACATACAACTTCCATAAACCCCCAAAAAGTAGGAAATATGGAAATATAAGGACCCTTGTCAGATTGACAAATGTTTTTGATGAGTTATGTTGTAACTATGTCTCTGTTGTTTATGGCAATAACAGTGCACCATTTGGAATTGTATTAAAACACTTTCCACTGTAATGTAACTCCCTCTCCCCTCACCTCTCAGGCTCTCCCTCTCTCAGATCAATGTACCAGTCTTGTAGTGACACTTGAAGTACTCTTATCTCTTCTCTGCAGACATGCTCAATCCTCGCTACCTCTCTCCTCTCCTCCCCTCTCCTCCTCTCGCCTCTCTTTTTCCTTCCAGTCTTGTCCTCTCCTTTTCCTTGCTCTGCACAAACTGTATCTCTCCACTCATTACATTGATGCTGATGATGGGTGCTCTCTAAACTTGAGCTAACAATGACATATGAGGTTGATGCTGCAGCTCATCCACAAGCACTCTGCAATGCTAACATTTTCACAAAAAGCCTCTTACGACTGCATTTCCCCCCCTTGTTTTCAGAGCCCTTTCTTTCTTTTTTTATCTCTCTCCTCTATATGCTGTCTTTCACACACACTGTTATTTTGTGAAAACCCTCCTCTCTAAACCTTACGGGTTTATCCATGATTATATTTGTAATAAAACCCTACATTATTCTTTATATGCAGAGTAGCTTCCATGACCTCAAGGCGGTGGCTGTAATGGTCTAAACTGCTTCTCAGTAGGGTAACAGAATAGCATTGCATTGCAGCTTATGGTGTCATTGCCATTTAGATGGCTATTTCAAGTCTGCCTCCAGCCGTTTCTCCTTTGTGTACAGTATACTCAGTCAAAGGGTACAGCATTACGGACAACTTTCCAAGCAAAGAGACATAAAAGAGAAAAACTATTTTCATATTTTTTGCTACATTTGACAGGAAAATATGTATGTTTTTCATTAATATTGATCAAATAGCGATTTTATTTATTAATCAACCTTACTTGGTTAGCTTAGTTGTTTGATTGAAAGGAATTGTACAATTTCTCATAATATTTACAATAAATAAAGTCAAACTTATGTCAAGAATTGATCTATACAGTATAGCCAAAACTGAAAAAAATATATGTGAGAGGCTCGTGCTACTTAAGCTAACCGCACTAAGTTACGCAGAAACGACAAGCTGACAAACACCATAAAGATCTGCAGCTCGAACGCAGCCTGTTGAACCAAATGTATTCCACTAAGGCACTTTCATTTATTAATACAACCTATTCATTTATTTATCAAGAATCAAGCACTGGTAGGCATCAGTGCTGCAAACGTACACAGCTTCGCCTTTTGGCTGTGTGGTCATTGGATATATGGTTATTTATTTCACTGTACACCACCAGGTGCTGGTACAGCTGTAGGACACCTGTGATGAAATAGAAAAAACATGCACCTTAATCTGGAAGAAACCTGTGTCCAGAGACAGTACAGAGACACTTTTCTGTCTGGAAGTTGTTTGTAAGATATTGCATGCAGCGGTTTGTGTATAATCACACCAGAGAAAAATCATCTCCAATAAGCATGATTAAGTATGGCTTTGCACTTCCTTCTCATGAATAAAATAAAGTGTATAGCCAACATGCGAGGTCCACCATTAATAATCCATTTAGGAATAGTAATCTCTACCAGTTACAAATGTACACAAAATATGAAATAAAACATCCTTTACCACAGGGATCACCAACTACATTTGTCTAAGGGCCAAAATTATTCCTTGAGGGGAGAGGGGGGTGCTAGTGGAGCACGCTCATGTACTGTCTAGTCGCCGGAGCCTTGTAGCTTAAAGCAGACTCTTCACGCTAACGAAGGATCACTTCTTCTTCAGGGCAGGGAAGGCTACGCAGTACGCAGGCTACTGTCCCGCAGCTGCTGCCTCTCTGTTGGACTCCGGTACTGCACATTGCTCACGAGACGGTGTAAACATTTTTTTTTTTAAAGTGGGGGACGAACGCACTAACCACTCCGCCAGCACCACAGCGCGTGCCGGATGAGAATGTCTGGCGTGCTGGATGAGAATGTCTGGCGTGCCAGATTTGGCCCGCGGGCCGCCAGTTGATGGTCACTGCTTTACCATATAAAGTTAAGATCTCTAAGTTACAGTTGAAATGTGTTGGAAGATTGATAATGATTTAGCAATATGGCTTTAGTATTTTTTAACTAACTACAGTGTAAATGTTGTCAAAAGTGAATATATCTGTCAAATAAGGATGTTGCTTTGATTATACGTCATACACGTGATGGTGCTGTTTGCTGTGCTTTGTGAAATTGGAGTGGATAGTTCTCCAGACAAATTATTTCAAAATGAGCCAATGACCAAAGAAAAGCAGATTTATATTTAGAGTGCAGCGCTTTACCAAATAAAAAGCCCTTAGCAGTTATCAGCACTTCAAAGATATCACACCTCGGCAGCTGCTTCACGGCACCTCCAGTGTTGTCGTTATTTGAATAACACTTGTTTGTTTGCAGATTCGTATATTTGTATCTCTTTTTTTGGAAATGTGTTTCCGTGATTAAAATATGGCAGAATAGAATATATTTATCTCCTATAATGTCTGAAAAGATTATAATACCGTTGACGGTGAGTTCACTTCATGCGATTTGAAAAATGTTTTTTCTTGTCACATTTAAGAAATGTGTATTCAGTTGAATTATCATGGTTGTTTTATTTGCAATAGCTGATTTATTCGCAGCACACAGGTCCTGGCGGTCTGGAACCGGGTTCCTTTCAGCCGGCAGAAGGTTTGCGTCAGGGTTTTTTTTGTTAACTGCAATCTGATTGGTTTAAAAATGTGTTTACCATGATGGCTTATTTTCCCACACACCCACACACAATGCAGTACACACGAACAAACACCTACACACACAGCATGGTGTCAGTGCTGTAGTCAGCAGGGGCTCATTTAGCCACTAAATGTTTGTGTGTGTGTGTGTGTGTGTGTGTGTGTGTGTGTGTGTGTGTGTGTGTGTGTGTGTGTGTGTGTGTGTGTGTGTGTGTGTGTGTGTGTGTGTGTGTGTGTGTGTGTGTGTGTGTGTGTGTGTGTGTGTGTGTGTGTGTGTGTGTGTGTGTGTGTGTGTGTGTGGCAAACTGTGTCATGGATTTTAAGGGCAGCAGGTCCTCCTCTTTGCAATCCCATGTGCCTCTCCTTACCATATCTCTAGCTACCTCTAAGGAACACCTTAATTGTAACTGACCTAAACTTTGGAACAGGCCTGTGAACTTTTTGCTGTCAATACTGTTGTTGACAACTGACCCACAACATCGTCATCCCCCCACCAACAGGGTACCCCTACTGTATCCTGCTGTTGTATACTGCTCTGCAATGTGGAGTTGTATTTTAATCCAGTGGTTTGTGAACTGTTGAGCAAGAAAATAATTCACTTTTGGTGACGAAAATGTTGTATTGTTTAGCAGGCACTCCCAAATTAGTCTCGGTTAAGGTATTTCCATATATAAGTAAAAGTCTACACTGTCTTTGTTGCGAGAGTGTTTTACAAGTATGTTTATTTATTCGAAACATGGATTAGCTATTTAATTCTTGGTTGGAGGGAATTAAAGATTGGAGATTAGTTATGGCTGCTTAGTTACATATAAGACACACACAGCTGTTGTGACAACCGAAGCAGTCTTTTATACGGACAATAGGACAATGATCATGGCTGCCATGATAGCACAAAGAGGCTGCTGTATGTACAGAGACATTCTGTAATGATATTGTCACAGAGGGAGATATTTGTTAAAGCCAGTCAGTTTTTTTAAGACAAATAATTACATTAAAACAAATATTCACACATATCATAATTGGAGTATATTGGTAGTACTTGTTGCTTTAGTGGTATTTGACGTATATAAAATGTGAGGAATGTATAGTTAAGTTTAAAGTCAGGGATAAGTGTCAACCTTGTTAACATGTATGGATGTTATGCAGTACATTATTTATCCAATTTATGTTTAAAAATGTGTAAATTCTTTCTTACTCTCTGTGGGACAAAGCCTCTTTATAATGACCTTTATCTGCACTGCACCTCTTCTCCAGTGTCTTCACTATTCTGTGCGCCCTACCTTGAGATGAGTAAAGAGTAAACTTCTTATCATGTGAAGGAAGATTTCAACAATAGAGAAAATGTAACCATGGGAACAGAACCACATCCACTACCTAGCAACATGTATAGTTTTGGATGTGCTGACCCGACTGCCTCTTCCCTTCCCTTTCTCTGTCAGCATCCCCCCCCCTCCCCCTCCCCCCTCCCCTCTGTTTCTCATCTTTGCTCTCTTTTTCCCCTGTCTCTCGATACTTTGGCAGGTTAATGCTCAGCTGTCTGGCTTTTACACATACACACACAACCACATGCACACACACCGCCTGAGGTGGTGTGTAACAGGGGATTTCAAGGGGGACAGCAGGATAGACAGTTTAATCTGAGAGGGAGGGAGGGATGGTGAGAAAGGAAGAGGGAGATTTAGAGAGAGCAGATGAGAGACGGGTGGGGATGGAGGTTATGATCAGGACATGTCTGTGAGAGAAACAGAGGAAGCGTAGGAAGGGGAAAAGTTTATTATGTGAGAGGAAGAGACTTTTGGAGATTCAGGGCAAACGTTTTGCTTTTGTAGACATTTTATTCAGCGTGGATCACAAAGCCACAGCATAGCAAGGCTCAAAGAAGAGTTGAATTATCCACTCACTTCCATTAATGCTGGAATGTAATCCTTTTGGACCCTAGAATCGGTGCCAGTGTGGTGATAACTAAATCTGAATGTTGAGTCAAAGCAATCTTTAACAAGAGAAAACAAGTTAAGGTTTATAGTTATGTTGTTGCTGTTTAGGTTGTAATTAAGTCCCTAGACACATAATGTGTCCACATGGCCTCAATTGTAACTGCTATGCTGACAACACTCAATTCTATTTAAACAACAAGCCCTCAGACACTCGAGCACCATACAAATTGACCCTTTGCTTGAATAATATTAAACCAAATCTGGTCAGCTGCTTGTTTAGTATGGTTCCTGTGGGCTTAAAGCTGTCACATGAACCCAGGTGCTGACCAGAAATGGAACCAAGACAACCTGAATAAATTAAATGTTGTTCCTCTTCCAAGCTCAACCTGGTGTGTTTTGTGTAGTGTGAAAGCACACAAATTAACCACATGATTTTATGATAACAGACATGTTATTTTGGCATGATTTCAAAGCCAAACCATCTGTATAAGGCCATCAACATGTTTGTTTCATCAGAAGCAAAAAAGCATTGCCCCAGGAGCAAGCCTTTTAAAAGCCAAATAACAGCCGATTATGGCCTGTGCTCCTAAACTGAGCAGATATGTTTGTTTTGTAGGTCTTTTTTATATCCATTTTTTTTTTTTTACTGATGTTTATTAACCATTATTGCTAACATTGTTTATGTATTGACAGCTTGAACTGTATAGTGTGTCCTAGGGTGATTTGTAAGGTCCATGTTTTTCAAGCCATCTGCTCAGGGGCCTCCTAGTGGTAAAAGGCCCTTTTGCACCAACCTAATATAGGAGAGTTTCTTATAGATCTGGTCATGCCTGAGTTTAATGTTTGACAGTGTGTGTGCATAAAGTTGTGTGTAATCTCATGGCTGATAGTGTGATGGTGAATACCCTCAACAACATATTTTATGCGTGTGGGTCTTTCTGACTGTCTCGTCTGTGTGTGTATGTGCGTGGGTGTAAATGTGCACAATTTGAGGTGCGTTTGTGTGCAAGTGCGTGCATTCAGGTGTGTTCATGTGTATTTGTCTTTGCAGATGTGGGCGTAGGCATATCCCAAGTTCTCTTGGGACAGTGCTGATTGACAGCTCTATCCCTGGTTGTCATGGTGATGATGATGGATGTGATTTGGGTTACCACGGAGACCGCTGTTTTGGCGTTCTATATGCATGCATAATACAGTTTTAGCATAAAGAGATTCTGTAGCTGACAGAGGGATAGAGAAAAGCAGACACTGAAAGGACTGGCTGACTTTGCTACTCTATTTAGTTGGCGTAACAAACAGGCTATAAACATGATGTGCTACTTGAAGATCACACATTAAATTGGATACATTACAAACAGTGGTTGGCCAAGATGAAGCCGACATGTAGATAGACAGAGCAGGTGGACAGTCAGGAAAAAAGAAAGGCAGGCAAGTTTTCAAAAACAGTGCACATCCTCGGATAAAGATGAAAGAGTCGGCACTGTGGGATTATAGAATTGTAACTATCCTCCACCTGTTGTGCTGAATTTTTAATGCCTTCATCTGCAGTTATCCAGAAGTAAAAAAAACACTTTTTAAAATGAAAGCTTAGAAAAAGATTCAACCCTGTGGGTTCATCGAGGCATTACTGGATTGTAGTTTCCAAAAGAAAATGATACAAGCAGTTCTCAGGGCTATAGTTGTGTTAACGCGCCAAGAAACAAAAACAGGCTTTATTTGGGCTCTTTTCAATTATTCAGTTTTCTCTTTTTCAAAATGTGAAGGGCTAGTGAGAGGTGTTGGGTATATAGGTTTTGCTTCTATGTTTGCCACATTTTTTATTGTTGTAGCAGTTTCATTGCCAGCGTGTACAGAATATAACATGCAGTAACAGGGTGTCTGCGGGGTCTTAAAAAGTATTAAAAGTTGATAAATCAATTTAGCGAAGATTAAGGCTATTAAAAAGTATTAAACAGCATTTTCCAATATATTACATTTTGTAGCTTGTTTTCAATAAGTATATAAATATATATAAATTGTCCAAAGAGGTTGTATTCTAAAGTTTGCCTGAATGTAATCATTCAGGTATATGTATTCAGGTAGGTGTGTAGTGTGATTCTGTGTAGTTTATTTATGGCATCCCGTTGACTTCATCTGAACAGGACATGCACGCTCACTGCTTGATAGCGCGCGAAGGTCCGTTTACGCCGGTTGTTAAACAACATCGTTTTGGGGAAATGCAAGTTTGCGTCCAAATGGTTGGAAGATAAGGAGGAAGGACAATCAATACTGTGTATTAGGGCTGTGCAATTAATCGTATTTTAATCTCGATTACGATTTTGGCTTGCAACGATTACGAAAACAATGTAATCGAAATAAAACGATTATTATTTTTATTAAAAAAAAAAAAATTTAAATTAAAAAAAATTTTCATTTTTTTTTTTCAGTTGAATTATACTTGAAGTTCAGGGTAATCAACTGTTAAAAACATACTGTTCACATTTTTTTTTCAATATATGGATGTTTTCAAAGTAAATGGATAATCGTTTTTAATAATCGTGATATCAATTATTGACCAAAATAATCGTGATTATGATTTTTGCCATAATCGCACAGCCCTACTGTGTATAGTAAATGTGAAGTAAAGTGTGTCGCCAATGTAACCGGTTAAAACTCGAAGTGGCGATGAGGTCTTAAAATGTATGGAAAGGGTCTTAAAAAAGGTCTTAAAAGGTATTACATTTGACTTCAGGATTCCTGCATATACTCTGAGTAACTGCACATTGCAAATAATAAGCCAGTATATATATATATATATATATATATATATATATATGTATGTTTTACAAAGGCATATTTGCACCCAACACGTGGGTACAACTCATGTGGTCCATGCAAACACAGGCATGTTTCAGTGGAGATTGTATGCTTACTATGGTTACTTTCCACCACTGAATGAAAATTGATGAAATGCCTTTACTCCATACTGACATGAATTTAGTCATTCATATTCATTTTCATGCATCAACAACTCACACACAAACACATACACAAACACGTACACACACAGTTTATATCATAGCTACCACACACGCTGACACACTCCCTGTGGAGACACCTCTACACATGAATGATTTGCTTGTTTAGTGTGGCCCCAGGACAACTGTTTAGTTAACTATGCATGTATAGAAACTAACACACATGCACTTTATTCATTATAAAGTTACCCACATAAGTAAATAGACATATGTCCGTCTGGCCCTATTTCTTCGTAAAAACCTGCACATTTATGCATTTGCAAACAAACATACAGTTACAGGTACAGTAAGTGACACTTTTCAACTATACATCCACAGATATATCCACTCAAACACAACACACACATCCTCCGTATGGTGCTGGTTTGTGTATTAGTAGTCTACATGCATGCTGGCTCATTCACATTGTAACAGGCAATCAGGCTGTTCACCTATGCATGACTTGGGAGATACACACCCTTTATCAAACACACATTATTTGACATACAAATACAATTATCTGTGTTTATAAGACAAAGACACTATCACACATAATCACAATTATACTCACGGGTCACAGGAATGCTTCCGTTTAGTGCACACAGATACACATGATAGACCCTGCTAATGAAAAGCACATTGTATCAAAGCAAAACTCACATGCGCACAAATACAATATTCTTGTTTAAATGCATACAATCAAGCGAAACCAGACAATAAGAAAAACATTTCAATAAGCATGAACAAAATAGTTTCTATTTATTCACTGCTTCACCTACATTACCTAAGTTACTGATTTTGACTCCAAATGAACCTTAATTAATTCTGCTCTTTATTTTATCTGTGTAATATTTGAAATGTATAGAGGTAACACTATGCAGCATAAAATGTTGGAGAACATTTTGACAAAAAATAAACATTATTTTTGATTACATAAATAAATACAACATTTTCTGTTCCTAGAATAGAATAGAATATATCTTTATTGTCATCATACAAAGTACAACGACATTTATTTGGCAACTCTCACTGCCCCTTTGCATATTTTAATGGTCTACAGGCTGTGCACACATCTGAATGTATTTCCTCCTCATGGTCGTTGGTAGTCAAAGCCATTTATGTCACATGGACCCTTATTAACGTGACACGAAAAGTATTATTGGCTCTTTACTTCCCAGAATCATTAGAATGCCTGACATTGTGCAGTTTAAGTCATGTGAAAAATGTAAAATAATGCATTACAGGGTTAAATTGTACAGCCAAATCTATTAGAAATGTTATACTGACTTGGTCAATCCAACTGGGATGTTGTGCAACCTTCATGAAAGATTATATTATGTTAAACAATGTAGCCCTGAATTGAGAGATGTGCTAGTTTTTAAATGTTGCAGAGTGTAAAACCGACATTGACCAGATTCAATAGTGTACTTGAAAAAGTAAGTGAGATAAGTCATGCACTGTGAAGGTTGTAGAGGAATGTTGTGAGCATTACAGCAACTTTAAAATGTTGAAATGGTTTGCAAAATGTCCAGATTTCAGGTTTGAAAACTCAAAGCTCCCCAGGCGATGCATGTTTTAAACACAAAAAGACACGCATTGAATAAGATATTAGAAAGTGTGTTGCATAGCATTTCTCCCAGAGGAGCACTTAGGCTCATGAATAATTCAAGCACACACTAACTCACAGAAACTCACGAATATACGCTACACACCAACAGACATGCACAGTTACACATGCTCACACACACACACACCCACACATACATCTTGGTTTAAGGCAGTTCCTGTATTGATTTCTGAGTATTTAAAAGGGCCAGAAATGGACGTTTCCTAGAATACGGATAAATGATTGTTGGAGTGACTATTTGTTGATGAAAAAAGAGATAGGGAACTGCAGAACAGTATGTAAACATATGATTTTACTTGTGTACCCCCTTGGCAGTGATAAGCAGGGAACAGTCATACCAGCAACCACAATGAGTAACAACTGATAGTCAGAAGGTGAGGGGTGTGAGGAAAAACTGAACCCTAACCCCATAAAGGTTCTTACTAAGCACTTTTATGTATTTATTTAGCATTTATTTAGCATGTAATACTAATCTTACCTGCATGCCGATTTTAAACAAAGCAAACCTTGGTCCTTTTAGCCAGATGATTTTAACTTACTTACCAGATCTTTTACCAGATGTTATTACAGGAGTTTTTAAACAGATTTTTAAAAGAAAACACTTACCCGAGAGCCCGTGCACCACGCTGCCACCAAAACCCTAACCCCATAAAGGAACATGGGAAATCCATGTTCTTCAAACTGCAGTAGATAGAAACTTTCCAGCACTTTCTTCTGTTGAACTTCAATCATTGTGTCAGCCTTCGACCGTGTTTCCTGCAATATATTTGCTATATTGTATTATTATTCCCAAAACTTAACCCAAAATGAGATTCTTCTCAATATTCTCATTTTGGAGGGTTTTCTTTCAGCACTATCCTTGAAATGCATTTTTCCTCAGCTATCAATCCTTATAAGCCTGCACACAATCTCCCTCACACACAAATCATAAAACTAAAATCTCTCCATTTCACTGTGTGATATTATCTGAAATTTCGTATCGCTAAATGGCTCCATCTGTCTTTCTCCTCTCCTGTCTCTGTCCGCATCGCAGCTTTATCCATCTACATCTCTACCTCTGTCCTTGGTGTTCATATTTCCACACCTCTCTCTTTATCTCACCATTGTTCTCGCACGTCCTCTCAATCGCTGTCTTGATCCAACTCCATCCAATATTCATCCATCTTCCTTCCCATCCCATTCTTTTCCATCGCTTTCTTCCCGTGCTTCTGTGGTGTCTTCTAATTGGTTTTCTTTCCTTCCAGCAAGTCGGGTCTTCGTTAAATCATCTGTCATCATCTCGGTTTGGTCTGTCATCTGTCTTTCCCTCTGCTAACATCTGTCTCACCTTCCCTCTCACTCAGTGTCTCTGTCTGACTCTCTCTCTTAAGTCTTTATCAGTAGTCATCAGAATTTTATGACGGTTGGATGATAGATCCCGCTTCTAAAACTGTGACTTACTGCATCCGTTTAGATGGGCAGTTCTAAAAAGCTCTATAGTGTCTGCTGTTAACACTTTTGAATGGTTCTTCAAGATTATGGATGGGCAAAGTGTAACTATCTATTATTTTCTATGTAGCCCGTCATACCAGGCAGTTCTTAAATGTCTCTCGTTATGTGTACCTACCTTTCATTAGTAAATGACTTTATTGGCGTCATTGCAAAAGTAGTTTATGAAAGCTTTTTCCAAGTGTAGCAGCTGTACTGAACATCAAGGCCTATCATACCTTTTCATTTTTCAAATTACAAAGTGGACATCAGAAAAAAACATGACACCATTTTATGTGTCTGTTATTTTAATTCTCTTTTTTTACCTGTCAGGATGAATCATATTTATTCATGAAGCTCTTCAAAAGGCGGTTTATAATATTGCTTAAAAAAGCAACAAAACACATAAACACAGATGAAAGCATCACAAAAGCATCACAAATACCTATTTGATTTGCTGTCACTCTTGTTCTGTAACTTTCTATTTTCACAAATGAAACACTAATTGGATAAGTCTCAAAGTCATCGTTGATTCTGCACTTTCCCCCTCTATTTTATTTCAGTCTCTTTTTATCTTCTTTGATCAGTTTTCTTCTATTGTTTAGTTTTGTGAAATGTGTCTTTCTTGCATAAAAGTAAACATCTATGGGGTATAGATTGCATATTCTCTGGAAGTCAGCCCTTAACTATCAATTCCTTTCTTTGGCGTACATGTCAATGGTAGTCAGAGGGTATGTAACATTTCCGTCAACATATTTAATGCTATTGCTGATAACAAGGTTATTGCTGCATTAAAGGTCCCCTATTATACTGTTTTTCATCAATATATTACAGGTCTCAGATATATACAAAACATGTCTCTGAAGCGTTTGGCTTGAAATACCAAACAGATCATTGCAGCATCCCATAATCCCCTCTGTTTCAGCCCTGTTTCCAAAGTGCTGATTCTCTGTCTGTTACTTTAGATGAAAATAAGGAGCCACTCCCCACGTCCCTCTGAGAGATATTTGATTAAAAATAACACAATGGTGCTCTAGGAGGAGATTCAGGTGATAAGGTGGGGCGGGTGTTACCTTGGTTGGTTATTGGCTAATGTTACACAAGCCAACAAATCGTTATGACATCATAAAGTGGCCAAAATCTGATCAGCTCATTTTCAGACAGGTTTTTATATAAATGGATCAGGACAAAAAGTGAGTGAATCTTTTTTCCTGAAACTTTCAGAATCTCAGAGGGGACACATGTTTTTGTATACAAGACGTGAACAAGTGGATTTTGCATAATAGGTCCCCTTTAACTTTGATAACATTTTAAGATAAAACACATTGTGCAATGTGATCTTTTGCATAATTTCCTATTCAGTATCAGACTAAATGTAAATATGTACCTTTGTGCTGTTTAACTCTTACACCTCTTTATCATGTGCTGTATTTATTTTCATGTACATGCCCAAGTATTGATTAGTGAAAGCAAAAGGATCATCTATACATGGAGAAGGACTGATGGTTTGTACGTGTGAACAGCTAGCTGACTTTCTTAGTGATATTGATCAGCATGTCTATAAATTGATTATGAAGGGTCAAATGTCAACACGGTATAGACTTGTATCTAGGGTTGCAAAGGGGCGGAAACTTAAGCTGGAGAATTTTGGAAATATTCGATGCAAAATTAAACAAAAAACATGACATTTCAAGAGATTTTTTTTAATTTAAATGTTCTTTTTTTAAGTAGAACAGAACAAGTTTTAATTATTTTATTGAACAATTATTTGTTTCATTGAAGAACGAAAACAGGAATGTTGAGTTAAATATTACTCATCCCCCCCAACCCCACCACAAAAAAAAAGTCCAATGTTAAATGAAAAGAGCCCCTCTCCCTCCAAAAGTCCCATTAAACATGCAAATCTTCCTTCAAGCAATCCTCTGCATTTTTTACCCTTTCAGTCAATGGGCTCTTCCTGGGCCTCATCAACATCCAACTCTGAGTCTTCCTCTTCAGTGTCACTGTCCAGCCTTGTTGAGGATGGCTCTGTGTCAGGCTCAAAGAGCCATAGGTTTGCCCGAATGCCAACCAGTTTTTCCACTCTCACATTTGTGAGCCTGTTGCGAACCTTTGTGTGGTCTCAATAGCCATGCAGTAAGCAGTGTGCTATGGCATGGATATTCAAGTGTACTTGAATGGTATCTGTTTGTTTTAGTCAAGATTATGCTAAAATATACTTTCCCCAACTATATTTAAGTTCCCTATGAAGAGCCAACCTTCAATTTTGAAAATTCCCAGTTTATTCCCATAAATTCCCGTTAATTCCCGTTAATTCCCATGGAAAGTTTCCATCTTTGAAAATTCCCGGAATTTTGCAACCCTACTTGTATCTGACTGTATGGTTTTGGTTGATGTGGTCCAGGCAGTTTTCCTTTACCTTTACAGACCAAAGATGGCATGTCAGAAATTATTTGGAATTCTAAGTCGTGTCTCTAAAGCACTTTTGAGAGACTGTCATCACTAGAGACGGGGCATTTTGCTATCAAAGTCTTTGTGACAGTACCTTATTATTGTGACGACACTTGGTGACAGTAATCTAATGATTCCATTTGTAAAAAGACGCATCTGTCGTCTTTGCTTATTTTTTATCATTTTATGTCTCTCTTCCTTAATGTCTTCTATAATAGAAAAACGTTCTTACTTTAAACTGAGTTTTTTTTTTACCTCACACTAAGTGTTTTTCACCATAGCTTTATGTATGTGTCCTTGAGGCCAAGCGTAGATGATTATCCTCCCTCATAAAAGCTCTTATGTTGTTTAGAAGCATTTAGAAATCCTATTCCCTGATATTATTGGCTTATATGTATCATATCAGTGGCCAGTTGCTGACTTATATTACTCAACTGCATTCATGTGTTCACGGCAGCCTTTTTAAATATCACATCCCACTATAACTCTAATGCCATCACTGCCACCCACCACCCAAAACTCGGCCTTATGGGATTCAAGCATTGCAATTGTTGTCTTGTCAAGCTCAAAGTATATGTTTTACTACATTTAATTCTGTACAATTATATTTTTGGGGAGATTAATCATTTCATGAAGTAAATGTCTCTGACTGCATTACTCTCCTTTGCAATGGGCAGGAACATCGCTCACTATACTGTGATATACTGAAAGGTGTTTGCTAACAGCAGATCTCCTTAGCTACAGTGTAGTTTTTCAAATGTGGTTGTGTGTCTGCTGAGTCTGTGTGCTGTCTATGTTTAATACAAACGTACAAATACCCTTGCAGGCCGTACAGGAGAAGGTAGGATTGAAAAGGAAAAAGGAGCAGGATAGACAAGAGTAGAATGTATTTCGTCAGGCTGCGATGCGTTAAATTCTCAGTATGCAGCTATTCGTTTAAGATGTCAGGGATGACATTTAACCGACACCAACACCCATGGCCTCTCTCTAACTCCGTCTCACACACACAAATGATAGCACAGTCAAAATAGCACACACTTACACCAAATCAGGGACACAGGTGAACACACACATCCAGACACACCCACTCTCAGAGAATAAAAGACAAGGAGACTAGGCAGGTAAAAGAACGAGAGGTAATTCCTATAAATCACAACCTAAAGAGTTTGTTGTTACAGTGGACAATTTAGAAAATCTCTTTAATGACCAAATGAAAAAAACAGGGACACTACTGCCATCTATCTCAATACTGCTGTGGAAAAAATGTTGTATTAGTGGATGAAGCTGCCAATCTAAAGCCATAGGGTCTTTGCTGCTCAAATGTTCCTGAGCAAAAGAAAAAGTATGAATCCCTAGTAGCTCCAGGGATGCAGTGATATACTGTAGTCTATCCTGGCATCTGACAAGGCAAGTGAGCAGCATTTCTCCAGTAGGATAAACACCATTACCCTAACTTTATTGCTGGTACCTGCCAAAAATATATATTGCCGTTTGCAAACTATCATCAGTGGGTGGTGCAGAGGTCAAATAAGCCTATACCAATCATAGGGTGAGCAGTTCGATACTACCCATTGCCGTCAAAGTGTCCTTTGGCAAAATGCTTAACCCTTATGTTGGCATGTCTACGTAATTGAAGTACTTTTTGATAATTGTGTCAGCTAATTAATCTGTAAGCAATATTAAAAGATTGTATCACCATATGACATCATTTGGGGGGGTAAGCAGAAACATAATTTCATAACAGGAGTCATATTATATCTTAAAGTATCTGTTACAGTCATGCAGATACTGTAAGATAAATAATCACGAGAGAGATCAATCAATCAAAACAACGCCTGCTCTCATGTCTCTCTCTGGTGAACTACCATTAAATCACTCTTCTGCCCTAATTGGTCTAAATGTTGGGCTGTTAGTTGACTGGCAGAGAGCATCTGTTCTTTGATTTGTGGACAGATGGTGGGAGGACCTGAAGGTCAGCATGGTTACTAGTAGTGTGCATGTGTGTGTGTGTGCACCCTCAACTCTCTGACTATTTATCTAAAATGAAATGCTGGCAAGCAGAAGAGAGCAGCCAACATGTTTTTAACAAGGTTTAAAAGAGTGATAGAAAAATATGATGGCAATATGCTAGAGAAAGACTGAGTAATAGGAACGGCACATAAAAAGGACTGGATTTGAAGTTGCTAAATCAAAGTTACAAGGGCAGCTACACAGATTAGTCATATGAATGTGGGTAATTGTCTGCTTTAAGTGTGGTCTGACACACCTCACTTTTATGAGTTTTTGAAAAAAAAACGAGGCGGCAAAGCAAGCAAGACACAAAACAGTTGATACCTGAATAGCTGAGGACAGATGTAAAACCCGACAATAAAACAGCTTTATGAGCAACCACTGAATTGAATCCACATCTAAGTGACCCTCTCAAAAAATGTATCAACCTTCACAAATCTGTTATTTATGAAAGGGTTGCAACAATAAAATGAAGAGATGAAAACTTGTACTTGTGAAAAAAGATCTCACATATAATAACTTATTCCAAATCCAGATGGGTTTACATTTGGCGAAAAGGAGAATGCCTTCCGCCCACATGTCTGCTGCATGGTCGAATAGCAGCCAAGGAATATGAGACCATTTTAGAATACCAGATGGTGCAAACACTGTTCTCTTGATGCTTCATTTCCCATACACACTTTAAAATCAACAAAATAATAATCTCCTGAAAAGCTAGATTATGTCCAATGTTTTACGTGAAAACTCTTACAGTAATCTAGTGCATGCTACCCTGGAAGAATAGTTCGATATCCATTTCACCCAGTTCAGGACTGAAGCATGTGTGAAGGCAAAAAAAAGAAATGACAAGTTAAGTTGGCAGACAAATTCAAAACATTCCATTATACCATAAAAGCTCAAACTTTAGTTGTGAATGTACTACACATGCCTGATGCCTCCATGGAGACTGTATTTCTGAAGAAAACCCCAGCATAAGTCATATCAGCATAAAACTCAAAACTACAAATGAATGTCAAAGCAACAAAGCCCTTCGGGGGCTATTGGAATTATGAGTTGTCCATTGAACGTGACAGACCAAATAGCGATACTTGTTAAGGGACACAACATCTCACAGGGAGGAGGCTGCAGTGGCCCAACAAGCCTTAGACCTTGACACAAGCGACATCTTTTTATTTCCTGTTTTCTAAAGACAGTCCATGGAGGTTTCTTTTCACGAGTGTAAGGGATGAAGAACCCAAACGAGAACAAAAGAGGGGAGGCAGTCATGAAGAACTGAAGGCAAGCCTTACTACATTAAATCTGGTACAAAAGAAGCAAAAATTGCAGGCAACAATAAACAAGGGAAAGTAACAAAAAGAAAAAGGAGACAAACCAGGATGACAATAGGAATATTCCAGATTTAGGAAAGTTGGGAAGCTGAACCACTGCAGCAAAGATAATCACGGTAGGAACCATCAACAGGTACAATGACGATAGACTGGACACTGAACACTTAAACATACAGGCCTATATCAATAATAATAATACAGCTGGACAGGGCAGGTACAGACAAAAGGGAAGCAATGAGAACACACACAGGTGGAAATCAGGGTAGGGCGAACAATTATTAAGGTGGGAAAAACAGAAAGACACAAAGAGAACAATCATTTCAAAATAAAACAAGAAACAAGATCACAATAGTTTATTTTAAGCATGACTTTATTTTGTTCCAGACTTTAACCATGTCGATCTTTGAAACAAAGAAGAACTTTCCCTGACTGAGATATTGTATCAACCCTTAGCCATAGTTTTTTGGGATCAGAACATGTGTTGCTGACACTGACAAATGATGTTGTCCTTACCAATGGGGTCTGTTGATCAGTAAACACTTACATGTGTTTGGCCTGCAGGCATTTGCGTGTCTAATATGAAGGACTCGGTTCTCCAAAGGGATGGCAAGCTCTTATGGCCAAAGACTGTAGAGCATACAACCACTCCATGGGTTATATGTATAGCTTTTCCATGGTATTCACTGCAGCTGATAGCAATATTAGTTCGCAAGTCTGATAGATCTGTCTATAAGATACTTATTTATGCATCCATAACTTTTACTTGTGCATTCTGGCATGACTGTATGGTGAAAGTCACATTGAGGCCACAAGGGAAATGGCATCTTCAGTGCATTCAGGCAGCATGGCACACTGCAGCGGCAGAGGAAGGTGGATGAGTGCCCAATAACTACTCTGACCAGGACATGTATTATAAATAAATGCTGGATCATTTGTATGCACATGTTTACAGTTCTTCCCCCTGTCCTTCCATTTATTCATGGCGGGTAAACTGAGGTGTTAAAGGTATGGAGGGAGTGATGAGGGAGAAATAGGGACAGCTATATATATATTCAGCTTCACAGCATATGGGGGGCAAGGGGTGATGGATGGGTGGGTGGATGTAGATAAGAGAGCAGGAGGGATGGATGGATACAGCCTGAAGAGAGGGGAGAGGAGAGGATGATGTAGATGGCCCATAATCCTTAGAGGTTGACAGCACACTGGGTCTCCTGTGATTGAAGTCTGTGTGTGTGTGTGTGTGTGTGTGTGTGTGTGTGTGTGTGTGTGTGTGTGTGTGTGTGTGTGTGTGTGTGTGTGTGTGTGTGTGTGTGTGTGTGTGTGTGTGTGTGTGTGTGTGTGTGTGTGTGTGTGTGTGTGTGTGTGTGTGTGTGTGTGTGTGTGTGTGTGTGTGTGTGTGTGTGTGTGTGTGTGTGTGTGTGTGTAAATCTGATAGTGATAGTGATCTGCCTATCAAAGTGATGCAGGAAAGGAATGGAGTTATGGGACAGAAGGAAAAGGAAGCGGGGGATGAAATGGCGAGTGGAAAAAAGAGAGGATAGAAAGAGATGAGGCCAGGAAAACCATTAAACATAAAATCAATCAGCAGAAAGAGAGAGAGAGAGGGGGGGGGGGGGGAGACCAGGCGAGTGAAATCCAGAGAGTAAGATCTTACAGAAAGACACAGCAAAACGGAGAAGGATAAAGAAGGAATCCTCAGATGACTGCGATATTGATGACAGCACAGTGGGGAAGAGGGGATGAACGGATGCAGAGAGGGGAGGCAGGATAAGGAGGCTAAGAACGGGTGATCAAAGCACCCCAGGCCATGAGAGAGTAGGGGAGAGGGAGGGTGAGACGAGGATAGTTAGGAAGGGGGAATGGTGAGGCAGTAAAGGATAAAGAGGAAAAGAACAGGAAGCAGGGAGGGGAGAACAGGGGGGAGAGGAGGATAACAAAAAAGAGAGACTAGTAGAGGAGGATATGTGCCTTTTTACTTAAAACAATGATCTTGATGCAGAAAAGGGTGGTGGAGGGGTCTAGTGAGCAGACACCAGTAGAGAAAAAAAGAATTAGTGCTACAACAACAACAGCAAGTACAGAGTGGGAGAGAGGGAGGGAAAAAGGGCAACACTGGCTTACTGATGTGATAAGAAATGAAGGCAACATGGTCAACAGTGGGTGTTTCTCAATCGCGAGTAAAGCTGCTTCAGAGCCACTATTTCAAGCATACTACGTCATCGAGTGCCGCCGAAGTACTGTTCCAATCTCCAGCATACTTGGAAATCTACCGAGCCCGGCGTACTCCGTTTGGAGTAATATCGAGGCTGCACATGAGTAGACTCCGCGGTCTTAAAATCCCCACAATGCTTTGCGCACGGACCAATTTCCCCAAATCTGTGGCGGAAGATGTAAGGCAGGGCCTCTCATATGACGCACACCTGCACACTTGCTAGCGTGTTCCACACTTCGTTTTCCGAATGCCAGGAAGTATTCTTGACTCGCTTCTGAAGCAAGATGCTCGGCAGACATGTGCTACCAAGCAAGCGTACTCGCGATTGAGAAACACCCAGTAACTCTCTCCCTCTTCCTTTCACACATACAGTCAAACTCACGCTAACATATAGCATCCACCTCCACACACACACACTCTCCTCCTCCTGTGGGTCAGTGCACTGGGGCATGAGCGTGAGTCCAGCCTCCCAAGGTTTAAATAAGAGCAGAAAACAGGATGCATACAGTGTATCCACACAGCAGGGCCCTTACTGTACTTATATATTTACCCTTTGTAGTCATGTATCTAATGTTCTAGTATTTTTCACATGTGATACATTATCCCCTATTAAGTGGTTCAAACAAGGTGACATGGCGTTTGTCGCTGTTGTGTTGAAATCTCAAGAAATCATTTTAATTAAGATGAGTATCAATGTCAAACTTAAAAACTAACCCAAAGTGAGGTGCAGAGATTAATATTTAAAGATACATCTATTTACTGTGGATTGATTTTCCAATAAAAAATGTGCTTTTATGTAATACATTACCCAAATCCATATTCCAGTATTTTGAATATAGGCAAGGCACTCATCTATAAATTCAACCCTGACTGAACAGGGTTATTCACCAAATATCAGCCACTTCATAATCAATCATCTTGTGTTGATTTGATAAGACATGTCATTCATGTTTTGTCTCACTTTGATGCCAAAGTTCATTCATACATTGGCTATGCTTCATTGACCCCAGTGCTCCGTAGTCACCCACAGATTATGTTAATGCTTATTGGATTTAAAAATGTCCACTAGGAGCTGATCAGACTTGTATTTAATGAAAATCCATTCCTTCAATCAATTCAAAGGATGTAGTTTTCCAAAATGTAGATCATTCATCCATTACATTATGTTTAAGTGACATTATGTTTGTAATATTACTGAAAAGGAAACAACACATAACTCCTGCAGTAAACATAAAAAATGGAAATGATGCTCCCAGAAAATGATGTGATCTAGACGGTAATGTTTAACAGTGTCACGCAGATGTGCCGTTATGATTGATGGAGCAGGAGCGAGCGATATCCAGCATCAGCAGGTGCAACATGCAGAGTTGACTGGTTCCATGTCATGTCTGATTCACACACATTTAGCAGAAGGTAATCAGGGTTGGCTATAGGTATGAGAACTTCTCCCCCCTCCCCCTGCGAACACCCAGCAAATGTCACTTTTTATTAGAGCAGATGCTCCTGAAGCGGTCTCTGCACAGCCCTTGCGTTCCAAGATGACACACAACAGAATACGCGAGGATCCTAATTGCATCATGTGTCATCACAAATTATCACATGGAGTCCTCACATGGCTTTCAGGTTTTTCTCCACATCAGTATTCAAGTCGGTTTATTTTAAAGTAATGATAACAAATAGTTGTATGCCGTAGGTCACATTAATGAAGGTTTTTAGTGAGACAAAATCAGAGAACATCATGGATGGAAACTCTTAATGTCACAACATCATAATGTCAAGCTCTCCAAAGGTCCACTGCACATAAGAGCGCTTCTTACAGTCAGTAATTCCTTATTTCACAAGTGAATTTCCTCTTCTTTAATAAGAGCCACACCTCAGTTCGCCTTGAGGTCGTTCCACCCGTCAGTCAAGTGTCACCAGCTCATCAATTAACTGGAGGCCTGGAAGAGATGTGTGCAAGTATCTGTGAGTGTGTGTGTGTGTGTGTATGTGTGTGCACCGGTATGTGTGTACATCCTGGTGTCATGATATGCCTGTGACAGCTGTCATCCTGCAAGCAGCCCTCTCTCCCATGCTGCGAACATACACACACACACACACACACACACACACACACACACACACACACACACACACACACACACACACCACTGGATCATTTCTCTCATGTGACTGTGATGGGGTCTCAGCAGGGCTTGGTTCAGGGTGTCGGGTCATTTACACAAATCTCCTTAACTGTCTAGCTGGGGAATGAATGTCTCTCTGGATAACTGAAGGGTCTCTCTGTGAGTGCCTGCCTGCCTGCCTGCCTGTCTATCGAACTGACTCATATGCCTTTATGATCCTTTTTGAATGAATGAATTGTTTTGTTGCTGAATAAACAATGCCTTTCTCTACCTTATTTTCATTACATCAGCACCTGTCGTTTGGCACAATGCACGTCTTGTCACCAGTCCTTGTCAACACATTTGGACTCGAGCATCATTCACGCTCAGATTAAAATAAATGAAAGGCATGTTTTGTTCCTAACGCCATGCTCTGATCTATTGAAAAAAGACTCTTGGTCTTTCGTAAAACTGATTTCAAACCAATTATTTTGTTCCATTCCGTTTAATGTACCAGTTTATACCAAACCTGTGCCTATTTCAATCTGGTTTTATATTTTTTGTTTCACTCTAGTTCTGTTTCTCCCTGTTTGTTCCTATTTATGTTCACCCTGTTTATCCTCTATGTATTTCCTGTCTCTACTCAGTGCACTCTGTTCCGTCTGATTTTTTATATATTTTCTAATGTGTTTACCATTTATTTGTTTTGGTAATTGTATGTTGCTTGATGTGAATCTTGGACCACAGATTTCTCATGACCCCTCCTTTGGGTGGAGTCTGGCATGGTCCCTCCCTTATCTCTGTCATCTGTACATGCATTCCCAAAACCCGCCCGGGTGAGGATGTGCATGTATACCTGACAGCAACCTGGCTACGCTCTTATAAAGGATGTGTCTTTTTCACCTTATCAGTGAGTGCAGTTTAAGGACAACACACGTGGTGGTTCTCTGTCTTCTCTAAATACCGATGATATCAACATGTGATGTGTTGCAGAGCATTATAAATCACATGTCATCCCAAATTGCACTCACTGGTATGTAGGAAAATACAGGTTTGCTCTAAGAGTGTGTAACATACAGTATTGCCTCTTTTATGTATAACTATAAATTATACCGGTATAATTTATACTATGTTTCCAGTTGAACTTTTACACTCTCAGAGAACAAATGTTCAACATTGTATCTTTTATCACTGGGGCAGTGGATCTTAGGCTGGGCTCAATTCACTTTTGATGAAAACAGGCATCCTCTGTTTTTAAAGGATGTTTTGTGAAGTGAATTGAGCACAGCCCTCTTTAATATTTGCCACACAGCAAATGTCCCAGTGGCAAAAGGTCCAATGTTGTATTTTTTTCTCTAAGTGGGTGTATTTGTATAAATTATATGTGTATAATTTATGCCGTGTGCACAGCGCAATCCATGTGTCTTTATCTGTTATACAGTAATCAGTACTATCAATTCTGAAAAATACTATCCATCAGATGAAATCAACAATTTCAGAAAATTGGGAAAATATATCTGGTCCATATCATTTGAAACAAATTGATTGAACTAATTGATCAATTGATACCCCAACATTATACCAGCCAATTGGGAAATAGTTGAATCTAAAGTTCCTTGGTGGTGATTGGAGGAGACGAGAGCGGAGAACTGTGATTGGAGAAAAAACATACCTTGTTAATTGAGGAGAGGACAGCATATGAGGGTGACAGGAACTGCAGCCTAACCTCTAGACTCGACCCTGATTCTAACTGGATAAAATAAAACAGAGAAACTTTCTAAAAATCTACCGGCTTCATGGCAGAGAACTGATTGTCCACAAAATAACGACTGTTTGAATCTTACCAAGCATTAGTGTGACGTAAGAGCTCCAAATTTCACAATGTGGGTCGCTAACATGACTTTACAGTTTCATGAGACAGTCATCTATTTTCTAACAACTAGGCCACAAAATAACATTAGCAGTGGAGAGCAAAGAGTTTATGTAATATACTAAAACATTGTCTTAGAAAAAACCCCGGGAGAGCAGTGGGGATTGGGCTGTCTGACCTGTAATCTACTCAAAGCGTTCATAAATAATGTTAGGTCTATTGAGAATTGGATTTGAATTGCTAATTTGGTAAAAACATCATATCGATATTTTTGTTAATGGATCCACCCCATCTCATATGGTTGTGAAAATCAAAAACATTTATCCAAAAACAAAGAAATTTAATTTTTAAAAAGTCCGCCCCTCGGTCCCTCCTCCTCTCCCTAACCCAGGTTTTCTATTTGTCATTCTGATTTGATTGACAGCTGAGGACACATGTGGGGGCACTGTGAGGGGCGGCAGTGGGGTGGTGACCAGTCCCGGTTACCCCGGCAACTATGGTAACCAGGCCGACTGTACTTGGATCCTTTTGGCCGAACCTGGAGACACCATCTCTCTCATCTTTACAGACTTCCAGACGGAGGAGAAGTACGACTACCTGGAAGTGGAGGGATCTGAACCACCAACCATTTGGTGAGTCACTTTTTAAACTCCAGTAATCATATATGTGTCTGTAGCAGTCTTTGTGGTGATGTGAAACGTGTTGATGTGGCAGAATGTTCCCTTTATCTGCGTCTGATTCAGTATTTCCTATTTGCGAACTAATTCTAAATTGCAGTGGAGGAATAAGTCAGGGTTAAGTGTAAAATTGCAAAATTGTGCAGTGCATGTTTCCTGTTGTAAAGACATACAATTATCAAAATGTTGAAAAGGAAAAACATAACATGTCTTTCAGGGGTGGATATTTATGTTCAGAACAGGCGTGGTTGTTAAAAATACCTTGTGGAAAAATCCATTATGTTAGGACACAATGGTAACTCATCCAAACAAGCTAAAGCACCACTGAACTCACAATATGCAACAGGTGAAACTTTGGTAAACGGTATAATAGGGCGACAATAGATCACCACTGTTCTTTCCTTCAAAAAAAGAGCAACGGATTTAGTTGACCTTTCTGACCTACCATTTCTGCAAAGACAGTGTGTAATCACATAGCGGCTCAGTTTATGGAACAATTTAACCACATTTGGAGAATAGGTATAAAAAGTTAGACCAGGTAATACAATGAAAAAGTTATTACAGAAATAAAGTACAGTTTTTATCTCTTTGGGATAGCCATTTGTCAAGGGAAAAATAAATACGAAAATATAATCTTGAACTATGATATGTTGGTGTGTGTGTGTGTGTGTTCTCAGGTGTAGCCCTTCTGCATGGTGCTTGTATTTCAGAGATTAATTAATTGATCTATGCTTGTTAGACTTTTATTCTCTCTCCATGGTTTTATGTAATTTCCTCATGTGTTATTAGATGGTTCACTCATAACAATATTTTATTGCGCTTGCTGCTCATTGATTGTTGGTAAATTAGGGTATTGATTAACCATTGCTGTTGCTGTTACCAATTTGAATCTTATCATGGTCAGGGATATTAGTGTGTCAGCGTGTGTAATTGATGTGGACGTAGTAATGGCCAGGAAACTGCTGTTAGGAAAGTGGTATTGTGTCTATTGTGTGTGTGTTTTGTGTGTTTTCAACAACTTGCACTTGAATGCACTTTCTCTATTCAATTTCTTGTTTCTCAAAAATTGCACATTTGATCATTATTTGAACACAAAAAAAAACAATTGTGGTGTTGTTTACCAAGCTTACTTTTATCCATCCGTTGAACTTCAATACTGTCTATTTTTTTCTGAATAAGCTGAAAAATATGACATGGTATTTTTAAATATAGCACAACAAAGTACATGCAAAAATTAACCAGGCAGTTATTGTTTGTGTGTGATATCACATTATTGTATTTTTGCGTAAAATGTGCACTTTCCGAATCTGTTAGTCAATATAATATATTTAAGAGACATATATTCAACTAAACACTTGAAATGCAATATACATTTTAAGGAAGCATAAAGCCATGCAGTAGAAGAGTGTCAAGCTTTCATTTTGAGCTGGAGCTAACACAAACCCTACACAACTTCTGTGCCTCTTTTCGGGGATATAGACAGCTAAAATATGTATTCTTCAGACTTATATTACTGGCCTTTGGGGGTAATGTGCTGGCCACTGGTAATATTTAATTTATTCCGTCCATTGTCTTGGCTCTCGAGTATGTTGCTGTGTTGTTTGATACTTGTTTAATTAACTCTGGGTCTCACACAGCATACTGGGGTCAGTGAGTTGATTTTTCTTGTACGTGAATCTTTTTCAGCAGCAACACTGATAATACGGTTGTAGCTCTGTACTGAAAAGGGTGGTTGTGTCATTCAGACATACAGCCTCGAGCAGAACTAAAACCCACTTGCCCTAATTTTGCAAAAATGATGCTACACTGACCTTATTTAAAGTCAGTTTTCTTCTAACACATTGCTTTCTTACAACTAAAGGAGTGAAGTAAAAACCTGGAATGTAAATAAAACATTTATGTATTGTATTTTAGGAGAACATACACAGGGGTAAAAATCACATAAGTAAACACAACATAGCCTAAAATATATATTTACAAACATAAACATATTCTGTGTAAACCTTATATGCATGTTACAAAAAACTCCATGTATACAAACAGCAAGGCACACATAATTATAGATGTCCATTTTTTAATTCACAAGAAACTTAATTAAACAAATTGACTTCAATGGTTTCCAACCAGGGAAGAAAAAGTACTCCTGTGGGTAAAAAGTGTCTTGTTCATCAGAGATGTCAGAAAAAGGGACTTTGCATAAATCACAACTCTTGCCTTCCAGTGGATGTGCTACATTGTAAAAGTATGTCCATTGATTTCACTGCTGTCAAACATGGAGATGCAAAAACACTTGGCATACTACCAGCAACACATGACCCCTAAGGAGTGGATAACTGTTTCCCAGTTTGAAATATCCCATGTCCTATCAGGTATCCTGATGACAGGGTCACAATTAGGTGTGAACAGCATGATCCCATGGATTATTTCATTTTCTTAAGGGTGCATGCTGCTGCAGAAGGTTTTCTTGACATGATCTAGGCTACACTAGACTCTCGTGTACCAATGTAGCATTGTGTGTATGCCCCAGTGTACCTGAGCATTGTTCCTGTTCAGGTGAATTATCTTATGGCCTCAGTATGTTTCGGATACTTCCATATAAGAAAGCATGCATCGTCTCTAGTTGGCTCCAGGGGAATGACATGGGTGTTTGTTTCCTCCAGTGACCCATACAGTGTACATCTCAGCACTGTACAGCTTTAATTAGGCAGAATTGTATAGCTGCAGAACAAGTATGCTGCAGAATGTGTCAGGGCTGTACATGTGTGCTGGAAAATCAGCAGGGACTTTGTGACGTATTGAGTTAGCATGGAGCAACTTCTCTTAAAGAAGACTGTCTTGGGGGCATATACAGTAGGATGCTAGTGGCTGATCGCCTGGTGAAAGTTGGCTCTGATTACATTGCTTTACATGTATTGCCTTTTTGTATCCAAAGCAACTAACACTTACGGCCCCTACACACGGCGGCATGCGTTGAAGCTTCAACGCTTCTGCCCATTCACTTTGAATGGGGTGACGTCACACTTTGCCGATCTGCATTGTGGGAGCAAAGCTTCGCTTTGCTCGCGTTGCTCGCTTCAAAAGTAGAGCAATGTTCTACTTTTGAAGCTTCAACGGAAGCGTCAGCCAATCGAATCATATGCCAGTACAAGCTCTAGCCAATCAAACCGCGTGCTTGTGTGTCCGGGGCGGGAGATTCATGTGATTGGTTGTTGGTCGAGCTTCAGACAAGCCCGCCGGCAAGCTTCAACGCGCGCCACCGTGTGTAGGGGCCGTAAGGGCTTTTGAACTGTTAAGATACAGCCCAAAAACTGCAGGATTCATGCAATTCCATACAATTAATCAAATAAGCAAACTCATACAGTGTGCTTTAAGAAACAGAGAAAAACTCAAATGTTCATTGGCCAAGATTCAGTCTAGGGGAGCCCACTCTGTGAGGGAAGATGTCTTGGGTTACTGCTGTTCTGTATCTGTGGGGAGATTGTTCAACATTTACAGAGCCAGGACTGCAACCAGTTTGCATCTAGTTGAGCCGTAACTGGCCCCCTTCGTAGTAATGGAGGAGCAGAGTGTAGTTTGACCATTTCCTGGATGAAGGATGGTGTTTTGCAGAACAATAGAAAAGTGCCATTAGCTTAACTCGGAAGGAGCAGTTTCAATGGCATGGCTATTGGTTGTCAGGTTATAGCTTTTTCAATGTGATGCCTTTTCCTTGTTTCATATTCATATAATTAAATATGTAGCCTTTTTGATTAATGGTCAGACATAATATATGTTTGAATTTAACATCACTTTCATAAACTGATCATGAACCTTATTGGAGGTGAGACCTTTTAAACTACATTCATCATCATTGAAGCCTGTGTCCTTGTAAAAGCATCTGGCACTGTCGCTCATATATTGGATTAAAAGTGGTTTCCATTGAACTGCTCTAGAAAGAGCTAAACTTGGTTGGATAATACAATTAATTAATTGTGTAGTTTATTCAATGCAAAGATTGAGGATCAAACACCACTTCCCTCTGCTTTATTTGTTTAGTGCCTAAGTATCTATGCTTGTTTTCCATGGAGGTGCATTCCTAATAACACATTTTGTGTGCTATGAAATGAGTCACATATTCTGTTTCTGCATCTTTACAGCATCAGTTGATATTTGCCCTCTTTGTCCCCATGGATGCTCCTGAAGCTTGATATTGACAAAAATGTACCCTGTAAACAATACAGATTATATCCCCCTTCTCTGTAAACAACCTTTGTTTATTTCTCTTATCAGAATACTCATGATTATGGAAGAACAAAACCCATTCCCCAAAAGTTGAGCAGGTAGATTACTACAGTAAATAGCTTAGATTCTAACTTCACAATTGACAAATACAGCAATAAGTGTAATCCGTTTAAAGCAAAAGCAAAGAATAAATATGAAAGACAATGTGAATGCAATTAGTACAATGGGCACTTAGAAGACAGGAGATCAGGCCAGTTTTGAAGTGGTAGGAATGTGTTAGTCTTCTTTTTCTTTGCCTTTTTGTGGAACCAAAAGCACATTGAAAACATTGTCCAGGTTCTCTATAGAAGAGACAATAAATACACCAGACTTTTGCCGTCTTTGGAGCTTGTTCACCAGTGATCAATTTTCTTGGGTTTCCTTTCAAATGTTACCTGTTCTCTATTTTCACTACTCTACATCATTAAAATATATGGATTTCAAGTTGTCCTTCTGCTTTGGATACCATCCAGCTGACCAATTCCAAAATGGAAGGAAATGGAAGACGGATAAATATTCAGAACATAACTTGCCAACTTAGGGATTCATTGGAGGATGACTCTGCTAATGAGAGTATCACTGAGAAGTCCCAAGAGTCCTAACATGATTTCCAAACACTATAGTCAATGTGCACGTGTGCAAATAAGATCTTTATTTATTGTGGGCACAATACAAAAAAAAGAGCATTTGAAATGTTAATATTTTCCCCTGTTAGAAGTCCAAACATATCTAAGTACCAATTAACCCTCTTATATGCAGGGGTGCACATAACTGGTACGCAGGTACGCATGCGCGGCAACAATCTGAAATGCGTACCGTCACTTGTGTCACAAAGCGCATTTGCGTACTGACGTAAATGTGAAGCTTTTCCAGAAGGCGGTTAGTTCACCGGACGACAGAGTCGGTCTCCGTGTGCACAGACAGGGCTGCTGTTAACGCCCTGCGCTAAAACAGCTGATCACAACGTTCACACGCTCTGCGGTCACGAAGCTCTTTACTCTACTACCACCCCCCCCCCCTGTTGACAATCAGTACCAAAACACTGACTCCAGGTACTCATCTGAGTATCTCACTGAGAAAGTTGTGTGCACCCCTGCTTATATGGCTGAAAAGGAACACAATATGTCCTTACATATGTTAGTTTTTCACCAGACGAAGTCCTTGTAAAATATATATTCTTGTTCACCTCAAATGGCTTCAAAAAGTATTTCTGAAAACTGGGCCATGCTGTCTGATCCCATAGCTATTTGCTTACACCACTAAATGCTAATGTACTACTTTCCAATGGCAATTTGCGGAGAAGTTTATAGCTAAAATGCTAATTTTCAAAAGCAATTAGCAGAGAAGCTAATGGGTGATTTGGTAATATGTGAGTGTGTAAAATAATCTGTCATGTGTTTATCAGTTGCTGCAGGGCTTACAACATCAGTCTCACCCACACCCACATAGTAACA
Source organism: Trematomus bernacchii (assembly GCF_902827165.1). NCBI lineage: Eukaryota > Metazoa > Chordata > Actinopteri > Perciformes > Nototheniidae > Trematomus > Trematomus bernacchii. The sequence goes on along the minus strand of NW_022987564.1, from coordinate 10,215,573 downwards.
CTCACTACATCTATGTTCATACAAAAACTGACACACACACACACAAACAGTCTGTCATTCCTTATAGACTCACATTTACTGGCATGCACACTCACTCGGTTGTCTAATCAGTATGCAAAGAGTTTTGCTTGCACCTATGAGAGTAGTATATTGCTGGGAGCTAAGTGCCTGTAATCCTAGCCTCACACTACACACACTAATACACAATCACACACAAACACACAAGTTTTATTTTGTTGTTTCAGAATCAGTTGCCCTTGAAACCAAGTGGAGCATCTTAAACAGAATTATCCCTCTCTCGCTGACTTTCTCTTTTATCCATCCATCTATCTATCTATCCATCTATCTATCTATCCATCTATCTATCTATCCATCTATCCATCTATCCATCTATCCATTTATCCATATATCTATCTATCTATCTATTTATCCATCTATCTGTCTTCCTCTATTTCTTTCTGTCATTCACTTCCTGTCTTGCACATCTCTCTTTAGATAAGTCCAACATATAGCACACTGTTTAGTGCTCTTAGGTGCACCTACTTGACAGCCTATCACCAAATATGTGGTAATGGTGGACTGAGCTATTGAAAGGCTGTCATTTACCAATGTCCTGCTTGTCAAGGATTCGTTTTATAGAGGCACTGAAAATAAATGTTGATAGGTTTGAGCTGGAAGCCATGTCGTCCTGTGCCTGGAGTCATATCACTGTGGGTGAGAAGGTTTAGCAGACAGCAAATGCACCCAGAAGCCACAGCGTGACACTGATACTCACATACAGAAATCAGTTGTCGTGCACTAGATTCATTCTGCAACTCAGATACAATATGTGTACATGAGAACAGCTACATGTAAGCCAACTGCATATCGTCTTCTACATATCCATGTAGCTATACATTACATATTAATATTATTATTACAGAGTGTTTTAGGAAGCTCATTTGAGAATGTTATATATTTCAGCAGCTAACATTGATTGGATTTAATCTGTTGCAGTGCATTCATCCGGTTTTAATGATTACGAAGTAATTTGAAAAAACCTAAGTCTGATTCCAAATGAAATAAATGGTGGAGAGATAAATACTCAGTGGATTATCTGGCAACTTAGAGATGCATTAGAGGAGCACTTGACTAATGAGAGTATCCCTGAGAATTCCCAGGAGTCATAACATAATTTCCAAACTGTAGTCCATGTGAAAGTGAGCAGATGAGATCATTATTTACTGAGGGTACAATAAATGCTTACACAATATGAAATCAAATAATGCTTGTATGAGAAGAGGTTGAAAAATGACCCCGTCTAATGTTAAGTTGTTTCAAAGTCAACCTTATTGTCAATCTTTCAGTTTGTGTGTACAGACAGAGAAATGGAAATACTGTTTCCAACAATCGACACATTGTTTCCAGAATTTGTCAAATTAAAAACTCATTATTTGAATACAACATAAACAAAAAAGAAGTCACTTTTACCTCCGCAACCCGACTTGGATAAGCAGTAGAAGATGGATGGATAAAATAACCAAATCAAAATGATCAACATATAACACAAGCATTCAATCTGAAACTTGATTGTGCCGATTTGTGCCTGAAAACATTTTTATTTTTTTAAATATTGGCTAAATAAGATTCAACATATTAAGGCTCTACTCATTTATATTCCTCCTACAGAGATGTTCAGACTAATTTGGCCTTGCCCGACCATGCTATTACTAACACATTTTCCTTGTTCCTACATGGGTTGGTTCGTGAACCTCACACACACATTCTCCCCACATTGCATGGCACAGTTGTTTTTTTGTATTTGTTTGCACCACACTGTTAACTGTTATAACAGAAAGAAAGAACAAATCAGTTTGACTTCTACCCAGTATACAAGCTTCATTATTACAGATATGGCCACCCTGCTGACATTGTTTGATTTAATAGAGAAACATCAGTACAATTGAAATGAGTCCAGATTAGTCCCAGTGAAACACACACAACCCAATATCTCCAACATCACCAATCAAAACCCACTTAACTCACATGGTTATGTCTTGGTTTTTGCTTATCTCAGGTTCGTAATGTTTTGTCAGCGGCGGTTTTTATCAATACAAATATCATAACTCTGTATGAAAATGGGAATATTTTGGCATTTTTCTAGCTTTGTTTAAAGCTCTAGTACTTGTTTGAGAGATGCAAAAGCAGCTGTGTGTAAGAGACACAGAGAGTTTAAGTGTGTGTATGGGTGTGTGTGAGAGTGCGTGACGTTATGCTTGCCGAGTGATAATCAATGCTGCTGGCAGAGAGGATGCTGGGATAGCAGCACCATCCCGAATAGGAAATGGAGCAGTGACCTTGAACACAAACACACACAACTCTTCTGGTACTTACTCACACACACAACAAACAAACACCCATATCTGATTATTTCAAATATGTATCTAAAGTTACAGGGAGACACACACAAACGTTTAAATACACACAAACAGGAAGGCAGGGTAGCTTTGTTCCAGACCTCTGAATCAATTTCCACATCACAGTTTTGAACAGCACTTGAAATAGGGCTTATGTTGCCTTCAGTTATGACTGTGACCCTGGTAGAGGAAACAATAGCAGTCAGTTATTGTGTGCAGGATTTAAAAGTATTCTCTGAAGTTTGTGATCACTAGTTGTACTACTGAGCGATGTATCCCTGATGTTGTTTGTATATCATACAAGCACAGCACGATCCAGATGCCCGGGCACAAAAGGGTCACCTGCGAATACTTTGACGGAGCGTCCACACAGCAGCGTTAAAAAAATCTTGGAGGTGGGCGTATCTGAAGCTTGGGGATTTTTTGCGAGCAACACGACCAACAACCAATCACATGAATCTCCCGCCCCCGACATACGAAGCAAAAAAGCCCGAAGTAAACTGGATATAAACTCCCCAAACAGGCGAAAACCTACCACTGTCTCTGCCACCTCCCTCCATGCCTGGATCCTCCGGTTTGTATCCCGGTAGGTAAATAGGGACTGGTCATTAAGCACCGGGTGATTCCCTACCGCTAATTTCTCCTCCATTTTTTGGAATATGAGGAAATGACCTGCGGTATGTCTCTCCCAGCTTACACGCGGTTTGATTGGCTAGCGCTTGAACTGTCAGATTTGCATAAACGGGATTTGATTGGCTGACGCTTCCACCTCAGCTTCAAAAGTTGAACATTGCTCAACTTTGAATCCTGAAAATCCTGAAAATCTCCGCTCTGCTTCCCACAATGCAGTTCGGCGAAAAGTGAGGCAAAGTGAATGGGCAGAAGCGCTAGAAGATTTTTTTAACGCTGCTGTGTGGACGCTCCGTAAAGGTCACCTATTATGCAAAATCCACTTTTTCATGTCTTGTATTCATAAACATGTGTCCCCTCTGTGTAAAGAGATTCTGAAAGTTTCAGGAAAAAAGATTCGCTCACTTTTTGTCCTGATCCATTTATATAAAAACCTGTCTGAAAAGGAGCTGATCAGATTTTTGCCACTTTATGTTGTCATGTTTTTTTGGCTTGTGTAACCATTAGCCAATCACCAACCAAGGTAACACCCGCCCACCTTATCACCTGAATCTCCTCCTAGAGCACCATTGTGTTCTTTTGAACCAAATATCTCTCAGAGGGGCGTGGGGAGTGACACCTTATTTTCATCTAAAGTAACAAACAGAGGATCAGCATTTTTGAAACAGGGCTGAAACAGAGGGGATTATGGGATGCTACAATGGACGATCTATTTGGTATTTCGAGCCAAACACTTCTGTATATATCTGAGACCTATAATATATTGATGAAAACAGTATAATAGGGGACCTTTAACACCACTCCCCTGATTGACAGGTGTGGGCTGAGCCAAAACAAGTATCCATGTTCCATCAACATCTAGGGATTTAGAATAAGCTAGCAAACATGGAAGTAGTGGTAGATGAGAGCAGTAGACCAGCTTTCTTCTGTTGATGGACCTCAGTATCTGGCAGCATATGTACTGTGATGCAATACCAGTGAAACAGCTGGAAAATATGCAGCTGACCTCAAGTTTCGGCCTGTTGTGAGGTGAGAGCCTGAGAACTACAGGTTGATTATAAAAACCACAACAAATTCTATAATTTTATTTGATAATGTTTATTTCAAAGTACACATTTTGTAATGGTTCTGGCAACGTGCAGACAGTGTTGTTGCCTCAGAATAAGTATACCAAGTTACACCAAGAACATATTTTTTTGTCAATATGTTGTTCTTTATCCCCAAAATAAGCTGCTGCAAATCACATCAACCACTTATTTGAGAGTCAGGGAGGACTCCAGAGAATCCATTACCCGACACATTTATGGGCCTCGCAACACTCAGAGGGAGCTTGTAAACAAGTTCATGATACAGACTATTTTCCTGTGCACCTGCATCATGGGGGGATTATAGGTCATACCATTGACCTTCAAACTGCTTCTCTGGGGGCATCAATTTATAAATCCAATTTAAGCTGGCCCGAGGTATAATTTAGGTCTACAAGTCTATTGTCTAGGCATGTCTAAGTACATTTACCCAAGTAATAACCCACACATTTGATAGCCTTTGAAACTAATAACCTACATCTTTTGGGACTTCTTATGTGTGGGAGCAAACAGAGAGCAGAGTACAGGAGAGGAGAGGCGAAATGAGAGGACATCAGGAGAAGTGCCACAGTGTTTTAGAGATGCAGTATCAGGTCACGCAGAAGGAGACAAGAGACGCAAAGAGACAGGAGACAAGAGAGGACGGGGTAGAACATAGGAGCAGAAAGGGCAATTGGGGTGACAAGAAGAGCCAGGAGAGAAGAAGTGGAGATGAGATGTAAGAAGGTGAGGTAGGAGACGAAAGAAGAGGGGCAGAATTAGGGACAAGGAAGGTAGAGATGAGAGTTGACAGGAGAAGAGAGGTGGAAAGAACCAAAAAAGGAATGGAGGGGGAGACGCAAGAAGAGAAAGCCATCAGGGGGACTCATGGGTGAGGAAAAAGGTTTTAGAAGGAAAGAGACAAAGATACTGAGATGGATTAAGAAAGGCAAAGAAGGACAGACTGAGACGGAAAAAGAAACTTCATCTGACAGTTGCTACCCGTACATGAAGCTAAATGTGATCACTGCAGTTAGATTAAAGCCACGTAAACAACTTAATCCACTTAGGTCATATAGAGAGTGTTTGCTGTGGGATTAAAATGTGTGGAGAGCTGTGAAATTGGAAGCATTATGTGAAGATTGTTCAGAGATGTAAACATCATACCCCGACTAAGCCTCTCCATCTGACTTCTCTCAAACTGTGCAGCTTGCCCAGTATACGAGAGTGTCCATTTTTAAAGCTACTGCCGTTTTCATAGCTGGCATCAACGTCTACATTCTGGACAAACTGCAGAATTGTTACATAGCAGCAGCTGAAAAGGCAGCCAAGGAAAAAGGCATTTGCATTTTATGAGGGCGGTTTCTGTATTTACTAGTTGCCTATAGGGAGAAGAGGCACATGACAATTAATTTAATCAACACACACACTATGCAAGATTGCATCAAGATGGGTATATCGAGATAAATCCTTCTCTGCTATGCATGTAAACAGCTTAATCAAATTACTCTTAGAATCAAAGTAAGGTTTATAATTAGATTAGTGTATGCTAATTAGATTATTGTGTTGATGCAAACACAGCGACGCTATACACATTCACTCTGTGTAAATAAAAAAAAATAGGGCACTTTCACTCCAGGGCTTTGGGCATCTTCAACTTTTGCACTTTAATATACTGAGTCTTGATTTGATCTGCATATTGTTGTATTGTTTTAGCTGTCATCTCAACTGTCGCCCATGGCTTACAGAGATTTCAAAACACATTTCTCTAAACAAAGGAGAAAAGCCAGTATTCTTATTACTACTTTAATAATGTTGTGGGGAAGGTCTTTACGACTGAAACATGCACTCAATGGATTCTGAAGAGTTATTTTTTTGAGCTTGTTCCTCTCCATAGCTTTTTCAATCACAACTTGCTTTTTTTAATCAGTGTGGGGATTTCATGGTACCATAAATTAAGTAGTAAATCACAATACCAGTAAAATTCAACAATATGTTTAGCACATTCCCTACCACAGTACAAAAACTAACCAGTAAATCACATGTACTTCAACATTCAATTCAAGATTCAACATGTACTGCATTATTTCTTTCTGGCTCCAAAGGTTATGGAATACTGTTTTCACGTCGACGATATTGTCAGACATTAATTCCATTGAGCACATGTCATCACTACAGGTGCACTGTTTTTGCAGTTCACTGTTGCTGGGCAGTGACATTTGATATTTACCTTTCCCACAGCAAATAACCTTTCCAGGTGGTGCTCAGCCAAACCTGAGGGACCAGACCAGAGTTTGAGCACCACTGGAGCACGATATTTAGTTGGGCTAGGCCACAGGAAATTAATTCTGCAATCAGAACTACGTTGTCATTATCATCTTCTCTACTAAACGCAGTCTTGTGTGTATGCGTAATGTACACAAATGTATGTCCTTTGGTTGGTTGTCGGGGTTTCTGTGTGTGTATGTCTGGGTGGGTGGGTGTGTGTGTGGTGTGTGTGTGTGTGTGTGTGTGTGTGTGTGTGTGTGTGTGTGTGTGTGTGTGTGTGTGGTGTGTGTGTGTGTGTGTGTGTGTGTGTGTGTGTGTGTTGTGTGTGTGTGTGTGTGTGTGTGTTGTGTGTGTGTGTGTGTGTGTGTGTGTGTGTGTGTGTGTGTGTGTGTGTGTGTGTGTGTGTGTGTGTGTGTGTGTGTGTGTGTGTGTGTGTGTGTGTGTGTGTGTGTGTGTGTGTGTGTGTGTGCGCGTGCGCGTGCGTGCGTGCTCTGAAAGTGTATTGAAGTCACTGGTAGTGGTGGCTGAGGTGCTGAAATGGTAATACAATGTAATGTAATAATAATAACACCGGCTCGCTCTCCTTTTTCTCAGTGCCCCTTCTCTCCCACTCTCTCTCCCATTCTCTTTCTCTGCTCTGATTACTGTGCTGTCCCGCAGGCTATACACACACACACACGCACATGCACACGCACACACTCACACACACACACACACAGAAAATAGTATGTGTAGAGGTTTTGAGAAGAGGCAGGGAGCCGCCCAGAATTGCCATGGCTTCTGGGTAGAGATTGAGCTAAAAGAAAGGAGTGAACTCTTAGTGAGAGAGAGATGGGCGGATGACAGAAAGAGGAGGAAGACAGGCGTAAAAAGAGATTAGGAATAGGATAGTAAGCATAGGGGGAATAAAAAGAGACAAACTGTAATAGTTTGTAACTAGTATTTACTAGCTTTATCACCCTGTTCTACCTTTTGACAGGAAACACTGTCATTTCAAAAGAACAGGATGTGCTTTTTCTTATATCTTGGTTGGCCCAAGATATAAGAAAAAGCACATCCTGTTCTTTTGAAACATATAGAACATAATTAGAAACAAAAAAAAGGTCAATTATTACCAATAAACATGTATTTAAAAAACCCACCTTTCATGATGATCACATCAGAAAGAAGTTGGAGTTGTTATCATTGAGCCTTGTATTGAATATACTCTGACTTTTAGATATGTAGACAGAAATCAACATGTTCACACTTCGTAATATGATATTGATTCTGGTTTGTCAGATTCTAGTGTAAACAAGACAAAGACTGAGTTTTTGTCCTTACATGAACGACAGTGTCTCAGTGGGGGACTGTGTGTTCCACCACATCTAGAAGTAGAAGACATTAGGTAGATTTGTAACCCGCTTGCTCTGCCATGACAAGCATGAATTACCCAACAGATGGTATAAAATGTTTTACACAGGGTACTTCTCTCCACAATAAACAGAATTCAGCTGCTCCTGCTTAGAAGTTATATTGTTTAGTTTAGGTGTTATTTATTTAGCAGTAAAGTAGTACCGTCAAAGCTTAATTTACATCCTTTAGCTTTCTGTAATTTGTGCTATATCACAGTTTATTGGGAGCTTCCATATGATAATAAGATAAGTGTTTGAACAAATTAACTTTAAAAATACAGTACAATAATATAGCTTAACCCAAACAGTATGTGAAAAAGTGTCTAATTCCAAAACTAGAGAGAGCTAATATGCTGCCGTTTCTCACTCAACTTCTCTGGCATGCTTTCCACAACATTTTGGAACCTGGCTGCAGGGATTTGCTCCCATTGGGATACAAGTCTATTAGTGAGAGTCGACGCTGATGTTGGGTGATGAGGCCTGGCTCCTCGAGGGTGTACCGGTTTATTCAAAAGTTAGGGAAAGGGTTGAGGTCAGCGCTCTGCAGGTCAGTCAGGGTCTTCCACACCAAACTCCAAGTATAGACCAAAATGCCTTCCACAAATAGTTGCTATTACATCTTAAGCTTAAGAAGGTAAGGGAGTCTGTCACGGACACTGTTTCGCTTACATTTTTTAAGCTAAGAGACTGAACTCAAACTATGACAACCAGCCTCAGAACTGCTCATAACAAATGAGTGAATCATTTCAATGGTTTAATAGGTTAATGCCTACAGCACTTACTTAATTTATAAATGTTCAATGCCAGATTAATTTTTTTCTAACTATGGCCCACAGCCACCCCTTGTGTTTTATTTTAGCCCTAAGCTGTCTGTGCGAACATGGCAGTTTAAAAAAAGTCTTGCTGCATGATGAGGAAGCGAGCAAGGAGGAGAGAAATTCAGATGAGATGAGATAAGGAAGGGGGGGGGGGGGAGGAGACAGAGCAGGGTCCTGTTGTGAACACTGATTACTCTCTGCCCACTTGAGATTGATGGAGAGTGACACAGTAGGCATGCTCACGCAAGCACAAACACACACACACAGACATATAAGAAAAGTCTCACAAATACATCCAAACACAATGAATGTAAACAATACCATGCACACACACAGAGAGAAAGAATGTATCCGTATACTGACTGATGATGGCTCCACCTTGAAACCATTCAGCGCAACAATGTGTGTCTATGTGTGTTTTTGTGTGCGTGCATATGTGTGAATAAGCATTTGTTTTCTCTCTGCATGTACACGTGTTTGGCAGCTCCCACCTGTCTTGATTAAGGGAGGCTATTAAGACAGATTGCCTGATTAAGTAGCTTTCCCCTACTGTCTTATGACTAGCCACAGACATGCAGAGACGGAAGCGCATGTTTGTGAAGAGCTTTTTATGTGTACTTATTTTTCTTGTGAACATTTCTTTGTATATCCTAACTACTCTAAATGTGTTTATGAACTCACCCTTTTTCACCAAAGCAAAGTCCTTGTATTTATAAAACTACTAAATTCTGAGACACTTAACCTCCTCCTCTGGTCAGATCGTTGCCAGTGACATATTCCCATCTGTCTTCTTTAAGGAAGGCTCACCTTTTTAGGATTAAAGCCCTGTAGTCTGACATCCACAGTGAACAATGCAACCCCTAGCATACGAGCAAGATTGCACAGAAACGTTTGACCTTGATGACTATGATGTTATTTCTAACAGGAGATTTAATACATGTTGAAAGTTACTACATTACTATTACTTCATTTGGAATACATTTATAGCAGCAGTTAGGATTCAAATCAACAGGAGAATGGTAGGAAATAACCAAGTTGCAAATCCGAAAACATGAATTAACTCGTCTCAATGGATAATGTCTGTTTTTAAATAGAGTAAACACATTTTCTACAATTTCCATTCATTCTATCGCTGAGAGAATAACTGTGATTACCAAGCAATTTGAAGTTGTTAAATGTGTGAGAGGAGCCATCACGAGCTGAAGATTGCACTGTGTGTATCATTACAGTATATAACAGCATGGGTGAGATGACAATAGACAGAACCATTGTGATTGAGCTGAGATAACATACTGTCAAAACTTGATCTAATGCTTTATGAACCGAACACAATGCTGCTAAATGATTTCTTTATTCTATAAACATATACAATCACATTAAAATGGTGAACTGCTAAACATTTTAAAAGGCAGCTTTGAGAAATGTATAAAAGTGTGCTCTCCAGCATTTGATTAAAAAATAATGTTACCTGTCATGTGTTCAACATGGCAGAAAATTACCTTTTTAATCTAAATGCTGTTGATGTTTTATTAATGAAGTTCCCGCCCTAAAATCTGCTCTCGAGTAAAACCGCTTTTGTGTTTTGCAATAACAATCGGCTTAAATGCTAAGATGCATAATTAACAAGTTGACACATAAACCGATGTACCTCTGTCAGCCCCTGTGTGTCAGCCCTTCCCCCACTTCTCCCTTTTCCACTTCCTTTGCTCTCTTTCTCCATGTCTCACCAATCATCCATCGATCTCTGCCACCCCATGCGTCTTTATTTCATCCCTCCCTCATTCCCATACTGCCGATAGGATAGCTGGTTTGTGTTTCCGTGGTGGATGAGAGGCACAGAGGATGGATGGGAGGATGGTGGACAGAGAGATGAAGAGAGGGAGAGATGCCCCTTTGGTCTATTGTATTTAATCAATTATGTTCTCTTGCTCCCTCTGGCAACCCTCCACTTAGACCCCATTTACACGGGAACGTTTGCGTTTACGCACCATATGCGTTTTCAAAAAAGTATTTCGTTCACATGCATTCGATTCATTTAACGTGTCCGTTCACACGAGACCGCTGGAAACGCTGTAGTACATATGCCGGGCCTGTAAGTGGTGCTTCTGCCGCCACAAAATACACCAAAAGCAGCGAAGAAGACCCCGGAGCATGGTTGCCATGGTTGCCCTTCTGTTTATTCTCCGCGGTGGACGGCGTGTGCTCCTGCTGTAAATCTCTCCGGTAGTCCTCAAGCAGATGAAAAACACCCACCTCTCCGCCTCTTCCAAGGGACGAGGGAACCGTGCGGCAGAGTTTCCGTTAAAAAAAATGTTCGCCGGTCCTCCGGACAAAATTAGAACAGTGCCGGTCAAAGGTCTTCTTTGTTATTTATTGAGCTTTAAAACAAATTGATAACGACTCTATATAATAATATAAGAATAATAAACGGAGCCTCTCTTTTCCTCCCCCTCTTCTGACAGCCCAGCAGCTGATCTCTGGGGAGACGTGGGGAGAGGGAGGCGTGGGGAGAGGGAGGCGGGGCTATTTCATCGTTATCAGAAAATTATCGTATAGGGCAGGGGTGGACAAACTTTTTTGCTCGGGGGCCACTATGAGTTTTAAAATGTGTCAGACGGGCCGGGCCAGTAGCAGATCGGTGAAAAAAGATTTCGCTGTCCACTCCTCATTAAACACTCTGCACACAATGTCGACTTTTCTTTTCTTTGGTCCACTCATTGTTACAGATGCAGGTTCAAAGGTGAATTATTGCGTCATTGCGTCATCGTTTGCGTCATGACGTAACCATTTACATGCCTTCTTATGTCCCACACAGCGTTTTACGTCGCTGATTTTCAAAAAGGCAAAATGAATGCAGTCTTTACTATAATTTGGACAATTTTGTACCAATATTCGGCGGGCCGGATTAAAAAGCCCAACAGGCCGTATATGGCCCGCGGGCCTTAGTTTGCCCATGCCTGGTATAGGGCGTACACACGGAGCCGTTTGACCCCCCAGAGCGTTCCGTTTGCAGATCTATCCACCTTGGGACCAGTTATCGTTTGCGGGGTCCGTTTCTATCGTTTTGTTACGGCCTCGTGTAAACTAAAGGGCTATACGCAAGAGAAACTATGCGGATACAACCCGTATCATCCTCGTGTAAACAGGGTCTTATTATGCTCTCTCTCACCTGCAGGCACACATAACTTGTCCCATACTCACTACATCAGAGTATTTATTTGTTCTATTTCCTGTGTTACAACCTTACTTGAGGCTGGAAACAAAGAGGGAGGCCACACAGAGTTAAATGCCAATCAGATGTTTATTTAACAGTTTAACATAAAATACCTCTGAGTAATTGTGTATGTAAGATTAAGACTGTCAGCAGTGTGTGGATGTGTGGAAGTGTGCTGTAGGCATGCAAACCAAACACTAGACCCTCCAGAAAAACGCGGGCTAAAATCCTTGATTATGCGATTAAACATGCTGGGTTTTTATGTGATTTTATGCGGTGAAGTTGCGAAATATGCGGAAATATGCTAAATATGCGAAAAGTTGCGAAATATGCGGGAGGCGGAAAAAAGGTGATTCTTCTCCCACACCCTGTTACTAGGCTACTACTGAATGAAAGTGAGCCCTTTTAAAGAGTTCCTATGATAAACAAGCATACTAGAAGCAAGCTACATCACAAAGTGTTATTTATGTATTTATATATGGGCTATTTTAATCACTCTCTCTCACACACACACACACACACACACACTCTTCTCCGCCTCATTCTGTTTTCATTTACTCGTTCGTTATCTGACCAGCTTCAATCTTGTAGGCTACTCACCTCGTTTTTGTAGCCCTCGAAAGGGTTTTGGAGGTTGATGCCTCGGTGAACGTGAGTTGTTTGACTTTCTTGTCCGCAGCAGCAGAAAGCATTTTAGAATGTTTGAATGAATCAAAGTGGGTCGTCACCGTCGATTTTCTCTTATGCTCCAACACACAGTTGCACGGGGTGCAGAATAATTTCCCCCCACTTTCGTTCAAGACATCGGGGTACTGCTTTGCCCGGTCTTTAGCAGAAATGTTCGTAGGCAAATGAGATGGATTCGATTTTTTCATCTTGGTCAGAGCCGTATAATAGTATAATAGTATATAATAATAATAGTATAATAGTATATAATAATCTATATGGCGCTGATCTTGTTGTTTTCTCTCTCGTGTGAGTTCCACACATTCACTCTACGGTGTTGTTTACCTGCGCGAGCTGATGACATCACTACTTCACGTTAACTTTTTTTTCCCTCAACTTTGTGTGGAAAAATGCGGGGATTATGCGACCTTTTAATAAATATGCGCCCTTTTAAAAATCTGCGCCATTTTGCTGATTATGCGGTAAATTATGCGATCGCATAATCGCGTTTTTCTGGAGGGTCTAAAACACAGGTGGAAGGCTGAGGTTGCTGCAGCAGGCCAGGATCAGAGAGTGAACCTTCCAGCTGGGCAAGCCTTTATGCCTTCTTGAGGCTCCGCCTCTAGATGGGCGGGCACAAACAGGACGACACTCCCAGTACCTGCCAGAGGACAGCAAGGCAGGGAGCACAGACAGGCAGAATCTAATTGTAGATTCATATGGAATACAGGAGCCATCCAAGTTTCCAGTATGTATACCAGTTGATATGGACTGTATCCCAAAATATATATATATATATATATATCTGTAATGTTATCTCCAAGCACATTACTTGGAACAACCATTGTTGGTTGCTAATATTGATGAATTTGTCATAAAACATTTAGTCTCTAAAGAAACCATCCCATTGGGACCTATACTGTACGTTTGTGAGATGGAAATATCATTAGAGCAAGTAATTTACTTCCCCAGAGAAGAACACCAATTCACTTATCTTATAATAGAGACTTTGAAGAAAAGACGCACGTTATATTTCTTATATTTCTGTATGTAGTATAAAGCATATTTCTATTTTGCTTAATCTAATACTTTAAAAACGTTGCAAAAGCCTGTCTGTACAATAAATCCCAGTTGATACATTCAGGTGACAATTAAGAGCACCTTTCATTTCATTACATTTCCTTAGACATATGACTTTAATGTAATGCTAAAATAATTATTCCACAACTTTATTGATTTTATGACGTCTTAAGATGACATATTGTTTGATCAGTTTTTCCACTAAGAGACGTTTTAAAGCGTTCATAGTGAGCCTAGTTCACCCAATGTATTCTGAACTGTCAAATCCCAGAGTAGGACACCCTCTCATATCAAGGAATTTAAAGAAAAATGATTTGAGCCTATCCGAAGATGATCTACCTCGGGGCAGCGCTAAAGTGCTTTTATAGCAGATATCTGGGGAGAACACTTACCAGTCACAGACAGAAGCCATCAGCATGGATGAATGATTTAATAATGCATTACAAATTGTCCACTAGGGGAAAATCAACTACTGTTGCTTCTTAGCAGCTTAGAAGCAGATTTTTTGGGACCATTTGATTTCCTACTGAAAGCTTTACATATCCACAAAAGTAGTTACCAAGCACTCACGGTCTTTTTTTTCCAGCAGCATTGTCCTTCATGTATTTCATTCCTGGCTCCTAAGCAGGAGATGTTTCCAGCTGCTGCAGGCAACCAGATTGTTGACCTTTTTAGTCGCCAGAGTGTTTCTTTAATCTTCCAGCTACTGCTCCAACAGACATTTTTACCTTCGTCTTGCAGCTTGGAGTTGTTAAGTGCTTCCTGAGCATGCAATTCTATATTTTAGCATCACACACACACACACACACACACACACACACACACACACACACACACACACACACACACACACAGGCTCTCGCTATTGATTTATGATTTAATTCCTGTTTTTATATTGGATCAGATTGAACATACACTCACTCTGCCCTTAATGATGCACTCTGGGTAATGATATCATAGCATGAAATGAATTGAGAGTTGTAAACATTAATACTAATATGTGTGAGAGAGTGCACATATAAAGAGATATAGAGAGGAGAGCAGAGGATTCAGAGGGAGAAGGGGATAGGGGAGAGGTAGTTGTGTCGGTGTTTGTAGAGATGGAGAGGGTGCAAAAAGGATATCCTACAAACAACTCCAGCAAAATCACGTATTGCTATCAGTAATACTATTAAGAGATAAGATGCTCATGCAGTTTTTCTTTACTTTTTACATCAGATGATATAACCAGATTGAAGAATTGTTGGATACAAATAAAAATGATAAATACAGAGGCAGAAGAAGCATATGTACATTTCAGATCAACTAATGAGATACAAATAGATGACTTACATGTATAACACAATTTGTATTTGTGACCATGACACAAGATTGTAAGTGGGAATGTTTCCTAAAACTCCTGAACAGTGTGAACAAACTACATCTGTAAATGTCTGTCTGCATCCATATCTGCTTCCACTTGGGATTATGTCCATGGTTTTTGCTATTGCTGACAATTTATTCAACTTAGTTAATAATTGCAAGGACCCATTCCAGAAAATGAAGCATATATAATGCTATCACAGTTTACTGTCAATAAAGTGCCTAAACAATTCTTATAATATGCTAACTTCATGTATACCAAATGTATTTATGTTTGCCACACTCATAGTTGTGTTCCTGTGTTGTTTAGTATGTAAATCAAGCACCCTGTGCCTGTCTGAACCTGTGTGTTTGAGAGTGTGTGTGTGGGTTTACGGGTGTTTGTGACTAATAGCAGACATCAGAGAATCCCACTGATCTAGGTCACAAGGTGACCCTCCCTCTGCTTCACTCTCACACACACACACACACACACACACACACACACACACACACACACACACACACACACACACACACCTTTTAAAACACCTGCTCAGCATTTTTGTGCTCCACTTCATACCGCTGTTATTAGACGGTACTCCTGTTGGGTATATACTGTAATGTCACTATCCATGTGTGTGTGAGCATTTGTGTGCCTGTGTGTGTGTTTATATTAATGGACTGTGAAGGTTAACAGCATGGGTTTATACAAGGAGACAAGCAAACATGGGAGGGCAATCACATTCACACGCATACCTGTGTCTCAAATGTAACAGCCGAGGTGAAATTACTCAAATAAAAACGATGAAAATGTAATGTGAGTAGAAAAGGCACCTGTTGGCTGACGCTACAAGATGAAAGCACCATACATCAAAGAGCTGGTGTATAGACGAAGGTTATTGCCTGAAATTGTATTTCAGCTGCAGATATGGGAAATAATACCAGCAGCAGCAGGGAGGCTTTTTTCTCAAAGTGCCAACTGGATAGCAGTCACCTCTTCTCAGGCCTAGACTCCACGGGAACGAAAACGGGTTGAATCCGCATATTTCTCATGCGTATAGCCCTTTAAGCTCGACGACCCGTAACGGAAACGTAGAAACAGATCCTGCAAACGACAACGGGTCCAAAGGTGGAGAGATCTGGGAACGGAGCGCTCTGGGGGGTCCAACGGGGCCGTGTGGTCGCCTATACGGTCATCCGTTTCATAGCCCCGCCTCTCCCCGCCTCTCCCCACCTCTTCCCACCTCTCCGCGTACCCCGCATCATTGCTGATGTGTTTCGTTAACAACAACAATGGCGGATCGCAAGGTTGCTATCGTGCTCCAGTCGCTACTGACCATGCTACAGTTCTTTGTGCAACATCTACAGGAGCTCATCCATCAGCAACAACAGGACATGGAGAACATGACCTACATGTTGCTAAGAGTACCGCGGGGAATAACCCGAAGGGCAACCAGGAGAAGGTTTTGGGTAAGACCGGGCAGAAGCAGCAGTTGGTGGGACAATTTTGTCAATGGCGTTGTCGTGGATGAGGATTGGAGGGAGAACTTCCGCATGTCCAGAGCCTCTGTCGTCGCCCTGACCGAAGAACTGTGCCCATATATCGAAAGGCAAACAACAAACATGAGGGCACCAATTGATCCACTGAAAAGGGTTGCGTTAGTACTGTATTACCTGAGCGATGGGGGAAGGATGCGGAAGACTGCTAACGCCTTCGGTGTTTCGCGCCAGACTTTGTCCTACATTATTAGGCAGACATGCAGAGCGATCTCAATCCACCTGGGTCCAAAATATATCAAGCTGCCTTTTACTGAGCCCGAGACCGCGGATCTGGTTGAGGGCTTCGATCATGCTCATCACATGCCACAATGTTTAGGAGCAGTGGACGGAACCCACATCGAAATCAAGCAGCCATCTACCAACCCCACTGACTACATCAACAGGAAAGGCAGACATTCCCTTAATGTACAGGCCGTCTGTGATTACAAGTACCGATTCATGGATGTCGTGGTAAAGTGGCCTGGGAGTGTGCATTTTTTTATTATTACACAATAGGACCATAGCCACCAGATCACATAAGACCAAAGGCATGTTGTGCAATAGCTTCTACTTTTACAAATACAACAGCTCTCAATACATTCTACTTTTACAAAGCTTAAACGTGTTCAGTTTTTCTGTGGAAGGTACTAGTATCTACTATCGTAGTATGTAGCAAGTCCGTTAAGCTTGAAATCATGAACATACCTGGAGCAGATTCCTGCGATGCTGTACAACTGCAGCAGCTGGCAGACTTCCGCTGGATTCGCTCGACTCTGGCGGTGGCGATTCGTTGGAACGCTCCAAACTCCGGGGTGAGCTTGGTCCGGAAGACGACTCTTCCAGGTCCCCCGTCTCGATGCCCGAGCTAAGGGAGCACATTGCAGGCGAGCCACCCCAGACCTCTTCACACAGCTCAAAAAACATGTGCACAACACGTCCTTGGCCACTCCGACGCTTCGTGTCCACCGCATGCCTGTACTTTATGCGGATTTGTTTAAGCTTGGCGGCAAGCTGGGCCTTTGTAATGGCCCCCACGCTGTGAGGGAAATCCTTCCCTGTGTCGGTCCTCGGATACTGCGCCTGAAATAAGTTGTCTATATCGCTATACTTCAACTTGCAGGACTCCCAGTCAACATTCTCCTGTATTAATGACGTTTTGTACTCTAATGTGACCCGAAGTAGAAGTTCTACCTCATCATCAGTCCACGAAAAGACCTCCTTTCTTGCACAAATATCAGCCATCTTCTACCTTGTGTGTTTGTTTGTTTGTTTGTGCCTTACACATCCGGGGGGGATCTTATACTCGCTGCTTTTGGTGGAGGAAGTTACAGCGCCACGTACAGGTTCGGCATATGTACTGCAGCTTTTCCAGCGGTTGGATGTAAACGGAGCCGTCTCGTGGAGCTTGACACAATCCGGTGTATATTGCGTGTGGGCGGAAGGTTTTTTGCGGTTGCGTTTGCGTTACTCCGATGCGTTTTGCCGTATGCGTTCCCGTGGAGCCGGGGCCTCAGTCTACCAGCAATGACCTAACACTCACTTTGCTAACCACAAGAGCCCTGTTCATCTTCTCAGCCAATTAAGGGATCTTATCCTCCACAGTTGATGAAAGAGTTGCAAATTGCCTCCTATCTGCTGGTGCCGTGCCCTATCAAAGCCTCAGTTCATAAGCTTGTTTCTATGTAAAAAGCTACCATTGTTAAAAGTGCTATATTGCAGTTTTATCGTCGGGTAGTTGTTTGAAACATTGTAATATGTCCATATAACAGTCTATTAGGTACCGTATAGGGTAATAGCAGTGGACTTAATAGTTAGTCATATGAATGAATTGAATGTGGTTCAATACAACACACAATTGAGTAATACATTTCCCTGTGAGAGATTAATAAAGCATGTCTTCTTTTTCTTCTTCTTCTTCAAATTGTATAAAAGCATCAGAAACCACCATGAGATCTGATCTGAGTTGTTGGGTCAAATCCCTTACCTTAACCAGCTGTCAGGATTTGGCATTCGTAGCAAGAACAATGAATAAAAACAGCATTATCCCAATTGAACCTTAAAGTGGTGCTAGAGACACAGACTGGTTGTATTGGGCAGTCCTGATACTGTGTCATTCACTCTGTGTCATTACATACACAATGGGCTTTGTTCTGACTCCAGGGCGAGAGAGAAAGCGAAATACAGCAAAGTAAACTAAACCTTGGACATATTGTTTCTCTCTGTTGTTGCGGTGACATTTTTACAGCTTGACAACCTTGTTTAACAGACTCGAGCTTTGTTCTTTTACAGAATGGATACACCATTTTTAGTGTTTCTTTGCTGCTTTTCTAAGGTTTTTTTGTTCGTCCTCATATGTACTTCTATTTTTAAAAGAGTCAATTGAAGTTTCAGAGCAAGGCATGTTTGCAACACTCTCTTGTGTCTGCTCCTCTAGGGCCTAGTTTAGGATTAGTTACGGGGGGGAAAGAGTAAGGGCTTAAGTTTAGGTGTCTGGGAATGTGTATGTTGTGTTTTTTTCAAATTTTAACAAATGTTTTTTCTTTCTCTCTTTCAGGTTGTCAGGCACTAATGTACCCTCTCCCGTCGTTAGCAACAAGAACTGGCTCCGACTGCATTTTGTGACTGATAACAACCACCGTTACCGTGGTTTCAGCACACATTATCAAGGTAAGATTGTGACAGAGAAACAAGATCATGATGAATCTAATGACTAACAGAACTCTGTAAAATATCTCCTGATTTCTTTGTTATTTTGAAGGTTCTTCTTTAGCTCCTGTGATCTTTTCTTTTCTTTTGCTTCTCTCTGCTTCTTTTTTCCTTTTCAACAGACAGTTTTCACCCTTCAACGTGTCTCTATCTCCCTTTAATTACGCTTGTTGACTCCATTCTTCCTGTCTCTTCTCTCCTTCAGTTTCTATCACTCTCTCGCTGTTTATGCATCTCCATTCTTTCTAGTTTTCTCTCTTCTACACTTTCTTGTTCTCTCGGTTAACTGCTCAAAGGTGTACAATTAGACATAAACTCTCAACTGTTGGAGAACATGAGGGAAATTATCTGGCAACTTCCAGTTCTCAAAACAGCGATAATGAGAGCTTAATGTGGAACAGACAGGGGTTTATATTACACTCTACTTGTTTTTCTTACCAACCTCCCATGTGTTTTTAGACTCTGATCACCTGTTGTTTGGTACCTTTAAACACTATTGGCCTCTGTCTGTGAATCACCAGTGCACGGTGCACAAAGTTCATTCAACATCCGACGTTCATAGGGCACGGAGCTGTGTTTGATATTTCCATGGCCAGAGGCTTGTTGCGCATCTGCCGCACAGTTGGAAGCAGGGTGTGATTGAAATACACTAGCAGTAAGCGTTAGGGTTGGCATCAATCACCTTTAATCCCCTAAATCAAATCATTTGGAGCGTGGTTTATTTGTGAGTTTATCTTTGCTGTTTACCAGTAGAATTATGGAAACAGTGCTGTGTGCCTTCCCCCTGCGTCATTGACCTGGGCTGAGCAGGCGGGCAGTACGAGCGTAAATCACGGCCATGCTTGACACCAAAATTGCACTGTGTCACTTGATTATTACTGACACACTCCCCACTGTGCCTCAGCTCTCACTTCACAGCACATTCAAGTTCACAGCAAGTCACCGAAATACCAAGCAGACTCAGGATAGACAAATAAAGTGTGCACCGACCCATCCAAAATGCCATGTCTCGGGAGCATGTGTGCCGTGTGCTGTCAGCAGAACTGGAACCACTTGTTTGTATAGTTTGTCAGGCAAAAACTCGAAATACAATTTTGGACACCTTATGTGAGTTTCTACATGTCATTTTTTGAAAAGTCACAAAACACAGATTCCATTCAAAGCGATGTGAGTGTGTTTCAATTTCTACATCTTTCATTTCAACTCAAATCTTTTTCTTCCTCTCTTTTTGTGACTATTTTCCCAGACAAAACAGTTTATTTGTCTATATCGACTGTTAAACACTGTGGTTCTTTCCGACAGTAATTATATTAATTTGCTAATCTTCGTAGGGCTATTTTTTGCTGTCATGATCATTACTGAAAAAACTTTGTAAATATCGTTGGATTTATCTGCATCTTTTAAACAGACAATATAACATTCTTTAGGTAGACATGGACATCATAGCATTGAGCAAGCTAACCAGGGATTACATATCATTTTATAGCTGGTATTTTATAAATGTTTCCACTCTTTAACCAGCAAATTGATTCCAGCTGTTTAGCTCTTTAAACAACATTTAGTGCTCATTGAGATTACTCTCATTAAATATTTAGATTTGAGGAAAATGTTATTGGTCACATGTGCCTTTTACACGACTGAGGTCAAATTAAACAATTAAGCAAATGAAACTGCAATTAATTCAGTTTATGATTTTATATTAACTTTGCATAATTTCCCAATCTGTTGGTATGACAGACGCATTAGGTTGAATGTGACCCCAGATGACTCGTCACTGCAAATGTTTCTTTTCTGACAGATTTAAATTAGGTATAGGCATGGTTTTGAAGGATAACAAGTGAAAGTCAAACCAGTATGCTTAATGTACACATGCAGCATATCAATTGTAGAAAGGACCTTTTAAGAGTTCAAATAATTTTCAAAACTCATCCTTCTCTTCCCCTCATTTAATGGTGTTCTCCCCCCTTCTCCTATCTGTTTGTACTCCCCTGTCCTCTCTCTTGTCCTCATTCCCCCTCTGAACTACATCTCTGGCTCTCTCAGACTTTCCTCTTGATTGATTGACTGACATCCTGACCACTCCCCTTGAGATTTGCTTTTAACTGGTTTAATTGATCTTAATTAGTTTAAAAGGTTAATCAACATATTAATGGGTGGTGTCAGTGTGATAAGTTAGTTGATTAATTATTCGTGATTGACTGGCTACTCCCTGTCACCTGTCAGTCATCTCACATTACGTTGGTTTTGTACATTGGCAGAAGGTCGATTCGAGTGCCTGAAGAGGAGAAAGTTGATTCAGAATCTCAGTTAGTGCCTGTGTCAATAGAGCCAATAGAAAAGTAATGCATTGCCTGAATTTAATTCATTTCTACTGTATTTTTCTTAAAGAATGTTGTTGTTGTTTTTGTGCCTTTATTAGATAGTACAGCCAGAGATAGACAGGAAAGGGGCAGAGAGAGGAAGGACAACATGCAGCAAAGGGCCATGGGTAGGTTTCAAACCCAGTTGAGCCACTTGGGTGCTCAATGTACTGTATTTCATAAAGTACTTCTATACGTTATTATCATTTGTGTCTGTTTTGAGAAATGTGTGTCTATAATGTCAGTGTGCAGTTAGGATGGATCAATAATCTGATCCACACATTGCCAATGTCACTGCTTACATTGTGAGCTAATTCATAGATATTCTATTTGTTTGATTGTTTGTAGAACCACTTGCAAACCACTTGCAAAAGAAAGCAAACAAACAAACATATTTCAAAGTCTTTATGAGATTATATCTAGAATCATTAACCTTCAAATATGTTATTATTTTGTATTTTATGCTTTACTTTAATTGTGTTCCACTGCATTTATTATGCTGCAACCTTCAGATTTACTCTTTAATTAGCATTCTTAGGACGCTCATCAACTCCACTTTGTTATAAACAGTTCCACTTAATGATAATCCTCTTTTTTTAAATGTTTACTTTGACTGTTATTCCAACCCGCTAGCCGTCGGTTGTTCTGGTCTACAAAATTATTCTTGTCTCCTGTAGCATACATTATAATGGCCAAGCCCGGGGCAGGGTTAGTTCAGTTTATTTGCAAACGATGTATGAAAACAATGCCACATTTATATCTGAGAGATTAAAGAAACAAATCTGCTTTGGCAGCGCACGTTTCCTTCATAAGACACGGCCATGAGACCTCAAAGAGATGTTTGGCTGTAGGTGCTGGACACAGTGTGTGTGTGTGTGTGTGTGTGTGTGTGTGCGTGTTTTACAGGTCAGCCATTCATCTCATAAAAACCTCTTCCTTCTACTGCTGCCCAAATGATGGAGTCATGATGAAAACAATCTGCTAATGATGTATATCCATGTTTGCAGAGAACAAGGGGAAGAGATGCATAAATGAAATAGCAACATCACAAAGGAACAACTGAGAAAAATGGAGAGGGGAGGTGGTGAAACAGTGGGGAGATCCAGATACACATTTAAAGGAGAATGGCAGACGGAAACCAAGGGAGAAAATGATGAGATAGATAGCCAGAGAGAGGGAGATGGGGGGGTTAAGGGGAAGAGTCATTTGGCAGAGAGGTTTGGCTTAATATTCATCCATTAACATAGAGAGTTTTTAATGTCCCGCTGTCACAAATGGCTGTCGTAGACCACTATAAAAGAACATAAAGCGAATATGTGTGGATTGATGGTTGTGTTCTTGGACATTTGAAAAGCCTGTCTGTGTATAAATGTATTTAGTAACACAAAGCCTGCAGCTCCTCCGCATGGCTAAACAAAGATTTACAGAGTTAATTGACCATTTGAATGCTTAATTGATGCTTCAAAATTATTCATAATGACAGGGTTTTAAAACATGCCATAGGCAAGACATTTAAAGACCTGAATTGAGTCCATCAAGGGATGAACCATTTCAACCTTTACATTTTTTATTGAAATACAGAAACCTCTCCTATTCAAGTTTTACTCCCAACATATCAGACTGGTACATGATATGTTTATAAAGGTAAAACAACTAGAGTAGTTTTAATCTGAGAAATGTAAGTCAGTTAAAGTATTGTAATATTCATGCTTTCTATCATTATGGTCAGATGTGTTGAAATGTCTTACATTAAATCTCTGCTCTTTACTGCCCCACTTTACAGGAAAGCATGTGCACAACCATTGAATGTCCATACCATTAGCATGTTTAATTGAAGCTCAGTAATTATTCAGAAATGTCTACATCTCTGAGCAACAGTAAATGCTTTTCACTTCTGGTCCTAAATGCATTTAAAGGTCCAGGTCACCAAATGCATTTAAAGATCCAGGTCAACCTGATATAGAAAGCTTATAAGTGATTGCTGAGTGTGTTTTGAAACACACTATAGCATCTGTAGTTATTTTGTAGGCCAGGATGAAATCAGAGTTGATGTACTTTGTCACCCTGGGAACTGCTGTAAGTTCATTGAACGTTACCCCAGCTGTGTAAGTGTGGGGTCTCACCCTGGGACCTTGGCTTACTAAAACATTCAGTCTGTATTCTGTAGGTTGCTTCATCGGTCTATTATCGAAAATCACAAGTTTTAAGTCAAAGTTTATACTTTACTCACACATTTGAACACACAGTCGTACACCAGTGGTGGCATAACTACCAATACATGTGTTGGCCTTCACATCTGGAGTAATGTAGTTAGTGTATTGCACAATTATGTTTCAGAGCTGGGGAAGCAAACCACCAACCTTGTGACCAAAGGATGTCCTGTTCAACTTCCTGAGTGTCGGTCTCTGACAACATAACTGAGTCAGCTATAATGTGATGATAAAATAGGATGGTTAATTGTCGTCCAAAAGCTTCATTACTATAATTATTGTTTGCGACTTTAAGGTATTAACTCTAAGACAATAAATCCAATTCCATTATTTATGGAACAAGTTTGGTATTTATTTGTAATATGTTATTTCTACAGTTCATCTGTAGCTTTGGTTAGAGCAGCTTGTGTACTGTAGATACAAAATATTTAAGGTTTTCATTTGTCGACAGGTTTGAAAAACTGTGCTATGGTAATGCTCAAAGTTCCCTTCAGCAAAGCACAGAAACCCAGCTGTTGCGTGGCCCTGTGTAGTGACTGTTGGAGCCAGCTTCCAGATGTGGCTGGGTGCGTTGCAGTATGGTCTCACCCCCAGCAAATACACCCCAAGGCTGCAGCTGGGAACGTGTTCTCAGTCATCCTGCCTGTTAAATAAAGAAGGACGCGAGCAGCTCTCCCCTAAAGCTAGAAACCAGTGATTCATGTTGACAAATAAACTCTGAGTTGTCAACAGCTTCAAGAATAATATATGAGAACACCATTTTACAGTAAATTTCCCCTGTAAATAGGTCAACTTTTATAAGATTCAGGAGCTGTGGACACCTAGCCAACAAGTGAGTCCCACATTCACTCAGCTATTCAGACACTGGTAACACAATTCATTCAGGATACTGCTCCTTCAGCTAGGGCTATATTTCATTTCATTTCATTTCAATCTTTATTTCGAACAGATTAAAAAATAACAAATAAAAAATAACAAATGTGAAAAAACAGAATACCGTATTGTTAAAATACAGTATTTATCCACATTCACGATAATATTTATATATTCAACAAAAAAAATCTTCATATTAATAATAATAATAATAATAATAATTAAAAATAAAAATAAATCATATGTGTCCGAAAGGGAGTAGGAGGAAGCAAATGCTTATTAATTCCCACCCCTTACTTGATCAATGATTGTCCTTTAAGTCATTGTGCAAGTTATTCCTACTTACATTTACATTTATACATACATATACAATAATTTCTCATCTTCAGTCACCTCTCTTCATTCTCATAGTTTTCCAAAAAAGTGTTTCTGTACATCCTTTTAAACTGAATTATGCTTGTGCTATATGCATTCACTACTTTTTTTTTTTTAAACTGAATGATAGAGAATAGAGGTGATGCAAATCAGTCTGATTGAAGTGAGTTGAGCTTTATTAAAGACCTCCACCAAACAATGATTATCCAGCTTTGTGCATGGCAGGCCTGTTGAGCTCTGATAATCTCCATATAATAAAGTGAAGGTTTTACTAAATCATTGTTTTTATTTAATTGCCTCCATACTCAGACTTTGGTTTCATATCAGTTAAGACGCTATCGCAAATCAATCTGAGTAATTGTGTGTTGTAACCGTCAACAATGGACACACTAAGGACAATATACCCAAGCCATTGCAATCCACTTCATTTGAATTACATTGTGTTTGATTTTGACGGATCACCTTACCTTTTCAAACTCATTAAATATGTAATTTCCCTTCATGCCACATTCTCTTAACAACATTATTTAATTATAATAATTTCAGATCCTTGAGAAAACACATCCCCTCTGTTAGCCCGACAGCAGTTTCTCAGCTCGAGCCTATTGAAACAAATTGCAGTGCACACCATCACACATTAGAAAGCAGCTACACTCTTACAGTGTAATTGTCATTCACAAAGGCATTCAGTCAATCCACTGGTCAATCAGAATTTTACTAATGTTGCACTTACTGTAAGTAGCTCGGTTAACAGTGTCAGGTAAAAGCCTAGAGTGTGTAGTCAGTCAGCCAGTCAGTCAGCCATTTGGTCTGGCAAGCAGCCAGCCATCTATTTAATTGAATAGTTGCCAGTGTTTCCATTTAGTGTACGTATCTTAGTCTGAACACTGAGAAATAATGTCTGGCTCTTGTTAAAGGAAATTAACGTTACGGAGGGAAAAGGTGGAGGGAGCAGAAAAAGTTAGGGTGGAGAGGTCCTGGCTGTGCTTCAAAGTGAGGAAGCTTTGCAGTTTACCTGGAATGATGATTAAAAGCACAAAATGAACCTCACTAGAATCCCAATATATAAATCTGTTTAATAGACTTAAAAACAGAAATCGTGATCAGTATTTTTAAGCAAAGGGGGGTCATCTGAGGATACACATTACTGCTGCATTGCCACAATATCTTTTCAAAACGTTGTCATGTAATGCATACGTTTCAACGATGTATTAAAATGAATAACTGTCGCTTGTGTTGTGCCGGGTTAAGATAAATGACGGAACATTTAAAGGAAAAATGTTGCAGCTATAATGCATTCAAGGTAAATGAGTCACAGATATTTTATTACCCTGGTGTGGCCCCGTCTAATGCTGCGTCGATGTCGAGGTCTTTCATCAGTTTCACTTTACGTGCAAAGCCGGAGCACTTAATACGAGTGCAAGAAGACCTTTTACTTTTAAGATTATTTATGTTAGTGCCTTTAATGACAGAATAACTTAATATTAGGGAAAGGGGGAAGGGGAGGGGCTGACAGTGAAAGCCCCGGGCTGCTGCACTAAGGACTCAACCTTTGTGTATGGGTCGATGGCTCTTAAATCAGGTACAGAGGCTTCCTGTGTTAATGTTTTTAACTAAGAAGTATGCTCAATATGCTTTACACATTAGAATTAAGAATAAATCCAGGAGAATCACACTGTGCTACCACGTGCATTTTACAGTGTTTGTCTTGGCAGAATCCTAATAAAATGTATATGTAAGACAACCTCACATATCAATTTGAACACCTTTCGCCACTAAAAGTTATATTTTTCCATTTTATACTGACAGTTTCCCCCAAAATAGTACCTGTTAATACTTGATACTTCCTTTCAATGTTCTTCAGATTTAAAAGCAACCGTAACCATTGTCAATGTGAATGTATGTCTGTCATCAAGTTGGTAGAAAGCTGAATAACATCCACATACATTTTCCAAGTAATCACACCTGAAGCACACTCTGGATGCTCACATGCAATAAATGGGATTGTTTTTACATGTTTTTATATATGTATATATATTTGCTGTTTTTGCTGACTACTTTTTACTTTACATTAGCACATGACCAGTTTGTGACTTATGACAGCTTTTGGTTTGGTCCATCAGTGGCGAGCTGTTAGGGCCCTCTAGGCCCTCTGTGAGGGCCTAAGATATTCCAAAAAATAATATTTAAAAACATTAAAAATATATATATTTTTTTTAAATATATATTTTTTTAATATTATTTTTGTTATATTTTTCATTAGTTTTACCGAAAAAAAACTTGATTTAATAAAATAACATTTCCAAAGAAATAAATCCTTCGAATCTGCCTGTTCAGTCTCTGTTTGAATGTCAGTTACTATAGCGGGCCTCTCTGCGATTCACAGAGGGTTGCTATAGTAACTGAACGAGAGAGTAATGTCAAATGACAGTACAATTGACCAATCATATCTTCCCTCTAAATGGGTGGGTTTTATTATCGCGGACTTTATGACGAGTTCCGCCCGCTGTGAAACTGTTCTTGTTTCCATAGCAACAACAACTTCCTGTCAACAGCGTGAACTCGCCTTCAAAATAAAAGCATGCCAAATTACACTTAAGACATACAACTGCAATGAAAGTAACAAACACAATGCAATATCCTTTTCAATGTCAAAGAACACACATTAGGTTCACAGGTGTTGTTTTGTGTGGTAGAGGGTCGCTGTCATTGATGCGTTTTGCACCCTCGGCCGTTGTTTTGATATTCCGCTGAAGTATACGCTGTGACGTAATAATGTCTTTTTTTCGAAGGAAGGGGTGGGGGTCAGAGGGCCTAGGTATAAAGCTCACGGCTCGCCACTGTGGTCCATAGATAGCTGTTGTTGTCAGATTCATTTGGAACCACTAGCAACACAATGGGGCATGTCTGATTACAGCCTGTAAAATAATCAGCTGTATTAGGATGGTCCAATCAGATATATTGCTCTTGTTTTTCTTTTATAACAGTTACAAGTCCGTATTGTTAGGACATAAAGACAAATATGTTGTGTTTAGCTGCAGGGAAAGCTCAAATTAGGTGTTGGAAATTATTCAGCTGGGTTTGTTTAAACTTTAGATTTCTCTAGGATGAACAGGAAGATGAAACATGATTTGTCGGCATGACCAAATACAAGGAATGTTTTTTATAAAGCCACAACTGAACCCACTGCTCTCGCTGACCTTCAGTCGTCACCTTAAAATCAATAGGCTCTTTCAGCATCCAAAACTTGGAATGTTTCCCCGACATCAGCATAATGAAAATGTCACTTCACTATCTTCTCATGCCTGCATTTCAGTGAGATCTTGACCCTGACCCTGACCCTTATCTGTGACTGTTTTTCAATGAACCATGCACAGTAAATGCAATACTTGTTACAATACAATTACTTTTTTTTTAGCAACCCTCTGCTTGTATGCAAATATGAATTTACCTCTCAATCAATTCTAATTAGATGTTAAGAATATTTGCAAAGGTGTTACCTGCTGTAGTCATTCATTTGCTCATCTGTGAAACTGTGTTCTTGCTAAGACAGTGTGCTGGGATAATTACTATGCTCTGCAGGCAGACACATACTTAGAATCTGTTTACGCACTGAAAACCTTTCATTTTTTCATTAAAAATAACATAAAGACACCCTTCTAGATCAGGCGCTAGTTTCCTCTCCTCTGTAATTTAAACTTGTTTACTCAGTCTTTGTGGCTCTGTGTTCAGTTCTTTCTCTCCTGATTGTGTCCGAATAGATCCGAACAAATATTTAGCATGGATGGGGTTTAACAAATACTGAAGGATGAATGTATTAGATATTCTGTCCACACTCTCCCCTGCATTGTACTCTGCTCTCATTCCTAACCCTACACCCTCACCACCTGGCTGTGAATGTGCGTGTGTTTGGATTGTGTTGCTGTATATGTTCTACTGTATGAGTATATATGTGTCTTTGGACATATGTGTGTATATCTGTATTCCTGTGCACATACAGAATTGGATGCCCAAACGTCTGTACAGTATGTGTGTCTAAAGTCACTTTTGTCCTGCTCTGTTTATGTATTTTAACATTTACAAGAGTGTGTTGCTGTACGTATGTGTGTCTACTTAAAGTTGACAAATCTATCGATATGTGTGCTTCTTTGTATGTAACGTCTGTGCTCAGCTTTGCGTGTGTTTTTCTGCATCTAAGTGTGTGTGTTCGAGTGCATACCAGTTTGTCTTGTGTCTATGCATGTGTCAGGTATGAACAATCAGTTTCCTTCCCTGCGGCACAACCTACCAATCACATCCCTCCATCATCGCTCTTCATTACCTATTCATGAGTTTCTGTGTCTGCAGGGCGGTGATTGGCTCTTAATGAACAACTGACGGCATTATCACTCAACCAATGCTATGGCAACAAAATAAGTCAGTCAGTGCAAAAAAAAAAAGGCAGCAGTCAACCACTGGTACGGAAACATTATTCAACCCGAGCAGTGAGACAGTATCCCCTCAGGGAGGCTGACATATTGGATACTGTCGACTGCATGGTACCTTTGATATGACTCTCGTAAGTCTTCAAACCTCAACGTAATCAACTGCACTCATCTCAAAATGCTCTGAATAATTACAGCCAAGAAACACATCACATTTAGCACATGTTGAATATACTATTAGGTTGTTTTGTGAATAAATCCCCCAGTCCTTTTCCTTGTCAGCTTTAGCTTAAGAACCATTAGTCAGCACAGAGACACCTCAGGGGGTTCATATGAGCTCATAAATCTACCCTTTAATCAACTTTCTACATTATTTTGAAGCTTGCATTTCACAACTGCTGGCATTTATTGTTCAATCCTTTCTCTCTTGGTATATCAAATAAGCGAGGAAATTACTTGAAAGTAAGTTGATTAATTTAGCCCGTTTTGCACAGACACGAGCTGTATAAGGATTGCTGTTATGTGGTTACAAAACGGCTCATCAGATGTGGAGGATGTCTACAGCACTGACAACTATCCCCACCCACTGATTGCACTCACTAATTGCATATATTAAAACTGCGATTAATAAAATGTAGTCAGAGGTATTTGTTCAGGATTTTAGCCTACATACAATTTGTCAAGTAAATACCAATGCAAATGTCATGCAGAATACATACTTTCATACATATATTAAATGTGACTGTGTTTTTCAGAAGTCATTTGTATTTGCATTAGCATTGTACAGACAATATTATGTTACTTAAATTAATAGTTTAACATTTTATGGAATACCAACCTCGTGTATGCCTGTTAAATATGAAGCTACAGGCAGCAGCTGGTTAGCCTAGCTTAGCATAAGACTGGAAACAGGAGGAAACCATCATCTCTCTAGCTATTGCTTGAAAACTCTGATGATTCAAACTATTTATTCCTCATGAGAATGCGCTTCTTATGTAATACCTCTCATGGACATGACCAGTTGTTTTCAGCTAAATATCATGTTTCCCATTTTAAATCTAAACTCCTCCAAACTTAGCCTCGACATTTCCAAATGAATCAGAGGCTACAGTTTGATATGTTAATTTGGCTGTTCAAGTTTGGAAATAAGACAGAGGAGCATATGTTTGAAGCTGATGTTCTGAACTCCTCCGTGATTTTGTTTAGTCCTCAGCCTACATCACATGTTACCATAACCCACAGTTTGTATTTGAGTTCTCATGTGGGTATTTCTAAACACCAGCGAGGGACATCTAGCACACAAGCTGGTGAGTTCAACCAAAGTGCGCAATGCCTGTCTGCCTGAAACACCTCCTTAGAGGATATCTCACTGCTACACATTAGCACTCTTTAGAAATGTGAAATCCAGATGGTATTGCGGTTAACAGGCAAGTATGACTAAAATGAGTGAGTCATTTAGTTGTATTCTGCCTTGGGTAGCAGAGTAGGTGTAGCTTTTAGTATAGCATTCAGAAAGAAACAAATATATTTGAGTATTCGTCAGACTCAAAGAGATGCTTTTGTATAACATATGGTACAGTGTGTATTTTATTGGATTAGCTTTTGACTCTCTTACTGTTGAACCCTGGTTCCGTTCTTATTTATTCTGGTGCCAGTTAAATATAGTTTTGTGCAATAAATTAAACTTCATAAATATGGTTTACTTAAATGCATCTGCCCTCCCATCTGTTGTTTGCAGTTGAGCTGCTGCTTGTAGGCTAGAATATTAACTTTGGCATATTTCACTTTGATGCATATTCACACAGGAGAGGTTTTATGATACAGTGAATTAATTTGTGCAGGCGAAAACAAATTTGACTTTTAACAATTTTTGGCCTAGATTCCCTGATTTGGCTGCCTAAGAGGATTTGCAATCAGGTTTGGAATTCATTTCAAACCTGAACGTAAGACTTTGATCTAGATCACAGCTTTCCATCGTTTGGCAAAAATAACAAGAGCATGTTGATGAAGCTTATTAATTTCTGTCACTTGGGACAATTACAAATACACGTTTCATCTAAAGACAACCACACCACAAATATGTATTGTTATACCCTGCCATGTTCTGCTATATCTTTGTTTGCGTTAATGTACACACATTTGAAAAAATAGCAACTAATCTTAGAGGCACTTGAATATGTATCCATCTGAAATCTCTGCCATGTCTGCAATGCAGTAAAACAGAAAATACATTCAGTCCAAATGATCCTAGTTTCTTGTGAGCTATTTATTAACATAGCTGTCTGTAGTTGCACCAAACAGTTTGTGAAATGACCTGAACACATTTGCATAATCTCTGCTCTTAATTATCATAAATGAAATGCAGTAAAAGACGCTTTTTATGCGAGAGATAATATCAGATATCAAGCATGTTCCCCCTCATTTTGAATAGCGATGACACCAGTGTCAGGGATAATCATTTGTGTTCTCTGTGTAGGTGGATTGCTGTGAGGTTAGTTCAAGTGTTTTTGCCTTCACTTTATGTGTGTGCTGTGTTTTGACGCAGTCATAAGCTGCTGAAATGTATGGGTTGATTGGAGCAAGCTCATAAATGGAGAACTTGGTGAAAGGAAATCTAAACTTATTAAATTAACTTTCCCAACAAAACAGAGCACACTTCCATTGCTGACGTAACTGCAAATGCACACAAGCATTAAACAGCCTCAAATTACATCAAGGCCTAAAGCTAATGTACTTTGAAACCAAACTGTATTCAATGTTGAAATAAATCACCATGTGCTTGTGATCCGGAGGAATCACAGTGGACTTCTTATGTACAAAATCCTGCGGGTTTTTATTTACAGCAATAAAAGGACATGATTTCCCATCCCCTCGGCTTACACAAAGGGACATTCCAGGCTCAACCTCAATAAAAAAGAGACATAAATCAAGCCCCAAGGTTTAGCTTTTATTTTGATTTACACTGCCCATGGTGAGATGAAAATCTTGTGTATTACGATAAATTTCAAGTGTAAAACATGGAGTATTTCTGTCGTATAAGAACATGTTTGCAGGTCGAGGTTAATTAAGGAGAGATCGCTATAGAATACTAGTCTGAAGAGAGTGTATAAACATACATTTAACTATGTGTATTAAGTACCCAATACATTTCTCATTCAAATAGAGTATATTGTGTGCAGGGGTCAGTGTCTCTTGCTCCTTGTCATCACATTATTTCAGCCACTTTACACAAGATTCATCTTAAGCACATTCATGTTTTTCATATTATGTCAACATGCTAAGAACCATTCAAATACATGCATACATTTTGCAACATTAGAATAACATGCACACGGTGTAATTTGACCACGTCAGATATCATGTAACTGATGTATGTGCATGTGTGTCGCCTCTGCATAACATTAGGATAATAGGAGCACATTAACTCATCAGCCATTTGTCACGATTCAATGGATTATTTTGGCCATTATGAAACTACGTCTGTCAGCCACCATCAGACATTTATTAAACAGATGTGTCACTGCACTTTGTCATAAAGGACAATATATATGTGTGTTTCATTATTTATGTTGGTAATGTACTGAATTATTTTGACAGGGGAACAAAATCAAGTTTGGATGGAGTCGTATTGAAATTACCCCAGGGTGTTTTATCGTTGTATTATTGTGTGGTTTTTAATACAGTTCTCACCCACTCACTTTGTCTTCCATGGTGTATCTTTGCATACATGCTGAGCTGTAGAAACATGCAGGTCCAACACTGATATCAATTGGTTTACGCTGATTAAAGGAACCATTATTATTTAAAGTATCATTATCTGAATGCTTTGATTAAAGAGAGGCATCATTGTTATTGTATTTAAAGATGCAATTTCCTTTACCAGCTTTTCTTCAGAATATTATGGGGCTTCCAGACAAGCGAGGAATCTTAGTATTTCCATGTACAAAAACCCTGGATTTTGCTATTGTAGAGCTCCAGTGGCGGCCGGTGGTCTTTTTTTTTGGTGGGGCTTTTGACGTACCGTAAGTGACCTGTCCGGGGGGTCCGGGGGGTTTCCCCCCGAAAATTTTTTTCGAGAAATGACCCCTTAAATGATGACTTCTGGTGATGTTAGAGGGGGGGGGAAAGGAGAAATCGAGGCTTAAAAATATGAGAAGACTGATCAATACCTCCATAATCTTCAGTGTGGAAAATATTATTTATCAACCTGAACATCTACTACTTTACCAGGAATTTGTGTTCTCAGAACTGGTCTGTTTTTTTCTTTCTTAAAACTGTTCATGTTTTATGAACCAACACCTTCACCAAGTAGCTTTACAGTGAACTGCATGTGAGATATAAAATTAATAGCATCTTTTCAGTAGCATTAATTATAAATATTTAAGTGGTTCAATACAAGTCACTACAGCATTTCAAACTGAACTGTGAATAAATGCAATTTAAAAAAAATAACCACAGCACAAAATGTCATAAATTGTGTTTTTTCTTTGTTTCTCTGAGGATTATTTACAAACAGGCTTATTTACATATAGCAATAACTCAGAAATGAAAAAGCTACATCGTCTAACACGAACAACCAGTTAGCATAATGATAATATATGTGTTATGTACAATGTAACTGGCAAGGCTAGAGCAAGAAAGAACATAAAGTTTGCAAAAGGTTTAAATAACTTCAAGTATCTGTCTTCAGATTACGTGGAGGTTTTAGTCCGATGGGAAGCAGATTTTAAGCGACACCGAAGATAAACCAAAAATGTGGTGGAGCTGCAAACCGTGTAGTGTTGCTGGGACAGAACAGGAGCTATAACCGTTGGAAAATACATCACAGACAATGCAACAAACGTGGAGACAGAACAATCACTTCTGTGATAAATGCCCACTTATTAATAAACTTCTAACAACCATGGGAAACCTCCTCTCTACATATAAAGTGATATCCAAGCATGGGAAACAAAAGACAGCATTTACCTGTTTGCATCCAGCTAGCCAAGCCTTTTTTGTGTACCAGCTACTAAGCCTCGTGTATAAATGTTGTCTTTTTCACGAGATTGCTGCGATATATTCAAATCGGGTTGGTCCGGTGCAAGGTCTTTAAGCAACAATTTATCTGCCAAACTTCTCCTTTCGAAAGGATTGGAGATTAGCTCTTGAACAGAATTAGGCGCGGACCGAGGTCCGGAGACTCCACCTGCACACGAAGCCATCCTCATCAACTACTGCGTCAACCGGATACGAGTCACTGTCCAAACTACTCACAGACTGCACTGGGCGCTGACATTGGCGCCCGGTGACCGTCATCTTTGACGACGCTGATTGGCTGAAATTATATTTTCGCGGCATAGTTTACACGTTACAGATAGCAACAGTCAGCTGCTGGTGGCTGCTGCTGCACTGGTTGAAGGCTCCTCTCTTAGCGCCCAGACGAGAGAAGGTGCATGGGCAAGTCCAGGCAGGAAACATGTGACTTATCAGTAACTTTAGACATCGTAACACAATTTTAAACGAGATTTTATTGTAGATTATACATTTTACTGATACCAATTATATAATATTTACCTTGTTCATTAAAAATAAAAATAAAAACATATATATTTTTTTAAACATATTTTTTTTTTTTTATTTTAATTTTAATTATTATTATTATTTTTTTTTTTCAATATGGGAAGAGGTGGGGCGGCGCCCCTAGCGCCCCTATGGACCGGCCGCCACTGTAGAGCTCATTGTTCCTACTTTCTTTCCTCTGTCTGCTACTGTCTTGCTCTTTTTGTCTCTCTCTGGCCCTCTCGCTGTCTGCTTCCACCGTTTTAACATTTCCTTTGCCTTTGTAACTTTCTTTTTCACTGTAACTTCTTCCTCTCAGCCTTGCGAGGGAGAAGAATCTGCCTTTTGTTATGCCTTCGCTAGATCTTATTTCTTCCACCAATTTATCCAATCTGCTGTCTGATTTTTCTCTTTTCTGTTTCTGTTCTCCTCTGCAGTGAAGCGATCAGTAGATTTTAAATCTCGGGGCGTTAAATTATTCCCTGGCAAAGACTCCAGCAACAAGTTTTCAATATGTGAGTTCACATCTTAATGTCAATATGGCTAATGAACTAACGTGTGATGGCTTGGACTGATTTTGTTTCTACATTTGCCTTGTTTTTTTTTTTTAATTGCCTCTTAAAAAAGCTGTTGGTTTCAACCCTTTTCTATTGACAATGCTGAAAAATCACGAGTTGTTTTGTAGACAGCATGTGGTTACATCAAGTCAGACAAACATGGTTTTTGCTACAGAGAAGTGTTGAAACATCCACAGCTTTTATAAGACCAAGCTTCTGCATGCTGCTCGACTGCTTTGTGTTGTTGTTGTTTGATGTTTTGTGTGTGTGTTTTTGTCATGGTGTCTTGGTTTTTGCATGATTCTTCATGGCTTGCTTTGATATATTTAATCGAGGCTTGTTCTGATAAGCTTAATCATGGTTTCTTTTGGCTCGCTTTGGGCTTGTTCAGCGGATGTAAATCAGCTGATGCTATATTGTTTATCGCTCCCTCCTGCCTCTTCTCCTTTATTTCCTCATCGCTCTCTTCTCTTTCTGCTCTTATCTTCTGATCACACACTTAACAACAGCTTGTAGACCTTGTCATTAGAGGGCAACAAAGCAATTATTGACATTTTTACAAAACCCCTCTACTATATTGGCCAATGCTAGAGTGAGTGGGTTTTATGTGTATCTTCAATAATTCAAATGTACATTTAAGATTATATACACACAATATAGGGGTTCACTCTAGAACTCCCGAAATTGCCTTATTCATTTACTGCTCTTCTTTTGAAACTTCTACAATTTCGTTTAACTTTGAGAAATAAAAATGTGTAGCACTTTGGAAACTCTTTAATAAGACATCCTGAAGGAAAATTATCGAGTGTGAGGGTGCCAATGGTTCATAAGTCATTTGACACACCGTACTGCAACAATTCTCACATGAATATTATTCCATTTTGTTCATAGCCCTTTCAACAATTAAAACCATGGAAAATGTTGAAGAAAGAGATTACTCTTTAAAGGTTTTATTACATTCTCTTACTGACGTTTCCCTTATTAAAGCTGTCAGAACCCATATAAACGTCATACTTTTTAGAGTGATCTTAAATTAAATTCCCTTTTTATATATTTCTTTCTCTATATTACACTCTCACATAAATACCCTCTCACATTATACTCATAATGGTGCTAACATGTGTGTGCATTTATGTTTCCCACCTAGATTAATCATAAACACTAGAGTAGACACATGTGTTACACAGTCATTTGCATACCCAGATGTTCATACAATATTGAACATGCATAAATGTACATGTGTAAACATGCATGCAATTCCTAAGATAGATGTATATTATTTATCTGTTGTTCATTATCTGTTTTTGGACATGATTTATTTGTGTGCTTTCTTGGCCAGACCTCCTTCGTAAAAAGGATTGTAATCTAAAGGGATGTATAAATTAAGGTTGAATACAAAATAAACGATCATATGCTTTGATATATAAGCCAATACATGTCAAAAAACTAAAAGGTTCACAAACATGAAGTGAAGTCGTGCTTGTCCATGTAGTTTATTGTTTTGCATGCTTGTTAATGAAGTTGTTTTGAGCGTACTTGTCTGATTTATTTGCTTGTTTTCCTTATTTGCTTGTCAACTTTGTGTTTGTGCGTGTGTGTTTATGTGCACATCTCTTAAAAACTGTACGAGCTGAGCTGAGCTAAGCACAGCACAGAGACACACTGCATCTCCGATTCATCAGGTTTCCAACAGGTTGGGGAGTCATGGTGGAGGTTTGATTCGTACAGATGCAAATGTATATGTTAATTAGTCTGGCTTGGATTGGTTCAGAATGTGCTTTGCTCAGACTGTTTAACTCTCCAGTGAAGCACAGAACCTGTTTTTGCCTGTCCATGCTTATATTCGTGTTTTTCGATTCTGTACATCGTGTTTATTTATATGTGCATGGATCTACAGTGTGTGTGTACATACGTGATTATTGTGGGGATCTGTGTGTGCGCACAGTACTGATACTGCAACCAGTCCCTCTGTTAGAGTGTTAACAGTCCAGATGGTCAAATTAGCCGCTCCAACAAAGCAACAAAGTATCTACTCCAACACACACACACACACACACACACACACACACACACACACACACACACACACACACCAACATACACACACCAACCACCTGCTGGGTTTGTTGATACGGACTAAACATGGACATGCATGTTAGTCGGATAGTACAGATAGATATGCAGGCTGCATGAGAGAGGAACCAGTCAGTTATATCCCCCGCCTGTTTGTTACCCCTAATTGAGTTCTTTGACAAATGCATTTTTGTTAAACATAACATGAAGCTGTACTTGTTTTGCAGTTAGTGCCAGGAAAAACTTATATAAAAACATTGAATATACCATTTAGGTTACACATTTGCGATGACATATATATTATATTATTTAATATTTCACTGATTTAGTGGTTCTATTTGCAAATCTCATTCCTATTTATGTCCCATTTCCACTTTAATTGCTATTAGTGGAATCATTTTATGAGCCGGGTTCAGTGCAAACAGACCTTTTTTTTTTAGATGATGTTAACTGTGACTTATTACTGCAGCAAAAATAACTTCCAGGCATAAAAGCAACACTAGGATAAGCTAAGCATAAAGTTTTCAAGGAAGAATATGCAGCAAAACAAAAATAATGAGACGCAACAATATCGTTCATCTCCATTCAAACAACATGAAAGGAATCAAGAATCACATAATTGAATCACACTAGTGAAATAAGTGATCAACAGAATACTTCCACATTGTCGTCTAATTGCTGCTTGAAAAAAAGAAGCTGAATATTATATTACATCATCATCATCAAGAACATTAGTTGTATTTCCATCTCATTTGAATATCAAAATAAAATACTAAATACTTTTGCTGTAAAGCTAAATTAAATAAGCTAAATAAGTTTCCCTTTGAGTTATAGTTTACTCACACAAGACATTGGGAAAAAACGAATGACTGAACAAAAATAATACACATTTTCCAACAGTTGCCCACATTTTACATCAGGATTATTTATTAATTATACCATCATCATGAACTAATTAAGACATTCAAAAAATACCATCAGGTGGGGCCTTACTGTAAATTGAGAAAAAAGGACATTAATGTACCATACAATACTTTCATCATTTTGTTGTTAGCCGATGTTTAACAAACTGCTCTGTGGAACTTGACACATCCCTTTCAGTAGGAAATTAAAAATAAAAGAACATTGAAAAATATTTTGAATATCAAGTGTGTTTTGAGCTAAATTGGAAAAGCTGTTGGAAGGGAATAAAGTTATGTTTGTGTTGCATTATTTAACTTAGCTTACAGCAATACTAAGGCACATAACCCTTTTGCCTATTTGCTCACCAACACACAAACACATACACATTGCTCAAAGTTAACCCAACAGCTATGTTCTTCAAAGTTTTCAAAAGTAGTGCTTAAAGAAAAAAGTAGACTCCGAAGGTTATGGAAATCAACAATTCTAAACAGTAGTGTCATTTCAGGAAAGCCAATAAAATATAGCTGTGGGGTTATTTATATAGAGGGAGGAAGGAGAAATGTGAGTGACAGGTAAAGATTAAAAATACCAAAGACAGGTCAGGAAAGAAAGAAAGAAAAGATACATACATTTACTCTTAACAGCAGTAATGTATAAGAGAGAGAGAGACAGAGCACAGATGCATCGTGTTGTGATGTTGCAGTATTTGTACAGGTCCATCTGTTGTCTGTGTGATGTTCGGAGTGTTAATGTCAAGTTTAGTTTCCGTGTTTCTGTGAGAATTAGGATTGTATTTGGAGTGTAGTGCTGTCCCTGTCTGCCTAACTCTCTGTCTAACCCGTCTGTCCCTTTATCGCCTGCTCTGTACGTGTTTCTCCTTCCACCTGTTTCTGCCCCCTCTAAAGTGGAAAAGTGACCAGACAGGCAGGCAGGCTTCCAAAAACTAAACTAAAACTGGAGACGTCTGGTGCAACAACCAGAATGACAGACAGTTCAGACGTATATCCCTCAAGGGAGAGTCTGGTTGCTTTGTCTGTGCCTAATAGTAACTTGTCTGTGCCTGGCTCTCTACCTGTCTGTCTCTCTGTGTAGTAAATGAAGGAGGTGTGAAACATGCGTCTAACTCCTGCCCTGACCCAGGAGAGCCAGAGAATGGAAAGCGGCATGGCAGCGATTTCAGGTACAATGTTCACATGAGCATATTTGTATTCACAGATAGATACACACACATGCAGGTACATAGAGTATAAGCATTTACAAAAATATTGTGTCTCTATATTTTTTCTTGTCTGACTCTGTGTGTCCCCTTTGTGTGTGGATTATGTGTTTGTGTGTGTAGCATTGAGTCTATGGTGCAGTTCACTTGCGGAGAGGACTATGTTCTTCAGGGCAGTAAAACCATCAGCTGCCAGAGAGTGGCGGAAGTCTTCGCAGCCTGGAGTGACCACAGACCGGTCTGTAAAGGTAAGAAATACAAATGAATTACATCTTAGTAACATACTGTACATACAGATGGAGAAAAAGGCACTATGTGAAGGTAAGAAAACACTTGCAGGGGTGCCCACACTTTTTCAGCTTGGGAGTTACTTTTAAAATGACCAAGTCAAAGTGATCTACCTACAGGGCCGCCCCTGCCCAAAGTCATGTGGTGCTAGTGGACTGCGAGCACCGGAACCTCGCAGCGGCGGAGAAACTGTGGCGCACTTACACTAATTGCGCCGCATTTGCGCTTCAGATGAGGAGGTGAGGCCCCCTCCGCGAGGTGAGGGCCCACGCAGTCTGCGTGATCTGCGTCTAGGGAGGGTCTGTCTACCTACATTAAAAATGCTAAACATATATTTATTTATATATATACTGAGTATACCTTATGTTGGTGTACCTTGCATAACTGCATGAACCCGTATGGCACAATACAACTCAGTACATTGTTGGTCATTACATCAATTTTCTACCCTTTCTTTAGTAGAATTGTATAAATTGGAAGGCTAACTAGGTAATCAGCTCGCCGGTGATTTGCAGCTGGCGCGGTTGACTGCGCATGCGTGGTGAACTGCGTGTTAGAAAAGATGAGATCTCAGACTGGCTTACCTGTACGTCAATCAAGTGGAAAATGCCATAGTAAGGTTGGATGATAGGCTAACTTTTTTTTATTTATTTTTTTCAATGCCTTGCGATCTACCCACACTACCTTCGACGTATTGGGCACCCCTGCACTAAAGCAGGGGTTCCCAAAGTGGGACCCCAAGTGGGGGTCGCGAGATGATTACAAAATGAAAATGTAAAATTAAAAACATTTAAAAAAATATATATTATCAATTTTTTTAATTATTATTAATAATAACGTTTGCATAGAAATTGTTCAGAGGCGGACTGGCCATCTGTATAATTTACCCGCAGCGAGGCTCCCCCGTTGATAATCCACTAGCGCAGTGTTTCTCAAACTTTTTCATACCAAGGACCACTTAACCAATAAAAAAACACTCACGGACCACCTAACTCCACACATATCCAAAAACAATAGGCCTGCTTACCACTCCAACAGTACATAACAGCCAAATAATGACAGCTTAACCTTCTCTATATCGCCTCGTTCACACAATAAATCAACAATACAACTACAACTACAGATTATATAAGCATTTAGTTCAAATGCGATTTAAAATGCTCAGGTTTTACACCTCTTATGAAATGTAGACTACATTTATTACGGAGTTTATGTCCGAGCCAACAGACTCACAGATCGTTGGCTACTGAGAGAAATGCAAAACACACCGCATGTAGTACGACACAAACCTCCGCTGTGGGTTTCAAAGCAAAATACAGTAACACTATGGTCGCAGGCCCAAGTTTAACTCTCTGAGGTCTAAGCCATTTTTTCACATGTTAGGCTCGCCTGGGCTTTATTTGTAAAAATGCTATTAAAACATGAACCTTGGTGACCATCGGGCTGGCCTGCATGGTCTGCCTACAAAACAAAAATTAAAAAACGTTTATGCAGCCCCAACAACAGCCTCTGATCATCCACAGACTTCATGCAATGCTTCATTGGATGCATATATTAGATAATAATCTCTATCTCACTCCTAACACATCTAAATCTACTTTCAGCATGGATAAATGTTCATAAAATACATCCATTGGTTGTTCTATATGCTTCTTGAAATCCTAAAAAAAAACACATAGTTTTTCTAGAACAGATTACAAATCGCCATCGAAGTGGCAACATGTGTGATGAAACTTAAGCTCGCTCCATTGTGGAGATATTCCCGCGAGAGTGCGGAAGACTTTAAATTATTTATTTATTCACTAGCACCACCCCCCCCCCTTTGTATTTTTTAGTTTGCAGTAGGACCAAAAAAAAAATCACAATTTGGTTACAAGCCTCTGGCTATACACTTCTGAATCAAAACACTCCATAATCCAAGGTTTGCGCCAACATGCTGCAGTTGTATGCTTCTTCCGGGGGAATTATATTAGTGATTAGTTCAGGACCCAAAATTACACCCTTTTTCAAAAAGACAATATACTGCCGATGAACACCACTTTGCACCATATCAATATTGCTCAATAAAACAATACATGGGGACAGGGGTACATTTTTCAAAATTCACTTTTAGTACTCTGATGAATAACATGTTTTCATTATGTAACTTCCCCGTACTGGTTCCGGTTTTGCGTCTGCCATGGGTTTAATCTCCAACACACACTCTCATCGGCCCACACGCGCATGAACAGAGGGAGCGGGACAGGGGGAGAGAGAGGGGGACAGGGGGGAGAGAGAGAGGGACATGGGGGGGAGAGAGAGGGCGTCTGTCATGTTAAATGCCAAAGTCGTTTGTCATGTCTGCCTTCACTAGGCTTCACACTCTGGCTGGAGACACATACTTTAACATAAAAACCAATATTCACTGGGTGTGGGTCTTTGTGTGTGTGTGTAAGAGAGAAGGACAGAGAACTTTTTCTCCTAACTAATAATCACAGATATAAAAAAAGTGAGGACCGGGAACAGAAGGAGGAGAGGAAGAGGGGCAGGGAACATCTGAAAAATGTCACACCTACTCTTTCTGCTTAAATTATATCCTTTGCAAAAGTAAAACTCACCATATCCATCACAAGACATTAGCATATGAACACCAGCTAGACTTTTGTGCAGCCGGGTGATGCAACATTTCTGAAAAACAGATTTAAAGTATTATGAACATAACTCCTCGAAGAACATTTCCCCATTTTAATCTTAGTGTAGGACCGAACTTTAAGAGGACACTAAATCAGTCAGACCTGAATGATGGTTTTGTGATGGGATAGTTATTGCTTTAGAAATGAATGCTTTTTTTCTGTAGCACCCTGGGAATGATTTGTGCTAACATGTGTCCTAGCTTCCTACACTTGCGTGTCTTCATGAGTCTTAGCTCTTCCCAGCAAGGATATACAAATGCTGCGATCGAGGAGAAGAAGCAGCTAAATCTGAAATCAGTTACTTATGATGTTTTTCAAACTGTGAGCCACATGGTTAAACATATCTGTGTAGGATACTTTGTTTCCTCACTCCATGAGTCTTTGAGGAGACTTCTCTCTCTTCACTCCTCATCTCCCTGCGGTGCATTTAAGGGATCATAGGAGATAGCGGAAGGGGAACCTCAAAAGATCCTAACAGATAGCAGAAGGGGAACAATTTCTGGAACTCTGCAGGAGAGAAGGCGTGAGGAAACATAAGTTAGCATGATTTAAAAGAACCAAAACCTTGCTCAGGGACCCGTGTCAGTGCTGAAGCTTGCCATCCGTGGATCCTGCACTCTTGGCTTCTGGGTAAATGACACAGTCCAACACAAGTATTCAATATTGGAGCGGCCCACAGGGGGACAGACCTTTGTTAAGCTTTTGTTAGGGTGACAGCTCAGATCCTTGTTAAGACAGCAGGATGTAACCTGGCCAATGGAGTAAGGATTTGGCAGTGTCACTTGGGCTGTGATTGGTCCCTGCCAATCAACCTTATTAACCAACTCATTATCAGGGATATTATAGTGCTGATACCCTCTGATTGGCTCTTTAAGATTGTTAATGGCTGTTAGGGACTCATCATCACTAAATACGTTTTAATGAGCAATTAAATATAGCGTCTGACATTAATCCAATCAAGTCTCACGTTTACCTGCATGTGATA
Organism: Trematomus bernacchii; assembly: GCF_902827165.1. Lineage (NCBI taxonomy): Eukaryota > Metazoa > Chordata > Actinopteri > Perciformes > Nototheniidae > Trematomus > Trematomus bernacchii. The sequence continues at coordinate 10,171,977 of NW_022987564.1, read as the reverse complement.
ATGGGCTAAGCCTCCCCAAAGGGAGACTGCAAATGACATTAAAGTCACTGATGTTGTCCCCTGAAACGGAATGGTTGAAAAGAATGGCCTCTATCCCTGGGAGGCAGAGCCATTAGCCCTCCGTCAGCAGAGATCTTTGAAGGAAAGTTATACAGACAGAGTGGGACACTTTCACAGATATACTGTAGCTTTGGAGTAGCAGGAGTTAAAGTTATTTCTGATTGAAAACGCATTGCAAGTATTTAAAGCACAAACAATTGTTCGGTGAGCCACGTTTTTGATAAAGCCATGACAAAGTGCACCATCCTGCTCCATGGTTGTTGCTAAGTAACTAGTGACTGCGCTAGTTGATCTCTGTTATTTTAAGACACTCAAAGCCCATTGAGGGCACTGTTACTCCAGCATAGTCCCATGGTACAAGCTGTATAACTCAATTAATCCAAGCCTATGCTAAAACAATAGAAAACACTTTTCATGATATGCGTTGATCACCGTTGACAAGTCTACACTTTACCATGAATGCTATTAAAGTATCCACAATTGAAGCTTGTTGAGAATATTGTTAAAATATAATATTCTGCTCATGCAAGTACTGCCGAGTGCCATTGTTTTGAAGTACAACTCTGTCCTACTTTGGTGAAACACAAGACATCCATCTTCAGAAATCCCATAAATCCCAGGATAACCGCATTGAGGTTGCTTGAAGGACAGGATTCATGTAACACTGGAATCATATCTTTTTGACAACACTACCACAGCTTTATTTTGAGATATATCCCAAGATCTACAAAAAAAGACAACAAAAAGGAAAAACCAACAACACTTTGCTACTGTAAACATTGTAAGTATACATGTAAAGCTTGAAATAGGATGTTTCGGTGATGGTGGCTTAGCTTAACAGACGATAGAGACTGCTTCTCTATTTTTAAACATGTTGAAATAATTCAGTTTTCCCTTAGGGACAAAAATCCAATATTGAAATTCTGAATGTGAAAACGCCTCAGAGGCAAGATAGTTGCCAGTGCAAAGATTATATACCATGAGTAGAATCAACGTAGCAGTTTTCTTAAATGAGTCTGTTGCTCTTACCATTCATTTCATTAGACTTTACTTTCACAGCTTTGGGATTTTCTAGGCATGCTCTTTTACAATGAATGCAAGTTCATGTATACGATTATGTGAACCACAACAGCAAACACAGCAGGATCTGGAAGGGGAGCTATAGAAGGACCACATTGTTAGCACAATACTCTAGTATAAGCACATATGGTGATGTTGGAGCTCAGTAATGGCCAGACATCAACTCATCTTTTGTTCTGTTTTTGATCAGCAGCTTTTTAACCCCTTAGAAAGAACCGTTCTAAGATTAAACAGCACCAAGAAATGCTACAAAACTTGTTTTAATCTTTTGAAGTTTAACAGAGACGCTGAAGACACCAAAAATACCTGATCATGCATAATGCTGAAGGATATCTGTCAAGTTCAGATACAAGTACAGTGAGTAACTTCATGTACAGTCAAATGTTAGTAAGACTGTGTTTATGTTGACTACATGGTATTTGACTAACAACATGAGACAGGTGCTACTCACAACTCAAGCATAAGTGGAAAACTACAAAGGTTGAGTACCTTTTTTGATAGAAAATATAATTAAGGTATGTTTGAAGAGGTCTGAGCTCATTGTATTCCAAAATGTGTTGGCCAGCAAAATGAAAAAGCTGCATCTGCATGACCACAACCTGAGCAGCACCACTCCACCCACCCTCGTGTGTTCACTTGTATCCACCAAATTACCAAGCAGACGCAAAAGCAGAAATATGTACTTGATCCCAATGAAAATTGCTGGGTGCCTCTGTTTGCACCTCTACTGGCTTCACGCATGTATGAAAAAAAGATTCCATTTTTGAATAAGTTCAACAGGTACGCTTCTGAGTGAGAGCATAGCAGCCATAATCGTGTTTCATTACATGTTCAGGTTATCAACAAAACAGGTTCTCTGACGCAGTGTCCTTATTTAGCCTGTTTGGGTTAAATCTCTTGAGAAAAAGGTGATGAAAGAAAGGCTGTGTCTAGCTCAACATAATTTGACCTTTACACACAGACCAGCCAATAGCTAAAGTGAAAACTCATGAATAGCATTGGGAGAGAGGCAGTCTGTCAGGAAGCATCAAGCCAAATGACTTATTAAAGGGTCAACTCTGTCAAAACACTTAAATACAGCTAAATGTGTCATTTGGAACATAAGTGAGAAAACAAAATGAATGTGTTGTGAACGTGTGCCCTTTATGTCACAACAGTGAACCAATAAAAAGAGACGGAAGCAAATAACAAGAGAGACACATAGTGGTATCACTTTGTTAAACACAATAAAATAATTCCAAACTAAATACAAATAAACTACAAAAACTGCAATCAAATAACAGTGTCCTTCTGTCCACTTCCACCACAAGTAATGGTAGAGAGACGCAGAGAGAGAAAGAGAGAGAGAGAGAGTCCATGTGGCACCTTGATTAATGGACAGATGGCAAGGCCATGAAGCCAACTCTGTGTGTGTGTGTGTGTGTGTGTGTGTGTGTGTGTGTGTGTGTGTGTGTGTGTGTGTGTGTTGTGTGTGTGTGTGTGTGTGTGTGTGTGTGTGTGTGTGTGTGTGTGTGTGTGTGTGTGTGTGTGTGTGTGTGTGTGTGTGTGTGTGTGTGTTACATGATCTGCCTGGATATACTGACTCAATGAAGGGTGCTATATGTCAACCCGATACAGACACATGCACATATATTGACTTAAATCAGGAAAGAAACTTCAGTGTATAGTCACTCCAGAACAACTTCACTAAATGACTGTCTCAGTGTGTGTATATGGGTGTGTGTGTGTGTGTGTGTGTGTGTGTGTGTGTGTGTGTGTGTCTACCCATTACAGCGCTGACTCTAGCAAGAGCCGTTGGAACGCTGTGTGCCAGCTTAATGATGTCATCAATCATTCCCCGTGTCCATTGGTCAGTCTATCCTCTCCTGAAGGCAGCCTGTTAGAGCAGTTTGGCCTTCATGCAGAAGCCTCTGATATTACCCACTGATCCATAGCTGAGTGTGAGCACATTAACTTAGGAACAACTTTTAATCTGAAGTGTATTTGACTCATTCATCCGTTTTCTGACTTTTAAATTCATCCAAGCTCAGATTTACTAGACTTGCTGGTACTAAAATGTTGACACACTCAACAACACACAGGGTACCTTTAATACAAAATGAATCTGATAGCTTGACAAGTAATATTTGTATTTGTGTACGGAAATAGAAGATACCCCCTAACCCTTCCTGTCTAAATCATGATTTGAGTCTTTCATTTTGGCTTACCTGTCTTTTGGTTACACACCATCCTTGTCAAACTTATTGAAACGAGAAATGTCCTTTTATAGTGACAATCCGTTGATCAAATATGTACTTTAATCATTAAGTTATTTGATAAAGAAATGACCATGTAGTTAACGATTTAAATCACCTCACTCTCACAGTCATCATGCACACTATTGATTGGTTCCTGAGTTTATAAGCTCTGAAGATACTATGCATGGATAGCTTGACATTTTTTCTCAATGTATAAAGATTACTTGAAACGGGGCATATTCCAAAACCAAGAGAAAATAATGTATTGGTGAAAAGTGTGAAGGTTCTTTAAAAAATCAAACAAGCCCAGGGTCAAAAGATGTATTTGTACCAAGAGGACATTCCCCGTTGAGAAGCCTGCCATTTTCAAATAAGCCCTTGAATCGTGTACTTTTGAAAACTCTTCCGTATGATTTGATTTTGTTTACTGTTTGCTTAACCTCACCTCCAATTCTGTCTATGCTCACTGGTTGGGGTGCAGGGTCAGGCAGATAATCTGAAACAGGTAGGGGTTAAGTGTCCTTGGTATGCTTCAGCAGGTATTTCTGTATGGGTGATTTAACCTGAGCCCTCCACTGTGGCGACAACTCACACAACCTCACACACCACAAAGGGCATCGGGCTGAGAAAGCAGCAGTTATAGACTCTAGTGAGAGGCAGGGATCAGACTGTACAAAACATTTTTCTTTCCGTGCCAGAAAGGAGAACATTTTTAACTTGAACAGCGTTAAGAATTTAAAGACAAACAAACATTTTCCCAGCAGACTTATCAGTGATTATGGGTTGTGTCAGTTATGCTCTGAAGCCATACTATGAATGCTTGGAGAACTGTGAGCAAGGGCATTGGAGCTACACTAAAGGCTTTGGCAATGTGATCCTTGCCTGAAACATCATCCCATTTTGGTCCGCATCCCAACAGTTTATATGAGTGTGTGTGTGTGTGTGTGTGTGTAAGAGAGAAAGAAGTGAGAATCCTAAGGGAATCTAGTTTATCTGATTGTATAAAACTCAAAAGAGGCTATATCGTTACACAGACGCACAAACACATACTGCACACACACACACACACACACACACACACACACACACACACACACACACACACACACAAACACACACACACACCCACAAGCACAAACACTTACTGCATTTCCTGCCTCGGGCATTCAATTAATCTCCCTGGTGATTCCAACAATATGCTTTTAGTAACAGATAGAGCTCATCAACATTTTTTATTTCATCTAGAATGAATTATCGCTTCAATGATAGTGTGGCCCTTTTGGCTTTAAGCCCCCTATCCCCTGTGCCAATAGTAATAATGATGAGAGAGAGACAGAAATGGAGAAAGAGAGACACAGTGACAGAGTTAAGCTCACATCAACCACATTTCAAGCAATGCAATTTAGTTTTTGTACAAGTTTTGACAAAAAAAAAACTGTAAACAAGTGCGAACACAAAACTGAAGCAACCAACTGAATAACAGAGAATTTAGCAGCTGAAGAGGCAGATATAGTTATTTGGACATGGTAGGTTGTTAAAGAGAAGAATCCAAATGAATGCTAGTCTCTCTGTGTGGATTAGTTAACCAACACTATAAGGGAGGTTAGCCATTTAATAAGGTGATATCATGTTGGGGAGTTCAATTAACATAGATACATCACCTTTTATTATCTTGTACTCTGGAAATTGTGAGGTAGTAATATAAGTTAGCATAATGTGGAAAAAAATCAAATAAGTGCTTCAAAAATGTACCTAAAAAGTCCATCTCTGATGAGTTTAAAATACAGAATATACAAGCAGAAAGGGACATAAAGAAAAGTATATATGAAGAGAGATAGAAAGACAAGTAGAGCGAGTCATCATAGAGTGAACTGTAAATCATGAAGTACGTACACTGGCTGATGAATAAAAGGCGAGTGAACTACAGAGAGACAGACAGATTCAAGGAGAGGCAAAGATACGGGTGGAATAATATAAATTATGAGATGTTAGCTCGTCGGGTAATTCCGGTGATAACTCTCTCTGCACTATCGCTATAGCAACACCGTGCCCACTCTGCTGTTGGCACGGTGATCGGATCGCAATTCGTTCAGGCCACGCTGATTGAGCTGTCAACGCACACGCATACACACCGTCTTACACAGGCACACACGTGCAACAGAAACACACACACACACACACACACACACACACACACACACACACACACACACACACTTCATCTCTATGTATCTATCACTTTATAAATTGCAGTGAGCTGAACAAGAGAAGGTCACCTGAAGATGCTTTGAGAGTTATAGAAACAAGCATCACCAGGGTTCAGTCAGGGGGAACTCGGGCAGCGATCCAGGATACAGAGAGACAGATTAGAGAGGTATAGGGGGTCTCTAAGGGGGTCTTGTACTTGTTCTGACACTCTTACAGCACCACACGGACACCACCTTACATCCAAAAACATCCCAAACACACTGCAGTATGATTATTTCACCTGCCCCCAATTCTAACCACTAAATCCCAGTAGTACTTTTTCTGGTGCTTGAAAGTATGCATTGTTGTATGAATGTAAATGTGGGAATTATGTTTGTATGCATGTCGTTGTAAATGTTCATTCATTTGCCAGTGTGAAACTGCTAAATGTGTGTGCGTGCAAGCCTACTGCTTTGCTTTGTTGAGTGTCTCTTGTCTTCACAGTATGTGTCACTTCATGTGCTTGTTTGTAAAATGTGACCGCATGAGCATTCAACCTTATGTGATTATTGTTTTGAGTGTGTATGTGTCTGTTCACTGTACGGTTTCCCGTGGCCTTCCGCTGAACAAACTAATTAAGGAACAAACACTGCTTCAAACCAACCAGAAAATTACCTCCCAACTCTAACAGGACGACCCAAGGACAGACAAGCAGGTCCTCTATCACATCTAGTCAGAACACACAGCCTAATACGGGCTTGGCTGGTTTATCCAACAACTACCATGTTACCATGTTACTTACCACTGATTGTAGCTTCAGAGTTAGTGTCTGTGAATATGTATGAATTTATATTGACATACAGATATATTACATTACATTACATGTCATTTGTTAGTCGCTTTTATCCAAAGCGACTTACATACATTCAGTACTGTGGGCAATCCCCACAGGAGCAATTTGGGTGAAGTGTCTTGCCCAGGGACACAACGACATGCTGACTGCAGTGGGACTTGAACTTGCTACCCCCTGATTCAAAGTCCAGCACTCTATCCACTGAGCCACAGCCGCCATATGCTTCTTCCGCTCTGCGCGGCAAATCTAGCTTCATTGATCAAGTTGACGAAAGCCATTATACATTGTCTTGTGATATCTACTGTAAGTTGAGCATTGTACAACTTCTGACCCAGCTGTAACATGTTGACTTTCAATAGAATATGAAACTAAATTGCTGGTGAGTGTCTGTATCTATCAATACTATCTAATCCTGTGGTATTTCACAGCCAATAGCTTCCAATTAAGTACTTCTGTCCAGGGAGATGTCACTGACAGTATCAATAACATCTTTCTGACCTTTTGTTCCTCTTTCTATTCTGGTATGCACTTATCTTTTCTCTTCCCTTCTCTGTCCGTCACCACACTTTCAGCATAGTCTTAGCTCCACTTTTAATTGTATTTACTACACTGCTGCTTTGATCCACAAGCTTTGCTATTTTTCGCTGTTGGATTTGTTCTGAGAGTGTGTGGCTAAGCCTAAACCTAATGCCTTACTTATAAAGGTAATTGTCTCTCTGCTGTAGTGCTGTGAATCAACAGTACACAAATGATGTTGCTAATACCACTACAGATTATACAGTTGCTACTAATAACAGTGCTATTGTTTTGTTTTTCTCTTCACAGTGAAGACATGTGGCAGTAATCTTCAAGGGCCGTCAGGAACCTTCACATCTCCTAACTTCCCAATTCAATATGAGAGCAATGCACAGTGTGTGTGGATTATTACTGCCTCAAATCCAAACAAGGTAAATCTCCCTCACTCTCTCCCTCTTTGTCTCTGTGTCTACATTTTAATTGTTGAAGTTATTTAACTTTGATTGACCAACACAACCATGATGATGTATTTATTATGACTGGAACTTGCCTCTACAAAAATACTTGATTGCCTAGTCTGTGGACACTCTGCTGGCAGCTTTCTTTAGAACTGCTTAAAGGGGACCTATCATGCAAAATGCACTTTTGTACGTCTTTTATACATGAATATGTGTCCCCGGTGTTCCAGGGAACTCACCAAGTGTCAGAAAACACAACCCTCTCTATTTTCCTCCATACCCAAATCTCTAAAAAAAGGGGCTGCAACGGATCTGATAAAAACTGATCCAGATTTGAACACTGTCCTGACGTCAGGACAGTAGCGCTACGGCTATTGGGCCAACTCCACCAATCAGGAGGAGACAGCCACGGCCATTGCCGTTCGAAAGAGCTGGAGACGTTGTAGTACATATGCCAGGCCTCTAGATGGTGCTGTTGCTCACAGAATCTGCCCTTGCAAAAACAGAGCTAAAAAATGTCAAATTGAGCAAAATGAGGCATGGCTAAAATGCATGGTCTGTTTGGTATTTTGAAAAAAAAAAAGTATAAATATGCCTTATAGGTATGGTCCTACACTATATTATTCAAATATAGCATGATAGGTCCACTTTAAACAAACAACAAACACACAAAACTGCACTTTCTTGGATCCAAATGTAAAACCCCTGCCATGACAAATGTGCGTCAAACATCCAGGTCGCGGCTACTAGATGGATCATTGCAATATAGTCTGCTTGGTAAGAAAAAACACATCTAAGTCTGGTTTCAATCGCGATCAGAAGACCTCAGTGAAAGCAAATATGTGTTATTTCCAAATAGGCTTCTTTGTCAAATTCAGGTACAGCATGGATTTGATTATTGGAAATCTTTTTGAAGACTTTAACATAATGAGTTGGTAGAGAATTTGAGTTGCATTGGCATAGTAGTGCTTTTGCTGGCGGCAATCTGCTGGTAAAAATCACCTAGTTCAGTTATTAAGTCAGCATCCAGCAACACAACTAATGTGCAGTAAATGGGCCACAGCCTGTGAAGGACCCCCAACAGCCCTGAAGACCCCCACCCCCTCTGCTGCAGTGCCAACCCTGTCCTGAGCCACCTTGTGTCATGAGCGTACCCCCCCCCTCCGGTTTCCCCTTAGGTAACACTATTACCTCCCTCAGCTTCTTGCCGTTGTTTACACTTTTTTTTACTGGCCACAGGCTCGGCTGTGGTCATGTTGAAAGTCGTGTGGAGGCAATCCCTAAATCATAGATATGCTCTGAATTCCGTATAGAGCACCATCACATTTTACAGGTGAATGTGGGGCCTATGAAATGTTAAATAAGCAACAGCAGCATCGGCAGAGGCAAGAGTTATAAAGTCTGCCTCTTTGAAAAAAAAGTGTGTTGAATAGTATTCATCAGTGAGTACACCATGTCATGTTTGAGCGTAGTAACTCATCTCAAGTTGTCTGCATGAACTAGCTTGAAGGCTCTGCTACATTTGAATTTCATGCATTCTATGTAATTTTAATCAATATAACAGTCGTCCTTACACGCATTTACAAAGTAAGTTTAGCGGCGTTTTTACATTATTGAAACATGTAGGAGGTTCTGTAAATGATATGCTAGTCAGAGCAAATCAGCATCTAATTCTGTGGGATTGGTTAATCCTGCAAAGGGGTAGATGATAGGCTGGAGGTGAGATGAAAAACTGGGATTGGTCGCTCTATTTCCCAAGAGAAATCTGATTGGTATTCAGGAGACACTTCCTTATTCCACTCAGGGTCACTGTGGTGACCGCTCTGTCGTCAATAGCAACACCTGCGTCAGCACCATAGGGACACACATACAAATATGCGTACACACTCACATGCACAGCCACACACAGATACTTTAATAATCATATTATCTGAAATACACTCTTTTAACATCCACATAAATACATAACAGCCACATATAAACACACACGTACACTTTGTTCTAACTCAGCAACCTTTGTCTCTCTCTCTTCTCTACTCACACACACACACACACACACACACACACACACACACACACACACACACACACACACACACACACACACACACACACACACACACACACACACACACACACACACACACACAGCTCTCCCTGTCACAGCCCAAGGCCTCTGGTTTATGGCCTGGAGCAATACATTCTCTGTTGAAGGCTACAGTGTGTATGTGACTGTTGAAGGCTATGGTTCTAATACCCTTCTGCACCCTTTGGTGTGTGTGTGTTCATGCTTGTGTATGTGTGTGTGTGCATGCGTGTTTGTGTATGTGCACACGAAGATTGAAATTAATGTGTTTCTTTCATGGATGATTATGGATGTTGCAAAACACATTGACCTGTATGAACACCAGATCAACTGAAGCTGTGTCAAGTCATTTTTATAGCCCCTTATCTTTAAAGGATATACAGAAAGTACCTTATCATCTACTGTAATGTTCTATTTTATTTCCTGAACATGTCATGCACCATACTGCACCGCATATGTCATACACTATAGTGAATCATGCATGTCTTTTATCACACTGCATCATGTAAACTAAATGTCATGCACAATGTATGACACGACATCACATTAAAGGTCTTCACGGGTCTGTAAATGTGGACAGCACCTGACCTTTAGAAAATGGACGTCCATTTCAAACAAATACAGACGTGGATTCCTAGGGGCTAAGACACACATGAACCAAACTGACCCTGTTCCAAGTCCGGCCTATCATGCCCTATTACTGAAAAGCAACTGGAAAGATGGTTACATTACATTCATCAGTTAGACTTATGCTTATATAAATTGTATAGGACAGACAAATGGAGGATTATTACAATACTAAACCCATTAAAAAAGTAATATAAAGTTACAAAGCATGCAAAAGGGATAAGCGTGACAAATCATTCAGAATAACTCCAATCTATCTTTTTTCATTTTTCATCCGTCTTGGCAAGTTGTTTTATTCATGTGGGACACCTGTGAAGAGGCACATATGAGAGTGTTCATATTAATCATACCATAAAGAAACAGAAACCTCAATATGTAAATGCAGATCTAGCTCATGGATTTACATCTCCGGTTCTGTAAGACTTGTCTTTCTGCCGTCAGATTAATGTCATTTGTTTCCCTTGGATTTCTGGCAGAATCTGTAGAAATATGTTTTAAAGTTTGTGAAGCCAACAGCGTTAATCAATCAATTTGATGATATAGATTTTTTCCAAATTTTACATTTTGACATGCATTATGATTTAAAGGATCAATCCAAGTGGTATTATTCTGAGAATAGCTGTGCTTTAACAAAGCCAATTCCAGGCAAAAGATCCTTTGGAGGCTTTTAATAAATGGGGAAATAAATCACACAAATGGCTTAACCATTTATCACAATTTAGCAAAAATACTTAGCTTCCTTGGTCACCTTCTAGTTACAACTCTGCTCAGGGTGTTTGTTAAGGACATTTCAGTGTTTGTAGGTTCATGATGGTTTAAGACATCACATGTTGTCACAGTCAGAGTGAGTACTTGCAAGAGGAAATTGCAGGTTGGGACACATCTTGTGGAGTCAAAGGTAATTTACTGGTACAAAAGCAGGTTTTTGCTGGGCAGGTGGTGAAGGCAAACAAACAGCGGGGAATTGGCAGATAAACAACAGGTCACGGGCAGGAAAATAGTCGAGCATTGACGATCTGGCGCACTGGCAGTAAAAAGCTGTCCTCAATTAGGAGGCTGATGAGGGAGCGAGGGGCAGTTTAGTTGGCGGGTGAGTGGTCAGTTGATCTCCTGCGGGGAGAAGGCAACGATAAACACAAACACTGAGAGGAGAGGAGGGTCAAGGTGCAAGCACAACACATTCAGAGGAGAGGATCGTCCAAACTGAGCCTCCTCTCCCACTAGCAGAAATGTGCTTTTTTCTATAACTTGTTTACTTCTCTCCCTATTTAATACTTTACCCCCTTTCCTCATTCCTCCTGTATCATACGTATTCTCTTTGTTACACTCCTTCTCCCCCCCCTCATTCCCAGAGGCTGTGTCCTCAGAATTACCCAGATTCTTCATTAAAGAGCTCAGCCTGAAACCAGCAAATTACTATGGAGAAAGAGAGACTACAGACAGGGAGGAGGGGAGCACGCGTATCACTTTCTCCATTGCAGCCATTTCCACACATAGTCTACATTTCTCACTTTCTCCTACTCGTTCACTGGTAAAGAGACATAGAGTTTCTATTTTGTCTCAGTCAGCCACATTCCCTCTCCGTCTGCCCACCTCTTTGCTCCTTCTCTCTCAGGTTAGATGTTAATAGGGTTCTATAGCTCTCTGATGTTATTGCTTCATTTAGTTTTGGCAGAATGAGCCTTTAGAGCCAATCCATTCTCTCCTTTTCTCATTTAACCTTGGGGACGGTATGACGAGAGGGCCATTACTATACCTCTCTCTTCCCTTCTTTCCTATTCTCTTTTTCAACTTCTCTCAGAAATAAGATCTTACTGTACTATTATCTTTTTCTTCATTTTCCACATCATTAAGTTTCTCCTTTTGCACTTCCCATGTTCCCATCTTCCATGATATAAACAAGTCAAAGCACCTTACATTTGTTGAAACTTCATGTCTACTGTACGTGTCGGCTATTTTAGAGCTCACTTATAGAGCAGAAAGAAACTAAAGTAGTGAACATGCTTATGCTAGATCTGCTTTATGAATTGACAGCCTTACAGTAAGTATAAACTGGCTTTGAGCCACTTCACACACATTGGCATGCACAGTGTCACTCACAGGCTGTGGATACAAGAAGACTGCTGCAGTGCTGCCATGCTGCATATTTAGTTATCACTATGCCCAAGGAAATGTAATGCAAGGGCATTCAGGAAGGAGGAGGAGGTACACTTTTGGATAGGCTTCCTTTTTACTAATTTACAGGCATTTAATTCATTTATGCCCTGTAGGTCTACAGAAATCCAACATACACAGAGAAGCCATGAGGCCGAAATAATAAGATCATAAAAAAACACTGCATAATCTCCTTTAACCCTCTGAGACCCATGGGGCCGTATACGATCCCAAGTATCACGTTGTGTTCAAAGCGTTATAACTTCTCAGCTGTTTGAGCCAGAGACATGCCGCATTTTTCCTCTTAAACTACAGAAACGGCAATAAACAACTCTATTAAGATTTTCATTGAGAGGCGTTAACTTATTTCGGTGAAACGGATGTGCGTAAAGTTTTAAAACGATTGCTTATCGTTTTGTATGTTTTATAGGTCTATTCTCATCCACCATCTTTGTTTGTGACGTAAAGAGTGTAAGAGTCACGTTTCTGAATCGGACACTCTGAGTGGATGCAGTCACAGCCAATCGGAGTCTGATTCAGAGGGCTGCCTGTCAGTTCCGTTATGTGTACTGAAAAGAGAGCCGGTATAATATAATACATTATTTTAGTGTTTTGAAAGTAAACTGAGGTATGGCAAGGAAGTTTACTACAGCTGAGGCTTTGGAGCTGATTTTTCAAGGGGACGATGTTGATGAAAATTCAGACGAATCTTCTCAGCATGCCATGTGTGATTGTGGAAAGGAACTACCATGATATATATCATGTGTAGTCTTGACAAAAAAAAAGACAATTCCTGGCAGAAAAAGGCTCATGGACACTGCCCAAAAGAATGGGCATAACTAATGAACAGAAGTGCTCTTGTGAAATGTGGGCAACAAATCTGTAAACACTAAACAAGATTAACAGAGGAGCTTAAAGAGGCAGTTATGGTATGTCAATGTAATTATTATGGTATGATGTTACCTTAAATCATGACACACTGTAACCAAAATACTTTCAGCGTTTCCCATACATCGATTCATTTGTGGCGGGTCGCCACAATTAAATATCGTCCGCCACAAATAGATCTCATAAAAACATTTTTTTTTTGGGAGAATAAACCCCACAGATCCTCAACTCCGGTGTGTCTCACTCATTATGGGGGTGCGGTGCGGTGCCCCCACAAATAGAATCAAATTATGTGGGAAACACTGGAAGAAGTCAGAATCTTCTAATCAGTTCTGATACAATGATAATAAATGTGTGCAATTGTCTGTGTTGAATTTTTTTTTCAATGTTATGGTTAGCAGTTCTTTTGAATGAAATAAGTAAAAAATGCATGCTCCGTTTTTAAAAAAAAGAGATGTTTATGGGCAAATATCCCATATTATATTGTATTGGTCTCTAATGACTGGCATATATCATTAGCTGAGGTTGTGCTGATTTCTGGGATGTGTAAAACTGTATTATACTGTAAAGAAATGACAATTTATAAGGCAAAACACAAAAATATACAAAAACGGAAATGTCCTATGTGGGTCTCAGAGGGTTAACTTTCTGTTAGTGATTAAAATGGCGTGCTCCTGCATCTTCTTGAAAAGACGAACAGTGTAGCACCTTTTTAGGTCTCTGGTTAAAACTTAATAGCAATGTGATTTAAATGCATTTTCAGTACAGTTGTTGCATAGCAACAGTACAAGCTGTACTTTGTGTTTTCTCTCAGGTTTTTGTTTAGAGTTGGCATCTTCAAAGGAGCCACTGGAGGAGTCAGCTCAATGAAACAGAAGTATTGGGGGAAGTTGCAACAGGCTCTATCCATCAGTTTTCATCAGCTGAAGCCAGGTCTTCACACAATGGAGCAATTTATACCGTCCAAACAGAAGCATGATCAAAGGGAGGGGGGGCAGAGGGTTTACTGTATACTGTCGGACAATTCAGTATCCCCCGCCCTGTCTCACTCGCCAGGTGTTTCTGATATTCCTATAGTACCTGCATCTTCAAACTATCCCTAGATCTTAAATGGGTATATGGGTAGGGAGGAGCCTGCCCCACCTCATTGTCTCCACGACAACCAAAGGAAGTGCTTTATCAAGCAGAAATCCAATTCTGTCGCCTCATTGGCTAGAAGCCATAGATGGATGGAAAAAGGGGAATACAGCAGCCAATTAGAACGAGAGAGGCCGAGAGGGTGACAGCAAGAGAGAGAGAGAGAGAGAGAGAGAGAGAGAGAGAGAGAGAGAGAGAGAGAGAGAGAGAGAGAGAGAGAGAGAGAGAGAGGAGAGAGAGAGAGAGAGTAGAGCTCATGTAGATCTATCGAGAGAGTCCTCCTCTCTCTCTCCTCTCATCTCCTTTGTCTTTTTGCTATGAAAAAACAACCTATTATGGTAGATGTGAAATATGTAGAGTGTTCAGTTTCATCTATCACACACACACACACACACACACACACACACACACACACACACACACACACACACACACACACACACACACAAGAGACACAAAAGGCACACATCAACAGTAACCAACCAGCCTCAGTAATGAGTTCAAGTATAAGTTGACTTCAGTTCAGCTGACACATTCTTAGATACACACGCATACATGGGCACAGTATAATGTATTTCAGCTGTGTTTAATGCTGTGTGAACAGTGCTGATGTGGCATTAGGGTGTAAAGGACGTGTACAAGGAGGTTGGACCAGCCCTTCTCTGTCGCTACTCTCTGCAGGTCCGCTCCATTTCCTACTGCAGATCAAAAAAAGCAAAAAATATGTATTTCTTGATAAACTAAATAGGCCACCATTGGTAGCAGTTCTCATTATATACTTCTCAGTAACTGCTCCCCTTAAATTAAATGTATTCTGTAGATTTTGGGGATTTATTAATGCATTTATTGCCATCACCATGCTTTGTCAAGACTCTTTTAAATTCTATCATTTTATAGGCCAAGTTTCACTTTTCTGAAAATAACAAAGCAGGGTTGAGGAAATATTCCCAACTGCATCTTCAAAAGTAATCCACATAGCTACATCAGCATCTAGCAAATGAAAAGCTTTCTTTGTAGACACACAGATCAACTATAGTGGCACAGTGGCAAATCCCTGCTGTGACTATTTGGACGTTTTAGGAATATTTTCCCGTCAATTAGCACAAGTCTGAAGTTCTTCAGTAAATACCAACAAAAGTATGAGACCTTGAGGCACGTGCAAGTCCAGAGGGATTTGTTTTATGACATGACATATAGTGTCTTGTGTGCTGGCATGAAATCCAACCAGTAAATCACTTTTCACCAAACTCAACATGTAAATATAAAGCCAGCTGCTTATTGAAACAAGAGTGTGCAACATTAAAAAGTATACAACATGATATTTTAATTCATATAATCATAATGATTAACCCTTTAAATGCAGGATCTGGTCTTGCCTTTAGATAAAGTAAAATTCTCAATATATGCTGGTGTACCTCATTTATTGTCAGAATTGCAGTTGTATTTAAAACCTGCTATGTGCTAATAGGAGAACTGTGATAAGTGGGAAAATGGTGATAATGTAATCACAGAAAAAGACGCATTCATCTCCACAAAGCTGTTCATGTCGGTATAAATTAGGGTTTTTTCGTGTGCATTTGTGTGTGCTTTAAAATATGTGTGCTTGACTGCCTTTGTGTGTGTGTGTGTGTGTGTGTGTGTGTGTGTGTGTGTGTGTGTGTGTGTGTGTGTGTGTGTGTGTGTGTGTGTGTGTGTGTGTGTGTGTGTGTGTGTGTGTGTGTGTGTGTGTGTGTGTGTGTGTGTGTGTGTGTGTGTGTGTGTGTGTGTGTGTGTGTGTGTGTGTGTGTGTGTGCTTGCTAGAGAGAGTTTAGCAGGTTAGTAGGTGATGCTTAATCCAATCTGCCTTACATGCCGATAAGGCTGAGTCAGCATTGTTGGTGTCAGACAGATCAATGCTACATCTCAGTAGGCCTCCCCCCCTCCCCCTCTCATTTAACCCCTTTATGGTCATGTCAGGTTACGGTGGTATTGGCGCTTTCCAGCTTGCGTGATTTCATCTTGGTAATTATCTACAAAACGAAAACCTGATTATGTTTCCACAAGAAAATTGGTGTTAGATGAGCTTCTTGTTAGTAGGAAATAATAAATTAACCCCATGAAAAAGAGCAAATAAGGCTATATGCTAACAGATAAGCAGTTACACAGCGGGTGAGTTGAAAGGCACGGCTACATTTTTCATTTGTTACTTTTATTTTCATAGATTAGTGGTCATAGTGAGGAAAAATAGTTGATATTTGATGTCCCCAGGTGTCCAGGTTGCAGATAGTAAAGGGGAAAAATAACTATATTTATGTTGCCTGAGTCAAAAAGAATGTTTGAATACAAACTACAAAAACAGATGCTCATAAATAAGAAGATATTGATATGTACGTAAATATGCTTAGTGTTAACTCGCCAGACTCAGACCTGTGTGATGTTTTGGATGTTTTTGAAGTTCTCCAGCGGAATATTGAATATGGAAATCTGTAAATCCCTCACAAGGAAATGGGAAGTGGAGGCAGAGAGGTTTCAGTCTCCCCCGAGGGTCAAGCAGGAATTCTAGTTTGAGATATTGCACATTGCTAGCATCAAAGGTGTGCTCATTATTACCCATTAATTCTCTTTGTTGCCACCTCCTCTCTCCTTGTTCAATCTTCTCCCTTCTCTCAATTTCCTCTCATCCTTTCTTTTTGTGTCTCTTCTGCTTCCCTCGTCTTCTTTTCTCTCTTCTGCTCTGCCAAATGTGTTTCTCTCTGGTCTTAGATGAAACAGAAAGTGTTGGTTTAATAATCCCTCATACCAAGTTTTGAGCTATGTGCTGATTCGCCCAGCTTCAAGTGCGGCTCAGGAGGAGTTCCTCATCTCTTTCTAGTTCTTCTTGTAATACTGAATGAACTCTGTTGAAGATATCATGACACAGTTCTACATCATTTGAACTGATGTTCTCAGAGGTTGCTAATGTTTGTTGTTTTTTAAGGATCTTTTTCTTCTTTTCCTTCTTCCTATGAATTAAGCAAGTCTGACTTACCTATATTCAAATACAGTAGCAGTCGATTGACTTTAACTGAGTTGAGCGTGAAGTTGCTTGAAACTGACATGCTGCTTTTTTTGTTTGTGAACTTTAGGTTATCCAGATCAACTTTGAAGAGTTTGACCTGGAGATAGCCTATGATACTCTGACCATAGGGGATGGAGGGGAGGTGGGGGATCCTACTGCTATTCTGCAGGTGTAAGTAAAACAACAACCTTTCATACAATCCCATATATATGTATATATATATGTACTGCAGTATTTTAGACTTTTTTTAGAACATTTTAATTATCCAAAATATGTTATATTCTTTATATTGTTTATATTTGATGTAATATTTTTCATTTTATTTTTATTTTTAATTATTAATTCTCTATTCCACTTTTTAAGTATTTGTATATTTAATGTCTGAACACACTGCTGCTTCTGTAACGAAATAATTTCCCAAATTGTGATCAATAAAATATATATCTATCATCTATCTATCTATCTATATGCCATGTGAAATTATAAAAACATGCTTTGTTATATCATTATTTTCTGAATCGGAGAATCATGTCAAAGACAACCTGAAAAAAGTGAACTACCTGCTTGTAAAAAAAAACCCAGTGAGAAAAATATTCCGGGTATGTTTAACTTATAATTCTAAAAAACCTCACACAACCTTCAAATAAGGAAGTTAACAAAACCAGAACCAAAGCTTCTGTATTTTCTTGAAAATCCTGCATTTTAAGTCAGTTGACTTCTTAAAGCTGTAATGATGGGATGCATACAGAGCAGGCCCTGCTGCCGTACCAGACAGATTATGTCTACAAAACAGCTTTACCAAAGTAATGTGGTGAGATAAACTCCTTAAAGGTGAATGTAATAACTTGCAGAAAATGTGCTGCCTTAACTGCGATTTTGCATTTGAGTAATTTTATGAAGCAGGTGTGCAACTCACAGAGTATTTCCATAATGGCCAGCTGCCGTCGTGAGCAGCAGCGTTATCGTCAGACTATCAAACGAACGCCTCACAGCACAGTTAACATGTTTCACAGAAACTGC
Organism: Trematomus bernacchii; assembly: GCF_902827165.1. Lineage (NCBI taxonomy): Eukaryota > Metazoa > Chordata > Actinopteri > Perciformes > Nototheniidae > Trematomus > Trematomus bernacchii. The sequence goes on along the minus strand of NW_022987564.1, from coordinate 10,153,637 downwards.
AAATGACCAGAGTTAAAACTTTTCTTTTTATACTCTGTCCATTTTCATTCTGGCTCTTGATTTAAGTCATCACCTGATAGCTAGCTTGAAATCCTCCATCTTTTTTGGCGCACTTTGTCAGATCGTAAAAAAGCAGTTTGCATCATGTGTAACCGTTAAAAAGATGGACTGTTTCTGGATTTTGGGAATGCTATTCCGTGCCCAAAAGGATAACAGATGTAAAGCCTTTGCACAGTTGATGATTTGAATTCAGTGCGGAGTCAATCACTGATAACTTTCATGCCTAAAAGGCGTTGGCAACCAGAAAAATGGCTAGATAGTATGAATGTACTGAGAGCAGTCTGCTGTTCTGAGGCAGCATTCTGCTTCCCCAAAGCAACCCAAATCAAAGCATTCATCCACTGCCAATTTGTTCACATTGAGAGCGGCACTTGAACATTTCCGTATGGCCTTGATTGGAGTGATGACAATTATACTTTTTAAAATAGTGATTATCATGGCTATGATTTAATATGAATGTATTTTGTGCTCCAGACTATCAGGAAGCTTTGTTCCTGACCTGATAGTCAGCCTGACCCACCAGATGTGGCTTCACCTTCAGTCAGATGAGAGTGTCGGATCCATAGGATTCAAGATCAACTACAAAGGTAAGAAATTAGCATTTGAGAGAGATGGAGAAAAGTAAATGAATATAATGTTCGTGAGAGGGTTGAAGAAAGATTTCTAACCTTAAAAAAAGGTGAAAATACTTTTTTGTAGACTTTTTCAGCTGCCTTTCCAGTGGTTGTGTATGGTACCAAAGCATTTTGGGCCAGTGTCATGATGAACGCGGAAGTTGCCTCAAAGCCCAGCTCCACTTCTATATTATTATATTTACAATATTATGAAACAAGCCTAAATGAAGAAAATAAGAAATATCAAATGTGTGGAGTGTGGCATCTGAAGGTATCTTTTCCTATGGAAAATATTTGTTAAGATTTTTCAAGCTATAGATCAGTGATCCCAAAATGTTGGTACGCCTTCCTTTGTTTATAGGCGAGCTGAGCTTGAACACAAGAGCCTTGCTGAGAAACCTATCAACTGATTTCTAACTGTCCCAAGTATTAAACTTGGTTAAATATTATTATAGAGAGCTAATATACACATACACATCACAATATAATGATGTAACAAGTAGTCGTTAATTATTTAAATATTAAAAATATTAGAATTGTTGTGAACAACGTGAAAGTCTGACATACAGTAGCATGAACCAGTGAAGCTAGAGTTAACTAAACACAGTAAGACTTGGTAGTGGATTTAAACAGATCAAGTTCAACTTTGAAATGGCTTCAATGTCCACAAAAAGCCCAAAGAGTTTAAAGTCAGATAAGCCCTTTAATGCTCAGTCACAGTATGCAGTTGAGCTGCCGTGTGGCTGGAAATAAATAAAAACAACATGATACTAGGCTGGTTATATCAATCTGGGATTTACCATCAAAGAGAAGCTTCGAAGGCTTTGTTCAGGCTCGGTGTCTCTTTCATTGTTTTGTTTTCTGCAGTGGGATGGTGTTCTTGAGAAATCTTGGTTTAGTACATATTGGTACGGGGTCTTGGAAGTTTGGCAACTTTTGCTTTAGTGCATATCTTAAGGCTATATATGGTCTTTTTTTTGTTGGGTTTATATTTCATGTTCAAATTAGACGTGTATCTCACAACACCTGCCTTGTATCTTATTATAAAACAGTTTGCATCTCTTCTGTTGATTTGGCTCTTGCGAGACCTTTCCAAAGTTCCCTGCTTGATGGATGTAGTGCGACTCTGATTACAGTCCGTGAAACACAGAGAGGTGAGCTTTGCAGCACAAATTAACTTTGTGTTCCTCATTTGGGTGTCATCACCGGTGGATTTATTGTCATAATGAGGTCACAGTGCTGACTCTGCTCATGCAGTGAGTTCCTAAAGTGGCAGGACAATGGCACATTGCTTTGATATATCTGTGCCCTTTATTCTCCTTGAGTTTCAATGTGAAGTTCAAATAATACAGTACAGTGTGGAAATTGCGGTTAAAAGCGGTCTCCCATGAAAACAACATTTGAATGAAATTGTAGTACAGAAATGCTTAAGATATAGGATGCATTTGACATATTTATACATGGCATCCAGAGTGACAAAAACACTGGAAATATTTTAACTGGATGTATATTATCCTTAAGTTTGACTTGTTCACTCAAATCCAAATACCATGAAGAATTACATCCACACTCAAAGCAAAATAAATGTGTTTCTCTCCGATGGGCTGGCTCCATCACCCACAAGATTTACTATAAAGGAGGACGCCTGTAGTATTAGTAGGTGGCTTTGAGATATCTGTGTGTTTTTGAGAATGAAAAGGGTATAGAAAAGAGATGGATAGATGCTGTGTGTGTGTGTGTGTGTGTGTGTGTGTGTGTGTGTGTGTGTGTGTGTGTGTGTGTGTGTGTGTGTGTGTGTGTGTGTGTGTGTGTGTGTGTGTGTGTGTGTGTGTGTGTGTGTGTGTGTGTGTGTGTGTGTGTGTGTGTGTGTGTGTGTGTGTGTGTGTGTGTGTGTGTGTGTGTGTGTGTGTATTCCTAGAGCCACATCCCATAGACCTTGGCTATGATTATCAGTAACTTTATCCGTGCTGCAAAGTCACCGATGCACTACATTGTGTGTGTGTGTGTGTGTGTGTGTGTGTGGGGCAGGTCCTCCATCAGTGAGCCAACGAAGCCCTACCAACAAGTCACTCACCTCTCTCACTCCTCACCCCCTCTCCCTTCCCTTCTCTCTATGTGCCTGTCACTCTCTCTGTGTCATTTTTCCTCATTAGCCATCACTCCCTTCCCCTTCTCTCTTTTTCTCGTGCGTTATCTTTCAGATGGCCAGCACTAAGTCTTACTTTCTCTTTCTCACTCTTCATCTCTGGTTCTGCTTTTCTGTGTCTCACAGTCTCTCTGTCTATTTCCCTCTCTTTGTCTTGCCACCATCCATCTATTATTAAACCCAAGGTCAGCAACCTACCAACTCTTTGACTCCACTGTCTGTTACAAGGCATACACATAACACACACACACACACACACACACACACACACACACACGCACACGCACACGCACACACACACACTTAAAGCTATAGATTTAAGGCAGCACTGCAACATTACTGACATCATTCACATTACAGTTTCAGTGTGTGTCTGTCTCCTCTGTGAATACATATGTTGATCTTAAGCTTATATATCTGTTTGCACGCTCCATAAAGAGGTGTCATTGAGGTTTTAGAGCATAATATATCCTTGTGTGTGACTGTGGAGTTATAAAACACCTATGTACTCGCACTTACAAAGCCTGAGATTTGCTTTATCCTTTAAGTTCAACAACATCCAAACAGACTTTCAATGATTCATTTTCCCTTTTGTATGAAATGAAAAAGATATTGAGTGTGTAACGGCATTGATGCAGGACAGGTCAGGGTTTCTCCGTATTTGTTCACAGAATGATATCTGACTTACAATTGATTTGTGTTGGTTAAAAAGATACAGGGTTACAGTAAATCACTCAGTTTCAGTTGTATTTACAATGTACCTCTTTATTCTAATTTGCCTACTTAAGTTTTAAATATGATATCTCCCCTTTTAAGGGCAGATAAGAATGACGGTCATATATATTTCATGTATTGTATAAGTTAGTCATGAATATTTTACCTTATGAAACAAGGCACATTGATCATATCATGTAATTTTGAATGTCTTCTGAATAAATAATACATATCCAATATGTCTTAATATTCAAACTGAAAGGCAAACTTCATAAAACAAAGTGCAGGCAGTAGAAAATGTAAGTCCATCACATAAAGTCATATATGATTGACTTAACTTCTTATATTCTAAGACAGAAAGTAGGTTTGGTGTTTAGCTAGCAGCGAGTAATATTCTGAATGCGCCTGCTTCAGCACCTCTTCTCCTGGTTTCCTTTGTAATCAGTGATTGTTTGCAAAGTGGAATTGTTGGTATATCTCTGAGGGGCTCCAGCAGTATTCCATCACCGACTCATCTCACTTTTGAGATTTTAAGGGGCGCCACGGGAGAGAGAGAGAGAGAGCGCCGCCATCGCCGTGTGTAATTTAAATGCAGCAGCTGCCAATTGGATTGATGCAGGATTCAACACTTCACACAGAGTAAACCTTCTGTTCCACTTAGCAGCAGCAGCTGATTCGTGCCACTTGAAACAGGCACAGGTGCTCATTTGCCCTCATTCACCTGCTGCTCACGAAAAGCCACATTGTGACCATGGATGTGGCGAGTAATGACACCTGTCACCACATCTGATTGATTGAAATGTCTGATGGACAGTGGTGTGTGCTGTGTCTTTTCTGAGGCCATATTTGAGCTTTTCACAAGACCTCAGGGCTATCAGAACATGATGTATACCATTCCTATGTTATATATTATTTTTAGTTAGAACAAATGGCAAGTAAAATCGTATTGGAATACAATTGAAATCCACTTTTCCGATATGGTGGCCTTTATAGATGCAGAACAGAATAATAAGTGCAAATATGTGCCTCACCTGTCATCCATTTTCACTGAAATACATGTGAGTGGTGATTTTGAGAATTTGTTTCCCGCAGTGAGTCATTCCCTCGAGCTCCGGCTTTTTGTAGTGCATCATTCTAGCATTATCCCATCATCCTGTGTTATATAACTCTGTGTTGTGGAGACTACAAAGTGCAAATTCAAATGCAAAGGGCCTGCCTCACGGGCACTTTTAAAAGAGGGCTAGATGGTACACGTGTCAATCTCGTGACAAATGTTTTTTATCACTTGCTTCACATCCTAGATTTTAGTGGTTTTATCTCATAGCATGCTTTTTACTGACCTGGAATGACTGTGCAGCAAAAGCTCAAATGTCGAACACATGATACTGCAGCCTCTGTAAGGGACAACATCTCACCCCTGAATTTCACTTTTTCTGTATCATCGCTGTTTCCGCTGCTATCTTTTCTCTCCTACTCTTCTTTTCAGCAGAATCCTATCACCTAGTCATAATGTCAGCTCTTACTTTTAAGATTTTATTTTAGATTTTTCATCTGCTTTTTTATAGTTTCTAATACGAGATTCATTTTATAGGAGGAAGAGATGTCAAGGTGGATTTTTACAGCATAGTTGACCTCCTGGGATGGGTCCTCAGTATGTGTGTGTGTGTGTGTGTGTGTGTGTGGGTGTGTGTGTGTGTGTGTGTGTATTATTAATGTCCATCTACATTTGTGCACCCATGTGTTTCTGTGTTTGATGGCGAGTGTGTCTGGTGTTGGATGTCACTGTAGGCATTGTAGAAATGTAACAAGATGTATAAATTCCACTGCATGCCTGGTCACAATTCAGAGATTAAGTGAGGAAGAGAGATGAGGCAAGAAGCATTTGAGGCAGCTTAACTGCAGCTGAACTTTGTGTGGTACCGCATTTGTAAAAACGTAAATTACTGAAGGAGAACACATTTAGAAGCATGGGTCAGGCTCAAACACAACAGCGTCTCATTTGTTCATGTATGAGACTCCATTCATGTTGACCGAGTATGTACTGCAGCTGTATGATTTGTGTTCGGTCGTACAGAAGCTCAATCCTGTAGAAGCAATGTAGTCCAGGTACTGAGCAGGACCATCTCAATCACACAGCACTAAACAGCATTTCATTCAGAGTGACTGAAACACCATGAAATATGATTTCATGAAATATTCATTCACAACATGAACCACAAATGTGATTCAATTTTACACCCAATAACTTTAGGATTGGGGTAGTGAGCCAAAGCCGACCGCTTTCTTGGTTATGTGTGTGTATATTTGCACGTGCGTGTGTTAATAAATATATTTATATATATATATATATATATACACATGTGTGTTTCACCTGTGAAGGGCAGGGCCTACTTAATCACCATAAACGGAAAAACAGCAATTTGTTGTCATTAATTATTGACACATGTAATGTTCAGGCCTCTCGTAGCGACCAGTCCTACTGAAATTAAATTACTATATATACAAAAAATGTCTTTTCTCATTAGAACTGAATAATATATTCAATACATTTCAAACCATCTTATTTCTTGTAACAGATTGTACTAAAGTACTTTTGTGCTCAATTATGTTACATACATTTAGGATTCTTGTTCAGATGTGGAGAGGGAATGATAGAAACATCACTGGGGAACAAAAATTACAAAAATGCCTATGAGCTGAGTGTGTCCTGTTCTCTGAGCAGTACATTCTGCTCCTAGATTGTAAAAATCTGTACGGACACATCGTGAAACTCACTGATGATCGAAGCCTTTTACAGGGTCATGAGACAGAGCCAGGCGTGTAGTAGAGGAGTTTTTAAACCCCTCTGGAGTGATGTATTTTTGCTCCAAGATGTGTCAAGATCAAAGAAAAACAACCCAATTATTATGTGCGATACACAAGTCCAATTTACAGAGAGTTACAGGTATATGGGAGTTTCACTATCAAGTGTAAAAACAAAACATTTTGCGGACTTTATGTAACAAAACCCGACAGGAATGGTGTGTTTTAATGAGAAGAGGAAATTGATGTCTCTCTCACACACATCTATCAAATGAATCCTCAAAAGCTCCTCAGTGGCCTTGTTTGGAACCTGAGAGAGGCTGGAAACAATGTCATCATTGTGGGTGTAATATATTAGATTATTTGTATCAAACAGACTGTCCTCACTGATGTCTACAATTGAAACAAATCAATTTGAGCCACTCCTTTTGCAACTTCCACTCAATCCCTTTTCATTTCTGGCCATTACTGCTACCTTTGATTATGATTTGATGTGGTTTAATGTCTTTACTGCTTCCTTCTGTTGTGGAGACACTGGTAAGGGATACACATATTGACAATAAAAGCACAGCAACAACCAGAACTTCCAAGAGACATTTTATAGCATATGGCAAACATTACACTATGCAGGCTGCTATGCGTTGAGCATTGGATTACTATTAGCAATCTAGCCGTGAAATCAATTTCACAATGGTCACAAAACAGTAACAGCCTATAAGCTTTTCTTTTCCTTCCAATCTCATTACCTCCCCAAAATCCATTACCTTACCCTCCCAGATCGTTACAGGTAGTGCATATACTTCTGTTATGTGTGTGTGTGGTTTTTCTGTGTTTGCGTGCATTGATGTGCATTCCCATGGATGATTTGGTATGAGCAAGATGGAATAGTATAGAACCGATTGGAATGGGGCTCAATGTGAAATCACATAGTTTTGAGGTACCCACACATTCACTCACTTGAAGGAGCCTAATCCCCTTTGTGAATCAGCTTTGTTGTTACAAACACAAAAGGATTATTTGGGTGTGTATTTGTGTGAGAGAGTGAAATGTGTGTATGCCTGTGCGTGATACTAAGGGAGAGACTAACTGTAATTGTGTGGCTCTCTTTACGTATGTGATGCATGTATGTGTTTGAGAGAAGTAGCTTAGGAATGTTCCGACAGTGTGCCCGCTTTTTCTCCGAAGCAATTTGTTTTCTATTCTATTCTATTCCGTAGGGTGCATGTGCTCATACACAAGCACGTGTGTTAGGCAGGTTGTGATTGGTAGAGTCTGTGGTTCTCATAAAGACGATGTCATGATGGAAATTAATGCAATACATCATAAACGTGCACTCAGGCACACACACACACAAACAGTAAAACATAGCTTTGCTCCCTACCAAGGGCCACTCCTGTAAATAATACCGAAAATAGGAGTGGAAAGCAGGGGAATAAAGCAGAGGCAGGCTGGGGAAATAAAGGGGATATTTTCTGAAATACGGTGCTCAAAATGTAAAGAGAATTATGGTGACACAGTGGCACCCTTATATAGAACCAGAGAAGGATTCATGTAGCCTCATGGTTCGACTTGTTATGATGTTATGAACACTTGCAAACTCAGGGAAGGAGACAGGCAGAAATAGATAAATGCAAATTCGCTCTAGGCTACGTGAATTAAGACGCAAAACCATTAAAGACATTCGCCGAACGCAGCAAACCAAGAGCCAATCATTTCCCAGCAGGACTATTGGGTTTGTAGTATATCTCTGTTCAAAATGGATGATGAGCTCTTGCTGCATGACATGGTGTTTCACAGCAGGGGAAGATGGCCATTGGGTGTTTCAGGATGCACAACACTGCATGGTGACCACACATGGTGTAAAAGCTAGACTCCATACTCTGGATACAATAGCTGGAAAATATATGTACTGACAATACTCAAGTTGATGAAATAAATCTCAGTACATGTTTAAACAGCATCGTTTGTGATCGTTCTCTTTTGCAAAAAGTATAATCATACAGTAGCTATCAATTTGTTTATCCATGTGATTTTTATCCACAGTTTATAGAAAAACATGAATAAAGACTTTGAACAAAAGGTCTTTAGAAACTCTGCACTCTATATTATCTCTCCTGTTTTATTTGCTTTGCTTTCTTATTAAGTTTGGTGGGGATTGATGTCACCATATTTGGCCAGCAATACCCCAAATTATTTGTAATGCTGAAAAGACCAAAAACCAGCAATCTGTTAGTCATTCTCTTGCAAGCCAATGCTGAAGAAGTGAAGCTGTATTAGTCTTAAAAATATCGATTAAACAGCTGGGCACATTAGTTGTTTGCAAATGTTACCCAAATAAGAGTTAATACTACATTAGTTGGTGCTTATTTTCTGCTGCAGCTTAAACAGATTTGTTGTTCTTGTGAGTATTTCCAGCAGCAGGATATTGTATATGTGGTACTGCCTCAAAATAAATGTTGATCATGTTATGAACACATTTGTCAGCCCGTCTGTTGATCTGGCTTATTGATGCATGATTTTTATGTTTTCTGCACAACAATGTCGGTCTATAACTCAGAGGAATAACATTCAAATGTTAATGCCTCTTTTTGAAACAGAAATAGACAAAGAGAGCTGTGGCGACCCTGGGACTCCTCTCTATGGAGTAAGAGAAGGGGACAGCTTCCTGAATGGAGGAATCCTGAGGTTTGAGTGCCAGTTTGGCTTCGAGCTGATTGGAGAGAAAACCATCTCCTGCCAAGACAACAACCAGTGGTCAGCGAACATCCCCATATGCATATGTAAGTATTAAAATCATGGGGTTGGTTATTTTCGTGGGCATGGCTGCAGAGAGGGAATAACATGGCCTGTGCTCTGCTGTGCTGTTGATAACATTCAGTCTGACCTGTCACCATGGTGACAGTTTGTTATGGCCTTGAGCGGATGATGACCGATGATGCTGTGACGATGAATATTTAACAGGAAATGTCTCTCTGCATCTCTTCCCCCCCATTTTATGTTTCCTTTCCAAATGTCCCCTCATCTCTCTGTCTCCACATTTCCATCTGTCCATCTGTTTGTCTGTCTGTCCACATTTGTGTTTGTTCCTGTGCTCCTCTTCCTCCCACAGTCCCCTGCATGTCAAATTTCACAGCTCCCTTGGGAACCGTCCTCTCCCCAGATTACCCAGAAGGCTATGGGAACAACATGAACTGTGTCTGGCTCATTCAATCAGAACCAGGCTCCAGAATCCACTTGGCATTTAATGACTTTGACCTTGAAGCACCCTACGATTCCTTAACTGTGAAAGATGGCGAGACAAACGATGCGGGCGTCATCGGGAGGTTCTCTGGAGCTGAGAATCCATCCCACTTGACGTCCAACACCAACACAGTGAGGCTGGAGTTTCAGGCCGATCACTCCATGTCAGGAAGAGGATTTAATATCACATACAGTAGTATGTCATTTTTCTATTTCTACCACTTTCCTTATTTTAATACAGGAACATTACCTATTTGACTTACTGTGCTATCAGACAGGGTCTAATGTATCGAGAGTATATTGATAATATACTTTCTTTCCAACGACTTGAGGTGTGAAACTTGGTTATGGCGAGATTAAGAAGGGTCACATTTATTTTATTATGCAGCAGAATATTGCAGAAGCTTCAAAAGTCTGTGATATTGTTTCATTTTGAAACAGATCTGCTCATATAACTGTATATTAATTGTACGCATTACCTGGACCTGAATGACAATGAGGGGTTTAACTCTGAAAAAGTATTTCCAACTATACTTAAAAAAAACATTAACTGGGCTGAACTAGGTCTAAAAAAAGACCTAGTTCATTATAATGTTGTTTAGTTTTAATGACAACAGTTGGAAAGAGTAGGTGTGATTTCTTTCCTCAAATATTTGATGTTTGACTTTGAATAGAAGCTGTTTTAATTAACTTAAAGAGCATGAGGCCTTGACAACACCCACCTTTTTTTCTGTTAAACACAAAAGACACACTTTAATGAGGTTTTATGTGGTCAATGTAGCAGCTAAGAATAGAGGTGTAAGTTGCAAAACAAAGACTTAATAAAGAAAAAAAATAGGAAGAAAGGCTTGTTTGTTGTCAAACTCAGTCAGATGAAAAGTCATATTTCCATCATTTCTCTCTCGGTGCGTCCAGCACAAAGAAGGGGCCAGGATGTGTTAAGCCTTGCTAAGCAAATCGTCTTGTTCTGTAAGAAGTGAAACTGCAAACCATTCAAAAACTCCCAAATTGCTTTTTGTAACATCATAACTTTAGTAGTTCACCCATGTCAAAGTAAAACCAGGATATAAATGTTTCAGGAGAAGTTAGATCTCAGCAGTTCTGTCTTTATTGTAAAGTTGTCAGCTTTGCAGACTTTTATAACTGATCAAAACCCAGGTGACTCTCAGATGTATTGATCACTAGCTGTCTCGACAACAGGATACAAGATGTACAGTAAATAAGATCTTTTTGGATTTGTTGGAAGGCATATTTGTTCATATTTGATGGTGGCAAACTGTTTGCCCCTGCGTGCAGTCTTTGAGCTAAATCAGGCTAAACACGTCTCCATACCAAACAAACAGAAATGGAAATTGATATTGATCTCATCCCCTCACTGCGGGTTTGACAGCAAACAGACAAAATGTTCAAGTTTTCTGTACAATTGCTTTAACTGGACCAACATGAGCAATGCTAGGTTTGGCTTTATGGTCTTCTTATCTGAGACAGACCATATGCTGAAGCAAACATGCTCCTATGCATTTTAAGAAAAAAGTACATTGTTTAGATCAAACCCAAGCACAGTGCCAATATGCTGTAGCTGGAGAAAATAGCTTTTTAGCAGAGATATAGATCGTTAAAGCAGTAATAAAGAACAGACAGATTAAAGGAGACATTTTCCTGGCCATGAGTGAACACTTAAAGATGCCACATTGCAGTTATAGATCTACAGTATATGACAAGTTCTCAGAAATGTCATCATAATCTAGTATGAAAGTGTCATATTCTTTAATAACTTTTCTCATCTTTGTCTCTCTCTGTTGACATTTGGATTCCAATTTATTCCTCATGATATCTGTTTCCACTTGTGACTTTTTACCCCAGCCTTCGGGCATAATGAGTGCCCGGACCCTGGCATTCCCATCAACGCTCGCCGCTTCGGAGACAGCTTTCAGCTCGGCAGCTCCATCTCGGTGGTCTGCGAGGACGGGTTCATCAAAACCCAAGGATCCGAGACCATCACCTGTCAGTTAGAGAAAGGGAAAGTCATGTGGAGTGGGCCCATCCCTAAATGTGAAGGTAAATACCCACTTGATGGCTGATTAAACTATTAACTCGGGAACAATATGTCATCCAAGATAACATCATTACTGCAGCTTAAAGACTCAGGAGGTGGAAATGATCTGCTGTCAGCTCGACAGAGGGAACAAGATATGGAGGGGTCCAGTTAACGTGAATATCCAGGGAAATCTATTGTTATGCTGCCGCCACAGGTGCTGCGACTGTTTTAAGAAATACTACTAGCTTACTGTACTAGCATTTAAGAATATCAAACCCTTTACTGTTCGATATATGTAGGAATACATTTTTTAAAGATGACATTTAACCAAAATGTATTGAAGTTAATGACAAATATTTTAATGTGTTAGAGGTACTTATCACCCTGGTGTGGTATAAATGTCAAAAGAAACAGTCCTTCAAAAACACTGTCATAACACCAATCCAATTTGAGTGCAGCCTTACCATACATAATTATTATATTGGTTTTAAAAAATGACACTGTCATTAATCATCCACAACATAGTCATTACATTGCCATTTAAACCATTAATAATATGTCAAGGTTGGCATTAAGGCAAAGTTTGATCAGCTGCTTTGTTAAAGTGCAAAGTAGAAATGTTCATATGACCTGTTAATGTCAGATGGAACAAAAACACGACCAGTATAAATACTCTGACTGCAACTCCAGCAGCAGATATAATTACATTAGAACTGTCGACGGTACAAAGAAAAAGCATGTTAATTATGCTCCAAGTCATTTAATGTCCCCACATCCTTTGTAGCTAATGTGTCTCTATAACGACTCGGATGCAAATTCACTTACTTGTATTCAGGAGGTACGGACCAGAACAAATTGACTTCAGACACCAAGTTGAACTCTAAACAAGATCAAGTTTTAAAGAAGACTGGAACAAAGTGGCATCTGGCTAATGTACCCTTGTGTCAACATTGTGTTGAAAAAATCTCATTTATAATTCATGTTCTCTGAATGTTTATAATGAATATGCTATTTGAATTTATTGCCATCTTTTGTGGTGGTAGAAGCTCGAGGGACTTGGCTTTGGAACCAGAGGGTCGCCGGTTCAAGTCCCCGATCAGACCAAGAAGAGAATTGCCAGTTTACTCCCTTGACAGGACTAAAATGCCCTTGAGCAAGGCATCAGACCCTCACTCTGTTCTCTGGGCGCTGTATAGTAACTGCCCACTGCTCCTTTTATTAGGATGGGATAAATGTAGATTCTAAATTTCACTCTGGTTGCTATGTACATATATTCGACAATTAAAAAGAAGACTTGAGTTTGAATCCTCCATTTACTTTACTTACTTAAATTATACAAGTACAATCGGGGCATTTAATGGCAAGCTGGTGAACATAACTTACCAAATTCTGCCAGATCTTTCTAGTATTAGGCCTCACTCGCCACACATCAACATTTAATGAAGTTAAGAGTAGACTCAGACCAATCGGGGGGCAACTACAGTATAATTTGAAGTCAATGCCCACACAAACAACTAGTGCTAAGACGTACATGTCATTTGTCTGATGTCCAGTGTTCTCTGTCTGCCCCCTCTCCTCCTCCAGCCCCCTGCGGAGGCCACTATTCAGCCCCCACTGGAGTGATCTTGTCTCCCGGGTGGCCAGGTTACTATAAAGATTCCCTCAGCTGTGAGTGGGTGATTGAATCAGAGCCTGGACGCTCCATAAAAGCTACATTTGACAGGTAGGTTTTATCATCCTTTGATTCTGTAAATGAAGACTCAAGTCTCTGTGAAGTGTCATCAGGGAATCAGATAAAATAACAATCTCCTAAATATCATAGGTTGTATTGTGAATATTGAGTGTATCGATCAGGAAGGCTGGGTCATATGTTGTTTTGTATAATGTGATCGCTGAACTGTAAACTGTCGATAGAAATAAGACTAAATGGGATCCTATGACATCATTTTTCATTGGTTTGATGTTCTGTACAATTTCATTGTAAAGTGCATTTAACAATACTGGCTCAGCAGCCTGCAGGGTGCTTTAAAATTGACCTCTTGCTATTTTTTTCCCCTGCAGTATATCTACTCAGTTACACAGGAAAATACACATGTACCGACACTATGACTTTAATGGTTATGATTATCTTTAAATCAATAACCATTTTATTTTAAATCAGTATGGGATCAATATAGAGGGTTTGAAGGACCAATTGACAATCATAGTGATTCAGCCCTTACAGTGAACCTTCAATTCAAGCTGGTTAGAGAAATATACTTCAACAACAGTATAATCTTCATGTTTCCTTCACACGCCCTCACGTTAATGTTTGAATGAATGCTGAAAACAGATCCAGCATTATGTGCAGAATGAAAGCCTTACTTTTTTCTGTTGTCCAGCTGTTTTCAAATTGAATGTCAAAGCTTGTACGTTATTTTAAAAGTGTAATGTTCTCATATTGTTGCCTCACAGGTTCCAGACGGAGCTGGGTTATGATTTCCTGGAGATCCATGATGGGCCAAACCTCCTGTCTCCTCTGGTTGGCTCCTTTAATGGTACCCAGGTGCCCCAGTTCCTGTTCAGCAGCAACAACTTTCTGTATCTGCTGTTCACCACCGACAACAGCCGATCAAATGCTGGCTTCAAGATAGTGTATGAAAGTAAGTCAGAAATAAAGATATTTATACATATAAACATGAGATACAAAGCTGACTTTAAAAATATTGTGTATGCCTATTATGGATTACAATGACACATGTGATAAATATGTAACGGCACAAACAGAACAGGAGGTGTGCATGGTGTCAGGACACAACATTACACTGGTAGCCCAGCAGATTCACAAGCTGGCCGAACATGCAGGTCATTACCTGCAAAATGCAAGTCACAGCATGGTGCTTTATGAGGAGGTGCAAACCATCTGTGAGTTTTAGAATATGCAGATCAGCAAAACTGCAGATAGCCGTTTAGTCTTTTTGGACACACCTACCATTTCGACATCTATTCCTTGTTTTTCTCAGGTGTTACAGTCGACAGCTACTCATGCCTGGACCCTGGGATCCCTGTCAACGGTATTCGGTACGGGCAGGATTTCGCCATTGGGTCCACGGTGTCATTCGGTTGTGATTCTGGCTACAGACTTAGCCACGAGGAGCCGCTAGTATGTGAGAAGAACCACTGGTGGAGCCACCCTTTACCTACATGTGACGGTAAATAAAGGAAGTCTCATACAAAGATATAACACCATTTTTATATAAGTACTGTCTTTGAAGGCATCACCTGCTTTACATCACACCTCATGATACCACAGATTAAAATGTTTTGTTAAAACAAAAACTGATTTTACGGGAAAGACTCCAATATCAAACCTATATACTGTAAACATGAAATTACAGGTTTAATGAGGTAATAAAATGTTAAGATAGTATTGAGAAATAATATCATAAGTATTATACATGGACTTTAATAAGATTTCATTTTCAGAAATTGTGTGTTGTATGTTTAAAAAACAAAAACAGAGATGGCAGTTAACTAACCAACATTACAGCATTAGTCTTAGTTCATTTTTTTACATTTATATCAGTATCTTTCAATAGGAAAAACCATCACAACACATGCAGGTGAAGGTTTTGGTCCCGCTAATGATATATATTTATAACTATACATTGATAATAGTAGTACAGAATTGCCTTCCCTCCTAACCAATAATGTGTAGTTTCTAAAGATTTTGAAGATGAAAGGTGTGACATTTCTTTAAGAACTTGACCCAAAACATTGTTTGAATAAAAATAGATTATCGAGTTATAAGTCATTATAAAAAAGACATGAACAAGCTGATGCATGTAAAAAAAAGGATCAGCAGTGGAGCCTGCCATCCCTATACGGGGAGCTGAGTCACACAGGACATGTTGTTCTGCGACAAAACCACTGGTTGCATCAAACACACACACACACACAAACAAACACACACACTGGTGCACACAGGGCAATTTGCAGTGAAGGCTGCTGTTGCTGATAGGGGATGATTTGAGGCGAAGATTAGAGATATATGGGCATGTACTGTGTGTGTGTGTGTGTGTGTGTGTGTGTGTGTGTGTGTGTGTGTGTGGTGTGTGTGTGTGTGTGTGTGTGTGTGTGTGTGTGTGTGTGTGTGTGTGTGTGTGTGTGTGTGTGTGTGTGTGTGTGTGTGTGTGTGTGTGTGTGTGTGTGTGTGTGTGTGTGTGTCAGCATCAGCACATATGTGTGTTTGTGCTATGTGCCTCCTGTCACCCCCTCTCCTGTGTGAACTGTGAACATAGGAGGGTTTGAGGTTAGGTTGACGAGAGCCTGTGTTGGCTGTCACCTCCTCTCTTCTCTCTCAAATCAAAGAGTGAGGGGGCACAAGAGTAGGGGATCTATCTCTCTCAATTTCTCTCCTACTCTCTCAATTCAATCATGGTGGATCTGGAGAGGAGGGAGGACAGAGAGATGCGGCGCTGCTGCATCAGTTTTGAGGCTTGCTTGGTTGGGCTTGTTGGCGTGTTCGCTTGTTAACCACATGCATTGCACAGTTTCTGGGACTGGCAGTGGTTTCCTCCAAGGAGGCAGTTTGAGCGTATAAACATCAAATATTCTGCCTGGAATTTGCAGTCTGTATGCCATTAGACTCTGTTTACACAGTACAGCCCACACAAATATAGGAACTATTTGCTGCTGTGGTCGAAGAGATTTGGTCTTGCATGGTGATTGACAACGAGGAAACGAGGAAACCAGTCAAGGCAGCAGTAAAAGCTTCTGACTCAGCCATGGAAAATGTTTCAGACATCAAATGTTGTTCATACTGTATATAAGAAAACAAGCTACATTTATTCATTTGATATAGCATGTTCAGTTAAAGCCACAACAACACAAATATCACTTCAGCACGGAGCATTTTAAAGAGTTCTAGCTTTTGAACTAAACTAGCTTCTGTAACATCTACATTGAAAGGAAAATAGGTTTTTCTCCTATAAGCTTTTTTCCATAAGCTATATGTGGATTTAAATGAATTAAAGTATGATTACCATTACTTTTTTTACCTTTTTATGTTTATACACTCATAGTGCAGTTAGTCAACCAAAGAAAGAGAGAATGGCTACTAAGATCTACTAACATATAAAGGTGGAGAAGAAAGTGAGAACATAAAGAAAGACGGACAGAAAAGATCAATAATGAGCCAGAGAGAAATAAACTTGCAGAGATAGATGTGATGGAGTGTTTCAAATTTCTCACATAACTCAGCATTCAACATTATGCGCTTCCTGGCAGAAAAGTATTAATAATTGATGGAGGTGTTAGTGTGTGCGCGCCTTCTTGCGTCTTTGTATTTTTGTTTAGTTTGGAAATATTCTCACCTCTCACCCTTGTTTTGAGGGATGCTGATGTCGTAAAAATGGTGGTGGCTGAGAGTAAAAATCCTAACTCGCGTTTGATCCGTGTCTGACTCACCTGTTTTATGCTGTTGGAGCAGATTGTAATGTGAGCTGCAGTTCTTATCAGCTCCCATTGAGCTGGTTAATTGTCCTGCTTAAGGAAACTTCATCAGAACTTTGAGGTTTGACCTTCTCCCCAGCGCCTTGCCACCGTGGCACTTTAGAAGTAATGTTATGGCGTTTTATAGGTTTATTGCAAGAGGAAATGACAGGCCGGTCGGCCAACTGTAACATGGACCAACTGGAGCGAGCAGAAATGTAGCACCTTCAACACATGCAAGCATTAGTATGCATAGAATGAGCAACAGATATTTCTGGAGGACCTAGTCTCCACTCAGAGTCTCTCGCTGCATAACAATGTAAAGCAACCGGGTCATCCTGAGGCCGCACTGTGAGGTTGGGAATGTTTTAAGTAGTCTCTAAGAAACATTTGCGATGCTTCACTGCTTTGAATATCACTGCTTCAATTCAAACTGTATTAACAGGAAAAAGATTTCAGAAACTAAAGACATTTAACGGTTCTTGCACACAATGAAGCTATTGCACAGCATTAATGTTGTGGAAAACTATCTTAAATGATAACCATTGTTTTTTGAGGGATTTTTTTTTCAATGTCTCAGCTTTCTTCCTCAAAACAATTTGGAACTCAAAGACTATACATCCGCAAGCAAGATAATGTTGCAAAGACGCTTTAATTCTCTTTCACTTCTCAGTAAAATAAAGTTTTTACCAGATGGTTGTTGTTGTTGTAAAACATCTCTAGTTTTTTCTCACATTCTTTGGTTCAAAACATATCCACTGCAATTTGTTTAGATTGAGAATAAATGCACATTTTTATGCATTTATTTAAAAATTCTAGAAACTGAATATGTATGAACAAAGTGGCACTTAAAACTGGGTTCTCCAGATTGATTATACTCAGTGAAGCAGTCATCACGACACATTGGAAGTCGTGATAAGTCACTTTGATGTGGACAATACTTAATTAACAGCATGGATGTTGAATCTTGAAGCATTAATTACGACTACTTAGAGCAGTTTTAAAAAATGTTCCGCTGAAAGCATGTGTATCATTTAGTAAATACAGCTCTTTATAAACCACATTTTAGCACCTCCAGTGTGTACATACAGTATATGTGGATATGCATAGTCTATATAGAGCGCCTCTGAACCCCGCCTACTTAGAGTGCTACCCTAATTATGCAAGCTGTGAGCATTTCACACTTTAGACATGCATAACGACTGTGCTTACTTTATTCCTTCCTGACATTTATTCTGATCTACAGTAGATGTGTTGAAAAGCCTCTTAAATAGTTCATAATAACACGGCCAAACAGCAAACTTAAAACAAGTTTGCTTTATTCAATTCCACACAATATAAACCGGTACTGTTTCTTTAAAGAACCGAAAGTCCCTCAGGATAATTATGCACTGTCATCATAGATGAGGAATGACTGGAATCTCAGATGCAGTTAATCAATGTCAGGGGTTGGTTACTTTCAGGGACATAAGACTATATAAACAGCAAATAATCCATTATTTATCATTCCAGTGCGTGGTGGAGTTTACATTATTTATGTCATTATTTTGTGTGCAACAGTGGGAGGAATGCATCAGAAAAAATTTCACTTCAAATTTTAAGTACAGCTAAAAGAAACTGAGACGTTTTCCAAGACACACATTTTGTACCTTCTACAGTACAGAGCATCTCCATCACTCTCTCTGTATATCTGTCTACCCCCCCTAACTTGTAGCATTTGTGTGTGTGTGTGTGTGTATGCGTGTATCCTAAAGAAGTGGTATTTAAGGTCCACTGGGAAACATTATCTGTTTTAGCTATCAACAGTTTCATGCTAACCTTCTCTCTCCCTACCCCTTTCTCTGCACATCTATCTCTCTCTCCTTCTTTCTTCCACTATGTCTCTTTCGATCTATCCAGCTCTGTGTGGCGGGGATGTTAGGGGTCCCTGGGGAACCATCCTTAGTCCCGGCTATCCAGACAGCTACCCTTCATCTCTCAACTGTACCTGGACCGTTGAAGTCAGCCACGGGAAAGGCAAGAGACACGCAGAGACTCACACTCCCTAATAGAGAGAGACAGAGTGAGAGACAGTAGCAAGTAGCACTCACAGTAGTGCAGCTACTGATACACTAAAACTTTGATTCCTTAGTTATGTTCTGGTTTAAAGCATTTTCAGAGGTTCGTATATAATATGTATATGTGTGGCTATAGCCTGTGTCTGAAGAGAAGTTGGTTGAAACAAATGATATAGTTTATGTATTATGTAACAACTCGTGATGTTTTTGTTGAATAATTAATTATTTATATTGATTTTATAATATCATTTAAATCAAACATTTGAATATGTTATCTTTGTTTCTCTTTGTGTGTGTGTGTGTGTGTGTGTGTGTGTGTGTGTGTGTGTGTGTGTGTGTGTGTGTGTGTGTGTGTGTGTGTGTGTGTGTGTGTGTGTGTGTGTGTGTGTGTGTGTGTGTGTGACAGGAGTCCAGTTTCAGTTCAGCTCTTTCCACCTGGAGGACCAACATGACTACCTCTTGGTTACGGAGAACGGAAGTTTTCTGCAACCACTTGCTCGCCTGACCGGCAACGAGTTGCCTAGCAACATCAATGCTGGTCTCTATGGCAACTTCAAAGCTCAGCTACGATTCGTCTCTGACTTTTCGATTTCATATGAGGGCTTCAACATAACTTTCTCTGGTAATCTATTTAAAACTCATTAGGTTGTTATACACAAACAAGGTCTAGATTCAGATTTAACTTGAACTACTGTAAGTCATTAGATAAAGGGTCAGTTTGAGTCTTACTTCTTATACTGTACATTTTAGAAAGTTGCTGAAAAAACATTGAAGTAATTACTTCTAGTACCAACAATAAACAGTTAATAGGAACTTTACAAAAATCACCCAAGAAACCCATGGAGGGGGATTCAAGACCCCATAGTAAAATAATAGCTGCATTGTAATACAAAGAATAAAGCAGAGAAACATCTCTACCACAATAAAGATAATACTGTTTATTTAATGTGTTGTGGTAAATTATCAGACTAAGCTTTATTTCAAGTAGTAAAGTTACTTAATAAATGTTCTTAAGTTCGTTTATATACCACCTTATCACAGGGTGCTCCAGGATCAAAACTAACAGCGCGTGAGAAGCTCAACTATGGAGCGTTTAAATAGGGGAATCTTCAGGATCCCAATCTTATTGGCAAACTACATGTGTTTAAGAAAAAGGAAGTTAACCGTTTAGTTGTATGTCTCTCAAAGCACTTCCACAGATATAGACTTAAAAGCTAAAAACAAAGAATTGCACTTTGACAACAAGGCTGGTCAAGATAAATATCAACATGGATTATGTAGAGATTTGCATACTACATATCTAAGTATCTGTATAACAACATATTCCTCCAAGTTGCAGGACCATTGACATACTGTCGCTGTGTAGCATAGCACACATTTTACACTCCTGAAAAATGACAATTTCTGTCAATTTGTGGGAATATGTCTATTCACATAGTGCATTGACTTGCACTTACAGTAGTTCACCTGAATTAGGTTTAGGCAGTTTTTATAAACCGTCCATCATTAGAGTGGAAATAAGAGAAGCTATGACTGAAAATTGTCAAGAATACAATGAAGATCAAAGCCTAACGGAGCTTACACACAGCGGCGTGCATTGAAGCTTGCCGGCGAGCGTGTCTGACGCTCGACCAACAACCAATCACATGAATCTCCCGCCCCGGACACACAAGCAGCGAGCATCGCAAGCAAAGCTACACTTTGCTCCCACAATGCAGTTCGGCGAAGCGTGACGTCACCCCATTCAAAGTGAATGGGCAGAAGCGTTGAAGCTTCAACGCACACCGCCGTGTGTAAGCTCCGTAATGGTCAACACTTGACAAAACTGAAGCTTTAAATGGCACTTTAGAAATAGGCATTTAATTTGTGGTATCAATACTGCTCTTCAAGAAGCCACTTGAGAACAGTTTTACATATTCACTACAAAGCACAACCCCCCAACCCAAAGCTGTTGCTGTGTGAAGTGAATGTCACATACTCACTTACTTACCAATGGCCTTGAGGACTACCCATAAACCTTGAGAATTGCTATTAAAAAAAAACGCCTAACATAGTAAAGAGGTTACACAACATTAAACTGAGTGTAATCCACCGTTAAACAAAACAATAGGACACAGAGAGATGGATTCCTGAAAGGCGAGAATGTGTAGAAACCATGCTGTCCCTGCCCATATTTGTGCTACTACAAACGCTCATTCACTTTTAGGGGAAAGGGTTGAGTGGCAGAATTTAGACAAAGTCCAAGGCTACTGCTGTCCTTCATTAATCACACTCCTCAGCCTAACTGCCCTCTCAATGCTCTCATTGACTCTGGGATAAAGGAGCACTCAAATCTGAGAATACACAGAGGGACATGTTATCGCCTCCCAGATGGCATAAGCCGATTCTCAGAATGTAACACATGGGAGGTGTCACCAGAGATGTGACTGGCCAATCACAACGACATGCTGAACATGCCGTCTCCTCCTGCAGCACACTCTCAAACACATATCACATCTTCAGTCTCTGCCCTCTGAAAATAAATCCTCTGCTCTACCATGCCGAACAATAAAATCAGCGAGAGCATTTCAGGACAGTCAGCTCAGTCTCACAACTTTTGGACGAATTGTTCACGGTTCTAATGCGGACATTACATTTTAATGAACTGCATTTTCAAGAGTTTTTTTATCTCAAAAGTTATTTAATTATTGAAAAGGGTTTCTTCACACACACACATACAGAGAATTGCCATCAGGGTGTTCTTTCGTTTCCGTTAACATCTAATGGCTACGTTGTGATATATTATATTTTGGGGTGGATTTTCCTGGACTTTGAGTGTGGTGGGTATTGATTTGTTGATTTAACACCATTAGTAGAGGACACTCTAATTTACACTCTAATCTCATTACATCTCACTTACTCTTATTGCGCCCAAGCAACACTCAGCTAAATTGAGAGTTGCTCAAAATATCACATAAAGTACATTATCTGTTATATATTTGAAGTCACTGACATAGTCCATCATCACGAAGAAAAATAGATCATTCTAGATCATTTAATTTTCCAAACAAGGTTTTTTCCCAAAGTCATAGAAGATATATCACACAATAGTGTTCATCCATTTTAGAGTGTGCTTCATGTTAATGCATGCACAATTGATGTATTCAAATTTGATGTTTTTTCTGCAGAATACACTCTGGAGCCGTGTGAGGATCCTGGGATGCCTCGGTTTGGCCAAAGAAACGGTTTCACTTTCGGAATCGGAGACACGTTGTCTTTTTCCTGTAATATGGGATACCGCCTAGAGGGAGTGCCAGAGGTGATCTGTCTGGGAGGAGGGCGGAGAATGTGGAGCTCGGCTCTACCAAGATGTGTCGGTATGTGCTAGCGTTACTGCTAATTTTAATGGGTGTAATTTGTTATGTAACCCCACGGTCCCTTATGTGGTAAAATAATACATTTTATCGATTTTTCTTGTATACCAAAACAAGTTTCTAAAGACACGAAGACATTTCATATTTAGAATTAGAATTTTTTATTTTAGGTCGCCAAAAGCACGGCAAATTTCAGATGGTTCACATTTGGTATTTACAGTTTGTGAAATGCACCTTTTGAAAGTAATACCAAGCCATTTTATATGAATTCTACCAACATGTCAAACATTTCATTACTGATGAGAAAATAGTGTTTAGTTTACTTGTAATTGCCATTGTGAAAACACAGTATAGTTGTTTTACAGTTGTCTCCAGTTTCACAAACATCAATTATATTTAAAATATGTAACAGAGGGTTATCCTGTAGTGACCTGAAAACCACTGGGCTGCTGATAGCTTGAGGTTTTTTGCGAACATTGTGACTTGTGAACAAATGAGGAAAAAACATTCTGAATGCTTATCCTTGTAAGACACACAAGGCCAATTCTGTTTGCTTTTAAAAGATAGTGAAGGACATGCCATAGCACAAATGTGAAGAAAGTGACTAAGAGGAAAGCTTTTAGAATAATTTGAATCAGAAAGGAAGCAATTTTGATATTTACACTTTTACGGTGGAATTCAATTCTAAGCCTAATGTACCCTGTCCTTAATTTTCTGTTTTAAAATTGGTTCCAAAAAGGAAATACAGTGGACTAAAATAACTGTAGTAGTTTTTGTAAAAGCAACCTTTCAGTTACAGGATGAACAATAAATGTCAGAGATATTTCTTTAATGTTCAGTCATCAGTGGGCAGAGAATGTTGCAAACACAATCCTTTATCAACTTTTAGAATGATTAGTTTTACATTTAGAGACCATATCAATAATTTTGATAGATTGTTTGATTTATAACTAGAGTATTTTATGAATCGTCATTTTATTGTATGCGTTTCGAACTTGTTGAATGAACTGATGTGATAATGACGGATGAGGCAGAACATAATAGGGTTCTGCTCGAGAGTACAATCGGCTGTAGGTTAATGCGCCAAATTAAACTCTCACAGTTAAGAAACTCAACAGTCTGTCATCTACAGTGGAGTTTTACAAGCAGCAAACAAACACATTCGTGTGGAGGCAACATGAGGTTAAATATAAATGCATGCATACAATTAGCTGAATGAAGAACCTTTCTATTAACTATACGCTTAAGGAAACACAAATTGCAGTAAACAACCATCAATAATAATTGAAAAAGGTTTTACCTTGTGTGGAAATAAGTGAACATCCTGAGTGATATCACTAATGGATAATGTACAAAGACAAAATAAAACAGAAAAAGAGCGCCTTAAGGTAAAATAAGCATAATTATTTAGTTATTTTCTCCCTAGCTGTTTAAAACATGTAATGGAAATCATTGAAATATTGACTTTACACACAAACTCCACACATTGGTCAGCTAACATACTGTATGTAATTGTTAGATTGAGGACACAATATATTCAAAGAGACGGCCAAAGAAACCATTTTTTTCAAATATGTGCTAATGAACCAAGATAAAAGTGACCACAATGCAAAAAAAGGAATACTTTTCTACTGTCTTTCAATAACCAAATGAATTATAATGTAGATGATGAGTTTACCCACAGGGATCAACACAGGGTACTAACTCATAACTTCAAGGTGTTTCGAGCAAGAAATGTGTAAAATGTGATTTTATTTGAGTGCAAATGCGGAATCAATAGAAGGCAATATAGAGAAAGACAACTGGACTCCTTCACAGGATTGTTTTCAGCAACGCCATTACTATAAAGCTCTAGTAAAACAGCAGACACCATATTTAACTTTTTCATTTTAGATGGCTGGTGAGGATATTTAAAACAGCAGCTTTACGTGTTGTTTGCAGTGCCAGTGTTTACGTCTTTGCCTCTTTGTCGTCATCGTGCAGAGCCTGATAATGCAGAGAGGTGGGAGGTGTTGCGTGCCGAGGTTCTGAGCTTCAGTGCCGTTTGCTATATTTAGTGCCTGTGTGTTGTTTTGCATTGCTGCGTGATGCGGTGCACATCACAAAGCAGGAGTGAACACTAGAGGAAACAGACTTATGATGTGCCATTTTCTAATAACTTAGCTCTGCAAACCTTTGCATTGTGCTTTGTATTTGCCTAGTTTGTATTAACTAAGGGATGTGCTTCTCAGGTTTAAAGTATTGCTTCAGAGGCCTTTGTTAGTGGGTTTCACATGAGGCTTTCTTCACCTCCCCAGTGAGTCAAACATATTGTTTTCATAAAGCACTGTCCAGAAGGGAGTTGGAAAGGTACCAAGGAGGTGTCATTGGTTTTTCAGAAAGTCACAAGTGCTTTTGGCTTATTACTGGACATTATCTGCTACTCAACATGGAACAGTAGAGAATAGGAAACTTATGAGAAGCGGAAGAGTAAAGCAGATTGAAGCAGAAGAGGGTTAAGGAGGCACTATTCATAGAGAGGGAACAGAGAGAAAGAGCAAGAGGGAGGGAGTTGAAGAGGGAGAGGGTGGAGAGGTAATTTTCTAAATGGAAACTGTAGCAGCGTGATTTATTGACGATATGACAGCTGTAATATGACTATTACACCAGTAGAGACACAGAGAGGGGGAGAGAGGGAGGGAAAGAGGAGAGGGACATGGATACTGCAGATGGAGGCCACATGTGAGAAGTGCTGCGGGCGGATATCCTTAGGTAAATTAGTTTCTCAATTTAACCGCCTGCCTATTCTCCTCAACTGAAGTAGATGGCTGACAAAACAGTGGTTTAAAAGGGTTGTAAAATGACTCACAAGCACACACTAACGTATCTGTCCATTCATTGGAAAAAAAGGAATAATCATCTTCTATATGATGACATTATATTTTATACTAGGCACTATATTCCTATACTCGCTATAACTGCTCGTACTGTGGAATGAATCTGGTGAGCCTGAACCATTTTCTAGAATGGATTTTTTAATGTGTGGCATTTTCTGTTGCATAAGAAATGTCAATGTCTTCCCACATGTTCTCACCACATCATTATCACACTCTTAATAATCAAACCATCCGTCTTCGTCTTTTTGAATGCTCTTCTTTCTTCTTTCAAGCCGAGTGTGGTTCTTCAGTTATAAACAATGAAGGGATCATTCTCTCTCCAAACTATCCAATGAACTACGACAACAACCACGAGTGCATCTACAGCATCCAGGTACCTCATCTGTACATCCTAACTGAGGGTAATAGAAACCCTGGCACAAGTGTAAAAACCATTATGATAATTAGGGAGGCTTAATGACTATCTGCATATATTTGTGAGCGCTTTAATGGCGTACAAATCTAATTTGTATATCATGTTTACTTTAGGTGCAAGCTGGGAAAGGCATCAACATTTCTGCTAGAACCTTTCATCTCGCCCAGGCAGATATACTAAAGGTAAACACACTCACAAACACACATTCAATCGCTTGAAACTGCTCTGTGATGATAAAAAGACACAATGCATGCCATCAAAAACTACACTTGAACCTCAATGGGTTGTTTAATGTTACATTTGCATCTCAAATGAATTGTTCTGTGATTATTTTTACAGATTTATGATGGTAAAGACAGCACAGCCCAGGTTCTTGGAGCGTTCACGGGATCATCCATGCTGGGCCTGACGCTGATCTCCACATCAAACCACCTCTGGCTGGAGTTTTACAGCGATTCAGAAAGTCATGGGGAAGGATTCAAACTGGTCTACTCCAGTAAGTGCACAGATCAGGAAATACTGTATACATACACACAGCCTAAACTAAACCGGAAGCTGAGGTTAATTCTGACCACAAATGGTTGTATAAGAAACAATTGGAACCTCTTCCATTTATCAAACCTGTGTGTAAACATCACTACATAACCTCCCTGTCCCACAGCATGGCAATTTTGCACAAAAGTAACGTAAAGTGCATCACAACCATGCTGGGATTGGTTAATTGTTCTGTTCTGGTAGTTTGTTAATTGCTCCCTATGAAGAGACAATGGCAAGTCCTTCGTAACGATTTTGGGAGATTCCAATGCATTACATCTCAGCTAGCTTTTAGTTATGTTATGTTAAATAAGGTAAAACTGCCGTAGACAATGACACCACCTGAGAAAACATGTTACTCAGTGTGGGAGTCACATTAAATGAGCAATTACATTTACTAATTTCTCACGAATGAAGCATGCTCTCAGAATCAATTTCACTCCAAATGGTTCTCATTTGTGAAACCAACACACAACTAATTGTGAATTCCACAGCTGACATTATCACAAGAAACGTATCCTGTTTGATTACCAAAGATTTCAGAGCGCTCTGATTTCAGCGTAGGATGGGATGCTAAAGGTGCTCTCTGATGTTCACTAAAGTACACCCACGTTTGCATGTGTCCTCTAAGAAGCATAGTTGGAAATAAAACATAATTGTTTAAATGAAGAGTGGAGCATTGTTTACTCTGCACTTTAACTTTCTTATACTGATGCGGATAGAAGTTAGTTAGCAATGTAAACAAGAGGCATTATCTTATAAAACACTGCAGCACTGCGGTTTGTTTTATAGTTATGATACAATTCTAAATGCCTCACCCTGTGTAAAGTTATACAAAACTACAATACAAGTCAACTCAAAGATGTGATTCACAGAAGTATGCATAATAAGTTGATTTCATAAACATGTTTAAAACGATTTTAGATGTGCAACTATTCACACTACTTGTCAGGATGATTGCAGCTGTGTTCAGATTGGCAAACGTTAAAAGAACATCTCTGCGAACGGTCGTTTTTTAGGATTTAGACATGCACCTACTGCAGTGTTCCAGGAGATAACTCAAATCCTGATGCACCCCGTCTTCTAGGTAATATATGGTTACGGTCTCATAAGGATACGCTATTTATATATCGCTTCCTATCCCGCTCTCCAAAATCAAGCACATGAATATACTGAATATTCTGCATATTACCATGGAAACGGAGCTTAGACAGAGTGTGAAAACAACATTAAATTGGATAAGGTGTATATGCTCCAGTATCACTCATAATATTGGGATGTCTCATGTATCCTTTCCTGTTTTTTATTAAACCTGGAAAACAGGATCTGTGATATAAATAAACAGAATATTTGAGTCTGCCAGATATTAAGGGGATATTGGGCATCTAAACAAAACTAATTGTGTTTTCTCTCGTGGCTCTCAGATGTCCCTGAGAGAGTTTATTTTAAAGTATGCGCTGTAATGATCCTTATCTGTCTTTTTCTCTTTCTAGGTTTTGAGTTGTCCCACTGTGAGGACCCTGGCGTGCCTCAGTTCGGCTTCAAGGTCAACGACCAAGGTCATTTCACCGGGAGCAGCATCACATACAGATGTGAGCCCGGATACACTCTGCATGGTGCCACCACCCTGAAGTGCATGACAGGCGAGAGGAGAGCCTGGGATAACCCCCTGCCTTCCTGCATCGGTACGTCCCTTTCCATTTTTGAAAAGAAGTGCATTGAAAAGACTCAAGCTGATGTATACAGACACACAAAGGCAAGCACACACTCAATTACAGGATGAACCTTGAATAGCACTCTGTAATAAGCTTGAGAGGGAGAGGTGAGGAGGGTTCATTGTTGCTTTGGCTTTCACTGATATTACGGCATTTTTTGATGTATGATAGGTGGTCCATAGTGCTGCCATCTGCAGACATGATTCCATTTATTTGTTAAATTGCCACACAGCAACCCAAGGCCTCATACAGGCATTGGTTTCAATTGAAAACAGATATTTTGTAACATTTGTTATAGCCCAACAATTAAGAGATGATGACATCCAGCTGTTCTCAGTGTAGAATATCACATTTAACCCAGAACTAAAAAATGCATATTTTAAGTCGCAGTAAGTAATATTGTACTGACTCCACAGTATTGCTCTACACTGCAGTGGCGCTCAGCTTTATGCAAAGTGTCTGCTCACTGGACGTTCATTCAATAATCTGGAAAAAAAGCAGATGGAGGCCAATTTCCTGTGGAATCCCCGTCTTGATTTTCCCATGAGATCACACAGTGCTCCAGGTTTAAAGTCTGGTTGATAAGCCCATTTATTCAGGAGAGTTTACCACCTGGACTCCCTCTGGCCAATTGACCCATTTCACTTCCTGCAGTGTCTCCTGTAGACCGCCATCTTCGCCCCTAGATGCTCTGCAACATGCAAACACACACACACACACACACACACACACACACACACACACACACACACACACACACACACACACACACACACACACACACACACACACACACACACACAGCACACCTCTTTATATTCCTGGCTTGTTCTTAACCCTTATTTATGTAATTCCTCCTCTATAAAGAGCTAAGTGACAAACCTATTTATAGTAATTGTTTCATAAACACATTTTAATTGATTTGGTTTGCTCCTGAGAACTGTATCAATTTCCAGGCCATTTTATGTGAGCCATAAAACGCACCGGGAAGCGACTACTCTCTGAGTATTGACATAATTCTAAATATTTCATTATAATCTCATGGCCTTTTCATTCATTTTTCATGACTTCAAACTGATGGGAAACTACAAACCACAGCTCTGAATATTGATGTCAACAAGTCAATATTAATGCATTATTATGCATCATCAGGGCTGCTGAACTCAAACAGGCACACTCACACATTCATTAATATGTTGGTATATATGTCTGAAATCTTGAAGCTTGTTTGGAGACAGACCTTTCCAGTAGCTTTGTGGTTGAATTAATAAATGTCCCAATTAAACCCAAACAAATGCTAAAACTTTACAGAGTGGCACACAAAATGGCCGCTGCAGCTGTGCCCCAGATGGGAGCTATAAGGATAACAGCAGCTCAATGTTTTAGGGACCTTTCTTTCCTCATCGCTGCCTGTGAACTTTCTGATTTTGGATTCAGCTTAATAAGTCTCTCTCCTTCTCACTATCAATAATGAAAGACTCATAAAACCACTGTCTGATATTCTCTGACTTTATATTTAAGCAGTGACACACAATGACCTCAGCTAACCTCCAGTCTTAATATTATATTGCTTCTTATTATTACTCATAGTGTTTCCCCCTTGGTTCTCTGAGTTTTTTCTTTCTTTTCCATCTCCTTCTCTCTTTTCTCCTCCTTCCCAACCCCTAATATTGCTCCTATTACTCGCGTTAATATATTCCACTGAGGGGAGGGGAGCCTGAGGGACGAGGAACATAGGGAGGGAAGGGGAAAAGAGAGGGGATGAAGATTGTGGAAATATATAACCGAGAGAGACAAAGAGAGAAAGGGGAATTACTTTCTGTTATATAATGTGTGGTGGTTTCTTCAGGGATGGTCAGCACTTTGTCTCTTCTTCTCTGCTCTCTCTGTGCGTGAGAAAGACAGAGAGTCGCTGAGAAAGAGAGTTAGCTTCTTTCTAAATCCATTTGTCTCCGTGTTTGACCGTTAAATCACTGCTCAGCGGCTGCTGAGGTGCACTTGGTGGATCTGATTGCCTTGATCAACAATTGCCACAGACAGATAACTAGTTGACTTGTCATACATCAAATACACACTCATCAATTACCCATTGGTTTTAATTGATTTTGGTAAGGTTGTCAGTGTGCTTATCAGACATTAAGATATAGAATACAGGCTCATTTGTTTATTGCTTCATATTAACAGTGTTCATTGTGTGTGTGGTTCCTGTAGCCGAGTGTGGGGGCCGTTTTAAAGGGGAGTCTGCAGGGCGGATTCTTTCCCCTGGGTACCCTTTTCCTTACGACAATAATCTGCGCTGCACTTGGACCATCGAGGTGGACTCAGGAAACATTGTGAGGTAAAGTAGACCATTTTAAACCTTCCCACTGGTAAAGTAAAAATAAGAATGTCATTAATTTTAGTGCCCACTCCAGTACTTTTGAAAAAAACATTAAATTGAAAAGTAATTTCCTCTGAGTTAGTGTTTTTTTTCCTAATATAATTATTGAAGGAAATGATCTCACTTAAAATGAAATCACCAACCACACATTGTTTTTATCTGAAATGATTTCCATAATAGTCTCTCTGTGAGTTGTTGGTTTTAAAAAAGGAGGGCAGTTGTATAAGTTTGGAATGGACTTTAAGAAAATGTTTTTAGGAATTATTGAAGATATAATATTTATATTTTTGCTCACATTTTTTTCTTTATGCAAATTACAGTCTCCAGTTCTTGGCGTTTGACACAGAAGCCAGCCACGACATGCTGAAGGTTTGGGATGGACCACCTGAGAACGAGATGTCTTTGTCAGAGCTGAGTGGGTCTCTGCTTCCCGAGAGACTGCACTCCACACTGAACACTGTCACTATTCAGTTTGAGACAGACTTTTACATCAGCAAGTCAGGATTCGCTATGCAGTTCTCTAGTGAGTATTGTCCAAACTAATGTCCTTACCATCCTAAGTTTTTCTGAGACTCTGAATATTATTTTTTTCGGTATCCCTATTTGACTCAGAATATTTGTATTTCTCTTATTTGACAAATCCAAATGTGCAAATACTTAATGGAAGAAATGCTTCTCGTAACTTAATTTGACCAGCCAGAAATGATTTTATTTAATAACACAGGAGCACACAGTTACTGTATTCAGTACGGATTTTATGCTCCAAGCTAATGCATTAGCTAAATAAGCTCTAAATAGCCTGTGTGATACATATTTGTAATCACCCTCACCTCTTTCTCCTCCACGCTCTTCTTTCTCCTGTGGCCTCTCTCCCCCCGTGTCTCTCTGTCCAGGCTCTGTGGCTACAGCCTGCAGGGACCCGGGTGTACCAATGAACGGCAGTCGTAGTGGAGATGGCCGTGAGCCGGGGGATTCAGTGTCCGTTCAGTGTGACCCAGGATATGAGCTCCAGGGGGACGAAAAAATCACCTGTATACAAGTGGATAACAGATACTACTGGCAGCCCAGCCCGCCTGTCTGCATAGGTGAGGAGCCCAGCTTCCATATATCCATAGGGACATTTGATATATGTGCTGCATACCAGCTGCAGTTGTTAAGGGCTGATTACCTTGCTCAATGACACGTCTGTGAGTGACTTATAGAAGGGCTGTGTAAAGAAGATAATGTTTCCTGAACTTGCTTCTCATACAGTGTGATAATATTCCATTTGCTGCCCACATTTCTCCATGCTGCTGCCTGTTATTGAAAATCTCATAACTACGCCTTACTTAAAGCAATAAAAATAGTGTTGATTGAAAAAAATGTACTTTAATGAATGTAAAGGTTAGGGTACTTTTAGACTTTATTGACCTTTGCTTGTGTTTCCGTCACAGCTCCATGTGGAGGAAACCTAACTGGCTCCAACGGATTCATACTGTCTCCTAACTACCCTCATCCCTACCCTCACTCCAAGGACTGTGACTGGCTCATTGCTGTCAACTCTGACTATGTCCTGTCGCTGGCGTTCATCGGGTAACTTTCTTGTAAAATCAAAGTTCACAGATTTAAAACATTTTTTAAAACATTTATTTCCCTGAGTGGCAGAGTGAAATTGATTAGAAATACAGTCTTCATTGGTTTCATCATTTGACTTTTTGGTGCTAGAATAAATGTTAAGAAATCACCAAAATCATTAGGATTCATCATATAGCAACACAAAATGTCTATCTGGTACATATTAAAACATCTTTGTAACTAACAGTCCTAATTTTATTTATTTTTTCTACACATAGTATTCTTTTTTTTTTTAGAAACTGTCAGCAGCAGCAGCTTTTGTGTTTTACTGTATGAGCCCTCAGAACCATTTGGACCATGACATGCTTTTTTTGGAAAAGTGGGCGTTTAACTTAACTATTACTTAAGGCTGCTCTCAGACCAAATATTCGCATGCTTTCTATTATAAAAAATAAAAAAACAATACAAAAAAAAAAGTTATTCTGATGAACATTCAATGCTTAAGTGTTATTGTTAACTCTTCCTGTGCCTATTTTCTCCCATCTGCTTCCCCCTACCTCCTATCTTTGTTGTTATCTTAATCTCTAGTTTCAACATTGAGCCAAACTACGACTTCCTGTATATATACGATGGTCCGGACAGCAACAGTCCTCTGATTGGTAGCTTCCAGGACAGCAAACTCCCAGAGCGGATAGAGAGCAGTTCGAATACAATGCACTTAGCATTCCGCAGTGATGGGTCTGTTTCTTATGGCGGTTTTCACCTGGAATACAAAGGTAAAATATTCTCCGAATAGTACCACCATCTCTTATGTACTATAGTGTTTCGCGCTGGAATAGTTTTAGAAGATGTAAGAGGCCAACAGCACAGAACACAGATGTTGTATTCTCTGGGAGATTCAGGTCAGCAGAGGATTCTTAACAGCAAAGACACATTTCACTCAACTGTTATTGGTACACATCTACACTATAATCACAATCACGTAAGCAAAGCAGCACCCAGTAATTTACTAAGCAGCCAGTAATTAATGATTAATATCTTTGACTAGATGTCCCTATGTCTTTTGATTAGCCTATGATGACATGAGATAAAAAAAAACTAAATAAATAGAAAGACACACAGCCCAACTGGGAATGTATTTATCGCCACTTTACAAAACATATTTCTAATGTACTATGCTTGATGTTATTGCCTCAGGGGCTGTTGTTTGTCTTTTTCTGTTGCTTATAAGCGAGGTAAAATGTTTTAGATGTCTCTGTAATGTATTTAGACATATTTCATTTTCACATTGAACAAAGAAGACTCCCGCATTACCCCTTACCGCTCAATACAAAAGTACATTTGCAGTTAATCCCCCCACACTGATGACAGTGTGCGTCATGCTGATTTTAAGATGAAAAGGAATGATTGCTCTCTCAGTCCCTGTTGAATTAGTGTTTGTTGAAATAGTCTGTCATAGGGGCGAGTTTGATTCACCCAAAATAATCAACATGGGCAGCATGTGGATTCAGGAATTAAGTCTTGAGTTGATGCAGGGTGGCCGCTAATCTTGTAGGAGGGGAGGGCTGTAGCCATAATTTACAAGGTTCATGTAGCATACAAAAGCCGGGGGATGAAGTTATCGTTCTCGCTCCATCTTTGGCGAAGAAGGCTAAGTCAAACAGACTGTTTTAAAGGCCAATGAAATGTCTGCCTCATTTGATTATGGCTAGGGATATAGTAATTATTAATTTGACTTATTATTTATGTGTGCCTGTCGGTTTTTATATACCTCATCTTCTCTCCCACATACTCACTTGTTCTCTCTTTCCAGCCAAGCTGAGGGAATCATGTTTCGACCCAGGTGTGGTTCTGAATGGGACCAGGCTGGGATCTGACTATAAGCTTGGATCTACTGTCACCTTCTATTGTGAGGCCGGATATGTTTTGCAGGTAAGAAATAAAAAAAGGTGGCTTGTTGGATAAATTAATTGGTGTGAGTTGCGGTTGGTTGATATGTTGGTTGTTTTTTTCATTGGATGGATGCTCATTGGTTGGTTGGTCGGTCTTTCGGTCGGTTGGTTGACTTATTTTTCTGGAAGTATAATTGTATTTATTTTTTTCTTCAGGGCTATTCTACCCTCACCTGCAGTATGGGAGATGATGGCAGACCTGGGTGGAACCGAGCATTGCCGAGTTGTCAAGGTAACACACAATTATACAGAATGGATTAAAGCATCCCTACACACACAACCTCATTTTATGTTGGATCAAAAGTGTGTGCCTCTTTTCCTGTCCTCATGTGTTTGCACATGTTTATGTTCTTTCTCCAGCTCCCTGCGGAAGTCGTTCTACAGGAACAGACGGGACTGTTTTATCCCCAAACTTTCCCAGAAACTATACCTCTGGACAGAACTGCGTGTACTCCATTTCTGTACCTAGAGAGTTTGGTAAGTTCCTCCTAAATAGAAATATTGTGGTTTTACATTTATGTTTATGTTAATCTCTACAAAATGGTATAACGCTCTAATATGACAGTGAAGGTGAAGGGATAACAGTAGAGAACCCGACATGTGAATGAAAAACAAGAAATGACACATGATCAAAGGATACTTGCTAGCCATTTATTTGATTCCAGGTCAGGGTTTCATCATTGAAGTGACATTTAAATGTGAGGCTGTTTTTTATCTCGCCACGTTTGATTGGAGTTCCATAAGCCACAAATGAGTCATCACAAAGATATGAATATTGTAGAGGGTTGTTCACATTAAATAAGGTTATTACGGTCTATGAGAGCTTTAGAGGAAATGAGCGTCTCATCTGGTGCTGTCGGGAAATAATACCTAAAAAATCACTGATTATAGTCATTCTGTCGGGATATTTAATCATTAATTTAAAAATGTTATGTTCATAATAAATGTCTTTCAAAAAATGTAGAATTGAGGGCTACATTAACAATTTATTCAAATAATGTGCTCAGTTGTTACAGAGAGCGATTGGTTAACATTTGATAGTACTTGTGAAACAGTGTATATAGAAATAGTGAGGCTTTGTTTTCTTCAGCAGATATTGAGAGCTAACAAAAGAGTTAGCAAAAGAGCTAGTGAGTGCACATACAGTTGGGGTTGTGGTCAAGTATGTGTTTCATTTAATGTTCGCAAATTTACATTTGTGTCTCCAATATCAGTATAATGTATTGACATCTACATTACTGGCTGACTGATTATTAGAACGACTGAGTCATTGGGTCTGACTTGAGCTTTTACAAACAATCAGTAGTCATTGCATATGATGTCCAATTATGCCCTGTGGTGTTATGAATAAATAGCAGCTTTCCCTGAGGCTGTTGATGGTCGCTGTCTCATTATATTAGCGAAGCAGCGTTTGGAGTGTCAGCTCCATGAAGACATTTTGAAGGAGAGGAGCTAACATTTGTTTGGCCTACATATTGTTTAAGACACGACATTCTCCACATGAACATCCTACACAGAGCAGCTGTCATTGTTCAAAAAAATATGTTGAATAATACAGACTCAAGGTAGCAGGATTGTCAGTTTGATGATGATATGAGAGAAGTTGTATTTAAACCACCTGGTTGGCCTTTAAATGGTTAATGATGGTTCACCACTCATCCAAATGGCTTCTAAGGATTCAACACCAGGTGGGGCCGACTCTTGGCATTCGTTCCCGTGGAGATGCCGTACCTCCTGTCGTATGAGGACGTGCCTCAGGACACCCACTCATCAGGAGGCATGGCAGCTCCACAGGGATGGATGCCCAGCTTTTCTCCACCCGATGTTAAAAGCTGAAGCAGCATCCTTTTGAAAGTAAACATTGCAATCATTTGATAACAAGTCCAATGGAATGTTTTGAACTGTATGAGACATTACTGATGACACAACAGATCTATCAGGTTTATGTAGTTCAGAAGGATTTCTCTACCATGAAGCCATGTGGGCATTGTGGGGAAACACTGCTGTGATCCCTTATCACTGGGTGTCTTTCTCTTATTGAATGTATTCATGTAATTTCTCATGTTATCTAAGTAGGAGTAAAATCCACGATGATATTTTAGCTGCATTTCCTGTGTGTTATAATGCTTTAAGTGCCCTTGTGTGAACGTTGATTCATGTGTGTCCTCCTGCCTGAAATCTGTGCCGTTTTGAAACGGTTTTGGCTGTGAACTCCTCCACCTGCTCTGCGGTCTGTCGATAATACAGCAGGGCATGATGGAAACCTTAATCACTCTAGTTTCCTTAAAATCCATACGCGGTGGGAGCTTTTAAGTATTTCTGCTGACAAGCAGAATCGTGTCATTTTTTATGACCACTCCATGCCCTTATATACATCCTCATGTACAAGCATGGCATGGCTATTATATACAAGTATAAGAAGAGAGATTTATATGCATTAAAGAGCTCTTTCTTGACAATTGTGTCGTCTCAACAGCATTTGAATATTCACTGTTTTGTTTCTGAGCTGCGTTGTTTTTTATAATTATTTATCTTCGTCAAATAGTTTGTTTTAGGTTTATTTTGTTGGTTAATTTGTGTGTTATCAGCAGGATAACGGAAAAAGTATTGGCCCAATTGTCATAAAACTTGGTGGAAGGTTGTAACACGAGCAAAAGAAGAATCCATTATATTTGGAGTGGATCTGTTTCAAGAGGACATGCATTATTTTTCACTTACTTAAACGGCCTTGGCGGAGGTCTGCGCTCTCTGAGTGCCCTTCATGTTTTAACATGAAACAGAGTTTTACATGAAAGCAGACAGGGTATCTTTGTGAGTCAGATCAATGTTTTAACAAAATGCGGATCATGCTTAAAAAGAACTCCACAGAGGGAAAACGCCTTGTACAAAGTGACTAATGACCTTCTTATAGCGCAATATCCTTGGCAATGTTCAGATGTAATCCTTTACACCTCCGCCGTTGGGGCCAAATATAGAGGGAGGGAGAGATGGAGAGGCGATATAGTATATCTGTGTGTGTGTGTGTGTGTGTGTGTGTGTGTGTGTGTGTGTGTGTGTGTCAGGTGCGTGCGTGATGTGTGTGTTTACAGTATGTTGCTTAGGGAGCCTGTTTCATTGAGGCTGAAATAAATGTTAGTTATCCTTAAGGAGGATTTTCCATGTGCAGCAGACAAACACATGTTATGTATACAAGTACACCTACAGATTTGCAGCTTAAGGCTACTTTTAATTATTTTAAAGAATCAGTGATCAACCAAGACAGAGAGTATCAGTTTGAGCAAATACTGTACCTAGGGCCTCTAGGGGGCCACATGATGCTTCCTGCTACTGCAGCTGCACTCTAACATCCTTGCTTTAGTCATGGTTCATGGCCACTGCAGCAATCTTCTTTCCTTCCATCATGCTGCAACAGAGTAAAACATGGGTGTTAGGACAGGAGTTTGACAGGTTACCACTTGCTTCATATCCTATTCTTTCACATTGCCTGCTTGAGATAATGTAGAGAAGACAGACATAAAAAGATCTTGCCATACTGACATATAGTTTTTGCCAACACTAGCATTTCACACTAGCTGACAACATTGATACACTCAAACCGAGGGGGCTGAGGAGGATTGGTGCATGATGATGATAAGGTGATGTTTAGACTATTAAGTGTCCTGATATGCAATTTTGTGTCAATAGTTGACTTCAAATAGAGGTTGACACTGCAGCTTAATACAATTTAAATTAGGTATTACAGGTTAATTTTATCATCAGAAGGTCAGGCACAGACAGCGGCTTGGAATAATAATTTACCACCATGCAAGTGTGGTTAATTCATCACCCTATCCGTCTTTTTCCCTTTTTGTCTCCAGTCCTCTTTGGACAGTTTGTGATGTTCCAGACTTCTCTCAACGATGTGGTGGAAATTTACGATGGACCAACTCAACAAAACACGCTATTGTCTTCTCTCTCTGGGTCCCACTCTGGTAAGGATAAATGGATAGATGGACAGAATGAATCATAACCATATCTTTCTTTCTGATTTTGTCTCTATTGTATAACTCTGTCTCCCTCTCCCTAGGTGAGTCTCTCCCTCTGAGCTCGGGAAACCAGGTCACGGTAAAGTTTAGCACGGTCGGACCAGAAACTGCTAAGGGATTTCACTTTGTCTACCAAGGTCAGCCAATAACAAGTAGCTTAATTTGTTATTCAAAGTATCATTATTATTACTTGCCTTAGGCCTAATAGGGTTTCCACGTGTCCTTTAAAAGTCCTGAATTCAATTGTTTGAAATGACCAATATAGGCAGCAATAACTGCACATTTGCACTTTTTGATATTAACATCTTATTGCGTCTAATTTATTTCTGCAGCTGTACCAAGGACCAGCTCCACACAGTGCAGTTCGGTCCCTGAGCCGCGGTTTGGGAAACGCCTCGGCAATGACTTTGCAGTTGGCTCGATGGTGCAGTTTGAGTGTAACCCTGGTTACGTCCTGCATGGCTCCACTGCCATACGGTGTGAGAGTGTCCCTGACAACCTGGCACAATGGAATGACACCCTGCCAACATGTATAGGTAAATATGAATCAAAGAAGAAACTAGGCAGGAGACAGACACTTTGCTATTGAGAATGCTGTAACAATATAACATTTATTATAAGCTATAGGCAAGGCAAGGCAAGGCAAGTTTATTTATACAGCACCTTTCAGCACACAGCAATTCAAAGTGCTTTACAATTTAAAATAAAAGACATTTAAGAATAAATACAGCAGAAACACATTATAAAATGGCATTTAAAAACAGGCATTAAAAAGCAAAGATAATAAAATAAACACAACAGGTATAGAATACATGAATAAAAACCATACTGCAGTGTGGATATAAACAGTGACAAAAATATACATTTTTAGTCTGGATTTAAAAGTATGAAGAGTTGCGATTCAGGTCACTATACACTGGACGCTCCACTTTGATAAGATTCACAAGCAATACCTACAGTTAAAATACAGATAACATTACAATGCTAAGCCTTACTATGCCTAAGCTGTCAGGTCTGACCCTTTTTGCTCCTCTGCTCTGCAGGAGAGGAGATGGCACAACAGGCTCTCTCTTTTCCTGTTATTTGCAGACAACATCTTGTTTTAACCTCTGCTTTTCGCTCCTTCCGGCACTCTCAGTTCCCTGTGGGGGTGCGTTGACCGCCCGTCGTGGGACCATCCTATCGCCTGGATATCCAGAGCCCTATGACAACAACCAGAACTGTGTGTGGAAGGTGTCTGTTCCAGAAGGAGCTGGAATACAGGTATCACCTATCACACATTGCTTCCTGGCTGACCTATGTATCATTGGCTTAAAAGCTGAGCAGGCAGGATGTCAAGGAAGATAAGATATTATTAGAAGGATGAATGGATGCATGGTTTGTGTGAGAGAGGGGCCATCCAGAGATAACCAGATAGGATCTAATCGTGAGAGATAATGCCTGATTGTGTGTAAGCTAAACTGCTCTCACGGACAAATACAAAGGCAAAGATGCCTCTGACACAAAATGGAGTCTGTTCAAATATTTGACAGACACCTCACAGCAGCACAAGTACAGGTGTGTTCGGTATAATTAGACTTTTTTGGTAAACAACAGTTTCTGTTGATGTTGTTTGACAGTTTTGTTTGAACAATAATCAAAAATGTGAGTTTCTATCTGAATGTGTTTCTCTCCTATTATTACATTGCAGACCATTGTACCAGATGCGATGAAATGAAAATGTAGTTGCTTTTTAAAGACAAAGGTCCACGCTAACAAGAACTTATTTTGTCTTTCTCTTCCTCTCTATCCGTCCCTCCAGATACAAATTGTGAGTTTTGCCACAGAGCATAACTGGGACTCTTTGGATTTTTATGATGGTGCCGACAACCACGCACCAAGACTGGGCAGCTACTCTGGTAAACAGTTTTTAGTGTTTTACAAATGTCATGGCCAAAACTAGTGTCAGAGATAATGTGTTATACAAAGATTGGCAAGTAGAACATTATTATATTGTATAGTTATGTTATGTTCAATTACAAATTGTATAAATCAATCAATAGTTATTTTGGAGTTAAAGGTAAGACAATTCTGAACTACAATCAAAACTATTTTTAAATCAAGAGTATGATAAAACTAATTTCAGAGATAAAGTGTTATTATTTTAATCAAGAGTACCCTGTAACAGATATGACTATAAAAGTAGTTGTAATGTAACAACTTCTTTAAGAGCATTCATACTCTCCATAACCACATTTAGAGAAGACGTAGAATAACTTAATTGCCTGTTGCCTGTAAACATAGCTTGATGGTTAAATACACAATGACAACATGCAAATAAGAACATTACATGTTGTCTCGCTGATTGAAGCATACAAGATGCTGGCCATGTGGCCCCCTGCTAAGTGTGCAATAAGAGATACACTGGTCTCGCAGCAGGAGGCGGGAACACACCCA
Organism: Trematomus bernacchii; assembly: GCF_902827165.1. NCBI lineage: Eukaryota > Metazoa > Chordata > Actinopteri > Perciformes > Nototheniidae > Trematomus > Trematomus bernacchii. The sequence goes on along the minus strand of NW_022987564.1, from coordinate 10,113,254 downwards.
CTGACACCGGCTTGTTGTCTGTGATTCCTTTAAAAACATATGAGAAATGTTGTGGCATAGCAAATTGATCCTAAATTACTCTAATCCCCATTAGGAATAGATACTCCCTGAGCAACCTATGACATGATGTGTCAAACATAGAAATGTAAACAACAATACAATGATTCACATTTATAAAAGCTCTCAAAATGTATTTCGGAGCGCTGTTAGCTTAATCAATGTAATTGGAAACCAATGGTTATTAAGGCATGTTTCATATTCACAACTAAATACAGGCAATGAAACATCTAGTGGAAAATATTTCTCTACTGATCTTATATTAAAAAACGTAATGTGTCTCTTAAAAATATCGGCGCTTAGTACAATGGGAGTCCCTCTGCTCCAGTGCTCCAGAAACTCATATTTAATGAAAAAATGTGTTCAATCTTGGCAAAGCATTCCTCTAAATTCAGTAACTCGTGTAGTTTAAGCAGCCGTCCAAATTTGGAGTCAGCATCTTCTGGGGGTATTAGTACTGCTTTTAGGAGAGCAAAGTCATGATAATCTGCGGGTTCTGTTAAATAATCTATGGCAGGGCCTGACATCCCCACGGCAAACTGGATAAGAGATGATAGTGTTGGCAAGGAAACGACAGAGTTCTTCCTTATATCTCTTCAATATATAAATTATGATAATACACTTTTTTTTGTGTTTTAAGTGTTATCTAATATTCTCACGAATCCACAAATGATCTGTGTAATGCTTCAATCTGCGCAGCTAATTATTCATCATCATTCATCATTTATTACCGTTTTTTTTTTGTTTCCTGATGATGAACAAGAGTTTTTCTAGAATATGACCAGGTGGCTACGATCTAAAAATGCCCCCTCGCAACAGGCAACCAACTAACATCCATTGGCCTGAATTACTTCTAATTCAGAGTTCTATCTTCTTGACTTTGATATGTTTTGCTGATTCACCTGCCACAGAACAAAAAACATGGCAGTGAAAACTGGGCTCTGAGAAATGTTCCACTAGTGGCTACTTTCGGAATGACTTTTACTACTTTATAGTCTTCAGGCTAGCCAAGAAATTACATTTTCAAGGACTTTTCTTAAGGTTAATATTCCTTTACAATAGAGTGCAGCATCTACTGTCTCATTGTGACAGAACCACACTGTTGCATGGTGCCAGCTTTACTTCAGTAGTGCAGCATCCATTCTTCACTTTGTACATTCCCTTGCCGTGCTATGTAGGTCATGCAACAATTTGAAAAGTAGTTTCGAATAAAACAGATGTCTCATATAAAAGTAATTCCCTTTTCTCTCCTTCGAGAACACTACACACACAACAAAATATGAAAATGTAGATTTGGGAGGCCTTTGTTGTTTCCTTTGCTGTCAGATAACTAAGATAATTTGCTTTCAAGGCTCGGTTGAAAAATGTAAAAATGTGATCATGTTCTTCGTTCCAGGCACGACTATTCCCCCTCTCCTGAATAGCACATCTAACAACCTCCATCTAAGCTTCAGCTCGGATATAAGTGTCTCAGCTGCTGGTTTTCACTTGGAATATACAGGTAGCATACTTGTTTTGTATACAGATGTATCTGCATCATATGCTGTATTAACATACAAATGGGTGAATGTTTTACAACCGTGTTTATTACACATTTCTTATCAGCTATTGGTCTGGAGTCATGTTCCGAGCCACAGACGCCAAACTATGGAATAAGGCAAGGAGACCGATTTATGGTGGGAGACGTCGTACAGTTTTTATGTGAACAAGGATACTCTCTTCAGGTAAAAAAATCAACTTATATGCGTGTATTCTGTTTGTTTTATGCACAGATTCCCGCTAGCTACTGAGGAACTGAAGGATAGTCATTATAGATACATAGAACACACACATGCACTACAGATTACTGTTGTGTAATGCATAACACACTGCCATGTTTGTGAAATTCATTAAAGGCTGCTCAGATTTGTTCTGATGTGCCGCTATTCACTCTTTTTATCTCACGGCTGCACAAACCAAGCACTATTTAAATCGGAAATCGGAAGAAAACCCCACTCTCGGATGGTTTACTCTACTTCCTACTAAACATACCACTCTAGTGTGGTCTGCACAACTCTTTAATAATGTATGCTTCTGGTGTGGTCTGCCCAATTTCTTTGGAGGACTGTATACGACTCAAATGGAGCTTTACCTTTATCCCGCTTAAGATACAGCACTACTGTACTCATACTCATTATTGCTCTGTAGATAAACAGCACTTAATTTCTGTTTACCATTCATTGATTGTGTTTGCTTTCACATTTCTAGGGCAATGCTCATATCACCTGCATGCCTGGACCTGTGAGAAGATGGAACTACCCTGTGCCACTATGTCTCGGTAGGTGTTTACACAATACATATATGCACACACACACACACATACATGCAGCCTGGATATTCTGAGATACGTGCAGAACTTCCGTGCTGCAGTAATGATGCAAGCTGTCTCCGTTGCCTACCCTGACTCTTTGTAAAATAGGACGTTTGATCAATTTGCTGTTCTGTGATGAGCTGATTATTTAGTATTCTGTGCAGAATACGATTAAGCTTTTAAACTGATGCAAAGCTGAGGCAGAGTCTGCCATAAACATGCAGTGGGCCAAAGCATCAGCATGCACTGAGGCAAACTGGGGAAAACAAGCCCTGGACACATTTCTACTTGCACAATGGTAATTTATTCAAGAAGGGTATTTATTGAAGACTCAGAATATTAATGTGTTATTCAAAATGATGCAAACTTTCAGGTTGAAGAATCTCATGTGTCCAGTCAGCAGCACCATCCTAAAAAAGGGAGAGGCAGTCTGTGTGAGCTGGTCTGAGGTCAGCCTCCAGCCTTTGATGTGTTGCTTTCAACACTGAACCTCTGTTTCCCTTTGTCTCTCTCTCTGTGTGTGTGTGTGTGTGTGTGTGTGTGTGTGTGTGTGTGTGTGTGTGTGTGTGTGTGTGTGTGTGTGTGTGTGTGTGTGTGTGTGTGTGTGTGTGTGTGTGTGTGTGTGTGTGTGTGTGTGTGTGTGTGTGTGTGTGTGTTGTGTGTGCCCCCAGCTCAGTGTGGTGGGTCTAGGCAAGAAGTAAGTGGGGTGATTTTAAGTCCTGGTTTCCCCGGCAACTACCCCAGTGGATTAGACTGCACATGGACAGTCAACTTACCTGTGGGCTTTGGTAAGAAACACTCTCAACTTTGAACTTGAGGAGAAAGTGTGTGTTGTTCTCTCTCAGTTAGTCATATGTATCACCCTTCATGTAACAATATTATTTATTGTTAATTGTATTTAATTACTCACTCAATAAATCATTATCGGTGGCCTTTATTCACGTCGTTGGCTGCTGCTGAAGCATCTACAAATGTTTTTATTGCCGGTTCCTCTGCCAGTCAGGCTTTGCTAATCGCTTAAAATGTCAACATTTCTCTCAGGAATCCATCTCGCGTTTCTAAACTTCTCCACCGAAGCGATCCACGATTACTTGGAGATCCGCAGTGGAACCCTGGAGATGGGCTCGGTGATCGACCGGTTCAGCGGCCCGGTCATCCCCAAGTCTCTGTTCAGCACCACCCACCAGACCAGCTTCTTCTTCCACAGCGACTACTCACAAAACAAACCAGGGTTCCACATCACATATCAAGGTAAATGTTGTCTCTACACGCTCCTGTCGGACATCTTGTGTGCACTCATCGAGAAAACAAGAGCGACTGTCTGATTGCTGCGCTTTGTTGAAAACAGCGATTGTTCCTAGTGGAAACTGTTGACAATAAAATGATTTCCTTTTTGCATACAACAATAACATTTTTCTTGACTTCTAAAGCACTTGCCAAAAAAAGGCAGGGTGTAGAAAACTCATTTTGAATGATTTTTTGGTGATGAGATGAGTTTTCTATTTAATCTATCTGACACTAAAAAGGTTTTTCAGCAGGCTTGTATTTTTATTATGACATATCTCCGAGATAGCCTCAATGTGTTACGGCTAATTCCATTTATGTGCAAATTCCAGTGACTCATGAATAATACCTTTTATCTCGTGACAGGGGCACTGCCAAGGTGTTTTAAAACAGGAAAAATAATCTGAATACTATTATTTCCCCTACTATTATTTCTTCTAACGTGTATCTTTCTCAGTCACTTGTCTTTCTTCAGTCATGCAAACACTTGACTCATCTTACTTTGTCTGTCAACATTCACTGGGACGAAAACAGTTATATGGCAGACTGTCAGAATTAAATTGGGAGAATATTGACAACATCAAAAGAACAAGTCTGAGCTTGTTTGGTGCATGACACCCTTTTCAAAAAGTTAGTAATCTTAATTTGTGTCTAGAGATCTGCAGCTGTTCTTTTCTGTGTCTCTCTAGCATGTCAGTGTTAATTGAGATATCTGCAGCTGGAAGAACAGGCGGAGGAATTATGAGTTAGTCTTTTCTTGAAATGAATATTAGTTGTTCAGTGCTAGAACTGATGTCTTTATTATTCCTTTCCCTGAACAAACTTGACCTTGTTTTTTTTAGTTCTACTAGTTTTCGGCCTAATCTTGGTTATTGTGTCTCCAGCCTACCAGCTTCAGAGTTGTCCAGACCCTCGGCCTTTTCGAAACGGTATCGTGATTGGCACAGATTTCAGCGTAGGGATGACGGTGTCGTTTGAATGTCTGCCCGGATACTCTCTGATCGGCGAGGCGTCGCTCACATGTTTACACGGAATCAGCAGGAACTGGAATCACCCACTGCCACGATGTGAAGGTAACACAGAACTAACTACTGTGTCAGAATGACTGTGTTTCGTTTGTTGACAGCGAGATGTAACATTGTGTTGTTGTGAAGGGAAAACAAATAGTGTTAGTCATTTTCTATCTGTTAGTTTTACTTATTGAATATATCAATTACTCAGACAAACACATATAGTTCATGTTTGCTGGTTTACTATTCTTTCAGTACAGAAGAGTTTTTGAGGGACAATGAATTCCCTAACTTGTAAATTATTTAAAAAAACTCCATCTTACTCCAAGCTGTAACTGTTAAACCTATACATGTTTTTTTTATATTCATAACTGCAAACACTGTTTTCTTAACAATAGTATTTTAAACAGTATTTCCCTCTGTACTTATACTCCAGCATAAACAGTTAATGTTAAAATGTATGCTGAGAGAACATTGTAAAAAAACACATTAAACATATGCAACTTGTAACTCAACACAAAATGTAATTTATCCCTACTAAAAATTGATGAATAGCAAAAAAGCTAAATTGCAAGGGAGTGTAGAATAAATCTTGAGGGCATAGGAGAGGCGTCTGGCACATTGTTTTTATATATTGCCACAGTGAAATAGTAATACATTAAATTATATTATGCTACTGTGATGACAAGTAACTGCACACTAATCCATTTTTACATGTTTTACTTTAAGCCTATACTTACTGTTTAGAGCAATAGCACTTAATCAACTCTTCTTAAATGAAAGCCGTTAATTAACTTTACTCTGCCGTTTAGCTCTCAGCAGTGTTCAAATCACACCACTGCTGGAAAGGATACCTGAGCATCCGAAATTGAAATAAAACCGTAATGAGAATTTATTAAAGCCATTTAGGTGTTATCCAGTGGTCATTATATGACTGATAGAGATGTGTCCTCTCTCAGTCATCCAGATCATCACTGACACCTCTCAAAGTTAAAACTAATTTGCTGGTAATTCTGTTAATATTCTGTCTCGCAGCTCTCTGTGGTGGAAACATCACGTCGTTAAATGGAACCATTTACTCTCCTGGTCACCCTGAGGAGTATCCCAACTTCCAGGACTGTGTGTGGAGCGTCCGAGTTCCTCCTGGACACGGGATCTACATCAACTTCACTGTGCTGAGCACCGAGCCCATATATGACTACATCACTGTCTGGTAGGTGTTATTTACGAATCAGATTCACTCGTTTTCTACGTCCTTACCTCTAAACGGACACTATTCATCCTCATGATCTACAAATATGTTTCGACATATGCCGAGAACTTCTCCTACACACACCACCTCTCTCACACAGGAAGTCGTGCTCTTTAACATCCTTTCAGAGACGGCCACTAATTGGCTAAACTGCTTCAAGGGTTACTATGACTACAGACGTCTCCCCTTGAATATAAAGCTAGTCTGACATAATTTCCTTCTTGTCATGTGTTATCCGTCTCTCTTTACCCGTAAGTCTCTCTCCCTTTACCCTCTGCTTCTCACACTGTCTCCAAGGCTCAATTGGTTTTATAAGTAATATACATTACGTCTTTCTCTACCTACCTGCCCAGCCTTGACTTCTCACTTCACTATTCTTCCTAAGGACAGCAGACATTGGCAACAGCCGACATCTTGTCAATACAAAATGTTTAAACACTGCTTAGATACCATGTTACACGGTTATCTGCCTGTACAAGGTGGCAGCAGCACCATAAATAGGCTGTATAATCTATTTTTCTTTGGTTGCCATGCAGCTGCCCCTTCTCTATAGCTATAGCCTGTTTCCTATAAATAGACAGCAGGGTGCAGTTTAGAAACGTCACTTGGCATACAGACACGGAGATGCAGGGCGAGGAAGGAAAAACAAACAAAAAAACAGAGTGTGAGAAATAATTTGCTGGAAATACATTCCCATTTATTTTTAACCTACACAGAAGGACCAAACGTCTGTCTGGTACTTTTGTATGCCTCTCATATATAAGTACTTTCAACCTTCCAGATTTAAGGGTTGTGTTGTTTTCCCTGTTCCTCAGTTATCCAACTAAACACTTGAAAACCAATGTACCTTTTCCAACAAATCCCTAGATCATCTAACATAAGAGTATACGTATAGACACTGTCTTTTATCTCAAGAGAAGAGCTGACACACCAATAAATAGTCAAAAACAGTGCATTTATTCTTTTACAGAATAAATGATTGAAGGGAGATCAGTTACAATGACATGTACCGCTGTTTCTCCAGTCTCCAGTTAAATCTAGCTCACATTTGGGAAAACTTTACTTAAGGAGGTCCTATTTGAGAAACAACCAACACACGGTTCCCGGCTTAATGCACCAAATGATGTCTCAGGACATGTATCACCATCTGAATGTGCAGGTATGACTGTTTCCTGTGGAAGCACTTTTATGCCATCTTTTCACATTTAAGGTGAAACAACATCACAATCAATCAACCAACAGGCAATAAGATATGCTTTTAAACAAGTATGTAGTTTCATCAAATTGCTTATTACCAGTAATCTAAAAGCCAAAGATCACAAATACAGAATAGTCAAAAAATGTAAAAGCAGCAAATCCTTAATTTGAAAAGTTCAAACCAGAGTTTGCTTGATTATAATTTTAAACGATTCAGTTAGCGGCTGCTTATTGTATAACACAATTATATGAACAAAATGCAAGAACGTGTTTGGTATCTAAACACACTTGACATTGGAAAACTGCCTCTCACAGATTTGTAGTCGCTGCAAATACAATCATGTGCAACAGCTTGTTTCCAGTGAGTTGAGGATTTTTTAGTGTATAGAGGTCTTTAATGTTTGGTAGTTCATAACTGAAAAATAATATAAAGCATGCCTCTCACACATCTCCACTCTGTTGAGCCATGTGCTGTCCACCCACAGCCCATTCTGTGAAGTCCGTGAATCGGTCGCACAGCGTGCTCCTGACCCAGCTGTCACTTGGAAAAGTGGACAAACTGGGGAACTAGCAGAAAGCAAGAACAGCAACGAGCATTGAAACGCACAAAAAAAACCTCACAATCGAAGTCTCACAGCCTTAAAGCTGGCTTCCCGCAGAGAGCGCAGTGTCTGTAGTAAAGGTGTGATTTTCACAGCGGTCTCCTCAGTCCAGAGCCAGCCAACCTGACAGTCAGTTAGTCTGCTAATTGGTGTCAAACTGAGAGGCTTACTACATGATGCCATTGTAAGTATTATCATATATGTCACATACTTCACCTTTGGCTACTTTATACACTAAACCCTACTCTTTACTCTGTATGTTGCCATTGTGTGCTTATAAATGTAAGTAGGTGTTAGCATCAGCAATGTGAATCATAGCGGGGACCATTCCTTACATAACCTAACAGGTATAATTGGCCACATCAAAAAACACTTAACAGCAGGAAATAATTATTCCATTTAACTTCATGATGATACTTTTTCATCACTGCTAATGAGCCAGCTATTGGTTAGTTCCAGTCTGACAGCAGCTGGGTCATTAAAGGTGAAATATGTTCACGACGCTGCACACAGAGCATGACCTGCCAGTTGACAGATGTCTCCCTGTCTGCATTCGCTGGTAATTGTGTAACTTTTCCTGAATGCCAGGCTGATATTAGTGGCAACACTAAAGCCAAGTCTACAACAGGACTCGCATTTGTTATTCTTATGATCTGACGACAGTTCAATCAATATTTATGAACTTGAGCGTCCCAAAGCAAGAGTAAGAGAGCCGGGGCTTTGAACTGTGTTGTTATCCGGAGACAAAGAGGAGCTGCTCCTTTGTAAGTTGAGTGGAATCTGAGTTTGTGAACGTTTTATGTCTAAATGAGCTTTCCGACATTGTAGTTTGGATTGTTTTTGCGAGAGGGAAGATGAGCCCATAACCATGCACAATCACTCTGGGAGCCGGCACTTTGTCAGACAATGTCCGACTCCATTCGCAGTCAATGGAGCAGCTCCAGGTTTTGCCTCATGAATACCGTCAAGTCTCCTCTATCTTTGTTTGTTGCCTCGGATAAACCATTTCCTGATCACAAATAGCATTTTAACTGTCAGAAATGGCCGCCATAACTTATTCAAATGATGTTTTGGGTTGACTTTTTCTCTCATATTGTTCCATAAAGAAAGATCACGTCCGTGTCTTTATGGATCTTTAGTCTCTGATCACCCACTTTGTAACACAAGGTGTGTGTGTGCGTGTGTGTGTGTGTGTGTGTGTGTGTGTGTGTGTGTGTGTGCGTGTGTGTGTGTGTGTGTGTGTGTGTGTGTGTGTGTGTGTGTGTGTGTGTGTGTGTGTGTGTGTGTGTGTGTGTGTGTGTGTGTGTGTGTGTGTGTGTGTGTGTGTGTGTGTGTGTGTGTGTGTGTGTGTGTGTGTGTGTGTGTGTGTGTGTGTGTCTGTCTTTTCCTCTGTTTCTTCCCTTTTGTAGGGATGGTCCAGACCAATCCTCTCCTCAAATTGGCCAGTTTAGCGGGAACACAGCTCTGGAGTCTGTCTACTCGACTTCCAACATCATCCTCATCAAATTCCACTCAGACTTCTCTGGAGCCGGCTTCTTTGTCTTGAGCTACCATGGTGAGACAGTAACACCATTATCCTTCTTTTTTCACAGAGCTAGTAATGGAAGCATTGGATTGAATTTGTTTGGGTACAATACCTTTCTCATTAACTTGCTCTGCTGTTGGCTGTATTGTGCTGAGGTATAGTGGTAAAACTATAATGCTATCATTAGTTCCTGCAGCAGTGATGGCATCGATCTGTTTGTTGTTAGACTCTCTGCAACTCCATCCTCATCAACTCAGACCTGCTTCCTTTGACTCATTCTTACTCATGATTGTTCGGTCTTCCTTTTGAACTTTCTACCCTCTGATTGAATCCGGCGTCTTTGTCGCTGCCTACCAGTACAGTAAGGGTATATTAGTCACAATGGTTCTCATGCCGTTGCTGCTACAGACAGGTCTTCTTTAGTGAACACTTTAACATGTGTTAAACATTTCAAAGCTCTCATATTTGAGTGTACTTAAGCAACCATGCTAAATGTTTATCCAGTTGCTTTACATGATTAAAGAAGGAAGTACACATCACAAATTAGTCATACAACACTTAGTCATGAGACACTCACTTTTGTGTGGTATTTAATCGCTTTTTCAAGGTCTCTCTTGCTTGGTTATAGAACACATAGTTTAGCCTTTCTTTGGTCAAACTAATTCTGCATCAGAATCAGAAACAGGTTTATTACCAGGTAGGTTTACACATACGAGAAATTTGACTTGACGTCTTGGTGCGTACATAAAAATAAAAATAAAACATGAATTAAAACACAGGTAGGGAACTAGAAACATATATAAAAATATAGTACAATATGACAGTATTTACATTGCAATGGAATGAAAAAAGGAATAAAATATGAATAAAAATCGGCAGTAATAAAAAAGACAAGAAAACAGATATAGTGTACAATGTGTGTGCATACAATGATTTAGACCAAAGATCAGTGTAAGGTAAGGTACATATGATATCATTGCTGAATTCAATATCTAAATGACGCTATTGTTGGAAGGAAAAGTATATTTTTCTGTCAAATGTCTGATTGACTAAAAGCTAAGAGACACTGAACAGCTGAATGCTTGTTTATTTATCTGTTCTCTCGATACACAATGGGCGAGCAGATGTTTTGATTATTTTTTATTCTGACTTCCTTGCATGTTCCATATTTGTTGGTACTTTCCAGTAGCTTTGATGTTCTTGGATGGAAAACGGCAAAAAGTTGGTTTGCTGAATAGAGAAAGACAAATGTAACTTCTACTTAAAGGTGGGGTATGTCATTTATTTCAGATTTCTTTTTTGTTATATTCAATGGAATGCTCTTAACATCCCGATAGCAATGAATATATTAAATGCTTTGACAATGAATACATAAAAAAAATGTAATCTGTGGAAGCCGTAGCGCTGTAAAAAGCACGACCAATCATTTTAGCCGGCCCGGCTAAAGTAACTGGATGGCCTACCTGCCTGTCAGCCTTCCATCTGTGCACAAACTTATCTCGTGCCCTCATTGGTCATGTGCGCGTTCGTGTGTGTTGGAGGAGGGGCTCTGTAAGGAAGTGGCAGATTTTTTCCGGTTGTGTATTTTCAAATTCTAGCGCACTCGAGCCGGTTTCTCCAAAATTACCTACCCTACCTTTAACCTCAGTGTGTTCATAAATCTTTTCTTTCAACATTGTTTATATTACCTCCAGTTCCACTTGTCTCTGTTCACGAGAATGTCTGGCAGCTTCATTTGAAAAGGTTAAATAGCTTTAGCTTTCACCCACACAAGAAAAACATGACACAATCTAAAGTGAGAAACACTTTTAGGTTGTATGATTAAAGTAGTTAAAAACAATTAAGCTGTGTTAGTGTTGTCAAGCAGCTAATTTGTCATTCTAAAGGAAAAGTTAAACCTGAAGTTGGTCAACAAAAACAATTAGACTTGGATAACATTTTCTTGGTACAACGCCCTTAGAGATTTGTATCAGTAAGTTTTACAATAGCCTGAGTTTTTTTATGTCATCATGCCTCCACATATTTTTTGAAGATTGTTTTTTTGCTAGTTCTGATCTGCTCTTTATCCATGTCAAAACTGTCTGCATTCCAGTTTTTCATTTCAATATTTTCCTTGTGGTCCTTCAGTGCACTTAGCCTTCCCTTTGTTTTCAACTGCGGTTTAAGATGAAAACCCTCCGCAGTTGTCTTTATTCTCAGTTCACCTGTTTGCTGCAAACATCAATCCTCAGGCACTCTGGCTTCTGTCCATGTTTTCTGTACGAATCTACTGATTTGAGAAAATAAATGTAATGCTGACCACATAGACTCAATCAGTTTAAGTGATAATGTCCTTTGTTTTGAAACAAGCACTAAACCTGCATACATGTAGGAAACCACCGTCATATTAAAATGCAGTATTTTACATCCTCTGTTTGAATTTATGAGATTAAACTATAGTGTCCCTTTTACAATCTTTAGATTTTATAGCAAAGTGAACATGTTATGATGTTTATCCTATGTTTCAACTTTGACTAAAAGATAAGAAAGAAATTACTTAAAAATGAACTGCATAACATTTAAAGAGAATGAATGAACTATATTCTGGCATTTCAAGGTTTTAAAACAAAAAAGAAACTGCTTATATTTCTTCTTGTTGTCAGAAAGTTCCTGAGAGGGTGCATTTCAGGATGAAGATTTAATTTGACAGAATGGCTTCTAATGAGTTTAGCTTTCTTTTTTTCTTTTTAGCCTTCACAACACATCCAATCATATATGTGCATATCTTCCACCGTCCCTCTCATGGAGCTTATTCTCACTTCTTCAAAAGTCTTCTGTTCAATGCTCTATAGTGAAAACAAGTGGTTTTATCTAGAAGAATTTCCCTTTTCAGACAGATGTCAGGTTGTTAATGAATTTCTGTTGGCAGGTTTTAACTGTCAGCTGTCACACTCACACAGGAACTGTACCATTCATTTTCACTCAAGTTTATTTTCAATTTCTGCTTTATTGGAGGATGTACAGCAGAGAGTGACAGGTGATGATGGATAAGAGGGGACGGGGATGACATGTATGGCTGCGGTTGTTAGCATAATTTTCTCAATTCTGTTTTATTAGATGATATAACAAGAAAACAAGAATGACGTACAGCAGGTAAACACAATGAGAGCGAGATTGCTCTTAGTCCAGATCAATTATTTGTTTATATATATCCAGGAGGAATTATCACCTTCTCTGATGGAGTTTCATCAGCAGAAGGTTGTCACAATTAGACACAAAGTTCCAACATTTCATCTTCCGAGTCTGTCAGTGACACAACTGAAATCCAGAATGTCAACGTTTGCTTCGGAGACAGCTGTGAAAGTGCAGTTTTGGTTGGAAATGCCAAATGAACCCCTAAGGAAGCATCAATCCACAGTTTAGGGATGTTTATCTTTTGTCATTGTCCTTCTATTTATTTATCTCTGGGTCCAGGTTCTGAATGCCAGTGCTTCCATGCAGAGATGAGGACCATTACAGTTTTGGATAATGTTGTCATGGTCGTGAGACTGAAAGAGCCAATGTGACATGAATGTTGAAGCAGCCATAAAAAATGGACGTGGAGCTTACAGAGATCAATGACTGCTCACAGTGATCCTCTCCTCTCACACACAGACACATAGACATCGCTACACTCCCCCACACACACTCAGACATGGACATATACTGGCTCACACACACAGACCACAGGGCTTTGATATGCATGAGAGCAGCAGATACTATTGGCAGGTCTCATTTTCATAGTCAATTTCATCCTGACTTATAGCCCTCAGCCCTTTCTCCCTCTCTCACCCTTAGTCCTCCCCTCTCTCTCCCCCTCTCTCCGTCTCTTTCTCTCTGTTAGTGAGTGATATATGGTCATGCAGTAGTATTGATTACAGCCCTCAGCTCAGTGGCTGTGAATTCAGTTCCTTCTTAAAGATTCAAGGCTGTGCTGTATCTGTGAAGCCGCTCTGTCTTTGATTCCATACTTTGTTAGACCTGATCACCCTAACTTAAAAAATAAACTTAATCTAAAACAAGCAGGATTGAATAAATTGACAGATAAGAGGTTGAGTAAGGTTTTGGTTTCCTTAAAGGTCCCATGACATGGCCATTTCTACTGATCATAATTCCATTGTTGAGGTATACTAGAATAGATTTACATTGTTCAATTTTCCAAACTCACATTGGTTTCTCATACAGCATCTCTGTATAGCATGTGTATTCACTCTCTGTCCTAAACGGCTTGTTGGAGCTCCTGCCCCCCCTCCCTGTGAGCCCACTGTGCTCTGATTGGTCAGCTCGCCCACTCTGTTCTGATGAGTCCACCACCGTTACAGCGGAACATCAGTGATTATGTGTTACAATGGCGTTAGCAACCAGAAAATGACACCAGCAATGACAAACAGATGAGAATGCTGCGTGGGGTCTGGGTGCCGTGTTGGCTGTGAGTTTGTGTGTGTACTCAGGCTGAGTTCAGGCTGAGAAATCCGCGGAGCCGCAGCTGAGAAAAGATAAGCCTGAGTGGGTGTGTGTGTGTGTGAGGAGCTCCACGGATTGGTCCATTTGGACCTGGGCATGGTTACGTCACTATACTCAGGAAGAAAAAAATGGAAAAAGAAACATTTCCAACGAGGCGTTCTGGGGCAGCATAGACAGGTCTTTTCTGTGTTAGAGTTTTACTCTAAGCTACATAACACACAAGGTAATAACCGGAAAAGCATGACATGGGACCTTTAAAGTTTCCTCAGTTTACAGCCTACAACCGCAACCTTACATATTGTGCTGGTAAAATTCATTGTATAAAAGTTACTTCTTGCTAGTTTCCAAACAATACCCCTTTTTTACTGGGTTACAGACCACATTTCCTCTCACAGTCTTATATAATGTCCCTCTCTTTGTCATCTCTCCCCTCCTCTGCTGTGTCTGTTCTCTTAGCGTACCAATTAAGGGTTTGCCAGCCTCCTCCAGAGGTGCCCAACGCTGACATACTGATGGAAGACGGGGAGTTGGAGATAGGTGAGTATGTCTGTCTTCCTGCGAAGCCTCTAGACATGTCAATTTGATGGAGGAAGCAAAGTTAAGACTTGTAACTTTCCAGCCCCAATATCATCTTTTCATAAAGGGTATCCAACCTTACATCTGATACTCATTAACTGAACACAGTGAATACATCATGCAACACTTAATGTATATCTACTTCAAAATTGAGTTTTGACACCACAGCACACATAATGATACACTTTGAAGTCTTTGAATCCTTTTCTTGAGTAAATATAGCAGTAGCCCTGCAATAGAAATATGCCAGTGTAAGTGAAAGTCATACATACATTTACTCTTACAAAAGTACATAAGCATTATTGGCTACATTTACTCAAAGTATCAAAACTACAGTAATAACCCGAGAAAATGTCACTCACTTTTATATCATTATATTGATGTGTAGGCAATATTTAACAGTTATAGTTGTAATTTGTTGTAACAAAGCATAATTTTTATGATATTATATATATGTTTTGTATGTAAAACTTTAATTGAAATCTAAAACCTGATTTAAAATAAATATATTTCTAATAATATATTATAAATATATATAATAATAATTTCCTCTCATATTCTATCGAAGTAGAGGAATTTGCTCTCTTATAATTGATCTTTTATATCCATTTTGCGCGTTCAGGTGACATCATCAGGTACAGATGCCAGCCTGGATTCTCATTGGTCGGCAGTGAGATTCTAACTTGTCGCCTTGGAGAAAGACTACAGATGGATGCAGCTCCTCCAACATGCCAAGGTAGGTGTGTGTGTGTGTGTGTGTGTGTGTGTGTGTGTGTGTGTGTGTGTGTGTGTGTGTGTGTGTGTGTGTGTGTGTGTGTGTGTGTGTGTGTGTGTGTGTGTGTGTGTGTGTGTGTGTGTGTGTGTGTGTGTGTGTGTGTGTGTGTGTGTGTGTGTGTGTGTGTGTGTGTGTTTGTGTGTGTGTAAACAATAAACAAATGTTGAATACGTTGAAACTAACAAGAATAGTGCATTCTTATCTAACCATTGTTCTCCATTTATGTTCCGTCTACAGTCCAATGCCCTGCTCATGATGTCCGGTACGACTCGTCGGGGGTCATCTTGAGTCCTGGTTGGCCAGAAAGCTACCCTAACCTCCAGATGTGTTCATGGAGCATCACAGTAGAAAAAGGATACAATGTCACCATCACCTTTGAAGGTTTCCACACTGAGAAAGAGTTTGACGTGTTGGAGATCTTTGACGGTAAACAAATACAAAACAAACTGACATAAAGTATAATAGTGTTAATGTGATCACCATTGGAACACTGGAGAGTAATAGCCACACATATACAGTACCACAATAGAACAAAACACAGTTGAATTTTACTATTTCATTTGTTTCTCCTTATTTCTCTCACTCCTCTTCTTCCTCTCTTTCTCTCTTCTTCTCTCTCAGGTCCAACGGCCAACAGTCCCACTCTGGCGACACTGAGCGGCGACCTTCCTACGCCCTTCAACCTCACGACCTCCGGCCACCAGTTCCTGGTCCGCTGGTCTTCAGACCACGGCACGAACAAGAAAGGCTTCAAAATTCGCTATGTTGGTGAGTACCAAAGTATGTATCCCAACTTTATTTTACTACTACTTTATATCATGATAGTGCATGGAAATAAACATAGAGACAGACAGAAAGACAGAGAGACATTGTGAGTAATGGAGCACTTGGAGGAGTTTGTAAACCCTCTAAGTAGTGTTAATTTCGTTGACTAAAACTATGACGAAATATGTTCGTCAACGACCTTTTTTTCCATGACTAAAACGAGACGATGACGAGACGGCACCGACGGCAGTAAACAATAACTGTAACGAAATCATCATGCAATATCGTTGACGAAAAGTGACGAGACGAAAATGTAGTTTACTAAATAAAAACTATGCCAAAATCTCTCTTTACTTTCGTTGACGAAAAATGAGGAGACGAAATATTATCAAACATAACGTTACATCTCTGATAGTCAGTTTTTCTCCCAGCAGTTCCATTTCCGGTGCTGCGGCTGGGCAGCAGCTGTGTGTCTGTGCTGCGCGCGGCGGTACATTTGAATTACACCGGGCAGCGACACACTATGAACTGTCAGGAAGACTTGGGTCTAACTCATGGTCTAACTAACCTTATTTAACAGAGAATAAAATGGTAACAACAGGGCTTGGGAGCAGTGGTCGCGTTAACCGAATACCCCCCCGTCAGCGCGAGTGAGTGACGAGTTGTGTACTCGACGGGTAATAATGGATTATGACGGAAATGTTACGATAACACACCTGGTAAAAACACCACAGTTAAGTTTGACTAAAATGACAAATTATTGGTTTTGGCTAGACTAGTTTGACTGAAATGTTCTATATAATCTGATGACTAAAAAAGACTCAACAGTTTTCATTGACAAAAAGTAGACTAAAATAATTAGTTTTCTTTGACTAAAATAATACTAAAATGCTCAGACTTTTAGTCGACTAAATCTTGACTAAAATAGTTACTGTTTTCTTTGACTAAAATAATACTAAAATGCTCAGACTAAATAAAAACAGGATGAAGGTGACTAAATATGACTAAAACTAAAAAGGAAATTTAACACAGGACTAAGACTAAAACTAAATAAAAAAATAGCTGACAAAATTAACATACCTCTAAGTTGTGTCATTATTATAAGTTAATCATAAATGGGACTGTTTCTCAATTTTTCATTTTAGAACAAAGATTGTACAAGAAAGTGGATTAACCTGTTAAGCCGGCGGGGGCTGCAGGCTTTTTTTTCACTAAACTGTGTCTCAGGGCTTCTTAATATTTAACAACCTATCAATGTGTCATACCCACTTAACGGGAAGAAACTCAGCTAACTGACAATATGAACAATTTTTAGTTAAACGAAACACAACTCTAACGCAAAGCCTCTGAATTAGCACTAAGCGAAAAAATGCTAACGCACTTAGCACAGAACTCACGGTAGAAATACTTTATTACTTATCGGATCTGCACAAACAAGATATCAGCTTGCAAGCTGAGATTCCACAGATTCTAGGGGTATAAGTATCATCACTGAGCGATCAAAACTCGTAGCAGAGGAAGCAAACCCAGACATCACACAACGTAGCTTTACGGGACCAAAACGGAAAATAAGTCTTACCGTTGCTGTTTTCTGATCAAAAGTTGTGTTCAATGGCATTAAAACGCTGCTGAAGGTTAATCCAATGTCTCTGTGTCACTTTGAAATGATTACTGATAATCCATCATTCCATTTTTGTCAAAAACGGAGATTTCATATTAGCTGTTATTAGCACTATTAGAGCTACAACCAAGCTTCCGGTTTTGGGCATTCTGGCTATGCATCACTCATTCACCAATGGGTAATGTTTAGATGGATTTTAGGAACTTCCCCTCGATTCTATTGGCTCTAACGGTTCAAAAGAGGTGTCAATCATTCAAATCGACCGAGGGGGGCCAGAGATATGGAAAATGCACCCAAATGACCCCAGAAGTGTTTTTCTTTTGCTAAACCTCTCTAAAAAGGTCAAATGTCACTTGTTTTGCATTAATCTTGATACAGGGTACTTATTATATGTTATAGTTTGGATTCCTAAAGCTTTTAGTCTACTATCCCATCATTCAAGGGTGGTTTTCACTATAAGTAATGTTTTTGTTTTTAGACGGATACTATAATTTAATTTTTTTTACTATGTTCAATCTGAATTTACTTTAAAATAAAAAAAATCTATATTGATTCTGACTTTTCTATATCCAACTCACAGGTTTATCATTGCTTTGAGAAAAAAGATTATTAATTTACCCCTTTTAGAAGTGAAGTTATAGTCATTTGTTCTGGGAATGTCATGTTCGAGCCTGAGACCTGAAAAACAGGCTCAGGGCTTAACAGGTTAAAGGAAAGAAAGTCAATTATTAACTTCATCTTACACATTTGTTTCTTCATCTTCAGCGTACTTTTTGACCTCCCTTCTGTCTGTCTCCTAAAGCATTTAATTGAATCGCATTACGGGTTAGTTGTTAAGTTTTATACATTGAAGGAAAGCTTTATGAGCGCAGATGCTATCTTTGCATTCACACAGTCTTCCACCTGGGCCTGCTAATTGTAGACTGTTGGCTATTAAGCCCCTTCACTTGGGTAATGAGGCTTGAGTGCTTTATTCAAGGGCATCTTTTGGCATTTAAGGAGAGGGGTATTACCTGTTCAGTTTGCTTTTTCACTTAATACCATCTATTCAGTAGGCTGCTTCCTTAACCTTTAAAACACCACTGTTCTGTATGATGAATTATATGCTGAATAATAACAGAAAAGCCTCCTCTGTAACCTTCTGCGGTGGCTGTGATTAATGTGAGCATCTGCAAGGATTGTTAAACACGTGTTGTAGGTTTTCTAATATAGTTTTTTTTGTCTTACACAATCAAACCAGTATTTGAAACTCTCACATTATATTGACCATTCTGTCAAATTAAGACATGTCCCCATTTGTTTTCATTCTGTCTTCTGATTTAAGAAGAAACTTCATCTTTGTAACAAGATAAGCTGGTATTGCATTAGAAAAAAGTCCTTGTGAGATTGAAGCAGCAGTTTAATGCCATCAATCTTAAAATACAGTAAAAGGAAAGAGCCTGGACTGAATCTAATCAGCGGCAGTCAGCTCATCTTGTTGCTTTTCCTGCAGTACATGCTGGCACACCGACTTTTAATGCTGTTTAGAAATATGTTCTGTCAGACAGCTTTAATTAGAAATCACTGACACACTGTAAAAACCATCGCCTAGCATAATCATTTTCATTTTGTATCTTCAATGCAAGGAAAACACAGTAAAAGCAACAAAACTCCCACTAACTCACAAGTTGTCCTTGACCATTTTGATAAGAAAACACCGCACTGATGAGGCTGGGCCAGTGACGGAGCAGAAGGACATAAAACAGGTTTATCACTAATAAATAAGGTCAGTTAAGAACTTATGTTTGGGCCTGTGTCCAATTTGAAGAGTTACAGACCAGGCTACTTGCCACAGTCAACATCTAACTGGGCTCAGGCCCGGATCATCTTTATGGTTTGACTGAGGAGCATAGTGCCCTAAGGGTCTGCTCATCAGAGCTGGCTGATGTGCTTGCTGACATTTTTAACCTGTCACTAGCACAAGCTTTTGTGCCCACCTGCTTCAAGACAACCACCATAGTGCCCCTCCGAAAGAAAAACACTGCCTGAATGACTATCGTCCTGTTGCACTCACCCCAATAGTGTTGAAGTGTTTTGAGAAGATAGTCATGACCCACATCAGGAAGAACATTCCAGACACCTTGGACCCTCTGCAGTTTGCGTACCGTCAGAACCGGTCTACTGACGACGCAATCAACACCGTCATCCACACCAACCTCACACACTTAGAGGGCAAGGATACATATGCAAGACTCCTCTTCATTGACTACAGCTCAGCCTGTAACACGGTCATCCCACACAAACTCTCTGCTAAGCTCCTCACTCTCGGACTGACACCTGCTCTCTGTAACTGGGTGCTGAACTTTCTGTCAGACAGACCCCAGTCAGTCAGAGTTGGCAACCGCACGTCAGGCACTAAAACTGTAAGCACAGGGACCCCCCAGGGCTGCGTGCTGAGTCTCCTGCTTTACACCCTCTTCACACACGACTGTGTGGCCTCCCAAAGCAACACCTGTATCGTCAAGTTTGCAGATGATACGACTGTCATTGGACTGATCACCGGTGGGGCTGAGGCAGCGTACAGAAGAGAGGTGGCTTACCTGGTGACCTGGTGTCAGCACAATAATCTCTCCCTGAATGCAGACAAGACCAAGGAGATGATTATTGATCCACAAAGGAAGAGGGTGCAGCACACACCACTGTGTGAGGTGAGACAGAGGTGGACAGGGTGAAAACCTTTAAATTCCTCGGAACCCACATCAGCGAGGATCTCACCTGGTCTCACAATGCACAACAGAACATTACAAACTCCCAGCAGCGACTGTACTTCCTAAGGAGGCTGAGAAAAGTTGGCATGCCATCCAAAATACTCAGCAACTTCTACAGATGTACAGTTGAGAGCGTCCTTACCAGCTCCATTACAGTCTGATATGGAAACTGCACTGCTCAGGACAGGAAGGCACTCCAGCGTGTGATCAAAACTGCACAGTACATCTCAGGAGCAGCCTTCCCCTCACTTCAGGACAATTACACCACCAGGGTCACCAGGAGAGCACACAACATCATCAGGGACAGTACACACCCCCAGCACAGACTCTTTACTCTCCTGCCATCAGGCAGGCGCTACAGGAGTCTGAAATCCAGGACCACGAGACTGACAAACAGTTTCTACCCACAGGCCATCAGGCTGATGAACATGCTACCCCCCCCCCCCCCCACACACAAACACACACACACTGATTGAACTGTGAGTGGTACACAGACACACTGACACTCACCATTTGCACTACCTACTTTAACAATGCATAGTGCACTTGTTGTCTGCCGTGCAATATTTTATACACTGTGAACCATGTGCAATACAACTATTTATATACTATTTAAATATCTTTTAAACTGCTGCTACTTATGTTATACTGCTACTTATGTGCCCTTTTATGCTGCTGTATCTCTGGACCCCCTGCAGTTTGCCTACAGAGCAAACAGGTCCACAGACGACGCCATAGCCCTCACCCTCCACACTGCCCTCTCACACCTGGACCCGAAGAACAGGAACACATATGTGAGAATGCTGTTCATTGACTACAGTTCAGCATTCAACACCATTGTGCCCTCCAAGCTGGCCATCAAGCTCAGAGACCTCGGGCTCAACAGCGCCCTCTGTGACTGGATCCTGAACTTCCTGACGGGCAGACCCCAGGCAGTGCGGGTGGGAAATATCACATCCTCCACCCTGATTCTCAACACCGGTGCCCCTCAAGGCTGCGTGCTCAGCCCTCTCCTCTACTCCCTGTTCACCCACGACTGCGTGGCCACACACAGCTCCAACACCATCGTGAAGTTTGCTGATGACACGACCGTCATCGGCCAGATCACAGACGATGACGAGACGGCGTACAGAGAGGAGGTCGAAAACCTGACATCTTGGTGCCAGGATAACAACCTCCATCTCAACATCAGCAAAACAAAGGAGCTGATTGTGGACTACAGGAAGCAGCAGGGAGAGGGACACGCCCCCATCGCCATCAATGGGACTACGGTGGAGAGAGTCAAAAGCTTCAGGTTCCTTGGGGTCCACATCACTGAGGACCTGACATGGTCTCTTCACACCACCACCATCACCAAGAAAGCTCGACAGCGGCTCTTCTTCCTCCGCAGGTTGAGGAGGTTCAAAATGGATTCCAGGATACTCTGCAACTTCTACAGGTGCACGATAGAGAGTATCCTCACTGGCAGCATGACGGCCTGGTACGGCAGCTGCACCGACCTCGATCGTAAGGCTTTACAGAGGGTGGTGAAAACTGCACAGCACATCACCAGGACGGAGCTGCCATCCATGGAGGACCTTTACTCCCAGCGGCTCAGGAAGAAATCACTACGGATTATCAAAGACCCCCATCACCCCAGCCACAAACTGTTCTTTCTGTTGCCGTCTGGCAGACGTTACCGCAGCATCCTGGCAAGGACAAGAAGATTCGGAGACAGTTTCTTCCCGCGGGCAGTAAGACTGTTAAAAAATTGAACTGTTGAAACAACATCAAACATTCAACTGCTACTCAGTATTATGTATCTAATACCTAATATATATATATCATTCCAATAACTTGTATATAGACTCATACTGCACTATTCCACATCATAACTTTATTTCATTTTTATAACTATTATTATTTTTGTATTGCTCATGCTCTTATTGTTATTATGTTATGTTATTATGTTGCATTGTTGGAGAAGCCTGTGACATAAGATTTTCAACTGCATAATTACTCTGTAGCTATGTCAGATTGACAATAAAGAACCTTGAACCTTGAACCTTGTTGCCGTGTGCCAAATGTATTTATTTTTATATTCCTGTATTTTACTTGCGTAGGGTTGACTAGCAAAGTAAGATTTTCATTGTACGGTGTAACTGTCTGTTTACTGTGCATATGACAATAATTATCTTGAATCTTGAATCTTGAATAATGAAACTGCTTGTAACCTTTCTTATGAAATACTGACATTGCGCATAAGGAGACAGAGAGAGACAGAGAGGGATAATCTATGAACAAAAGACAAAATATCGGCTTAACTTGTTGCCAAGTTTTTTGCCCGCAGCTACCAATATTGTCTGGGGTAAAGTGAAAATGTTTCTTTGTGGAGGAATATTGCATTTATAGCCATTGATTTGTGGGCAGTGTGTTCGGCAAAGTCTCTGACATCTACTGCAATTCTACTCATTGATTGTTTGATGGAAAAACTCTGCCGGGAGAGACTTATTATTTTTCTTACTTAGCATTCATACAGCTTGTCGGATCCTAATTAGCTGAAACACTTGGGTTTTAAGACGTGCTGGAAAGGTATAATTAACGTTATAAATGGGCTTGTTAATAATTCTGTTCACAGAACTTTTAGTTTAGTTTAGCCCAACACTTGTTTTGAGATAAATTACTTGGAGTGATGACATCCTACTTCATCTAATGTCTGTAAATGCAACGTTTTAAATGCACAATGCCCAATTCAAGCCATAATTGTGATTATAATTTAACAATTTACTCACAAACAAGATACATTTGCATCAGTCCATTATCGCTTGGCCTTCTGTTATGTAGTAAATGAAGTAGTGAGCCATGTTAATAAAATAAAACCATTGCTGATTGTAAGGTCAGCAACATTTAAACCTTTAAAATAAGACTTTGATTACAGAATTGGTAATTGTTATATTAATGCAAACCTGCATTTAGACATCCATTCTGTGTGAATCAGATCATTGATCTGATGGTGCACACATTTGTTTTCATAGTCTGTTAGATTAACAACAAGATTGTTATATGTTAACAGCATAGAACTGTAGTTTTGCCATGGTTGTAGAATAGCACTGTATAATAGGAGTACAAAGTATTTATTTCTTGGTTTCTAACATTCTACTTCCTGTTTTGGTCTGCAGTGAACCTTCCTATGTGAGGTCATTTTGAGGTCTAAGTGTTTTGTTTTGTTTCCTCCTCTCCAGCGCTGTACTGCTCCACCCCAGACTCTCCGCTCCACGGCTCTATCTCCTCTCAGAGCGGCGGCCATATTAACAGCGTGGTACGCTGGGCTTGTGACCGTGGTTACCGTCTCATAGGCAACGCCACAGCAACCTGCCGCCGCACGGCACTCGGCTACCACGCATGGGACTCTCCTGTACCTGCGTGTCAAGGTTTGTTTATATTTCAAGCTAAGTATTTTGTATAAGTGATGTTATATGTAAGGTAATGTGATGTAATCATTTCAAACTATTATAAATATGAGCTTGAAAAGGTGCGAGTAACCTGGAGAAAAGATATACAAATGATTTTTTTAAATGAAGGATTGATGGCAGTCACATTGTCGCCCAATCATTCTGTCATGTTGCCAACCATTTAAGTGGAATGTTAATTGCGCTAATAAAATAATTTGACAGTCAGATCAAATTTCTAATTGACTTGTTAATAAAGTAGCTGTTTGAATTGCCAATACAAATGTATGTTATCTGAGAAAATACAACTAAGTTTATCCATGCTATAAAACCATGAACACTTATTTTCTTCCTTTAAGCAGCTTGTATCCTTTTTGCTCCAAAATTAAAGTACTGCACATTCATATGAGTAGCACATTCAGTGGGTGTGGAAATGCCACATGAAGATGCTTTTGAATGCCGAATATAATTCATATTATTTGGTCATTTAAAACAGAGCAAAACAAAAACACACCCTGTATTTTAATGAAGACTGTTTCGTAACCTTTTATTTTCTTCCTATTTCAAAGGGTATTTTCAGAATATACTAGATGATGTATTTCGAAGACTATTAGAGGAGTTGCACTTGCTATTTTCTTACACCAAACTTCAAATAGTCATAGAAAGGCACAGCTTGTAGCTGGTATTGATAGAAAGTCGAATGAAGGATGAATAGCAGATTGTCGACGCTGTAATTACACGCTGTGGTGCCCCACCAACCAGTCTATTTAAAACCAGTATGGACTGTGGAGCAGCATTTTCTGTAAGATGGATGTGTCTTGTTAGTTGGAACTGAAGATAAAGCATCTCTTGATTGTATTTCTTTAGTTTGATGTAGGGTTGCATATCGTTGACTTTTTTACGATACCAATACCGATACCACTGAACGATACCGATACATATCGTGATACTGAAAACAAATTGAATCATCCCGCAATTACTCCCATGAAGCGCTTTATGATATAGTTAACATGTCAAATGAATATCAAATTCAATTGTGGGACTTGGAAAACACGTTATCTATGAAGAAAACAGATTCTGCAATATCATTTATAACAACCATCAGGCGTGAATAGTACATCTTATCAATGGAAAAAGAAAATAGCACCAGTATATTCAATATTTAACCTGAGATTCGACTGACCAGAGAACACATAAAGGATCATGAGATCTCGGCATTGCACATAAAACAAATAGCATCATTAAAATCAACATTTGCCTGATGAAAGAAAACAAATCCCATCACAGTTCAGTTTTGTGCATTCATCTTCAAGAAGATGAGCATATCTGCTCTCTGGATCCAAACGGGCTCTTTCACAGCATAGGATATCACCTGCTGAACTGAACACTCTCGCTTGGCACGCTGCCTCCCTGAACACAAAGGTACTTGGTTGCCATACGAGACATCATTGGTCGGAGGTTGGATGCGTTGCCACCTTTCCCAGAAATAAACTTCTTGCAGTGGTTACAGACCCCACCATTCAGACCGGCAGTCATATGCAGCCACACTTTAGATTTTCTAAAGTGACTCGTTTGCGGAGTTTCACGGCGAAATTTACATCGTAATTCCGACGGTTTGGGCGCGAGTTTAAGGATATTACTTTTATAAACATTTTTAAAAAGTATCGAAAACCGGATCTGATTTCGGTACGGTATACCGTAGCCGCCAGTAACCGGTATTTCGGTAATACCGGGTACTGGTATGCACCCCTAGTTTGATGGCTTCATTACAGAAAAAACTTGAGGTTGTTTAAACATGTATTATTCACTTTGAATCCCCACAAACAATTTGGACAAGTAGGCTACAAACCTGCTTCCTGACAGACATAAGTGTGTGTTTGTGTGTGTCCCTTCTCATGTTGTGTATTTGTCCTCCCCTAGCTGTTTCATGTGGGGCGCCCAAGGCTCCTCCAAATGGAGGCGTTTTAACAGCCGACTACTCCGTGGGAACAAGAGTTTCCTATTTCTGTAACGACGGGTACAGACTCTCCAGTAAAGAGCTGACGTCAGCCATCTGTCAGCCTGACGGGACGTGGAGCAACCACAACAAGATACCACGGTGTTCTGGTGGGTAACACTTAGATGTCAGTGGAATATTAACACAAATAACAAGTCCTCAAGTGTCATAAATGTTTAAATAGCAATAGCATGAATACAAATGTAAATATGAAACTGCTGTGAGATTAATTGCATCAGTTACAAATAACTTATTCAATCAAAGGTAATTAAATAATCGTGCACTAAGTGAGATACTAGATTGTAAGCAACATATAATTAACATACGCTCTGAGTGGCAGCTATTTTTGGCTAGAACATTGTTATTTAAATGGAGTCATTATTATGCATCTGTTTGATTTTTTACAATGGCTTGGCCCCACTCTCAGCCAGCTTTTTAATATCTGACACAATTTCAAAATGGTAATTGATGGCTGTTGTTTAAATGAGTGTAATTTTCATGTTGTTTCTCGCACTGTCTCTGTAGTGGTGGTGTGTCCCAGCATTGGCTCGTTTTCTTTGGAGCACGGCCGCTGGAGGATAGTCAACGGCTCACACTACGAATACAGAACTCGCATCGTGTTCACTTGCGACCCGGGATACTACAGATTAGGCCCCGCCCACATCCAGTGCCTATCCACTGGCATGTGGAGCTGGAGAAATGAGAGGCCGCACTGCCAGAGTGAGTAAAACAAAAACACTTGACGACTGCAACTGCAATACAACATCAGAAACGAGCCAGCCATCACGCATATTTGAATGAGGATTATTCCAATTATTGAATCAAACTGTATACAGGTATGTGTTTACCCTTAGAACGAAAATACTATAATCAAAGTATAATTAAAAGCTATGATAACAATAGTAGTAAATAAAATAAAAAACACAATTGAGTACAATTTTACAATTGAAGTGATTAAAATATTGTCTATAAAGCATCCTTAAAAAGCCCGGCTCAATAGGTACGTTATAAGTTTATATTTAAAGATTTATATAAAATAATTTCCAAACCTTAACTCATTCAAAATTCAAGATTCAAGATGCTTTATTGTCATATGTGCTGTATAACGGGCAGTTGCAATATACAATGAAACTTTAAGGCTCATCTCTTCACACTTAAATATTTAAAAAACTATACATACTAACTAACATAAAAGATTAAAAAAAGTAAATATGGTGCATGATGTGCCGCATGATCAAATAAAAAATAAATAGGATATATAAACAGCAGGGTAGAGTATGGCGTATAAATATGCATATTAATAAAAATAGATGGACATAAAAGTATTGTGTAAAACAATATAGTGATAGCCAGTGTTTGTTACTCTTGTGTTTTTCCTCTGATCCATTTAGTGCAAAAAATAAAAGCAATCTCTTACACGATTTCTGGAATCTCCTGTGGCCGCCTGGCAACTGATCCAAGCCAAGAAATAGCCGGGCACAAAATCCCTTGTCGAACAATGAATTGTTGTGAAAAATATCAAATATTCAAATATTATATGGGTGAGCTTTAGATCTGCTGGAAGGCGGGTTTAGTTACAAATGAACTGAAAAACAGCTTCTTTCCAAAGCTGCGACACTTCTGAACTAAGACATCTCTCAGACTGACAGGACTGATGTGCTGCCTTCTCAGCAGCATGTCACTCCAACACACTCATTATGTGCAGTTTACCAAACACGCATTCAACACCCAACACTCATGCTGCTAACACTACTGACAACATCTGTTAGTTATGTTCTATTTTCATTTTTATACCTTTTATTTATTATTTTACTTCTATTTACTACTTAGACTCTGCTCCATTTATTGCTGTTTCCTCCTTCTTTGTAAATATGTATAACGTTTTTAATACAATGTTGCACCATGTGTGGCTGTTGTTATTGCAATGTTTTTGCGCTTAATGACAATAATGTTCTTTGGCCTTCCTAGCTTTTTCCCTGTGTTTCTATGATTTGCTAACCAGCTGTTGGCAGTTCATATTTAATAGACGGATAAGAGAAAGATATAAATGTTCAACATCTAAATCATCCACAAATAAGCGTTTCCTTCAGACGCAGAGCATGTTTTCTGATTACTTTATGTACTTCTTAATACAAATAATGAATGTATGAGCCATTAAAACAAAAAATAAATTATGTTTCAATAAATCAAGTGATAACTAACTGTACAAGGAAAACTGCTTTTTCTTACAATCCATTCTCGCCTTGACATTTTTGTCATAAGTTATTTCAAATGTGAGGATTTCTTGACATTTGAATGAATCAATGTTATTTATTTAATGTTCAGAAATGTTTAGGACCCCAATGCAGAGAAGGACACTAGTTCAGTTTGAAGGTGTTTAATAAAGAAAGCAAGGAAAATGCAGTTAATGAAGGCAGGGAGCTGCCTGGTTTGCAGAAAAAGTCCCCGGCAAAAACACAAAAAGTTGCACAAAAAACTGCAATCTGGAAAACACAAGGCTTGGGCTGCAGAGAGGCGCTCTGGATCGTCCAACAACATTCAGTTATCTGGCAGAGTAGTGGAGTGAGGACCAGGCTCTTAAAGTGAAGGTTGATGAGGTGAGTGGGAACAGGTGTGCCTCATCTGCAGCCAGGAGAATACGAGCCACGCCCCCTGCCACACACCAGCCAATCAGAGAGGAAGAACAGAGAAGTGGACAAGAACAAGCACAACAACCAAAAAAACATGCAGAAACATTACAATTTACCTTTATAGAAGTGTGTGACATTTCAGAAATGACTGTTATATTCTTCACCAGCAATTGTGAATTTCCATTGTAGAAAAAAAGTATGTATTCGTTCCAGATCTGTGAGAATCATTGGTAGCATAGTTTCTTGAAAGCAATGTTCTTTACCAACAACTCAAATCAACCTGGTGCGTATTTGGTGCATGAGTGCTTTAAAATTGTTTGTTTCTGCCTATGTGTTTCAGTCATATCCTGCGGAGAGCAGCCATCTCTTCCCAATGGGAAGAAGATCGGTACTCAGACAAGCTTTGGGGCTACAGCCATTTACACCTGTGACGCTGGCTTCATGCTGGTGGGGTCAGCCGTCAGAGAGTGCCTGTCCTCTGGGCTGTGGAGTGGAACAGAAACTAGATGTCTAGGTATGTAACGACAGGAATTAGTAATGTATTCAAACATGTAAGTATGTAGATATATATTAAAGGTCACCTATTATACAAAATCCACTTTTTCATGTCTTTTATACATAAACATGCGTCCCCTCTGTGTAATGAGATTCTGAAAGTTTCAGGAAAAAAGATTCTCTCTCTTTTTGTCCTGATCCATTTATATAAAACCTGTCTGAAAATGAGCTGATCAGATTTTCCCCACTTTATGATGTCATAACGATTTTTTGGCTTGTGTAACCCCCCCCCCACCTTATCACCTGAATCTCCTCCTAGAGCACCATTGTGTTCTTTTTAACCAAATATCTCTCAGAGGGGCGTGGGGAGTGGCTCCTTATTTTCATCTAAAGTAACAGACAGAGAATCAGCACTTTTGAAACAGGGCTGAAACAGAGGGGATTATGGGATGCTACAATGCATGATCTGTTTGGTATTTCGAGCCAAACACTTCTGAGACATGTTTTCTATATATGCGAGACCTATAATATATTGATGAAAAATAGTATAATAGGAGACCTTTAAAGTATATCTAGAAACTGTATTGTATACTTAGACTTCAAATAAAGTCATATTACTGCATGCCTCTCTGAAACACTGACCATTGGAAAGGGGGTTTGAGTTATTTGTTTTCAAGTCAAGATAATGAGGACAGGTATCAAAGGCAGGGTCTGCACAGCTGCTCCGCTCTAACCTCGTCCACCTCCCAAGAAAAAACTATTACGAGCTTCTGCTGTGCACTCACTAAATTCAGTTAGAAAGCTTTTTTTATATATATATATATATATATATATATAAGCCAGAAAAAAACAGCTTATTTATTCTGTCAGTGTGCCAGCGAAAGTTAACATATGCTATGACATGTTGCTGTCACTTCTCCATGAAGCCGCAGTAGAAACAGCGCTTCCCAGAATACTTCACAGGCCGAGGGGGATATGAGATGCAATTTAGAACGGGAAGGTTCATTGAAACTTAACCTAGACTGATGAGGAGGCAAGGTTCTGTCAAAAAATAAATGTATTGAGCCCTAAAAAAGTGCTATAAACAGCATTTTCAGTCAATAACTTTGCCAATTATCCTTTGAACCAAATCTGGCTTTACTGTACTTGTTTTGCTAATTTTAAAGTCGGTGTTGTTGTGTTTCTTATTTCCAATCATCTTTGTAATCAAAGCTGATGCACAAAATATTTTCTATAATTACCCTAATTTGTTCAATCATGAAAAATACAGTTCGTACTAATGTCTATTCCTTATACATAACTTTCTGCAACATTTTCAAGAAAGTAAAAATCGTCTTACTTTAGAAATGCCCTTTAACTTAACAGTAATCAAAATCTCAAAGACAATGTGGGAGGTCAAAGGTTATGCAGAGCAACCTTTTCTCTTCCTGTTCCCTCCCACTCTCCTGGCTGCTTTTGACACTGTTAGCATTTTGCATTGAAGACACAGTTTATCTACTGTAAAGAACAAAATCAATACCCAATCCAAAGTCTCTGAGAATGCATTTACTCCAACATCTTGCATTAGATCTGTGCATCAGTTAGACCTTTGGGAAGAATCCTGTTTGGTTGGCTGTTACCGGTAAAGCCTGATACTTAATAAACACAGAAACATCTTCATTTAAAAGGTAGGTGCTTTCGACAGCAATGACACATCTGTGTAAATGCTGTAAGGGGGCAAATTCCCATCAGAGACTTCAACATAAATGACAGGTTGTCCAATTTATGATAGAACTTCTAATATTTTTATTGAAGATGGACTGCTTGTTGTGCTCCATCTTTGATGTTTCATGGCGTGTGTTTGCTCAGATTCAAATGTTTCATTGACAAGAGAAACAGGTTTCAAGCGGCAATTGCTTCTTTTACAGGCTAGCAAAAATGTTTCAGCAGATGTTTAACATCTTAATGTCCCATATGGAGGCAACAAACTGCCTCCTAAGCCGAGATGATGTTAAACCCACAAGGTTTGTTTAAAACTACAAGGCTTGATTAAATTG
The DNA here is from genome assembly GCF_902827165.1 of Trematomus bernacchii. Lineage (NCBI taxonomy): Eukaryota > Metazoa > Chordata > Actinopteri > Perciformes > Nototheniidae > Trematomus > Trematomus bernacchii. The sequence continues at coordinate 10,082,426 of NW_022987564.1, read as the reverse complement.
TTATGGTTTTTCTGAGATTCTCTCCCTGTAACCCAGATGCATATCATGGTTATAAGCCTGAACATAAAACATCAATGTCATGAAAAACTCTTTAGCCCTAGGTCACATAGGAGATTTGTGAAAAAATCGTAGTGTAAAATTGCACGTTAACGTCAACGTTTTGAAGATTTTCATTTAAATAACGGTCTGTTAATTCACCATCTCTCTATCGCTGAACGGGCCACCCAAAAGGATATTGAGCCTACGGCAAACCGAAATCAAAGCCTTAAGATTTGCAGTGTTAAAAATTGGTTGTCTGTTGCAACATTTTCCAGGAAAAGGCAAGACTGTTTGGATTTCTTTGAAGTGAGATCCAAAAATACATCTACAATTACCCCTCATGATCATAGGTGGCACCTAAGAGAATAATACATGGAAATCTCCAAGATTTTATTCCAATACAAGATTTGTATTATGTCCGTTTTGTGTATCTAAGGTAGATATAGGAGAGACCTGGAAGAATAGAGAAACACATTTATAGATATAGAATCTGAAATAGTTAATAATGACAGAGGCCATTTACAAATAAAAGTGAGTGCTACAACATATTATCTTCGCAGCGACGTTTCTGAGGCAGGTTCAGGGATACCTATATTCTGAGTCGTCTGTATGTCTTTCTGTGTCTTTCAGCCGGTCACTGTGGGATCCCAGAAAGCATTGTGAACGGTCAGGTGATCGGGGAGAACTTTGGTTACCGTGATACAGTCGTGTATCAGTGCCTGCCTGGATTTCGACTAATAGGCTCATCGGTTCGAATCTGTCTCCAAGAAAACCAGTGGTCTGGACAACTGCCTGTCTGTATATGTAAGGAATACACTTATCTGTCTCCTTTACAACCTATGATCTGGTCGGCTTCCTGTCTTTTCAGAAAACTGACATTACAAGTAGTAGAAGAAAGCATTTGTTCAGAAGGAAGCGGTCGACTCAGTGAATAGGAAATCACTCAATCAAGAGTGTATCCTGATCCAGCACGTCATTATAAAAACGCCTGAAGAAAAATATTTGCTGTAGTTCAGTGGTTACACAAACAATGATTTAGGGAGTACTAACAAGAACCAAGCCTTTTGGGTATGTGGGAGTAAGTGTTGATGTGTTGATGTGTGTGACTGTGGTTGATACAAACAATTTCATTTATTGATTTCTGCTTGAAGTGCAAACTCTAAATACAAACTAAAAACACAATGACCGCCTCACAACGCTGTCTTTACAATTGTGATAACATTAAAGCACAGACTTATCCTCATTTTGTATTGAAGATATGTCCAGTAATTAAGCATTGTACATCTTTAACAGAATCACAAAAAGCCAACAGTATACAGAGCAAATATATTGTCTTGTTTTATTCCACATTCTTCGTTGTCCAAACCTGGCCTCAAACTACCGAGAATTTATTTCAACTGCTTACATTTTGGTCGTAGATTCAGCTGTGTGAAATTGGTTTAATAAGTGACATGTGTAACAACATATTCAGTTAAAACAGTGGCTACCTTAACATTGTTTATGGACGCAGCACCAAGGGACTCTGGTCGAGCCGATAAACCCGAGTCCAATTTCACTCGAGGGTGGAAATATCAAATTTTTGTTCAAGAGTGATTCAATATTGAGTTAAGCCAGCATGTGGTTTGTATTTTGAGAAATATCTTCTTTTTTTTTTGTATTCACCAAATAGTCCAGAGGTTTGGCAGATTCACACCAGCAGTCTTATACAAAGGGCCAGAGGGCCAAGCTGCCTTTGTGGTCTGGCTGAGATAAATTGCTAGGCTTGAGGATAAAGCAGACCACTCTGAAATGTCCAGGCTTCTGTGAAAATCTTCTAAAATCGGTGACTTGCTGTGGGCGTCCTGAAGGTTGTTAGGCAGCAACTGGGCACGGGTAAGGTGGCGATGATGAGCCAACTCCAGCCAGCCACAGGCACCTTTTCCCAAAGAGACAGCCCGTTTGTTCACTAAATTAGAACCATGTTTAAAAGATGAAGGTGGTGAAGCAGTGTCAACATTCTGGAGTAGCAGGGGCCTGAAAGGGAGTTTATGTCCTCTAAGAAATAGTTTTGACTATGCCACTTAAAGGACGAGAAGTGTCATCATAGGGACTTTATATCAGAGATAATCTGTTTTTCTGTATGTATTTTTGTTTATGTTTAGGATATGAGTGTGGATCTGGTGTTTCTGTGCTCTGCTGTTTTTATTGTGGTTATTCATGCAGGAGTTATTGAGGGAAATCATTTTACAGCCAAATTATACTGTAATTATGTAGATGAGAGGCTCTTGTTTAGAGGCACAAACACAGAATGATGATGAGACCGTGGTGTGTGTGTGTGTGTGTGTGTGTGTGTGTGTGTGTGTGTGTGTGTGTGTGTGTGTGTGTGTGTGTGTGTGTGTGTGTGTGTGTGTGTGTGTGTGTGTGTGTGTGTGTGTGTGTGTGTGTGTGTGTGTGTGTGTGTGTGTGTGTGTGTGTGTGTGTCTGCAGGGCATGCTGACGGTGTCAAAAACATTTGTATCTTAGGCAGGCAAACAAACGTCTGATTAACTGATCAAGTGAAAATAAGGCCATGGCTTCCTCCCCTTCCTTCCTGTCTGCTCTTCTTGTCGCTATCATCTCTTCTAGTTTCCTTTTTTCTGAAAATGTCTTGGTTTTTTCTCCTTTTCCCAATGCACCTTACTACCCTCCTCGTCTGTGTCTTTCCCTTTTTCGTTCTATGGTCAACCTCCTCTCCTCTCCTTTCTTCTCCTCTCCTCTCCTCTCCTTTAAAGGGGGGGTTGTTTAACTATCTGTTAACACAAACATTAAAACACATTTGTCAGCACAATGAGGACAAGGGACACACACAAACTTCTAAGTATCTCCAGTGAGTGAAGTTAACACAATGAATACTTATGATGCACAATGCCAAACAGAGGTCACTTAATGCTAATGCAGAAGATGCAAGATCTAATATGTTTTTGAAATGCTGTCCCTAAATAGAGATATTTGCTGTGTGTGCTAGATCATCAGGCATCTCGTAATTATTTATGATTTACTCGTAAAAATGGTATTGATATTCGGCCCAAATCTGTGCTTCTTTTAGATTGTTTGTTTTTGCAATACATTACATGGTCTCAGATTTGTATGTCTGCTAGAGATCGTACGTTTGTAGCTTTTCTCTCAAGAGGAGATTTTGCTGAATTTGATGTTCTGAATTTAATAAGAACATCAGCCAATTCGACATGAAAAGTCAACATATGTTGACATTTAAACCAGTGGTCAGCTGCAACTAAATGACATTGAATGCTGAAAAACGTTTGCACCCAGAAACATTCAACCATCATAAAGACTTTATATCTCTATATCGAGGGGAAAAAAGGAATTATTGTGGTGTCCAGCAATGAACAGTAGATGTTACAAAACATATAAATGTTTCTGTAAACGGGGTTTAACACATTTTAAGTTTATTTCCTTTCATGTGATTTAATATCGGTTTTAAAGACATTCATATTAAACACAATGACGCAACCCGACATGCTAATTTTTTATGAGCACTCTCAAAATAGACTTATTTAAATATATTCAAAAATCTGCTTGTTCCATGTTTCCACGGTTCACTCTCTTGTCTTCCCTTTAGCGATCAGCTGTGGCCATCCAGGAAGTCCCATATATGGTCGTACGGTGGGAAACGGCTTCAACCTCAACAACGTGGTCAGCTTTGTGTGTAACCGGGGTTATGAGATGGAGGGGCCCGCGCACGCTCAGTGTCAGGCCAACCGCCAGTGGAGCCACCCGCCCCCAACGTGTAAAGGTGGGGAGAAAAGTTAAGTGTATTCCCCCCTAACCTTATTTATCCCTAACCTTTTATTACCATCCAAACTCTTATGTTTATTTACCCTTTCTGCATTTCCCAAGTTGGCTCTCCCGTGTTTTACCACTGCTCGTTTCATTTCAGCTCATAGACTCTTCATTCTTTATTTCATTTATTGAAGTTTTGAGCTAGATTTATTTCTCTACATCCCTCCTGGCTCCAGCCTCATGAATGGAAATGTCTTGATTTTGCTCACAAGTTCGTACACAAGCTATCAGCGCTCCACCAAGATTACAGAATGAAATGGCAATGAATCGTGTAAAATGTAAAATGCAACCTATTGAAAGCAAACATTACCCTGCATGGGTGCTGGATCCAGAACACACAAACCTGCCATCATCATCAAGTCATTTGCCATATTTACCATTTGAAACACCATCCTTAATTAATCTCCCTTTTTAAGCCCTTTATTATTTCACAGGCAGAAAAAAGGAAGAGAGGGAAGAGAATTGACTCTCCCTGGTTTAAGCCAAATAACACATGCTTTTTTCTCTCTGTGTACTTGTGTGTGTGTGTCCCTGTGTCTCTCTGTGTATAGTGGTCAATTGCTCTGATCCAGGTATCCCAGCCAACTCCATCCGGCAGAGTAAAATAGAGCACGGGAACTTCACCTTTGGCACTGTGGTCTTCTACGACTGTAACCCGGGGTATTACCTGTTTGGATCACCTGTTCTGTCCTGTCAGCCTACTGGACAGTGGGACAAACCTCTGCCCGAATGTATAGGTTAGTTTGATCTGTGTCCTTTTGTCTTTTTAATTTCACAATGAAAAAAGATAGTGAATTGCCTTTGCTAAGCCTGACTGCCCTTAGTCTACTGTTGCTGCACCTGTCACGTATTTAATTATACAGAAGGCACATAATGCAGTTTATAATAATAGCGGAGGCAGAGTAACCTCTCAAAACTCGTAGTTATTTTTGAACCTTGGTTTTTAAGACAGGGGTAAGACAGCAGACTTCTCATTGTTTGGCCATGGAAATAACACTCAGTTACCACCATGGACCGTGGAGCGAATGTTAACCTTTAAACCTGTTTTAATTGGACATATGGACCAGGCACCTGAACAAAATGACTCAAGGTTCTGCCAAAAATGTGGTGGGTTTAAAGTACAAGTCGAGGTGTTGATACTGTATATTTAAACAATGACATTTTGATGAATAATCATTAGTGAACTGGATATGAACAAAGAATAAAAGGGCTAGAACAGTTAGTGAAGTTAAGAAAATGTCACTTTAATTTAATACAGACTTTAAAACAAGTAAAAGACACTTTTGCATTATTCCGATATCCAAAATCGAAATCAATGTCATGAGTTCAATTAAAGATCAGTATATTGCCCTCCCTTCTATGATCCCCCTATTTCTCTGCTATATCCTCCTGGGAACCGAGGGAAAACAGTGTTTTCCAATCTTCTTTATTTTTTATTTCCTACCTATTTAGGGTTAAAAAAACGTGTGTTAGTTTCTAAATCTGTGCTTTGAGACAGCAGTTAATGCAGCTGTGTTTAGTTGAAACTAGCTGTCTATCCTCGGCCTCTCAATCCCTAACTCTCTCTCCCTCTCTTCTGATCTCTAGTTGTGGATTGCGGTCACCCCGGCTCTCCCCCTAACGGTGTGCTGAGTGGAGCTCAGTTTACATTTGGTTCAACGGTCCGATACTCTTGTCTTGGCGGGAGACAGCTGAAAGGAGAATCATCCAGGACTTGTCAGCTCAACGGGATGTGGAGTGCCCCCATGCCCTTCTGCTCTGGTAACCATTTTAATCTCTATTGAATATACCGACTTTGTAGCCCACCCTATCAGAAGGGGGAGATGGATGGATGGGAGATGTAGATGAAAGATGAGACGTCTAAAAACATGTAGACTCAACAGAGTGTGGAGCACTTCATGCAGGCCCAATTTCTTACCCCCTTGCACTCAGTGGAAGGGATAATGGGATGGATGGATGGACAGATAGAGGCTCGGCCTGGCGCGTGAAAAGAGAACATATCAGTCCCTGTCTGTTAAAAGGGTTGTGGAGCATAACCTCCCCCCCCCCCCACCCACATACTGTAAATCCACAGCCATGGACCCTTGGCCATGAGCATTTATTTTCTGGTTGTTCAATTTCAGCTATTTGTAAACCTACTTTTCTTTCTTATGATGTCTCTCAGAAATGAATGTGTTTTCTCTCTTGAGGAGAACTGAAGGATGAGAATACAAATGAACATATGGAGCGGTTCTTTAAATATTAACACGTTTAAATACTTCAGTGTTACCTGAGCAATTTCTTTAGCATAAGATGTAGTGAATCAATTTAAGACAACTTTGTTTACCGTAGTGTAGCCTCCTCCCCCCCCCCCCCCCCCCCCTGCTGGATTTACTGGATTTGCATATATCATCACTTATTGAGCTATATTGTCTATCCAGACAGCAAGCCTCCTTACCTTCCATCTTGTATAAACAAACCGTCTAACTTATATTGTTCTCAGAGGGATGGCTGGAGGCATGATTATGGCTCTCCAGGCTGAGAGGCTTCCAGCTGCTGCTTATATAACAAATTCACTGGAAACTCATTCCAGACGAGTTGACTAAAAACTCATTGTTATTTACAGTTATTGCCTGGGGCATACGCAGGGTGAGCCAGGGTAATGGTGTACATAGCAGTGATTCATGGCTTATACCTGGCAGGTTTGTACCCATGGTAGAAAAGCGACGTCAGCAATTCTGCTTGTTGACTGTTGATAAGCTAATGTTATTTCTAATGTAATGATGTTTCTGACAGCACATTTCAGAGGTAATAATACATGTATTTAAAACTAGGAGGTAGAGTGGTTACTGCGTCTAGCCCTGGAGCCTCAAATTACATTCATGTTTACTTTATTGAGAATACATTATGTAATAGAGCCGATTGTGCATTTTCTAACAGACTTAGATTTGGGATTCTACCTACACTAAAATGCTTTGAGACTTGATGTACTTGAGACAGCATTGGTTCCATGTTTTTGGTTCTGTAGTTTAACTGATAAAAGATTGATTCCACATTTTGATGCGTATGGTCATACCAGCATGATCTTTCCAATAAACTAATCTTGATTTAGAGGGAATACAGCTGGTAGATGAAATGACATTTTATAGCATTAGCTATTGGTTTTATAAAATGCTTCCATCTACTGATTATTCACAAACTTGATTCCCCAAACACTTTTCAAAAGTCAAAAACATCCCAGCTTACATTTTTTTACCTTAGTAAAATGTAATTAAAACAGACACACTACTAAAATATGTATTCATTAGGTGTTGTTTGAACAGTCTATTTTAACTGTGGTTTTAATTCAACATAATGTTCATATTTTGTATTATTGTTGTAATTAGTATTAAAAAACCCGAGAAGACATGCATGCAGCTAGCCGTTTCCCTGCTTTAAACCTTAATGCTAAGATCCCTTGCTGGCTGCTGCATCATATTTAAAGGGCAATGGTAGAATTAACCAACATGTCAGCTATTCCTTAAATCTTTAGTTACAGCTAGTTAAACAAAAATGTGATTTGAAAAGCATATTTTATAAGAAACGACATGATGTTCAAACGGTTTTATTTGCCCCCACCTTCCCTACTCGGCAGCCTCCAGTAAATCTCTGGATCAGACGAGTAAGAAGGTTATAGCCTTGTAGCTTTTATCGTTGAGCTTAATGACAACTCCTGCAAACCTGGGCAAAGGAGCTTCAGCTCAGTAACCCGTGAATTTACCCGAGTCAGAGTAGAGCCAAATACTTTCTATCGTGTGTGTGTGCGTGTGCGTGTGCGTAGATGCATGTCTGTGTGACCGATTAGTGGTTGTTCCAAAGTCACCTGAGGGAAACGACCGAGATTAGTTTTCACAATGCTCTGTCACACAGAAACCTGCACAGATACGTGCACGCCATAGACTTTGTATGACACGCACTTAGAAATACACACATGCAGCAGTGACATCAGGTAAATTGGTTGTTCTCCCCGTTGAGACCAGATACACCGGAGGCTGCACGGTGACTTTGGAGCTGTGTATGTGTGAGCTTCCATTGCAGTTGTATAGGAGGTAACATCTCTAAAGATGCCATTTTTTGTGTGTTTGGGCTCCGTTTTAGATCCCAATATTCACATAGAAAACCTCCATCTTGCTGGAGACGATTTTCTCACATTTCTGAGCTTTTAAAGAATCCTGAGACAAAGCGGTAAAGGCTTATTTATTTTCACTTGAAAAAATCCTGAAGCATTGCACAAGATGTTATGTCATTATGAGTTGTGTCTGAAGTATGTGTAAGCTCAATTTGGCAACAAGCCTCTAGATGTATGCAGTAAAGCACCAACCGAGCCAGTGTGAAATTAGGTTATTTGTCAAGAGTATGAGGGTAATCACAAAAACATTGCACATACATTTGGGGAATTCTTCGGGTGGCTGTTTATCACACCACCTACTTTGTTGCACACCTTGAATTATGGTCAATAATGGATGAGGATGGTGTGAGGAAATTTAAAATCACTGTAAAAATGATAAAATATTCATTCTGCGTTCTCAGAGCTATCCAAAACGATCTAATTAGTCAGGCTTTGACGTTAATTATATGCACATATAAACCGATGCATATGTTAGACTATTAACAAAATGGGAAATGGTGACTAGGAATGTTTGGCTTGTACATGCAGGTGACAATGTGTGTGTGAAAGTGTGTGGGTGTTCCCAGGAGCACGCTCTGTCTGTCAGGCAGAATTTGCTGACCAGGCGACTCGGCAAGGGCAGAGTAAGAATCACTCACACATACAGTGCGTCCCAACCAGCAGCACACACACACACACACACACACACACACACACACACACACACACACACACACACACACACACACACACACACACACACACACACACACACACACACACACACACACACACACACACACACACACACACACACACACACACACACACACACACACACACACACATTCCCTCTTAAGGCACACATATGCCTCTTGTCACCAACATATGTGTGTCGTCCACAGGAAATTGTACCCATGCTATACTCAAGTCTCCTGAGAATGTGATTCATATTAAAACAAAGCAAATATTCACCTCATTTTGTTGAGTTCACTTTAAAAACAATTATTGTTATTTTGCGTCTTTTTAATCTTCTGTGTTTTTGCGTGGGATTTAAAATGTGATAATTCAAAAGTAATTTGAAGGTTTGAAATACATTCTTGGTTATGTAAAGTGTTGTAGTTTTGAAGTCGGAGACCTAACTCTGTCTTCTCGTTGCTCTCCCTGTAGGCGACACAACGGGTTCCTGCGGCGATCCCGGCATTCCCTCCCAGGGTTCCAGGGAACAAACGGATTTCAAGATCCGTTCCAAGGTTTACTTCAGCTGCACAGAGGGCTACGATCTGATTGGTTCTTCAGAACGGATGTGCTTCCCTAATGGGACGTGGTCTGGCACACAGCCCTTCTGTAAACGTAGGAAGATAATTGTACTTAATCTCAACACATAATAACAGTCTGACACTGATCCAGTCTAAAGATCCACCCATGTACTGCACAGTCAGTTTATATGAGCATATTCATAGAGCTGGAACTCACTGAGATGCTCTTTTCTCTCTCATTCTTTAATTTTTCCCCCAGCTGTCCAGTGTGGTAACCCTGGCACTCCCAGTAATGGCCGGGTCTTTCGTTTGGATGGAACAACGTTTTCTCACTCGGTCATCTACTCCTGTATGGAGGGCTACCTGCTCAGCGGCGCCACCACCAGGCTGTGTCAGGCCAACGGGACCTGGTCAGGATCGCAGCCCAACTGCACCAGTGAGTAACCTGATGGATGATTACAGTGGTGGAAAGCTTTCCCAAGTTTTCTTGAGTATATTCACTTCCGACAACTTTATATTTTTACTTCACTACAATTTTAGGAAAATATGCAATTTCTTACTCCACTACAATTACATGTATCTGGTTAAGATCATTATCAGATAAAAAATATCCATACTATTCATGCTAAGTAAAAACCCTATTTCTCAAAACGTGTTGATTATTACGTTTTTAAGTAGCACAATCTTATGCATTTGCAGCAGTAGTATGCAATATACACTTAATCAGCAGTTATATTTAAACAAAAACATGTTAGATATATATAAATAATAGTAAAACCGTATTTTCTTTATAATACTAACATCCCTTTACTAAGTAAGATTCCTAAGGCAGGACGTTTAATTGTAGTTGAGTTTTATCACAGTGTGGGATTAGTACTTTGACTAGTGGATCTGAATACTTTTTCCACGACTTATAAATCAGTTTGAACATAGTTGAAATACCTGACACTCAGAGTAAATGGAGTTTTCTGCATTACATTTTTAGCAAAAGCTTTTTTTCTAAATAAACTCAAATTCAAAGTGATTTTAGGCTAAAGCGCAAACTGTCAGCTTTATGTATTACTTACTATATATTATCAGGGTATTAAATCCTTCAAGTAATAAATAAACACCACCAAACTCCTGATGTGTGATTATAAGGTCTGCTCCCCAGCCTTTAGGGACCCTATTTCATGCCCAGATTTAAATTATTCTGCGACAGGTTGGCTTCTGAGTAATGAAATCAGCCTCAAATGTTCATGCTCCTGCTACAGACTTTATAGAGTTACATGAATAACCTTGATTGTTGTTTACTTTAGCTAATTTGCTTTTTGAACTCTGTAAATAACCATAAAATATAACGTTCAGCTCCCATAAGAAATGTGACCTGGCCATGGTTGAACAAGTGTTAATCAGTGCTGCATGTTACACAGACTACAAAATCTGAATGTAAAGTTGCGTATAACAACAACGATTAACATGAACTTTAGTTGGTAACAAAATACCTCGTTAAACACAATTCTACATTGTGTCTAAAGGTAAACTTCACCTAGCTCTGGACCCAACATGAACAACAGTATTTAAATGTTGAAATGTTTCTCTGACAATTGAAATACACAGCAGTAAGGATAAGAGAGATAAAAATGCTGAGAAACCACATCTCTTTACGATGGGTTCCTGGCAAGAAACTATGTTTTTTAAGAATCCCCTGACTTTAAGGATATAGCCTTTTACAGTACATTACAATAAATCTATTTACAGCCATGACATTATCTGAGGTGGGTAAAAGCATTTAAAGTGCCTCTTAGACCGTGAAGGACGAAGCGTTATAAGTATAGTTTGGGGAATCCTAATGCTCCTTAAAACAGTCCCAGGACAACTGCAGCAATTTTACACATCTGTGTTGTTTCATTCACGAGAAGGAAAGCCTATAACTGAATCTCAAAGATCCTCTACAGTGTGATTTAACTGTAGAAACGGAAAATTACACAACTAAGTAAACATGTAATTAGGTATAGTTAATAAAGATAAATATGCAGTTCTAGTGAAGTCATCCCTTGGATCACCGGCACTTTTTTAAGACCAGATTAAATATGTTTACAATTAAAGACTTAAAGGTGGGGTAGGTAATTTTGGAGAAAAGAGTTAGAGTGCGCTAGAATTTGAAAATACACAGGCGGAACAAATCAGCCACTTCCTTACAGAGCCCCTCCTCCAACACACACGAACGCGCACATGACCAATGAGGGCACGAGATAAGTTTGTGCACAGATGGAAGGCTGACAGGCAGGTAGGCTATCCAGTTATTTTAGCCGGGCCGGCTCAAATGATTGGTCGTGCTTTTTACAGTACTACGGCTTCCACAGATGACATTTTGTTATGGATTTGTTGTCAAAGCACTTAAGATATTCATTGCTATCGGGATGTAAGAGCATTCCATGGAATATAACAAAAAGTGTATCTCGAGCCGGTTTCTCAAACGTACCTACCCCACCTTTAATCAAAAGCTAGGACATTCTGATATATTTATCAGAGGGTCCTTTCTAGGACTACACATATTTTTAAAACAGTGATAAAACGATTGCAAACTACAAAAACATGAACAACTGACTCCTTTTCCCTTTTGTCAGTCGACAGTATCCTTTTTCTGTTCACTTAATTACATCTCCTCTGCTTTATTTTCCCTCCCTCTTTATCACTCCTTCTATTTCAATCACGCATGTAGGAGTTTTATGCAAAGTGAATACTAAATTGTCTTGTCATAGCATAAACTGTTAAGCAATCTACGTCTTCATCCAATTTCTTCCTCTCCTATCCCACTTGTCCGTCTCCCTAGTGATAAACTGCGGGGATCCTGGTGTGCCTGCTAGTGGTCTTCGCTATGGAGAGGACTTTACGATTGGTCAGAATATTTCCTTCCAGTGCCAACCAGGATACATGATGGAGGAGGACGGGTCCCCTTTGAGGACATGCACCAACAATGGGACCTGGAGTGGGATTATGCCTATGTGTACAGGTAAATTGTTAATGAAACCACTTGAAGCTTGGGTAGATCATTTATTTTAAAGTATATCTAGTATTATTTCTAGTATATAAAATGTCTCATGTTTACAGCTATCACATGGTATGTAACAACATGGTTGCTCCAAATCCAACTAAACACTTGTATCTAAAGACAAACACGGCAGATTCTGCTCTCCTCCCAGACGGGACCTCCTAAGAAAATCAAGATATCTAAACAAAGAGCCACGTGTAACATCTTGTAATTGCCTTGATTACTTTAAACTGTATCTGTTATTGAATTTGATTAAGTCTCATGTGGCATGAAAATTAAATCAGTACATTGTAATGGCTCTGAAATTATAAACTCAATTCCAAATCAGTTGTTGAAATCAGTGATCCAATCAATGAGTCTCTATCTCTCTCTGTAAAGCCATCCCTCAATTTCCACGACAGTCACTTTTCACCTGCAGCTGCTAAAAACTGGCACCTTTTTTTTTTTTTCGTTTCTTTCCTAACACCTCCCTTTCTCTCCCCCTATCCCTCCCTCTCACACAGCTGTGACCTGCCCGGCCCCCCCTACCATCAGTAACGGGGTACTGCAGGGCAGTGACTTTGAATGGGGGAGCAGTGTGAGCTACAGCTGCTCTCCAGGATACGAGCTCTCGTTCCCAGCCGTCCTGACCTGCGTGGCCAATGGCACCTGGAGCGGCATGCTACCACAGTGCTTACGTAAGAACACACACACACACACCTACAAATATGCCAGCACTCACACTGCCTGTCAGTATTCTTTCCCAGTCATTAGTTACAGTTGGAAACAAAATCTACATTTGTCCTTGAGCTACATTGTGTTTATTTGCAAGGTACGCACCACATAGTAAAATGGGATTGTGTGTGTGTTTGTTTCTGTGTGTGTGTGTGTGTGTGTGTGTGTGTGTGTGTGTGTGTGTGTGTGTGTGTGTGTGTGTGTGTGTGTACAGCCAAGTTTTGTGGGGACCCAGGTACCGCAGTCGGAGGCTTCAAAGAGGGACGAAGTTTCATCTATCAATCAGAAGTCTTGTTCAGTTGTTCTCCACCTCTCCTTCTGGTGGGAACAGCAACCAGACAATGTGAAAGTGACGGTTCCTGGAGCGGCACGCAGCCTCGCTGTATCGGTAATTTGTATTCAATTATATTCACTTGATGAGCAAACAAAACCGAGAATATACAATTCAGGGAGTCCTTCCTTTAAACTAGAGAATCTCATGCTCATAAGGTATTAGTTTTTATCATACTTATATCAACTTTCTTTCCCTACTTGGCCAAAATATCAGTTTGAGTTTCCCCTCGTTTTTCACATTTTTCATTTTCAAACTCAACTGCAAGTACTGATGTTTAAAATGACTTTGGATCTTGTAACATGTGGCTACACTACCATAACTTTGTAAACATATATAATTGGCAACATATTTAATTTAAATGCATTACTCTGACCAGACATGAAATGCCATTTTTTGGAAACTTTTCAATAGGTCTTACTCAACCAAATTAAAATATGAAAGTCAAATCTTCAGCACTTTTTTTCTGAATACATTTATTAGTTAAGAAAATTCCCCTTAGGATGCAGTGCAGCCAAGTCTCCAACTTGTTTAAAATACAGTACCAAGGCTCTTAACCTCCACCAAAAAATTATTAAAGAAATTACTGATGACTTTTTAATAGTTCCTGACTATATCATCAATCATTCACCCTCACATAATCTGGAGCGCAGCCTGGTATCCTCAGGCTGGGGTTTCTGACCCACTTCAAAGTCTGGGTTAATATTAAAATGCAGCGGTAGTAAATCTTAAAATGATATTTTATTTTAAAGAAAATTAATACAGTATTATGTTCAAAAATATTCAGTGAGTAATTTAAAAAGTATGGATCTTATATAGGAACCCTTTTTCAGAAATGAAAGAGACAGTCTTTGCTCGTAAGCAAGGAGGGAATATGCTCTGTACCATGCAATATTCAGTGAAAAGGTGTCCAAAAAAGGGCATCCACAGGTGACATAAAACAAGCTGCTGCTATCCAGGAAATATAAAAAATGGATATTCAGAACACATTACAAATAGTCCCACTGGGTCACTTCATCGCCACGTGATGTTTAGAGCACCACTTCACATGTCTGACTCCGAGCAGGTGCTTAAACATCAAGTATGGTGATGAATTGTAATAAATGAGAGCTTTTGTAATGCGAACAGACACTTGGCTCTTTGTTCCTTCATAGCGCTAGATGGGGCATGCTAACTCTATAGCTAGTATAAAGGCGAATGCTCCTTGTGAAATCGACTATCTAAAAATAGAAGGCTCCCTCTGAAGTGTTACTCCACTGATGTAAAGACTTAATCTATAGCGACTGCAGCAGAAGAAGTTACAGCATGCTCAGGGAAATCTTCCAGTTGTATACCATGACTTCTTCTCAAGACTGTGAAACAAACACGAGCATACACACAAACATCCCAGTGTTTTGTGATGGAAGTGAATGTGATGTCCGCTGTTGGGCTTTGTGTGTGTGTGCTGGGGTGATTTATTAGTGTGTGATTGCAGCTGTATGTTAGTGTGTGATGTATATTACGATGTGAGAGAAACAGAATGAGTTTTGAGCCCAAGCAGCCTGCTCTTTAAATAAGGAAGAAGAAGGGGGGCAGCGGAGTGGAGGGGGGGAGAGAGAGATACAGTGACATGTAAAGATAAAAGATTGGGGAAGAGAGCAGTTAGAGAAAGAAGGGGAGAGAGAGAGAGGGAGGGAGAGAGGTACAGGAAGAGAGAGCGGGGTAAAGGCGGGGGTAAGAGAGAGAGGAGTGGGGAGTGAATCTGTCATTTCGGAAGCTGTATTGAATCGAGCTCTGCGTCAGGATGTGCTCTACATGCTGATGTGCATGCCCCACACACACTCTCTTTCTCTCTCTCACACACACACACACACACACACACACACACTCAGAGCTGGCCCCGCTTCGTTTTCTGATAATGCACTACTGCCCCCTGCTGTCCTGCCGGGGTACATACCCTACAGTTACCATGACAACAGAGAGGAGAGGGAAGTAGAGTTGAGGGAGGGCATATAAAGCTTCTGCTAATTTGTCTTTCTTTTAGATTTTTTGTGTGTAATTACTTCCACGCCTGTTCCGTTCCTTTCAGAACCGACCAAAACCAGCTGTGATAACCCGGGGACGCCACGCTACGGATCCTTAAACCGGACCTTCGGTTTCAAGGTAACATACCCCTTCTAGACAGATAACTAACTCCAGCTACCTTCCCATACAAGTGGTTGACTTTTAAACTAATATAGAAGCTGACATTGTGCCTCCTAGGATAAGGAAATGGAGCTTAGCATCTATTGTATCGCAAAGAAAGAAAAGGAGCAGGAGAGAGGCAGACAGGAGATGAAACGGACATCTTTGGAAACTGTTGCTCAGACAAAACAAGACATTTAAATATGTTAACTTGGATATGCAAATATGTCAAACTTGATTAATGGGGAAGGTAGATCGCAGATGAATCAATTATGAAACTAATTGTTGGAATGGCCTTTTACAACCAGGCAAACGAAGGGACAGCTACCACGCTGCTACATAGAGGTGGCAAAATATCTCATGACAGGAGGGGGGGAGAGGGTGGACACAAATGTGAGATGTTTTGATTACATGACTAACATTTTGAACTTGGAAGTCTATCAGGATGCCACATGATGCTGATCTTTTCCTCCCTTCATTTTAAACGTTAATACTATACTTATATATGTTAAAAGAGTGATGGTTGCGGTCATTATTCTTCCTGTCCCTTACTGCGTTTAAGTCACTGTAAAAGATGAGGGAGGGATGATTCACAGTACAGTTCTGAAGAGAAAAAAGGCTTTCTAAAGTTCAGCCAAGCTTTCCCCTTCACTGAGGCTCATCAAGGAGAGAAACAAGAAACAAAAAAGAAATGCCAACAAAATAACCAGAGCATCCTTGCTTCGGCTGAACTCTGAAATATAGGAATGGACTGAATGAGCACTTTATTTATCCCCATATGTATAACAGTATAATGATAATATAAAGATCATTACAGCAAACTACATTTCAACCTAATTACTAATGTGCATATAGTCATAAGATGGGTAATTTACAAATGTATCTATCCGATTAAATGAAATCTTTGTAGTATTCCATTATTTAAATTGTATCACTTTAGTCCTGTTTGTGTTGTCATCCCTCTCCCTCTCCATCCCCTCTCCCCCCTCTCTCCCTCTCTTTCCAGGTGGGGAACGTGGTGTCGTTCCAGTGCCAGCCGGGTCATTTGATTCAGGGCTCTTCCTCTAGAACCTGCCAGCCTGATCTGATGTGGACCGGTTTTCAACCTGAGTGCATACGTAGGAAACATTCATCCTATCATCCTGTCAACCTATCGCCCATCCATCCCCTGTCCGTCAGACTCTTAACTCCAGTGCACAAATCTCCTCTCCCCCCTACAGCCCACGCCTGCAAACAGCCGGAGAGCCCGCTCCATGTGGACGTGGTGGGGATGGACCTGTCTGGTTTTGGCTACACCTTGGTGTACAGCTGTCAGCATGGCTACTTCCTGGCAGGAGGTTCTGAGCACAGAGTCTGCAAGAACGACGGCACCTGGACGGGAAAGATGCCTATATGTCGAGGTAAGGAATAGAAACCAATGTATGACTTGAATGTGTATGTTTTTGTCTTTCTGGTGGGTTGTTCTGGAAAAACTAAGTATGAGTGAACAGGTAGTGAACACTACTTCTATTCTATTTTATTGTATTACTTGGGCCTGGGACCTAAGATTTTCATCGACATAACTACACTCTCGCTATGTACGAATGACAATAAAAGCCTTGAATCTTGAGGTAGGAGCATTTAGTGCGTCTTGCTCAAGGACACTTTATCAGCATGCAAACTGGGGCAAACCGGCCATCTGGAGAAGGGTGAGATTAGCTCAAAGATAAAACAATATCCCATGGTGTTTCACTATTAGATTAGCCTTAATTACATTTATTAGGTAGAGCGATGGAAGACTGATTTTATTGTTAGGGTATTCTAATTCAAATTACCAACATTTGTTGTCATGTATCTACTGTACACTTAAATTATTCGACGAAGTCCTAAAAAAAGCTAAAATACTCTAAAAAATAAAATAAAGTAGTATATCTTTTCTGTTACCACTTTTCATGTGAAATGGGATCAGTCTGACTGACATTTACAGGCATGTGTTAACAATAGCAGGCATTCTGCTATTGTTTTATTATAGTCCTACAGTGCCTTATTGTAAGTGCCCAATGACCTTTTATGACCTCATACACTTGCATAGGGTTTTCACCATAAGGGAGAACTCAGACGACATCAATACTTGCCAAAACCATTTATCCATAATGTGTTTTTAGTCGCGGTTCTGAAGCTTTCAATCGTATCCCACAATCTCCACCAGCAGATGGAGTTTGCTGACCTGCAATTTCAGATATGTCCACTCTTCTGAGCACTTTAAGGACTTCTCGTCCCCATTAGCCTGAAAGTGGCTCTCTGACTCTGAAAACGGTTGTAGACAAAACAATCTCACCACAAGGCCCATTTAGTTTGTCTCCATTAACACTATTGGAAAAAAGGGACATTCCCTAAGATGTAAAAGTTATGTTAATGTGTGTTTTTTTTAGGCATTAGTAGAGCTTCTGTCTTTTTTATCAAGACATGCTAACAGAGGAAGTTGTGCAAGGGAACAATTCAAACTTCAGCTTTGAAATCACTCACCATGTCTGCCACCTTGTTGCCCCGTGGTAGCCTTTAAAATTAGAGCTTTCTCTGATCCAATTTGAGATTCTAGGACAAATACTCTCTCCTGCTTGCCTTTACTTGTTGGCAACAATGGCTGCATGTTGAAGTGATGGTAGGAGCAGCCCTGAATAGTCAAAAGTGTCTTAAGGCCATTCTTAAAAGGATCCAATATGCACAACAGTTATTGGTCATGAACTCTATTTGCAGTGTCTATAAAGAATCGTTAAAGAGGCTTATCTTGGAGGACCCTGACACTTGTCACTTATTACGAACATGTGTGAGTAATAGTAGGCAACGCTGCATTCTAATGTGGTGTTCTGATACTATTAAGTGTGATTTCCCCTGCATGATGGCCTAAGATATCATATCAAGAGTCAGACTGATAACTTTGAATATATCAACATGCTTTGTCCCACCATTCTGCTCGTGTTTTATTTGGACATTGTCTGTAACCCTCTGTCTCTCCTGTGTGTGCAGCTGGGGAGAAGAAGAAGCCTGTAAAACCAGCAACAGGAACTCCAAGCCCCAAACTAAACGGTCAGTTCTATCCCTTTATTTTATTTTCCAGAATAGTCCTGTAATTCTTTGTCTATTCTTGACTTTTCTTATCCGTTTCTATTTTGGTCGGCTTTAGTTTGGTCTTGTCTTCTATACTTTAATAGATTCTGCTCTGCTCCTGTCCAACTTTGCTCTGCTCTGTTCCACACTGTTGTTCTTTTTGAGTTTTCGTCGATGTTATTGTACTTCAGGGCTTTCCATCATGGGTCTAAATAATTTATGTTTCCTCAACACCCATAGAAAGAAGAATGAACTATGGTGATGATCTGCTTTTCTCTGTATCGCTGTTTTGTTCAGTGCTCTATATTTCAGATCTGCTCTGTTGTTATCTGTTCTGTTCTGTTGTAATTTAATTACTCTTTGATTTGTATTGCAACCTACAGCTACTATATGCACAAGGGCTGTAATACTCAAACAAGGAAGCAACCTTTACATCTGAGGAATGATTCAGCTTAAGCCACGCATTCATTGTTGTTTCTTATTGCATGTACTGTACTATATATGGATATAGGGTTATAGGCGACCTGAACTTTATATATTTACTAATCAAAAAGCACTTAAGCAAATAATAGAAAAAGGGGAAATGTGGTCCTATGTGTATTTTTCTGCAACATTATTACTTGATTGAACTAAATTGGATAACATCAAAGACCTCAGCCCTCTGATTACAAGCAGTTGCGTCTTATTTCGTTTAATGAATATACAGCTCAAGCATCTAATCATCATTTAATCAATTATTTTCTTAAGTTTTGAGAATTTAAATTGTTATAAACAAAGTCAAACAATCAAATATAAGCTTTAAAAAAGACATGACCTATGTTTGTCTTTTTGTTTCTCTTTCGTGTTCATACTGTTTTGTTTGAATTTACCCTGTTCTGTTATATTCTAATCTGTTTGGTTATTAATCAGATAGTACAGGTCCTTGATTATCATTGGCTTGGGTGCGTTCAAAGCCATTGTAAAATACTCTGTAAACACATGCTGTACCTGGGCCGCATTACATAAGTGTTACCTTGTGAACAAATTGTTTCAAATATCAGATTATGTTGTGAATCACAGGTTTCTGGGTGGACTTGTAGTGGTAAAAAGAGATGGAGAGGATAAAGGACGAGGTAAATAACAAAAGGAGACACACTGAAATTACTGAGGGAGAAATGAAAGGGCTGCAAAAGTAAATCAAAAAGCTCGAACTGTTAAACGTGATCTGTTAACGGCTTTGAAATCTGGTGTGTAGAGAAACACCTGGCTATTGATTTCAATGAGCGCTAACAAAGGAAAGTTGAACCCTATGGTTCAGCAGTTAGGGGTTAACAAGCGAGAAACGCTGCACAAATATCCTCACTTCTGTCACCTCGTAATTAAAACCTGTACTAGCAAAGAGGAGTGCTAACATTAGGGAACACTGATTTCAAATGTGCACAATTAATAGCGATAAACAGCTGAATCACCCCAGTCACGAGTGCTTTCCACTGTTCTGATAGATGTCGCTGAAGAACAACATGGCATGGCTGAAGAATCATTTAAGTTCTCCAAAAATATTAACATATCTCTTGCTGTGTGTTTCTATCTACATATATTTAGTAACCATCTTGTGAAAGCAACACGCCCTGGGGTTTAATCTGTCCCGTTTGATACTCTTCTCTCCTATAGTTCCAGATGACGTCTTTGCTCCTAACTACATATGGAAAGGCTCCTATAATTACCGTGGGCGGAAGCAGCCGATGACTCTGAGCATCACCAGCTTCAACTCCACCACAGGGAGAGTCAACGTCTCCCTTAGCAACGGAAACATGGAACTGCTCCTATCAGGCATGTCTGCAAATGGATAATTAATTATACTAATTAACTCCACACTGTTCATTCAGTACAGCAACACGGGAGATGACATGACAGGACACGTCATAGTCATAATGTATGTCGTGATAATGCTGCAGTACATCATTATTTATCCATTGGTGACACACTAAATAATACACATGTAGCTTTCGGTTTAAATGCAGCTTCAAACATGTAAACATCATATAAGACTATTCATATCATTTATTCTGTGCCTGGCTTTCTCTTCTTTCCCAGAGCTACCAAGCTTCTTTTTAATTTTGTTTCTGTATTCCAACCGAAACTGACACATGCACTTT
The DNA here is from genome assembly GCF_902827165.1 of Trematomus bernacchii. Lineage (NCBI taxonomy): Eukaryota > Metazoa > Chordata > Actinopteri > Perciformes > Nototheniidae > Trematomus > Trematomus bernacchii. The sequence goes on along the minus strand of NW_022987564.1, from coordinate 10,061,719 downwards.
TTCACACACAGACCTCCCAGGGTCCTACAACAGTGTCTGCAGGGGGTTAAGACCCTATTAAAACACAAATCCTCTTGAAGCAAGAATTGCTTCTTGGAGTGAGCAGAGAGCACAAACACCACATCACAAAACCGTGCAGCTATTCCACTTTTAACATTCATCTTCTGGCCTGAAGGAGCAGCTTTACTGTTGATCAATAACAGCTAAAGCTGCACTCACACAGGCACAAAAGGCCAGGGCCCCCGTTGCATAAAATGTGAATGTTTTTCTTCTTAAAGGAATACTTCATCATTAAAATGAACATTTGTATCTCAATAACTCCGCCTGTGTTACCTTCAATTCTATAAGAACGCTTTTTTCCCCCTATTGTGATGGAGAATCCAAAAATTGAGGACATTTTTGTTCGAGTGAAGTAAATAGGGGCCAGATTTAACAATAGCAAAACGATATCGAAACATCTGTTTACAAACTCTCACTCTACGTGTGCAGGATAAAAGTTGTGTTTATCCAGTTGTGTGTTCACTACTTCCCAAGCTCAGGCGTACTATCCATCCAGACTCCTGAACCAGCATGAGACTGTAATGGTGGAAGTGTATTACATTTTTTGGGGCAAAAATGAATGTGTTTGTAAGCAGTGAACATACAACTGGATAAATACGACTTACGTTATACTGCACAACTAGTGTGACAGTTCATAAATGGATGTTTTAATATAGTTAGCATATGGTAAACATGGCCTCCATTTATTTTAATTAAGCACTATATTTGGCAGAACATGCTGTCAACATTATGCTGTGTCCCAGATTTCATAATTATTATAAATTAGAAAATTATAATTTTCAGCTTCATTTAGATAGCTTTTACATAAAATATGTATCTTTTATCAGATAAGATAAGATAGTACTTTATTGATCCCAATTTGGGAAATGTTTGTGTTGCAGCAGCATAAAAAGACATGGCATTGTACAATAACAATTAAAAGAGAAGAAATAAACAAGAAAGTAGAAAATATACATGTTGAATTTACAAATTAACAATAACAAGATATAAAGCAAGGTATTATATTTACATAAGTATGTGACAGATAGAATATTAAATATTAAACTGAATAGATAAATGTAAAATGTACAGTGTGATTTTATTCCAATTTATGTGAACAAGGGAAAGAATACACATAATCAGAGCGGTCTAACTACAGTATATGTAATCCATTGTATTCCTGTTAAACATGTGCTGTATTGAAACCAGTTGTTCTTTGTGTCCCTGCAGGAGTGTACAAGGCTGCGGAGGCCCGGCTGCTGCTGCTGATGTACCAGGTGAACCACGCCAACCAGGGGAACCAGCTCAAAGACTCAGCCGTCTCTCCAGCTAAAATCATCGACGACTCCTGGACCATGGATGGATTTGTAAGTCTCAGAGGAAACAAAGCAATCGACTTAATTAGATTCAGTTGAGCTAGATGAATTTAGAGGGGTTAAAACAAAATGTCAAATGAGAAATGCTTCTTATTGTAGTTAATCAAAAACACAAGACAAGCCGTTTGAGTGTAACAACGCCCTTTTGTAAAGGCATTTAACTGAAGTGCTTTTATTAATTTTATTAGGCATGTTCAGCCCACTCAGTGACATTTCAGTGCTTCATACTTTTTAATTTAAGCAAATGTAATGGTATTTGTCAAACTATATATCGAATAATTAAATGAATAAACTTTCAGAAATATGTGCACATGTTTCTATGTTGATTTAAACACAACATGTAACTTACATTTCCTCCTCATATTACTAAACAGCAGTGGTTCTGAAGCAGTTGTACGTGAAGGAGTTTAGGGGGTCCCCAGAAAATGAGCAATCATTTTTTGTAACTATTTAATTGAATATAGAAGTGACTTAGTGGCACAAGAGTGACTTTTCTGATCATAGGTTTCTATTCCTTCAGGGTCATTTTCTCATCTCCGGTTCAAAAGTACAGATTCCTGGTCTTATTCATGTCAACACTCACATTTTTTAGATGGAAGTCCCTAGAGCATAATCTTAACAAAAAAGTCAATTTCAAGTGTCCTTGACACAAAAAAGTTTGAGAACCACTATTTGTGTTGTAATCGCTTTTCTGTCGCTCCTCTCTTCCCCTCAGGTTTCAGCAGAGCCGGATGGTTCCAGTTACGTATTCCAGGGTTTCATTCAGGGAAAAGACTACGGACAGTTTGGACTGCAAAGACTGGGTAATTCTCTGAGCTTCACATAATCAATGTGTTTCTTATAAATCAATGTGGTAAAGGGTAATTGTAGAAACTCTGATGAACTCCTTACAAGAACCTCACTAATGGAGAAAGTGATCAGGGAGTTTCTCTGCTGGCGACACAGACCTTATAGCTCACGCCAAGTCAGCCTCAATTAACCTTTGACTCCATTATCCTGTGTCCAAAGATCACTACCTTCTTCATCAAATACAGTTGAGAGCAGTCACTTACTGTTTTCTGAGCTCATCTGCACTGATCCCAGAACAGACTAGCCAAAAACTAAAGATTTAGGGATGGTAACACACTTACCAATATCTGACCACTCCTACAACCCATGGACATCCTGCAAATGTTAGAAATTGTAATCATGCAACTAATAATCACTAAATCAATTAATATCGTAAGTTTTGAGAATTACAATTGTCATAAACAAAGTCAAGCTATAAAAAAGACATGACCTATGTTTGTCTTTTTAGTCACTTTTATTTTAATTCTGTTTTGTTTTAATCTACACTGTTCTATTATTTTCTAATCTGTTATTAATCAGATAGTACAGGTCCTTGATTATCATTGGCTTGGGTGCGTTCAAAGCCATTGTAAAATACTCTGTAAACACATGCTGTACCTGGGCCGCATTACATAAGTGTTACCTTGTGAACAAATTGTTTCAAATATCAGATTATGTTGTGAATCACAGGTTTCTGGGTGGACTTGTAGTGGTAAAAAGAGATGGAGAGGATAAAGGACGAGGTAAATAACAAAAGGAGACACACTGAAATTACTGAGGGAGATATTAAAGGGCTGCAAAAGTAAATCAAAAAGCTAGAACTGTTACACTCACTATGTGATCTGTTAACGGTTTTCAAATCTGGTGTGCAGAGAAAAACCTGGCTATTGATTTTAATGAAAGCTAAAACAGGAAAGAATTTCTAAGAATACTTTTATTTTAAATGTGGAACACCACTTAAAATCACATTTTGATTATTTTAAAGCAATTGCTCTTATATATATATATATATATTGTCTTTTAATCTAACTGTGTGTTTCCCTGTATGTCTCAGGTCTGAATATGTCCGAGAGTCAGAACTCGCCCCCCCCTCAGCTCGGTACCAACAGCAGTTCTGTGGCTATCGCTATTCTGGTGCCTTTCTTCGCTCTCATATTTACCGGCTTTGGCTTCTATCTCTACAAACAAAGGTATCTGCTTGTGTATTTCTGTTGAACTTCAGCAGTATAAACTAAGACGTTTCTGTCACTGCCTAGTTATTTCACCCCTTGTTTTTCCTTTTTGTCATTCAGAAATGTGGAAAGGCTTTGTTAACATTTTAAGAAGCTGTCTGATTCATGAAAACAGTGGCTGCCTCAGTGATTCGGTTGTTGGGAGTCATTGTCTACTGCAATCTGTGCAGCAAAACAATTCTGTTTAGGAACTGTTAAATTGGATTTTTCAGAGATATGATTTAAGCACAATGGCTGGCGTTCGCATTGTTAACAGATGCAAATAACTTCTGTTCTGCTGTTAATATCTGAAGGAAAAGCCTGCTGAAGGAATTAGTTTTGGATGGGCTGATTGGGATCTCTCTAGGCTTCCTAAAAAGCTCAACACTCTCTAATCCTTCTTAAAGCTTGTTTACTAATGCCTCTACTCCCAACACTGCATTCACTATTGTCCACTGTTGTGTTCATATTAATAGGCAATTAGAACTAATTTCAACTCTTTAATGGTGGTATTTATAATTTGTTTCTATGTTTTTCCACAGAACCACACCAAAAACACAGTACACAGGGTGCTCAGTCCACGAAAACAACAACGGCCAGGCTGCCTTCGAGAACCCGATGTACAACACCAACGCCAAGGCTGTGGAGGGGAAGGCTGTTAGATTCGATCCCAATCTAAATACTGTCTGCACCATGGTCTGAGGATTGATTATCCTCACTTGAACTCCATGACTTATATACCTAATGGGACCACATGGGTGCGAGGCTATGGGAGGGAAAAGCCCTACGCTTCGACTCAGACCTCGACACAGCACGGTCTATACATTGATTACAAAAGACCTTCTGAAACCCCAAGCAGAGGGAAAACTGGCCACATGAAACTAAAACTAAGCGATGGCTCTTTTTATTTACAGCTTTCCGTATCCACAGATGAAATCTAAACAAATACAAAATGTCTGCTGCCTTCGATGGATGCAACATTACATTACATGTTACTTGTTAGACGCTTTTATCCAAAGCGACTTACATACTCAATACTGTGGGCAATCCCCACAGGAGCAATCTGGGGTGAAGTGTCTTGCCCAGGGACACAACGACATGCTGACTGCAGTGGGGTTTGAACCTGTGCTCCCCTGATCCGAACACCAACGCACTAATTCACTGCGCCACACGCCTCCGTACACCACACAACCAGAGTAAACTCACAGCTAAAGAGGAAGATGAAACCCAACCGGAAAACTAAACCGACTATTATCCAGGACTCAGCTGGTCATAGATAGTTTATCATTTGATTCTCAACCGGGCACAGCCATTACATTTCAACCTCCTATTTAACCCGCTCCCTGTCCAGTAGTAATGATTACGCCATGACCTGATGTCGGTTATCATGACACCGTAACCCGACGCTGACTTGTATTCAGCGCAGAGCTTCGAAAAGAAAGACCCTCTGTGACCCGGTGAGAGGGAGGGTACACCATCAGCGCTCTGGCCATGGTTTTACATCACACAGAAAAACTGCACTTCAAAAAAGGGTTGATTTAATTTGTACCAGCTGAACTGAACCATTTCTTACTGTGAGGAACAAAGAAGCAAAACATCCACAGATGGCAGAGTGTGACACAAAGTCCCAGAAGACACTGTGAAGCAAAGAAAACTGTTTCTAAACATCTGGGTTCATAACTGACAGTCAGACACTGTCACCAGCAGACCATCAGTTAAACACACTGAGATGTTACCAACCACACTAGCAACCAAACAGGATAACCTCCTGTCTCCATGACAACAAGAGGCTGGTATCGCCCGTCTTTTTTTTCTATGAAAGCAGACTCTCAAACGGCTAATGCTAGCAGACAGTAGCTAAAGTTGCTTTGAAAACTCCTAGGCAAAGGATAAGGGCAGCCCTGGAGACCGAGCTATAATCCTAACTGAACTGGGATTAGAGGGAAAAGCAGAATTTAAAGGAGAGCAAGCACTAAAAGAAGAGAAGAGACTGACTCGTCTAATGGATAAACTGCTCCTTCACATCCAAGAGAGGATGCCGAGGAGACGGAGACAACCTCTTCCTGAACTTGAAGTCAAGAGAAAAAGATGAGATCTAAAAATCTTAACACAGCCAATCAGAGCCTGTCTAACCTGAAATCAACTACTGAGAGAGGTCAGCCTCGCCTCTACGTGATGAATCAGATCAGACAGAATATGGCCTTGAGGAGAGACGTTCCTGATCCTGTGAATTTAAATGGATACAGAGGACTCTGATGAAACAAAGAAATAGACTTTGAGAAACAGAGAAAGCTCTGGCACTAAAGCACATTTCACAGGAACACTACCTGTCTGCCCACTGAGAGATGGACTAACGCAGGGACAGATAGAAGGGTGAGAGAGGAACTGATGACAGACAGAAAAGATGACAGGTACACACATTAACACAACTCTGTGGAGACAGAAAGACAGATGGTATTAAGACCAACAGTTAGACACACAAGGAGATAGACAGGTTCAAGACGAGGAACGTCTAAAGACTGTTGCGGACCATCGTCCATTCCTCCACACACAGATTTAAGGGTTAGACACAGATTAACAGGTTTATAGTTGGACAGAGACAGGCTGATGGACAGGAGACACAGACCTACTTTGACAGACAGACTTATAGAAAGACAAACAGGGTCGTATCCCTCCGATGTGGACACAGCTCCACTGTAATTCTGCACTCTGCGAGTGCTTATCTTCTTTCTTTGTTATTGCTGCAGAAACTTCTGATCTGTAAATCTATTGCATATATATTCGGGAGCATTCATCACCTATATTTTTGTGCTATATATTTACCACAAGGGGGGGGCTGAAGGGGAAAAGACGGATTATAGCGGATACTTTTTAGTAAAAAAAATGTAAAAAAGGAAATAAATATCAGATTAAAAGATATTACAACGATGTGTTGTCCACAGAAGTCACACAAAGTCTTTTGGTTCCTTTGTAACATGGAATTGTTTTTTTTTTATTTGCTATGTAACGTGAAGTTCCTCTCACTATCACTGTCTTTCCCACTGAGGCCATCATGAGTGTCAGTGGTATTGTTGTCGTCATTGTTGAGATGCAAGGTTTGCCAGCATCAATCATTTTCTTTCAAGTTAATATTTTATCAACTTTTCAACTCAGACGGCAGATTTCTAAACCATTAAGAGATGGGGAGTCTTTTGTGGCTTGTTTTGCCCCTTTATTAAAGCTACTGTATTACAAATACATATATGTCCTTCAAATAATGCCACCATTGTGACACAGACCACACTTCTCCTGGAATAACATCACAGTTTTTATAACCTAACTGGTTAAATTTGCTCATTACAACTCAGTTCAGAGATGTCAACACAGCAAATCTCTTTTGTTTGATTACACATGGCCAAACTCATAGCCTGCTCTGACTGGTTTATTTTCTCCCAAGGCAACAGTGAGAGAACCATCACAGTGAATATTATGTAACTATTAATAGTGATAATTGTTGGTGAACTGCCCAACATGTAGATTACTGATGATGGTCTGCATAAGATGTTCCAACTCACGTAGAAAATGTGTGTGTCAGTTAATGTTTGTATTCTTTCGTCATACATTTTAGGATGTTTTCCAATGGATATGTTTGTGAACTCTAACTAAAGTTATGATCTGGTTTATTAGTTCATACAACCTCATCATCTTAAATGATCACGACCTCCAGGTTTTATATCACTGAGTCTTGGTTCTAAAGTTTCTCCCTGTGTTAAAGATGTGTTTCACAAACCAATACTCAAATGTCAAAATCACCTGAATTCTGTTTGAGTTTTTTCTGCTTATATTTCATTTGCCCTTGTACTGAAAACCAATCAATTATAAATTGGCACACATTATTTTAAGGTTTATTTTGTATCTCTTTGGCACTTTCTAAGTGGTGCACAGTATATTGAATAATTGCTTGTGTACATTGCATTTAAAAAAGGCCTTGGAAGTTATTTCAGAGACTCTGAAGTTTTAGTACAAATGAAACATTTTGTTAGAAGCTCTTATAATTTCACGTCGACAGTTGAGTAAATCCAAACACGACCATTGAGATTCAACATTTCCCCTTGCTTCTACTTATTATATTTCATGAAATGTATCCTTAAAGTTCAGCTCAGTGTTGCTTGACTGGTAGCTATTTTTCAGATCTCATTTACCATCTACTCCATCACTGTGTTTTGCTGCAGGAGGCTGCAGTTGCACATGTTGTTGGCAACCTGAGGGTTTCATGTCGTGTAAGTAAAATAATCCTGAGAGTTTGATTTTGTGTCAAAACCATCCAGAATCGTAATGTAAGAGTTGGGCCTGAAAATGCACCATATTATATCCCTAATTGGCAAGTGGTCCTCACATGACAGGAATACATGTATCAATCGATTTTCATGTGTCTTTCAACTTTGGTGCACATTTCAGATAAACAATACTTGTTTTGTTTTAAAGAGTCTGGTTTAAAGTTAGCGAGTGTGTGTCCCACACATGATGAACACCAGTTGTTTTTAATGAGTCTGGGTGTCAGGGTGAGCGAAAACATTTCCTTTGCTTTAAGAACCCCCGCTGTCGTGACCACAGGCACGACCACAGGCGCACACTGCAAGCAGCTAGCTGACTGAAAACTCCTTTTAAACTCATTACTGATTTAAAAGCAACGGTGGCTGCGGCTTCCATGTTTGTCACTGCTGCGACTGTCCCGCACTGCATCGCTATGGTGACATTGTTTCTTATTACAGTTTGGATTGATTGTTGCTGCTGCTGTTGTTGTTGCTGCTGTTGATGTTTTTTCGGTATGGATCTGACACAGTGCCTACCAAAAACCATGGGACCCTCCCTGTCATCTAGACACACACACTCTCTTTCAAACACACACACACATTCATACAAACACACACCTGCTCCAGCGCCCCCCTTTCATCAGAAGTCTTTTTTTTCTAAGCTTCAGTCTATTTTGCCACAAGCTTTTCCTACTAACTGACCGCAATAAGACCCATGTGATTTGAAAGACTTAAAGCTGTTCCTGCCTGGGGACATTGGAAATATTCACCATTTGAAAAAAAAAGATGAAATATAGAATAAAAAAGTGTTTTGTACAGAAATATATTTTTATGATGAAATTATTTGTAAAATGTATGAATCTATTATGTACATTTTCAATGCAATGTAAGATTAAAAAAGGCTAATTGCTTTTGTAAAAAATGTGTCTTCCTTTGCTGTCTTTTTGTAACTGGTTCAACCTCTTTAACTGATGTATAACCTCAAACAAAACCTGAACATATTGTCATTTATGAGGAATGTTTAACAAGCTCACATACATGCCAAGCTAAATGTTGTAAACAAGTCTCATGTGAAATGTAAAAGTTTTGACTTGAAAACTAATTTTCAAAGTCAGGGATTGTTTGAAGAGAAAATCCTGCAGGCATATTTAATTATATACATTACACATACATAAATATGCTATCTCACCTTGAAAGGACATCCCTAAAATTCTGCCATTTATTCACAGTGAAGTTCTTATAACCTGGAAATTCACAATATTATTTTTGCAGTTACTTTGTGCATAAAAAGCAGGTAATATGAAAATAAAATAAAGAGTTATTACAAGAGATATGTATGTTTTGATACTTTGGAAGTGCAAGACTACATTGTTTTCAATCATTCATATTGTATTAATAAATGAATGGTGCACCGGTACCATGTTGTTGTATATTTATAGACCAAACCACATTCAACTGCTAATACTGTTGGAATCAAACCTAGCAGGTCGACCTTTACGACTACCCCACATGCCCTGAACATTAAGCAGGCACAGGGAAATGAGACTGGTAAGCTTATTCAGAAAAATAACTCAAGAAATTAAAAAAACACTTCATATATTTTGTCAGTGTAGACTAAGAAATCATTATCTGCATGTACATGTCATTGGTTGCCATTTAAACTGATTGTATTGCAATGCTAAATACACAATTTCATTAGTGAATACTTCAGAGTGTACAACCTGAAATGTACATATTGTTGCACATTTTCCTAATAGAGTTGAAATGTGTTGGGCGCTTGAGCTCAAATATCGGGATACATGTATTTATTAATTCTTGCAATTAATGGAAGTACTCATCACATACAGAGCATATGGTACAACTAGTTCCCCGAACAGTGTCCTTCACATGCTTATATACAAGAGAGGGTGTTACACAGTCACAAGATGCAGGAATACCGGTTCAAAGCAGTATACAATGTTTAGTTTAGATTAGCTAAGACCCACGTCAGAAAAGATCATGCTTGTCATATGTCTATCTCCATAGAGGCTGAATCATCATGTTAATCATTAATATATGAGGCTGTATACATGACAGGATGTATGATTACCCAGAAGAGCATCAGGACACACTGTTTTAGCTATCATATGCCTAAAACAATGTGTCCTGACGCTCTTCTGGGTAATCATACATCCTGTCATGTACACAGCTACAGTTGGGCCTTTGTTATCATGTGCTACTGAGCCCACCTAATATCTCCAAAATTATCCAGCGGGTTGAACGGGCTATCCATACATAACCCCAGCACCTTATTTTCTGTGTAGGTAAGCCTTGGGCTATTCACTTTTTCCTCAAAAATACCCTCTTTATTCAACGAGCCACTTTGAAACCTGTCAGCTTTTCTCCTTTGCTTTTTGAAAAACACAATTGTAATTTATTGTGCGATCCAGCGCATACATACAGTATTTGCTGTTGATAAATAGCACGTTAATCCTTGAACACATAATTGTGCACATTCCAAGCACCAAAATGTTTCTTTACAAAGTAGATTAAGACTTCTGATCAACAAAGGACTGAGGTAGCTGAGGTAAGTCAGATAAACTGTGAATTCATTACGTTTTTACATCATACTGTACCACAGGAGAATGGATTAAACTCAACAAAAGCTTCACGTTTTGCTATAAGGAACAACTTTTGAACACGGGGCCCTGTGTGACCTTTACTAACCTCTGAAGTTTGCAAGGGGGAACAGCATCAACTCTAACTAAACTTTTTTCCTGCTATCTTTGTCGGCTGGTAAACTCTTTAAAAGGCTATATATTTATTTTGGAACATTCACATATCTAAACTTTGCAGATATGTTGGTCTATTAAACCTAAGATAAACGAGAATATAAAGTTAAAAAAACTTCCAATATAAAACTGTCATCAGATTATAACAAAAATACAGTAGAATCTGAAAGTGTTATCACCTTTTTTGTGTTAATTCGTTATAGACTATTTACATTTACATTAAAATGCTGTGAAATTTGATATAACTTGCTGTATTTGCATTTAGCCTACTGTAGCATAGGCTATACTATGATGTAAAATCGTAAAGGTGACAATAAATGTAATGTTATGTATATCATGTTCATAGTTTTGCACTACATTTTGATATTCTACCGAATTCAGCCTAAAATCTTGTAATTGTATCCAAAAAAATAATTATATATCCGGTTGTCAAGTCACTTTCCATGTTGCCATGCAGTTACGTCACAATAGCGACTACAGGTGCGTTCTCGTTGCCTCGTGAGTCGTGACAGCCAATGGCCACCATCACATTTACCTAATTTTGACAACCCCCGTTGAAACTTTACCATTAAAGTTATCAACTACTCGACGGACCTCTTTCGGAAGTGGAACTTTCTTAAAAATGGTAAGTCACTTTGTACTGTTTTATCTGCTGCTGCTGTTTGCTAAAGTTGTGGACATGTGTTGCTAAAAAAGCTTTAACTTTCACTGTTGCTTTGTTCGGCTAAATTATGCTAGCTGTCAACATGCTGCTACAAACTAAATGTTGTTATTCGGTGTACATGTTGCTTTCTTTGTGTTGGACCTAAGGCTTGTAGTGTTTGGGTATATTTAAATGTTTTTTTTTCACGGTATTACTAACAGTTAAATAGCTTGAGAGAGTGAGATGGTCTCAGCAGCAGGACAAGGGAAACATACAGCATGCTAAGCTAGTTGTTGGTTGGTTTGTAATTAAAGTAGAATTGGGTGAGGAAGACTTTTCACTTAATTGCATTGTTTCAATAAACTATCATCTATATTTACTACAGGTTGTTAGGGGACAGCACACATAAAAAAGGATGTGAGGTGAAGTTGACCTTTTGAAAAGCCTGACTTCAGTTAGTAGTCCAAAGTAGTTGATTCCAGCTTTAAAGTTAACCCAATGTGGTATTTTTGAAAATGTGGTATTTTTCATTTGATGACAGAAAAAGCACTTGTTTTGATTCACAAAGTTTTGTTTTTTCAACAGTTTAATTTGTATAATCATTTTAAACAACAGCCATTAAGGCCAGTTTAAAATTGTATCTTTTATACATGTCCAAAAAATACACACACACACACACACACACACACACACACACACACACACACACACACACACACACACACACAACCTTGCTGAAATAGAGTCCAGAGCCTCTTTCAAGAAGAGATTGAAGGGCCATCTACTAATGACCTTGTGAGCTGTGATCCCTAATTTAATTTGATCTCATGCTTTGTACTGGTGGGTGTCTTGTGCACTCATCCTTGGCTGAGATTGATGTTGTAAGTGGATGAGATTGTTGATGATGTTGGAAATTGTTGATGATGTTGTTAATGATGTCAGGAGTTATGTCTTGAATGTTTTTGTATTATTGTTGTATTGTTTTAAGTGTCGGACCCCAGGAAGAGTAGCTTTTGTCAAGAGCATAAGGGGATCCTTAATAAACATAAACACACATACACACACACGCACACGCATTATGTAGAGAGCAGTTGCCAGGTAGAGTGGCTCTGCGTGTTTTCTGTGAATATAGGCTTCACTTGCAGTCATGTTGGTTTGTACAGAGCTGCAGGGAGTGTGTTGTCGCTCACTGTGATGTGCTGGCATTTGTGTGACTTTTTTTGGAAACCTGCCTTAAATGATCTGCCAAAGAATTCCCTTGCTTCTGTCTTCTGCCTTGCGCAGTATGACAGAGAGGGATGCTTGTAAAATAATGTTTTATATGTGCTCCTAATGATTTGTCTAATTGTATGATGCTGGGTCTGGGCGGAGGGCTCTACATCTTGTGGATTTTGATTATTGGTCGTTAATGATATTATTTACTACAGTATAAGTTATATAATTCGTTGCTGAAATGTGTGGTGTATCTGCTTTTGCCTGGCATTGTATTTGCCAGACATCGCCACTAGATGGTGCCAGGTGACATTGTTATTTATTTATTTGAGCGATTCAGCCTGCATGATGCATGCGTTTTCACAATGATAGCCTACATTAAATTAGTGCATTTAACAATAAATATAATGACATTTAGTTAAAAAACATTGATTACTCAAGCCAAAACTAAATGTATATGATGAACCAAAAAAGACATGGCCTGGAATTTGACAGTTCTATATGATTCAGTCTTCAGAAAATACTTTTTGGAGTAGTTTTGCCAGAGTCTGGAAGAAGATCAACACTTTCATCTTTGTATCCAACGAGACCAATATGCTGGTTTGTTTTCTATTATCTTCTATAGATGTGAGTAAACAAGTTTTACATCTAGAGGTTAAACATATTTGAAGAAAGTATAGGCAAGGCAAGTTTATTTATATAGCACCTTTCAACACAAGGCATCTCAAAGTGCTTTACAAAAATGAAGGACTTTAAGAGCATTAATAAATAGTGTGGTGCAAACACATGATCAAATGGCATTTAAAAACCTTCATTAAAAAGCAAAGAGAATAAAATAAACATAAAACATGAATAACACGGGTATAAAATACATGAATACAAGTTACAGTGCAGTGTAAGATATGAACAGAATAGTTCAATTAAAAGCAGCTGCAAAAAGAAAAGTCGTTGGCCTGGATTTAAAAGAAGTATGAGGAACTGCAGGTTTCTGGGAGTTTGTTCCAGATATTTGGAGCATAATAACTGAACGCTGCTTCTCCATGTTTAGTTCTGACTCTGGGGACAGAAAGCAGACCAGTCCCTGAAGACCTGAGAGCTCTGGATGGTTCATCATTTAGCAGTAGATCAGAAATGTGTTTTGGCCCTAAACCATTCAATGCTTTATAAACCAGCAGCAGTATTTTTAAGTAAACAGAATAATCAAGTTGTGAAAGCGTATACTTATAAGGACAATGAGATAGCCAGGAGGAATGTGTTTGTTTTGAGTCGTGCCACATGATCTACTCTCTACTCTCCGAAAAAATGCATTTGATTGTACGTGCCATGTGTGACCAGTAGATGGCGCCAGATAACCTCTAAAGTACTTGGCCTGTGTTGGAAACATGCAGCTGCAAAATGTAAATGTTGGTGTACCTAACCATAAAAGTCAAATCAATATCAAAAGATATTTGTTAGAATGTCCTAAACCAACATATTTAACTTAACAAACAAAGAAGGCCTGGATGGCAAAATAATTAAACAGTTTTTCGTAATTATTCTTATGAAATGTTGATACAAAAGTCATACCCTTTATAAAAGTAATGCATATTTAAAAAAGAAAAAAGGGGCTAATGTTGGTCAACTTTGCTTTGTCATAGTGTTTAGTATGAGTAAGTTGAGAGGGATGATCTAGACAGTAAGACATTCCTGCAGTATTTAAATATGTTGTAATTTCCCCCGTTAAATACAAATACTCAGTGTTCGTCCTGAATAGGAATGCAGTAAAGCAATTGAAGCACCACTGTATAATGCTTTGATGTAATGTGTGTGTATTGACCGTATGTCGTCAGTAGATGGAGCTTGATGACCTTTGATACAGATTCCTTTACCTGAGTAGAAAGCATAACAACACGGATGGTGTTGTTGAACTTTCCTGCATGCTTTTGAGCTGAAGCAAACTTTATTTATTTCTCACTTGTGAAATGATGAGTGAGGAGACGACAACAGTGAGCAAAATAATGACTTATTTATATGAATTGGCTCTTTTGTCGAAAACATTTTAATGTAATTTCTTAGCTTTTTGCTACTTTTTATTTAATAAGACATTACAGGGGAACAATATTGTGTTTTTTAAATATCTTTCTTCAGCATCAATGTGTTCAAAACTTTTGTGATATGGCCCTTTCTCTCTGGCGGTGGCAGCGAGGGGGCAAAGCGGAACGTTCAGTCCGCCGTGTGTTAGTCAAAGTGGGACGCGCTGAGGCTGCAGGCTCCGTGGGATAATGATGCAGCGAAGCTCCTCCAGAAGTCCTTTCGTGTATGAAACCCTCGTGTAGCCACGTGAGTGTACAGGAGAGCGTGTCGAGAGGGTAATTGCAACAAAGACAAAGACAGGGACCATAATGTGTCCCCGCTGCTGCACTAATGGAGAGAAAAGGTGGTTAGGGATCAGCTTTACACATTTAAATGATGTGGATAATATTCTATTTAGGATACATGCCATCACTTCTTTTTTTGCTTTAGCAGAAAAATATATCCAACACTTAATCTTAACATTTAAAATGAAGAAAAAGTCAAATAAAACAATCTAAAAAATGTGTATTTTAGGATGCATTGCTTGAAAATGTTGTCCTTCACATATCTTGCAGTTCCGTGTGTGCCTTTTCATACATGAAACATTTCATCTTCAGAAATATGACATTATAACATGTTTTCTTCGTTCACTTCTCGTATTGTCTTTCTTGTAATCACTGAAACAGACTTCCTTCCCCCGCTGTTCCTTCATTTGCTCGTGCAGTATCCTGGAACCTCAGCTTTCCTCTCTGTGCTTCTTTCTCTCAGAGACAGTGTGCAGCTTCAGTAGAATGAATAAATACATGCATGCCAACACATACGCATTACACACACATACCTTAATCAAATCAATGTGAATTGCTGATGCGAGCAATATATGGTTAATATAACCAATAGCCTTGAGAATCTTCAGGAAAATGGGGTTTGAAAACAAAAGAAAAGAATAAACTAACCATAGGCCTACTTCAAGGTTTCTGGCTTAATCACTTTGAGGCTTTGAAACTCCACATGTTAAGCCAGTGTGGTTTAAACAATCATCACATTTAAGTCATTTGTATCGTACATTTTTTTTTCCAGAGCTATTTTATTATCCTGTCATTTGAAACCGGAGCTTCCAGAAGGGTTTCTTCCGATCACCCCGCTTCCCGCAGCCTTCCTCCTGTGACAGAGAGCTTTCCCAGATTTCTGTCTTCGACTGCTCTCAAATCAATCTGGGATTAGGCTTGATTACACGGATATCCCTCTGGGACGCTTTATTTCAATGAATTAGTCGAGTGAATGAACAGAACTGCAACAGAACGGTATTTTGTACCAGCCACATAAATTATGCATAGTCTGTGGATTTCAACCAGCCTTGATCATCTTTTTTTATGGTTTGGATTCAGAGTGAGAGAAATGGTTAATTGCCACTCTTGTCACATATAATCTGGGCTGTGTTTGAGGTACAATAGGGATGCAGTCTATGTGTTGCTTATTTATTTAGGTGGGGATGGAGATGGCATGATGAAACGCAGACCTAGATAAAATGTTTCTGTGATGTTTTGTGTTTAACACTACATGGCTTTTGCTTGAAAAATGCCGAGCATAACGAGTAGGAAAATGCATTGATAACAGAAAACAGGACTTTGAGCATTTTGTCTCATATCAATTATTTGTGTCTTTACAGCGTATAAATACATTCTATAGTGGTATGCATTTGATGTATTCGGCTTTCATAATTTTCATTCCGTCCTATGCCACATCATGTGCATCCTGCATTATGCTTCATTGGGGTCAAATTAAGAAGTAATTGAACAGTAGAGTATAAAAACTGCATCTTTTTGAATCCTGAAAAACACTTTGAATTTTAAGAGCTTACCGGTGATTATTAAACAGTGGTAATGAGTCCTAATTAAATCTGACCAAATAGATAGTGTTTGTGTTTATTAGAAAATGGTAAATGCACTTTAATAGCTGAATAGTTTATAGCTGAGATGGTGCAAATCAGTTTGCAAACACACTTATTTTTTCCCTAGATGAAAGTAATTTCACTTGAGGCATAATTAAATACACATGCATTTCTGAGTCATTCTTAAAAGCACATGAATGTTGAAACATGATTGACAGAGGTGCATTAGTCTGTGATCAGCACGGCCCGAGACTCCAGTGAATCCCAGGGCTTGAAATATTTAAAAATGCAAATTGCATGCAACAATTTGCATATGGCAGTATTTAGAAGCAGTGTCCTTGCCTAAAGAGGGGTTTGTAGTAGACAAAGAGAGGGATTATGGGTGGACACCCACCCGCGTTTTGATCGCAGCACCATTGGTCAAGTCATGTCTCTGTAAACAATGGGCTCCTCAAGAGGCTTGGTAGTGCATTCAGGCAAACATGTACAGTGCCTTGAAGTGCTGTGACTAAATGTATATTATCATCTGAGGATTTAGCGCTAAATATAATCCTCTTCTTCTTCTAGATGTTAAACCAAATTGTCTTATGTACTGTCTGATAGATAGATAGATAGGGAGAGAGATAGATAGATAGGCAGAGAGATATATAGATAGACAGACAGACCTCTTCAGCAGAGGTAAAGTGCTCACTGCTCAACCTGCAGTGGTTTGCTGCTGTGACCAATCGATTAGCATGACATGCTCAGCCATGTCCTACAGCGAGGGGCTACAATGTTAGATTAAATGCCGGCTAGATCCTCATCAGGAGAAAAATCAATGGTTGTTGTTAGGGGCGAATAGTGTCCGAGGGGGGTTGGGGGCGGAGGATTGTAGAGTCACTTTACATGGTGTGTCCTGGGCTGTTTGCACTGTGGCGCCTGCTTGTATTGACCTGGGTAGGAAGCCTGGCTGAGGAGGAGGAGGAGGAGGAAGAGGAGGGAGAGAATTTGTCACCGTAGCTCTCCTTCACTCCCGAGTCCCCGCTCACTTACACTGACTTTAGATTGCTTACTTATGATCATACTACTACGAAACAGAAAAAGCGCCACAGAGAAAGGAGTGGAATGTTTTCACAGATGTACAGACTGGTCAACCCAACATCATTTCAAATGAACAATCTCATTTGAATGTGTATGTGAAGAATTATTGCACTTGGACTTTAATGATATACATTTTTCAATATGGTTTTTACAATTATACACAACTGTTAAACTTGAGAAACCAAAGAACCACCGAATTATCAATTAAACACAAATGTGTACAACTCATCCTACATACAGTAGTAGTACAGCCATTACTGCAATTCATACTAGTAAAATGCTAGATGATTACTTTTTTATGTCAACATGTCAACACATTTGGCATTGTTTTGGTTAATTTGTTAGATCATTTTATATTTACTTTCTGTTTTCTTGAATATAAAAATAAAAAGGTGCAATGTCCTCACCGCAGAGCTATGCATGTTTAGATGTCCTTTTATTTGTGTAGCAGGAAATCAAGTACACACAGTATTTGTGCTCCATTTTGTTTTAGACCGATATTCTGCTTGCTTTGGGACTTGACCCACAATGTCTTCCTCTTCCAGATGTTGAATTGCAGAGGGTTTCAGACAATTAGACTAAAGGGCATTCACAAATCAAATGCGGATGACTTACTTCTGTTTCAAGACTTATTGTGGGGAAAGCCCAAACCTCAAAAACCCTCCAAGCTTCTCTTAACATGCCAAACTGACGGTTCATATTAGTCAAACAAGATCAATAAGGAGAGTTTGAGCCAGCCAACAAAAGAGAGCGATCTGTAAACAGTGGGGAGAGCTTTATGCCGCGTTTCCACTACACGGCCTCGCTCGGCCCCGCTCGGTATGGCTGGGCCTCGTTAGGACTGGCTCACTTTATGGCGCATTTCCATTACAGTTTAGGAACTGGGGCAGTATCTATAGTAACGCAGTGTAGGCGGAGCCGTGACGTGATCTTCAGAGGACCCCAGAAAAACAACACAGCCCTTAGCTGTTAGCACTCAGAGCTCACAGCTCCTCATATATGTTCAGAAACTAGACAAAAGTTAAACAAGTACAAACCACAGACTGCCTGTGTCATGGTGAATACAGTCGCTGCTTTATTTATGTCTGTATAGGCCGTTGTTGTGAGTGTGGACGGTTGGAGCATATACTGCGTTAGCTTAGCCAATCTCCATTTAGAAAACAAGCATTTTAAAAGGTTTTTCCCCTGCCGTCTGTCTGCAGACTTGACAAAGCATTAATTCATGGTTTTTACTAACCGGCATCAGTATGTTGTTACTTCGGCATCATTTTGAAACGTGTATTACAATTAAATCACGGTCAAATATGTCCATCTTGTTGTAGTTGTTGCCCCCTTGCCAGCGACGCTCTCTCTAGTTTAGCATACTCAGCCCGACTCAGCCTCGTTGTCTCTGGCCCTGGACCCACGATTTTATGAGGCCAGAAAAACTGTGAATTAGGACCCGCCGGCCGGTACTAGGCCAAGTGGAAACGCAACCAAAGACGGGCCGCTGACGTCACAGCCCTCTTAAACCGTGCTGCGGGCTGTAGTGGAAACGCGCCATTAGATGGCATTATGTGCTTTCAAGTAGTCTGCTCTAAACTCCCAATCCTTTAACCAGGCTTTGCGCAACTCAAATAACGCATTATGTAATTACTGCATCGATCATTGGATTTATTATTCACAACTGATTTGTTCGATACTGTTTCGGTTCCAGTAAATGTATTTTCAGTTTAAGAACTTTTAGTCAATTCAATCCAAAGTTGCTTCATGTTGATGTCTCTCTTAAAAAGAAGCCTCTTATTACTTTTAAGTTGCTCAGAAGCTGGACCAATCATTTTCAGAGTACTTTTGGTTTACCGCCATTAACACCCGTGATGATAGTAAATGCCTGCTGAGTGTTCCCAGACCACACGGAGGAGAGTGACATTTAAGGCCTGGCATGTGTGAGGACAGCCTCCCGCAGCTACACTGTTCTGAACACATACGTTGTGTGTAGCTGCTGCTCGGTACCGCCTGTCATAATGTTGTGTCATTTCAGCAAGTAGACACGGCTAGCTGGAAAGCAGTAATTAGCTTGCATTTAAACAAAGTAAACAGAAACTAATCAATTGTATTACTTTGTTGCTTACTGTTTAGCCCACTAGGAATGGAGCCATTCTTCAGTCGGCTCTTTGGACATGTTTATACCTGTAGTCTATTAAAAAACAATGCAGGATAGAACAAAATTCTGTTTAATGGTTGTATTTACTTGTATGCCCGTTTTGAATTTGCCTGCCCAAACGGCTGTCAACAGAACACAATGAACAACACATGAGAAGAGGGAGAACAAAGACGGTTGGAAATAAAAAATGCTTTATTGTTATTAACATCAAAAAGTTTAGGACTGGCAGTTTTTTTTCTTTTTTTTTGCTGTGCTCAAGAATGTTATGGTGATGTGCTGATTGTATTGCTTCTCTGACAGTGGTTCCCTTTTTACTGCACAATATGGATACATCTCAAAATGTATGATAAGTTATCTTAGAACTTCTGTATGTGGTGTGTGACCTATAGTCAAAGAACAACTAGGGCACCACATGGTCAAAATCCTAAGTTTGATTTTTAACATACATTTAATTATGTCAATGGCAGTTTAACACATTTGTTTAATTTGCATTACAGTTCAACCTTATAATACTGCATACTGAGTACTCCATTGTGAAATGCATCATGCACATTATGAAAACCCCCATGAAACAGGACTCCCCACCACCTGTCTGAATGTTTCTGTGATGGATATCATCCTGTGCTAAATCTTCTTTTTCAATATTTCTCTTCAAACAATTAGTTTTATCATTTTTTAGTGTCAACAGTGCATCATAAATATACTGACAAAAGGCAACACCAAACTATCCAGTTGAAGGTATAAAGACTCAACCTTTTCAAATCATTCTTATAAAACTATCTTAGTATTTGTGAAACATTACTTGGACTCTTCTACTACAGTATATTCTAATTCTACTACTAGGCAACAGAATATGTACTGAAGAAATAGTGAAATGATGTTCTCACCTACTGAGTGTATTCCTCTCTACCCCTGCTCACACACCTCACATCCTCTCCACACCACCACTTTCAAGGACAAAGAGAGAATGACTTCAGTGTGTTGCTGCTGTGTGTGTGTCGTGTGTTTCTGGGGCAACAGAGAGATTACAGCAGCAGCAGCATCAGCGAGAGCCCTAGGTGCTGCTGCTCATGCCAGATAATTATGCATAAACAAACGAACCTCCAGAAAAGGTGTGCTGCCAAGACTCTCGGGCCATTTCAAATGGCACAAGTGAACCAATAAGAACACAAAAAACACTCTCTGCATAATTAGAATTTTGAATTAGTGGTAAAAGAAAAAAAATGCAACTAAATTATTCTGAGGCCCTGACATATTTCCCTTATTTCTTCCTTTTAAAATATGAATGTGTTAGAAGGTTGTTGATTGCATGCGGTGTGCAGCATTCTTCTCCTTTTGCAGTAACAGATACATTAGACTCTTCCTACATTAAAATCAGGTCCAATATAACATCATAGGTTTTGTCACATTATAAAACTGTTTACTATATATCATAACCTTATTATATTATGCCTCAGATTGTAAACACTGTTACCTTTTTTTATAACTATTCAGGTATTTACTGTCTTTTACAGCTTCACTGATCTACTTATGTTTTACAATCCAAAATCGAAATGTAATCAATATATGTGATCTCAAGCATCACATTTGATTCCCAGATGCAACTATTTTATTTTATTTCCCAAAAAACAACAGATTTTCTTAAATGTGTTCGCTGTTAATTGCCTGTAATGAATTCAGTTTCACAGCAGGGCAAATTCACAACACAAGACAAATAAATAATACATAATAGTAATAGTGACATAAGTACTTAGCTTAATGGAAATGTGATTTTCTCTGAGAATTTAGCAAAGAGTAACTCGTAATGCTTAGAGCTCCACGGGGTTGACATGTTTGTGTTACATTTTCTTTTTAATATCACATTTAAATAAAAAAAGAATCTGCTTGATATAATTTAATCTCCTGCAAAACAATCTGCCTTTTTCATGTTTGTACTGGCAATGAAGGTCTCACAGTATGCAAGGAGCGTTTACACCTGCGAGTGAACTGCAGCTGCTGTGAAGTGCTTGTTAACAAGTGATTTATGACTCTGGCTTATTACTGTGAGATTTCATTGATTTGTGGAAATTGCCCACCCCCGGTTATTGTGTGCTTTTCACAGAAGAAGTCAGGAGGTTGGTCAAAACTGATTTACTTAATGTTTAATGGGTTTTGTTGTAAATCTTGCAGTCACAAACATGTATACGGGCTCTGTGGTGTGCGTGGGAGGAAGAGGCAGTAAAACCTCTACACACAGAAAGTGGAGAGCTTTGAGAAAACCTTCAAATCATCTCCCTTTTCTCACCTAGCAGTTTGTACCCTCCAATTTCTCTCGCTGACTTCATGCTTGCCTTGTCCAGAAAAACTCTTCCCCTTCATTGTAGCGTGGGGGATCTCCACAGAAAAACCAAAGGATAGGCGGAGGAGGACCTGCTGGGGTGTAGGATTGCTTGTAGAGAAGCACCCGACCGCTCGTCTGCAGGATTTGTTTGACTCGGGTAATTGAAAGTGTTTTAAACTATTATAGCAACCGGAGGGCTTGTTTAACTGTCGAGCTGCCAGTCAAGCGGGTGGGCCAAAAGCCCGAGCGCGTCAAGGCCTGTCAGTCAATGGAAACGAGAAGTGTCGGCTTAATGGATTTCTCCACAGCGCCCCGTCTGCGCACCCAGCGGAGCTAGCAAAGAGGGGGAGGGAGGGGAATAAAAATCAATGCATTGTCATGTGTGAGTGTGTGAGCCATCAAACCACCAGGTGGATTGGAACTGTATTTGTCTCGTGTCGATGTCACCATGCAATACTGGGAGTGAGCAAGAGCTGTTGGTTTGAGTGCTTATGTGTGTGTATTTGTGTGTGAATGCCTCACCTGTATCTCTTACAGCAGTGTGTGTGTGTGTGTGTGTTTTGGTTGCCTGAGAGGAGCAGGCTTTCTGAAATAGACAGACGTTCTGTGCCTGTCTCCAGGGGCTTTTGTTGTGATGTGAGCTGTAAGAGGGGTCACATCACCCTCAAAATAAGTTAGCTTTTCATCCCGTGGTATCTCCACAGGTGAAACACTGCATTTTGTCTGTGATCATGTTCTCTGTCCTAATGGATACTCGTAGGCAAGAAGAAACTGCTCACCACTGGCCAGGAGTTTATGGACGTAAATAAAGTTGTCTGCTAAAACAATTAATGTATTAATTGTTGGACTCGGAATTAAACAACTATTAAGATTATTGATTTGTTTTATTTAAGTCAATATCAACTAAAACCTTTATAGGATAAAAAGCAGTATATCTTTGGCTTTTTCTTTTGTGGGTGTACTTTCTTTTTCCAATTTGATGGTGTTTAAAAAAATAGGTTAATCTACAAATAATTGAGTTGAAGAGTTCTTTAATTATTTACTTCATTATGGTTAGAAAATAGAAATTGTTTATCCTACAAAGAGATATATAAAATCTGTTTCGCTGTTTCGCTGAGGTCTTTCAACTGTCATATTTGTCTGATTTATGTTCCTAAACCCAAAGATATTCACTTTTCAATAATAGAAAACAGACAAAACCAAAAAGCATGGCAGTTGTAAAGCTGGAACCGATAGCTAGCAACCATTTTGGCTTATTACTTTATAAAGAACTTTGAGAAGATGGTTGACTTTCCCTCAATGACCTAATTGTTTCATCCCTCTTTATGAATGTTTATTGGAAGAATTTGTCCTTTTTCTAATTCTAATTGACCACCTCGCTGTGTCGATCTAGCAATGTCACAATATATTGCTGCTCTAAAGACATCATTAATAGAGGCCGTTTCAGCCTGACATTGCCTTGTTATTAGCAGGGATGTGTCCAAACCGGGTAACAGGGGCGCTGCACCCTCTTACATTCAGCGTGTGCACTCGTACCAAACTACCATATTTATTTATTTAAAAAACATATGAAAATCGTGTCAAATAGACCGTCAGACGGCATATATTGCTTTGTTTTTAAAACCTTTGAGTAGCAAACGTGTGTCTAACCACATAACATATAAAAAAATGGACAGAAAGATCCCCCATTTAACCGTTGATTGGGTCTTTAAAAGTGTCATTTCCCTCGTTTGGAGTCTAATCTAAACATGTGGAAACGTGAAGTGGTTGGCTGATGGATGTCCTCCAGTATTCTAAGTCCTGCTACAAGGCACAACATGAGTAAAGCATTCACACACACACCGACACACCTTACACACTACACCCCCACCTCACACACTACACCCCCACCTCGGAGATGTATTTATTTTATCATCTCTGGTCTTGGTCGCAGCGAAAAGGCTGTCGTGGCACGTACCTTCACTTCATCTCAATACCACCTTGTGTGATTTATAGCCAGCAGATCCAGCTCCAGCGCCATCCTTTTTAACCGCCCCGTCTTTTATCTCCACCAAATGATGGTATTAACCACCGCCAAACACTAACACAAGGCAGAGGGAGATGTCTGTGTTGAGCTAAACCAGACGACCCTCTGAAAGGCATCAAATCATTTCACCATGTTGAGAGCGAAAAGTGGTAATTACTTGTAATTGGGGCGTCACATTTTTCTCTCGCTCGTCCCTCTTTTGCTAAATTGGATGATTTCCTTTTTCTTTTTTCCTTCTCGAGGGACGATAGATGCCTCAAAACCTATAATGGGGCCACAATTGAAAACTGTTTTTGTTTCATTTGAAATGTATCGATGTTAATGTTCTTCCATTTTGCATGCTTTCACTCACGCACACACACATTTTTGCACACACACACTCCTGTGCCCGCTCTAATCCTGAATATGTTTCAAATATTCATGACTATGCTGTGAAGTTTTGTTTTACATACGACTGCTCTCAGTGATTTATGTTGCTCTTTTCGTTTTTGGATTTGTTCTTATAATAATAATAATAATAAATGATATTTATATAGCGCCTTTCAAGGGACCCAAGGTCGCTGTACATGGTGGACAAACAAAACAAACAGACAATCAAAGGGCAAACAAAAAAATAAAGGAAGCCGGGGGACCAAGAAAGGGCTAGGGCCCGAAGGCCAGGGTGAACAGGTGTGTTTTTAATGATGATAAAAATATAATATATATATCATTTTGTTCAAATGCTATAACACAAATAACGACCAAATGCAGCACGCTTTCACATTTGGGAAGAAAGAACAAGCAAATGTTAATAGCTAACGTTTAGTTGACAATTACTTAAGAGATTAATTGATTATCAACATGGTTGCCCATTAATTTCCTCTAGGGTGACTAATCAATTAATCAACTAAACGTTTCAGCGATAAGACCCTCCCCCTTCTTTCTACTTGTTACCATTAGAACACTAAAATAGCTCTGCTTAAGAAGAAAATCACAGAAACCTGATGGAACAAACTCGCTGTAACATTTTGTACCAACAAACCTGTCTGTCTGAGCGACGCAGACGATGGCCCACAGAACATGTCATTATAATAAGTCAAACAACATATTTTAACACACAAACAGATGCTTCAGAATTTGCAATGCATGAAATGTACATACACATTTGTAATGACTGCGAATGCATCCATGTTTTACCACATGCATAAATAATCAAATTATTGAACAGGATTGTGAGCGGGAACTTGCTCTTTTGCGGAAGACTGGGACACAAATAATTGCTGTGTAGCTCATATTGCTTTGTGAAAGAAAGACAAGAAAATGAGTATGAGGGAGGGAGAAAGGGAATGTTTGGCAAAACGAGAGCAAGGAAGGAAGACAGCCAAAGACTTGACATAGTGCTGGAGGAATATTTCCTCCTTGTCTCTCTGAATCAAGCAGTGGTGCCTCAGCAATATTTTAATCGTGCTCTAGCATGGAGTTCCTGTTGTTATTACATGTGTGTTGCTCTGTTTCACACACACACACACACACACACACATAATAACACACACAAGAGGACTGAACAACCGACATTGTGTAATGTTTTCAGATTATGCAGTGAAAGCTAGAGGCAGACAGTGTTCTGCACTGGTGTGAAACTAATAGTAAAGAACACCGAGGTTCTCCGCTCAGTAATCCAATTTGACCTTGTCTATGAGAAGACGGTCTATTGAATAACATTCTTCTAAGTATGGCACTGGCAGAACATCTTATGACCCACTTTTAAAGGGTCTCAGCTCACCATCTTTAAAACGCTGTTCAATGACATCCAGGGGAGGAACTCATCTTTGTAGAATCTCTGTTAAAGTAACACTAAAGCGTTTATCTCATCTGATATGGATGATAGAAAAGGAAATGTGAGAAAAGTAAAAAGGATACTGATGAGAGAAATTCCCCTTTGTATATTGGATACACCGTATGGCTTTGTGGACACCTCCGCCTCTCAGCCTCCATATGCTCAGTCTCACTTTTTCCTCACACTGCAGACTGTGTGAGGCTGAGGGTAAAGAGCTCACTGTGTCCTGCCAGCAGCGGAGACATCAAAAGGGGCTTCTTGGCAGAAGTTGGGGGGCCTGAGCACATAGGATTGCAGCAGGAATAACACAGGGTGAGATGTTATTATTACAAGGCTGATTTAGGACTATTATGGAGAAGCTCTGTGGGGGTTTCAGTTCTAACCACCCTGACGCACACACATAAAGCACACATCACTTACACACGGACCTCACTGGCACACATTCATAAAAGCAACCTACATACACACGACAACATGGCATATGTTGTTGGCTTACATTCCCAGTATGGAGGAAATAACACACACATACACAGGGCTTGGAGGGAGATAGATGTGTACACTCGGAGGGGAGGGGTGTGAGGTTGTCTGACGGCGAGTAAATCACATGTGACAGAACCCAAATTCAACCGAGGTGTGTCTCTTGACATGGTGCGATGGGGCGCGCCCTAATGCATTACCGTCCACCAGGGCTTTGTGTACGCGGACGCCCATATGTGTGTGTGTGCAGGCGAGCATGTGTCTATGCATGTGTGTTTATGTATGGGCCCTCTTTACTGCAATGTTGTGAGCAGCCAATCATTTCTTCCAGTCTAATTAGCACACATGTAAATTCAGGGTAACCGTGGAGCTCGTCCAGGGAAACCAACAGCGACATGGCAACGGTTCACCATGAGGGGGGGGGTGACTGTGTGTATGTGTATGTGTATAGTATGTGTGTAGTATGTGTTTGTGTGGTTCACTGATTTGACACAAGATAATACAAAGTGTAACAGGGTTGTCGACCACTGGTGACCAATGAAATCCAGTCTGTGTTGTCATAAGTGCTCGTATTTGACCCCATCCCCCCCTGCCACAGACTGCTGGAAGGACCATCACTGACCATGTTCAGGAACCATCATCACCATCGCCATCATCATCATCATCTCCACCAGCAGCCACCAAGCAGATTTGACCCTCTGCTCTGTCAGATGTACTGGACAAAAAACAGTATGCAAAATAAATATAAACCGAGTCAGGGCAAAAATATGTCAAACGTTTCAGAATCAGACATTTTGGCAAACGTGAAAGGCTAATTAAAATGGGTAGTCTAAAATATAAAAAAATAAAAAAAGGCAACCACACAGTATTAAAATAAAAATAAACGTCCAAGGTAAGAAAAATAATCAAATGTAAGTAGCAGCAATAATACCATAGCTAAATTGTAAAAAAGAAAACCTGGTAGAAAGTGTTATTTCTTAGTGTTTCAGGTACAGTTAAGTAGCAGTGGTAATAAGATGATTCAATTGAAAAGAATGTTATTTATTTTGCACATAACTTGATTAGGGGTTATTTCCATGTCATGTTTCAATGACAGTAAGATACAAAAGTATATAATGTTAAAATAATGGCAACAAAATAATAATACCCATTTTATGTTTTACTCAGCTATAAGAAATTGCACAATTTTCCACGGGTTGGGGGTGGGTACATATCACACCTGATGTAACAAGACAGTGTTTCCTCGTTGGCACCTGGGGGTGGGGAGGCAGGAAAGGATAGAGAGACGCTGGATCAGAGGGGGTAACGACAGGAAGAATAAACACATGAATAAATAACAGCAAAAGGCAAACAGAGCCCAGCCATCAGTCCGATTTGGCCGAGCCTTGTCGCTCGCTTGTTCACTCGCAGCTGGGAAATTCACGGTAACTTGGTTTGGTCGAGACATTGGACTCACCTCCATGTTGGCGGCCAAATGCATGTGGCAGATGTCAGCATTCAGATTTATTTTCCCCACATAGTGTTGGACTGCGGCAAGAAAGGAGGTGTGTGTGTGTAGTGTATTTTTATTTCTAAGTGTAAATATATTTGTTGGTGTTAAAAGAGGTCAGAAAAGGGCAAACTAAAGAAAATAAATATGTAGTAACTAAGGAAAATGTCGCCTTTTTGTTTTCTAACATCTCGAATAGTTGGAATACTGAGATAAGTTGAATTTGTATATAAACTTTAATAAGTGAAATCAGATGAAATGGCAGTGAAAATTTTAAGCATTAAAGCAGTGTGTGTCATTGTATTTAATAATTTTACATCACTTTATATTATTATAAATTATAGTTTTATGTTTAGTTGGGAGCAAACAACATGGCAAAACATGCATCAACATTTTATATTTTAAATAATATTGATACATTTCCATACCTGTTGGTCCTGGTTTTTGAATAACAGCATGCAGATACACATATATATATATATATATATATATACATGTATATATATATATATATATATATATATATATATACATACATATATATACATGTGTGTATATATATATATATATATGTGTATATATATATATATATATATCTATATATATATCTATATATATATATATATATATATATATATATATATATATATATATATATATATATATATATATATATATATATATATATATATATATACACACATGTATATACATATATATACATGTGTGTGTGGGTGTGTTTATGTTTTGAACATTCACTCACTAGTTAGCAGAAAGACGTTTTTCTCTAGGATCTTCCCCACAGTCCAGGCTTTAGTATTTAATTCCCAGAGGAGAGCTATAGGGATATTTTTCTCTGGGCTTTATCTGTGCGCACAAGCAGTAATAAATACACATCTTATACATGTGTGTGGGTGTGTGTTCGTGGGTGTCTGTGTGTGTGTGTCTGCATGGCTGACTCAAAACCAGCCCTTTGAAGTGAAGTAACGATGAGGGGAAGTTAATTACGTCCCATTATGCAGGCTGGGCGCGACCATGCACCAGTTAAGGCCATGTTTTCCCCTTTAATTAACTAGAAAGCCAAACGCTCGGCTGTCAGGGAGCTGCTAAAAGAGCATTTCAGAGGAAGAAACCCTCGGGGCGCTGATGAGGGGGCGCTAGGACTGGCCACATGTTAATGGCGAGGTGTTAGCATCTTAAACCGCGTTATCACTCGCCACTCTCTGTAGTCTTTCGTAAATGTGCAAAGGGAAATCTCCGGGATGGTCTCCGGGGGAAACGAGCAAAGCTCCTAGACTTTGAGAGTTGATGCTGCGCCACTACAAAGTGTTCAGGACTGGGGGAAGTTGAGGAACTTTTTTTTTGACTGCATAAAAAGGAACCAAAAGTGCCTGAGCGGTAACTTCTTAATTATGGCTTGTGGATATTTCGCCAAACTGGAGAACTTTGGAACCTTAATTATCATCTCCAGCCTGGAGTTAGTTTCTCAAGTGCAACACTCAGGTTAGAAATCCCTCCATCAAAGCTGTAGAGAGATACTTCCAGAGATGAAGCAAGTAAACACATTTGAACGTTTCAGTTATGTTCCCATGTAAATGTGTTACTTTGAAGAAGAAAAATATTTTCTAAAATTCTCAACCCAAGTCATAGCACAGACACATTTTTCAAAAAGAACATTATATTTACTGCTTGAAATGTTTGAGTTTCATCAGTGAAAAGTAGAACTTTCTGTTTTTGTTTTTTTTCCAGAAGCAGCAAAATAAGAGCATGCGTTTCGCATTTATAAATGAAAGACAGGATGTTGAAGTGGAGTTTAATGTGACCAATATCATGTCAGAATGTTGTCTTCTTGTTTACTTGATCCTTGTGATGAAGGATGTTGATGGATGTAGGATAATTGCCTTTTCCCACTTGTATCTTTTATTATATGTAGATAATTGTGTTAACATCGCTGAGGAAGTGGACAGTAACTGTAAATGTTTGATCATGTTATTTACCAACCTGTCATCCTTTCATGTTGAATAAAGTTGCCAGGCAACAAGAGAAATTGTATCCACTGACACCTCACAGAGAGCTGTACACTACTTACAGGTTTACAGTCATTTCCTGTCTTCAGCAGACAATACCTGAACATCTTACTTTGAGCACCTTGTTGAGACTTCACAGTGTTCACCTGAGCACGCTTTGCCATGTTCGCTCTCCAAATATACACATGCAGGCCTTGTAATGTCGGCTGTTTGAGAAATGACATGATTGCGAAGAATTAACTCGTCAGGTGCTGGTGCAGGTAACTAAAACTAGCACACTTTAATTGCTGTGTGTCTGTCTTTTCTTTGCTGTGCTCGGTAGGATAGTGAAAGTTGCAGGGAAGCACGTTTCCAAGGCGAGCAATTATACAGAAAGTGACAGCATGAAATATGATGATTACTGTTATACCAAAGGCACATTTATTGGATTGAGAAGGAAGCTGGAAGGATAACTGTTTTTTTTCCTACCAAAGCTGTTATTTTGGTCACTTGGCTTTGTTCGCTCAGTTGATGCTCTCAGACGATTTTCAGTTTCACACGTCATAAGTTCTCTCTTCTATTTTACTGACTGCTATTATTTGTCTTGTATAAATCTATGTTTTTTTAGGGTTCCTTATAAAGTCAGCAAGGGGAATATCTGACCACAAATACTGTCTTTTTGTTTACCAGGGTGAATAGAGTAAATGATTAATTTCCCGTTTGATGCAGACAAACCCAGTCAAAGCCTTGATGAGTGTGTTCATATGAACTCAATTATTCTTGTTTTAGATGCTTATAGCAGAGAATATAGCGCTGACCTATTGCCACAAATCATTATATTATGAATGCGTGTTTTCACCAACACATGTACGATGCTTAACATGAATACATAATTCACAAAGCCTGCATGCAAAGAGGTTAATTAACATGAACCGCTCATACACGTTTCCAACGTACAATACTGTGCACTGCCAAAGGGTGGTGCTAACCACAAACTGAATTAAACCTTACACACAAATACATCTGAATCCAGAATACATATGGCCTCAATAAAATATATATGTAGTCTGCATTTATATATATATTTGTTGTATTTTCTAGTATTTATATGTGATTTAAGAAGCAGTTTTAGCTCATGTCATTGTGTACACACACACATACACACACACACACACACACACACACACACACACACACTCTCTCTCCTCACATATTGACCGGTCTGGGGGTCAATGACTGTGCAGATGACAACTGAGTTGTTATTAATGGCCACTGCGTTCCAATATATCCGTATCTGTGCTGGGAAAACGGTCCGCAGCTCCTTCCCCCCCACTGGGCTCCAGCTGTCTGGCTCCATGTGTAAAAAGATCCAGGCCTGTCTCTCTTCTTTACCCCCTCATAACCTCTTAAAACCCAAGGAAAAGCAGTGGGAATCAATAATAAAGATGCTTCTGGAAGGTCTGTGTAGTTTTAAAAATGCCATTGCAGTATAACATGTTTGTTAAAAATGCCACAGTGAGCAAAGGAAAAGGTGTCTTTTCAAAATCGTACAATTAAGATACAAGTACGTTTTAAGATGCGTAATCATATTTCTTTTTTTTACCATTTTCCCACCTTTTTCTGGTGCAATTACAGTATGCAACTACTAGAATTGTGAAGTTAGGAAATGTATTAAATCAATTCAAGTAAATCATGGCGGCAGAAACCAGGGCAGCATTTCAGATGTTGTGTCCTGGATAGAAGAGGAGGAGGAGGAGGAGGAAGGCCTGCAGCTCACTCCAGCCAGGCATTTTATTCTCAGTCCTCAGAACAGCCTTCCCTTCCCTCTTATATCTCATAGCACCAACCCCCCTTCATCCCATCATCTGTAACCATTATGTTGTTGTTTCACACTTCTCTATCGTCCTGAGACTTTCTGGAGGACTGCAGCCCTGTCGCCACCCTGACGGCTGCTGTTACTCTCCGCTGCCTCAGAAATCATTACTGCAACCCTCTGCCTTACACTTTCCTTTTCGTTAATTCAGCCTACCTCCTTTTTTCAATGTAGTTGTTTTAGGTTGACTTCCTGTTAGTCCATCCAGGAATTGCGTCCTCCCTTAAATAACTCATCTTTCCCCCTCATACCATCACTATGGTGAACATTTCACATTTAATGTCTGCTAATTAAATCAAAAGAAGATCAAATTAGAGTCTTTAATATTTGATGATGCCCTGGTTCAATCTCATGCTGACAAGGACATGCATATCTGTCTTGTTTAAAGATAAAAGATAAGTTGTAGATGGTCTTTGTTCTATATCGTTCTAAATTGAATATATTTGGGTTTTTGGATTGTTGATGGAAGAGACATTTCCCTATTTTATGACATTTTATGGACAATGAATTCATCATGAATGTATTTTTGACAGTTATCCATAATTAATATAATGTTACCCCTCATTCCTAGTTTGCACTTAAGCAGAGGTCATGACAATCTTTTTTTCAAAACTGTTGTGAACTGTGTCCCATTCATAAGAGTGCATAGAGTTTGGATGATTTAGTATGCAGTTAACCATGCCGTTTTTACTCACTCCTTGGTCCTCTTTAGGTTCGAGCGATAGAACTACCAACAAAGAATTACTAACAAAGCACTTGTATACTAATAAAGGACTGGCTTATCTAAAGCCAGTTGAGTAGCACTTGAAATATGTTAGCTCTATGAAACCTGATGTACTTATATGATTCTGTTTTCTTCAAGTTTGTATCTTCCTGGTCGAATGCACTTATTGTAAGTCGCTTTGGATAAAAGCGTCAGCTAAATGCAATGTAATGTAATAATGTAATGTCTATTTCACACAGACACACATGCAGCATTTTTTAATCTCAAATATACCAAATTGGTGTGATACTACAGCACTACTACGATGCAATATTTCAATTTCTTTGTTATCATTCACATTCTCATTTCAAACAAAGCATTTCTGGTCTTCTTTACTCTCTTCCTCCCTAGTGTGTCCCCGTGTCTGATCCTCTTTCTCTCCTTTTACTTCCTGCTCTCACTCTTCTTTTTAACTCTCCATCGTGGTCCCCCCCCCCCCCCTCAATCCTCTCAGTCCCTCCTCCCCTAACTCAGTGCCTCTCTCTCCCCTCTGTGTCTGTCTCCCTCTCCGGATGGGTTCCGGCTGTTGAGCTGGTGCGGCTGGTGGCCGGTGTGACGGCTCGGCTGTCTGGTGTCGCGTGCGATCAGGGCGGATGTCGCACGGCGAGGCCGATCGGAGCTGAGCGCCTCCGCCTCACCGCGGGTCACCTTTCACGGGCAATTAGTGTCGGAGCAGAGGCGCGCTCGCCGCTTGTCGGCCCTGCTTATTGTGAAGATCAACGGCAATCAGTCTCCACACTCTACTCTGCACTCTCTCCCTCGCTCCTTCCACATCTATGCCTCCACCCCTCACTCTCTCTTCCCCCTGTCTTTCTTTGTTGCCTCTCTATCTCTTTGAGTTTTCCCCTGATGTGCTTTTGCAGCTCTCTGGCTAATGGCTGCTGTCTGGCAATATGTTATCCGACCGTTCAGCTCTCTCTTCATTATACACTCTTTGACTTATCGGCCACTTCTATTGAATACAAAAAATACGATGCTATGAACAACAGGAGACACTCCACAATGTTCCTCTTCTTTCTCACGGCACGTTATTTAATTCACTTTTATTCTCTACAGCTGACTGTGCAGGATGCGTCCTGTGTTTTCAGCTCAAGGATTGTTCTCGTTGTTTTACTCTCATATCCTCAATATATGGGCATCCTGGAGTCAATGGTTTCTGTTGTTTACCATGTGATCCCATATTAAGGCCTGTACCGTAACCTATAGAAGTCAATATCTCAGTTTTGACATTATCCTGATGCAGTGGTTCTATTTCCATCTAGATGTTTGTTCTAAAAACTGCATTAATGTACCGCAATCTGCATTAAAAAGACCTGTTTTAGATCTATTCTTCTAAAGGAAACATTTTCTCAACCCTTACCCACAAATTGTTAATGTTTAAGTATGATAGGCATATCATGAGATGGCTTTTTGATGCAAACTTAGATATAGAATAATTGATCTGTATTCAAAGCAATTAACTGTGTTCCACTTTCATGCGCCTATAAGGCATTAGGATCTAAATGATGGTGTCACTAGGATGTGTTTACATCTTTGTTGTGTGTCGTTTCCTCATGGAATCCAGACTTCAAGGTTGTGAGAGTCTGTCCTTACTAAAAGCTATTTTTCAACAAAGATGATGCATGTCATCGTGTAACCACAGGCCGTGAGTGAGTGTGTGTGTGTGTGTGTGTGTGTGTGTGTGTATTGCCTGCAGTTGACTTAGTACAAGCAAAGTGGAAATCTTGGATGACTGGTGTGCTGTTTGGTCGCGCACAGTAGAAGATCCTGATCTGAGAATGACCTTTTCACTTTAAATGTGGCATAATTGTTTGAGTAATGAGATTTCCTTTTATGCAAACCGTCACATAAATCGTTTTTTAAAAGCCAACGTTTACAAAGTCTCTCGGAATCAGTGCATTGAATCTAGTTGTATTCTGAAGCTTTTTTATCTTTGAACATTTGCTCCTGTAGTGTCTTCTGACCCCTCAACCTTGTGTGTGTGTGTGTGTGTGTGTGTGTGTGTGTGTGTGTGTGTGTGTGTGTGTGTGTGTGTGTGTGTGTGTGTGTGTGTGTGTGTGTGTGTGTGTGTGTGTGTGTGTGTGTGTGTGTGTGTGTGTGTGTGTGTGTGTGTGTGTGTGTGTGTGTGTGTGTGTGTGTGTGTGTGTGTGTGGTGTGTGTGTGTGTGTGTGTGTGTGTGTGTGTGTGTGTGTGTGTGTGTGTGTGTGTGTGTGTGTGTGTGTGTGTGTGTGTGTGTGTGTGTGTGTGTGTGTGTGTGTGTGATACGGTTATACTTGTGTGTGTGATACGGTTATACTTGTGTGTGTGATACGGTTATACTTGTGTGTGTGATACGGTTATACTTGTGTGTGTGATACGGTTATACTTGTGTGTGTGATACGGTTATACTTGTGTGTGTGATACGGTTATACTTGTGTGTGTGATACGGTTATACTTGTGTGTGTGTGTGTGTGATACGGTTATACTTGTGTGTGTGTGTGTGATACGGTTATACTTGTGTGTGTGTGTGTGATACGGTTATACTTGTGTGTGTGTGTGTGATACGGTTATACTTGTGTGTGTGTGTGTGATACGGTTATACTTGTGTGTGTGTGTGTGATACGGTTATACTTGTGTGTGTGTGATACGGTTATACTTGTGTGTGTGTGATACGGTTATACTTGTGTGTGTGTGATACGGTTATACTTGTGTGTGTGTGATACGGTTATACTTGTGTGTGTGTGATACGGTTATACTTGTGTGTGTGTGTGTGTGATACGGTTATACTTGTGTGTGTGTGTGTGTGATACGGTTATACTTGTGTGTGTGTGTGTGTGATACGGTTATACTTGTGTGTGTGTGTGTGTGATACGGTTATACTTGTGTGTGTGTGTGTGATATGGTTATACTTGTGTGTGTGTGTGTGTGATACGGTTATACTTGTGTGTGTGTGTGTGATACGGTTATACTTGTGTGTGGTATGGTTATACTTGTGTGTGTGTGTTTTGTATGGTTATACTTGTGTGTGTGTGATGTTAACTGTAAGAAACGTAAAGACTATAGCGACACCCACCATTGCTTGAAACAAGACTCAAATCTGATTTGATATATTAATTTGTTTTACTCTACATAGATGACACCAAAGGTTTTTATTCAAGAAAATCAGTTTAAAAGAAACAAACTGGTAGAGCTCAATGCCTGGTGCAGAACTGAGTTGTGTGCAATAGTAAGTGTGATTCTTAACATAAATATGGTGTCCTCCATACATACATTATCCTGT
The DNA here is from genome assembly GCF_902827165.1 of Trematomus bernacchii. Classification (NCBI taxonomy): domain Eukaryota; kingdom Metazoa; phylum Chordata; class Actinopteri; order Perciformes; family Nototheniidae; genus Trematomus; species Trematomus bernacchii. The sequence continues at coordinate 10,026,155 of NW_022987564.1, read as the reverse complement.
GAATTTAGAGTGCTTGTGCTGTAACAGTTATGCCACATTGAAACGCCCACTTTCCCACATTCAGCCACAAACACAGAAGAGGAAAAATCAAGGAAAAAGGGCACGCTCATTTGCATATGGGCGCTTCATTAGATAAAGCTAAGGACAGCACGAGTGCATCTTCAGCCACAGTGATGAATAGCTGCTGCATCCAAAGTTGCTTCAGAGTAGTCTCGTCCTAACCCTCATTTGCATCAGGGCCTTTTTAAAATATATTTACTAAGTCACATAATAGTGGACCGTTATTTCTATATCCTCTTGAGAAACCTCTGCTGGTGTTCTGCAATTAAAATGGGCTACTTTTGATGCCTTTAGAGAGGCTGTGATTTCAGAAAAATGGGCAGTCAGTTGTGATGAGAATGAGGATCGGCAATTTAAATGTGTAGAAAAGGTGTTAATTACATGATATTTTAATAGTGAGCCAGTGGTGCATACATGATGAGCTTGGATTTAATCACAAGAGACATTTCACTGAAAGGTTTCATGCACACACACACCATCTTACTCTAATGATAACCCTACATTTGCAGCATAACACAGTTTTACGGTTGAATTTAGTTTCATTCATTGTTTGTAATTGCTTCTGTAACCTCAACTAGTATCACTTAAGAAATTGAAACCTCTACAATAACCAAACAACTTTTGATGAGCTTTTTTGTATGCAGTGGGTTGCCCGATCAATCAAAGGGGTTCTGGCCTATAATAAGAGTCACGCTAGCAGCTTTGAAAGGCTGTACATAGGCATATTGGTGGCTTGGCCTAAATGCTAACTTAAGTGTGCTATCATGCTCTTAATTGTGTTGCTGACATGCTAATGTTGGACAGGTATAATCCTTTACAAATATGGTATTCCCCTCAGGACTAAAGCGATATACCAACCCATCGAGCAGATTGTGCGTGCTTTTTGGAAACATCGACCAATGTAGCCCACACTCATTCAAATATGACATAGGCTTGAATATAAATATAAGTGTTTCCAAACCGCCGTTATGCTTATTGCTAACAGCTGCATAGTTAGGTTAAAAACAAACTTCTTGTGTGTAACATGTAGGTTGTTTTATGACAGATTAAATATGAATAAATTGACTTCGAAGGCACGCTGTGCACTTTAATTGTTTAAGCTAGGGTTGAAACCTAAGTGTCTTATAATTGGATTACCACTTGTTAATTGAATCACATTGCTTTATTTAAAAACAGTGTTAAAAGTAAGATTCATTATACTGTTCAGTGTAAGATACCTGACCATTCACATTCCTTATTCGCTGTGACGGCAATACATCTTGAAATGGTAAACAAAAACAACTTCTACTAAACTGTTGTTGTACATTTTGTAGCCACATTATTTAGCCTAAACAAATGTGATTGAGTATTTGATTCTGTAGTTATCAGATGAAACTTAAAGGGGACCTATCATGCAAAATGCACTTTTGTACGTCTTTTATACATGAATATGTGTCCCCGTTGTTCCAGGGAAACTCACCAAGTGTCAGAAAACACAACCCTCTCTATTTTCCTCCATACCCAAATCTCTAAAAAAGGGGCTGCAACGGATCTGATAAAAACTGATCCAGATTTGAACACTGTCCTGACGTCAGGACAGTGGCGCTACGGCTATTGGGCCAACTCCACCAATCAGGAGGAGACAGACACGGCCATTGCCGTTCGAAAGCGCTGGAGACGCTGTAGTACATATGCCAGGCCTGTAGATGGTGCTGTTCTCACTGAATCTGCCCTTGCAAAAACAGAGCTAAAAAATGTCAAATTGAGCAAAATGAGGCATGGCTAAAATGCATGATCCGTTTGGTATTTTGAAAAAAAAAAAGTATAAATATGCCTTATATAGGTATGGTCCTACACTATATTATTCAAATATAGCATGATAGGTCCACTTTAAATGACCACCAATAAATCCAACTCCTCACTTTGAGTGTAAAACTATTGTCTAGAAACAGAAAACCAAAGAAATGGAACTTCCTCATGAAGGTGAGAGAGATACGATCCTGCCTAATAACAGGAGATCAGTGCTGAAGTCACATTTCTACAGGAATCTAAAATCCATACGCTTGGGACTTCAAATCAATGATTTCTTGAAAAAATGAATCTGCTCTCCAAAAAAAAAAGCACATGGTAAACATGCTAAATAAATCATATTTATTTCTCTTTCCATTCCTCCCTGCTCTTTTTTACCCTCTTACTTCATTTTTATTTTTTTTATAAACAGACCCATGGGCGTTAGCGTCTCCCAGGCCTCATGCCATGCTGTCTTTTGAACGCAAACCTGTGCGGATAGGCCTTGAACGGCTGTTTCATCTCGTCATCCAGGGCCTGACGAGATCTGACTGGTCCAGTCCCAAGTGAGTCCTGCATCTCAGCGGCTAGCCATCACCCTCCATAAACAAACCGTGCCCCAACAATGTCAGATGTTGGCTTGCATTTAAACGACGGTCGCTCTGGGAGGCGAGTAGGAAGGGGTGGGAGAAATAAACAAAAAAATCAAGTGCTCATGAAATAAAACAAAAAAATCTCAAGAGGACTGTTTTGGCCCTTTTTAGAAATCATAATACGATAGTTTGAGTTGAAATTGCTGACTTCAAGATCATCCCCTATCATTGTCCTTCTTCTCTGTGTTCAACAGTGGTGATGTGCTGTTTTATCGTTCCAAGACTGTTGATTCTCTTCACAATCTTTTCCCAGAAAGCTCTTCATTTGTTGCAGTAACTCATATGTTAGAGCTCTCAATACGAAGCTGCCAAACATTTTGTCTCCACAAAAACATGAACATGCTTCAAATGTCCAATTTTCTATTCTACATGGCCACTGTGCATGGCTGCTATGCATGTAACAAGGGTCCCGGCTGGACTCAAACTAGGGTCATTCCAGTTGCATGGTTTATTATGCCACCAAGACGTTGAACTCATATCACTTATTTGTTAGTGTCTTAAGCGAGTCTTTGATTGCTCTTAATTGGCAATACCAAACATTCTCTAAAGAAACCGTAGCCCAGATTATCTCATAACCGAAGCAGCCAGTTTTTTCTTCATTCTACCAGAACCCAAGGGTGAAGCTAAGCCCGCCTTCAGGACTGCAGTGCTCTAAATCTTATGTACCATTCTTTTTAAAAAGGAAAAGGCAAAAGAATATATATTCCTAACAGCTTGCAGGCAGGACTTACATTTGTAGTCACTGGCGCAGATTTATTTGATTTTTGAGGAAGTTTTTACTAAGCTGGCTAATGAGAAGCACAGTGCTGTTGAATGATTTAGTAAGGAAGGATATTGAGCTCATACAGAGAGAAAGTCACAAGACAAATTCTCAGTATATTCCCTAATTGGTGAGAGAAAAAATTAGGTAGTTCAACAATAAAAATGACAATTTAAAAAAGGGTTGCTTACTCTAATTATGCCATATGATTCACTATTAGCCAAAGAACTGCAACAGTATCATGCCACGACTTTAAAGGGGTTTTATTTTTGAATTTTTTCTTAAAGGCAATCAACAAAGTGGTTCTATGCTTAGACACAAACCCACAAGAACCACCAAATGATTATTGGTTGAATCACTGTCAGTAGCTCCTCACAAGTTGGCAACAATGGAGGCATCACACGTACAGTATAAAGCCGGCCAATTGGATCAAACTCACATTTTGGACTTATAAATTCATATTTTAAGTAGTCTTTTGGATTATAATGGATTTTTTTAACATACTGTTGTGAGCAATAAGCGATAAGCTTTACTTAAAGGGGACCTATCATGCAAAATGCACTTTTGTACGTCTTTTATACATGAATATGTGTCCCCGGTGTTCCAGGGAACTCACCAAGTGTCAGAAAACACAACCCTCTCTCTTTTCCTCCATACCCAAATCTCTAAAAACGGGGCTGCAACGGATCTGATACAGACTGATACAGATTTGAACATTTCTCTGACGTCAGGACGGAGGAGCTGACCTATCAGGGGAATGAGAGGTTGCCGTGGCATGGTAACAGCGCTCGTAACTCGGCCCCCTCCTTTGCAGGGGGGCGTGGTCAGCTGCAGCGCATGCAAAGACAGGGTGGAGGAGAGCAAAATAGAGAGAAATGAGGCATGGCTAAAATGCATGATCTGTTTGGTATTTTGAAAAAGAAAACTTATAAATATACCTTATATAGGTATGGCCCTACAATATATTATTCAAATATAGCATGATAGGTCCACTTTAAGCTACAAAGTGCAGCTTCCTGTTGTTGCGGAAGTTCTTCAAACCACTGGAAGATGAGGAAGGGTAGCCAGAGAAACTTACAGAGAAATCTAAAATGTTGCCTCCATGATCAAGTTTTCCAAAAATCCACCTACTGACATAAACATTACATTACATGTCACTTGTTAGACGCTTTTATCCAAAGCGACTTACATACATTCAGTACTGTGGGCAATCCCCACAGGAGCAATTTGGGGTGAAGTGTCTTGCCCATGGACACAACGACATGCTGACTGCAGTGGGACTGCAGTGGGACTCGAACTTGCTATCCCCTGATTCGAAGTCCAGCACACTAACCGCTGAGCCACAGCCTCCACAAACCCTTCGCACTTCTCTCAGGAGATTGTACACCCGCCCACTTTATGTGTGTTGTACTTTGCACCAACCTTGGCATCAACCCGAGGCTTCAAGCTGTGGTCCGCCAACCAATGGAAGATGTCACGGTGACTACAAACACTTGTGGTTTACATTCTGAAAACATTGCAGGAGACAGGTTAGTCTACTACTCAGTAAAATACGTACGAGACTGACAAACCTCCCTCTGTAAAAAAAATGTTTGGAAATGATAAGGCTATGCATCACCAATCCTGTTTGTAATATACATGGATAGGATTTTGAGGCGTAGTCGTGGGGGAGGGGGTCTGCAGTTCGGTGGACTAAGGATTGCACCACTGCTTTTTGCAGATGATGTGGTTCTAATGGCTTCATCGGTCTGCGACCTTCAGCACTCACTGGATCGGTTCGCGACCGAGTGTGAAGCGGCTGGGATGAGGATCAGCACCTCCAAATCTGAGGCCATGGTTCTCAGCAGGAAACCGATGGACTGTCCACTCCAAGTAGGGAATGAGTCCTTTCCCCAAGTGAAGGAGTTCAAGTATCTCGGGGTCTTGTTCTCGAGTGAGGGAACAATTGAGCGTGAGATGGGCCGGAGAATCGGAGCAGCGGGAGCGGTACTGCAGTCGCTTTACCGCACTGTTGTGACGAAAAGAGAGCTGAGCCAGAAGGCAAAGCTCTCTGTCTGCCAGGCCATTTTCGTTCCTACCCTCACCTATGGTCATGAAGGATGGGTCATGACCGAAAGAACGAGATCGCGGATACAAGCGGCCGAGATGGGTTTTCTCCACAGGGTGGCGGGCGTCTCCCTTAAGGATAAGGTGAGAAGTTCAGTCATCCGGGAGGGACTCGAAGTTGGACTGCTCCTCCTTCGCGTCGAAAGGAGCCAGTTGAGGTGGTTCGGGCACCTAGTAAGGATGCCACCTGGGCGCCTCCCTAGGGAGGTGTTCCAGGCACGTCCAGCTGGGAGGAGACCGAGGGGTAGACCTAGGACCAGGTGGAGGGATTATACCTCTTCGCTGGCCTGGGAGCGCCTTGGGATCCCCCAGTCAGAGCTGGTTGATGTGGCCAGGGAAAGGAACGTTTGGGGCTCTCTGCTGGAACTGCTACCTCCGCGACCTGACCACGGATAAGCGGGAGGAGATGGATGGAAGGCTATGCATCATATATTTGCTCTTATTTTTTGCATTTGAGAAGATGGGGAAATAAAGTCAGTTTCAGATTATCTGAGCCCTAAAGGAAAATGATCTTGGATGGAAAACATTTGATATCAATTTTGACAAGAACTCTTAAAGGTATAAACGGTCCACTTACTTTCATCCTCCATTCGAAGAAATACATGCTGATGGAAAATACATTAGCAATTGCCCATCACATTTTTTAAGATAATTTACAGAGAAGAATTGACACTTTTATTCCTTGAGCAGGCGGATAGCTTAAATCTTAAAATTGAGGAAGACTGATGATTTATAAAAAAATCTTTACAGGTAATGTCAGGTTTGGAAAATGTGTACATGCATAAGAAACTGAAATATTCTGCTGGCTATTAGGGAGTGCATGTAAAACTGGTTATTCTCAAAACAGTTTTGATTGTAAGTGGATTTGCTGTTCTTGTAAATATGAACTTTGACCCCTTACAAGTGTAGCGGAAGGAGGACTAGGCTCATGTTTATTCAGCATGTGTAACAGCCCCTGGGACAAATCACACTCAAGAGTGGCTGTCGCCCCTGGAGACTGAGAGAACCACCTAAGGGTGTGGAGCTAAATATGGAAATTGCAAGACATGCTCCAATATGCATATTCACTAATGTGCAGTTCCTCCAAATAAAAACAGCTCCTCGTTCACATTATCCACCCCTCCGTCTGTCTTTTGCAAATACCTCAGTGTAGAAATGTAAAGCTGCCATTATCTGAGGCATGTTCCATTAATATAAATAAACCCAAGTCATGTTTTTTCTTCATTTTGATCCTTTTCCATTTTGTGTGTGTGTGCCTGTAGAGTGACTGAGAGCTGTGTGTGTGTTTCTTTGCCCGCGCAGCTCAATGATGTGTTTGCTCAGGTCTGTTTAACTGAAGCTGAAGTTGTCACTGTTAATATGGGTTTGTATTCAATCATCCTGTCAGCTTCTGAGAGGTGTATGAGTGACAGATGTAAGAGGCAGTGGAACTGTAGGCTAAACTCAAGGAGGGCAATTTCTTTCCTGTAAGATCTCCGACAGACGGGCGTTAGCTGCCGAAAGTTAGACAACACCGTCTAGTCCAGTAAACGCATTGACAGTGATCAACAAAGGACTGTTGTCTTACCTTTTTTTTTTTTTAAATGTCTTCCTGCGGTCTCAAAGATCAACTGCTCAGTTTTTTTTTTTCCAGCAATCGTCAAATGTTCACTGTCTTTTGTGTGTGTAAAGCTGTTGAAGTAAAGGAGATTTCCCAAAGAGCTGTATTCGCAGAGACGCTCTCAAAGTGATATTGACATGTTGTCAAGCTGGCGCTTCTCTCTGAGGACGTCTTGGGTTGTTGACGGGCCCGAGCTGCGATCATAATTTTTTTTCCCCTTCTGCTGTTGAGTAATTTCAGCTTGTCTCCCAGAAATGATTTGTTGCTCCTATTTTTAGTCCAAACTCCAATCTTCTTCAGTCAAGTCCATCAGAAGTTGTCTCGAAAACACCTGCCGTGAAGTTCCTTAGAGATCACCTGTCTAAAACCTGGTCAGTTGAGGGTTTCTTGATTGAGCTGAAAGAGATGATCATGACTGGAGATTAAGAGGAAAGTAAGGAGAGGTGAGGCTTGCTATTTGAACATGTTACTTAAAGATTGGTGATAGATTTCCTGCTATTAAGTTGCCTTAAGCACAACTCCTGTCTTTTTGCTGCGAGTAGATATTGAGAGAATCCTCCTTGGGTCTGTCTTAGGGAATAGCAAAGCATGGTGAAGGTACCCGCCAACACTTTGAAATGCTGAGCTCAAAAATTAGGTTATCACTCAAAACACAAGCAGCAGCTTCTCAAAAAAAGAGAAGCTCAGTTGTTCATAATACCTGTGTTGTAAGTCAGAGGAAACATGCATCTGTAGTTGCCAAATATATGTGTAGTTGCCAGATTTAACAACATTTGGAAGGATTTAGCCGCTGTTTAAATGTTGGCAAGAAAAAGATACATTCGCCATTGATGGAGATTATTGGATTCATTACTAACTATCTTCTTTAAAGTATTGGCCTGATGGTCTGATCGTTATTATGATTGTTGGCCATACAGTCGCAGTGCAACTATCTGTTAACACAACGCTGCTATATCATTACCTACATTAAGATTTTAAACCATGTACACACCCAGATGAGGTGGAGTAACGTAATCATTCATATATTTGGAGTTTCTGGTCAAGCTTTTAATTCTGTTTTGATCATCACCAACTACTGAGGAACACATTTAATGATTTGATTGCTAAATGTTCAGCAACTGGTTCCTGACCTTGTTGGTGTTGTTTGATGCTCGGCATGGTGTGTACAGTCGGTTTATCAACATTTTCTTTTTCTTTTTTTGTGCTTCAGTGGTATGACTAAACCAAAACATCAAAAGTTGTGACTAGGGATGTCCCGATCACCTTTTTTTGCTCCCGATCCGATTCCGATCATTTGATTTTGACAATCTGCCGATACCGATTTTTCCCGATCCGATCTTTATGCAATGCATTAAGAGGAAAAAAAAGGTAACAGATCCTGGTCATCCAACGCGATGAATTCAGCTATCTTGGCTGTTATTTTTTTGGCCTTTTCACTGTTCTGGGGTAGTTTCTCTTTCCTTTTAAAAGTCTCTGAAAGTGTCGGTTGTTTCAGTGCCGTTACCTGAGTGGCCGCTGTGTACTCGTCGTGTTGTTGTTGGTGGTGTTTGTATTAGATTGGTCATGTTGAACGTAGCTCTGTTCTTTCCACCACGCGGAACCTCCGCCTTGCAAACATTGCATCTGGCTGTTACACTGCCTTCGCTTTCAATTTTATAATACTTCCAAACTCCTGACATTTTCTCTGTCCCGACTCCCGAGTCACCAGCTGAACGTAGCCTCTTGTTAGCTTACTGCTACTATTAGACACTGCGCCCACTCTGTTGCCAGATTTGAGAGAAATAAGCAACCAGGTCTATGAAAACAAGCCCAAAAGAAGCAACACATACATGATGTTGTGTAATTTTAACCCAAAACTAAGGCCTCAGGATGACTTTAAGACGTGAACATGGTCATTTTTGTTTTGTAACATTAAATAAAATGTATAAAAAATATTTTATAAAAAAAAAAAAAAAAAAAATCCGATCCCCGATTTTTTTCTCCCGATCCCCGATCACGTGATCGGATCGGGACATCCCTAGTTGTGATCCTTAAAACCAAAACAAGAAGCTTTGAGATGCTAAAATGCTCCACAGAACTGATGCCAACTGCAAAAAATACCTTAAAAATGCTCAGGCAAGTATGAAGTTGCATGTTTAGAAAAGAAGAGTACGGCTTTGTGGAGGTGGCTAAAATAAGAAGACGTGCCCGAGGCAGGCCGTGTTGGTGGCTGACTCTGCCATGGGCATATATGGGAATCATGTGATAACAAAGTAGGAATATTATCCAGTATGAAAAAGATGTATTGCTTTCATATTGCTGCTACCCTCAGGATGAAGATCCACAGTCAGAGCCCTGCAAGGTTGAACGGTCGAGGTCATCAGGCAGCTGTGTGACATATTGTCCTGATGTGTGGCTCTATGGGCACCTCGTGGGCCCTCACCCCCTCATCTACTCAACCCCTCTCGAAACACATGAGGCCAGACTAGCTCAGATGAGGAGCTTGTGGCTGTTGACCATAAAAAGAACATCAGGGCAATGAGCCACAGAGAAAAGAAAGAAGGGAGGTGAATGAACATAGAACAGGAAAAAGGCACTGAGGACTGGTTGGTGAACAACTAAGATGAGAGTGAGAGAAAAACAAGAGTAAAGTATGGAATAAAGAAGAGCATGGCAAAGAATAAGGCAGCGAGAGATGGAGGAAGTGAGAGAGATTGTTCGCTTTGGGCCAAATGGGAGTTGCACTGTTCCAGCTGTGACCATAAAACAGCAGGTGGATGCCGTCATTAGGCCTGGCAGATACAGCAGAGTTCCCAGAGTCCCTTGCTCTCCTGATGCATCCCTCTCAGTGCCAGACGCTCATCCCATCTAGGAATTATGCATTGATGCCATGACATAAAACGTGACTCTGAAAGAAGAGCAAAAGCCAAAAGATGTAAGAATGACAACCTAAATTCACATTCTTTCACTTGAACTTCAAGTCTTTTTATTCTCAGTCTTCTGTTTGTAGTTCTGGCCATATATTGGGGTTGGTTATTTTGACACATACAACCTTTTTAGGCCAAAAATAAAGTACATCAGTGTGCTGATTGTTTACTTTGGGGGCGGGGGAGGGGGGTGACTATTGTTAAGATATGTAATGTTCGTGTGTGATTAATGATAATACAGCTCAACACTTACAGTGTAACATTCAGTCATTTTCTAATCCTACACAAATCAATACATTTTCCATTCATGATTTATAATCTGGTTCTGGATTTGTATATTTTAAGTATGCTTTTTGTCCTACATGTTCCACCTCATGAAGATTATACAAGGTTCCCTATAAAGTATATTGCGCCAGGTTTCCATACAGTTAATCTCTTACTACATATTTAAAAAGAACTCCAGGTCAGATTTATGTTTTTAATAAGGACTGCTATCTGAAGTGTTTGCAGTAGCGTGCCCACTTCCTTGTCTCCTGTTTTTTTTGTTCAGCGTAAGTCTGTGGGAGAGTTTTGAGTTTAGCTAGGAGTGTACCTTAGAGCTGTCGTCTGGGATGATAGTTTGATGGCAGATGAGAGCTGCCATTGCAGCAGCCTCCAGGAGCCCTCGGGGCTAAATGGAGGGCTGCAACATGGCACTTTCTCAAGGAGATCCTGCGCTCTGATTTGTCTTCAGCTGTGTCTTTCCTGCCATTAGCAGACATATCTTTTTGGGATGCATCCTTCTTTTAACTTGGCTGTTTCCTGACTCACTTATTTTACGTTGCTTCTTCCTATAGTGTATAACTAGACAGAGGCCCATACACTTCTGGTAAATAAGATTAAGCATTAGGTGTTTGGAATAAGTTTGAAACCTAATTTGAAGTGATGACTGACGTGCTTGAAAACGTCCCTGATTAATGAGAGATGATTTCAAACCTTTGTTTGCTCATGATGTTGTTTTTTTCTCTGTCTTTTATGAATAGTGTATCTATTCATTAAATTAACTGTTGTCAACAGGGCAAACTTGTTAAATAGAAATCTACTCAATCAGTGGTAACAACCGCTCACTGAGAATCGCTGTGATGTGGATGATCTTCCTGATTCTGTTGTTTGGATGCGGCAGCTCCTGATGCAGCTTTTGAGTTTTTGATTGGTCTTTCGCTGGAGTTCAGTCTTTTTCCCTCTGTGGCCTCAGCGGGGAGCGAAGTGGTGTGTGGAAGCATGTCATCCCCTGATTTCCTTTAAAAAAGCCGACCCTGATGCTTTTAAATGCATCATCAAGGCAATGGGCTGTCCAAGTCGGTTACAAGTTAACCAAATAAACACTGACAATGAAATTAATAATGCATATTGTTTGCGAATGCCTCAGCTGGATGATTTGACTGATGTATGCAAGGATGGTAATTTATTGAAAGTAAATTCATGTAATTGTGCAGCGGAACTTGATGAAGCAAAAGAAGGTGTCAGCACGGCTTCCATCATCATCAGAAGAAAGAAATCATTAAAGAGCAAAAACAAATCCAACTTCAAAGGACGGTGCAGAACAAACACTTATTTTATGGATGTGTTTCATTTAGAGCAAAGTTCAGAACGGCTGTTATGGTAAATATGTCAGATTTGTTGTTGGTTGTTTGCGGATGTGATAGTTTTGGTTTATTTATTTTTCTCAAAGTCCACAGGGATGTAAACACTCACTCTGCACATATCAAAGTAGTGAGTGTAAATGTAATTTGAAGATGAGGGTGAACAAGAGCTAAAATGTAGTTGTCATTGTCGAGACATATTTCAAGGATGAGGAGCTCAACAGACAAGACGATCCCAGCGCCCAACTTGATAAAAATAGTTTACAACCAAACTGTCTTCATAATGATTATGATGTCAGCAAAGTGACATGATTTGCAAATGATGCATTTGCCTCACTGGTTTCCAGCAGCAGTAGTGACAAACTCATTTTCAGCTTGTTCCAAGAAGTGCTTTCACTCAAAGACTCTGCAGCAGGCAAGTCTATTATGGGAATGTATGCAGTAAGGGAATTCATAGTTACTTGTTTGTACTTTATCTTGCTGAAAATCAAATAAAACTGTGTGGACCTTTGCTGACCTTTGTGGTCCTTACTCTCTTAGGACAGTCTAGATCCCAAGATATCCTTACAGTGTTGTACTGATATAGACACAGGCTCAAGTCTATCTAGTGTTTGCTCTTTTTTTAACCTGAAAATTGCTCTTGTTACATTTTGAAAAAAAGCAAAGATAAAAGCATTTACGTCAGACTTCAATTATTTAGTGCTTTCAGAACCAGAAACATCGTTGTGGGTGAGTTACAACCAATGTTATGGCAAAACATCCCAAAAAAGATCATGACATTAAACAATATTGATGCAAATGATTTGTCCTCCTGTTGTTCAGACCATCTTTGGAGTGCAGGTTTATGGTATTGCTAATCAATAATGAGCACGGACCAACACATCTGTGTTGAAAATGGCAGGAGAGCTAGTGTTCGTTAGCTTTTAGCAGCTGGTGGGTAGCACATATTTGCTAAGTCACAGACGTTACTAAAGCTACAACGCTAATGGAGGCTGCAATGAACTGTCTCTCATTAAGTAACCTTGTGATTTGTTCAAACGTTAGTCAACATTCATATGCATGATTGGTTTATGTATGAGGGCCCTAGTCACGACTATTACCTTAAGCCTGTGGCATTTTACGGGCTGGGTTGCCACGCTAAGACAATGGTAAGTCAAACACTGAAAAGCAATGTAAAATAATAACATTTTAGAGAGTTTACACTAACTTTGGGACGGTTTAAACTATTTTTCAAGACACATTTCGAGCAGTGATTTAAGAAGAAAAGAAAAAGCGTAAGGGATCGATAAGATGTGTGTGGGTGAAGTTACAGATTTGATGTTTTTTTACCCATTTTCTCTCTTTTCTCACCCTTCTATTTTTTTTGTAAGTGTTGTACCTTCCTCTGATTCTTAAAAATGAAGCTTTAAATATGAGTCCGTGACGGCGAACAGCTCACTCACAACTTTGCTCATATCGGCACTCACATCACTGTGGCCTATTTCTGAAAGGGCCCTGTCAGACAGAACATGACAATGGATGTTGAATATTAATAAAGTACACCATATGTTCCCGGACAAAATATTATCCATGCATTATTAAATGTGATTCGCTGTGTCAGCCGTTAATTAATGCTTGTTAAAACATAATAAAAGAATGAGATGTTGGACATGATTAAAGAAATTAAAGTTTGTTGTAAACACAGAAATCATATGAAGGGTAATGAGATAAGAGAATAAATTATTGTCAGAGATTGTCTTTTACATTCTTTGTGGGCGCTGCTAAGAGAGCTACTTCTGATTGATATGTGGTCTTTGTTGTAACTCATTTGAATATTTGACTCGTTTGCATATTAAACATTATGGTGTGGCAGAGCTTATGATGGTGCTGTATGACTGCACGTCTGTCTCTATCTGCGTCTGAGATGCAGCGGGTTGTTGAGGGCAGCTCAAACACGCCGGACTGTTTCTTTGCTGTCCGCTGGATCGTATGGGAGAAGGCTTTGAAAGTTGGATGTTTAAACTGTCAAATATGCTAATCCATAAACTTCAGAACATGGTACTTTCACAAGATAGCTTCCATCAGTGGTCTGTTTAAGGAAATGTGGGTCATTTAACAATTGGAAATACTTGGAAATAACTGTTTTACAGGAGCTGTGAAACATGCACAGACACAATCTGTATTTTGCTCTTCAGGAAGTGACAGTCTTTGCAGAGTACTGCATCTGGTTTAGTAATCAAGGACTTTTCACGATATCTTAATTTAACAAAAATATAGCTTTTCTGGTAAAATTGGTCACAACTGGCAAAGATGTTTCAGAAAAAGGAGCTGAGGCATATAATTCAAGATTCAAGATTTTCAAGATTCAAGGCTTTTATTGTCATTAGCTACAGTGTAGTTATGTCGATGACAATCTTAGGTCCCAGGCTCCTCCAACAGTGCAACACAATAAACAAATAAAAAAGTGCACGTAAATACAATAAAATAGAATAGAATAGAAGTAGTGCCATAAGAGTCTGTATACTGAGTGATACATAATTTGTAAGTTGCAAACAGGTGAATGTTGTGGATGTTCTTAGTTCAGGTATTGCTCTTGTGCTATGTCCTTCTATTTACATTGTTTTCTTTAATATGCCTGTAGTTAGAGATGTCCCGATCCGATCACGTGATCGGGGATCGGAGCCGATCACGTGATTTTCAAAAGATCGGAATCGGGAGAAAAAAATCTCAAAAATGACCATGTTCACGTCTTAAAGTCATCCCGAGGCCTTAGTTTTGGTTTAAAATTACACAACATCATGTATGTGTTGCTTCTTTTGGGCTTGTTTTCATAGACCTGGTTGCTTATTTCTCTCAAATCTGGCAACAGAGTGGGCAGGGCGCAGTGTCTAATAGTAGCAGTAAGCTAACGAGAGGCTACGTTCAGCTGGTGACTCGGGACAGAGAAAATGTCAGGAGTTTGGAAGTATTATAAAATTGAAAGCGAAGGCAGTGTAACAGCCAGATGCAATGTTTGCAAGGCGGAGGTTCCGCGTGGTGGAAAGAACAGAGCTACGTTCAACACGACCAATCTAATACGCCACCTGAGAAACAAACACCAACAACAACACAACGAGTACACAGCGGCCACTCAGGTAACGGCACTGAAACAACCAACACTTTCAGAGACTTTTAAAAGGAAAGAGAAACTGCCCCAGAACAGTGAAAAGGCCAAAGAAATAACAGCCAAGATAGCTGAATTCATCGCGTTGGATGACCAGCCGTTATCTGTGGTGGAGAACGTGGGGGTTTAAGGGACAACTTGAATGCTTTTCTCCTTTTTTTTCTCTTAATGCATTGCATAAAGATCGGATCGGGAAAAATCGGTATCGGCAGATTGTCAAAATCAAATGATCGGAATCGGATCGGGAGCAAAAAAAGGTGATCGGGACATCCCTACCTGTAGTTATAACAATTGTGTTATCCCCTGCCTCCGCTTGAGTCAAGTTCAGCAAACCTTCAAAGCAGCCCCTAACGTTTAACCCTTCTGCGGCCAACACATCAAGTTTGACCTATAAGACTCATGTTTTAAATCATGTGTTCATCATCTGTGATGTGCAAACATCAGATGTAAACAAAGTCAAATACATTATGTTTGTTTCCTGGGTGTAGTTAAGTAATAAAAGCATCTCTCCTGCCTGGCTGCTGACAGCTCTGTCAACCGGGAAGTGAATCACACAGGAGGACGGCAAAGGTGGTCGCACAAGTGTCAGGATCACAGGTAACACAGTGACGCTAGCATGTGAGTTAAGTGTTTGCTCTCAGTTTCCATCACCCCTTATACATGTATGTTTCCAACACAGCTTTTTAGTTTTTGATAATTTTGCAAAAGGACAGTTCAAAATGTATCCCAGCATGTTGTTCTCTACGCTACTTTGTGTACAATGACACTAATACATTAAAAAAGAAGGGGCATTGAATCGACTGACAAAAGGACATTTCACCCAGCAGTTGATAAGTTGAGTCTTTGACACCTGAAGGGGGGGGGGGGGAGGAGAGAGAGAGGAGAGCCCAAGTGTGTATGTACTGTATGTAGGACTGAATCAATGCTCTTGAGCAAAATGCATCACTTAAGTGTTTACAACGCATCTAAACCTGAGCAGATGTTCAGTGTTTTTGTTGATTGGCTTGTTGGAACAAAGTATAACCAAATGATAATGAACTTGCTCACATGACGGCTCGACCCGGTTGACAAATCACGACCGTTACAAGTGAAGTGATTGGTTTCAGAATCCAAATCCAGATTCACCGTGTTCCTCCGTCAGATGAAGAATTGGAATCGGGGAGAGCGAAATCACCCATCAGTGTTTCTCCTCTGTCTTTTGGCGTGTTAATTTGATTTCGAACCGCCAAACATGGTGTCATGGTTTTCTGACAGGGCCTTGGGAGAGAGTTTATCTCATCATTAATTAAATATCATATTTCCCTACATGCTGCCTGTGCTTAATTAGGAAGAGGGGGTCATTTTGGAGGGCTTATTAACTGGAACAAATTTGTTAAAGGAAGGAGACCGAGACAGATAAAAGAGAGGGAGCGAGGGGAGAAGAGCGCCTCTGGGTTCAGTCGGCCCTGACAAGGCTTGGCTTTGGTGATTGATAACTGCAGCAGTCACGGCTCGAGTCAGACTGGTGGAGATGAAGGAGTAACTGGGGAAGAGACAGAGGGGAAGAGAGGAAATCTGGGAGGAAGGAGAAGGCGAAGGGGTGGGGGCTGGGAGGAAATGATTGGAGACATATGCTAGCGCTCAAGCTAGATAGAGTTAGACAGAGAGGAGGGAGATGTAGGACGAAGAGGGAGGGACAGTGGGATATGAAAACAAAGAGAGAAACAGAGAGAGGGGGATACAGGGAGATGGAGGAGATTGATTGCGGCACCAATCCACGTCACAGAGACTTTATTTATCGCATCCCAACCTCTCCAACATTGTATTTTTAGAATGCTAAATATGATCGTTGAACAACATATGTCAGAAAGGTGTATAACTTTTTTACTGTCTTACCTTTCATCAAATTCCATGGAATGTTTGCACTGCTTTTGGTAAGCGAGGGAAAAAAGCCAATCGGGCATTGGTGTCCGATTCGCGAGTGACACTGTTTCCTGTTTCCTTAATTCACTGCGACAGAATGGGTCGGGCAAGGCCGGTAGAACAACAGATGTTTTGCTTGAATGTGACAAGAGGGTTGTCAATAAGTCGTAGTGCATGAGTCTTGAGCTGACCTAGCACACGTTTTGGCAAACAGGGAACAGCACGGGAAGGTATGATGTTCGGGCACAAAAGACCTGCCATCAGAAATTCAAATCTCACAAATAAATTAAAACAAGGTCAGTTTAAGAGAGGTCTCACACCATCATTTTAAACTTGCAAGATGTCTGAAGAAACATCAACATGACATTCAATTCCAATCCATATCTTTATTATTCTGCGTCTTTGTGGCCTAGTCGTAAACTGTTGGTGGAGGGAGTCACATTTTCTTAGGGACGCCTTGGGAAGAAAGTGCAAGAGGAAAAAAAGCGTAGGAGGTAAACTTAAATTCACCAACACATTTTCAGACATATAAGTGAAATACCATGAAGCGAAAATGTCTGTCAATCTGCAAAGAACAAGGGATTTGCTAGACTCTCAAATAAAGACAGACCAGAATAGATGTAAGTCATTGTTGGATGCAGTGATTGAAGCACTTTTTTTAACACACTGCTCGCACCAATCTTAGTATCTTTTCTCGGTATCCTGTTCTAGGAATAAAAACACAGCCTATGTTCTTAGCACGTATTGCATGACAAATGATATAGTTCATGTTCTTCTTAAACTCATCTTGGCAGGTCTTGAGCTCTGTACTGCAAGTTTCATTAGGTACCTTTTCAGGAGAAATAAAAACCAAAGTGCTGATAACTAGCAGAGACACCCAACAAACTTTATCAGACTGAGCAACATCATCACTTTGCCGCAGTGAAAACTTCTGAGAGCTATTAAATCTTGAGTGGACTGTCTTTGAAGGCACGGGCAAACACTGGCGCATTGATTGACAGGGTTGGCCTTGGCTTAATAGAACATAATTGGGCAATTTTGAAGGGTCTCTAAAAAAAATGACCAAATAATAACACATGACTTATCTTGAGACTTGTTTTCTCAGATAATTGTGCAAAAAGCATCTGGCACACCATTAGTTCCATTTTCACATTAGAATAATAATCCTTTTGAACTAATAGACTCGCTCAAACGTCTGTGCTTGGGTGGTGGGGACCGTGAGGGGGAGAAATACTGTATGTTGCTCACAGAAAGTGCAGAGAAAAGGTAATTTGGGGGGAGGATGGAAAATAACAAGGAGTAGGTTTTCCTTGAATTCATCATGTCGCATGAATTCAAAGTCCTCTCTACACACCTCATATTTCAAGTCATCAATTAGCTTCTTTAACTGTGACATTTGTAGTTGTTAAATGCAAGAATTCCTTTATTACCATTTACCTAACGTTTTCTATAAAGCAACAAATCATATAATGTGTATCAGGAGATTCTTAAATGACAAATGCTTTGTGTTTTGAACAATGAAATGGCTTGTCACTGTGACACCTTTCTAAATGTCATGATCATTAAGAAAATGAACACTAAGAGATAATACTAAATTAAAATACACTGTGCGACCTAAAACAAATCCATCAGCGTGATGAATCAGTCTTTTTTTTTAATCAATTACTGATGTTAATTGAGCTGCAGACAAATATTCCTGCAAGTACCAAAGTATGTATGTAAAAAAAAAAAAAAGGTCTTGTACTTTGCCCTGCCTTTTTACCTTTTTAATGTGCAAAACAATAACAATCCCCAAGGGGACCGTTATTGTTTGGGTCTTTCTTCCAATGAGAGATTGCACCAATATCACCTCTCAAATTAAAGGATAATTAAAAAATGTTATTTCAAAGTTATTGCCGTCCATAAAACTTTGATTAGGCAAACATTAGACACATTAGGGCTTAATGGCCATTGCCCCTGTGATTACAACAACACTTTTATGTACTGCACTAAGCATATGAAGAAATGAATAATTAAGAATGCAGAAAAAAGGAGTTTTAAAACAGCAATTATGTGGCTAATGTTGGGCTGTTTTTAAAAACAGCTTGTGGTAGGTAAAATGAGGCTGTGTGATTGAAACAGCAATGTTTTCAGTACCCACACTTTACTGCAGAATAACTACAGAGGACAGACAAAAGAAACGGTTTCCATTTAGGACACTAAGCATTCAACCAGTGAACAAATAGTAAACTTTACATTCTTACAAAGAAAGCTCAAGGAGTTGCAGACTTTGATTTATTCTAACTTTATTTATTTTCAGTTGTTTTGTATCTTGAACAATGTGAATCATTGGAACAGCCGATTATACAGTAGCAATCACTGTAGGTTTAATCTTAACTTAAAAAATGAATATTTCTCTATAGCCACTGCTACATTTTTAAACTGATAAAAGGAACTCATCGTAACTTTTAACCAAAGTTCTAGTAAAAACTAAACTTGTGCAAGTACCGTAGGGCAGCATTATCTTTGTACAATGATAAAATAATAATTTACTGAAAAATATTTGTAATAAACAAAAGCGACTTTTTACCCCAATTTTAGTCAAGACGTTGTCAAGCGTTTACATTTTTCTGTCGCTTTAGCAATTTTGTGCCACAGCTGTTTAGTATACAGTTTGATTACAAGAGTTGTCTATCAAGAGGTCAGAGGAAAGGGCTCTGTATTACTGCCTGTGTCCTCCACTGGAGAACAGCTGATCTATCAGAAGCAGGATTCAGTCTGTTAACTCAAATACTATAAAATACTATTAATGCTCTTGATTGATCTAGAGATGAGAAGCGTAACTATGGATCCTTGCCTTTTTTTTGTGCTGGCCTGTATTTGAGTTATTCTCGACTGTTTTGTTGCAGCGTTTGTCTCATTTTCACTTTATCAAAATGTAATTTAGATTTTTAATCTGATTCTTCAGAAAACCAGTACAAATGATAACACACCAGACAGAAGCAATATGTTACTGAGTGCAAGATCATTATTTTAAACTGTAGTACAGGTCAGGCGGCTAAATCTTCCCCTGAACAGGCAGTATTAGGAGCAGAGGCCGATGCAGTTTAACTAGACATGAGCTAGGCTACAGTAGAAAAGATGCGCGCAGGTCATTGAATAAGATATTGAAACTGTACAATTAGTATTTCCTCTTATCAGTTTTTCACATTATTGTTGAGTTTGCTATTGCCTACTAAAATCATGCATTTTGGTCTCATTTATAACACCTGTGAAAATGAAGCTGTGTTTGTGATTTAGCTCGGAGAGATTTACTAGCGAGCTTTGGTAAAATGAGATGAGTCGTTAGCGCCTAAGGTACTGTTACATTCAATAAACATTCCAGCCATTTTCATAAAGCCAGTTTATGGCAGCATTGCACCATATGCCTCCTTCCCCCCCTCTGTCTCTGCCAACGGTTCAGCATGCAGAAGAGGCTTCAGTCAACTCGCTGTTTATGTTTCTGATGGTATTTATGAGCGGTGTCACCGCAGCGTAAAGTTGTGGATTAACATTTATTACTGTGACGATATTGCCAATCCATCTCTGGGCATGTCTCAAAACGGGAATGAATGTTTTTTATTAGATAAGCAGGGATGAGCTCTTTAAGAGGGAGGGTAAGATAATTGCAGATTAGTTGGAGTTAGTGTTTATGGTTTAGGAAATCTTTCATATGGTAATATGTATGTATATTTGAAGTTTGAGTATTTTTTTTGTCTAATTAATTTTAGGTTCTTGAAATAGTGTATATTATGTTTCACTGAGTGAGTTGTATCACTGAAAAAGACAATGAGATGCAACTGAAAGCTCCAGAAACAAAGGCTTTATGCAGAGGTCAATAAATGGCTACATGCTCTATTGGAAGAAAAAGGAAAGGGGTTAACAGTGAGCCCTCTACTTTATAAATCTAATGTTTTAATGGTCTGTTTTTAGCTGACTTCCAAATGTAATGGTTGTTGTATTATTTCTTAAATTCCAAAATATTAAAACTTCCATCAGTCCACAAAACAGTGCATTGTTAGGGTCTGTTCAGTAGTTCCCGTTTTAATAACATGTTCAAAGTTCTACCCAGGACACACACACACACACACACACACACACACACACACACACACACACACACACACACACACACACACACACACACACACACACACACACACACACACACACGGGTTTCAATGGGTCTTATGCTGGCAAAAACAAGGAACATTTTTTTTTTCAACTGCCTCTTTCCATGTAAAACTTTGTTGTGTTCCTCACACTGTAATCTGCAATGGAGAGGAAAAAAACACTTCCTTTGTGCCATTCCTGGAATGCATTATTAATTGCGCTTTCATGTTTCTTCATGATGCTAATAAAGCAACAATGCTCTTCCAAATCACCTGAAAAATGAGTCCAAGGACAACGGGCATTGCACAGGAAAGGCGTGGCTGTCCACTGTGAGAAACGATGGGACTCAGCAACCAAGATTAATGGAACTCAGATGGCTTTTAATTAGTGCAGCTGTGCTCATTAATTATCTGCCCACAACACAAATGTTTTTATATTTGGGGAAAGTGTTGATTTATTTGATTTTGTTTGCCAGAGGATCTAGATGAATGGCTCTTCATTTTGAATTTTTTGCGAGCACAAAAGGGAAGAATGGCCAGTCCGGTATACAGACACAATGTTATGGACGATGGTGTGATGTGACAGCAATCAGAACATAAAGAGCTGAAATAGTGAGAGTGAATTTGAGGTTGGTTCATACTGTTTTTAAATGTAGTGGTTTCCCTTTCTGCTGTAATCGCCTTTACTGTCTTATTTTGGGCCTTTAATGAAGTATTGATCTCTGACCTGTTAGTCTTAAACGTAAACATACGTGATCATTGAAACCAAACACTGTCAAATTAAAGTAACTTCCGTTGCTATAGGCTTTTTTAGTTTCTCTTATACTTTTGAAATTATCTTAGACAATGGGCATTACCACCTCTAAAAATAGTGGCTTAGTTTTGGTTTATGTGCAGAAATTGGTTTCAGTAGTACCACATAAGCAAGACAAACTTTGATTGTGAGAAATAAAGAGATATAGAAGATATCAAATCACAACAAGGAGAAATGAATGCATAACTTCAAATATATCGTTGTAGAATATATACAAATACTGAAGAACAGTTTCTATGATGTTTTTCAAATGTAAGCCGTGTTTTGGCTTCTCTGAAAACGTTCAACTTAAAATAAATGATCGAGCCACAAGTAGGGAAATAGACATACTAAACTACTTAAACCTTAGACTTCTAATATGTAAACTCATTGAGTTGTGTCTTCTCTCCATGGCACTTACAAAGGCAGATAATTGGTGGAGAAATAGTGTTTCTGTGTTTATGTTGAACAAATTGACTTTTTTTAAATACATAAAGCTGTTGCTCATGAAGTTAGCCTTTAAAAAGGGCATATCAACTAGCTGTAGTGAAACTGGTAATAGGAGTTTTCTTGGGCATCATTTGATGTGAAAGTTCCTCGTTATAAGGAAAGGACCTACATTGTTCATAGGTACTTTTTAGGAAATGCTTTTAAAAGTAAATTAGTACGATAAATCCTGTAGTTACATGTTTATGATATCACTTTTCAACAATTGTGGAGATTTGAAGTATCTTGATTTGGTTTGCCTTTTTAACTGAATTTAAAACCTTTCAGCCAATTAGTCGTGGAGATGAACAAATATTCCATCTTCTGCCTGCTTTCTGTCTTTTCTCTCTCTTACCCACTCTCTCCTCCCCTCACCCTCCGGTTTCATTTTTTTCCTCACAGCCGCAGTACATTTCTTTGAAACATTCATCCGAACATGAATGAGGAAAACGCAATGGCAAGAGCAGAAATTAAAATTTCATTATTTACTGCGCCCGAGTTTGGGAACGCAATTAGTATCTGCACTGTGTGGCCCAGGGATATTTACTGCTTTGGCCTCTCCTCTCTTTATTGTGCTGTTTCTTTCATCCCGTCTCGCAGACTGTGATGCTATCACTTGCTCATTACCTCTAGCAGCCTGAGACACAGCAGACAATTACACCATTTCCCAGGGTCCAACATGTGAACTTGAGGATGGACACAGAGAAAATGCATCATGCAATGATTGCATTTCAAGACACTGGCAGGAGAAAAGCAATCACTTCCTTCACATCGAAAATGATTTATAGAATAATTATACCACGATTTTTAAAGAAAGCAGTATCTTCTTGTAAATGGATATGTTTGAGCATACACAGATGTACTAATGGGTACATCTACGCCGGATATGAGTCATATTTTGAGTGGGCAAAGAACCAAAGTGGACAGCACACACATTTGGCTTCATAAAACAAGGCAACAATGTGTTTCAATCTATACGTAAAAAAGATATAAACAACAGCAAAGACAAAGAGAATAACAACTTTTCATTCTGTCCTTCTGCAGAGGTTTTAGTAACTGTACTGATCATGATAGAAGATCACAGACACTTAGCAGCTGCAGGCCTCTGTTGACTATAATCCACATCTTTTGGAACATCTTTTCAGAAAGCTGGACTCAAATAAGCACCAGTGTGTTTAGCCTCTGATCTGGCAAAGCTGTTCTAGGGGGAGATAATAACTCCATAAGTCTTCTTACATGAAGCTGGTATTATGGTCGATACAGTTTAACAGGTCCCAACCTCTTTTTATCCTCTTATTTCTTTCTACTTTTAAAATCCCTGAACTATTACAGTTTTCACCAAATGCCCTGGCACGATAACAATAACTTCTAGGTTTTGAATTTACATGAGATTTACGATTGTTTCAAGTAGTTTTACGTACATTTATTTGTCCAAAAAAAAAAAACAATGTTTCCTGAACCCATACAAAAAAACCAATGCTGTTTGTCAAGTGTTTGCATGTAATCAAGTTCTGCTTATTGAGTCATTGATCTTTGTTTTATACATTTAAAAAATTGCACGTAAAGCATGGGTGTTGTTAAGGTTTTAATGTGAAATTTGCTATTATACTCATATATTATTCAATAAGGGCAGTACCTTTTTATGATGAAACACCAAACAAAACAAAATGAAACCTTATTTACATACAACGCTCCCTAAGCCACCGTTTTTCTCATATGTGCAATTAAGGACAAAGCTGTGAGTGCTAATTTGCTTGTTGTGCACTTCTCACAGGCAGCTCAAACAAAACACCAACAACACTAAGAAGTGCAGGTTTTGATATTAATACTGGTTAGCAAACACTTCCTCGAACAGGGACAGTGTTGTTTTCCCTCTCACATATTTTTCCTTCCTGTTCCTCGACATAATATGCATATGAACACTGGAGCCTGTCGGATATAGGAGATCAGACGAATCGCGGCGGGGGATCAAAGGGAGCTATCTGATCTTGTAAAATCATATTAAAGCCCGTTGCTTCATTCCAAGACACCACGTATTGATCACAGAGGAGACAAGGAGGGAAAGAAAAAGACTTAAAAAAACAAACTGAGGAGAAGTGATTCAGGAAATGGGCGCATGCTGGGGGTCATTAAAACTGCATGGCACTCTATGTATTCCACAAACAATTGGATGGTTAACTCGAGGGCAGAGAGGGGAAAACAAGAGCAGCGTATGTTCATAATCGCATCCCTCCCACCTCCCAAAAACCCCCCCTTCCTCTCCACAATTCGTTGTATTTATCTCCATTTGTTGATGGCGCCATCTTCACTAAGTGCGGAAGACAAAAGGCAGGAAAGTATCAGTAAAAATACCCCTCCTGTCAAGGTTGCAGGGCTCCTCAGATGCTGTATGCAACTAGGTATATAGAGAGATTTGATTATAGCATGCGGGCGGCGCCGTTGTTACCCAGTTTGACTAATAAGTACTTTTCAAACCTGCCCCACTCCTTCCCATTCAGCGGGAGAGCTGCAGTTTCTCAAGGAGTTAACCTTCACACACTATCATTACTGTCACTCTGCGCTGAAACTTCACAGAGCAGCTCACGTTCTGCTCAGTGTGTGTGTGTGTGTGTGTGTGTGTGTGTGTGTGTGCCGAAACTCACTATTTGTCTCTAATTCGTCTCAATTACAGGTTCCCCTGATGTTAAAGATGGCTTTTTCTGTGAACTGTTTCCAACATATTGCCTTATGAAAGTAAAAGAAATAACTTTAGATTTAACCTTAGGTATTTTATTTTTCATATCGGCTCTTAAAGCGTGCCAATGGCTCCATCTGCATAAACTCATGGTGTGTGGCAAAGCTTCAGAGCGTTACAGTGTTTGAATTCTACTGAAGAAGATCCAAAAGTTACCGTCAGATGATAACGTTTGGCGTAAGTTTGAGGAAAGTTATAACACAATCATGGTTTTGATTATTTACTGTAGCTTAAGTTAAGTTTTGGAACAAACATATATTGAATATGTATTAGATATGTCAATGAGATATGTCAAGTTCACTACAGTATGTGAGAAACTCACAAACTAAGTAACTCAATTGGGATTTGAAAGAATTATGAAGGCGTTTACAAAATATAAATGTTCTCTATGCTAACTATGTAGCATAAAGAATGTCTTTGTATGTATTTCAGGCCAATGACCCCTTAGCTGAAAGAGTGTATGATCAGGGACCTTTACTACATAAGTATACATTGATTTGAATATTAAACTTACCTTTTTAATACTAAGCTTTTAGAATAATAATTATTGTTCCACTCATATATTTATCATGTTTAATTTGTAATCATGTAGAAGCCACAGTGAGGCTAATGTATTATTAATAATGCTTTGGATTCATGTATTTGTATAAAGGTATTTCTTTTTTTTTAAATAAAATCATTATCAAATGTTGGTGATTTGACAGCCCTTCATAGGAACGAACCATGGTGTAGACTCGCATTAGATGTGGTGTTTAAGTCCTTCCTGTATCTTACTGTTCAAACCTGAACCTGCAGCAGCAGTGGAGGCAGCGCTGTGTACAAAGCTGTCCAACATCAAAACAAGTTAATCAATCGGACGACGGTGAAAGGAGAGAGGAGCAACAAAATCAATTCCCTCTCGTCAATAGCATCTTAACAAGCTTAAATCCTAAATGAAAATATACTGCGACCTGCAAATATGAGTCAGAGGCCAAGAGTGTTACAGATGCCCTCTCAAACAAAGCATACAGAATATTGCTTTTACTCTTGCCTTCATTTAACATTTACAGCTACAGAATTGACAGTTTGTTCTTACCAACATGATGTTATCAGAAGCTTCTTGACCTCTCCCGCTGCCTGGTTCAGACGAGTTCACTGTACTCATGTCTTTGGCCTCTGCATTACCTGAACAAATGGTACCATAATCCCCCCCCAATGCACTGTATGTTCCCAAAAGCAGAAAACAAACAATACATGCAGGTGTCCCAGCTTTGTAAGAAAATACATCACACAATGTTCATGTGTAAACTGAAATTCATATCCTTGTTCAACATCTTTGTGAATCTACAGGCTTGGCTTCTAATATTGTGTTATTCTCTAGATTTTGGTTTCTAAAATATGCTGTCAGAGGATAGAAAATGCTTTGAATTTCCAAAGTGAATCTGATCAAGCATTAATGTCACACAGTTCCTGATAGGCCGTAGCCCTTGTGTACTAAGCTCTTGATATATGTACTTTTTTAATTTGGAGCTCACTAGTGGCTTGCCTTTGTCGTATTGCCCTCTTGACACATGATATGACATAGCTGCCTCCATAACAAGGACTTCATTGCATGCAGCAGTTTTAATGCTCATCACATGTTGTCAGCATGAGCTGTAATCATCGTTCTTAGAATAGGCCACAGGGAAAGAGGAACTCCACCAATTTCACATATCAATGTCTCTTCTGTACTTTTGCACAAGTTGTTGTGATGTGATGACACTTGACCCAGAAAGGATTAGGGCAACAAATAGAAAATCTGGGGCCATGGAGTGAGAAAGAAGTGAATCAAATGTGAGGGATATCTGGACTGGGAGCTTACTTGGTTTAGGTTTAACCAAACTTAAAACCATTGTTGGTCATGTTAGATCATTTCCATACCATACAAAGATGATTCCCATCTAGACACTTTTTATAAGGTGATGATCAAACAGAATTGAGTGGCCTTGTAACTTAAAATTACTAAGAAATTGTTTTATTTGTTGAAAGACAGGCTGAGTTCACACTGTTTATGCTCTTTTTCAGAAAACCACTGAGGGTTTGAGCAGTTATGTTAAAGGAGAAATTGCAGACTAAAACAATCATTCGGATAAAGTGTCCAACTTTTCTCCCTGCCATGTTGAGAAATGGACATTTGTTTTGACATAGCTTTATTTAAGTCTAGTGAAACAGTGATACAACTGTATGTTGGTGTGGTAATAACTCATAATCTTTCTTTACTTTGTGTCCTTTCTCCTTTATTTCTTATTTTTCTTATTTCCTTCTACACCAAACCCCTTTTCCTGCAGTATCAATCACTTCTCCATTTCCTCTTGCTCCGTCTGTCTGCGTCTCTCCCTCTCTTTCCACAGTATGTGTCATTATCCATCCAGTGTGACTTCACCCGTCCTGCCCTCTGGTGACACAGCCTGCCCTTGTTAAGTGGCTCCGGTCCCTTTCCTCGTTTACAGGTGAAATCTATTCTCACACACAGGCCTCAAGGGCCCAACTGGACTGTAACAGAATTTCTCCAGCCCCGCCGGGCCCCAACCACAAAGCTGAGAATAAATGGCTGAGGTGCCATGGCTGGACAGGAAAATCAATGCCTGTTTATACAGACATGACAGTCTCGGCGCCCAAGCAATTCTCCTGCTTGCCTCTCTAGACGCTGTGTTATACTGTTTTTTTTATTTATCTAACCTCTGCTGAGGATAAAATGTTTGCCCTCTTGAGAGGACAGAGCAGTAGATGATGCGCTGTGGCCATTTTGTCCTCAATTTGTTCTCCTCATGCGTTGAAGTATTGCACGGGGGTCGACAGAATGCTTTTGATGGAGCGACTGTCAGCGCTGCGTCTATGCTGAGCAGATGTAATGCAGACAACCGGGGTCATGTGTTAGAGTTCTGACAGGGTCACGCAGTCGACTTGTTGCTATTCAAACTATTCAGCTAGGTTTTCATTTCCTGTAGAAGTCAGAATAAACTAAACTGGTTATGTTGCTGTTCTGAGGAGCATATTGACCCTCAGGTGAGGTGACTGAAGGCCATACAACCTGAGAGTCCAGATGGTGTTCATCAATTCCCTTTCTTGTTGTCTGTAGCAAAAAAATACGTGTTTCTTCCTGTAACTGTCTTTTTCTTACTATCTTGCTTATTTTTGCTAATTTAATGGGCAGTATATGTACGAGCAACATGTAGCAAAGGCCTTCAACTGTAATCTAACCCAGGACAATGTAGACAATGTCTGCATTTCAGATAAAAACCCCATGTTTTTATTAGTAGTTCTCTTGTTTAGTGACATATAGTTGATGTGTCTTTTTTTCAAGCAAAAAAAAGAGAAACATTGAAGAACAAAAAGAACATCCTTTAGATACAGCGTCCAAAACATTAACATTTCTGCTATTTTCTGGCTTTTATGAGGACAACTTTACATTTTGGACTGTTGGTCAAAAAAAAAAGCAACACCGATCTTTTGGATATGATGATGCGTAATTTTCACGATTTTCTGACATGTTACAGACCAAACAATGGCTCTTATAAACAACAAAATAAGGACCCCAAAAAATAAGTACTAAAATAATCATTAGTTTGCACATAAATTCTGTAATGCTCACATTTTTAAAGATGAAATACAATATTTAAGTTGTGTCTTTATACACAGTACAGTGCTTAACACGCATCTTTCATTCCTTAGTAGTATTTGTTATTGTTGATCTATTCAGTATTCTTTGCCTTATTCTTATCGTATTGATTTTTTGTGGAGATGTCTGTGATTATATCTTTGTCCACACTTTAGTGTGTATGCTTGTGTGTGTGACTGTATAAGAACTGTGTGTGTGTGTGTGTGTGTGTTGCGTGTGCTTCATGCAGGCGGTTGTGTGACTCTCGAGGGGAGGTAGCACCGCACTTGTAACTCATTCTGATTTATGCCCCCTGTCTGAATAAAAACATAAATCACTGCACCTGCCACAGAAGTCACTCTCACAGTGGTGTAGCTTGTCCGGCTCTGTTGTGGGTTGTGCTGTTGCACCCCCATGACAGAAACACAATTGATTCCCTCATTGCATCAATTTGTCGCCTAATCTGGTGATATGTTGATACATTTTACAGCTTTGTCAATTAATTTTCCTGAAAAATGGGCCTGGCAGGGGTGGACACATCAATACTGAGGCAGTGGAAATATTGGTGACAAAATTAAGTGATAAAATTAATTGCCCCCTATCCCGTCTTGTGAAAACATAACTAATGAGGGAGGCAATTATAGTTGCATGTGGTCTCCTTCGGGAAAGATGGAGGAGGTGTTAGAAAAAAGACTTCTATGGTAATTAGACAAGTGGGACAAGGAGGATCTTGGGAAAAAATGGTCATCTGAAATAGAGGGTGACTTTGGAAAGATAGCGCAGTGGATAGATGTTTGCTTCAGCACTCAGTCACAGATGTAAAGAGACAAACAAATGGAAGAAACCTTCCAAACAAATGAGAGTAACGGGCCGTCTCCACGGCAGCGTTAAAAAATCTTGAAACGCTTCTGCCCATTCACTTTGAATGGGGTGACGTCACTTTTTTTCGCTTTCGCCGAAATGCATTGTGGGCAGGCGAGCGGAGATTCTCAGGATTTTCAAGATCCAAAGTTGAACAATGTTCAACTTTTGAAGCTGAGGAGGAAGCGTCAGCCAATCAAATCCCGTGTACGCAAATCTGACAGTTCAAGCTCTAGCCAATCAAACGGCGTGTATGCTGGGAGAGACAGACCGCAGGTCATTTCCTCATATTCCAAAAAATGGAGGAGAAATTAGCGGTAGCGAATCAATCACCCGGTGCTTTATGACCAGACCTACCGGGATATAAACCGGAGGAGCCAGGCATGGAGGGAGGTGGCAGAGACAGTGGTATGTTTTCGCCTGTTTTGGGGAGTTATATCCAGTTTACTTCGGGCTTTTTGGCTTCATATGTCGCGGGCGGGAGATTCATGTGATTGGTTGATCGCAAAAAAATCCCCAAGCCTCAGATACGCCCACCTCCAAGATTTTTTTAACGCTGCCGTGGAGACGGCCCGTAAGAGTTCATTCCTCCTGCATGCTGACAAATGATCGCTTCTCTTACTGTTTTAAAACATTTACAAGAGAGAAATATAACTTAGTGCTTCAGTTAGATATTGTTGTTTTCCAGAGGGGAGAGGAATGGTTTGTTAGCAGGTGAGTCAAACACTGTCTTTCTCAGAAGAGTGACATGCATATTGTTCTTTATTTTAGCATCAGCTGTATCAGACTACATCATTTGTATATCACTGAGACAGTCATTTATTGTACATGTTGGATGGGATGCCATACATTTCTTTAATCAGGAGACCCAGTTCTGTAGTTCCCATTTAAACACTGTTGTAGATTTAATATAGTCAGTTTTCCCAATGGGAATGCAAATCAGTCTCACAGGCTCCTTAGTCAGTGATCAAGGTGTTTCAATCATGGCGGGTTCAAATAATGATATGACTGCAAACATCATAAGCCAAAATACAAAAATATTGTTCTGTGATGATAATTTTTTCCACAAACTGTCCAACAACATTTCCATTGACTTTATGTTACGCAAACAGGGCGATGCAATACAAACTGCAACTACAGTGTGTGTTCATTTTTAAGAAATTCAATTTTTAAAGTCTGTTTTTTCCTAGCTAATCAGGTAGTGTCAATTATTTGATGAACGTAGCCTAGATTGTGTATTTTAGATATTTGACAGGAGCTATTTGATAACTAAATATTTTACACTGGTTGATCATAAATCTCAGACAGCTTATCTTTGAACAATTGGTCCTCTGACTTGTAACCTGACCCTAAAATGTCATAGTCTGTGTGGTATTTCTGGTACATTACTTGTAGCCATTTCAGAGGTTTTAAAGCCGGTATCACAGCACACTGGGGAAGCATTAAGAGAAAGTACTTTAGAAAGAAGAGCTCATTTTAAGACTCTGGTGCCCACAAACAACCCTGAAAGTGACTCTCAAGAGCAGAAAGATCATTAATACATTCATTAGGAATGGGTTAAGCTATTGAAGAGCTTTTTGAATGGCCAGTAGGCAACATGGGAGGCGCATTTACGTTATATAATCACTATCTCTGGGATGCTGTTGTTTGCATGCTTTGTCCAGAGTAATGAGATCCCTCCATCAAAGAAACTCTCTGTGCGAAAGGAGCCATTTGTCAAAGAGGCTCTCTTCAGGGTGAGAGGCAGTGATGGTCTAAACATTTTCACTTGGCTCCCTCGCATCATGTCAACATGTCAGTCTCCTACAGAACTAGCTTGTTCTACTGTACACTGTCTGCAAAACAAAAACACCGTGGGTGTGTTTTCTGTTTTTTATCTAATCAGTATGCGTTGGAGGCGTGTCCACGCTCCAGAGGAGATTAAGCAAATGACTTTCAAGATTGATTTCCAAAACCAGGAAGCTCTAATTCCATCATTTATTAAACGCCTGTGGAAAGTGTGTGGACGCTCCTCATGCTAGCCTCTGATGAATAGCAGCATGCTCTAACATTGTATTTTACATTGAAAGCTCAATGGTAGATGTGATCAAAGATCAAGGATGACAGATCATATTTGTCAAAATTATACATTATATAATTGTATGTATAATGTTTGTTTTTTAGGTGCTCAGATAAGGGCAGCTTTATTGATCTAATACACGGAAATATACGAAAACTTGGGAAATCATGTGAGCTCAGTTTCTTGCTACGGAAGTCTAATTTGTGAAAACATCGGCGAACATTAAGTGTCAAAAGATACAAAAGGGCACACTATGGGGACTGTGAACGTGCACAGTAGGAGATGTTAGAAGATGATGTCCATCTGTATGGCCTCTGTGTCCTCCAGATGTACTATTTTAAAATAGATTATCGTGAATATTTTAGTGGTTGTTGACAACATCTCAGAAAAGCCATACGATTTTTAGGGGCAATGTGTTCTCTAACATTTAAAGTTTTAATCATTTTCTTAGAGGATAAATATATACTTTAAACTTTATTAGACATATGACGTTGTTACTCAAGAGGGCTTATGCGTACATTAATGTCTTGAGATTTCTTTTTAATATTGCCTTCAAAAGGTCAAACCTGGAGCATGTTAGATGTGATGGGTTGGCCAGTTTTATTTTCCGACGCACAAATTAAAGTGACAGTATCTCATTTAAGTTAAGTTTCGGCAAACCTTATGTCTAAACATTTAAGGCAAATACATTTGTTCAACTGCTTTGCGTAAAGATGAGCTTGACTGAAAGGTGTGCCACTGACTTTTATCAGTTTATCCTCTGTTTTTTCAATAACGGTTTTTCTTGAAAGTAGTGAGAGGAATGTGCATGTCAAGAGAGAGACGGAATCACGGCAAGTCTACTCTCCTAAAGGATTAAGCAGAAACTGCCATTAAGAGTAGGTGTCTGTTTTAAATATGAATCAACCCCTTCTAGTTCAAGTTGTTAACTAAATAATGCAGCAACAGGGATGCATTATCGACTTGATGTAAATGTGATATGAGTGGAAATCAGGATGTGTGAGTGAGATGATAATTGATATGATAATGGGGTTAGGAATGGATGGAACAATAGCAACAAATAATAATGAAAGGCTAAATAAAAGATGGGTGTAAAACTGTTCGTGCAGCAGACTGCCACGCTCAGCAGCAGTGGGGTGGGGTGGGGGGGGCAGACGGGAAGTGAAACGCACCAGCTGCTTGGATACTAAGACTAGTGCAGTTTTTTTACACGTCGTTCAATGGTGAGCAGATGAGAGAATATGTTGTAATATCTTCTAACGCTGCCCTTTTGCCCCCAGCATCTTGAACATCACCAACTTTTTGATTTGCGTGCGATTAGGTTCACAAACGGAGGCCAGTATCATTAATGAGATCAAAAACTTCACAGCTGATGTGGCCTTCAAATCAGCACATCAGCTGCTCTTCTACTCCTTTTTTCTCTTCCTCTCAGCACGGGAATAAAAGGATGAAAAAGACGACGTGATGGTGTGTGTGTCTTTGAGGGGGGGGGGGGCTGCATAAAAACTGCTCAAGTGCAGAGAGCAGCCCCATCTGGAAGACATCGGTCCTAAATGAAGTTGTACAAAACCATTCCATTGATAATAAAGCTAATTTTTATGGCTCTGACAAGTATGTAATTATGTGCAGTGGTGCTTTTCAGATTTTATCACAGTCAATAAACTACCACGCTAATTTCATTCCTGTTTTGACATATTTACATGGAAATATTCGATTTGGGGGGAATTAGAGGGCCTTGAAAGCCGTTGATAGATGGCTTTTAATGATCTGTGACCCCCGGCCTGTGGGCTCATCTGTTTGTCGGCCCATCGATCTCGCGGGAGATGTGCTTGGTGTTCTGATCTCTTTAGACAGAGTGCCATCCAGACAGTGCCGTCCAATAAGCCCCGAACACTGGCCCCTTTCTTGTTGGCTGATTTGTCAAGCCCGCTGATCTAGAAAGATTAAGAGGAAATAGATGTTTAAGTGCTCCTTTTTATCTGTTATTTATACATCATAGATAACATCAACATACTTTTTCTTCAGCCTGACAGTTTAGGACACTGGGATATTCATGTGGAACTTTACTGCTGTGTTTTTCCCCAAACTTAGCCCCTACGTCCAAACAGAAACACAAAGAGGTCATGGTCCAGTCGACCCATCTTCAGGCTAGTGGTGCAGACAAAGTACAGCTGGCCTCACTGGCCAGACTCATTCTGTTGAGAGAACGCCACAGGGGTCACCCGTGATGACAGGGTCCACTTATGGGAGGTGGGAATTGGTGTAAAAAGTGGGAACTGCTGCCCCATCCTCTCGCAGCTAAGCACGTACAGCGTCTCGCAGGAGGGGAGCTGGTGTCATAAAAAGTCCATCAAAAGCACCAGTAATTACCCAGGAAATTGACAGTGAAATTGAAAAAGTTTGCAGCCACTACGACAGACAGCCCATCCCCCCCCCTCCCCCACCGCCTCAAGATTCCTGTTGTGTGACAGCAGCACTTTTGCTGCGGTGATAAAAGTGCTGTCCCAGACACCTGAGTGAACACATAATGTGCTCATGACAATTTATTTCTCTAAGTTCACCAGCCACTTTGTTCCAATGGATGTCCTGGTGCTAATCCAGCTGTGTGTGGTGGAATCTAGCAGTGAGAAGAGGAGGCTAGTTCACACCAGGTTAACATTGTGATCTTTCAAGACCCAGATAAACATACCCTGTTTTTTTTCTTGAAATAATTCAAAACAAATCCCCCCCCCCTATTTTAGAATGGGCAGTGGATTGATTTACGTAGTGGTAAGACTTTCTTTTTTGGGAGCCTTTTTCAATATTATGATTTCTCCTTTTATTTTGTTTATGGTATCCATTGTGCCACCCCTCATATTGGTTATATATTAAATGGGGACCAATTATTTATTTGTTTCATCTTGAGCTGAAAATACTACCATAAATAAATATGGGCAATGGTTGTTTGTTTCTTATCACAACCGTCATTGTTGTTGCATGACCACATTCATCACAGTTTATTATTGTCTACATGATAATGATGAACCTTGAGCTTTCCATAAACCTAAGTAAACCATTACCATTGGCTTGCCACATCATAACGCTTTGTTTTTTTTAACACTGATTTGTACGTTTTTGAAGACACGGAAAAAACGTTATCTTAAGCTTTCACTCAGTTTGTCTTAAAATTCACCCTGGGAGTTGTAGTTACCCCCTTGTATTACGTTGTAATGCACACAGTCATAAGGACATTTTCATGCCTACCCAAGCCAAGGACGTGCTCCATCAGTCATATCTAATGCTGTTAATGGAGGAAAGAATTGGCCTTTTCTTCTGCCACAGGTTGTGCTTAAAATATCCCTCCCACTTCACAACTCTGAGCTTTTGTCATTACTATCCCCTTCAGCCTATAGAGTGCTACAGTATTTAGCAAGAAGCTAATCTTCTAACATTAATCAGCAAATCATGCAGAATATACAGTAATGATATTTTTTATTCTATAAAAACACATGAAAAAAGCTGACCTTCTCTGACCCAGAAAGAAATATCATTCCCACAATTCTGTGAATGTGACTTGAAAGTCTACAGGTGTGCCTTTGTCTGAAAGCAAGGGTCCTTTTGCATTTTTTTACATTAACATTCTAGAGTTCAATCAAATTAAACTTTAAAGGTCCCATGTCATGGCCATTTCTACTGATCATAATTCCATTGTTGAGGTATACTAAAATAGATTTATACTGTGCAATTTTCCAAACTCACATTGGTTTCTCATACAGCATCTCTGTATAGTATGTGTATTCACTCTCTGTCCTAAACGGCTTGTTGGAGCTCCCCCCCCCCCCCCTCCCTGTGAGCCCAGTGTGCTCTGATTGGTCGGGACGTTGAGGCTTGTTGCTGCTCGCAGCTGCTGTGAGCTGCTGCAAGGAGCAGACAGGCTTCCGTGTCGGCGAGAACAAGCGAAACTCATCCTGAGCACGCACAAACACTCACAGCCGAAGTAAAAACAATAAGTGTGGCTTGATATTGAGTAAGAAAAAGGTTTATAACGCTGTGAGCATGGGTCTGCGGAGAGCATTTCTCCGCGATCCCAACTTAGCAGCCCGAAAAAACGTTTACCCATTTAAACAGTCGTGGTAGATACCTTGTTTGTTTTAAACATCATAAATACACAAACAACAATGAATACTTACAGGTTGTGTACCCGAATCTCCCGCTGGTCCAAACAAAGTAGGAACAGCATCGTTCTTCAGTGCCCTACGCTGTACATATCCGGCATGAATCGCTGAAAGGTTTGGGAAGCTTTGTTTCGTGAAATGCTGGCAGAGGGTGTGGCCTCTGGGTATCCCCACGTCACAGTACCCAGGACGTAAACAATGGAAAATGAGAAATCTCCAACGAGGCGTTTTGGGGCAGCATAGATAAGACTGTGTTAGAGTGTTAGACTGTGTTTTTGACCGTTTACATGCATAAAAACATTCATAACACACAAGGGGACAAGTAATAACCGGAAAAGCATGACATGGGACCTTTAAATTATTTGATTTAAATTATTTTCCTTATAAATCTTAAACCCTCAAAACATATTATATTATATTATAAGATTATAAGATTTTCATTGTCATAACTACACCATAGCTATGCACACATGACAATAAAAGCCTTGAAACTTGATATAAACATTTGTTAAGCTATTTTTGTATTTGTAAATGTAATTGTAGTCAGGACAATGAAGATAGCAGTCAAAGTAAAGTGTATTTCCTGCAGGGCTCACAATGCTTCTAGCAGTTGAGTCCAACCCGATAAAGACAAGAGGACACATAAGTACATTATAATGCAGCTTGTCAATAGTAATGAAATTGTGACATGTTCAAGAACAGCCATGCGCGAGGAGGCAGCGCTGTTCTCCTGATTTTAATGCCAATCTCCATAATCAAGATGAAACCACACACTGCCAAAACTGGCATAACACAGGCGCTCGCCGATGAGTGATTGATTGAATATGAAATAATGAGGGTTTCTGGTGCTCTACTGGTCATCTAAAATTCTGAATACAAATCAAATGGAAATTTTATGCAATGAGATGTATTAATGGGGTTCTGGCAGCGTTTTAAGGTCTTAATGTACAGCAATAAGCAACATAGGTTGTCTGAGGGAGATGAACAGTTGTTGCTGTTGATAGGCCATTTTAGTGCATTACTGTCAAAATAATGCATGTCTGTCTGAATATATTGCAGGGCTACAGCCATCTTAACTTTGTACAATTACAACACGACCGGTTACTGTGTGCATGAATTTCCCTTTTAAACTAATAAATAATCATTATGGACTGTACCATTAATGCCACTGAAGGAATTGTACAAATCTAAAATGATCTAGGACAGTCAATCCCATTTGTGTGCTTAAATAATTCGGTATGTATGGTTCAAGTATTTGTTATTATGAGGGTTGTCTCTCTTACATTATGTTTAAAGCTTCTCTTTTTTTTTAATAAGAACAAAATCAATCGCTGCTTTTTATTCATCTTCAAATGTACTAGAATGCCACATCATAAATTACATCATTAACTTTATTTCAGATGTGCTAAAGATTCTGTCTGTTTTTTTATTAATTCATTCCACATGAGTGAAAGTCAATGACCTCAAGGAGCTGCCACTATTATATTATAATATATTATATAAGTATGAAGGAAAGTTGAGGCTTGGAGGTTAGGACGTCTGCTTGGTTTATTCCATTGACGTTAAGTGATTTCTACAGATTGTGGCTAGCAAAATTGCATATTAGAAGCCCAATTAACATTTACGTTGCCCAGGGCATTGTGTAGTAGATCGCAGCTGGTAGGGGAGTGCCACTGTTGTGAAGTACGGTTGCCATGCAGCAGGAGATATGTAACATTGATGTAAAAGACAAAACCCCCTCATCATGTGATTAGCGTCCTCGTTAATCCGTCTGCATTTATTTAAATCTCATTTAGATGTCCGAGCAATTACATTGACTTAAGTGGAATAATATTGTTATGGTTTCAAAATGGAGCGTCATCTGTACCAGCTCCTGTCTTTAAGAGGCGTGGTCACTGCGCAGTATAAAGCCACGAGATCAAAATGGAGGACATCGTTAATGAATGGCATTGGGAAATGTAGAAGAGCAACCCCTTTCAATCAAGCTCTGATTTTCAAAGTGTAAATGTTACTTGTGGATACCTGAGTGGCAAAATGTTGACATTGTTTAAAATTCAAATATGTATTTTTTATCTATAAGTAAATGCAGCGCTACCGGGTGTGGTTTAAAAGCAAAGAAATTGACTGTATTAAACATTGTTATTCTTCCCATGCAGGGCTTCACACACAATACATTCTTGTTTGTTGTTCTGAAAAATAATTTGTTGAACTGTTGAATTTTTAATGCAAACACATTAATAATGAATGCTGCTTTTGTATTATGCCTGTTTGTGCAACCTACAGATTATGTACATTAAAAAAGGGAGACAAATAAACAGGCAGGTACTCTGTGTGGTGGAAGCTACTTTTAAATGTAATTTAATGGCGGATGGATCATAGCAAAAAAGCTTATAGAAAACTTTTCCTGCTTACTTGTTTGTGTCGAGCATTGTAGACAAATGATATCTATTGTGTGTTGAAGGGACATCGCATGCAAAGATTCAGATGTGCTGCTAGCTCTAGTCTTTTCCATTGTCACTCAAACCCCCCCCTGGGATGCTGTTTGCACCATATATTTTATATAGACTGTTGTATGGTTTGCGATAACATGACACGGATTAAGGTGAACGATGTCTCTTTGTTTGTTCATGTTATAGACAGCAAGGAACATTCAGAATAATTATACAAACTGACTTGTGCACAACATGTGGGCAATCATACACCATTTCCAAATGTAATGTAAACCATATTTAGTTCATATGTAGTTGTGTCTATTTTTTGCAGATATGTTTGAGTTAATTCCGACTTTTAGTTTCCATATGTGAAAAGAAATGACAGTATGTGCATGAATTGTGTCTGCTCTCCTCCACCAATACAAACTTCTTTAAGCTACGACTTCATTTAACATGTGCAGATATTTTTGTATCATATTTTGGTTATAGAGTCATTCTTTTCCCAAATGATTGCTCATCCTCTCCTTGGTTATAGATGCGATGCACTCACTTGGCCTCGGTAATATTTCTCGGTGCTTCCACTCTTTATGATACTGACGTAGGCTGACTCTTAAATACTCTTTTATGCATGTTTTATGAGGGTTGCGATTACAGCAATTCCACTTCTGAGCCAGTTGTGTGCCAGTGATCTCAAAGGATGTATTCTCTGCTCAGACTTTACATCAGTGTGACACTTAGGGAGAGAGGAACATTTCAAAAAAGGCTGATTTCCTTTTTTTGTTTCTTTTCCTCCGATCGGATGATGTATTCTTTGGGGGGGCATAAGGACGATTTGTTTTATAGATCCATAGACTTCCTTTTTACAGAGATGATTTCACCTCATAAATTATGATTATTGGAGACCATCATTTATTCATTATTATTTTAACCACTTCGCGAAACACCACCAACAAGAAATAAGCTGTAAAATATTTTCCAACGTAATTCAAATATGATTATCAAATGATGTCTAATACATCTATTCATAATAATACTAGAAATTATTATTTAAAATGCAAAAATGACCTCCGGAAACATGAGGACAACACAGTCTTTGTTCAGGTTTACATGTCATGTTTTATATCACAGCACAGGATCAGTAAAGAACGCCATTTTTACAAAAATATATAAGATAATCCACCTTATTTCAAACAAGCTCACTATAGTTTATAATGGATTATTTCACAGTAGAAATGTTGGAACAACACTTCATTCGTCGCACGTCAAGTGTGAGGACTTAAAACTCAACTGTCTGCTTTTGAGCACCAACTGAAAGTTATTTAACGCGTTTTGATTGAATAAAAGAATCAAATATGTAGTCAAAATGAGTTGTAATAGTAAAAAGATTAATATGATAGATACTCCATTAACCCGTGTATGATTGTGTGCTGTCAGGAAAGCACTTGAATGTCGCGTTGAGAAGCAAATGGTTTCTGATGGCCATCCAGGATTCTTCCTCTTTGAAAAGCCCCGATCAAACAGGCTCTCTCTTGTCAGTGCCTGAGCGGGAGAGCTTCCCGTATGAAGGAACGATTGATTGACAGGTAGACATAGGTTGGCTTTTTAATTTCCCTGCCTCGCTTCAAATTAAACCTCTACCTGGGATAAAAGCATAGGCTATCCTCCATCAAGAACGCCCAAATCATAGGAAATGGACATTTTGATTAGCTAAGGATGAGGGATTTTCAGACTGCTGGATCTCCCAATAGTGCTGACGGTTCACATTTTTTCAAGGAGATAAAATAGTCATGAGAATTGTCTTTTTAGGGATTCTGTCAGTATTAGTCAAATAGATAAAACGCGTACGGTTTGGAGAAAAAAAGTGGAAAGCAAAGGGAAGAAGTTTTGCGATGATGACACATAGTTAAAAACATTAAAAAATAATTATAAAATGTTATATTCTTAACTAAATAATTTCATTTTAGTAATCTCTTAACCATTTTAAAGCACCAAAGGACATGCACGCACATAAACACAACTTTGAAATCAGTCAGGTGCAATTTAAGGCTTCAACTCTCCTCTAAAACATACATCGCCTAAAACAGCTGTTTGTTGTGAGGGCGCCTGTTCCTGAGACAAGACTGAATAGCCACCAGAGAGTAATAGTAAATGTGCGGCTGCTTTTATTGTGTGTTTTTTATGAGACAACATACATTAAACCCGCTGTAGCTGCAGTAAATAAAGCGTGTTGTAAAACTGTGTTCGTGAAAGAGCTTGTAAACATAAACAGCAACAATGAGGTCAACATCAGAGTAATTGTAATGCTGTATGAGCAATGAAATATAACTTAATGCTTCAGGACAAAAGGGCTCTGCAGTGTACGTGAAGTTAGCGATGATGGAAACGTGTGGTGGCTGTGGAACAATCCAAACTGTAGCTTTTTCTGTTAGCTTGTACACACAATTAAACCTGAACCGGCATTTGTTTTTATCTATTTAAACCTGACTTAAACCCCGTCCAGAAGCTTATACAGTGGTAATTGTGTCATACAGAGCAAGGCAGCAGATATTGTGGTTGTTTTCATGCTGTTTTCATAGAGAGGGCACAGCACAAATGGTGGTCAAATAGTGTGACTGCCAATAAACCCCTGGCCACTTAAAAACATTCAACTTTGGCTATGTGTATGCTCAGCCCAGTATCTTAATGGTTATATATATATATATGTATATATATTGGACACTATATATTTAGTGCCAATGCAGGTAATATTGTCTTTCTGAAGGTTGAGGTCATTTTTCAAGCTTTGTTTTGGCACACTGTCACATATTTGGAATTATCTTTTCTCCTTTCCCTATATTTAATCAAACAGTATTTGTCATGCAAAAGATCTTTGAAAGGAAGCATTTACATTTTTGGTATGAGATGTGAAGAAAAAGAAAATCTCATTGAATGTAAACTGTTTAGTGTTATTATTTCAACATTGTCCTGTATATACATTTGATTAGAGAAAGGAATTGCCTTTAGCACAATAGTCATGAGCTTTTTCACGTTTTTTTTCATGTCTAATGATAATCTGACTGATGGCACCCACAATATCAGTGGAAATGGCTCCAATTGT
The DNA here is from genome assembly GCF_902827165.1 of Trematomus bernacchii. Lineage (NCBI taxonomy): Eukaryota > Metazoa > Chordata > Actinopteri > Perciformes > Nototheniidae > Trematomus > Trematomus bernacchii. The sequence goes on along the minus strand of NW_022987564.1, from coordinate 9,985,275 downwards.
CCACATTGAATAGTTTTAGCTGTTTACATAGTACGTCAATGCCTGGAACACTTTTTTAATTATCAAAATGTTTAAATATCACAATTTTTCCAGTTTTATGATTTGTTGACACTAAGATCTTTAGGATCAAAACAAGACCCTCTCCATACATCAAGTTGTTCCCCTCATATTAATGCATATTGTAATGTACAGATGAAGCTAATAGAAGTGTATTAATTAATGTTTTAAAGCTAGAATCCACTAAGCTGTTTTAAAAGCTGCCTCAGAAAAAGTTATGCTTTTGCAATGAGATCAAGGAATTCCAACATTTGATTTGCAGCAACTTAGTTGAATGTATTCACTGAGACAGAAATGACAGCCGGCTTTCAGATTCCTTTTACTGATCACGTTTCATTATGTTTGGCAAAAGGGCCTGCGCCATTACCATGAGTAATATCATAAGTTATGAATGAGGCAAACGGCAAATGGCATAACACATCAACACTCAGGGCATCAGCGCTCATTTGGAGCTGTTTGAGTGTCACTGCACACTACATAGGCCCAGACAGCATTAGACGGAGAGCAAAATGAGCTTGACGTACACTTCTCTCCCTTCAACATGACTTCATTTCATAATGTGACGCCGGCCTCGCTGCAACCCAACTCATATCAAACTGTTACGGACCATCCGCACACAAACACATACACACTGACTCGGATAATCAGTGGAAAAGTTGACTCGGCCCCATCAGCATCAGATGTTTTGTTTCTTTCAAGCATGTTTTAAGGATTAGCACATAAAAGCAAGTGAAGGCTGTGGTCTGTCATGAGCACTGTAGGGGGATTTGTGGATCATTATATGAGCTGTACGCTACATGAGGCTTTAGGGAGAAAAAACTGGGGGCCCCCTGCCAGGGAACTTAGTCAGGGGGCTGAAAAAGTTTTGTCATTTGATGTTTTACATTTTGTCATTAGCAGCCGTCTTTAATGATTAACAGCATAGCCCTTTGGTTCACCCCTTTCTGCTCGCTTCATTTAACTGTTTCAACCTCTTCATACTGGGGCGTATTAGTTAAGAGCTCATAGTCTAAGACCGCTCAGTCAACATTAACAAGAATGCTAAACTTCCTCCTGAAAATTCCAAAATGCTGTCAAACCAAACGTATATTTGTTTTCGAGTGAATTTAAGAGCAAATGGAGTAGAGTGTGACAGCAGGGTGCTTTCAGGGCACATTTCAATATTTGACTTTTGTGCAGATACAAAAAAGACAAGTTGTTTACCAAACGGCTCATCGGATTGCTTATTGATTTGAGCTGAAGCAAATGCAGCGATAGCATGATGAAAGAAAACATCCAGCCTGATTATGGGATGACTAGTTCTCAACATCTAAGAAGATATTTAATTCATCACTCAGAAAAAGGCAGATTTTATTCTGTGGCCCCTGTTAAGAGTAACGTTGTTCTACTGTACTAAAAGGAACAACATACTTTAAAGTACTGTTTTGTATTATATTTTATTCCTTTTAACATCATGTTTGATTGAATAAAAATGTTCTAGCTAAGTCAGAAATATGCATGTACATTAAACAGCACATCCATAAATGTATGTATTATATTCTGCAGATTGTCATTGCTGCTATTGGAAACCTTAGCAATACAGTTGTTTTGTTTGGAGTTCACATGCAGGAAGATAGAAATAAGTATGTGGCATATTCAAAATATTGATATGTGGAATGCAGGCTCCTACTGTAGATGTTACTCTGTAGTTAATAGTATAAGAGCCACTCAAAGGAGATTAGCCTGAAATACATTTTATTTTTCTGACTAAAAGTACAATCATTTCACATGGGCTTCAGGGGATTATGGTGAGGTACTCGGTTCACTTCCTTCAGATGAAACATATCATTTATTTTAGAAGAAGATATAAGCTGCATTTCAGACTATAATTATTAACTAACTAGTGACCAGAGTGCTAGGCCCTCCTTGTTAAGACAGGCCCACAGTATGTCCACTTCTATGTTATAAATTGTATAAAGATGAGTCATTCAGAAAAATCAAGAGAAAAACTATTTGAATTCGTTTTTGTTATACTTCCTTTCTCAGGAATTATGATCTGAAGCAGACATGTCCCTCTGTTGCCTGGCATGGAGTCACCTGCAAAGCTTGCCAATCATTGTGAGTGGCAGTTCTCAAGTTGGAGAGTCTAATTTCTGTCTGTTTTTGATTGGTTTGTCAGCTTTCATCTGGGGAACCTATTTGGTACATTTTCTTACTCTGAAAGGACATGTCTGTCAAGATGACTGACAGCCCTCAGGCCCTGTGTGGAGAAGCAATGATTCCCAGCAGCCTGCTCTGCAACTGTAGCCTGCTGCATTGTAAATCAAACCCAGTTATACACACAATGATGAACAGGTGATTGTCCAAAGGCCATACGTGGACAGTTATTACCTCAAGTTTGAGCTTTCAGTCAATCGGTTGGTTAAGTAAACAAACGGCTCACGTCCTGACAACTCAATCATAAATAATCCAGCATTTTATGGAGTTTTATATTTTGAAATGCAGATGAGTTAACCACATGGCCATATCTTAAGTCATATATGCTGTCTCAAGTGACTGATAGAATGAGTAGGATAAATATCTTGTATAAACAGGAAACTTGCTAAATGTATGAACTAGGGCAAATTCTTCATTATTCAAATACCTCTCAAGAGAACTGTCACAATTGAAGAACTAGGTAACGGTTTTTTAAATGTGTAAAACAGTAGCGCAGACAATAATGTGTGTGATACACCACATATTCTAAATTATGTTTACTTTGAGCTGAACATCGGCATGTTTACAAACGTAATATTTCAATGATTATCAGAAATGACTATATTTGTTGCTGATGTTAATGGTTTTGTTGTTATTGCAATGAACACTTTGTACTTTATGCTTCTTTTATTATCTCCATATTATTCCTTTTCTAACCCCCTGAAAACACGTGGGCCCTATGCCCTTCCCTGTGTTGCCCCTCATGTCCGTTCCCTGTTGTACCGAGCTCAGCAAAGCTGTTCATTAGTGATCTAGCGGGATCATTAACATAGTGACACTATTGGACCTTGCTGTTAACATTAGAGCGTCCAAGGTGAACTGGTACACAGCGTTCGATTTCAATTAATATATTGCTCAACTTGGATTTGGGAATGGGATTGGAGCATGCTTCAGTGAATGAATTTACTTGGACACCTTGAGACAGATGAGGATGTCAATGCATTGAATTCTTCTTGGCAACCGTGGCCCTCAGAGCGCAGCCTGCCACTATTTGTGTAACTTTTAAACCAAGCCATTCTAAGGACCATAAACATTTTAAAGGGGTTTCCCATTGGTTTACCACATCAACACGTGTTGTGTGAGTTGCATTGTGGTAATGTAGATGCCAAGTTTTGAAATGGAAAGATATATCTTTGAATTTCCTGATTCTACTGCATCAATTGTAACCCTTTTTTAACTGTCCATCGTCAAACAATGGTAAAACAGTGCAGTGCTAAATACTTGATACAGCTCGGTTTAATCGCCATAACGTATCACAAAGTGTATAAAAAAAAAAATAATTGTAGCTTTTATATGTTAGATACTTTGTATGAGCATTAGTGCAAAAATAAAATAACGCTCTTCTTCACATTCATCCTAACCCTTTGGGGACCAAATGTTGTCTGTAGCCGGCATTTATAACTGAAAATGTGCAAAACTGCTTTCTAAATGTGTGTATAATGAACTTTTAAACAAATTAGCAATAAGAGACCTGGTCCAACAACAGCATCTTGAAGCTGTCTCAAATTTGAATATTTCAGTTGTATCTATGCAAGTATCTGAGGATGTGCCTGTCAGTTTGAACATTTCATTTCGGCTATTTTCAACATGAATGCTTCAGAAATGAGCATTTAAATGTCTGTGTAATATGCCAATGAGCTCCTTCTGGGAAAGAGTACATATTTGTGTGTATTTGTGGTCTTATCGGTGTGTGTAAGTGTGTGTGCATGTTCCACAAGCGGCAGGAGAGGACGTTCTTCTATCTGACCCGCGGCTCCACAGGGCTTTATCTCTGCCGGTGTTCCACATTATTGATAGCTGCAGTGATATTGACAGGCGATGTGCTGCTAGGAAAGGGAAAATAGGAGTTTGATATGACATATTGTGCTTCTCAGCAGGTCCCATAAATAACTCTGACACGTTTTTGTATGCATGGGAAGGCCTCTGATTCAGCCTCCCATAAAAAATAAACTTCTATTATGGAATGTATTTGTCAAGTGGTGCGGTGATGGATGGACTAGTGTTTAGCCCTTGGCAGGTGGATGGGACCCGCCACAGCAAGCAGCAGCAAAGGCTTGTGGGGAGGATTTGCTAAGCAACTGTGGGTGGGAGGTGGAGGGGTGTCTGTGCAATTATTCAGCATGAAAGGGAATCATTTCAGCACCTGCTTTCTCTTTCCCATCATGCATTATTGTGACAGGATAGTTTCATCTTGTACAGTGACAGTAGATGAGAAAGAGGACAAAAAGGACATTAAAAACCGAGTCATTGGTGCAAACAAGTTAGTGTGTGACCCTCCAACGGGGTCGGGAGATAAATCTCAGGGGTCTTGAGATTATCGATGAGATTGAATAGAATAGCATTGTCCTTTTTTGTTGACGTAGACGGTAAAAAAAAAAGCAACAACCGGCATGTCCCCTTAAGCCGTTCTTGCTTAGCTTCATTGATTCATTTGACTGCCTCGGGGCCCCGCTCGGCATCTTGGTTCATTTCATGACTTCATCCTCCACGGTCTTGAAGACATCTTGACACGATAGGAAAAACATGCACGCAGACATATATGGAAAAACAGATGCCATTAAAAACATAATTTTGCTTGTTTTGGACCAAGTTTATGTTCGAACTTCTAGTTTGGAACGTCTTGTTTGTTTCTGTGTTTTTCGCCAGTAGTACGGGACCGCCCTGACTATTTAATTGTTACTGAATTGTTGACTTTTGACACTGGGGCCTCCAACATTACTTGTGTACACTCGGAAACTGTCCTTTGAATGTCCTTATCATATAAATGGCTTTCTCCTATTATCCTCTTACATGCATAGCAATCAGATGATATAAAAATCTGCCAAATCTCGCCAGTGGGACTCCTTTTTGAGCAGTCGCCCGTAAACTTCCTGAACCAGAAAGCGTGTGATGGAGAACACTTAGACCCTCTCATCCATTTCACATTTGTTCCAATCAATTATTGAAGTAGACAGCCAATTACAAATGAGAGGATTTGAGTGCCCGGCTTTCGTTTTTCCAAAGGCTTGCATTAAACGTCTCTTGGTGGTGAATAATTGGTGCGATTAATTTACTGTTGGGCGCAAGAGGTGTTTTCATCTGTCCGTCGGAAAACGGCCCTCCCTTATATGATTTAAAGTATTAAGATCAGGGAGGGGGGGTTGGGCTCATCAGCGAGCTTTAACAGGTTGAGATGAAGTTTTAATTGTGTTTTGATCCATGCGATTACATATAGCATTCTAGTTTTTAATCTGCAATTACTCCCTTCTTTGTACTGCTAATTGGGATGGTTGAGTAGCATTGCATGCAAATGAGGACGGTTGTACAGGGGTCCAAAAAATGCATTCATCATTTAATGTATTCACACCATAAGAGATGAAATATGGACTTATTTTTTCATCTTGCTGTTTGCCATTGATTACTCCCACACTGTGTTTAATAGGATGGCCAGATTGACGGCTATAGCTATAGTTATTTGTCGGTCGGCGATGAATGACAGACCATAACGGACTGACGCTCCACGTTGATGCTTCAACTCTGGATCATTTCCAGTTTACTACTCGTAGACATTATATTTATCCAGAGTCACAAAGAAGCTCTAGGAGAGGCTGAATTTGTTTAATGTGGACTTTAAATGCAATTGTTTTAGCCCTGCCGTTTTAGTACAGGAGGTGAGTAAGTGTTTGAACAGTAAGCTCTCTAAAAAAACAACTTTGTCCTTGCTCTAAATAAAATGTCGTTCTAAAAGAGCGAGCAGGTAGAGGACAGGGACTGCTCGAGCATCAAGGGAAGCTCAGGTGCACAAGGTCAGCACCCGTTTTCTCCGGAGACTCCCTTAAGGGTAAATGTGCCTATGATGGAATAGAGTGGCAACAGAACAGACGGGACGGCTGCTGTAGGCCCGCGGCACTCCATCACTCTCCCCGTCCCACAATAGAGCTTCGTACCACCCACTCCCAGCGGACCGCCAGAGTCCACCTGCTAACTTCACAATTTAGACATTCTTGTACTTCCTGCTGTATGTTTCCAGAAACATCAAGCCAGTTCATGCAATATATTGTATGTGTATGGCCTCTTTAGGATTAGCAGGTTAATCCCAGGTTAAATGTGCAGTTGTCTTAATAGATTGTACAGTTAGGTTAAATGTATTTTTCCTTGTTTGTTGTCTTGGTATTTGTCCTTGATTTTGTAAATGGGTGCTTTGATGCAAGAAAAATGTCAGACTTGATCTGACAAAGTATTATCGTTAATCGTATCGTAAAAAATGTAGTTTGAGTTTTCAGCATTAAATAAAAAGCTTACTTTTTGCTTACTATGCAATGAAATATTAGGTTATTATTTAATATGAATTGGGGCATGTTATGGTAAAAAATGGGCAGGGTAATGTGTTCCAAACTAAAACAGTGGTTATGTATTTTGTGTGTTCTTCTCATTTTGAAACCTCGAAAAATCTAATTTGCCCCATGAGTCATTTTCAGCTAGTTACCAAAGTTTAGAGAATAATGCTGTCGCTCCTTATTTTTGGTTCAATTCCCACAGATATGATCTTTTTCCTCCCTAATGTTTCTATACCAGCTTTCAAGTAAGGCAATACAAATGCAAAACAATGGGTCTTAAAAAATACCCCTAAATGTATGACTAAAGCTTGATATTTCTGCACCTGATATAAAAGTCATAACGAAGTAATGACAAATACAACTTACTCTTCATGATTAATTGCTTATAAATCTTCCTTTTCATTTCTAACTGTCCACTACTAGAATGATGTGCTGGATAATGTAAACTCAAAGCATTTTTATATACAGTACGGACACCTCTAAGAATGCCTCTAAGATATAAAAGGTGTGCCTCTGAGTTATCCTCATGTCATTCAGGCTCACAGGTTGAAAGAATATGTAACATATGCAAGGTTTAGCATGCAGGTGTGACACCATATGTCTTCATTTGACAGATGGTTGACTCTCTGTCGGTTTCATATCATGCTAATTTGAGAATGTGGTCCCTACATGTGCACATGGACCATTGGCAAAATCAGACATCTCTTTGTATTGCACGTGTGTGTAGTAAGATCTATTTTCTTACCAGACCACGCCTCCACCCTCCACCTTCATAAGTGTTGCACACACACACACACACACACACACACACACACTACACACACACTACACACTACTACATCCACACTCGCAGGCCACTTGTTTTATTCACATCCCTGAATCCAACCTGCTAGTATTCAATCATTTTGATTAAAAGACCGATTTTGTCCTGAAACTGTGCGGGAGTTGGGAGCCCCATCAGCCAATGACATTTGAGGATTCATATATTTTCATAAACTTTTAACAATGTCAATGGGACATGTCTTCAATCTTAGCCTCACAATGGCAAAGGCACTCAATCTTCCTTTAGCTCTCGACAGAACATTTGAATATGAGCATAGGATTATTAATGTGACAGTTCAAAGGGGAGCATCATGCGGAGGGGGGGGGGGGGCTTCTGCAGGTAGCTTTAAACGGAAAGAGCATAATGTTTGCTTCTGGTTTACTATTCAGATGTGCTCTCAGCATGATTTCCTTTTTTTCCCTCATGATATAACTTGATCAGGTATACATACTTGGCATGGATTATGTCCGTTTGTTATGTTCATTCGTAACAAGCTGTGCAGTTTAGATGAGCAGATGATGCCTGCGCAAAAATAGAAATGAGAATGAATGAATGAAAAGTGAATATTGTCATTCTTTTTAGTCAACAAGTCATCATTTTGTTAAATGTTAAACTCCTGAAAAGCATGTGTGAACACAACTATAGGTCTTTAAAATGTGCTGGCTTTAACATAATTTAAAGATGTTACCAAGAAATAAAAAAGTCCATTTAATAAGTAGGGCTAAGCGATATTGAGAAAACACAAATATCACTATATTATTATATTATAACATAATTGTACTTGTATGCAGTATTTTAAACCAGGATAATACAACACTTGTGCCATATACAATATTAATAATATCCGAAGTATAGAATGCTCTGTAGACATAGTGGTCTTTCTTTACGACCGACACAAAATTCAGGTTTTCTTTCATTTGAATACAATTCATCAATCCCAACATGACGGCCATGCTTGATTGTCTGAGTTTATGGAAGTGGCTGTCGGTCAATAGTGGCATTGATCGCTGCAGTTTAAATCAGCAAGGTACTTCTTTACCTTATTACCCTCAGAATAAAAAAGAAATGCGACGAGTAGACCTTTTCCACAGCTGTAGCCTTCAACTCCCTGAAGCACAACTCTGCTCAGCCATTGTGTTCTACTTTGTATCTTATTGTTGCGTTCAGCAAGTTTCTTTATTCTCCCTCATCTGTTTGTTTCCTCGCGGACAGTCGTATACTTTCCCACCTCCTGCCTCCTATCTCCTCCCTCCTTCCTCTCTTTAGTCTTGTGTATCACAGCTTTCTTGTCATACGAATGAATTGAATTTGTCCCCTTCAGTGCAAACAACAATAGACAGAGTGGGGACCTTACAGGGAAACAAATCTCCAGCTCCTGTCCCTGTTGGGGATTAGATACAGTATGTGTGTTTGTGCACGTGTATTGCTGATGAGGCTGAGGGGGCAGATGAGGAACAGGCCTATGCCAAAGAGCTACCCAGGGTCATTTATTAACATGTCATCCTCACGGTGTCTGTTGAACCAGCGAGAGATGCAGACAAATGGTGTTAATAATAATAAGTAGCCCTGTGGTGAGACTAGGAGGTCTGCTCTCTGTCCGTGCTGGGCACCTGATGCTTATTATGAAAATAAAAAGGGTGATAAGTTAATGTCTGCAGTATATGTAGCAATGCAAAGGCCTTCACACTCCACATTGGGATTGTACGTGCTTTAAATAGATGCTTCTCCCCCTCTTTTTCTATTATGTATTTTTTCCTCTGCCTTCAGGCTTTTGTACCAGGACAGTCTGCCGGTGAATTCCCAGCAGTTTAGTGCCTCTGAAAGTCCTTCTTGCTCTATATAAATTAGTTGTGTCAAAGGCTTAAATTAAAGGGACACACAACTTATAAGGATAGACTTGCTGACAAGAGCCTAAAATGTCAATGATCCATGACCAGACACTCCATCACCTTGACTAACCGGCACACTGATGGTTACGTGAACACATTCAAGGACACCTTATATCCTCACTGTACAGGGTGAACCATGCATCATCCCACTTGGGCCCATGATTTTTGTTTCTATCCGTCACGCACACTAACCCTTCCTTTCCAACTGTGACCCTAAAAAGTGCTTTAGCTTATTGTTGGTTGTTCTCGCGCTATCCTAAGTATTTTCGGTTGAGATCACTACAAGGCAACGTAGTATATTAGTTATTGTATGTATCATATACATTCATTATTATTTTTCTCTATTCTTTCTCAAACTCATAAACAATGCAATACTTTGAGATTGTCTTGTGTTTAATAGATCCCTACTGATGCATTTACATGTAGACATGGCCGTGTTAATCAGTTTGTCACACTATATCAGATTGGTGTATATAAAGTGGCCAGTATGTAAGACATTGATAAAGGAAATGGCAAAAATGTATTTATTTGAGTTCATTTCTAGGTAACTTTAGACATTAGTTTTATCATTTCTTTTTGTCTTTTAAACTGAAAAATCTACTTTTTATAGCTAAACAAATATCAGCTTATATATATTGGCATTGGCCTAAAAGCAAAGCAGTATCAGCCCCGCTCTACTGTATACCCGTCCAGGGTACTTTACATTTTGCTGATGCTTTTATGAAAGTAGTGCAAGAATTGTAGCTCAGCACCTTGTAGCTGTTTCCAGAAGCAACTATGTTGTCGACACGAAACTCATGCAGACTTGAGGAGGGGTATCTTGGTGTAAAGAAAAGTTGATTTGCTATTTTTCCGTAACTTTCCTCTATGATATACATTTACGTACAGCATTACATTATAAGTAAGTTGTAAAGAAAGCAGAAATTGTGCAGGGCTCCAAAACACTGGTACCTACACATATAAAGACAATTTGCAGTAGATGCATTTATGTTTGTGAAATCAGATGAATTCCAGCAAAAAGACACAATGTTTTAGTCTGCATGTTTATATTAATTGTATAAAATGTAAATGAACCACTGTGGGGGTCTGTTAGTTGTAATCACCACGAGCATAAAAGAGCCAAAGAGTGAACAGAATAAGTTGATTAATGAAAGAAAGAGAAAAATATGAAACTCAGTATGCCCAAGCTTCATGGAAATATATATAACAATTTTTTAAATATGTGACTTGGTTTCAATGGTATTCAGAACGTGAAGCATTCACTGGAGTCAGTCGTTTTCATGCAGCATTCATAATGGTATCATACAAAAGCATTTTGTAAAGGGGACAAGCTCAAACCTAATCTCACATAATGGCGCCATTGACAACATTGTAATTCAACCTTAGTACATGACCAGTGGAGGTCTGTTGCAGCCATTCAGACCACAAGAATATGCCTTTTATAACCACATTTAATTAATTGCAGAGGAAGGGAAGACACAAAGACAAAATGGCTCGGCTTTAATTGGCTTGACCGAACATTTTCATTACACAGAGGGTATATCTCTCCGACAGTTTCAAAGACCAAACTTGGGTCTTTTCAGGAATTATTGAGCTTTATGGGAGCCAGGGTGATTTGTACCCATTTTATGCATGAAATAAATGGAGAAATACAAGGTCTTTCACTGCAAAGGTTTGCAATAATGTAAGGTAAATTAAGACTTTTCATTTTGCTCTTTTATACTGCATATTGTTAATAAAAGTACATTTTTTTTCAGCAAATTACATTTTGAAGTTTACATTATACTATAGTAGTAAATCTGCCATAACAGTTTTTGAATGGGCCCTGTATATGTGCATTATGATACAGTGCTGTAAAAATGTAATGGATACTGTTTAATTTACACACCATAAGACGTGCTAATGTAAGTTTACTGCCGTCATTTATATATTATCAACATAATTCACCAATGTCAATTGCCATCACTTTATCATATTAAAGGCAGGCTGGATATGAAGGTATGGGCTGCTGCCTTCATGCACTGTTTTGTCTCTGTGCATTTGCTCTAAGCTTTATCAGATATCCGTTTAATTTATTTAGTAACGGAGCCTGGTGAATCTGCATTTCCGGAGGCATCTTGAGTGAATTTAGCATTCCATTAGCTGCTACATTTTACAGCTGTCATTCAGATTTACCTGTGGTTGTGAGCAAATATGCCACACTGCTATTGTAAGCCTTATCCTAGAGCAATAAACTGTATGTTCATGCAAATTCAGAGGCGTTCAATGGTGATTATGATAAGTGCGGTAATCTCCTTATCTCATCACAGTTTCTTTGGTTACTGAAATGTGCTATGAAATGCAGCTATACTCAGAGAAATTGAGCAAAACTGCAACTAATGCCACAGTCTTTCCCCCTTATGTTACCCCTACAGCATTGTGCTGATGGTGTGGAACTACCCCAACTACATCAATCACAAAGTTTGAATCTGCTAAAAGTGCAGTTACCGGTGCAGTTATTTTATAGCAGATGCAGAAGAAATGTGTAAGCCTTGTTTCACACTTGTTTTACCAGCTGGCAGTCGTAGATATTTCCATGCGGCCTCAATGATGATGGATATTTGCACGCTCTCCTGCCGCTTTCTACAGGTCAAAGGAATCCTTTGTGAAGGGTTGGTCGGACTTATATTGCACGATTAAGGCTACAATGGCAAATCTGCCCGGCAACATCTAACAGGACGATAATCAACATCAATATTTCATAGCTTTCAGTCAAAAACGTCATACTTAATAGCCTGTCGGTCAAAGCTAATTACACGGTGAAGTAACACAGACCTGCTGTTGCAACAATAGCCAATGATACATTCTGTTATTTGCTAGTAAGGCACTCTGTGACCTCTGTGACCTCGCAATAAATCACACATTTCCTTCAATATATGAACAGATATCTGTTGTATCATCTGTGCAAGGACATTGGCTACAATAGCAGCAGAGTGGCAGACACAATAAATATGTTTTAAGGACTCAACATGTCATCTGTAAATACCCATAAATGCCATTACCTCACTTCATAGCATGTAGCCATAAACAAGTGATGAATAGAGTCTTCCAGTGCATCAGTACAACAGGTTTCTAAAAGCCCATTGATTTTGGATTTGAGAGTGTGTGTTAACGTTGAGCACTTACAGCAACTTGCTGACAGTACAGCAAACACTCCCACAAAAGCTATTAGCGCCGTGTTAATGCGTTCAACGCCTTTTCACATAAGCCAAGGTCACATATTCTTCTCCGCTCTGTCACGTGTCACAAACAGTCTGAGGTTATATAAATGGAAACATGCCGAGATGGAGGAAAAAAACAGTAAAGTTGTGTGGTTAATTATGCCACATAATTCAATTTTGATTAATAATTAATGTCTCCTTTCCTAACTAAATATCTATAATTAATCAACAAGTCATAGCAAGAGAGTAGGCTAATTGGTTTGAAAACACAAACCTGAATACTTAATTCGTAGAGGAGGTTGACATCGCTAATTGCGGGAGTAATCAAAGCTCCACCCTTTGGGATTTGACGAAGAGATTGGTAAATGGGGGTTAGCGTGATCCTTCATAGCATTATCATGACAGCTCCATTTATAACTGGATGAATATCACCAATGACATGAACAGTAAATGGCAAAAGGCTTGCTGCATTAGGCTGTCTGAATGATAAACTCCACTGATTGAATCGTTCCAGGAGTTTCACTTAAGACTAACTTGTAACTGTTTTACTGGAGTCTCTCAGGCAACATGCAATCAATGTAATGTCTGTTAGCCTGTGAATACCTGTGTGTGTTTCTGGTACTGGATGAGCAGACAGAGGGCTGAGAGATTGAGTGAGAGAGAGGGTTAGTTTGTTAGGGAAAGTCCTGTATTGGAGGACAAACCAAGAAACGACTGGTAGTGTTCTCTGTTATTGAAACTGTCGACTAATCCCATGAAAACCTAAAAGTACTAAGAACTTATCGCATTAACAAGTATTGCCTATTTCGCCAAGGATGTGTTTAGCTTAGTTTTTCTTTCGTGATAGGACACTCAAGAAGAAGAAAGTAGTAATAACAACAACCAAAAAGCACTTAAGATTTAAAGAAATTACATTACAAATAAATAACTAACACAGAACACATTAGATCTTTTGATAAAGAAAAAACTAAATAAATATATTCGTATTCAATATCATATCAAGACTTATCAAAGGATAAGGTGTCTTCATTTAAACACTAAAACACAACACCAATACACCTTTTAATAATGTATTGTGGTGAAACAATACCTTTTACATGTGGCTTGAAAAGTTGGCACGAGTAACATATTGTATAATATCTTGTTAATACACAGGCATTGTAGTTATGTCCAACAAGTGTCTGTGCTTTTTCTGGGCCGTCCCAAAGTTTCCATCCTGAACGTCTTTACGACCGATTGAGACAAGATTAGTTTTCAGCTCGGTGTACCTGTTAACACATGACTTCTGTTAATGGCTCATTTGCACTGGATAAGTGTCTCCCACATTTCCGAGATGGGAGTGTCATACTCCATTTATGCATTGTCATCATACTAAAAGTCTACCATCCGTTACACATAACCTCCGATAGGGACCCATTTGAGAGGTAACATGAGTGCAAACAAAGGAAGTCACAGCTGTGAGAACAGGGTTCAGGCCGTGGGTGTGATCTCAGTTTGAGGTGAAAGCTGCGTTCAAGTGCAGCCTGACCTGACAGATTACAAGTCAGAAGTTTTGGAAAGAAATGAGCAGGAGCTTGCCAACAATCCCAGGAATGCCATTTTGTTTTGAACTGAAAATAAGGCTCAATTTCTATGTTGTTGCACACAGTCAAAAAAGTACTTGATTACTCTTTCTAATAATGCCTCAAGTTTTTTACCATTTCATTACAGGCCATGTTGACCTTGACGTGGCATTCTTTCTTCATTCACTTATTTTTGTGTCAATTTCTACTTTAATTGGACATCTATTTTTGTCACCACAAAAGATTTATTTCCAGCATGCAGGTGAGAGTGCACTTGACTGAAATTAGAATACCCTTTGTCCATGACATGGGCACATCCGTGGAGGGCTGCAACCTTGGAGGTGTGTTCCCTGCTGAAGGGGAAGCTGTTTGTGTGTGTTGGAAGTAGTAGTAATAGTATAGGTATAGAGAGAAAAAAATACGGTGAGAGGAAGTCAAAGTGGGGCTATTTTCTGGGGACACTCCACCGATACGTCCCAATTGGACTGAATTCACAGTTAGGGTGTTTAATCAGCTTAAAAGTGTCACATTCTCTAACTGGCAAGGGAAACAGATCATGTGTAATGTGATTTAGTAATTGTTTAAGAGTACCATGATAGTCATTTACTTTAATGCTGCTGCTGTTGATGAAAATGTAGCTTGTTTTGGTCGGCATTAGAACATAGATACTTCTATTATTCCCACCTGGGAACATTGTCACCAAAATTATTCTGCCTCAGAAATACCTTTATATTGATTCCAACACTACTGACCTTTTTAAGCAGATCTGGTACAAACTAGATTACCCATGGCCTCTAGCTGCAAGTCAGTGTTGTTGTAAAATTGGTTTGGGATGCAGGAAACTCACTAATGACAGGTCCAGAGGTCGCACCATATTTTGTCTGTGATAATGTTAAATTATGAACAACAAATCTGTAGTAACATCATCAGGAAGAGCTAGTTAATAGTAGCTGTTAGCTGTTAGCAGCTAGTGGGCAGCAAAGTCCTGCTAGCACAAGGTTTTATTGAGTTACAGTTTGATGTGTTCAGGCTCTATTCAGTAAATATGACTATTAGTCACTATTACTTAGTAAGTACGTTATAACATTATCATGTTATTTTGTTTAACATCTTGTACAATTTAGTTTTTGTAGAGAAACTTAAATAAATACAGCTGAAGTAGTATGAAAAAGATATTCAACAGGGAAATATGACTTGTAACTTTATAACAAAAACCCACAAAGAAACACATTCTCTAAAAATGTGTATTTCCTTTTCTCGTCAGCTATTTTATTCTGCCTATCATTCCTAAATTTGAGTACAGTCCGGAGCGCCACATGAGGGTTACGGGGCTAATTACGGTAATTGATTGTAAGTGTTGTTTGACAGCTCCCCTGATGCTGGTGAACAAGTGTGACGTGGGCACTTAGAGGCCTGCTCACCAGCAGCCGCGGATTGATCCGTCTGATCGATAGCTGGGTCTGTGCACAGAGACCACGTCTGAGAGGGTTCACGTGCGGTGCTAATGGTGAGCGGCGTGTGTGGTTTTCCTGCTGTGTAATTATTCTCCAAGCTTAAGGCTTTGGCAGCTAGTAAACCTCTGCTTGGTGTCTTTTTGTATTTCTAACAGCTAGGAAATGACATGTGTGCCCTTTATGGAGGCACAATTCACATAAGGGATACAACAAGGAACAGGCTGGTATTCCGCTTAGAAATTGGTTTTATTAATGCAACTTAACTCAGTCGTGTGCTTTCTGCTATGTTGTTTACAACCTGTAACCTTCCATCAGAGCTGAGAAAGGGATTTATAAGGGGACAGTGAAAGACCACGGTATTACAATGGAATGTAACATGGCCGTAGAGCAACCATTAATCTCCCTCTCTGGCCCTTTCCCCCCCTCAAATACTTTTTTCTATTTGACCATTTCCCATCCACTGCCAACTTCAGGAGCCTCAGATTAGAAACCAAAAAAATCAGCCTTCGTCACAGCTGAGGCTCACGCTTGGCGAGTTGGCAGGCTTCTGTGTTGGGCATCGTTCGAATGTGTCCGGTCTGATATTTCCCCTCTATCTCCCATGACCTGATAATGTGAACCCTCTAATGAAGCTATTGTGTGCCTGTCCGAAGCCATTGTCTTCCGGAGGGAACTTTCCTTTCTCTCTCCGACATGCGCCGCGCTCTGTGATGAGCGCACCTGTAATGGCCAAATCTCTCTGTCTCCTGTCTCCGTTCGCTTTTCTTTCTCTTTCTCTGCCTTATCATTATTCTCATTTTTGGTCAGTTTCCCACTATCTACATAGGCAATTTATTTTTCTCTTTTTTTACTCACCCCGTTTACCTTTTCTGATGGAAAGTGTACCAATGAGGTGTTTGATGCAATAATCCGAGTCCAAGGAATATAATTCAGAACCTGACAAAAAAGATAATGGAAGAAATATTTGTAAAGTTATTATTAGAGGTATATAATAAGTTCAGGATTCTAGTTGACAGTCGATATGCAAACAATATAATGTGAAGATTAGATGTTAGAAAAACACAGTGGAGATCCTGACCAATGAGACATTAAAGCTTGGCTTCCTGTGTCAAAGAAACTTATTAAGATGTATAAGTGGCCCAGTGATGTTTAAGTGACATTGTACGAGTTGTAAATTCTACATATTGACCATATATGTTTGTGTTAATATAATCTATTGATGTAGATGAGCAGCTAGCGTTGCCTGTCCATGGCAGAATGTTGATTTGAGTTATTTCTGTAAGTTTACCCAACAACCAATACAGCTTCATATGTTGAATTACATAGTGAAAGATTTAACAATATTATACTGAACCTATATTGACAGCATTCAAATATTTAGATAAGTCTGAAATGTAGGCTTCGATTATCACATATTAGAAGACTGGTTCTGATGAACTCTGAGTGGTAGTTAGAAAAGGTCATAATTCATCCCTAAATCCTTAATGCTTCCAGCTTTACAATACATTGAAATAATTCGATTTTGGATTAAATGTCTTTTTGTGCTCTTGCTGCTTTCACTGACAAGCATTCTTTAAATTGACTCTGCTGTTATTGACCACAGAGGTATGCTCAAATTCATCAAACACTGTAATGACACCAAAGCCAGTGTGAGTCAGCGTTTGTTGACGCTGTTATTTTGTATGTTTTGTGTGAGCGTGGCTTATTGTGCTCTGAACTCGATGAAGAAAGACAACAAGTGAAACTGATTTACATTCACACCTGTCACAGATTGAACTGACTGGTGTTTAAGTGTCATATTCCACTTCATTCCCCCTGACAAAGGAAGAGATTTGTTTTTTCTTTACCCTATGAAAAAATAAACTGTGGGAGCGTAGATGCGTATGTGACTTCCTTCTTACATTTCTCATTTCCTTATGTAAACAGTGTTGAGTTAGAGGATAACACTTTAGGTGGATGCGCGAGTACATTTTTCTTTCATGCCAAGATTTCCTGAAACTCATACCCAGAGTGACACACACACACACACACACACACACACACACACACACACACACACACACACACACACACACACACACACACACACACACCCCCCGTGCGCTCGCAGACAGTGAGAGCCGAGCACCGAGGACACCTTTGATGAAGCGAGCTAAAGAGCCTTTGATGTTGTGCGAGTGTATGAGGCTGATTCCAGATGCTTTGTGCTCTTCAAGGCCGTCCTCTTACGGCCTCTCCCACCAAATTAGAAATGGCACCTGTACACCTCTCTTATTCTTAAACAATCACTTACTGTTTTCCTCTTGTTTGTCTACAACAAATCATGTTTGTTTCATTATGTTCCTCTCACTGAGGGGGGTGTAGAGAAGTGAGAATTGCCAAAGAGAGAAGTATTTACGTGAGTATTGGGAAAAAAACAAATGCACTGCAAAGTCCTATATAACTAATGTGTTAAATTACACACAATTATTACCCAGTTAGTTAAGGGAACACATTTAACTGAAAACAATGGCAGTATGTCTGCTTACCCCATATCCTATGTTATAAAGCAGACACATAACTTGTGATGTATTATTTGCACCGGTACAATAATAGTTCTGATCCTTTACTTAAAGGTCCCATGTCATGCTTTTCCGTTTATTACCCGTCCCCTTTTTATGGGTTTTTATGCATGTAAACGGTCTGCAGAGTCAAAAACCCTCAAAGTACACCCTGGAGGGAGTAAAACTCTAACACAGAAAAGACCTCCCCAAAACGCCTCGTTGGAGATTTATCATTTTCTTCCTGGGTACTGTGACGTGGGGATACACAGAGGCCACACCCTCTGCCAGCCTTTCACGAAACAAAGCTTCACAAACCATTCAGCGATTCATGCCGGATATGTACAGCGTAGGGCACTGAAGAATGATGCTGTTCCTACTTTGTTTGGACCAGCGGGAGATTCGGGTACACAACCTGTAAGTATTCATTGTTGTTTGTGTATTTATGATGTTTAAAACAAACAAGGTATCTACCACGACTGTTTAAATGGGTAAACGTTTTTCGGGCTACTAAGTTGGGATCGCGGAGAAATGCTCTCCGCAGACCCATGCTCACAGCGTTATAAACCTTTTTCTTACTCAATATCAAGCCACACTTATTGTTTTTACTTCGGCTGTGAGTGTTTGTGTGTGCTCAGGATGAGTTTCGCTTGTTCTCGCTGTATCGCCGAGAGGCTCGTTGCTGTGATCTGCTGCGAGGAGCGGAGCAGATCGCAGCAACGAGCCTCTCAACGTCCCGACCAATCAGAGCACACTGGTCTCACAGGGAGGGGGCAGGAGCTCCAACAAGCCGTTTAGGACGGAGTGAATACCGGTGAATACACATACTTTACAGAGATGCTGTATGAGAAACCAATGTGAGTTTGGAAAATTGCACAGTATAAATCTATTCTAGTATACCTCAACAATGGAATTATGATCAGTAGAAATGGCCATGACATGGGCCCTTTAAGATAAATGAATAACATGTTAAAATACTCTATTAAAAGGTAAAGTCTTGAATTTTAACTTTTACATAATAGAGCTTTTAGAAAATGTACTTGAGGTCAATTCAAAGTATTACATAGTTTTCTTAGAATTTAAACATTGATGCATCATTTTGCAGCTGATACATTGGCAGTTCATTGGTTGAGTTCATTGGAGGTATATGGAATGGCCAATAAGTCACAAATAAGTATAGAAATGATAAAGATAAGTTTATGGGAATTTACGTAGCAATTTTGTTTTAATTTGTCAAATGGCGTGCTCAGTACATACATTTACACATAAATTATTTAATAACCACATTTTATTCTTTATCAGCATTGTTAAAAAACAAAATCAATATTAGCCTCAAATCTGGTTCCAGTCAGCTCTACTACTATTTATAGTGTTGGGGGTTTCTGCAAATGCATTATTGATCATGTTTTGAACGCACTACCAAATAAATGTAGTGGAATAAACAGCACAGAATTGTTGCCTAAGATTTACTTGTGTAAAGCCTGGTGACTTGTCAGTGACTAGTGTGTTTGTTCCATCTTTAGCACTGATATGTATTCATAAATATAAGCCTTTAACAAGTTGTTCTGTGTTACTTTCTCTGTTGTTTACTGCCATAAAGCTGCACAGCAGTACAACAAAGTGCACACCAGTGTTGGAGCGTTTTATATTTTCCAGGTGTGCCTGTGTATGATGAAGCCACTACAGAAGCCTCATACTATCAGGAAACAGCTGTCCAGCTCTAATCTTTTTATGAGCGATATGCTGTTTTTAATGAAAGCCCTCGCAGCTCTCCACAATCAGCTAGCCATATCAGAGCTTATATTTCATCCTGCTATTGTGATGTCATCACCGGGCGCAGGCATAATACATAATTCCCTGTGTTATGACAAACTGTGGCCCCGGGCCAGAGAGGTATATGAACGCTTTTGGGCCCATGTCAAGTCCATGCCATTTGTGCTGGAATAATCGCTCGGGGCTTGTTGGTGGATCATCTGAAATAAGGGCTGGCATCGAACAAATAGGTCAGGGCCATTTGAATAAAAAGTGGAGAAGTCAAATGAATGGCTTTACAGCAGCTCAGATGCCTGTAAACTACCTCACTCTTCCTCTCTTTCTCACTCCTTCCCATCACATCCAACACACACACATGCACATGCATTACTTCTCTATAGAGTAGTAGCAGAAAAGCAAAATTATGATAAGAACAGTGATTTGTTTCCTATTAGTTTTCAACTGGTACTGGTTAAAAATAATGTTAAGCACACCAAACATATTTGTGTTTTTTGATTGATGGATAATGAGAACTAAACCAACTACTGTAGCCTTAGCAAGTCATGTAAAGCTGTTTCAGAGGTGTAGGAAGGCAAGTAACAGAAAATATAATGCTCCGGGATTGCTGCCAAAGAATCTCTGTGTATTTAAATGATAAGGCTGGAAATATTATTTTTTTTTTAATTCTCTATAAAATCCATGAAAAGACCAAATCCCACAAATAATTGGTTATTAAAACTATAATAAGTATTTTCTGTTTAGCCAAAATTGTATTTAGATTATTTTTTACCAGTTGGACGTTTGTTGTTGTCCAAAAAGGATTTAAAACACATTTATGAGCCATCCAATTGCACAGGCTGACCATCATCCATTACCTTGAACATGAATCCATATAATGCTATTTGAGTTAATGCTACATATATTGTACTGAAGCTGTTGATACACCACTAACTAGCACAACAAATATTTAATAGCTAAAGAAAATTAAAAACAACTGCACTATTTCGACCATTGTTAATGTTTGCTAAAACTAAGGAGCTTTAGAAACATGTCTGAGCATTATTTTATGTTCGAATGAGTCAACTTATTTATGACGTATTTTTATGAGATGTGCATCATCAGTAATATAAGACAACGTGGGCTTTGGAGTGCTACTGCAAAGGAAGGGAATTATGCATTTGGATTAGCAGGAATCCAACAGGACAGGGAGCGTAATAAAGATGAACGCATACCTAACTTAAATAAATGCAGGACTGAAAGACTAATGTCGTCGTGGTAAATCCTACACCACCTGTATTGAGTGTTTTAAAATGTGATCATAAAGGCGGGCGGATGGTGGCTCCAGAGACGCAGGGTTGTTGTTTCAGTACGCCGGCCCCCAACCTCCACTCTCCCAGCCCCAAAAATCTTTATCTGCTACATGATGCATGAAAGCACACTGTCTTCTCATACAACTTTACATGACCCCTGACCCCATCTGCACAGATGCAATATGACCTAGCTGCCACCATCCATTTTGGCCTGTGGAGTATATTCAATGAATTTTTATTATCCTGCATGTGTATGTCACTCGGTTTGCCTCTTTCTTTTGATCTTCATCGCCACCAATATGTCTTGGAAATACATCACTTGGCGCTCGAGGAGTAAGATGTTGAGAGAGATCTTATGGTCTACTGTAACATAATGTCTTTGTAGTTGAAGTCCACAAGTCTGTAGTAATCTGCAGAATACATACTGGGTGTGTGTGTTTGTTTGCTGTTTACTATAAATGGCAATTTCAACAGGATTGCGACTGATTTCCAACCACGCTTTCCTGGCAAACTGTAGAGTGTTGGTGAATATTTGAATTACTATCTTTTTTTAAATGTTGGCATTCAGTTGAAATGCTGGCATTGTCACTTGCATGTGTTCAAATGTGTTCATTCCAAATATTTCAGCCTATTCTGCTGTTTTTTTCTGCACATAATCAGGGTAATTCTTAATCACCAAATGCTATTTGACCAATTTGTGTTCTGTACCAGAATGTGGCTTCAATAGAGATATTTGTTCTTGAAATATGAAGGTTTCTATGGACTGTCTGCACTACAGAGAGACGCCTGTGTGTTCATCTGCCTTATTCAGTGTCTTTTTTTGTTTCCCCCAGGAGCCTCTCAAATTGTCAGAGCCAGGCAACAGCTATATGTTCCCCAGAGGGAGCCCAAATATCCAGGGAATCAAGCGTCATTTAGCCTGTAAGAGCCTTTTCTTTCCTCGACACTCTGCATTGCCTTTTATTTCCCCCTCTCTTCTTCTCTCTCTATCCTCTCAACAGTGCAAACATTCAATCTTTGATTTCACATTAGGTGGTCTCATTCCTTTTGCCTCGCCTTCCAGCCCATCTTATTGATCAGTTTTTAATCTTTGTGTGTCTTTTTGGACAATAATGCATCACGGAATACAGGGAACACCTATAGCTAATGATTTATTTTATAAATGATGAGGATACAGGTATAGATTTTTTTTTTTATTCATCTTTAAGGATATGCCTTGTAAAAAAAAAAGATAATCTTGACATCAAGCTTGATCTTTTTATTATTTGTTTCCTGTACAAAGTTGATTGCATCTAAAATCATAGTTTTGGTGAATTCCTTAAAGAGTTCCGAAGTAAACCCATTTTGGATTCGTAGTATATATTGTAAAACTTACAGTAAAGTTGATGGAGCATTATTTGTTTTACAAATACAGAATGAAACATCAAGACCACCTGTTCCAACATTTAATGCACTTTTATTATCAGAAAAATATCATATACAGTTAACCAGGGGAAGAAAACTCCTAATGAACAGCACACAGTGAAAGCATCATGTCTTATCCATTTGCATTTATGATTCAAGCATGGTCTTCCTTTACAATCCAAGGCCATTATGTTTTGGGAGGGAAACCATTTATATCTCCACCTCCCTGTTGGGCCACACACAATTACATTGTTTAACTGTCAGAGATGACAGGGATAAAACAGGGATAGGGACATACTGCTGTAGCATGGAGATGTGTGTATGTGTGTGTGATGTCTTTGTAAGTGCAGTGTATGAACCTTTACGACTGCACTTATAGTGACTACGTATTACGCTGTGTTTTAACAGATCAGTTGTAATGCAACATTTTAGAAAATGTGTACAAGGTTAGTGAAGGTTTTATCATATACAGTTACTAGATGGCACTGTGTGCAAAAAGGGTGACGCGAGTGAAACTTGCAGAAGTTATCAATAAATGTATAGCAGATGCCAGACCTTTTTCACCTGTCACAGTTGCATGCATTCTATGACATCAAAATATTCAGATGATGTGCCAATGTTTTTGGATGAGGATCTGGAGAAACAGTTCTCTGTGGTGAAGTAAAATAAAGTAGTTTTTTTTCCAAAGATTCTTCAGGGTTTTAGCATTACCTAAACTCCTAAAGATTTAAATAATGTAATGCGGTAGAATATACATATAAGAACCAATTGGTTTGCTTTAAAGCAACACAGGCTGGAATTGAGTTACATTTGTATCAAGATATCCAAATGTGATTGGTGGTAGTGATTGGTATCCATTGAAGCTAAGCTATCAAGGGCAATTTGTTTCTCAGAGTATAATATAATGCAAAATAAAACCCATGTACGTCTTGTTAGAATTTTGATATAAATGATTATGTAACACATGTCTACATGCCGCTCATGTAAGTGTGTGTGAGAGAGAGAGAGGGAGAGGGAGAGGGAGAGGAGCAACAGCTGTCAGGATGTGATGACTCAATTTCTTGACAAGCCTGACACTGAGCAGCCATTTGGAAACTGAGGGAGATTCGGGATGATGAGGAACTGCCACTGCCTATTCATTCAACCTTTAATAACACAACTACATTGTCTTGTTAAAGAAACAGCTCACAAAGGAAAACAAATATCCAAGTATCCATAAAAGCTTCTCAAACATCCCACTGAAGTACGATGCACACTAACATTGCTGGTGTTTGGTTAAGGCTGAACATTTTTCACTACACATTTACACAGCCAGTTGAACATCTGCAGCTTCTCTTTAAAGGGGCCTCTTATGCTCATTTTCAGGTTCATATTTGTATTGTGTGCCTCCACTGTGACATGTTTTATTTTCTCATACTGCCTGTGCTGCAGCACCTCTTTTCACCCTCTGTCTGAAACCAGAGCCCAGTCTGCTCTGATTGGTTAGCTGGACGGCTCTATTATGATTGGTCAACCACTTAGAGATGTCCTGCTTCTTTGCCTATCACGTGCAATGTGTTGGAGTGGTAGCCAATATAAGCGCAAATGTTATGTAGTGATGTCACTGTGTTACGGAAGTAAACAAAGGAGTCCAATGGAGGTGTTAGAGGCGGGGAGAAACTCCCTCTGGAGGGAACTTTAGGATGTTATCCTTTAGACCATTTACTTGTACAAAAACCAATATAAACACACCACAGGAAAGGGAAAACTCCAAAAAGCATAACGAGCCCCCTTTAACAACATCTTATTCGTTATCAATAATGATGTACTGTATCCACTAGTCTTGTATTTACAGTACTCACAGAGGAATCCATTAGAAAACTAAGACTTTGGATTGGATTTGATATATTATGTGTAATTTCTTGCTTTCCATCACCTAAGTTTCTAAGCATGGTTGAATTCTGCCTCTGTTGGATATACTCTAGTCTACAATATCTCTGTTCTTCTTCTTGGCAAGTTATAAATGGGAATTAGAAATCCCCGTTTCAAATAGGAAAGGAAAGATCGGCAAAGGAAACATTGTGTAACTTTATGTACAGTATGTGAATGTACTGCACGCCTCCAGAGATCTGATTCAAGGTCGCTCAGTGGACATACCAGTGTCCTCTCCAGCTTATCTTCACTCAATCACTGTATCACATCTGACAGAGAGAAAAAAGCAACATTCTATGTACAGTACAACACACACTCACACACACATACTAATCTATTCCCTATGAGATAAAGATAACCCCAGAAACCACAGGTAACACACAAACAAATCACGAGAAGTTCACTTTATCAGCAGCCAAAGGAGACCTGGCAACCTGTCTCCTCGCTATTGTTAATCGTTCTTTCTCTCTCTCTCTCTCTCTCTCTCCAGCCTCCATCTGTCTTTCCCCCTTTTCTTACTCCCATGATCTCTCTCCCTCTCTCTCTTTCCTTCCCTCGCACTCTCTCTATCCCTCTCAGTCGTTCCTTGAAGCCCGCAATTTAATAACATCAAGTGCTGTCAGAGGAGGCATTGAAAAATGGCTTCTATAAAACATAACGGCCTTAATCAGAGTGCGCCGAGGATTCTCCCTGCTGCCTCCGATCCCCCCCCCCCCCCCCCCCCCTCTTCCTATAGCACACCCCCCCCCCCCTCCCCAATCCCCGCCTCTAATGAATTAATGTTGAAATATGCAGGGGCTCAGTAGTCATTAGATGTGCGCTGTGAGACGTGATTTAAGATGGCTGCCTTTATGTGTCTGCCAAGCAAGATGGAGCGGGACGGGCCCGGCTGGACAGTGATTGTCTTGGCTGACTGAGTCAAAAGGGCTTTAAGACCACTCTTTGGGGAGGTTGATGTGTTACCATGAAGGGATTTCTAACAGAGTGTTGTTGGTCGGTGCTTTTGTTTGTGTTTTTAGTAGGAAAAGCAGGGAAGTGTAATACATTTGAAATATGGACATGTGTTCAGTGGACACAGAGATGTGTGCTGATAAGGAGATGAACAGTATGTCTTCCTCTATTGGTGTATTGTATTATGCTTTAGCAATAGCATTTTGTGTTCATACAGTATGCCACCAAAGCCTAGGGCAAGTGGTCTGATCTGGTATTATATGGCCTTGATTGGCTTACTGAACTGGAGGCTCCTGATGAAAATAAATCAACATTTCTAAAAGGGTTTCTGTGAACTTCTTTTCATGCAACTTTCCGTACAGCTAATGGCACTTTCACTTCTACGCTCTTTCTTGTAATTTGCATCTTCATTCTGTGTGAAACCTGCATCTCTGTAGGTTCACCACAACAAGCAGCCCCTTCTACATTTGATGCATTGTTTATCATACACATGTAGGTTACAGCTTCTTCAGTTTAGTTGCTTCATATTAACAGCTGTCTGCTGACAGTAGACTGGTAGATTTGGGAAAATGGGGGGTCACCAAGCTTAGACAATTCTTTTATAAACAAAGGTATGTTCTTTGTTTAGATTTGAGCAATGGTTTGGTAAAGTTCCATCGGTTTTAATGTTGGCGAAAGTACGAATTTTAGAAAATACAGCCACGATAAACTGCAATCCTTTTTAAATATGACGACTTCTTTTTGGATTTTGCATTGTTGAGTTTTAATTGTGCTTTATAAGTCTAAAGATAAACTATATGTTAGTGTTAAATGTTTTCTTAAGGTGTCATATAATACAAAACTAGTCCACATACTGTAACTTGTACTCCTTACGGTCTCATTTTGAAATAGCATTTCCTAATCGGTATATATTCATACTGTAATATGTTCTCAAAGAGGAAACCTGAAATGTAAAGACTGTTATACATCTCACCAGCGCACTTCACAGAATTCATAAAATCCTTGATACTTCTTCAAAACCAGCCTTACCATCAAACACTCTTCAGACGGGTGTTAAAAAAAGCAACATCAAAGTAAAGATGCCCTAACTTTTCTGAACATTTTCTGACAATGTTTCATTACCGCCGGGCAGGTCTATAATCTATTTCCTTTGAGACTTCTTTCTTAAGTCGAGATCACACAATTATGAGAGCTCTCATTCTGACGGCAGGGCGGAAATTAATTAATAAATAAACACTGCATTTTTACATTCATCAACATGCGGTAAGAATAGCTCTAATTATCACAGGTGAATTAACACTTTCATTTTGGTGTCAAAAAATTAATTGTATCCCTTAACAGCTATTCCCAGGGGGAAGTTAAAGAAGAGAATGGTGAAGGTAAAAGGAGAAAAAAAAAACACAACAGTGCAGACCACCAGGAGTGCTAATTGATGCTTTCAAAGCCTTGCATCAGTGTTAACGTCTTTCCACGAGAGTGTACAGTGTCCCACAGAGAGATGCCGTGGGTAGAGCCTTGTTACAAATACTCAGATGTCAAGTCTTGATCTTCAGGACCTGGCAGGGAAGTTGTCTTCATCTCCACTTAACCAGGCACGCTGACCGAGAACAAGCTGTATTTAGAGCAGAAGCAGCATGGGGTAACTATTATGTTGAGACAAGAGTTAAATGCGTAAGTCATCGGAGCTGTCGGAGCATGCCAGCTATGACTTTTACCTTCAAACATGATGATTAGATATTTTTGTACAAGTAGATTTACCAAGTATAGCCAAGCTTTACGTAGATCCAATCCAATCCAACTTTATTTATATAGCTCATTTAAAAACAACAGAGTTGACCAAAGTGCTGTACATCAATAAATATATAAAAAAGCAGCATAAATACATTTTGACAAAACCGATAGGACAAAAATAAACTAATGTAAAAGCACGAGACAATAAAACCATACTTATAGCCACACACTGAAAACCCTCATACATGATGTAAAAACATTTTAAAACACGACAAAATAGAAAACCCCAATTTAGAAAACACAGACTGATAGATGCCAAATGCAGTCAGAAAATATTGTTTTGTGGTCCAGTATTTCTGCTATAGGTTAACACTTGCATATTGCACACCAGCTCTGCCTGGGGAGGAATAGACCTGTGGAAAATAGCCCAAAGATTATTCTACTACACTAAAGTCTTCATTCACACGTTTAGAAGGTTAACCGTCAAGTAGGGCTGTGAGTAATGATTATTTTTATCATTGATTTCTCTGTCCGTGTTTTTTCCAATGAATTGATTTATACTTAAGTTGTGAGAACATTGCAAAAGAAAAATCCCAGAGTCCAAGGTGATGTCTTATTTTATCTGACCAGCATTCCAAAAACAAAAAAACTAGTAAATTTACTTTAACATTAAATGGAGAAAGGCATGCAAATCCTCCCATTTAAGAAGCTGGGATAGCCAATGAACGGCATTTTACTTTCACTGTCTATCCACTTATCAATGTATGGAGGAAATGTTCCATCTCCTCTCTTGAGTATAGTGTGTGCTATTTTTTTATTGTCAGAAGAACAAAGAGATAAGACCACAGAACTTCTTCAATTGGTTGACTTGCCTTCCTTACAATTTTTTTTAAACATCTAAGTGTCTATGTTCTTCTGAGTGGGCCTGCCCTATCTAAGTGTCTTTACCCCTTTCCCCATTTTGTGTGTTAATGTCTGAGTGAATATCCTTGTACCTCAGATGTGACTGAATGACAGAATGAGTGGGAGTGAGTGTAGGGATCACTTCATGCATGCCTACTGTGTGCATGTGTGGTCAACCCACCTGTGAATACCACTGCATTAGCTGGGCCATTAGCACATTTAGCTGTCTGTAATGCCCGACTGTTAGTGACACGTTTGGGTCCCCCCTCCACTTAGGCCCCACATTTGATAGACAGGGCTGACATGCCAGGTGACAGTGTGTCACCATGTGGCAGTGTGCAGTGCCCCTGCTCCGGAGACCACGTGAGATGTTGTTGGTCTTCTCTCTAAAAAGAAATCAGCTGGGTTACTGGCAAATATAAAATTACAGTAACATTTCAGCACTAATAACACAAGAGTGAGACATACAGTGCAATATAAGAGTTGATGTGCTGCGATAGACTCGTTGAGGCTAATTTTAGTTCTAATATTTACAGTTTGATTCGTTGTTGGGACAACTATCTGAGCAAAAGGGTTGAAATCTCTCATCATACCACAACTATAAAATGATATTGTTGTGATCACTGTCAGATACATTTGATGAATACAAGTAACACTGATGGTAAATCCAAATCCACAGAGTAGTTTGGATTAGTAAAATTGTAATTTAGCAATGAATTATATATATTGAAATAAACAGCTTCTAACCACTCTTCATGCACATTTGTTTGGCGCAGAATCTGCTTTTTTAAAACTGTTTTCTGCCATTATTATTCATATCCCTGTCCCACTTTTGCAAAGTAGAGTAATATTAGGCCATCAATATGTTGGGGTTCGAACATATCTGAAATGGAGACTGTTATCCTTTGGCAATGTTGGTGCACACATCGTTATAATTATTGTTATAGTTCTTGGTGTGGATGGCCTTTAAAGCATTTAAAGCCAAATCATGATACACAGATGGTTATTCCTTTTTGCCACAGATGTGCATGCATAAATAACATCATAACATTTATATAGAATAGGTACCTTTTATTGTTATATGGGTTTAATTAAGCTGCCTGCTAAGTTTATAGTTCATAGTTGATGCTGACATGTGAAATATTGTCAAATGACTGTCCTTTCAGTTTTTTTCAGCAGCTAAGGAACACATGATGTTTTAGGTAAGCACATATATTTTCAAACTACTCTCCAGCTTAAACACACCAACAATGATCGTGTATAGTTGGATTGACTAAGAAGATAATAGCACTTATCTGTACAGGCTGAGGTGTGCATTGAAAAAATGCTCTCCTCCAGTGTATAAACGGCATGCTGTGGTCAGACACTGGAGTTTTACTGTCAGATTAATCCGTAAGTGTAAATCCAAATGTGGATGATGTGAAGTGCTTCTCAATCTTAGCTCAATATACTGCACACTGCCAGTTCACCATAAATGAAGCAATTTGATGAGCTAAGTTTGGACACGAGAGCCTAATGGCGGCATTAAAGAAGAGACCTGAGAGAATAAATGGCCGGACATCATTCACTTTAATCACCTGTTTCATTATTTAGTGGATGGGTGCCACCTGGTCTTACATGAAGGGTGTCAATGGGATCCGGGGTCTGAAGAGGAGTGAGACGCCCTAAAGGGAGCTGTGGCCAGACCAGATAAACCTCTTTATTTTTCACTGGAGGCAGGAACACATCCGTCTGGCTCAACGTGTGTTCGCTTTTTTGAAAGATAGGAAATAAAAGAAATGGATTATATCTGTGTTGGTCCGATTTATCTTTGAAAATGAGGTCATTTCTTTAATCTACTTCACTGGAGATTGCATCGTTATGATGAAAATCCAAAGAAACTGTGCTCACAGGGGTTGGAAGGTGCAGCAGTATTACAATCTGTTACTTTAAGTTCTGCTTTACTTTATGTGTTAGGCTGATTGAATGATTGGGGGCAGCCAGATGCAAGCTGGAGTCCTATTTGGGTCTGAATCTGGATCAGTTACTTCTTCTACATCAGCAAGATGGTTATTACTATCTTGCATTTCTGTAGAGTGCAGAGTGTATTATGAAATTGAAGAAACATCACAATGAATGTAAAAAAGCTTTGACCCTGGCTTCCTTTTAAAGATGGCCTGTTCTTTGTGAACAGTTCGTCTCACTTTGTTTAACTTGTATTTTTGAAGGACAGCACAAGTAACCTCCGCTCCATATAAAACGTTTGAATTCTGGGTAAAGGTCAGGACACAGGAAAAGTAAGCCATGCCTATAGGATGATTCACAGCCTCGCATCTCAATGCAGTCCCACCGTCCACTTTTCACAGGCGCACACCACAGAGGAGATAAGAGAGAGAATAAGCTGTCAGCAGCCTGAGTTCGCCCGTCCCCTCTATATTCTTCACATTACTACAGAGGGAACAATGTGTCTGCAGTGGCAGGTGGCCATAGTTCATAATGTGCTGATGCTGACCAAGTGTCAGTTTGATCCATGGGATAGCTGAATGGGACGGGGCTGTGGCTCCTGAATCCTTAAGCAAGCAACTGTGTGGTGCTCCTATGGGGACGGTCGGAGACATGATACAGATGAGACCGGCAACTATCTGCCTAATGGCAGACAGATACAAGCAGAGAGAGAGGGAAAGAGGGATGGAGAGGGAGGAAGAGAGTGGGCAGGACAGATGAAGGGTTGAGTATCACGTTTTAAAAAAGGCACAAAGGCAGACCCTGCACTTGTCATTCGGTGTTATTTGTCATCACAAGCCTGTAACTCTATAACTAATGATCTGAATCCGTCCCACAAACAGTAGGTGTTTGTAGGGATGTAGCCATTGTGTCGTAACAGTTTGTGTGAACTGCTGAGGCTATTGCTTTTGCTTCTTACATTTGGTGGTTAAAAAGAAAAGAAAGTTTTCTTCACTGATGGAAATGATCATTGCTGTACCTACAAACTGTATGTAGTAATGAATAAGCATCATCACCATCACCATCACCATTACCATCACGTGCATGGCGGAGATGAGAAGACTAGTTAACACAAGTGAAAAAGAGAGTTAGAGAATATCTTCAATCATTTTGTTAGGATGGAATCAATTTAAAATGAAATGTCATTGGGCTAAAAACCATGTGGAAAGCAGCATGCAGCGTGTCCTGTGCAGTTTGACAACACTTTTCCAATAAAAGGGAGCTACCAAAAGTCACCAGATGATGTTAAACACTCATTTGGATACAAGCGACCTCATCTTGCTGTCAATTGCATAAAACCGCATTGGTAGAACTTGGAAGTTGAAAAGACTTCAAGTCATCTCCATCTGTGAAAGTGGAGGGGTAATACCACAAACTACGTGTATCACTTGAGAAACACACAACTATACGCTTTTGTTAAATGCTGTGGAAGTGGATTTTAACAGACCACAGCAACCTAGGTAGAGGTATGTACTTTTAGTTTAAAGCTCTGACACGAATACATTTGGAGGGACATAGTTAGAACACAGTTGTTTACACAAGTACACACAAACACACACACACTCCTTGAGGCAGGTTTTGCAGTGAGCGATGAGCCGAGTGAGCGTGATCAAAGCAACAAAGCACAGCAGAAGAGACACACACATCTTGAGCAAAAAATAAATAAAGTGTAACTCACACACGCATCGACAGAGCTACTTTATCAGTCTCAGCATCTGACTCACCAGCATTTACATATTCAACAAACTGTCACATCCACAAATGCACAGTGGAGCCAGAGGCATTTGTTTGAAATAGATAAATTCATTAAGGTATCAGCGAAATATTTACACAGTGACAATATATTCATGTCAACTAAACAATGCTCATGATCAACTGTAACATGTAGCAGCATGTCTGTGGACTCAATATGTTTATTTAATAAGGCTCAAATGTGAGATGTTGCAAGGCAGAAATCAGTGTTTTCAGTTAATGAATAGAAGGAAAGTCGGATGATAATGTGTTCATCTCATGAACAACAGCAGAAAAACACAACAAATGCTCATTATCAGACTATTTTTTGATGTTTCAATACAGATAAGATTATTTTTTTCTTGTGTGCAGGTATTTGTGTCTTTATAGGTCTTGGTAATGTTTTATTTTCCGTACAAATATTCAACTGACTGTCGGTGGGTTTACCCTCCACAACATCGCTGACCCCAGCTCATCTTCTCTCATTGTCCCTCCCTCCTCTCTCATGTCCGACTCCCTCCCTCCCTCTCTCTCTCTTTCTCTTTTGGTCTTCCTCTGCGATTTATTGCACGGTGCGGGCAGACAGCAGAGAAACCTCCCTGTATGGAGCGATCTGTCATCTCAACATTATCATCCAAACACACCGCCTTCCATATTGTGCTACAAGGGCTTGGGCAAATTGCTATTTTTATGGGACATGATAAAGGAAATGCTACCTTATGTTCACATTTTTTACTGCCCAATGTTAGAGCAGGACATGCCATGATTCACTATATTGGAAACAGTGTGTGTGTATGTGTGTGTGTGGGGGTAGGTTGAAAGAGGGGAAATGAATATTGTTGTAAAATTGTCAACCATGAAACATTTCTACAGAGGTTTCATTCAATAGATCCTCAAGTCAGTTATAACGGCAACAAAGCACACAAGTCTCTTTCTCTAGAAATATCAAGTGGTAGATTAATTTCATTTACAAATGGCAACACTGCTGCATATGTAATATTTTTTTAATCTCAAATAGAACACCCATATGTGAATTATTTCTAATCTTTTTGGGTCAACTACTGGTTCTCGTAAATCAAAAAGTCGGAGACTCGCAAAGGGTAAAAGGGCAAAATAAATTGTGAGGGAGAGAAAAAAATAACTCTAAAAGGCAAAAGGTAAACCTATTACCATGTTCTGGGGTAAGACAAGTGCATGTTGACTTCATCTGTCTGCTCTCTCTTCTCCTCTCCTCTCTCCTCCTGTCTTCCTCCCCTCCTTCAATCCTTCTCTCCCCGAGCCCTCGGCGTGCCTGACAGCCAGCGCTGCACCAAACTGACAGGCCCTCAAACCGTGGCCAAGAAAGCGAGCATTAATTAAGTCATTGCTGGACTGTAATTTCCTTGAGAAGTAAAAAAATTTCCTCACACGCGAAAAGGTTACCAAGACCTTTTCTATGTCAAAATTACCATGCGTCATGAATATTAATGCGCTTAATGAAGACAACCTTTGGTTCATCAAGAATGTTCCAGTAGCAGGTGCCAAGCTGATAAACTCACTCGGTGAAGGCTGTTTTTTTCAGTTTTTCTTCCATCTCTTTCTTCTTTTTCCAGTTTTATGTCAGATCCTTAGAGAGTCAGTTATTTAAATCAACATCTTCCTATCAGAATTTACTCTCTCCCGTGAAAACACACACCCACATCTAAACACCTTCTCCTCTGATTCTCTTTCCTTGTCCTTGGGTTTGTTTTTCAGGCCTGCTGACTTTGGTCGACAGATTTCGAAAATACATTTTGATTTGAACTGTTTATCTCTGGTCTGTTTGAGAGAATTAAACTCAGGCATCCCTCGTATATTTAGCTGAAAGTATCATTCAGCCAATACTGTTAGCAAGGCA
Source organism: Trematomus bernacchii (assembly GCF_902827165.1). Taxonomy (NCBI): domain Eukaryota; kingdom Metazoa; phylum Chordata; class Actinopteri; order Perciformes; family Nototheniidae; genus Trematomus; species Trematomus bernacchii. Next base: position 9,951,647 of record NW_022987564.1, on the reverse strand, counting down.
ATTATGTCTGTAAGCATGTTTAAGCTTTCACTGTCTATAAGAAAACCTAAATGTTCCAGTGAAAATGTTTATATACAACCTTCATCTTCAGAGAAGTCTGATGCCAGTTGTCTAAAGTGCAGCCATGTATTAGTGTTGTCTTTCATGTCATCCGTTGTGGCTCTGGCAAACATTATTTTAAAGTTCATCCAAAGCTAACATTTAGCTTCAACTAGCACGTGTGAACTATTACTGATTGCGTATTAACCACTATTTGCCATTAGTTTGAAAATTGCATTGTGCCTGCATGATCTGTGATATCAATGGTGTCACTATGTCACCACAAGAAAATGTAGTTCTTATAACAAGCCAAATTCTAAAAATGATAAAACGGATCATAGTCCACACTATTATATTTTCTTTTCTTGTGTTGCTCGTCAACCACAAAACTAGGTGACGATTTTTTTGGATTTTACCACAATTTAGGACTTAAGTAACGGTTCTCATGAGAGCTTTACAAATATCCCAAAGTAAAAAACGTCCATATCGTATTATGGGTGTGCAAAGGCCTCATATAATACATATTTTCTCAACAGCATGGATCTTTTATCTGTAGCTACAAGAGTTTGCATTGCGGTCTCCTCTACAACCTTTCACTGCAATAACTTAAGAGACTTAAATTAGCCTCCGAAGAATAACAGTCATAAACATTTATTTACAGTTATGGCCAAGCTTCACCTTACTGAGTGAGAACAAGTGTCATTGACGGAGTCTTTGATCTGTCTGCTCTGCGGCTGAGCTGCCCCCCCCTCCTCCTCCTCCTCCTCCTCCTCCTCCTCCTCCTCCTCCTCCCCCTCCTCCTCCTCCTCCGCCACGCCGCTGCCTATTATTTCTGTTGTGTAATTGAGATGCAGAAACATTGACAGAACTCATTTACTGCGATGGAGAACTGTGTAATGTCGAAGGGAACGCAGATTATTACATCAACGTGCGCACACACAAAAGCAGGCGGACACGCACATGTTAGTCGGAGAGAATGTAATTTGGCACCATGCTGGAGAGCCTCTTCAGTTGTTCTGTACTTGTGGTCTCATGCAACCAGAGGGGGGGGGGAACAGAGGTGAAAACATGTTGGGTGATTGCTTCTGACACTGTTGCATCCCTGTCAGAGTGTGCACAGGTGTTTATTATGAGAATCGCACATCAGCATGGCTGTGAGGGACTGCCTATTGAAATGGGATTGCTGTGTTGTCTGGTGCTTTCATTAAGCCAACAAATCAGGCACTTAAACAGGAAAATGACAAACAAAAAACTCCAATCTAAAAGGTTTATCTGTGTCAAAATGCTAAGAAATCTCCCGAGTCTTCTTTCCGTCTCGCTCTTCCTATTCTCCCTGCATCACGATGACAAAAGAAGGTGGTTCATCCTCTTGAGACAAAGGACCTCACTCACACACACGTGGACACACTCTCCACACACACCCATACACAAGAGCACCGAGGTCTGCTGTCATACACCTCTCATTAATTCCTACCTGTCAGCCGGCTCCCCCTACCGTATCGGCCCCCCGAAAGGTGACAGCTTTCCAATGACTGACAAAGGCTCTTTAGGTGATACAGAAGATTCCTAGCAACCGGCGGCTTCTGTAAAGTGCCCCTCAAATGTCACTTTTGCCGCTTGGAGATGTGCGTGCACACACCCACACACGGTATTTTTAAAACAGAGGCCTGCTCTCAAGTCTTCAACCATCTTTGACATGCAGAGGCTACGGATGTCACAGAGGCCTCAGCTCTTAAAGCTTTTAACATCCGAGAGAGATGGCGTTGTTTGACAGTGCTATCGCTGGATGCTATTGTTGCGTGTCGTTTTACCACCCGAGTGCATTGGATTTGCTTGTTTTTTCTCTTGTAAGTGGCAGATAAGGAAGAGCGAGAAACAGAACCAAACTTTCCCTCGGTGTCCATTCAGCTGTCATGTGTTGAGTGGCAACAACAAGCAATATTGGTGTTGACTCGAAACAGTTGGGAAGGGGTCAAGTACATCGAAATGTTGGCTTCGTGTGTTGACAGCATTCAGCTGCCGGGGATCATTCCAGAGTGCAACCTTACCTGTGTTTCGGTTTTGTCCGTGTTGTAGAGCTGGTAACAGTGGGTAGAAAAAAGACGTGGAAAATATCTGAATGTGGTAAAACTTCACACCTGACTTATTTTACCAAGACCTTCAAGAATGTACTCATTGACTTATTCGTAGGTGTGTCACCAATTGTGAACACATTAATATGCACAGGTTAAGCTCTTTGAAAAGACACAAAATACATCTAATCTATTCATATTTGATCCCAAATTCTGTGAATGCCAACGTAATACCACATCATCTCAAATTGTTTAGATTATAATCCTTGGAATCCACTCTTCAATGTGGTGGCAGGTCATCAAGACAAGACATCCCTAAATCTGTTTATAAATCTTTTTTAAAATGAGCTCCTGATATGATCTTCTCTCATACAGTTATCAGCAGACTAATGCTTCTTCACTATTGAAGTAATCAAGGTAAGAGATGCCTGTAAAGTGGGATCAGAGACTACTTTTCAAGACAAACTCAAATTATAACTACATTTTTAAATTACACTTTATTAATTGATCTAAAAGCATCACTATTAAGATGTAGCAAATAACTAGCTGGCTTACAACATATATCGTTCTCAGCAGGAGGTGCAGAAAAAGCATCTGAGCTTAAACTTAAAAGAGTTTTTTTAATGACGTAGATTAAGCCAAGCACCAGCTCTGCGCTCGTTGCTGCAGTTTGAAACGGGGAGCATGTGAGAGAGAGAATGAGTGAAGAAGAGAAGGAGCTTATCAAATTAGCAAGTTTTACACACTGTGACTGAAATGGAAATCACAACAGGGTACCAAGGCTTAGAGAACAAAAGGCCTCTGGTCTGTTGGTACACTGTACCCTTTCAACCAAACTTAACTGGATGGTTTTGCGATGGAAAAGGGCTCCTGTGTAATTAAGAGGGTATAGCCTGATGCAAACTGACTTTACCGGGTCTGCCGATGTTTGAAATGTAGACTTTTAGTGCAACAAGTATGCACTAATGTTGCATGGGATCAAGATGTTGGCTTATTGTTGGTGTTTTGAGCCCTGTTATCACAGATATGTATTATCAAAAGTAGCTCTAAATTCAGTCTGCTGGACAACTAAGTGGTTGGAGTTGGCAGCCATATTGTCTCCGCTGCCCAGTACACAGGTTCGACTCTGACCCACGTTACTATTAGGCATTGTTCCCCCCCCCCCCCTTTCAACACTGCATCTATCAATAAAGCCACTCTGGCCCAAAAATATCTTTAAAAAAACAAAGTAGCACTAAACTGATAACACATTTGAATTAAAAATCATAATCACCTTGTTAGATGCGAGCTGGATTTAGGACCTTGTTAAACAACTCAAATGAGTCTTGAGTCTGAAAGTTGTCACCTCACATAAAAAATCTTTGTGAGAAAAAGATGAGAAGAGCAAGTGATGTTAAGATGTGAATAAGTGCCGCAGAAACCAATTATCACAAGAAACGAAGCAAAAATGATTTCACTTTCTCATGCAGGCAGAGGATGTCGTGCAGGTTTAAATTAACTCCATCAGTAAACCAGATGATTGCATTCTGTAAACAACCACAATGTGACGAGGCTCTGCGCAAATAACCTGCTCCTGTGTATCCTACATTTAAGTGCAATTAGATCAAATGTGTTGGTAAACATTTGCAAGACTGACAAGTGTAGTATATTTTAATTGGTGAACACAATAAACTCTTAAACAGAAAACGTTCTCTAGCCCTGTTTGTTCCATACTGCAAATATCATTCAAAACAGAATAGTTTCTAGTGAAAATAAACCATTTGCCTTCCGAAATATTTGATTTGTATCTTAATATGTATCATCTTATCTATTCCCAGGTTTATTTACTGTGTTGGAGTCAGTAATGTTGAACTTTGAACCCTGCTGAAAGATAATAATGGAGATTTAGTTTTACATTCTCCAACACCAAGGAACCATCAGAGTGAGGAAACCGTAGAAAATATATAGCTCTGGGATCCCTGCAGAAATTAATTATATAACCTATTGTAGCATGCCTCAAAAGTTCACGGTGCATGAAAAACTTAATATGCATGGCCTTCACCTTTACAGGCTCATAAAATCGTAGAGTTGTGCTTAATTTTTTTTTATGATGTGACAGAGATAATTTATTAAGACCGGCATATGTTAATAGCACTCTACATTGGTGAGACTTTAAAAAGTTGGGTTTGATGTCCACTTACACATCCACGGAAAGGTCAATACTATTTTTAATACGGCTCTAATGATATTCATGTCGCTACTTTTAAATTGGACTTTGTGAATTGAAGTGGAATTAATACTTCTGTATGAAAAAAAATGGAGGGTGTGTAATTATGATACAAGGTTTTCTGTGATCACAGTGCATGAGTTAATGAAATAACCTGTGTGAGTGGGCAGTACATAAGGGAGGTGCAATTCTTACAGTGTAGGCTTCTACAATCAGACATTTTTGACATAGAATTTGATTCCACAAAACCATATGCTTTTTTCATGAGAGCCTTTAATCTAAAATATATGCCATTTAACACTTAAGCAATACTAATTTTTTTCTTAATACGTGACCTAGAAGCAAATTAAAACATGTATAGCCTTTTTTTCATTTATGTGATTTCAGTTTGTATAGTTCTGCGTTGGAGACAAGTTATCTCATTCCTCCCTTTTTCTTTAACCCATATCTTCAGGGTGCTGTCTGTGTGAAAAACAACTCTCAACTGAAGATGGAAGAAAGGTGAAATGGCCATTTAGAAACCCTTTTTATGCACATGTATCAGCCGGCTGTGCGTGTTCTCAGAGCGGAGCAGGTCTGCCTGATACTGGATTACGCCACTTTGACAACCCGGCAGCCTGGTAAGGTCAAGCCCTACAGAGTGTCAGAGAGGTGGGATGATGATGTATCTCTCTGATGCCTCCGTTTTTCACCTCTTGACTTTGTTGTTTTTCTCCTTTGTGTCAGTGTCAACTTTTTGGCCCATCTGCCGGGGACGTGTCTCCCATCAGAGTTGGACAGTCAAACTGCTATCCCTCTGTATACATGGCCACATTTCTTCTTCTCATACTTTGTATCGGTCGTTCCTCTTATTGAGTAAAATATCATCTCAATACCATAGAACATCTCGTGAATGTTCATCTTATTTAGCTAATTACAAACCATGTAACAGGTTTCATAGTATAATGCACAGAATGAATCAGCAGTTAAACGAGATGATACCAGCCTGATAATCATTTTATTTCACTTCAATTACTACTACTCATTCATTATGTATTTGAATCGCTGAACTGATCCAAAATGTGTGCATGAGTTAGCGGTAACAGGCTTGGATACTTACGATGTTGGAATAAAATCAATCGCAGTATCCATTTCCAAACCAGGTGCACCTATCCTCTCTGATCTTTTTTGCCATGCTTGAGATGTTGTTTAACTTAAATCACAGTAGAATTGGACAGAAGAGTTGAGTGAAAAATAAGGTTTTACATTTAAATATATAACATCATTACTTTGGGTGAGTAGTATTCAGGGTCAAAGTTCAATTAGCTTGAACTCTTTCAGTAAATGTTGGGAAATTGCATGCCCTTTCTTGTGACTTACAAAGCTACAAAATGTTTTTCGAATCATAAATCTATCGATTAGATTTATGATTCGAAAATTATATGTAGGGTAGACATGTGGATATTATCCGGCTGAACAAAACGTGCATTTATCTAACAGGTTTGTTTTCCACAGACCTTATTTCGAGCTATTTTCCAAAATCCTATGGAGAAATCCCATTGCTTTTTTGTCAAGGGAACCCATGCGCAGCTTACGTCCGGGTTTTAGGACGCGTCACTGCACCACTCTATTGGCATCACCATAGTCCTAAAATCCTTTGAGAATGTAAAAAGGAACAATGACCAAAAAAGGTACAAATGCACATTGTATTTATGAACTCGCAAACACTGCATTTTGATCACAAAAGCAGAAATGTGCTCTTCTGCAGGATGATTGCAGCTGGCTGTAGGTGACACCAGCCGCTGTGATCCGGATGTCTCGCCCTAAGCCTCTGTAGAGACGTCTCTTGTTGTTAGCATGCAGGAGGGGATACTCCAGCCCATAATGCTGCAGACTTCACTGTAGAAGCTGAGGTCAGGGAGTGGGCTATTGCAGGTGTGACCTCAGTCATATTATCCATTATATCCAAAACAAATAGGTATAAATCACACAATGAGAGTATAAACTGTACGATCAAACTCTCATTGCTAAATCTGTGTATTTGTCAGGTGATGTGACTCAGGGCGACACAATGGGATGCTGCTCTGCCAGATTTCTCTCTGTTCCCTCTTGGTGTTGGTGAGTCTCTGCGTCAGTGTCTCTGTATGTAGGAACAACGGGAAGGGAGGGGAGTAGCGTGTGTGTTTGTTTGTGTGTGTGTGTGTGTATGCGGGGAGCGGTGCATGTGTGGGTGCTCAGGTGGCAGATACCCTAGGTAAATCATTTCAGATCCATTTATTCAGACGCCTGTGTGCAGACAACACCTGCACACCGCTGCCAAAGAAGTGCCACAATGTCAGCGACTTCGTTTGCAGCTCTGACCCCCCCCCCCCCCCCCCCCCCCCCATGCCGTGTGTGTGAATGTGTGTGTGTTCATGTGTAAGCATATATACAGTATATACACTGTCTTTATTACTGTAGTAGTGTGTCTTAGTGTTGCTCAGTCAAATGTCTTATTCAGAGAGAGAGAGAGAGACATGAAGCATTTCCATCATGAGCATCTGTGTTATTGCTGTGTTGCTTTCAATGACTCCTGCTTTAAATCTTGCATCTCTCCCGAGGATGATTAGTTAATTTAATTACTCTAATGAACAAACTGACGCTATAAAGGAAGATTGTTTGGTTCTTAAATAGCAAATTAATATTTAAAACGCCTGAGATCAAATTGATGGTATTTTTAGTCCGGATGAATTTCTATATTTTTTTTGATATGACAGCTGTCTTAATCTGTGTTCAAAATGAGCTCGTTTGCGTGTGTCATTTGCGCGCTGACAGTCAGTTGTGACAGTTGTAAAGTGTTCTTGAAAAAGCGTCCGACGTGGACACTCAAGGCAGCCAGACGAAAGATTTGCAGGCTGTGATGTCTGTGTGTCAAATTACTTATCTCACTAAGCATATGCTGGCACTTCAGAATCATATACTTCAAACCCTCGGCCTTCAAACGCGTCAAAACGGACTGTCGTCTTCAACACATCAGTCATGTAGCCACCAGCAAAATGAGCGAGATGTCATTTGCACTCAACAAAAAGCTCCCGGAGACATTTAAAGACACTCTTGATGACTGTTTCAATTTGGAGAGACTGTTAATGATATCGTCTCAGCTGCCTTTTGCTGCCGTACTTTTTCTTAAGATACAAGCGAACGACAAAGAGTACTTAGATGTGCACTTCAGCTGAAGCTTTGCCAATTATTAATTTCAGTCCTGAAGACAATTAGTAAATCTCTATGGCACCCATTATCCAGCTGTTGCCCTGGATTTTTGAAGAGTGAGCCAATCTTAGGGTCAATTTAGTCTGCCAGTAATGACAAAACATAAAATAATGATTCTCCCTATCACACTAAGACACATGTTATGTGCCAATAACAAAGCCATCTTTTGTGTGATGAGCCTAAAATAAAATTATACAAATAGTTTTAACCTAATAAAGGAGACAAACAACAAAATTATATATTTACCAAACACCTGCTGTGTCATTCACAGTTTTCTTTAGTTTGAACCCTTTTTCTTACACTTCCACACACACACACACACACACACACACACACACACACACACACACACACACACTTACACTACAATGCAACACATAAGTCCTTGGTGCAAATATCCCATTTGGTTTGCACTGTTCAAAGTGTTAGGAAGGGTTAAACTATTTCATTGCACTAATTGGCCAGTGCCATTCCTGACGTTTGGATAAACAGCGGAAAAGAGGCAAGCTGAGACAAATGATGGCTAATTAAACGAGTGTGTGTGCGTGTATACGTGTGTGAGAGAGAGCTGCAGTGATGGAAACTAGCTGACAAAGAAATTAAGTGACGAAACACCCAGCTTGACAAAAGCAACAACTACTTCTTGCGATGGAAACTTAATGTAAAGAAAGAACTCCTTTTTGCTTTCTTTGAAATCCTCAACTTCTCTCTAATTGGGTTTCATTCAGCACTGGATGGGAGAAACAATTATTGGACACATTCTACTTACAGTATTCTGGCAGGAGCAAGCAATTTTAAGCTTGAACTTAAAGTGTTTTATCCGGGTAATAAGTTACCTTTTTTCTGCAATTTCCTATATTAAATGGCATTAAAAAAAGCAGGCATAGGTGTGTTTATAAATCTTCCTCTGGCAGTTATCCCTTGTCCTCATTGCTGCTAGTGGTCTGATAAAAGAAAACTCAGATAAAAAGTCATCTTAAAGGAATGGGAAAAAGGAAGATAGAGAGAAAGTAGGGAAAGCGAACTCTCAAAATGAGCTGAGGCATGTCTGAACTCCGACCCACAGGGGACATTTGTTTTCAGAGGTAGCGTGTTGGCTCACCGCATCATCCCCGGGGAGATATCTTCCTCACCATTTCTCTGCTGCTTCACCTCGTGTTACAGCCTCTCTCTCTCTGTCTGACTGACTCACACATGTAGACACACACACACACACACACGCACACACACACACACACACACACACACACACACACACACACACACACACACACACACACACACACACACACACACACACACACACACACACACACACACACACACATGCTCACATACAATCCCTCAAACCCTCGCCCAACCCCCCACCTTGCCTTTCTCGCATTTGACCACTTGTCAAGGGATGTTTATGGGCCATTGTTTGCAGTGCTGATGATCATTGTCACCGGTTGATTCCATTACCCATAGTCCTCTGATGGATGGGGCCTACCCTGACGTCCACTGATACGGGTGTCCTTGACCACTGGGGCAGACGCAATGAACGGAGGGGGGCAGGGGGGGAGGGTTGGATTTTCTCTTTTTTTTATCCAGTAGAAACATGCATCATGCTGTTCAAATAATTTCAATGTGCTCCATTTGCAGGTGTTATGAGGCAGAACTGTGGTAGGCAATCATTTCTAAAATGTACTAGCATGTTTTATAAACACATTTATGACAGCAAAATGAAATGTAAATAAGTGTTCCCAACAGTGATTGACAAGATAACATATTTGATTTATTGATTAAATGTTAAGCGTTATCGTGCCAAAGTGAAATTGGTTTTCAGCGTGAGCCTTTATTTACAAATAAATTACAATTATGGGTTGTTTGTGAAAACCATTTGCTTTAAGAATTGCTTAAATTAGTCTCTTTCCGAAACGTTTACAAATCACTTTGGAAAACATAATTTAAATTATCTAACATAACAATTCTGAGAGTTTGGTAAGCTTGACGAAAAATAGGACTGGGTCAGGGATCTGTTTTAGAATAAATGTGTCAGCTTTGCCTATGGTTACAGTAATAACCACATACAATGATCGAGTCATCCAATGTTGATTTGCGTTGGAAACAGGAAACAAACGGCACGTTTTTTTGTTTTTGTTTTATTTACTTTGTTGCTCAGTGACAACGTAACCGGACTTTGACACTTCAACATCAACATATACTGTTTTGAAAAAACTAGAGGTTGAGTATTTAATCTTTTCCCTTCAACTGGCATTAAAATGTCATGCAATGTGTTTCGTTTTCATTGCAACTCAATGCCGTTGTTTTTTATGTGTAAAATGAAACCCTGCAGAGAATAGAAACATTCCTAATAACAGTAGTATGGATTGATTCAAACAATCAATACGTTGGTTTTTGTATTGAAAACCCAAATGAAGTTAATAACCATGCTGAGGTCATATTTGTTAATCACGGCACAAGTGGTTTGATCAGTAATGTCCACAAAGATATGAGGTAGCCTACAAGTTAATAGACAAAACAATATAACACATTTATAGAAATCCCTAATGCAGTTCTTCCATCAAACGCTTCATGTCAGTCAAACCACTTTGCATTCATTGACAGGAGTAATTTGAAAGAGCGATGTGTAATCATGCTCTTTTTATCAAGTCTTACATACTTAATCCCTATGGTGTGACCTAAAGAGTTAACATGATAGCTGTAGTAATCTGCGTTGCTCTCTCTGGTCTTGATCACATTATTACAGTGCATGTAAACCCACCAAGGGGTTGCCGGTGGTCCGGCCTCCTGTAGTGTGAAAGTGTCACAACATTATTTGAATATTTTTCCACCATCTCATTGAATTAGTGCTCCAGACTCAGGAAAACAGATGAAGGAATGGTTCACAAGTCACACATCACGAGCAGACAGCTGCAATTACTGATGGGAGAAGATGGGCTTGGCTTTAACCAGGCTGAGGCCGCGGTGTGGTGTCAGTGAAGGATTGGCCGTGGTGTTTGGTGACGGGGGATGAAGCAGTGTTGATAGCTAAAACATTTACCGCGGCTCCAGCCATCGTCATTTCTCACCGAGCCGAGGTGTCATTGATCAGGATGATATCTGGCGGAGGGGAACGTGTAGTTAAAGGCACATGTTTAACAAGCTTCTCCCAAAAATTGTCACATAAAGACTTTCCATTATTATTCTGAACAAAGACAGAGTCGTTTTCTATCCCTCAGATCTGTCTTTTGTCAACCAATCCTCACTGGATAGATTACTGTTCTTTGGAAATAGCTTTCGTGGATCAGACAAAATAGTGTTCTCAGATACAAACAAACCCAGATGCTGCACTTTGAGGAGGAAATTAGTCCCATTTTGTGATTGTCTTAATGATACTTAAGTTAAACCATCTCTATAACAATCGGATGTCCTTTTTCCTAAGACAATAACAGCGTGCAGAAAAAGCAGGAAAACCCAAGCCTCCAATAAAACGAACATTAATGGAATTGCAATATGCAAAGCTATGCTAATGATATGCATACTGTCAACCTACATTGTGGCTGTTCTTCGGTCATTTCAGAAGATATGGCTGCAATTAGACGACAATTGATTGAAATCATTTGCGTTTTATGATTCCGTTACTTTTGAGAGCTGACAGGGCGTTGTACGATCCACTGACAGTATGTTTTCTCTGCTCGCGTAGATCAACTGCTATTATTGACCCTGATGTAAACCAACGGCTAATACATTTCAAACAAACTACTCACTATCTGGCTGATTTGCATGTGGTGTGTCATTTACCATATTCCCTGATTACCTCATGATTTATGCTTTAATATAATGCACATAGGCCTTTCAAAGCAATATGCGCACCATACCTTTACAGTGACTTAACATGTCGGAGACAGAGAAAAATTGAAATGATAGTTTAAGGGCTGCGGGGAAAAGAGAAGTCTTATCAGTTAAGACTTGCTTTGTATGTAGGATTTTTTTCCTCCTCTCTCTTTGGAAGGCAGGGGTGCAGTTGATGAATTCTTAAGCAGATCTGGCTGATAATTGTATTTCATAACTGTCATGCGGAGAGGGACTGTCCGCTGAGAAGCTATTTGTGTCACTGCATCTCTCTCCCTCTCTGTCTCTCCCTCTCTCTCCCTCTCTGTCTCTCCCTCTCTCTCCGCAGCCTCTTCAATAAAACTCAAATCACGACAGGGATTGTTAAGTCTACCTCCAAGATTATTAAATCCAAATGGAGAATTTACGGGTGACACTTCATAACAATTAATCTGAGATGCTTGATTAATAAAGTTCGCTCACCCCCCTCTCTCATTCTCTTCTGTCTTCAGCCCCCCCCATCACTAAAGTTGTCCTATTTGAGTGGGATGGAGGAGGGGAACAGACGTACGGTTGGCAGGATGGTTGTCAGGGACGACATGAGTGTCATTCTTTTTGATTAATGGAGCATTGTGACCCCGCCCCTAACCCTCCTTCTTTCCCAGCATGCCCACTCTCACCTCTGCAAACCCCCCCCCCCCCCATACCCAATCCCTAATCACAGGTAAAAATAGATTGTGGGCCAAGTTATGCTCTCAATTTGAATTGTAGCTTCAGGTGATCTGATAGGGGGAGAAGGAGGGAAGGAAGGAATGAAACGGAAGAACATAAGTTTGAGAAATAAATCGTAGAAAAATGGAAAAGACAACGAAATAATAAGGTGAAGAAACAAATAGAAAATGTTGATGGAAAAAAATAAAGAAGAAGGGAGGCTGTAGAGGGGGTTAGAGAGAGAGAGAGAGAGGCAGCAGAAATACAGACTTTTGGAGAATGTCACCTACCTAACCTTGTCACCATGTTAAGTCAGCTGTGATTAATTAGTTGAGTGAGACTGAGCAATTAGGTCATGAGTTTGGGGTGTGTGTGAGTATAAATGTGTGTATGCATGCGTCAGTGTGTGTGTGTTCATGCACATTTTCTTTTGATCAAGATCGTTCCATTAAGTATGTATCAGTATGTACAATGTGTGAAAAAAAGATTCACTGAGGACAATTAAGCCAGAAGAGAGTTCAAACTGCAGAAAAAAGACATATTCATAATTGTAAATAAATAAGATAAGCAATCGGTAAAACATGTAAAGAGAAGAGACAATAGCAATACATAAATAGATACATTAAAATAAAAAAGGTAAGTTACAAGTCAATGTATCTGCCTTTATGTTTTGATAAAAAGCATTTCAGGATTGGCCCCTTATTGGAATACTGAAGCTTTTTTACAAAATATGCTTCACAACTTCCTTTACCCAATGTCTGTATACTGATGGCAGTTGAAACTGATTAAATCTTCAAGACAGCAGCAAACAGAACCATCACATTGGCCTGAGACCAACACTTCCAATGCTGCAAACCCTGCATTGAGTAATGATAGTTCTGTATATTTTTAAGGATGTGGTCCCATGTGAGTGTGCTTAATATGAGACAGTCTTTCTCTGCATCGAGAATCCGTTGTTCAATTTTGAACAGTTTTATATGCGGCTTGCATTTGAATTCTGTGTCGAATCTGAATTGACATCAAAATGCAAATGTGAAAAATAATCATATATTCACAGTCTTTGCTCGATTTGCATTAAAGAAAAGCAAAAGTGGTTAAAATAATTGTTTTTTAAAAGATGGCCTTGGTGCGTATTATAGCAGATATGTGGCACTAGATTCCTTTGAAAGAGTTTGAGGATAAAAATCCCTTAGACAAATCCTTAAACCAGTAAAGGCTTACAAAAGATCATATTTAACAATGATGGCTATATATTTTCCTTTTTGCAATTAAAGAGTCCCTCTGTGTAATTTAATGCTTCTTTTCAAGTGTCGGGTCCCCGGAGACTTGGCCTGTAGCTATGCCATCGCTCTTGGTGATTATCATTAATGAATGTCGGCGAGGACCATCCCTCAATGTGACTAGGGAGGAAACACAAGCCCTAATTAAAGGTTCCTATTCATAAATATATGCCTCAAACTGCACGGATCGACATGCGCTGTGCACACAAGTCATTTTAATGTCAGGAAAGCACCTTTTTAAGAGCGTTTTCTCCCCCTAATGTACAGCACACCAGCAGCAATGACACATTTTTGCAGCTAAAACCCTGCAGCAATAGATCTGAGCAATTTGAGATTCGCAGATTTAAATGTAAGAATAAAGCTGAAGATTAGAACGCACTTATTTGATGTGTAAGAAGAATGATAACACAAAAGCTCAACTGCACTGGTAAGACTGGTAGTCTGACTGTATGAAGGTTAGGATATAGTTTACAGCATCCTCAAGAGACTCTGTCGTGTTTCCACAAAAAGGGTTATAGGGAGCTCCTTGTGTGAAGAAGTCATAAAGGGGAAATGTATTCCTCTATGTGTAAGAAATGGAAATATTTACTGATTATAGGATGAATTTAAAAAAGAAAATAGTACTTTCTGCTTGCGTTCTCTCATAGAAAGTACTATAAATCATTTTAATTGTTCAAAATGCAGACAGACAACTGCTCTTATAAACGCTATTGGTCGCGTTGTCACATCAGTGTCCCAGACAAAGCTTTTTTAAAGTGAAGAAGATCATGTTAACATTGAGGATAATATTGAGTCAATCTGAATGTTGTATTTTTTTCACAAGGGCTCAGAGAGTCTTGTCGGAAAAGGAGCTTCGTGAGGCAAACATTTGGCTGCTTCTTTTCCTCCTTAATGGCTGAGAAATGCTAATTGGAGTGCACGTGTCAAGGAAAACAAAAGGAGGAGGAGAGGGAAGGAGTGTGTGTGTGTGTGTGTGTGTGTGTGTGTGTGTGTGTGTGTGTGTGTGTGTGTGTGTGTGTGTGTGTGTGTGTGTGTGGTGTGTGTGTGTGTGTGTGTGTGTGTGTGTGTGTGTGTGTGTGTGTGTGTGTGTGTGTGTGTGTGTGTGTGTGTGTGTGTGTGTGTGTGTGTGTGTGTGTGTGTGTGTGTGTGTGTGTGTGTGTGTGTGTGTGTGTGTGTGTGTGTGTGTGTGTGTGTGTGTGTGTGTCAGAAAAAGGCTGGTATTTGGAAACGTGAAATATGTCACTTTATTTAGCCGAGTTGGGGAGGATTTTTTTTAGCAAGGCTGTTTCCATCCAGGAAGCAGGAAATCTCAGAGTTCTGCCTGTGGTGGTATGAATTGCAGCTCGTGTTTAAAAGCCTGTGCTTCCTGATGTTCTGTACTGTATATATTCTGCTGAACGATTATTTCATAGTTCGTGTAAACAAGCTGAAGTTGCTTCCTCTCCTCACAGCTTTCTTGTTGCTATAAAATAACACCTGGAATCCCTGCGAGACTCGGATCCTTTAATAAACCTGCATCTGTCACCGCTGCACGGCATTTCATCACATCCTTCGTCCAAAGTGACAAAATCAGAAAAAGCTCAGGTGGGGATTACAAACCTTTAATTGCATTGTCAAAACTACAGCAACACATTGTATTTTAAGACTACACATTAAAACAAGTCGTGGAAAAGTAAATCTCTATAAAATATCAACCCCCCCCTTTCGCCATACTCACACTTGGCATTTTAATTATGCAGTCTTATCTGATAGATGTGGAGATATAGCTCATGTCAAAGTTAGAGCCTTTTCTTTATTAATTTTTTATTATATATTCTTATATTCAGGCTGTCAATGAGTGTCTGGAATCTGATAGGACCCATCATTGATTGAAGATTACTCAAGATTATGAAAAGAGGCATTATCATAAGCTGTAAGCCTTCGTCATTTCCAAATGTTAACTTATTTGAGTGACACGAAGGGAAAAAATGACTCTTTCAGTCCACTAAGAATAAGTTTAGATGTCCAGCGCTGTGGCAGATTCCTATACAACTAAAAAGAGCAGGTTCGTCAAAAAGCATATTGCAGAGATGTTAAACACCACGTTACACCTCTGACAGCACATTTGCAGTATTTGAATTCCAGCAGTGCACATACCTTTTGACATCAGAAGTTTACGGCTGCAAAATAGCTCGGGTATTTAGCCACAGGCCAAAATCTGCAAATACACTTTTAATTATTTATGAATATTAAGAGGTAGGCTTTAAATTCTTGGGTTATGTCATGATGGTTTTTGTTGATATGCTTTGCAAGATAATTCAAAATATACCTTCACTGAATTTAATCTCCAAATAAAACCAATGAAAATGTAAAAGATCATATTCATACATTAACCTCTATTCTTTGTCAGCACAAACACTTATATTTACTGCATAGCATACAGTTCCACTAAAACTGATGGAAAATAAGGATGCTAAATGAATTATATTTTTGCTGCAGTGTGTGGCTCCGGCACATTTTCTATCATTTTATTGTGGAATCAGTTCTATTTCAAAAACCAGATCATGTGATGTTCGGTGTGGTAGTGATGCTGTTGTTAAAACTGTGAGGAGAAGGATGGAGATAGTAGTGCAGATAATGAAGAGAAGAGAAAGAAGGTTGTGTTTACTGTGATAGTGTTTTCGGATATTTTTAGACCGCATATATTTTGTGTCGCATGTTCAACCGGCAGCCAGAACAGCTTTCAAGAAAATGTAGACACACAAAACTTAAGGCAAGACATCTTTTTTATTTGTTTTGTTTTTTAAACTGATCAGAACATTTAACAACTCATTTTCAGATTTCTTAGGTGGAAAACAGAAAGAAGTCAAATGAAAATGTCTACAGTATTTTTTTATTCTGGGACGTTCATGTGAAAAATGTGCGCTATAGTTGACAACATTTTATAATAGACAAATGGATATAATTAAAGAATTTACTCACTTACTAAAACACTTAAAATGTTATTTCCTCAAATGTATACGAGTAAATGTTTCCATAACTTGTGAAGATGTTTCCATATCATGTGATGTGGTTTTAGTCATATTCGGAAACCACACAATGTTACAGTATTGAGATACAAATAATACATCTTTCTATTTTTGTTATGATTTGCTCATCAGTTTAAGCTTCTAAACTTTTTCAAACAAGGTCCCTCACCTCCTTTGACAACCTGCAGAGCTCCTTTCAGTACGATCCAGCAGATCTTGGAAACAGCTTCTCTTTGTAGATGGTCACGTCAGACCTAGGAGGAAAAAAAAGAAAGACGAGACAAAAGTAAGTAGGGAATAACGTATGTAAAATATACATGACGACTACAAGCTTGTTACAAAGCATCGTCACACAGAAGAGCAGGAAACAGGACGACATGTCATCACGCTGTCACCGTGCTACAGTATGTTGAAGAGGGGCTTCATACAAGTTGGGGGGGGTGGGAGACAACTGTTTGTGCGTTGGGTTTTTGTCATACATGCATACGGACGCGGGTGGCTGCATCCCAAGCAATGTAGCTTCTGCAGCAAGCAATTTGGATCATGACCGTGTGTTTGGGAAATTATAAAACATATCTTGAGTCACATTGTTCATATTAGGTCACAGGTTATTAAGATAAGATAAGAAGTACTTTATTGATCCCAATTTGGGAAAATGTTGTGTTGCAGAAGCATAAAAAGACATGGCATTGTACAATAAAAATGTAAAGACTAGAAATAAACAAGAAAGTAGAAAATATACTTGTTGAATTACAAATTTAAGAGCAGTATAGGATTTTTTAATTTAAACTGTAACGTTTGAATCTGTGACTTTCAGGGAGGAGCAGTGGAATTTTATGAAAATAAATGTACGAAGATCAAATACATCAAATGACACATGGATATACAACATGTTTTTACTTTTATAGTATTTTATATATGCCATCTAAACAGGCAAGGGTCAAAGAAAAAGAGATCATCTGAATGAAAATGAGCAAGATACTGTTAACATTTTTGAAATACACTGTGAAAGGAATGTACTACAAAGACAGAAAATGTATCATATTAATACATTGAGTTATTTTAACAAGAACATTTGAGCATATATCGTAATCTGAATACGTCCTGTTTATGTGCAGACATTTCAGAGCAGATATGGTTAGTACCCCTGCCTCTTGAGCCACATGTCCCCCCCTGCTGGCCCAGGATCAGATCCTGCACTGGCTTCTCTGCTGGGATACCTCTGCTGTGTCTCTGATGCTTAAAAACATAAAACCTTAATATAATACTCACTAAACCAAAATATAAAAACATATTTCAACGTCTAGCTTTTATTGAATATTGTTAAGATGGTGGGTTTGTTTTATTGAACGTTTTTATTCACTAACCTAAACAAAGATCATTATGAGCACTGAAGATTGGAAAATAGTTCAGAATCCAAACAGTATGATTTTATTGAAAGGGTCGATGAAACATCTTGTTTTTCTTATTCTACTTTTATATTGCTTAGTATCAGTACAACTAGTAAAACATATTTTTAAATGAAAATGTTAAGCTGTGATGCATTTGTCTCCCTGATGTAATCACAGCCAACCTTTACTGATTTAGTTTTGGGGGTGCGATCTGAGTCTAAACCACACTGAATATACCTCACAGAAAATGTAATATACCTCACAGAAAATATTCAACAAGAGTATTATTCTAAATGAGCCAGCAAAGGCTGCAGATAAAGGCATTGATATTGAACCTTGTTTTTTTAAGATGTTAACATAATGATTAGGTTTCTGTTGTATTGTGTTTAATGTAAGAAATTATTCTTAAATGTAATAAGTTTGAATAAGTAGGCTTACATTTTAAATGCATTTAAAGCACCTCTAAGACAATGAACAGTATCTTGTTAGCTGCAGCTCGTCTGTCTGTCTGTCTGTCTGTCGTTATTCTTTGGGATGGAGATATTAGTGACGTAAGTCGCCTCCATCAATCAGCATGCAGGCCGCGTTGACAGGCAGGGACAGACAGATGTTGGGGCGGTCCTTAGTATTTATTTTACCTCATAACAGGCGACCTCAGACCTCCTCTCTGCGCATATGATCAGCTTTTACAGACTGGCAGTCGCTCAGAAAACCGAGCGTAAAGACGCAGAGATGTTCAGAGGAGCTTGACTGCTGTGCGTAATGAGGAGGAGACACTCACTGTTTATTACCTGTTCACTGAGAAAGCGTCAGGTAGGGGAGAGTATATTTGGAAACTCACCAGAGGCAGTTAAAGCAGGACTGCAGAGAGTTTGTAATCCGGTTTCTGGTCAAAGATCCGGTCCAAACCCCCGGTTGTATCCCGGACTGGAGCCGGCGTGGCTCGGCAAGTCATGTCCTAAAGTCCTATGGGTGGCCGCACGCGGAAGAAGATCGCAACTCCCATTCCATCCAATTCACTTTGTTTCTCTCACTCAGAAATAAATACAAACTTTAGACGTATTTCCCTTCTCTTTGCTCCACTATCCTGTCCAGCATTAAACGGATACATCACGCTGTCTCATTGGAGGTAACATTAGCCTACTTGTGTGCCCTTTATAAACACTTTATGGTGGATAATAGTTAGGAAGGAGTGTAGGCTATTAATGGAGCCTCTTGTGGATGCAGAGCCCCTCCCCTTCACCACAAGCCTCGCTAAAAAGGTGTAACGAATCGATCTGCAGCCTCCTTTGTCCCGCTAAAGAGGTCACCGAAAATCTGCACATTTCTAGCAAACTTTGGAGCAGAGCTAAGAGGGGATTTGCACTTCAAATTTAAGACTGTCTGAACAAGGGAAACTCCTTATTTTATCTTGCATCTTACCCGGGTCAGAGAAAAACAGTGTCCTAAAATTCGGTGTCATTCAAGGAAACACTTTTATTAGTAGGCTATCGTGTTTTTATATAATGTAATTGTCAGGAGTTTCACTATTTACATTAAGTATTTGGTTATTTCAAGTTGTAATCCAAACTATCAGTCAGGCCTGATTTTACTTTGCTTTATAATAATATTATCCTCCATGTGCAGGATCATCAAAGTCTAGTTTTTGATTTAAGCGATTTTTTATGGAAATTGTATTTGTATATTTTTTGCAATTGAAAAGGCAGTATTTGCTTTGTCGTCGTTAGATCACAGTCCTAATCGAATACATTTACTAACTGGATAAGAGCATGCGCAGGAACTATTTTACCAAATCTCTTTTTAATGTTTATATATATCTCTCTCACACACACACACACTGGCTGCAAGTCAACTTTTTGAGTGTCATTGTGTTGTTTTAGTTAACAAATCGGCCACTTGCATGTCCAGGAGCAGGACGCACCTCCTTTATGAGCAGAGACAGAGGCGTAGAAATGAAAGCCATCCCAGTGAACAATTAGAGCCTCGGATTGACAGGTGGGCTCTGACTGTCAGGGTGACGCTTCTGGAGGGGTGGAGTAAAGGAGAGGCCGGAAAGGCAGCTGGATGTGTCTGTCTATCTGTGGGAGCTGTCTGAACGCACGGCGCATCACCAACGTGCGCACATTTCACTGCGGACAATATCCAGGGACGCTCGTTAGAATAAACAATAATAAATAAAAAACCCGGAAACAATAACAACAGTAAGTCTGCGGCTCAGAGGGCGGGCCTGCTCGATGTGTTTTGGGATGACTTTCTGAAAAATTCGTCAAGTGTCCGTGTTGACAATCGGACGGACGGCGTATATGTGAGTATTTCATTATCCAGGGGGTGTTTTCAGGGAGACGGGGTGTGAGCTGATCGCTGCTGCGGGTTTTCTCCTCTCACACACACACACACTTGACTGATTGACACACACCCAGCCAGGCTAACGTGTCACTCTTTCCTCCTTTTCCTCTGATTTCCTCCTAAAGACTGTACGGAGCCCGGAGCTAGCACCTGGACGGAGGAAGCGGAACACTACGGCGCAGTTTGGACTCCACCACCGAGTGAGTTAAAACGCCAGAAGAGGATCTCCCGTTTTTCTTCACTTTTCCCTTGAACCGAGGTATGAAATAGTCCGGTGAGGGGTGTAAACCTTTTTTTGATGGGAACGCGGCGAGGATCTCCGGCAGCTGTCCATATCCCCCCTCGATAGACTGAGATCCGCACGGAGCTTTCCGCCAGTTTTCACCGACAGCAGCCTGCGATGAGTTTCTGTGATCGGCAGAAGTTAACGGACGAGCTCCCTTTCGCTTTAAACGATCTATGTTTTTAATTTTCCCACCGGACATACCGATTATAAAATGATCAGAAGAGAATAACTCTCCACTCGCATCGATAAAAAAAAGACTTCTTCGCCCTGCGAGGGATCTACACTTTCATTCTAACATCCGCTGAAGAACTGAAGGAAACACTGCTGGCTTTGATTTCCTCATTTTTGGTTTTTTCCTCTTCAGCTTGTCCGCGATTTTTATCTCTGCATGAAAAGTCAGGCAGAAAGTCTTGCAGCAGCATGCCGAGGAGAAAGCAGCAAGCACCGCGGCGGTCAGCAGGTAAGAAACACACGCACTTCAATCTCCTTACAGTCACCAGAAACAGCCAGGAAGCACATCCAGTACGCACACAAGTTTACACACAGCGAACAGGCCTAATGCAGGACACAGCACGAGGATAACAGGACACGTTATACACCGTAAACTCGAGTCTCTATGTGGATTCAGCTAAATGTCCGTATGTATAATTTTCCAACCTTTTACCAGCCTATAATAAGTTCATTGTTACTTATCTAAGGCTTGCCATGCCTCGGTGCCAATTGTGCCTCTTGAGAAATGAATGCACTTCACTTTCAACGCTTTAAAGCTGATCCTCCACTAGGTTGCCAGCATCCAAGTTCCCCAAACAAAGCTCATCTTATCTCATTTTTACAGGCTAACGTGTTTGATGTGTTGGTGCCAGTAAGAAAAAAAAAAAGAAAGTGGCGTATTTTGAGCTTGTGTTCCGCTCAGGGATTGCCATCCTTGATTTGATGCTTGATTGATCGCCTGTCATGCGACTGCCTTTGATCTATTCATTCCTGATAAACATCAGTAAATCATTCACCATAGAGACACGCATGCGCCCCGGCAGCTGGACTCCCTCAAAGGATAACTTTTTGCCCCCACCGAGGAGCAAAGAAAAGACAAATTGAAAGAAAAGTTCTCAAGCGGGATAAATACTTTGCGATTAATACCCAAGGGGGAGGGAACAAGGGAGGAGGGGAGGAGGGGTGCTGGGGCGTAGCGAGATCACAGAAAAACAACTCAAACAGAAATAGTCCCAAAACACTGCAGGGTGAAGAGGGGAGGTTATCTCTAATGGTCACTTTAAGCTCTTGACCTGACCTCTGCGTGTATCTAGTGAAAGCTGTGTTGTGAATGTCATAAATGTTATAGACAGGATGCAACAGCAAGATTATATACATCAAAACACAATTTTAAGATTGGTAAAGTATGTAAAATCACTATTGTGTATCATAAACTAGTCAACATGTAAGTGTTTAGGTGTGTTTCAGATGAGCATCTGTAACAACAGGCACCAAAAGTGTTAAAAGTGAACCACTCATTTGTATTTAAGCTTTTATTTAGGAGAAAGAATCTCAGCAAAAGTCAATAATTACATATTTTCTATGCCACAATATCTGTTATAGCTCCCACATTTTGCCTTCTGACACTTGGGCCTACATGTTTTCGTTAAGTTGATCAGACATGAACTGTTCTGAGGGAGAATGGCATGTTTGCCTGCATCCATTTGATGTCCCTGGGCGATGTGAGTGATTGACATGCGTTTTTCAAATGACGGGGAAAAGAGGAGCCTTTGAAGTTTGTGCAGTAATGACCAAAGCCGAATAAAACAGCTGTAGAATGTTAAGCAGGCGCTGGAAATGTGAGGTTAAGCAGACTTAATCAAGGTTGTGACAGAAAGACTTTGAACTCGGTGGGGCTGTAATTTCTAATTGACGCCAGGCTTTAGTGATGGATAGAGAGAAATGTGTTTGAAGAACAAGCCTGGAAGTGAATAGTGTCGGTTTATACCTCTGCCACTGGTGAAATCCACAAAACAGAGCGATACACAAAAAAGCGTTTCCTGTTTTTCAACCTCTTCTGGTCACTCAGTCAGCCAAGCTCTGAAGTGGCCCCATTCCGGCTCAGCTTTTGAATATTGATTTAATTGTCTGTTTTTGTGACAGACACATACATCACAGGCAGTAATGGTCAATCCCAACTTGGCAGGCTTTGTCTCTATGTTATTTCCAGCACATGACATATGGTCAATCTAAAAAACTATAACACCTATACTGAAGTGTGTGTGCGATTTCTTCCTCTAGTGAAATGGTGTACACACCTTTTAAACACGGCCTATTTTTACAATACATTACCAGATATTTCCACAACCTGGATTTGTCACTTGCACTAAAATAAAATGTTGCATACGCTCCTCAGAGAGAGAGAAAGAGAGGCTTCAATGGCTCTTTGTATGCCATTTCAAATGGGCTCTGTTTCATCAGTCACAGTGATGATTTTAGACCCTGTAATGGCGCTGTACCCTATCTAGTTTATGACCAGTGACAATACATCAGTGTTCTTTCATTTGGAACCACATTACTGCATCTGTTAGTTTTGGCAGTTGAGTTCAGTGCAGTGCAATTTGAGCAGCAGAGACTTTTGCTGCAGTCATTTGTCGTCATTTTCCATTTTTTTCCCGTGTCTCCTCTCACAGAAGTACTGTTGTGCTGTGAGGTATTTCTTAATGGACCTCAAGGAAAACAATGCAGTCATATTACGTTATTATGATAAGGATTCAAATGTAAAAAGAGGAGAAATGTAAAGGATAAACAGTATTGTGTCTCTAAGCGAGTTTTGTTTCTCTCTTTTTGTGATACATTTTATATATTTAACTCTTTACAAATCATTTACATTCTTTATCTTCCAAAAACATTCTCTGCTTCTCTGATTTAATATCGGGTCACATTTTATTGATTTATTCTGACATTTCACTAACCACCTATTTTAACTGCATGATATCGGACTGTTGACTTTGGTTGCATTAGCATGTATGACGAATATATTGTGCGTATTACATAGATAGGCAGTAATTAGTTCAGTTTAAGATGCGAAATGTGGTGTACAAGATAAACAAAGAAGCCATAACTCTGTATTTGCCTTGATACCGAGGTCACTGTTTTGATTGCTGTCGGAAAATTAATGGTATTTCTGCATGTCTACTCCCGCTTTTAGTTGCCAGCCACAATATCTTAAATCAAGCACTGTCACTCTAAGTAATGAATCTGTCAACTAATCATTCAACATGTCAGTGTGATTACAGTGTGACACTGTGTTGAATTTATTCCAGGAGTTAAAAAGGTCTATCTTAAAAAAATATATATGTTTTTTTATCACCTATCCTGCATAACAATCCTGAGACATAGGAAGAGGCGGGGCAAACGGTATGTGACCAATCCACAGTGGGAAGGACCAAGATACTGGTTAGTTTATGGGATAGACATATTTATAATTACTTTTCTTACGTTGATTATTCAGGGAATGTAAAATCTACTCGGTTTCCTTTCACTCTTAAGTACGAGTTTGGAAATATTTACTCCTGCACGATTCTTATCTCCAGTGACAAAAGAGAGAGCAGCTTCTACACTGACAGAATTATTACAGGTCATGAAGGGAGAGAAAGTGACATGCTGTGATATTTTCAAACATTACCATGTGGAAATGTGTTCTTTCATAGCTAAAGAGCGTAATTAGTTTGCCTTTGTCTCCTCTTGATAGAAATGTTAGGCTACTGGCTGGGTTTGGCCACTCACACAATGATGCTACTAATTAAAAAGTTTAGCGCCCTAAACATAAATCAGGTTACAGAGACTGTTGATGCTGTTCATTTCTTTAATATGTATGATTCAGTGTCTCCAATAAACGGACATCAGTGCTACATTTTAATGATCTGTCTGTATAGCTTTGCTCAGCATGTGTTTAATTAAAGCGCTCGGCAACATTTGTCCAGATTGAAGACACAATGAGGAAGAGGATGCAGAGACAGTGCCTTGCCTTATGAGCTTCACAACTGACATCAGCGGCAGAACCCCCTTTACAGCGCAATACAACTACCTCAATGCAGCAGGAGTCTCTTAATTATGACTTGTGGGCGGGGGAGAAGTTGAGCTTCCCTTCTTCCCGACGGCATCGTTAGCCGTGGTCCCTAATTATCCAGGTAGCTGACAGATCAGTGACAGGGCCCCACCGATTAATGCTTACAAATTCAGCAATGTGTCAAGTCGGCAAGCTGCCTTGATATAATCAACTTTGTGTAAGCTACTTTTCATACACCCAGATATTTCAGTGTACAATCATCAGCAGAGGTTGCAGTGGGAAGTGACAAATCACAATGTGTGCCCGTGCTGGACACAAACACCCGTGTAAACAGGGTATTGATGGTAGCAGTCTCAAGTCTGGATGTACACCTATGCTAAGTAGATGAAATATGACTGCAAATTGTTGTATAGTATGCATTACAGGTCGTTTTCAATAGAAAAGCAATAGCTGGCTTCCATTGGATGTGAAAGATGTTCCTAATACTTTCCCTCTGATCTTTCTGGTAACAGCCTTTTGGTTTGTTTGACAGAACAGGAACAAAGTTCTAAGCGAAGCAGCATTCATTCATTTTGCTGTTGTTGTTACTTTGAATTGTATTTCTCCTGCAGAAATTGAGCTCACGGCACCTGTCAACTAAGAAGTCATCGCCTTGGAACCTTGTGTTGGTTTATCGGGATGTTTCTGATAAAGTATTTAATGGCATTTGTCAGGAGTTGAAGGTGTGCTGTGAGAAAAAAATATTATTTGTGAAGTGAAAAGGGCTGTAGATGAGGTGTGTGTGTGTGTGTGTGTGTGTGTGTGTGTGTGTGTGTGTGTGTGTGTGTGTGTGTGTGTGTGTGTGTGTGTGTGTGTGTGTGTGTGTGTGTGTGTGTGTGTGTGTGTGTGTGTGTGTGTGTGTGTGTGTGTGTGTGTGTGTGTGTGTGTGTGTGTGTGTGTGTGTGTGTGTGTGTGTGTGTGTGTGTGTGTGTGTGTGTGTGTGTGTGTGTGTGTGTGTGTGTGTGTGTGTGTGTGTGTGTGTGTGTGTGTGTGTGTGTGTGTGTGTGTGTGTGTGTGTGTGTGTGTGTGTGTGTGTGTGTGTGTGTGTGTGTGTGTGTGTGTGTGTCACTGAGCAAGATGAGTTTGTTTGTGTGTGTGAAATATTCTGATCCTCTGATAAGGCAGCGTATGTAAAGTGTCATTAACAGGTGACATTGACTGAAGGAGTCAGTGGATATATTTGCTATCCCACACTCCGCTACGTTTCATTTGCATGTGGCGTCAGAGCCTGTAGGCCTTCAGGAAATCAAAGACACACACTAATGCGCACACTCGCACAACTACACTCTCTGTCCTCATCTTCATGGAGGTTAAGTGGCAAATGAAGATCGATGACTGCTCTTATGGAAAAGAGAGGGTTGGATTGAAAATATGTGGGAATTAGGCTTGCCAGCAAGGTGACGATGTAAAGGCATTCAGCGTTGCAGCCCCGAGGTAAAACTATCCCAGAGCTTGATGAGGTTCAGAGGAAGCAGGAAAACCTGGATTTTCACTCAAGCATGACACGAGGAGCCTTGACAATGAAGTAAAGAAAACAAGGTCATTTTTACAGTAATAAAACTCACTCGCGTCCCCACTCTTAAACACATCCTGCATTTTTTTATTGTCTCTGGTTTTCAGTGTCTGTTTTCCATTCGCAAAGATATCTTGGCTTCGATTCAAAACAGCTGCACAACAAAAAGCCATGATGTACATTGGGGATGTAGAATAATAACGATAGTGGAATGACTTATCCTTGAGGGGTTAAGGGCTCCAGATGCAAAACAAAGTGTTGGTGCTGATTGAGTGAAAGAGGCAGTTGGGTGAGCAGAGGAGAGGCTGAAATTACAGACAGGGTTTTTAAGATTCATTCTTGTAATTGCTTCATACATTTACACTAGCTAAATGACTCCCCTTTGTATCCAACACAAACATATGGATTTCACCAATCCAATGTAACTGTGGGCCTTCATTCTGGCCATCAGGATGTATGGTTAGGGCTGCAATTAATCATTATTTTCATAATTATAATCTTAAATAATAGATAAACATGTTACCCAAAGCATATCAGAAATAAGAGAATAAATACATGTTTATATTTCAAACACCTAGGGGTTAAATGTCTTGTTTTTTTTGTCCAAGAAATGCTTTAAAACCCAAAGATATGCCGTGGACCGTCATGTATAAAAAAGAAAGGCATCCGGATCCTCACATTTGAGAAGCTGACAATTATTTGTCTGCTGTTTGACTAATCTTTGCAGCTCGTTTTAGGTATTTAGGATAAGAAAGGGTAGAAGCCAAGAAAAGGACAAAGAGAATAAGGCTAAAAAAAAAAGGTGCAGAAGAGAGAGAGAAAAATGTGGAGTGATGATTTAAGGCAAGAAGACGGGAGGTCCAGGGTACACTCAGAGGTCAGTGTGTACTCGGGGGAGCCTCCAGTCTAGAGTGTGTGGTGTTGTTACAATACAGAAATCTTGTATATCTGACATCTAAGTACTTTAATATAAATGCACTTTTAGTTTTACATTCCAGTGCCATGAAACATTGGTGTATCCGTATGTATTGTGTGCGTCCTTCATGATCAACGCTCTGTAGGCCAGACTGACGCCAGTATTGGAGAGACAGAGTTAACCAGAGCTGGCTGCTGTGATTTAATTTGTCAAAAGCCAGACTAGGCAAAAAAGACTGCTTAGATTTTGATATTTGTTTCTGCATTTCGCTTGAGTGATCTCAGAAATAACTAATAATAATAATATATAATATGTGCTACCCTTGATCTATTAGAAATGACCACTGAGGCGGCGCCTGTTGAAGTAAACATGGTGAACATACTAGAGATAAAGCTGGAGATAAATGGCCGCCATAACAGTCTCAGCGAGGTTAGATTACTTCTCAGTAGGCTTCTCGTTTTTATTGAATCTCTTGTTCCCTTTTATTGCTTATACTTAAGTCCAGAGCTCAGTCCATGAAGCTAAGAGTGAAAAAACTGTCTTTGATCCAGCAGCTAAACGTTAGAAAACAGCATTGAGGTGAATGAGTTGCACCGGAGGCCCCGTACGACCCAGCCCCTGAGCCGCTTCTGTTAACCAGCCTTGAACATCTGGGTGGGTAAGAGAGGGTGTGGGTGAGGGGGAAGAAGACAACAGAGGGAGAGAAAGATGGGCTGTGAAGAAAAGGTATTAAAAGTGACAGATGAACAGGACTCTGGTAGACGTTCTCCTGCAGCAGCTGTGACTGCTGCCATTGCTCTGACAGGTGTCAATTAAGAATTACTGCCGAGGCCCTGTAGTCATTTTTTCCTGCCCAGCTGTCTGTCTCTGTGCCTTTTTGAGAAATAACACTTTACCCTTGTCACTGCTTTAGCGCTTAGCCGCGGTCGCCCCAGAAAATGAGAGCATGGCGGGCACGCTAATCGATAACCAGTGTATTAGCAATTATTTTGCCCATTGATTTACGGTGGGGCAGTGACTCCCACCGTGTTATTAGCCGCTGATTACATGCGCCTGTGCTTTACTGCAGGCTAGCACGCCAACGCCACTATAGCTCTGCTGTTGCCAGGTAGACATATTTTATCCTTAGAGCTAAGTTTACATATAAAGACGGAAATAAAACCCATATTTCCTTCTTGAGTGTTGAAGTTTAGTCCTTGAACTTGTCTCCAGATTTAATACAACCATAATTTAATACCCTTTATAGGACAATTAAATTATGTGTTTTAGATTAAACCAAGTCTGGTTACAGAAACCACTTTCACCACTAAATTGTCATGTGACTTCAGCAATAAAACACAATTTAGCTCTCAGTCGTATCTCAAAATGAAACAATCACTCAGGTGGAGCTCTATGGCTGAAATAATGTGTAATTTATGTGTTCTGGGATGACCATTTGAACCACTTTGTTCATGTTGGCTTCCCATATTTCCAACAAAAGGAATCCTTTAACAATTTTAGAATTTTAGAAACCTACTTGTGTGGATTAAAGATGGCTTTATAAGCCCCTAAATAAAGAGACACATTTCTTACTCACAGATGCACCAACCAAATCCTTTTGGACTTTTACCGACCTAAATAGTCACATCAGTTATCGTCGGCTAGCCTGATCCACATTAAGTAGTTTCTCATCAATGATATCAGGACAATAAACGTTCGATCAGTGCGTCACTATTTTACCACAACTTTAAATGTACTTATACATTCTTTATCTTAAAGCTAATGATTTTTGGAAGGTTTTACATATTTCAAGAAAATGGCTCAGATGCTTGAAACATTTGTAGAAACTGTCTAGTAAAAAAAACAAGAGTCATTTAAAGACACTAACAACTGCAGTACTCTTTGGCTGAATATTTTATCTCAGCAGAAATTCCATTAAAGTTCAGAACAGGAAAATGAAAACTTTGTAATGGAGAGTTACGTAAATTCTTCACGGCAAAGTATAAAGCAACCCCAGAAATGCTTGAGGCTTACAAATAGAATTAGTGTATTTTGTTTATTTTTTGTAGTTGCCAAGGCAAGGGCTGGATATGAGCTGGAATATTTATGCCCATGATAGCTGTACACTTTGGGTGTTTTGAATATAATCCCCCTTTAAACATCAGCGGAACATTAACATTAATCAAATGTATGCAAACTAAGCAGCAGCTTGTGGTGACGTTTATTTTTCCCTTCATAGCTCCCAAAAAGAGCCTTGGTTTTACTGCATGTAGATTATGTTGGCAAGAACCAGTACACTATATCAGGAGAAGAAAGGTACTTGTTTTTATTACATGGATAAAAGCTGGCCTCAGCGTAACCAAGTCCAAACAATGTGGACAAAAGTCGGGGTGGACATTTCTATCCCCAAAGGAGTCTTTGTTTAACTGATAAGGTGGGATGAGAAGCAATGAATATCATTTTTTTGGACACTAGTTTACTGCAGATAAGCCATCTGGGAATAGATACAGTTAACAGATGACACTTTGTCCTTGAAAGCGGACGCTGGGGAAGGTCACGCTGCATCCTCCCCTCACCTCTTCATCTTTATCTCAGCCTACTCCCTCTTTTTCTCCTGTTTTTTGGGGGGGATTACTGCCCTACTCTCTCTGCCTGTAAGCCTTTTCTCATCTTCCTATCTGTCATCAATCTCTATCTTACTGACTCAATTCTCCTCTACCCTGCTCATATTTTCTTTCATCTTCCTCCCTGTCTCTTGCCCTCATCTCTCTCTCTCTCTCTCTCTCTCTCTCTCTTACCGGATGCTCAAGATTCAGTGAGCTGGTTACAAGAACATGAACTCGACATCTGAAAAGGAGAGCGTAATATACCCTTTCAGGCCCACTGGCCGTGTTCTCATATTTCAAAAACCTCTTTCTGCAATAGTCTGATTTCAACAACACACGGCAGTCACACTTCTGCGTTGTAAAAAACTGAAAGGTCACAGGGCAGTTAAGTCATGTGTCATCTTCTCTGAAGTTTAAACGCATGACTGTCACGTATTTTCCTAGAGGAGACATTTCCATTCCCATGAAGCTCTGTTGCACAGGAAAATAATGAAAGCATATTTTGTTTTAGTGTTGCCCTCCAGTTTTCGTTGACTCAAACCCAAGCGCTTCAGGATTTGTCTTGGCAGATGAGAAGCGCTATATACATTGTATTTATTATTATTATTATTATTATTATTATTATTATTGAGCTAGCTATTTTCAGGGTTTCATAAAGTACTCACTCAACGGTCCTCGGTTTGATGGGCAGTTGAAAGGGGATATAATGTCCCTGGATCCCAACCCATTCAACAGCACCACATGCTACCCCCCAAAAAATTCCTCCCAAATCTCTCCTGAGCCGCCGTGTTGTCTCAGACTTGACAATCACAGGGGGTATATAAGCTCAGCTCTGTCCCTCTAAGTCGTCTGTCTCAGAGTGAACAGCAGGACGCCTCCTTTGCACCCAAACGTCTCCTGTGTCAGCGTGTCTCTCTCCTCACTCAGTCCCTCCGTCTGTCTGTCCCTCTAACTGGCTGTCCACCTGAGCATCTGTTTCTGATCACCTGTCTCTGGCTGTCTGCTGACCCAACTGTTGTCCTGTTTACTTGTCTCTCTCTGGTCCATCTGCCTCTCCCAAGCTACACCATGACAGGACTGCCACTGCATCAAAACCAACCACCTTGAAACATGTTGACATTGAATAATGTTTCGTAGGGTAATTCGCATCAACGTCAGTGTTGGGTGTAAAGTTGAAATTATTAATACATTTTAGCAGAAACAAAGTAATATCACGGATTTTGGTAATTATAATTATTTTGTTTTGTCAAGGAACCACCTGAAATTGAATTGTTTATAGTTTCCTTTTTCGTTCCATCCATGCCGCGCCATTTCTCCCAGTGCGCCACCCTAAGAATCTCCAGTGTATCCTCTTGGAAAAACTCTAGCTTCACAAGCAAAGAATTGAAATTGTTAAACATACATCTTCTTTTGCCACTGGTTCTATTCCATACGATACGATATACTTTATTGTCCCCGTAAGGAAATTTGTTCTGGACTCCGTCCTGCAGTGCATCCATGTACATATACAAACATAGTGGACATTAAGAGACATACACATATCATCAGTCATACACCGTTTGAACAAACACAATACACACAAGTACATACTGACAATGGCGACCTATTGCACAACCCTCATGGCCAACATTAAAAAAAAGTACATTTCGCTACATATCATTTCATGTGAATGTTAAGAAGCTTAATCGACATAGGTAGGAATGAGTGCTTATAGCGGTTCAGCCTGCTCATAGATACAAGTTGCATATATTGTGGTCCTAAAATAATGTCTCTCCATTCAAAGCCTTGAATATTTTTGCTGGTCCGTCCTGCAAAATATGGTCCATGGCTTCTGTTTCTTGTCAAACTGGTCCATTTATGTCTATTAAGAAGTGTTTGCTCCTACCTTCAACTTTTTTTATACTTTGGGTACCGCTTGCTCTTCTAACGTTGTGAAGGTCTGTGTAATATATCTGTCATCTTGCCGACTACTTACAGTGTATTTGGAATATGTCTGGCATTACATTCAAAGTCCAAGAATGGGCACATTCCCAGTGTGAGTGAGTCACTTCTAGGTGTGAGTGTGACGTTCTTATTTTTTACTTAACTAATCTGTTTTTACTCTCAATCATCTAAGTCTGTCACTTCATTTATTTCCTGCCTTGCCTCATAGTTGGAGCCTTGTACTCAAACCTTTCTGGTTTAACAATCACTGCTGTCAGATATATGGGAACAACATTAGCCTAGTTAAAAATATACCAGAAACTGTCATTCCAAAGTGATGATAACAATATTTACATAGAGATATAAGTTTTCCAAAATATTCTGATATACAGAAGGTTTCCAAATATATTTGCCCATCACAGTTTATTTGTTTTTTTTCTGATTCAGTGTCCTTCTATTTGAGTTAAATTATCAATTAATTTAACTTATTAAAGCATTAAGATTACTTTTCCATCAGACCAACCACTCACAAAAGACTAAGCTTAAGTTGCAAATCCTCAATATTGAGAAGCAGGTACTTCTTGCATCATAATGCATTTTCTTTTTAAAACTTGGAGGATAGTATTAACATTAATATCCGTCATGAAAAAAGGTCATATGAATTCCTCTCTACTATAAATGTATTAATTAAGACCGCAGAAGTGTACAAACTGATAGGTTAAAGTCTAGGTTACCTGTCACCATGATTTATATGGTTTAAATAATTCCTTTAACACACAACAGAAAGAAATGTGTGCAGCGTTTTACTTGCTCGAGGGTTCTCTGGCATACCCAACACCAGGTTGTTCTTGATAGTTCAGTATGAATAAAAGGCTTTGTGACTTTTTGTTTTGAAAAATACTTTACAGTGTGAGAACAGGAGCTTCAGTGTGAAACCTTGAAAAAGAAAATGCATAGCAGAGATTTGGACTTACAGTAAAATGACAACATATTAAACAATGTATCTGGTGATGTAGTCTCATAAGAAGAACCAGACAAACCATACTGTTAAGTTATATGTGTGTGCACAGGGCAGAGCGTTATTCATTGGGGAGAATGTGTGTGTCAGGGTTTGGTCATTAAACTTGGTCAAACTAAACAAGATCAAAGGGCAGAATGGCCTCGCAATGATTACCATCGAGTTCACTCAATTATCTCGTTAAACTCTGTCCTCCAGGAACTTCACCACGCTATATAACAGCCAAAGAGTCGAGAAGATGAACTAATTTCCAGTTAACAAAAGGACTTTGAGGCTGAAATTGTCATTTCTCACCCGTTTTACAACAATCGGCGTTAAATACAGAGGAACCGTTTCTTCTAGGGGACAGTTTGGGCTAATCTAAGCTAAAACAAAGCTACACTATTGTTAATCCAGGACACTCGCGTCATATTTCTTTATTAACTTACAGACTTTGTGCTGTGAGGTTTAATTATAACATTCTGAAACATAGAAGCTTGCAAAGTGGCTGCTAAGCTGTTAAAAGTGCCCTCCTTGGTACAGGAAATTACCACAGACGATTTGGTTAAAAAAAAAATGTTTTCACATATTCATAGGAAGCCTTTAAACTATTTTAGATCTACATTCAGACATTTTTAGCCTCGCAGTGCCAGACAGTGGAGCTACTGTGGAAGCAGTGTGGATGGCACAATCCTGAGCGGGTGAGAATGTGCACCCCCACCCTCTTGATATTTGGGATCTATTATGTATGGAGGAGCTGAGTGTCTACATGACCGGGGCCAGAGAACTAGACAGGACTGAGTGAGGCACTATTGTGTGTGTGTGTGTGGGGGGTGGGGGGCATAAAGGGATAAAAAAAGAAGAGAAAAAGAGTGACAGCAGACAAAAAAGAACCAGGGTAGGAAAGAGGGGGTCCAGGGAGGGAGTGGAAAAAGAGGAGGCGAAGCAACAGAGGAGTGAAAGAGAAATGACTTGAGGGGTTGAGGGATGGAGAGAGAGGTGAATAAAGCGAGAGAGAGAAAAGTATCACGGCAATGGAGAAGAAAAAAAGAGAGGGAGACAGTGAAAGCAGTTGGATAGTGGAGGGGAGAGAAAGAGAGAGGGGAGGATGTCACCCATGGCTGCCACTCATCACTCACAGCTTAATGACGCTGTTTTTTCTCCTTCTCCTGCTTCTTTTCCGTGGGAGAGAAGGGGGGAGGCAGTTAGGCCCAATCAAACAGGGTCATACAGAGTTCACAACCTCCAGGTGGGACCGTCCTCCTCCAGGGAAATGTTTGTGCATGTGAGGCTTATAGGACCGTCTGGACCTGGACATACTTTAGTTGTTTTGAGAAATTCTTATCAACAAATCGGGGAGTTTTAGTTTAATCAAGGTTGTGGTGGAAAACAAAAGCAGACTACAGGATGCAGTATTTTATGTCTGACACTTTTAACCTGCCTTTCAACCCTTTTTATATGTTGGTGAAAGTTTGTGTTAACATGTTTACTTATGTGTGTGTTTGAAGCATGTGTGTTTATGTGTGTGTACGCACATGTTTGTTTTCAAGAAATCCGCTCCGGCTGTCTGTTGCTCCTTTCTGGGATTGGCTTGTTTCCTATTGCAGTTTGTGTGTGTGTGTGTGTGTGTGTGTGTGTGTTGTGCATGTGTGTGTGTGTGCTTAGCTCTACTTGTCCTCTCACTCAGTCCCGTTTCTGGGAAGCATCAGCCGTTTAAAACTCAAACGACAGGATTTTATCCCTCGCTCTCCTCCTCGCACCAAATTTGGGGAACAGCTGGGGCGGCCATGACGATGATTTGTCTCCCTCTGCCCGTCCGCCTGACAGGTTGAGAGCATGCACACACACACACACACGCACAAGTACACACACACTCACTAACAGGCACATACACACACAATTAAACATGCACTCAGTATCACAGACAGACAGACACAAACACACAGACACATACCCCTTATAAGAGGCCATGTTCTTCGAGCGCTGCCAAAACACTCTGATTTCCTTTAGCCCGGGCGGCCATACATCAGCTCGGGGCCTCCCAGCCCGGATGGCAGGGGCTGACAGAATGACATGTGTCATTTATCAAACGAGGGGCGCCAGGCCTCAGGAAAAGAACAGACCGCCGCGTGACAAAGCCCCCCGAGAGCTCTCCTCCACTCGCAACGAGGGGAGTGTGTCATGGGATAGACACTGACAAATCTGCGGAGATAGAACACACATGGATACACGCTGACACCAACACACAAGCAGAGGAAACACACACTGAGAGGCACTTCCAGCACGGACACAAACCCAGGGATCACATTATGTCCATTGTGGCTTTTGTTGGCTTGTTTGAAGAAAGAAAACTCGTGTACAACACTTCACTAAAGCAAAAGAGTATATTTTCTGGCTTTTATTGTGCTGGCACTGGACCTACAAACACACATACCCACACATACACCCACATATATGTTTCCCTTGCAGGCAGAGGAGCGGCATGCCAAAGCTCCTCCTGGTGCCAGCAGCAGGCCTGTCTGTGTGCCCGTCCTTCTTAATGAACGGCCACTGGCTACCGAAAGGAACTCTCTTAGTTGCCAGTGCCGCTCCATCTCTTCCCTTTCATATCCGTACCACTTCATACTCACAATATCCCTCTTTTTTTCTCCTTTATTATATCTCCTCCCCTTCATTCCTTCCCTTCCCTCTACCCTCTCTCTGCCGTGATCCCCCTCCACCCCCGTTTACTCTTTCCATAGCCTGTTCATTTGTCTTCATGAGCCTAATTTATTTTCTCTGCCAGATGCAAGCTGACAGCCATCAGTCTCTCTCCCACACACACTGACGCACACACACACACACACACCTGACCCCCTGACATGCAGACAAATACACTACCATGTACGCACAAATGCACATAGCTCTTTTCTCACTTTTTATTCATTTTCTCTGTCTCTATTACGCACACACAGCCGGTATTACCTCACACTGCTCTGAGGTCAGCTCTGCAGTCGCGTACCCTCTGTTTTACCTCTGTCCTCCACCCCCTCCAACCCCCAAAACCCTCCCATTAACATTACTGAAGATGGATGTGTCTTCATAGCTGAGATTGATTGCGGATATAGAGTTATGGTGCCATTTATGTGTGTGTGAGTGTGTGCGTGTTAGTGTTAGATGGAGGGCACTTTGAGAGGCGGCGTTTGGAGCTGAAATGTGAGGGAGGCAGGCTTTTCTCTCGTTTCCAGAACCTTCCAGCCGTTCGTTGTCTGTCCGCAGTCTGATATTGTGCTCTGTTGAAGGATTGCTTCCTCTCTTCCTGCCTCTCTCCCTGACTGCGAAGCTGTTCACAGCCATTGTACCCTCACACACTCACAAACACACACACAGGCATGCATAGTCCCACACAGACGCAATCAGGCTGAGATGGCTCCTGATATAGTCCACTTTGAGAGCCCAGTACATAATTTACTGACTTTCTCCAGGGACCCTTTTTCAGCCCCTAATCCCTCCTCCCTCCTATCATTTCTTCTTTTGTCACTTTATTGCCATGGTCATCAGGAAAGGGAGAAAAAGCTCCACACAAGCACACATACACACTCCTAACTGCTGTGAGGTTCAGCGTATGCTTTTGTTATGTTTTTTGTTACGCCCCCATGCTATTCATCAAGCTTTAAATCCTAAACTAGTGTTGAAATGAAACAGTAGAACTTTGTTTAATGGAGCGCCAGACTTCAGCACTAACTTGTCACTTAAGCGGGCAGAATGAAAAAGAAAATGTGGCGATGCATAAAGGATAACAGTTTTGATTGTGCACAATTGGTGGAATTTCCCTTGTGACACATGCAGTAGAAGCACTAAAATGTTTGGGGACGTTTGGTTGTCCTGAGCAGCCTCCTGCCCGGAGGGTTTGCGGTTCTAATTAATTTCCCAGAAGTGACTTTATGGTTTTTAAAGTTGTGATTTCTTTGTGCGTCTCTGAGGTCATCCTCTCAGTCCTCTGCATTCTTGTGATGCATATCTGGTGTGTGGTTTGTTATTGTCTTAACAAGAAGTAGATAAGCGTAGAGAGGAGGTGATGAAATGTTTGTGTATGTATGCGTCACCCCAATGTCTAACATCCAACATTTCAATCGTTTATTAGCCTGGTAATTTCAGCCATTAAAAGCTTATCTTGTTTCAAAAATCTGTCAGATTAAAAACTGCATCACAAAAGGGAAATAGTTTTCATGTTGATTTTTAAACATTAGTCAATATTGCAAATACTTTTCAATCGCAGTAGCCACTGTGTATTGTTTCTAGGTTGTGGCTAACTAATATCTGAATGCTGTTTTAACGTTAACGGATTTGGTTTTATGTTGCATTTTGTCAAGTATTTTTTGCACTGAAGTGAAGAGAAGCCCTGACACTACTTAACATTTTAGCATTAGCATTTTCCCATCTAACTAGCTTGTATGCAATTACCTTGCCAGCCGCAGTCACACACTAACCCTGCAAGTGTTAAGCTAGTCACCTATCTTTTATAGAGAATATTTTTGCAAAGACACATTGCAAGCCTCACTGGAGTGAGCGGGTCTTTAGGGTGCATCTTTCCCACCGTGGTTATTTTTCCTCCCTCTGTCTCTTTCCCTTCTCTGAGTTTTGTTTCTCAGCAGTGTACAAAGTGGATGGCCTCTGAATCGAGGGGAGGTCTGACAGCGTGAAGAAGCTTGATTGATGGCTTATTGTGCAACCAGACTCGGCTAGACCGAACTGGTTAGGTTGTGACCCTGTTTTGGCCCCATGCCCTCCCATTTTCTCCTTTTTTCATTCTCTTGTTTTCCTGTATCTCACTATATAGCGTGCCATGTAACTCTCCCACATATTCTCATCGACACACACGTGTATTAATATACAGGTTTGTTCAGACGGTAAACACATTTCCTCTTTGTGCTTTTACTCCTCCGACCCCCTCTTCTCCTTTGCTACACTAAACTCATCATTGTTGCCATCATTCATTCTCTGCTGTTTCCTTTCTTCCTTCCTCTGCCTACTTTGTTTTCTTTGTCCCTGTTCCTTCAGGACAGGTTTTGTGTAATGAGTCATTTCATCAGGTTTCATTTTACAGCCCCTATTCATTCAGACTGAAACTACTGACCACTCTCAAGAAACGCTCCAAATAACTACACTTATAGACAAATTCATTGCCACTTTTTGTTTGGTTCACCAGCCAGTTCTTGCCAGCAGAAGAAAGTAACTACGACTGCAATTCAACACATTCATGAGAAACAAGGTTAGCACCAGACACACTAGTTAAAACTGGTTCAGCCTGTTTTTTTTTTCCGTACGATTATTTTCTGCTTCTGTTCTCCACACAACCATAGTGATTTATGGTAATTATCCATCTTTGGGGTCATCCATCAACTGGTTGTTGCTAGGCGATGGGAGCAGCTGTTGTTTAGTCGGGGGAAGCTCCACTGTCAGGGGCAATGCAGGTGAATTTAAAAGACGCCATCGATGAAGAAAGGAAAAAACATGTTATTTTCTTAGCTTCGGTTTTAAACAGCCTTCTGTTAATGGCCACCATTAATGCACCAAAATAGAACGACTTAATTAATCAAAGAGGTGTGTAGCACAATAAAGTGAAAAATGGTTACAAAAAATATGCTAACGAAACGAGTTTTACTTCTTATGGACGGTAATGAAAGTGTCAATATTTGCTCTAGAAGAATTTGTTTAACAAATGACATCTGTCTGGTGCAGCCCACATTGAATCAGTGCTTGGCGTTGGTTGTGTAAATCTCACTCACATCATCTTTAATTAGCATTAGTAATGCTTTATCTGTACTTCGCCTGAAGACAAACCAGATGGTTTGAAATGTGTTGTGCAGCACCAGTGCAATGTTCGATTGTTGGGCGTGGGGGGTTTTGGCAGAAAAGCCGAGCAGGAAAGGGCTGAAATCTGCCGTGCCGATGATCTAATGGCTGTTGTTTCATCTCCGAGCAAGCAGGCACTGACAGTTCAGGGAAAAGGTGATTTATAGACCACAGTCACTGTCATGGCGTGTCGAAACTGGCTCACGGGAGATCTGAACAAACAGGGGCAGCAAGGAAGGAAGAGAAAAACAGAGGAGAAGAAACACTTGCAAAGCAATTCAAGAAAGAATTGGAAAAATCCTTTCCTTTAAAACAAAACGGCTACAGCTTTCCCTAGATGTGTTGCTTTTTCACTGATATATTCTGTCAGAAGCTATAATTTAGTCTATCTCATTTACGCATTTTGTACTCGTAGTGGCCTGATGAAGCTCAGCCAGAGGTAAAATGCACTGTCTATGTGACCCATTTAAAAAGGCTATTAGCATAATATGAGTTCAAGTAATTGCAAATGACTTAGGAACATATGTGGAAGCCCTCAGGACAGTCAAAAGTTTAGGAGAAGGTCATTTTTCTTTATCTTTTTTATAAAGAGCCCAAAGCAGTGATACCTAGTGTGCAGTAACAAGAGTAAAATATCAAATCTTGTCTGCACATGTAGCTGCTCCCAATGTCCAGACTGTGCTGGCTGTATTGTTTTCCCAAACCGGAAGAGTCGTGGAAGCTAAGAAGGATGATTTGTACAACACACAAGCTATTACAGGCCCCGGAGCTATTGTGCCATATGGTGGACTATTCCATGTGGGTAAGGAGAGGGTGGGGCCGCGGGATGGGGGGGGGGCTCTGTTAGGTAGGCTTTTACATGTCTGGTCAAGCAAGCTGTGGGTTACATGTTGGCTAATACATCTGATGTGTGTCTATTTATGGAGCTTTGTTCTGTGTTGGGAGGCAGTGGCGTTATTAAACATGCATTTTAATCTAACCCTTCAAGGTGCTCTACTCCAAATGAACAACAAGATGGGTTTTCATTTTCATAGTAGGAAAACCAAAAGTAAACTTGATTGATCTAGAGTTTCTATTTGAACTAAAGATCGTTGATGATGTTGATCAAATTATATCTGATGCAGAATTGTATGAAACACCTTATTGTTTGGTAGTTGTCGTCCATGGAGTAGTCCAAAGAGAGTGTCAGGTCCTATGAAACCACAGCCACTGCTATCCAAGAGATAAAAAAGGCAAGAATGAGGAGGATAGGGTAGAGCAGAGAGAGACAGAGATTGCCTGACATACTAAGCATTACCATAATTGGCTTTTCTACATGATAGGACAGAGGAAATAATAATGTCATTTTATTTACAGCCTTCTCTCTGCTGAAACACACACACACTCATGCACGCCATACAGGTCAATGACACACACTGATCAGGCTTGTCCAAAGCCATCAGAGGTGAGTGGCAGGGAATGGAGGGGCCGGTGACAAAGCGAAACGGGAGAGAGAAATAAGACTGCCACGGCAGAGCTCCCATTTTGAAGGGCCACTAAACGGTGTGAGGGGGCCTCGCCGGCCGCCCCGCTCCAGATGCAGCGCAGGGTAAATCAGCCGGGTGAGGGCTGGCGGAATTGGACATTAGCACTGCAAATGAGAGCCAGGATTGCCCTCTTCTCCGAGACAACATGAATAAATGAAGGGAAAGTGTGTGTTGTTGTGTGGGTGCTTGTTGTTTTGTGTGTGTGTGTGTGTGTAAAAGCAAAGAAGAAGAAAAAGGGTGTGTGTTCCAGTGCGATGTCACACTCTAGTTGTCTCACCTGGCCTCATGTAATCACTTAGAACTGGTCAGTGTGTCTGACACCAGCCGAGTGTTTGGCACGGTTTTAATTATTATGTGTGTGTCCAGGTGTTGTTTGAGGTTTTAGATACGACTGGTGATGAAGTACCTGCATTTTCTTTATTTTTCTATTCTATACCTTGCTTTAAAATATACATATTTCTTCCGACAAAAATCCAATTTATTATTAAAATAACTTAACTTTAATACGTTTAAGTTTAAATTGGCAAAATGATGCTTTAGATCAGTGATTGTGAGTATGCAATTCGAGTGTAAATAAACACAAGATTATAAATCTGACCAGACATGCAATCCCAACTTTGGTGCTCATTTCTATTGACACATTACAGTTGGTTAGAAGTATTAAGGTTCATTATCAAGTCCCAGTCCACGCATGTGTTCATGTTTGCATAACATGCATGTGTGTTACATGCATTTCAGTTGCATAGAAATCAGCGAGGACACATTTTTCCTCTCAAATGTGTAGAAAAAGCTAAATGTGTGAGTGTGTGTTTGGACCTCACACAGCTTCCTGCCTTAGGGGAGGGATGTAGTTTGGGGGAGAGGTGTGTATGTGTGTGTGTGGGAGGCTGGGTGGATGTCCTACTGTGGTGTCACCTGTCTGCAGCAGGAAATCCTGGACTCTGGGCACAACAATAGTGACAGGCTCCTCTCCAGACGCAGATGGCTTCGCTTTCCCCCCCACCAGCCACATTGCATCCCTGCATGCACCTGACACACTGTGACACTTGAAAAACACACACAAGTGATCAGCCACACCTCTTTTACACACACCTAAAAACTTGTGCACATGGCAGTAATTTCACTACTTTATCTCTCCTGAAATATAACACTTAGTTTGTTGGATGCTGTTGAACTTGTTTCCCTGCCAGGTGTTTTTTTTGGGGAGATATGCGCACACACAGACACACATTAGCGCACAACAATACACACACCTCTTGTTCGCTGGCCTATACACATCTTTTCTCCTCTCTTTTCAAAAACTTCCCCTCTTTTCCCTATCCTCCTTGACAGCACAAAGTGGGCTTACGTTTTTGACTGACAACCACAACAGACACCTTCCCCCAATCCTCCCCCTCCACCCCCGTTTTAATCCCCTCCCTATCCCTCTCTCCCTCCCTCTCCCCTTCCTCTTTTGTTCTGAGTGACGCTCGAAAGCCGCCGTGTCAGCATCTTTTCCATCTCTGATTGCCTTATTAGCCGGCGGTGGCACCCGCAGCTTTTCTGACACAGATGGTGAAGGAGGAGGCTCGAGCAGGGGGGTGAAAAAAAAATGGCTGACTTGTGTTTGTTGTTACTTACCCATCCCACCTCCTCTCTGGCTTGTTTGCGTGGACACTGACACCTCGGGCTGACACTGACACACTCCTGACACTGAGGCCTGTCAAGGCAACATACGGAGGATGGCAGGGAAAGACTAGAATTTAATGTCAGTGTGTTTTCTGTGTCTGAATGTGTGTGTGTGTGTTTGTGTGTTTGTACTGATGTCAGGTTTCTCTCACTTTGTCAGCTAAGCGGCTTTGTCTTTAACTACTCTCCCCACATTGACTTTGAATAGGTTTAGTTTTGCATTTATTTCAATACAGTGGGCTGAATCTTGACAGGAAGGACGAGACAGGTTTAAAGAATGCTGTGCAGCTGCATTGCCAAAAGGTTAACATGTTCTAATTTAGTGGCTAACTCAATTGAATGATTTCAGAGTGGCCTGAGTGTAATTAAAGCATACAGTGAAGAGAAAGACTACCAATAGAATAGTTTAATTAAGAACAGGAACGTTGTACATTTGAGCACGTACGTTCTTTCTCACACACACTCTTTTACACACATGCGAGGCTGAGAGTTGCAGCTGTTGGACCTCCAGCTTTTCCCAGGCAGCAGTAACTGGCACCTCACAAACATCAGGTATTATGTCCATTCCGATTATGGGATAGAGAGCTACATGCTGTTTGAAGCTGACAGCACATCTGCCTCCTCACTGGAGACTGATTCTGGCACCTCAGACAAGCATCTTACGAGGAATGGATTGGGGAGCAGCCTTAGCATATTTAACCCTCAACATTTCCCTCTCACTTCTTCTCTCTTATATTTCTCTCCTAATCTGGTTCCATTATCATATTTAAATATTTGTATCCTCCTAGTATTGAGGAGAATTATTCCTTTTTTAATTGTTTATCTCGCTCATCTGAAGGAATTATAATGCAGATTTGATTATTTTTTGAACAAATGATTTGTAAAAATTGTTGACAGTTACAGAGAGTGGGCAGCCATTTTCCACTGATACAATAAATCTCTCTCTTGTTTTAAAATGGCACACTTGAAGCTGTGAGTACTCGGGGAGCACAAGCAGTAACAACACGGCTTGTCATGTCCACTGGCCGTTTCCGAGCACCACGCTGTGAGGACTTCCACAGTTGATGCCAAGTTGACTCCAGCCAACCATGGCTTGGCAGGGCTGATGCAGCTGGCGTTTCCCTCCACTATCTCTTACTTGTGAATCCATAGCATGTGTGGCATGTTGGAAGAACAGAGCAAATCAAAGTCGGAAACAGATCTGTGGAAGCTTTTACAGCAGCAAAAATAGACATTGAAATACTCTGCATCGACTAGTGGCTGTAGGCTGCTCTTGCATTTTAATTTGTTGATGAGGAAACATTTCTTAGAATTGATGAGTATTCTGAAATCTTGGCCCAAATGCAGTACATTCATCTTATTAATGTATTGTTACATTGACTCTATATTCTAAAGGAAACATCAAAGTAAGTCGTTAAAAGAGCAATCAGTGAGGCAGATTCTTCTCTTTCCTGTATCTTTTTCAATTGTTAAGAGACAAAAGTGTCTTCATTTCTATTGGGAAGTAACAGATACCACCACATGATTAATAACTATCATCTTCACTGGGGATTTGTTCTCTGTATGATATTACATTTGTGCTTGTTTTTAGTTTTTAAACTAAGCAGAAGCATTTCAGTGGCTCATCTCTGCTCTCTACCCTTGCTGAGATGTAGTGTTCAATAGCTTCATTAGGCAGCGCAGTGAAGAGGACTATTTGTCATTGTCAAGATATGGATGTTTGCCACTTTATTATTGCAAACCTGTGTCCTCTGCTGGGACAATCGACACAAATCCTTGTTAGGTTTATTGCACATACTACACTCATAAAGTAAGGGCGGTGGATGCATAATTTGTCTGATTTGAATGTATGAAAGTTATATTTACAAACCATATCTAATGTCCCTTTTCCTCTCCTTTGTGTTTTCCAGTTTACGGACCAGAGGATGAATTGAAACTGGATAATATTGATGAAGAAGAACATCTGCAAGATGATGGCCTTTCCCTGGATGGTCAAGATGCAGACTATCTTTACCACGATGACGAGGACGCAGGAAATC
This sequence comes from Trematomus bernacchii, assembly GCF_902827165.1. Lineage (NCBI taxonomy): Eukaryota > Metazoa > Chordata > Actinopteri > Perciformes > Nototheniidae > Trematomus > Trematomus bernacchii. The sequence continues at coordinate 9,908,184 of NW_022987564.1, read as the reverse complement.
GTTATAGCTGCGAAAACTCTCCACTCAGCAATGGCACCAACCCGGACGCTGGGTACGCCTCTCCACTCAGCACCACCAGTGATCATCTGGTGGACCTTAAGACCGTGTCCTCCTTTGACGACCAGGAAAAGGTAGAGGAGAAGACGGGGGAGAGCACAGAGTCCATTAATGGTCTCTCAATACAGGACAGTCTGGCAAAAATGAAATCTGTCTATGCAAACTTGATCTCGGATGCCTCCTGGTCCAGCATTGCTCTTGACATGCTAAAAAGTAAACAAGGGAACAATGACCCAGCTAGCAAGGACAATGGGAGCAATCACAAAGGGAGCAATGGGATCCTGAACAGTCACAGCCCAGGCAACATCCATCTGAAGAGCAGGTCGAGCACTAGCAACCCCTCAGCCTCTACTAATATTACCATGAGCAGCACCACAACCAGAGCAGTGTCGAGCAACAGTGGCACCGGTGTAAGCTCTGGCAACACAGGAGGATTGGCCTATGACTGGCACCAGGCAGCGTTGGCAAAAACCTTTCAGCATACCCCATACCAACTCCTTCCTGAGCACAGCCTTTTCAGCACCGTGCAGCTTTACAGGCAAAACAGCAAGCTCTATGGCCCTGTGTTTACAGGTGCGAGCAAGTTCAGGTGCAAGGACTGTAGTGGGGCCTATGACACTTTGGTCGGCCTGACGGTGCACATGAACGAGTCGGGCCACTACCGTGATGACAATAAGGATAGCGAGGATGATAAAAGCAGGAGGTGGTCCAAGCCACGTAAGCGGTCTCTGCTGGAGATGGAAGGCAAAGAGGATGCCCAGAAAGTTCTTAAGTGCATGTACTGTGGCCACTCCTTTGAATCCTTGCAAGACCTCAGTGTTCATATGATCAAAACTAAACACTATCAGAAAGTGCCTCTAAAAGAACCAATCTCAGCGCTAACTTCAAAGCTGGTACCGCCAACCAAAAAAAGAGCATTTCAAGACTTGATGTCCCCGAGCTCGCCAGAGTCTGTCTCATCAGGCATACACATGGGAGAGCATCCTAGAGACCATAGAGTGACCAATCCTTATGTCACTCCAAATAATCGATACGGTTACCAGAACGGTGCCAGTTATACTTGGCAATTTGAGGCACGCAAGGCCCAAATTCTCAAATGCATGGAATGTGGCAGTTCACATGACACCTTGCAGCAGCTGACAGCCCATATGATGGTCACAGGACATTTTCTGAAAGTAACCAATTCAGCCTCTAAAAAGGGTAAGCAGTTATTTTTTGATCCTATCATTGAGGAGAAGTTTCAGTCAATACCTCTGCCACCGACGACCACACGACTCCCAGCACCCAATGGGAGGTCACAGCCCGGCTCCCCGCGGCCGCTCACTGCCCCGGAAGAGAAAAATGAAGTCATGAAAGATGAAGAGGCAGAGGAGGAGAAAATGGATGCAATGGAACCAGAGAAAAGAATAAAAGAAGAGAAAGAAGATCTTCCCGAAAAAGCTGATAAACCTAAAAAGATCAGATCTTACCAATATCTTAGAGAAGAAGACTTGGAAGAGGCCCCTAAAGGGGGCTTGGATATCATAAAGTCTTTAGAGAATACAGTTTCAAGTGCAATCACCAAAGCCCAAACAGGCTCACCAACCTGGGGTGGATACCCTAGCATTCATGCCGCCTATCAGCTTCATGGATGCTTTAAGTCTACTTTACCATCATGTGCACAAGTCCAGCCTCTGTTCAGCAGCAACAGTTTGAAGCTACTTTCCTCTGATTTAGGCACACTGATCCATTCACCTAATAGCCCCTCTCCACCGCCCAGTCACAAGAGCAATGTGCTGGCCATGGAGGAGCTGGTTGAGAAAGTGTCAGGGAAAACTTCAGTAAAGAGTGAAATGGAGGAAAAAACTGTACGTAATAAGTTCAGGTCAACAAAGTCTCCAATGCCAAATCCTAAGGACAAACGGGCTTCACCCAATCCAGAAAAAAGCTCAAGGGCAGGAAAAAATACTGTCGGGGACCAGCATGAATTGAGACGGAAAGAAGGAGAGCAGGCAGAGAGTAAAGTACAGGCGCATATAAAGAGTGAAGTTGATTCACCAAAAAAACCTGTAAGCAATGGCTGCAATAACCTGAGCATCATCACTGATCACTCACCTGAACAACCACTTGTGAACCCTCTTAGTGCTTTGCAGTCTATCATGAACAACCACTTGGGGAAAGCTGCAAAAGTGGCTACTCCATTTGTAGACCCCTTTGCAATGCTTTATAAAATCAACAACCACTCTTCTCAGATTAAGTCTGCAGAGCCCGTGAGCCAGTGCTGCGACGAAGAAGATCAGCCCATGGACTTGACAAAATCCAAAAACACCAACGGAAGTACGCCCAAGGGTGCTTCTACACCAAACAACAATGGCAGCGTCAACAACAGCAAACCATCTTACAAAGATTTCTCACAGTCCTCACCTCCGCCTCTACGGGAGAATGCTTTGATGGATATTTCAGACATGGTTAAAAATCTGACGGGCCGTTTGACACCAAAATCTACAACCCCTTCTTCCGTCTCTGAGAAGTCAGATCTTGATGGCTGTTCTTTTGAGGATAGCCTGGAGGAGCTGTCTCCCATCCAAAGACGGAAGGGTCGACAGTCCAACTGGAATCCGCAGCACCTCCTGATCCTCCAGGCCCAGTTTGTCTCATGTCTTAAGGAAACTCCTGAGGGGAAGTTTGCGATCAGTGACTTGGGACCCCAGGAACGGGTCCACATCTGTAAATTCACTGGACTCTCCATGACCACCATCTCACATTGGCTGGCCAATGTAAAATACCAGTTAAAGCGGACAGGTGGCACAAAGTTCCTAAAGAGTATTGACTCGGGCCAACCTCAGTTTTTGTGCAATGACTGTGCTTCCCAGTTTAGGACTCCCTCCGCCTACATTCACCATTTGGAGTCCCACCTTGGGTTTACCCTGAAGGACCTCTCAAAGCTTTCCATAGATTTATTAGAGCAGCAACCAGTTAGCAGAATAGAGGACAAGACTTTCAGTTCCTCTGGACTTACAGAAGAAGACACTGGCTCAATATATCAGTGCACACTGTGCAATCGGACATTTGCGAGCAAACATGCAATCAAATTGCACCTTTGCAAATCACACGGAAAGTCGCCAGAGGACCACATTATCTTTGTGAGAGAGTTGGACAAACAATGAAGATCAAGCTGATAGCATGACAGATTACTGTTGCACTATAACTCCAAGCTACAATCTGTCACAACAGATAGTGCCACACCTGTATTGAATATTGTTACAACACATATTGTAATGACAACATGGTAGCTTTAATACCACATACTGTAATTATTCTGTTATCCATAAATGGCAGGATCTTGCACTGCAGAGGCTCAAAGCTACATTTTCAGAGTAGAGTTTTTGTTGACATACACGTACCAAATTGGTGCAGGGGCCATGGCACTATAGTCACTGACTGATTGTTGCTTTCCTAATGCACTGCATCTTATCTGAGCCTTTGGGAAAAGTCCATCTGTTTTAAAACTGGACTCTTATTTTGATGACTGATTTTGAATGATTTTTTCAAGATGAATATATTTCAACAAAACTTGCATATTATTTATGAGACAGTTTGTGCATGTTTTTATGTAAACAGTAAACATATTATGTCTTACTAAATTTCAACCATAATGATATTTCCCTGTTTATCAAATTGCAGGTTTGGCTGTTTAAATGAAGGTATATGGTTATAAAAGTAGCCATCTGAAATAAGATGTTCTAAAGTATTAAGAATATTTCAGCACTTTAAGTAAGTGTAAATTGATGAAGAAATGTGTGGCTAAAATGACAACACATAACCCTTTTGAGTTTTAATTCCCTTGTTCAACATGGCAGTTTGGGGGACAAACTATAATATTATATTGTTTTTGCCATTAAATCACAGAAAATCTTATAAAATGTTTAGCATATTTGTTTCTCTAGTAAAATATAATTTTCTGGTTGTTTCAACATGTACAGTATTTGCGTTAGTAGGCTACCGATTTTATTATTGTGAAGCTACAGTTGTAAAATTAATGAAGTTTAAAAGTTGTTGTATGAATAATCAGCAAGTGTGTGTATACATGTATTTCAGCATATCTTGCTCTTTGCAGTTCAACATTATTTGTACTGTGTGCATTTTTATAATGTTATTTTCTTGACAATAATGGGGGGAAATGTATGAAACTACAGAATATTGTCGGACCACATTGTCCTTTTTCAGTGAAAAGTAGGTCCTTCAATGTGGTTTACATCAAATGAAAGATTTTACCTCCGTCTGCTCTGATGCACGGTCCTGTACATAACATTGAAAAAATAAATCCTCACCCAATGATAGATTTGCAGGTTTTATCATCAACCCAATTATTCAGAATGGCATTCTTTTATCCTGAAATAAACTCCATGTCCTGGATTACATGTCTGTGTTGTTTGAGTGATTTTGGAAGAGTGTGAAATCCAGACAGACCAAAAATACAATATCATACGACAAGCTTTGAAATGGTACTGCATCTTTAAGAGGAAAAACAGTTTGTCAGACTTGTTATGGATGTGTGTATAAATGAACTCTTCCACAATTCAAAGGAGGGCCAGTTTCAACAACTCAGGGGACTTTTGGGAGAAACATTAAAACCCGGCATTCATAACCTCCCATTTTTCAGCTGGGCTTGATTTTGATACACTGACAGAGCCACCATCTTAGCTGGCTTTACTGGGAAAAACAGTGACGGCCACAGGAAGTCGTACAAATTTGTATTCTCATATGGGCTTGCTGCTATCACTGAACCATCTCCAGGTCCCACTGAGGGAGCAGCAGCAGTTGTTCCTATGTTAGCAACAGCCCTTCTTAATCTCAGTAACTGAAGTGTAGAAGCAGCGTTCCCTGCAACAGGTTTCAAAGCTCACCCTGCAGGGCCGGGGTCTCTGACTCTGACATGGCTAAGCAGCCTCAGGTGCCAGATCTTCAGTCCCTTTGGAGAGGAGGAGAGCAGCTCTTTCCACACTGCACTCCCTTAGTTAGAGATCGCAGCAGGCTGAACAGGAGAAACAGACTGCTGGTTTGAGTCCACTGCTGTGCCGCTGAATGATAGCAGAGGAGGGTTGTGATCCAACTCAGAGCTCAAAGAATGGTCCACATCTTCCAGCTGACAGTTAAAACTTTACATGTCTAGCGGAGAAGGCCTCAGATAGATAAGTAATGTTGTTAGTTCTTGAAAAGGGACCGTTTCAGCTCATATCTACCAGTTCAATGTACACTTTTAATGTAATTTACAAGACCAACAACTCTTAATACTGGTTAATTAAATCACATTTTGTTTTAGTTATTTATCTATAATATCTTATATTACATTTTGTATTTAAATATGCATGACAAAGCAAACAAACCTTTTACTTAAACTTTAAATAATGATAATAAATAATAAGAATGCTGCTTTACGGGATGTTATGTGATGGACTTATACTTGACAAATACTTATGTACTTGACTTCCTGTTGACCCGGGTTAGGGTTAGGTAACCTATCTTTACACCTTGTTTCTTACAGATTAAACAAACAAGACTCAATGCTAACTTCAAGTAGAGCTGCTGGCGAGAGTGGTATTGATCTTTTCCTCACTATCTGATAGAAAGCCAATTAGCCTATTTACCAATGAATCAGACTACTTTGTTAGTACAACCTCTTTAGCAGCAGGTTTCTTCTTGTGGGCAGAGCACAAGTCTGGCTCAACTGGCTGGTAGGAAAATGGTCAAAATCACCGTAACATACAGTTCAACACTATCGAGTGAAAACTGAGCACAACATTTCTAATGCAACCTGGTGCACAAAGTGTTAAATAAATGTGAGGTGTTTTAATTCAGACACCATGAGGAGCCCAAATCAGTGAATGTGTATTAGCAATTTCAAATAGAGACATAATCCCTATAAAGGGGGAATAAAACATTGTCATAAAAAAACAGGATTTGACTTTATGGTTTAACATAGCGCTACGCTTTATAGTTCAGCTAGTGAGACACCTGATAAAAGAGGCCATGGCATGTCTCCACTGAAGGTATTTAAGTCGACATGCTCCCACCCTACGCAGCTCCTGAACACTAGCCCGAGGCGTTTTCCTGAAGAAACAATAGAGTTCCAGAGCCTCGCAGCGCTCTGTGCGGCGGGGAAACACCAGAAGCAGCAAGTACAGAGAAGAGTCACGCACAATAGAGGTGCCATATGATAGATGGCAGCGTGCAGGAGCTAATGTAGAGAAAGTTAAAGAATATATGCAACAAGGAAGACTGAAAACCAGACACATAATAAACATGATATATATTTAAAATGTTCTTCATTTTTTCTTTCAATATTAATTTTTCCTATAAAGACATTTTATGTTCAGAAAAACGTCAGAAAAGAGCATAAATAAAACACTTTAACTTTAAAGAATATCCTAGTTTACGGCATGACAGAAAACAGTTACAATAGCAGATAGTTCATATAGTACACATCATATTGGTTTCATTTGACTAACCGAGTTAGCTCTGTGGAGTATCTAACACAAGCTGTCCCACTCAGCCTCGCTCAGTGAATGCATGTATTATGATGTTGTCGTTGTCTCAAACATGGTCTCTAAAACAAGCCATCTTTGTCTTGTCACAACAGATACAAAAGCTCCACGTATGACTTTGTCAGGCGGGCGATGTTTTGTTTGTTCTCTGGTGAATCTTGTTTGCTTTAAAGCAAACACAAAATAAATTGGCTCAGTGTCATCACCATTACCAGGTGAGCGGAGGCTCACGAGACAGCAGCACAAATCTGATGTTAAACAAAAGGGTGTTTATGACAAGAGGCGTCGTGATGCAGCCTGTTATCCATTTATAATAATCACAACGGAAGGCTTCCAGTCGCAGTAAGCTGCTCTGCTACTGAGTGCAGTAACATCTGTACATGCATGAAGTATTACGTGTCAGCGAGATGCACACAGCGGTGCGGGCAGAGTTTGAATCCTTGTGACATGCATTTCATGTGTACTCATGTGCGATTTGGTAAATGAACCCTGTGCTTTCTTGTCGCCCCTCACAGCTTTCTGGGCAACCTTCTGTTGATCTTGGCTTTGTTCGACACTTTCAAAACCTGTGTGCTCTCTAGAGGGAAGGAGATCTAGAGAAATCCCTTAATGTGAGCTGTTTCAGAAGGGGACACGTTACAACTTGGAAGACGAAACATGTTGATCATTATAAGGCCATAGATTAAAGTATACAGTAGGTCTGATTTCAGAAGTCAACTCACTGTTGTCCTTAAGTTCATTGTTGAAGGTGTATGATAATAATCAAAAGTGACCTACATAACTTTATTACCATCATTTTCCTACCTGGAATATGACAGCAGGTAGGATGCTCTTCGTAGAGACTTTATTGAGTACATCCAACTTAAAAGGATTACTACTACTTTCTAATAAGAGGTGTCTTATTAGTGGCTTTATTAATGGTAACCAATCATTTCGGATTCTTCAGGAATCAGTTAAAATATCTTCTATTATCCAACCCAATACTTTGAATACCTAAAGATATTCAAGAATAAACGTAATTCTTTACATTTGACTTGTAACCAGAGAAGAGTTTCAAATTGTTCTTAATAAATGACTTGAATCACTTCAAGTAAAGGTAGATCTTGAGACATTTTCTTGGATTCATTTGTTGATTAGTCAACTTGCTTTTGCTTGTTGATTTTACCTACACTTGCCTGTTGGTTAAGAACATTCAGTATTTACTGGCCCTTTATACTTTGATAGTTAATAATAATATGATTCCTTTCGTCCACATGATGACTCTACTTGAAGATGTCTGAAGTTGTAATCCATCAGAAGGGACCTCACTTGTTTCTCACATAACAAATAAATATTCCTGATGTGGCAGACTCATTTCTTTCTGCGGCAGACGTTCTGACAGCAAAACAATATAGCACCTTAAACTTTTCTGTAAAAACATTAAGCCTCAATGCAGGATTTGAAGAGAAGCTGAAGGTTTAAAATCACCCGAGACATCTCATCATGGACAGAGAGTTCAATCCGATCGCTCGTTGACACGTTTGTCCCCGCTGAGATCTGCAGGCAGTCAGAACCGTCTTGTAAAGTGTTGTGTACCTGTCAGGAATGAGCCTTGTTTTGGAAGATACAGACGACATAATTCATCAGGCCGAGGGAGAGGCTCTTGAAGAATGGAGAAGTGACAAAGTCGATTCTTTCGAGAATAATGACGGCTGCCAGCGTGCTGAATGGATGGAGTGTCTTTTAGGATCTATCAAAGCCGTTTCCACTGCTGTAAAGCCCACAGGTGTGCAGCGCCGTCACCAAGTGTCAAAGTATCAGAAATATTGAGACATTTATATACAATGTGGTTTCTTTTGTGGATGCTGTAATTTTCCACATTATTATTTTGTATTTATTGAACGAATGACGTGGACCTACCGCAAAAAATGGGCTGTAGCTAAAGAAGCATTTAACTACTTTCCTACGGTAAAAGCAGCATTACCAAACTATTAGTTTAACTTATTAAAGGAAAAGCAGAATTAAACCAACAAAATGTAGATTGAGTATCAACGTAAAAGCAATCATGAAGCAGACCAGCCCGTCAGTGTTATATTATGTATAACCATGTTATTGGACAATCATTTAAGAATGAATCTGTAAGTGTTTATTTAATTGTGTGACATAGTTGGTCGATGTGGGGATAATTTTCACTACTTCATTGTCTGAATGGTAGTTTCATTTAAAATAACACATCATTTTTTATATATTTATAATATTATAATTTATAAAGTAACCAGTAACTATTGTTATAACGGTAATATTTCCCTCTCAAATGTAATGTTATGGAATTAAAAGCCCTAAAAGTTAAACTTGTTATTTTGTGTCATCAACTACTTGTGATTCGGCTGATGTTAATGAAGGCTACCTGTCCAAACTGTAAACATGTTTTCTCGCAGGCAACAGCATGTGAGTGTATGTATGTGTAACGTACTTTGCGTGTTCCTATCGGAGTAAGGATGTGTGCTATTTAGGACCTAAGAAAAGGTAAATAGGTTACACTGGTTGTGCTGTGGTTCCTCTCACAAATCCCTCATTATTTTTGAACTATTCCTGGTATTGGTTGCCAGGTTTGAATGTCAAATGTCGTATTTATTTCATGTTGAGCTGTGGGAGAAACCTCTGTCATGTGGTTTGGTTTAGACCCTTGGACAGTGTGACGAGTCTCATTCACATTCTGTCCAAACTTGACATCATTTGCATGAGAATAAGCCCAAACTCTGCAAACGTGACACGTCCCAGACAAGGGATCACAACTTGGCTGTCATATTAGGCCGGTAAATTCAGGTGACACGGATCCTGTGTCCTCATCTGGGCCAACCTGACAGTGGTTCATGTTCCCTGCTGTCTTTTTCTGAGGGGCTTTGTGAGGGGGGGGTTGCTTTTAATCAGCATGACGAACCCTGCCACCCCCTGCGCGCACACACACACACACACTCTTACACTCACACACATTTGTGAGAGTGGGCATATGCTGAGGGGCAGTGGGCTGGCCGCTGTGCCATCATTAGTCCAAGCCTACACGGCAAGCTTCTGACACATGTCGAAGGAATTCATTCGACCTACAGAAGGAGCATCCGCATTATGCAAAGGTAGCAGCGTCTTTATGTGCAGCACCACTGTCAGAGGCTGGAAGGAAGAACTGAAGAAGGAAGTGCCGGAGCCGGGGGGAGAGAGAGAGGGGGGAGGAACAGACATGGAGGGAGGGAAGCTGACAATAAGAGAAGTGAGGGAGACTGATTTAAGTAATAAGTAAGCAATGCAAAGTCGTATTTTCTTAATAAATGAATAATTGGATGTTTCTGATGCAAACTACTCTCATCTTGAATGTAGTTCAAGAAAAAGGACTCATTTGAAGGTATTATAGTTATTGACACTGCACATGAAAGGATCCATCCTATTGTTCCATCATGTTTTCCTGTTTTTAGAGAAAACAGGATTTTTTGACTCGATATTAAGGTTTCTATGATGTTGCAGTGAGAGGCATTTGTGGTGGCGAAGTGGCATTTTATCAAGACAAAGGGCTGTTTTTCTCTCACCTGTGCCCTCTGGCATTTTGATGACTCACTCTGAATTGGACTGTGTTCAAGTTGGAGGCACAGTAGGACACGTGTCAGTGATGATCAAGTGCTGCAGTGCAGCAGCATTAACATCACACACTACATGACGCCTGCTCACCGGGGGAAAGTGCACGCTGTCGTGTTTATTCAGTTTTTGAGTGGCTTTAGTGTGTGATACATGCAAGATGAAGGCTTATTGAACTGCTTCTTGACTCTGTTTGTACACACTGTGGTTTATTACCTTTCATAGTATCACTTCAGCCAAAGAATATGACATTTCTTTATTGTAACTTCATACGTTGCTGTGACTAATATTTACCTCAGTGTGGAATTTCATTATTGTTTCTTATCCTATGACCAGTGGAGGAATGTACATTTACTGAAGTATTAAACAAAAATCTTAAGGTTCTTTACTTGAGTATCGACATGTTTTGATACTTTATATTTCAACTCCACTACATGTAATTGACCACTTTAGTTACAGCTACTGTACAGCTCTGTGTATAATTATTATATTGTTAATTATTGTCAACTTTTAAATTGTGATATAGGTATAGCTATCCAGCAGTAGCCTATATACAATAAGTTTATACTTTATTTCCCTTTATACTTTATTTCTGCCAGATGCAACATTAAAGTGATGTATCAAAAGCCAGCTTTAACCATATGATTCTGAAATAGCCCATTCTGTACAATGAGTACTTTTACTTTTGTGAGTTTAAGTTCATTTTAATGCCAATACTTTTGTACTTTTACCCTTTAGTATTTTACTATTAAATAAGTAAAACATCGAATTACTTCCTCCACAACTTCATACGACCAGTTTTGATTTTCCATGATCATATACTTACTTTATTTAAGGTGCTATTCACTTCTCGTCCTGCACACAGCCTAGTGTGTCATGTTCACCTCCATAGGCTTGAAATATCAACCACACCTTGCCCCATTTCAAACTAATACACTTCATTAGAAATTGCACATGTTGGTACCACTTTACAATAAGGCTACCCTTATAAAGGATTCATAAAGGGTTTATAATTAGGTTATGAATTAGGTTATAAACACTTTATTAATCATTAAAGGTAGGGTAGGTAAGTTTGAGAAACCGGCTCGAGATACACTTTTTGTTATATTCCATGGAATGCTCTTAACATCCCGATAGCAATGAATATCTTAAGTGCTTTGACAAAAAATCCATAATAAAATGTCATCTGTGGAAGCCGTAGTACTGTAAAAAGTACGACCAATCATTTTAGCCGGCCCGGCTAAAATAACTGGATGGCCTACCTGCCTGTCAGCCTTCCATCTGCACAAACTTATCTCGTGCCCTCATTGGTCATGTGCGCGTTCGTGTGTGTTGGAGGAGGGGCTCTATAAGGAAGTGGCAGATTTTCTCCGGTTGTGTAATTTTCAAATTCTAGCGATCTCGAGCCGGTTTCTCAAACTTACCTACCCTACCTTTAAGAACCAGTTATAACATAGTTTTCATACTTCAACACAGGCTCACTATTTGGCAAGATGACTAAGCCTTATATTGGCTACTTAGCGAGAATCAACTCAGTGAGCAACAGATACCAAGGATGCTGGCTGGTGAAGAAGACGAAGTAAGCTAGGTAGCCAATATAAGGCTTAGCAGTACAGATAAATGTGGGCTCACTATTTGGCAAGCAACCGGTCACAGTTGCCCTGTTTATCTCATGTCTTATAAAAAGCTTATTCATGATTTATAAAGTGTTCACATAACTTCACAACCTAATTAATAAATGAATTACAAACTATTGGTAAACCTTTTATAAGGGTAGTCTTATTGTAAAGTGGTACCCAAATGTTACTACATAATGTGCAAACACTGTCCTCTAAAAAATGCTTTCTAATTCAATGCACAGTTTAAATGCAGCTACTATATTTATTTATTTCTCTCTGTTCTGTTTATTATGATTGCATTTTTGTAAGAACAAAAGTGCTCGTTGTCACAGAAGTGAGGCAGCCTTTGGCGCACTAGACACTGATAATTACAAAGTCTCTTTAAGTTTGCAGTTTTTAAAAATTAGCAGCTGACTTAAAGGTTAACTGCCATCCCATCTGATACTGGGCTCGGAGATCAAAATGCTCTCATCTGTTTATACACAGATAAAAGTTTGAGAGTCACAAAGAAAATCAGTCCTGAATGATCGCATCATGTGTTCCTCTTGCGCCTTGCTTCAAAGAGACGCTCAATGACTAACCAGTTTAGGAAATGTGTTAATAGAAGAACCAACACTCCACTTAATGCCCAAAGTGAAGGGTAGAGTCATTTTTACAAGTCCAGAGATGAGATTCAGCTTTCATTGCCCACGTCAGTACAATGATTTAGTAGCAGGCCCTGCCAGTCCTTTGTCACTTGGGCACTGCAATCTTTCTCTGTCAGTTGCCAGGGGGAAGGACTGAGATTCAGATTTTCCAATAACGCTTAATGCATCGCCAACAGGGCATGGTCCAATAGCTCATGAATATGAATATACATATAAATAGACAAGTTGAGGAGGCGGATGGATGTTGGCCTGTCACTTTAGCGTTCCTAACATATCCACTGAGGGTAAGTTGTGTCCTGGATCCAACTTCCTGCAAGTCACACCAGGCCTTCCCTTTTCTCCGTGTAAACCACTGCATATACTGTATATTGCTGTTAATTCGTTTTTTAGCACTGAATAAAGTTGGTATCATTCGGAGAGTGTTGTTATCTCTTTCATTAACAGTCATTCAACAATCATGATCACAGTCAGAAGACAGTGACGGAGGAATGACAGGCGGGCGTTGGAGGAGCGGCAGCATGGTGGCAAGAGCTGAATTTTGACTAAACTGTTTTAATGTGATGAGTTAGTTTGATGCAGCTAAAAACACTAACAGCTGTTTTCTTACACGCATTTCAGTAGATGTAATCTGAGACCATTACAACTCGGATAAGAAATCAGGTTTGAGATGTTTATCTTGTGACTTAAAGAGGCTACTCCGCTTCATGCAGAATGACAGCTGACAACTGAGGCCACACGGAGACGATATCAGTTGAATCTGCTAACGTTCTCTATCGTATAGACGGTTCGTCCACACGAGGCCGACACGGAAACGCGGATTCGGAGCCCGAATCCGATACACTTTGATAACGGCTCCCAAAGTGGGTAGGTCTGAGGACTAAACGCTTGCGGCTCCGTGTGTATGCCCTATACGATCATTCCCTGAAAACGATGACGCCATAGCCCCACCTCTCCTGCTCACCCCCGCGTCACCCGCGTCATTGCTGATGCGTTTCGCCAACAATAACAACAATGGCGGATCACAGGGTTGCGTTCGTGCTCCAGGCGCTACTGACCATGATACAGATTTTAGTGCAAAATATACAGCTCCTCTACCACAACCATCAGCAACAGTAATAATATAATATAATAATAATAATAATAGTCATCGGTCTTATTCGCTGCTTTTGGTGTATTTTGTGGCGGAAGTACAGCGCCACTTATAGGCCCGGCATATGTACAACAGCGTCTCCAGCGGGTCGAGTGGTCTCGTGTGGACGGACACGTTTCTTCAGCCGATTCCGTGTGGACGGAAGACTTTTTTGATATCGAATTTCGGTTCGTTTTCGTTTTCGTCTCCATGTGGACGGGGCCTGAGTGTGTGTGTTTACTCATTACTGTGTTGGACTTTCTATTTGGAATTCATGTTAATATTTCACAGTTGATTTCTTTCTTCCATTACTGCATTACTACATTGACAGTTAGGGGAATGTTGATGGAAAACAGACTTAGCAGAAAAATCACTGACCGTAAAGTCAAGTTTTATTTTCCCATTATTTAATTGTTTTCCATGTTTGAGCTTCTTTGTCTCTTCTTCTTTACAGACTAATGACAGCTGATTGGAGAATTATTGACTGTTTATCTCCATGGCCCGAAGTCTAAAGGTCCTTACACACCAAACTGACACCAAAGAACACGTCGCCTCACGTCGCCTCACGTCGCCTCACGTCGCCTCACGTCTCCGGCGTCTTGGCCATGTTTCGCACTGGAACACACCGCAAAGACTTCAGCCAACGGCCAAGTTGCACGTACGAACTGCGCATGCGTGAGTGTGTAAGGGACACACTCACGCATGCGCAGGAACACAAAATCGCACACGAAATCGGCTTGGTGTGTAAGGGACTTTAGTCATCTCTTCTTGAAATTTGGTTAGGATGTGTGCTAAGAAATCTGGCTATTGTAACAAAGCTGAAGTTTGTTACTTCTGTCAAGGAGTATCTCCCAAGTGATACCTGTATGTCATTGAATGAATCAAAGTAGAAGTCCTCTACAGGTCTTATAAAAGCGTTATCTTTGTTAGATGTACTATAGAGGCTTCATTTAAAGCTATTCAGACTTTGTTAATGCAGCACACCCAAACTCATGCCCACAAACTTCCATGGTATCTTCTCAAAAATGGACAAATTCCTTTCTGTTGACCTTTGCCAGGACCCTCATTGAAAAGTGTGCCCATTATTATCAGTTTCTCAGTTAAAAAGCTATGCTGGAGGAAAGGATAGTACTTGAAAATAAAAACGTACAAATGACAGGATAAACACATGGTTTCTCTCAAGATTCTTTGTTCGCTTTGTTTCAAATCCTTATTGGAAGACATCATAAAGTTAGAATCCCTCAATCCTCCCAAGGGGGAACTTTATCGTGAAATGTATCTGTTGGTGCAGCATTCGAGGCTTTTGCTTGGAGCATCCATCTGGTGAATCGACTACTTCTCTTGTCATACCTGCCCGGCACACAATGCAAGGAGTATCTCTGCTTTGTTTGTCAAGACACTCACCAAACTCGGCTCTCCAACTCCTGGTTTAACTCCCACACTGTCACTATCCAGCTCGCTTCTGCACTGCCGTGGGAGTATTAACGTGTGACATGGCCTTAACACAACACGCCGAGATTGAGTTCCTCATTCTGCCTATACGCACCTCCTCTTACCTTCACTCTGAGTTAAGCCAACCCCACTGCTGGGAAAGAGATGTGACAAAACCTGGGGGGAAGGGAAGTGGAAAATAAGGAAGCGCCAAAGCCGAGCTGCCACTCAGCGACAGGCGTTTTGACAATCATAGGCTGTCATCACTTTCTGATCAGACCTGTCAGCAAGAAACGCGGCAACAAGACAGCCCTGCAGAAAGAACATCCGCAGACTCCCTCCTTACTGTACACACACCCATACAGATATTCAGAGTTGTGTTATTTATGTACACACACATCACACCGAGACGTGCAAACACATCAAACTTGTCAGAAAGTGCTACGTACCGACCCTTAGAATAAAACAGGTTTGGTTACACAGTGAGTTGGCTGCGCTCCCTGCCAGTGCTGCAGGGATATCCCGCCGAAAAAACACAGAAGGCAGCAGGCAGTGGCTTTTCAAACAGACAGCTGATGGACGAAATTATTTTAGATGAAATTGGAGAATTTATGTCAGTGTTGAGCTTTGATTTATATGCCATTATGAACAGAAATCACCTCCCATGAGTCCTTTAGGTGCTCCTTTCTTTTACTCAAGAAAAGTTGAATTTAGAGTTACACCCAAACCCTCTCTTGTGCTTCCACTCTGTTTAGCCATGTGTTAAATTCAAACAGTATCCAAAAAGTTTGTTTGGAACAAAACAGAGCTAAACCAAACTAAAACTGAGAAAGTTGTATGAGATTCCAGGCAATAGATCCAATTATCATTCTGCGCCCAAAGAGCAAAACAAGAAACAGAGAAATGAAATAACATCTGTCTCGTCATCTGAGTCTAACTGCCACTCAGAGGAGCCAAGCTGCCAACTGCGTGAATAATGGAAATGAAAAAGGGATCTCTAAAGCATTGTTTATCTGAATCTTTTACAGACACGAAGTGGTGGGAGGACACTGTCTTACTTGCTTCAACATTTATAAAGACATATCGGTTGAATAAATGAGTTAAATAGTTTTTGATAAGCTTTTAAGCTTTCATCTGAGTTTGTTTTGTGGCTTAAATCTTCTAATTCAACCTGACCTATTAATATGTTTGTGTGTACAATATTAACGACCAACAAAAGGGTCACCTGGTTATTAATCAGTTTAATGTATTAAAAGCTCACCCAGTTTTTAGATATACATTTAAAACAGCAATGGTGCTCAAATCTATAATATACAAACACAAAAATAACAACAATGGAGCAAAAAACACATTATAACTTTAATTGTTTTGACGGCTGTGACCACGATATTTGCAGTAGGCACTGTATATGGTGCCAGAAGCATATTGTCAGATGTTTGGGATTCAAGACAAACTAACATCAGGAAGCCTAAATCAGCTGTAAGACAGTGCATCTACTTTCATATAATCTTCTGTCTTTGTCTGTATAGATGTAGGTATAAGAGCATGTGAAGGGTCCATCTTCACACTGCAGCGCTTTATTGAAACCAATGATGACATCAAGAGATGCTCCTGCGTGCTGCGTGTTGTGTGTTGTGTGTGTATTTGTGTGCTGCTGTTCATTAGCCGCACATCTGTCACTGCTGCTCGTCTTCATAACACTCAGAGCTGCTCAATGACTGAGGAGCTCAGAGCGACTTCAGAGGGGCCGGAGTGGCAGCTGTCAACACTAACACACATCTAAAAATAAACAATACCAGACATATCAATGTTAATTGGTTTAGACTATATGATGTTTGGATCCAAAGGGTGCCTAATCAGCTTTCCTATTTCATGGTTGAAATGAGAACACAATTAAACGTTGATGATTAACTCATCATAATGTAACATGAATGTATACTACATATAACATATGTTTATCAAAATGAAGTGCAGGTGGATATTCAATCTTTTATTTACTCTAATAATAGATCAATCTAACCCGAAAGAAGATTCATATTGTAAATATTACTTTCTGATTTTTGGCTTGGCTCCTTTTATTTTCTTTGGATATCAATAAAGAGACTAAATCTTTATAACTAGACCTTCATCTTATCCTTTAGCTTTCTTCCTCTCCTTTATGTTTCACACCAAACCACATCCTCTTTGTCAAACCCTGAGTGACATGAATGATATTGAAAGAGAGATCTTGTTCAATTTCAAAGTCATATAAAAACTGTATTTACAACATTTTCTATAACCTTAAATACCATACCATTTCCTTTCAGTCCTTGTTATACAATTTCTTCTGGCACCTTTCTCTCACCTTATCATTTTGTTCTCAATGTTTCATTATGCCCTGCTGATCCATCCTTTGCAAAACCACAACCTCGTTCAGAATCTAACAGGGACCTTTTATTAACCCCCTTAAATCTTCACACAATAGAATGTGGAATAGTTAATGGAAGAAAATAGAAAGATAATTTCCCACTAGAGGTTAACAGAGAGAAATGAAGGAAAATAGCACTGATGAGTTCCGTAATTAGACTGTCAGTAGAGTTTGAACACTGCACTGTACAGGACTACAGGTGGTGTGATCTGGGAGGATAACGTGTGTTACTCTTTTTGCAGCTATATCTGAAAGAAAAGGTGCAGAGTATACAGGAGAACTTAGTAAATGTATAATAACATCCAAATAGCATACCAAATAAATAAATACATAGTGGGTAAAGGTATGATAGGAACACATGTTTTTGTACGTAGTTTCCTGAAGACTTTATCTTAAAGGTCTCTTATTATGCTATTTTTAGGCATATATTATGGGTCTCAGATATATACAAATATATAAAAACATGTCCATGAAGTGTTTTGCTCAAAATACCAAAACAGATCATGCATTTTAGACACCCCTCATATCCCTCATATCCCAGCTCTGTTAGAAAAACGTTAAATAGTTACATTCTGCCGTGATTAAACGCCATATCATGTTCCAAACCACATCAAGGATTATTTCTGAAACAGTATGGAGCTTTTTCTCTTGCAGGTTTACCACAAGGTGAGTTTCTTTTTCTATATCCTGCTTTTTTACACATGTACTCTCTCCAGTACAGGTTAGCTCTGAGTGTTAGCGATGCTTGCTAATGTATACAAAGACCATATTACTTCCAAAACACGTCAGGCATTGTTTCTGATAGCGATTTTCTGATAGTGCCGTGGGTCCACATATCGCAAATCTGGATCAGCTCTGTTGTACCCCCGTTTTTAGAGATTTGCGTACGGAGGAAAAGAGAGAGGGTTTTATTTTCTGACACTTTGTGAGTTCCCTGACACACCGGGGACACATATTTATGTATAAAAGACATCATAAAGTGCATTTTGCATGATAGGTCCCCTTTAAGTCTTGTTGCAATCTACGGTTCACATCTATCCTTTATAAACATTATTCCAAATACACTCATATAACATTATACATGTAAACAGAATTCACTCTTACACACATCTAGAACACATGTTTTCTTATTTCTTATCGTCTTCAAGTTGCTGCAGCTATATGGTGGAAAAATGTACGTTTCACTTGAAATCAAGGTGGTGGAAGAGAAACAAATTCCTCCTGCCAACTTCACATAATTAGAAACATCTTTTTCCTGGGCGCCTCGGCCCAGAGCTCCACACAGGCTGTCCTGGATCACATTTGTAATCCCCTCACCCCCATCCCACAATGCACCATTGTCCTGCAGGATGATTATGACAAGAAAAACAAGAAGGGGATGGTCCGGTGTTGTGGCAGGCGAGGGCCAACACACTTCCCTGTCACCCTCTGAAGCCAATAAACAACAAACAAGACAACACACTGGGATGATCTGAACCAGGGCCCTTTCTAGTGAGTGTCTTTTGTCTTGTTCTTTACACTAACAACTAAACAAACACAGCTCCGACAACCTTGTGAGTGACTGTTAGCCTTCATTGTGTTTCTTTTCTTTGTATTGCAGCTCTTTCTCTCCCACTCAGACATCATTCCGACACACATCAGCGTTGAGAAACTTCCCTGCTGCTTGATGAACTCGTGTTAAGTGCACGGCGGCTGACGATGTGTTTGTGGCAGTTCTGGGTGTCAAGGTGTTTGCAGATATTAAGTGATTGTTACACACAGACTAATTAAAAAGGTGAATTTCAAAAGCAGCAAATGAATATGCAAATGGTCTGTGTCTGCGCCTCGTCTTCTGAAGTGGTGATAACAATGTGGCTCTAAGCTCTTCTCTTAACTGTAATTTTCTTGATCCACCGTGACAAACAAACAGAAACGATAATCCTATTATACTTTTAATGGCACAGTTTTGTTTTCTCCAGGCATTCTGTGAGAGATGTTGTTTTGTGCGCGCAGTTGTTTTTCTTCACCGTCACTGACAGAACTTGAAATCAATTTTCAGCCACTTCTGTTTCAGTCTCGCAGTTTTTCAGCTAATTCCTGCTTCTCTTTGTCTTCATTGTTGTGATGTGTGTACGTCGCTGTACCGGTCAACTAAAGAGAGCACAGTTTTCTTCTCCAGGGCAGAATTTACATTAAGTAGCTTAGCATCACTCTGGGTTATTTGCTTCCATTTTTCATTCCTGTGGGAAAGATACGAAAAGATTTGTTTTGGATGATTTTTGCAAACATTGACACTTTTTTGATGTCTCTCTTATTTAAGCATTTGAATTATTGTCTCTTCAGTGAAATGGTGTTGTGTTTTATCCAAATCCTGCACTCTGCTTTATTAACTTTAACATAACAGGATGTGCTGTGTACTTGTGACAAGAAAGTCAAACTAAATATAATTCAAGTGCCTCCCAGCGCTATACATCAGAGGCAGGAACAGGCCATCTGTAATCCTGGTTGAGTGATAATTTACATTTTTGAACCTGCACGGACTATGAATGATCTACTTAAACCACATAGCTTCATCCTTAATGTGTTTACTTTATATTAAATCCATACAATTGAAGTATGTGTGCACATTTTTAAATGTGGCACGTGAAATATTTGAATATGGTACATATTGGATGAAAAATGTCTTCAGAGAACATTTGTTTAATAATAACATAAAGCAAAGTAAAAGGCTTCAAAATCCAATGTGTTTTATTTTATACAGTACATGATCTACTTTAAGTCATAAAGTGAGAATCAGAAATTGTTCATAATCTTAAGGGTTCATAAAAAAGAGGATTAAATACCAATGATATACATGTGTAATTGTAACTTTATTGTATATAAAATATTAGCAATTGTCTTTGTGTTTAGCTGCCCTGCTGTGCTCTGAATTCTGACAATTAGCACCAAATAACTTAATTAATTCCAGGAAATGTCTAAATATATATATACTTTTTAAATTAAAAGAGACTTCCCATTCTAAAATGTTGTCTGTCACAGTATGCAATAAGGGCACGTCAACATTAGCCGCGTTCACACCGGAGTACTTTTCCCCGTACTTTTCCCCTTTAGTTCCGTTAGTATCCCTTATGTCGCGTTCACACCAAAAAGAGCACTGAGTGCCGGGAACTTTTACCCCCATTTTTAGTGCCTGCTGAGAGATGGTACTTTCCTGGGGGAAAAAAGTGCCCCAGTTCTGATTGGCTGGGCGAATTGCAAACCACGCCCTGTAAAACTCTGAAATGTTTTGAAGAGCTGCCATTTTATTATCCTTGCATTAGCATTATTAGCATTAGCATTCGCCCAGCGCACAAACGCAGAGAGACTAACTTATGGCAACACAACATAAAACATGGGAGCGGTGGAGATGAGGAGGTGTCGGCGTTCTGGCGATTTACTCGGAAGGCTTCAGTAGAAGCGGCTGGGAGTCCCAGCAGCTTCTACTGAAGCCAGTCCCCAACTCCGGGGACTTCCGGCCGGGTGGCAGTGTACACCGTGAAGTGGTTTGCGGCCTGCCAGTAAACACAAAGCAGACGAAGTGACGTCAGCGGCTCATTTGCGTAATCTTCCCTCAGGGAACTTATTCCGGTGTGGACGCGATCTGTATGTACTAAGTACCCTGGGGTAATAAGTGCCGGGGCACTAAGTGCCGGCACTAAGTACGGCAAAGTACTTGGTGTGAACGCGTTGGACATTTTCTAATTCTACACATACAGTTACATATTATGCAAAACATTTTTTGGACATAAATTCTGGTTTTATAAAAGTAAAGAAGAGAAACTGTGCACAAGTTGAGTGCAAGCAACTCTATTATATGCAATATAGATACTATTATACTATTATTATCGATGGTTCGTGAAACTACCAATATCAGAATCAAATCTCTCAATATATGTCCAATGCCAATATGTTGCCAAATGCCAGGAAGTCGTTTTCAAATGGAGAGCATCGCTCTGTTTTCATCAGCAGGTGGAGTTTGCTCAGACCGAAGTGGACCCTGGGTTGTGATTGTTTTGTTAGTCTGCTGCTTCAAAAGTCAAGATAATGACAAAACACTTGGAGATGCTGTCACCATTTGTCAGTATTTACCCCCTGAAGAACTCTCTCTCTCTCCTCAAACCAGGTTTTGACAGTCACCTCTCAGCCTGCCAGGTTCCTACAAATGGCCGCTCATGTTTGCATCAGCAGCAGCGGTCACAGCTGCTCGGACGTCTGACAGCCCGTCTAGAGTTCAGCCACCCTGTCTATGTTGACAGCTTCTGCTTAAAGACACCCGCAGACCACGGCCTCCCACTGAGCCGCTGACTCGTTTAGAGAACACCGTGTGTGAGACGTTTTTCTTTCTAAAGTCCCAGCTTTAAAGTCTTGAACGTGAAACTTGAGTGCACTTTTGATACAATAATAATTGTCTATCTGCAGCGAGGTGATGGGTCATGGCCGGATGAAGGATTTTGTTTGCTGAAAGACAACAAGAAAAGGAAAAAGAAAAGAGAAACGCACCAGCTCCTTCAGATATGGTAAAGTATAAGTCATTTTAGTGCATGTGTGTGTGTGCATTAAGCCTTAAAGGAGCTAAAAGACTGCAAATTGAGCACACAATGTCATCGCTATAAGTAGGATACCTTCAAGAGACACCTTTGACAACCAATGGCACTTTCATTTCCTAACTAATACCTGAACTAAATACCTCATTCCTCTTCAACTCCAAAGGATTTATGTATGCTAGCATTATTTTTTCCATGCCATGTGCCCTAATCAGTAAATGATAATAAAACATTCAACTTGAATAAACAGCACCGGGTACTTATGTTGACAATGTAGGGGTTTCAAATGAAAATGCGTTACCTTCTCCTCTAGCAACGAAGAAAAGTCAACTTGTAATTATTGTGGAAGTGTTTGTTTGAATCTTAGTCGACAGAGGTATTTAAGAGTCTGAGCCAAATCCTCATGCAGTCTCCCTTGAACCCGACAGAAGACACCGAGACCCCTTTAATCTTGGCGGTAATTCACTGACAAGCTCTTCTGACGCACCTTTCATTTGAAATGTTTTAATGTCTCCTCACATTCTGCTCCTGTCAGCTCGCTCTCCTTTGCTTCTTCACTCTCCTCATCCCTCTTTCTGGAGGTAGGCGTTGTCAAACATATTAAAAAAAAGCAAGTTTGAACCAACTTCTGAGGAACATCAGTCCAGCTTTAATCAGAATTTAAGTTCAGGTTTCTTGAGGAGTTCATTTATTAAAGTGATGGCATTTTTAACATCCTGCTCTGCGCTCTTAAGGGAGGACAAACCCAATCATCCCCAGAGCTCATCCGTTAGAAGCGGGCATTTAACAGTCTCCATTGCACTTACATCCATTCAACCTGGCGTGGGGCTGAGTGAGGACGGATTATGAGACAATGCCCCTGGGCACAGGCAATAGGCCCCACCATCTTTCCTACACAGGAGCGAGACACAGGCTTTGGGATGCTTTGCCTCTTTTGGGTTGTTGTTTTTTGTCTCTTCGTATACACAGCTTTGTCATTGTTTGTTTCTTTGTGGTTGTCTTGTGTCTTTTTATACATTTGTTTGTGTCCTTTTAGTCACTTTTAGTCACGTTTGTGTCTTTTTAGTCACTCTTTTTATTTTTTATTTTGTGTTTCTTTGTGATAGTTTTGTTTGACCTTGTGGTTGATAAGTGTCCTTTTGTGGTCTCTTTAGGTCTTTGTATTCACCTTGTGGTTATTTTTGCGCGTTTTTGAGTTTTTTTTTGTTTTGTGGTGTTGCTGTGCTCATTGTGGTCGTTTGATGTTTACTCCTGGTAGGTACATGTCTTATTGAGTGAAATTTGCACGTGACGGCCAAGGTGGTCCTTCCAATCATATATTTGGTTTCTGCCCCATAAGCCCGTTCAGTAATCCATCCGCTGGGCGGAGGGTCAGGAGACTGCAGGGTTTTGTTATCCACTGCCTCATTTCTAGATGTAGGCCTGGCATTGCTTTGATGCAACACATCCAAGGATTTATCACAATTCCGTTTCTCCGTATAACTATCCAAGAGGCTTATCATGTAGGCTGTGATGATGGCTTTTGTTTGCCCATTACAATCTTCTGTCTGTTTCCAGTTATACTTTTATGAAAGACTCCGTGCAGTAAGAAGCTTTAAAGAGGATTATTATGTTCTATGATGAAACTATGAGAAAAAGAAAAGTTTCAAGGTTTCATTTTCTCATGTACTAATGAAGCTATAAAATGGACCTATAGCATTATTAACCTGTCTCTGTTTCCTCCCTGAGGCTACATAATGGACTTATTAAACAGTGATCCTTAATCTCGTGCACTTTGTTAATTGGAGCTTCTTAATTGTCTGTTTCTTTTCAGACATCAGACGTGTGTAAGAGGATTGAAATGCTTCACATAGTGTACTTTTGGCACTGATTTATCTTAATACCAAACTAGACAGCTGAAAGATTTTGAGGGCTGTCTCACTGAAGGTATGAAGGGTTATGGGGTTGAAACTGTCAGCGTCCTGCTGTGTCCACCGCAGGGTGCACAACTTACCATATGGAGAGGAATCAGATGTTTCAACACCAGACATTTGAATGCTGCCTTAATCCAAAACACATCGAGTTGCATAGCTGCGAGGAGAACCTGGCTTCATTCACCTCTTACTCTTCACTGTATAAGGGTTCACATAAGAAGCCACCCTTGCAAACCTCTCCTCTTATACGGAACTCTTTATTTTTTCTATTATAAAGTAGACAATAAATAAATAAATTAAAACCAAATCATTTTCTTTCAAAGGCATCGCTATTTTCCAAATATGAGCCAAATCACATAGTGACACCAACCAGAAAATGATGTGAACGTGTCCTAATAATTAAGATAATATAGTAAAAAATGGTTTTACCAATTACGTTGTGATAAAAAACATAACACTTTTTGTAGGGTGACAAAAGCAGTTATTTTAAGCATAGGGAAATATTGTGATTTAGTTATATGTTAATCAACAACCAGATACTTAATATGTGTTCTGCGTTAAACCAATATAATGACCACGATTTCCCTAATCCAGGGCTGCTACTGCCACTGCAGGCGTGTGGTGCAGTGGGTTGTGCGTTGGTGTTCGGATCAGGGGGTCACAGGTTCAAACCCCACTGCAGTCAGCATGTCGTTGTGTCCCTGGCAAGACACTTCACCCCAAATTGCTCCTGTGGGGATTGCCCACAGTATTGAGTATGTAAATCGCTTTGGATAAATGCGTCTAATAAGTGACATGTAATGTAATGTAATGTAATAATCCCTAATAAAAGACATGATGATATAATAAAGTTGGTATATCATGACTTATCCAAGAAACTAAATTACTTATGATAACAAAATATGAATGAGATAACCTTATCTATCTATTATTTAGTCATTTGCAGCACACAGTAGTCCGGATGTATTTACTTTGAACATCAGTTTTTTGTTTTAGTTTGCCAGATTATGTTTTACTTTGCCAGAAGTAATGGATTCTGTCCTTTAAGAATCTGAAGGAAACATAGATCATTGTTAAATCTATGATCCTTTATTTGCTTAGTAGTTTATTTGTCTATCCCTGCTTGTAGGCAGCAAGCACAACTGATTTGGGCCTTAAATACTGCACAATAAAACTTGTTTTTCACATCGCTCCGTGCCTTGGGAATTTAGAATGTTTAAAATGTTATATCCTGAAGACAAATAGTGATTGTTGTGCTGATATCATTTAGTGACCATTAAGGGCCAGAGCCTCATGCTCTTCAGCAAATAAACACAAACGCACAGATGCACACACACACACACACACACACACACACACACACACACACACACACACACACACACGTCATTAATGTATTTCACTTCAAAGTCTTGGCAAATTTCTGATGACATTCACACTCCTCCAGGGTCAAACAACATCTCACTGGCTTCGTATCAATTATTAAATATTTTAAGCAGCATCCCGCCTCCACCTCCGTCACCCCCTCGAGACCGATGCCGTTATCATTTTTGTCAGAGTCAGTTTCCATCTGCATTTGTCATCCCCACACACATTTACGAGTTATCAATCGCTGTGTCAGGATGCAAAATAACTGATGTTCTTTGGGGCGGGATTGGATGGGACTATCTGGGGCTTTCAATCAATGCATATTCTCCCTCTCTCTCTCTTTCCTATGCCACTACTCCCTCATAAATCTCAAAGCATTGTGGGGCTGTAATGTATTTGCGGGGGGTGTAGGCTCGGCTGTGGCTGCAGATGGGGTGGGGGGTCCTGGTGACAGAAGCAGTAGTTATATTATCAAACATTACACCTTAGGGCGAACACGGTATCAAGGGCTTTCAGACTGTGTAAGCTCGGCGCTGTGGCAAAGGAGGAGGCACGACTACAGCGTGCAGGACAAGAAGGGATTACTTTCTGTCGCCCATAAATCAACTCTCCAGCTAAACTAATCTCTCTGGCTGGATGGCAGAGTAAATACTCAGGGTATAGGGATGTAATGTGTGCTTGATGCATCTGGTTATGGCTGCCTGGCTGCACACAGGAAGGGTGAGAGGCACTCTGCCAGCGGTTACAAGTTTGTTAATGTATACTTCGCTGCCTGCTATATCCTTCTCTATCTTGTTTCAGATGATGCTGGTGAGCCGGCCAGCTGCACACTGGTGATAGAGTGTGTGTGTGTGTGTGTGTGTGTGTGTGTGTGTGTGTGTGTGTGTGTGTGTGTGTGTGTGTGTGTGTGTGTGTGTGTGTGTGTGTGTGTGTGTGTGTGTGTCATCTTCTTTTACAAAATATTGGGAATAGCTGATCATAACTAAGCACTATCTATCTATGGTGGCAATTTTGCAAGGCAGATGAAATTGTATTAATTTTTTTATTGAACTAAATTTGCCCTAACAAATCATTAATGGGTCAAAAGGTCAAACAGTGAGTGCCGATATATTTTATTTATTTATTTTTATATATTATTTTGCAAATTAACTGTATGTAGGCTACATACACTTGCAGTTATGGTCAACGTTGTAAATTGAATCAAAACACATACAAAATGGAGTAAAAAAAAAGGTCACTGTTTGGCCTTAAATCTTTACGTTTGTGATGTGGTTTCAGCTACAGAGATAAATTTAAATGCTTAAATGAATTTCACATGAATACGTGTTTTCTGGATGAAAGCCCTGAGTGTGTTTAACACCTCTTTGCACACCGTCCTACCTTTTCAAACTTAGAAACGTATTTGTGATGTATCAGAAATAAACGTTATGCATTATCCAAAATGAGAAAGAAAGTTTTAGCCATAATTATATTAGTATATATACCCAATTTAAATCCGATTTTAAAATGTATCCTATCAGGTCAACTTATTGCCCTTTCATGATAACCTGGAATAAAGCACTTCCACATAAGGGTTCAAAGCAGTAGAGAACAAGGGCATTTCATTTGATGATACAGTACAGCAGCACAGCACATGAGGCTCCTTAATGTTTGAGCAGTAGGAGGGGAACCATAATGAGAAGCCAAGCCGAGTCTTCACAGAAGCAATTTGAGTTCAAATCAGACCTCCGGGAAACAAAGAAAGCCCCGGTGACATGTAGCCCGCTCAGAGTAAATCACCTCTTACATTGTGTCTGGGCTCACCTGATAACTT
Source organism: Trematomus bernacchii (assembly GCF_902827165.1). Taxonomy (NCBI): domain Eukaryota; kingdom Metazoa; phylum Chordata; class Actinopteri; order Perciformes; family Nototheniidae; genus Trematomus; species Trematomus bernacchii. The sequence goes on along the minus strand of NW_022987564.1, from coordinate 9,881,111 downwards.
GGTGCGTTTCTACATTTCCCTTTGAAAAGGATTTTGTCACTCAGGTTGAGGACACCACTGGGGCCTAGGGACCTTAAATGACTATTTGAAATTGCAGCGCAGACAATTGTGCCTCACTTTTAGCACTCCCTCTAGAAAACAATAATTGACAGAGAAGATGCATAAATGACTGTAAAATTGCATGTAATAGGCTTATTGTTATTACAAATGATCAGAACAAATGTATTTTAATGTGTCTGGCTTAGGTTTGATGCAAATGATTACTGAACAGTTGAGTTGCATGTTTTGCCATATTGTTAGGAGCAGAACTGGCCTATTCAGTCTCTTAATAAATTAGTTTATCAAGAGAAAATAGTCAAATCTCAGCAAAAATGCTTCAAGTGTGTCGGTTTTAGCCTCTCAATTGTCTGGACCTGTTGCCTTTTCTTGTCATACATGATCGCAAACTTCGATTTTTTACTTTTTTGATTGGACATCCCCTAAGAGAAAGTGATTAAATGGCAGATTATTTGATCTAAGTGATCTGGACAGGAGGATTGGCTTTGAAAAAAAAAAACTTCTTAAAGGTCCCATGACATGGCCATTTCTACTGATCATAATTCCATTGTTGAGGTCTACTAGAATAGATGTACATAGTTCAATGTTCCAAAATCACATTGGTTTCTCATACAGCATCTCTGTATAGTGTGTATTCACTCTCTGTCCTAAACGCTTGTTGGAGCTCCTGACCCCCCTCCCTATGAGCCCACTCTGTTCTGATGAGTCCACCACCGTTACAGCGGAACATCAGTGATTATGTGTTACAATGGCATTTGTTAGCAACCAGAAAATGACACCAGTAATGACAAAGAGATGAGAATGCTGCGTGGGGTCTGGGTGCCGTGTTGGCGGGACGTTGCCCTTTGAGGCTCGAGGAGCGGACAGTGTGAGCTGGATTACTGGTCTCGTTTCCTGGTTGCTGCGTGGGGTCTGTGAGACAGCGAGACACCGCGGAACTCAGCCTGAGCACACACACACACTCACAGCGGAAATCCGCAGAGCCGCGGCTGAGAAAAGTAAAAAATTGACCAAAGTGAAAAATTGACCAGTCCGCGGAGCCGTTACGTCACTATGACCGTTACGTCACTATGACCAGGAAGACAACATTTGAAAAATAAAAATCTCCAACGAGGCGTTCTGGGGCAGCATAGACAGGTATTTTCTGTGTTAGAGTTTTACTCGCTACAGGGTGTACTTTGAGGGTTTGTGACTTTGCAGACCGTTTACATGCATAAAAAGCTACATAACACACAAGGGGACGGGTAATAACCAGAAAAGCATATCATGGGACCTTTAAGGTTAAGCATTAGTTTGGTGTTTTAAAACTAACAAAACTATTGGACTGATTAAATTCGGACCTGAAGATAGTGGTAGAGGAAACATCAAAGTCAGTTTTAAAGCCCATGTACGCCATTTTTCCAAGAGGCTCTTGAATGCAGCATTCTTGATTTAAGGGATTTATGAAGGTAGAGAATCCCTGCTTTGCCTTCTCTGCTGACCTTGTGCAAATACTAATTACATTTAGTCTGTAAGTGTGGTATTATGTGAGGCGATTTTACAGTTCAGAATACACTGAAGTGATAAACTACACGAGGAAATGAAGCATCGACATTGTTTCCAGGGCACTGAGGTCAGGTGTGGCTCAGAGTGAAATCTTTAAAGGATCTTTGACCTTCCTTGCTAACATGCATTCACTTCCTTTTCATTCCAGAAAACTGAGCTGTTTGCTTGTGTGTCGTCTTCTACATGTCTGAACGTCACTGCCCAGATCCAGCTGGCCGGTCGCAATATTGCATTATTCATAAAACATAAACACGCAAAATGGATTCCACTGGTCCACTCCCCTCCAAAGTCAGAAGATTAATGAGTCACTCTTTAGGTTATAATTCAAAGTTCATCCTCACATACATCATATTTTGAAGCACATAGATTATAGGAGAGAGAACATTTATCATATGACAGGGTATACACAAGCTCCCCTGCACACATAACACACATCCTGACACACACAAACACACACACACACAACTCTCTGCCGCAACACACTCTCACCCTCGTTCACACACAATTTGTTTTAACACCAGGCCCCACCAGAGTGAGCCTCCTCTTTCACATCCAGTTATTCTAATTGTATTCCTACTCATCTCCTCTGAAGCATTAAAGTGCCGTTTGCACACACAGATGAGAGATAATAGTCTAAGAAACTGGTCATTCCTTTACTCTGCTGCCCTGTGAGAGCAACCGAGATGATAATCATTCATCACAATAATCAAACCGTGAGACACACGCAGGATTTCATGCAGCGTCCTGCAAACAGAACTGGTGCTTTCAAATCTAAGTAACACGAAAAACGAATATAGTAAGAGATATTGCTTTTTTATAGCATATAAAAATATTATATATTCACATCTATAGTATGTTTTTTGTCATTACACATAATGTTTTTTTACTTATCTGTTATGTTTCGTCTCTTATGATTACTTTTCTTTTCGTAAGTATCTGGTTACTTTTTATTTTCTTTACTGAATCTAAGTTTAAAGGTGGGGTAGGTAATTTTGGAGAAACGAGCTCGAGTGCGCTAGAAATTGAAAATACACAGCCGGAACAAATCTGCCACTTCCTTACAGAGCCCCTCCTCCAACTCACATGAACGGGCACATGACCAATGAGGGCACGAGATAAGTTTGTGCACAGATGGAAGGCTGACAGGCAGGTAGGCCATCCAGTTATTTTAGCCGGGCCGGCTAAAATGATTGGTCGTGCTTTTTACAGTATTACGGCTTCCACAGATGACATTTTTTTATGGATTTTTTGTCAAAGCACTTAAGATATTCATTGCTATCGGGATGTTAAGAGCATTCCATGGAATATAACAAAAAGTGTATCTCGAGCCGGTTTCTCAAACTTACCTACCCCACCTTTAAGTACAGTTCATTTGTATTTAGATAGAGCCAGATCATATGAGAGTTTATATAATTGTTTTTAAATAAAAAGCCGGTATTAATCATACGTTTTAATTTACAGAGACCCAAGATTAGTTGTCAATTTTATGCTTAATTTTCAATATATTTTACTTATTTGTTCGACAACAATCTTTCAACTCTTGGCAAGAAAGCCAATAAGTGTTTGTCCACAATTGCACCTTAGTATCTTTGCAACAAAACTAATGTGATCTAGAATGGCGCAGACGTCTCTCATGGTTAACTGCATATGCTCCCTATTAAAAGTGTAAGTTGTTGTTCTGATGTTGGCAACATAATAAGGATCCACTCCAAAATGTATTTCCTTCCTTGGCCCATAGTACACCCTTCCACTTGTTCAAGCAATCGGTCCAGTGTAGTATTTCTGTAATCATGCTGATAGACAAACTGTCAAACAGACAATCAAACTGTGGGAAAAAAGGTAACATTGCTTTGGAAAATATCTATATACTGTATATATTTTCCAACAAATCTTGAGAAGAACAGGCGTCGAGAAAAGTCCTAACCCTGACAGCGACATTTATGGACTGTGCAACTTGTGCAAGCATGCACAAACTGATGGGAAAAAAGGGCTGGCAGGCTCATCAAAAATAATTCATCCCAGAATACAAATCTGGTACATTGGATTAACTGCTGGTCACAAATGAAACACAGACTTCATCAACTTTCTAGCAATTTGTACTGACAGCTGATAACCTCTCAAACATCCGAGCAAACATTAACCCTGCCTCTCAAAATGATAGACTGTATTGTGTTCTAATCTTCCCTCAAATACTTGATAAGAAAGGCTAATTTGAGTGCTGATGGAGTTGAGAATACAGCTGCTGAAGCTCAAGAATAAATACAGATATCGTATCATAATCACAAAGAGGCCTGACTGCACATTTGGAAACAAATTGGTCTCTTCACAAGTCCAATCACAGTTTTAGAGAGTTGATGCCAGCAGATTGAATTCTCTCTAAATTGGCATGGCAATGTCACAGATGCCACTTCAAATGAGGTTTGAACATACATTCATTCTGTAGCTCATTGGCTCATGGTAATCCTCTCCATTTGCCACTTGTCAGAGGCAAGACTGTCATTTAGCGTTGCCATCATCGCACAGTATTTCAGCCTTTCAGTAACTCACACAAGACGTGTCAGTCTTTCAATCAGGCAAAGAGGTTTCAGATCAGCTTAAACTTTTCTGGCCACTGATTAGATAATAAATTATGCCAGAAATGTATCCAATTTGGAAAAATATGAAGGCTTTGTAGAATGATTTATAGCTCGAGATTTGGTGGTGTGCGTGGATTACAAATCCTGATGGACTTCTCCAAACAGATATACGTTATAATCAGAATACATATAGGCAAATTTAGCATCATGTTAAAAATGTGCATTACCACAATATCACACTACATTGGGGGCCAATCTATTAAACAGCTATTTAATTGACCTAAAGGTGAGATTTCTTTGTGAATTACTGTTTGAATTAAATTTGTATTTAAACTTTTACGTTGAAAGATCTCTACATCATCAAAATGATACCAAACCTGAATCAAGTTTCTCCAGAAAATGTTGGGAAAACACGTTAAATGGTGTGAAGCCTGCGAGCAGTTTCAAGTCAAGTGCTCTCCTAAACTCACCTGACTGCACCATGCAGTATATCGAGCGCACCCTCAGTTGAAGGCGTGCTATTTAAACCCTTCAAAGCCCCGCCCACTTGTTTCCCCGTGCTGCTCACCTGCGATGCATCAGGTGTGCTAAAATCAGCTGCAAAACTGTGCTCAGATGTCGTGTCTAAAGGAATCCTCCCTGCAATAGTGCACACATTTCAACTCAGGATTGCTTTGTGAAGGAAAAGCTCCTGCTTGATGCTGGTTCCGAAATCAGCTGAGGCCACAAACCGGAAGTGGAGTTTTTCGGTCCTGTTATTCCAAATTTGACTTGCAATCACTTCATATCATCACTTAGGATTTACTCTTCAGTTCATCAAGGTAAGTGTTTACTGCTTGTGCTAACATTGTGAGTGTTTGTCTTGGCTATGTTCAGTTGGTGTTGTGTATGCTATATCCTCCTGGGAACCGAGGAAATTGTTTTTTTCCAATGTTCTTTATTTTTTATTTCCTACCTATTTAGGGTTAAAATAACATCTTGCAATTTAGACTTTTTTAAATTGTATTTAGTTTTTAAATGTTACAGTATGTCCACTGTAGAGGACATCAGGACCATTTTAGTTTGAAAAGACAGCCAAAATTAACAGATAGACTATGTAACGAATTATGGTTATAGAGTGATATTAATACAAGAATACATTCACCTTTATTTAAAACATAAATAGGTAATTGATCTGAACATTGCTGTTGATTTGGTCACTTGGTTTTTGGTGAATCTTTCCAGATCTTCAAAGACTTTGTAGTCAATGTAGTGGGAAAAGTACCTCATTGACTCTGGTCGGCACGAGCTGTAGGGTAATCTTGACTAGTTTTATGGATGTGGTCTCCATTTTACCATGCTCTTAGAAACAAACTTGGCATTCCTGAGGCAATTCTCATTTTTCATGGCTCCACTTAAAATAAAAACAACAATAAGACATACGTGCTACTCTTGGCCCACAGAGGGCCATGTCTTTCCAGCTCGTCCCTATCTGTCTCTCTGTCTGCATCTTTCCCCCCTTCTTCTCGACCCTCTTCTATCCCAGGTGTGAAATCCTCATCTCTCTCATCATCTGAGAGCTCAAAATCTGAATCTCCCTTAACTATCTGGTATAGAAAATGTCTGCTTCAGTTCCGTCTCCTGCAACAATATTGAGTCATTAAAGGTGGGGTAGGTAAGTTTGAGAAACCGGCTCGAGATACACTTTTTGTTATATTCCATGGAATGCTCTTAACATCCCGATAGCAATGAATATCTTAAGTGCTTTGACAAAAAATCCATAAAAAAATGTCATCTGTGGAAGCCGTAGTACTGTAAAAAGCACGACCAATCATTTTAGCCGGCCCGGCTAAAATAACTGGATAGCCTACCTGCCTGTCAGCCTTCCATCTGTGCACAAATTTATCTCGTGCCCTCATTGGTCATGTGCGCGTTCGTGTGTACTGTGTTGGAGGAGGGGCTCTGTAAGGAAGTGGCAGATTTTCTCCAGTTGTGTATTTTCAAATTCTAGCGCACTCGAGCTGGTTTCTCCAAAATTACCTACCCCACCTTTAAGTCCATGAAGATGGTCCTGACGTCCACTAGGATGGCCATTTATAAAAGAGCTGTTATTTCAAAACTTGAATTATTTGATTGCTTTCAGAACTAATTATATAGTTCCTCACATGTTAATAAACAAGAACATATATGAGTTTCATGGTAAAAATTACAATTATTCAACAATATTTGACTTCTCCTCCTGCTTCTATAACATTTTGTTTATGGTATGCCAGCCATTTTGGATGAAAAGAAAGAGGAACTTCCCAGCATGCAATTTTAACCAATTACATATCACTGGAAAGACCAGGATGTCCTCTGTACAGTACATCACAGATTTATAGAGTAGCTCAAAAGAGTCAAATGAGATGCATGTTAACAAAATGTCCACTACAGTCAGTGGACATTTTCAATGGGCTGGGTCCCAGGAGGAGATGCTAACTTGTAGCTTGTGGCTGCTGACCTGCTGAACATCTCACGCTGTAATCTGCTGTGTATTTTGTCCTTATATGCAATGTTCTATCTTTTCTTTGTCATTATTCCCTTGGCAACTATTGTTATTTTCTATTTATTTTAATTCGTTAACTGCATTGTGTTGCCTACAGGAACTTGATTTGTGTTTGTGAAAATGGAAACTGAGATTTGAGTATTCATAATTGAGTATTTAGATTTAGAATTAGTGTGCGTGACATAAATCCTCCTTACCTGCTGCTGATTTGGATTTTGATATTGCTTCAGTCTTACCTCTAGTCTCTATAGAGAATATAATTTATTTCTGGGATTTCTTTCTTTTTATATTGGTTTCTATGGAAACTTGTACATGTGTAACTGTATAGCCCTGCACGATTTCAGAGTATGTGCAATAATGTTGATTTAAATTAAACTATTTTTAGTTCTGCTGCTTTTGCAATGCTGTCAAAGCAAATCAAAGAAAAAAAATGAAGCTTACTTATTTTCTACTGATACTCTTTAAACGTAAAAAAGAGATTTTTGCTATGTTTCTAATGGACAAGATGACATTGCAAGACGACAGTTAAAAACGATATATTTTGTGGTGCCCTACTTTCTCGACTCTTCTTACATCCTTCACCTCATGTTAAGTGAAGCCTTAGATAAACATTTAAACTCAAAGTGTGGGTTATATGTCAGCCTGCTTTATTATTATTCATAATCATGGATGCATCTAACGGATCAGCTCTGATCTCTGCCTCATGCTGCACTCATGATATTGAGCTTACAGTATGAACCCATGATCATCTGATGCTTATTTGTAGTTTATTAGCTTCTGAATATTCTGCTGAATCATTGATGTTTCTTAGCTTACTGCTGCCACCTTTACCATACTTATTTCTCTTCTATAGTTAGAGGTGCTTATTTGGGTTATAGCCACCTGGCGGCTTTGTAGCTGGTATATTTTGACATATAATAATAGTTTATTTTGGCTTTGTATTTATTGAAATAGGCAGTCACAGGGTAACTATTTCAAACTAAGTGCTAAACTTTGTGCATTTTTGGTAAGTTGAGTATTTCAGTTCTACATGAGTTTCGAGACAGCATTTAACTGTAGCTGTGAATCGTTCGCTCGTTTTTCTTTATACTTGCAGTTCATTTATATCTTTCATGGCCATTTCATTCAATCTCATGCACCCTAAGCACTACTCATGAAATGTAAAGTCTTAAATGTTCACTATGTCACCTCAAAAACAACCAAACAATGAAGATGTCTACAATCCTCATATTTAAAAATGGCCTTGAATCTTTTGAAAACAAAAGCAGTTGGCAGCTGCTTGTTTATGGGATTAGTTTTGTTTCATAAAGATAAAGCAACACTTTCTCAGAATCAAGCAAAACTAAGAGTTTAAGAGAAAAAAAAACTGAGTCAAGCAAAATTAATTTAATTTAAAAAATAAAACTATAAGTTGCAAACAAATCATTTGTGTAATCATGTAAACTATAAGTATTTTTTCTTTGTTTTAACATATCTTTTTGTTTGCAGTTCTCTGCTTCTTTCTCAATGATCAGACTTTTGCTCTCGCTGCAGCTCTTCTCGTTTGCGCTCCCTCATTTTTTGTTTTCGATTTTGACACAAACGTCCCAGGTGGGCGGGACTTTCAGGGGTGCGTCCCCATTGGCTACTCAGTTTTTGAGTGACAGCCCACTACACCACAGATCGTACAGTGCAACTCATGCAGCAAACTCCGGAGTCCACTCGGCCACATTTGTGTTGGTGTCTCCTGGGGAGTTTTCATGAACATATCGGACTTACCTTATGGATTGCTGTCCATTATACTTGTGTTGTGTAGTTTATACTTTATTCCAACTTTAAATATTTTAATACCTGAACACACTGCTGCTGTTAAATAATTTCCCAATTTGGGATTGATAAAGTGTCTGTCTGTCTATTTATATATTTTATAGATAAAAAAACCACATCTATGTATTTTCAAGCTAAAGGTGATACACAATATAAACTGTATGCTGTTATTTTTTCAAAGACATGTTACATTTCAAAAGCATATATTGCTATGTTTAGGACAAACAATTAAAGACTGCTTTAATTTAACAAATTCTACAATATAAAAGTGGCAGATTTGCTTTATTAAACAGACCATACCATTTGTGCATACCAACACAATTAGGAACATGCTCACATCTTACTATGTTGGTCTGAAGAGCTGAAGCATTTATTTATACACAATGGATACAAACTGTGTTGTCTCATTCTATATCCTGTGAGAAAATGATATATATTTAGCATTAAAAACTTGACATACTATTCCTAGCCTGAGGAAGATATGAATAATCAACAGATATGGAATCTCTAACATTTTCATGTAGAATAAAGACAAAAGAGTGATTATACAAATTACATTTATTGAAATTTGAACCAGAAGATGAAGTCTCAAAGAATGTTTTAAATAAAAGGACATAAAACAAAAAGGTGGATAATAATAAAATCTATTAAATGTATATGTAAAGACATTTGGTCAAATGAAATGACACTGAGCAAGTGATAACAGCAACGCCCAGCGTGGATGAAGCTGGTGCAGGTCTTTCTTCATGCCCCCCCCTCCGTGCTGTCCCCTCAGAGGAAGTAGCCAACTGAGTAGCCAATGGGAACGCACCCCTGAAAGTCCAGCCCACCTGGGACGTTTGTCGAAATCGAAAACAAAAAATGAGGGAGCGCAAACGAGAAGAGCTGCAGCGAGAGCAAAAGTATGTTAAAACAAAGAAAAAATACTTATAGTTTACATGATTACACAAATGATTTGTTTGCAATTTATAGTTTTCTTTTTTAAATTAAATTAATTTAGCTTGACTCAGTTTTTTTTTCTCTTAAACTCTTAGTTTTGCTTGATTCTGAGAAAGTGTTGCTTTATCTTTATGAAACAAAACTAATCCCATACTTGTTCACTGTTTTAACTTTGTAAATGCAACAAAAAAAAACAAAGTCCTCTTTTCAGGCTTTAAACTTCAATCTTCGCTCCCAGCATGAGACTAAAAAGTAACAAACACGGACCATAATTTCTGCTATTACAATCAATTTCATGTTATTATAACGCTAATTGGTCAAATATGATCTTGTTTATCCAGCATGCTCAAGAATGCTTCCATATTTTCATTGGCTGACTTACACACTTGGTTCTGCTCCTCTGTGCCCTGAGGAGCATTGTGGGTAGGTCATATGATCTCACACTACTCATCATCTTCCCTTTGATGAACAAATGAGAAGTCCTGCGCCCTTTGAAGCATTTTTGTGTGGCACGTTCAGGCAATTAATACGTACAAGCGAGAATAGATGAGACACGATGACGAGGAAGCAGGGAGGGAAACGAGGGACGGGTTTAAAGCTTCATCACCTCTTTCCAGGTGTCTCTGCCCGCATGATTTCATCTGTGAACTGCAATCAACTTCCGTAATGAAATAAGTAATTAACATATTATAATTGTGCTACAGTTTGATTTGACAGAAATCATTTTCCATATCTAATACTATGCTAATTTAATCTGTTCCTCTCTCGCCAACATGACCTTTTGTGATTAAGTTTCATGGCAGATTTCTTCTGGGTTCCTGTGTGTGCATGGGAGGGATTATTTTAGAGACTCGAAATGTATAGGTTTCACTATATTACAGTAAATGGTAAATGAAGTGTTTTGGTGGAGACGTAGTGGGAGATGAAGTAGCTGAATTACTGTACGTTGCATATTATCTTCTCCACTGAGTGTACATTAATCAAACGGTGGATTAGTACGAGGTTGGGATCAGTATCCGTACAGATTCTGACCTTATGAAACAGGTCAGGAATAGGCAATGTATCTGATGCACATTAAATGGAGTTTGATTGTAAAAGTTAATCTAAAATTCAGTGTTTCCACTACGAGTTACATATGTCCTGTCACCACGGTCAACTAACTAATGGAGAGGTAAAGTTACAACTGATACTGTCTAATCAAAAAATCATTGGCTTCTAGAGTAAACTGTAGAAGTCATTGAATGTTTAACAGTGTAAAAACATATAATTAATGTATAATTAAATTACAGACACCAGGCAAAAAGCTTAGATTAGTTTGACAATATGTAAAGTTTTATTCAGACACTTAAATGACCAGAGATTTGTTTTCATTCCATACTGATGGATTAAGGCATATGTTTATGGTCTTTTTGTTTGGAAGTCATTTTCGATTATTTCATACATTTTCAAGAAAATCATGCAAACATTTAATTGTTTTCTGCTTTCAGGAAGAAATACAAACTTGCCTGTAAATGATCATAAAACAAATGTAATTTTCAAAAAATAATGTTCAACTATTTTCAAATGCTCAGACAAATGATGTCCTCCAGTCGACATGGGATCCAAAAAATTAGTCATTTTGAAGTTAACATACTGTACAAATGATGTATTTCTTTTTGTCATTCAAACAAATAGATGGCAAAGAGTACAATTCTGTCATTGATACAAGAGCAGAAACACGGTGTTATATGAGTACATGTTACATATCCTGGGGTTTCCAGGCAGCAGCTGAGTCTCTTGCTCTTTAAGTCCACTCCTCGTGGCTGAGAATCAAACTCATCAGACTCTGTTCACTTTAAGAAAACAAGCTGCCTTCAGCTATCAACACACTAGCAATCACGCTCATGAGACCTTAGTTATGATGATCACATGAGACTCCAGCTATCATGATCACAAGTTTTCATGTTTGGGAGAATTACCCTGCAGAAAGAGCAAAAAATAAATATCATTTTACCTAATTACAAAAGGTCAAGCCGCCTGTGAGGGATGCAGGAAGTGGAGAGGAAGTAATCAGAGCAGCAGACTTGCATTAGGAAGACTGGCAGAATATGTGCCAGCCAGTAACGAGACAGCGTGCCGCAGAGCTTCTTGTTTTGCTGTATGAAGGCTGCGAGGCCTCGGGGTGCACTGACAACATTACCATACTCTTCACCTCCTATATACAATACTTGTGTCATCATCGCCTTGGTGTGGCGTCGCCCATTTGGGACTTGACACTGTTGCTGTTTTAGAGTGTCACTTAAGGTTTCAGGCATGAGCTTATTAGTTCAATCAGACTCAGTGCGGATGCTTAGTGTGTGCCAACTTAAAATCAAATCTGAGCATGTTGCACTTGAATGCCAACTTCTCCCGGTGTGGCTTTCAGTGAGTGTAACATTTGATTTCTCAGAGTAGAAGGTGGTTTAAGGGAGTCACAGTGACGGATTTGAGAGAAGACTTTTTATTTAATGTTCAGTTGTTCTGGGAAAAGTGTTGCATTTTGAGGTAGATTTTACAGTGCAGAAAGCAGGAGTTTTGAGTTAATATTCATATTACTGAGGCACAAGTGTCTGCTGTTGTCACGCACAGTCTCACTGTCCATTTTGATTTGTGTCTGCTTAGCGTTATTCCCCAGGGATTTCCTTTACTGCCACAATACTTCCTTTCATCTCCCCCATTTCTCACTCTCCACTTTTCTGCGCAGTTGAGTCAGTCGGCACCACAATCACCACCTGGCTATTGATTCTCATGTGAATACGACCAAGCCAAACAACTGAGGTGAAAATAGATTTGTTTTGCGGCTGAGGCAATAAGCTCCAGTCTGCAGGCACACAATGTATTCTCAAACTCTTAAAAAACAGCTTGATTTTCCTTTTACCAGTTATGTCCATGTCATGTTAAATCTTTTGCTACATTTGTACCGAATACCTGCAACATGATCAATGTCCTTTTACATTTTTTAAACGGGAATATAAACCAGGCCAACGTATAATTACACTTAATGACCTTGCTTAAAAAAACATTTGATAATCAACATTTTGTGAGGTGTTTTTTTATAGAATTTTAAACTTTTGTATCCTGCTTTTCCCTCAGAATACTGGAGGCCTTTCTGTTATTCTTAAAGGACAGACCAACATCTCATCAGGGCTAAATTAAGTTGCAATAAATAGAAGAGAAATGTTAGTATACCTACGTCTTGATGTCTACACCACGTAGAAAAAATAATAAAAGCAAACCACATAAGGCCTGCAAGTTACTCATGATTTGATTACCAACTATTTGGCTGATCATTCCTTAGTTGATTGTTTAATCTGTAAAATATTAGAAAATAGGGAAGTGCACAAAGATTGAATCCCCAAATATACAGCAATGTTGCCATGGCTACCCTTCTGTTTATGCCCCGCGGTGGATTTAGCAACATGTAGTAGTTCATGTAATTCTCCATGTCCACTTGTTGCTGATGGTTGTGGTAGAGGAGCTGTAGATTTTGCACTAACATCTGTAGCATGGTCGAGCTGTAGATGTTGTAGATGTTGTAGATGATCTGTAGCATGGTCAGTAGCAGTAGCACTAGCAGTAGCTACTGACAGTAGCTACTGGCCATGCTACAGCAGTGAGCAGGAGAGGTGGGGCTATCGTTATTTTTTCAGGAAATATTCGTATAGAGGCGATTACACCGAGCCGTTTGACCCCCCAGAGCGTTTCGTTTGGAAATCTATCCACCTTGGGACCCGTTATCGTTTGTGGGGTCCGTTTGTTACGGCCTCGTGTAAATAATAGGGCTATACGCAAGAGAAACTATGCAGATACAAGCCGTTTCGTTCTCGTGTAAATGTGGCCTTAAACCTAAAATGTGAAACTGTGGTGGCTGCAGCTCAGTTTGCTAAGGGAGTGATTCATCACAATTCCTAATCTCCTCCTTTGTTTGTGCCAAAGAGCCTTTGAGAAAGACACTGGAATCGCCCTGAGTGTGTGTGAATGAATGTGCGTGTCTATACAAAAGTAACTGCCAAAGAAAAATAGTGTAATCTAATATTTTCAGCATGTTGTTGCCCTCTGCAGCTCAGATGGAGTTGTTTGGACGGTTGTGTAGACGGCTGCTTTTTATTTCCATCAACGACCAGCTAAAGTGTGAAACCACTGGGCTTGAACTGTTGATGCATGGTGATACAGACGCTTTGTGTGAAAGGCTTTGCTTCCATTATCCTGACTCCATTTTGAGTTCACATTATTGGCAATGTCAGAAAAAGAGGGGCAAGCCAATAAGCCCATCAGCATTTGTCAACGGCAGAGAAGACAGATCTTCTCCAGCCAGCTGTAAATGTGTTTATTCTACTCTTTCACACAGGTGGATGTTTTAACACTTTGTTGATTATGTAAGCCGCATTAACTTAGAAAATTAACACAAAAAATAACATATTCATACTTCAGTCCATTTCACATGCAAAAGGATTTTGTTGTTGGGAGAGAACAGACATTACGCTCTGGTGGATCATCATCCTGTCAGAACTGTAAACATCTCCACATTCACAAGTTGAATGTGTTGGCATCAATCAAGCAACGTATACACGTCAGTGACAGCGCGCTAAAGCATCTGGCATGTAAGTGATCAAGAAAACAAAGAGCATTTATATAAATAAGCGCACATACCTAAAAGAATAAATCCTGAAGAATGGAAATGTCACTTTCAATTTCATACCTTGCTTTAAACAATGAATAACTTGTATTCAGCAAGGAAATCCAGCTCATCACTTCGAGTTTCTTCTAGATCCACGATTACAAATCTAAACACAAATAGATCATTAAATATGACTTTAATGTTGTTGATCTTCTCCAATTTGTAGGTTGTTAGTAATAAAGAGTTATTACATAATCCATATTATTATGTTATAAGTAAATATATCTTATTATATCCTATTATGTTAATTTATTTATTTAAATCTTAAGTCTTGTGTATGTTTTTATACAGCTATAGTTAGTTTTTCTGTTCATCTAATAAGTAAGGTAGGAAAAAATGAAAGTAAATAAGATGTATGTCTGTAATTCTATTATAGATGTGTTGGTTTGGCTTTCACGTACAGTGTCGAGTACAGAGTGTGTGCACATGGTTGTGATCGTTGAGAGAAAAGAGCTTCAGATTGGCCTGACACAAGCTTGTTATTCAAACAAGCGCTCAATCACACAACAGCCCCATGAAAAGAAAATAATGCCGGAGAATCATCCTCCTTGGCGCTTTCCCCTTTCCTCGACCTCTGGTTCCCTCCCTTCCTCTCCCTCTCCCCCTGCAGTGTGGGTGAGTGGTATCCATCTGTCAGTTGTCAGTGCCAGGGAGTGATACAGAGAGCTGTCACTTCTCGTCAGCCCGCATTGGTGAGGCCTTTTGCAGCTGCCCTGCCTGACTCCGGGCCAGAGGAAGTGTGTTTCAGTGTGTGTGAGTGTGTGTAAGAGGAAAGGGAAAACAGACAAAGAGAGAGAGAGAAGCAGAAAGCAGAGAAGGGGAATTCAGGGGGCAGTAAAGCAATTAAACTGGAGACAATTGAAGGAAAGCTGGAGAGAGATTGTAAGCAGTGCAGGACACACAACAGATTGTACATATCACATTACCTTAATATGTTCAGCACTGTATCACTATGTGCTCCACAGGACATGAAGTCATGCGTGACCGTTATCATCCTCTGTTGGGGACCAACGGGAACTGCAACTGCATTCAGAGACGCTGTAATGTGTGGCACAGGCCTTACCCAGAAATATGACCAGAAAACACTTGTACTGTCTTTTTAGGATTTCATAAGATTGTAGTTTTTGGTCACAAACCTGATATTGAGACATACTCAATTGAATATAATTTGAAACAGCCTTAACACTCCTGTCTTCTTCACAGTACACACAAAGTGATGGTACACTGCATACATATTATACACTCATGAACTAAATCTATAGTCTAGTAAATAACACATCATTCTGGTTTGAACTTATGTAAAGTCTCAGAGGAACTGCCATTATTCCCATTATTTTTGCCAGGTCCACGGCAACCACAAAGGAGCAAAAGCATTTTGAATTTATAAGTTTGTTTTATTGTAGGGATCATAATGCTATATACTGGTATGTGGGAAATAGCGGGAAGTGGAGACTGGGACTTTCTTGCTGCGCCTGTTTGCATTTCATCATATCTGAAAAACTGTAAAGATGAGGCAAATAAGACGTATCTTAGAAATGGCTGCTACATTTATATATACAACTTTGCCATCCTATTGTTCTCTGTAATTACTGTAACGCTGACATTTTAGCTGGCTCCATTTAAAACCCGAAATCTGGCAGTTTGCAAAGCACTCAACAAAAAACGGTACTACGTTTTTTTCTATTAAAACAACGTTGACATGCAATAGGATTTGTAGCTGGCAAAGGGGAAAACCCCGAAACCAAACATACCCCGGGACATCCAATCTATCCTGAGCTTGAAGGGCCGGTATATAAATAAAAGCATTATGGGTCATGGAAGAGGACTCTGAGGCTGGAGTGGATACAGCATGCTTTGTATTACGAGCCATTCAGCACAACAATAACACTCTTTGACTATTCAGCATCCGTCCCCGACTTGTCAACATATCTATCTCTATGTAACAGCTGCATGACTGATGAATTACATTTATCCTTTACTGCAAACTATATGTATTTGTGGAAAATGAACAAAGTTTGCTTTGTTTAACTTTTTCCAACTTGTTTTTCTCTCACACAAATCCAATATGCAGGACAAGAAATTACAGTAAATGTATTTGTTTCATTCATCATGTGTTTATTTAGAGTAGCTACTACCTGCAGAATTAAGTTATTTTCATGTACAACATTAGACACAGGCTGTAAAACCATGTGAATAAGCAACATGAATGTATTTATTATGAGGATTATAAATGTGTTTTTGTACATCTGATATAAGAGGGTATTAACTATAAGTTGGTTTCATTGGCAGAACTTATTATTGTACATGCTTAACAGTAAGTCATTCATCTGAAACTAGCTTTCAGCATTTATTTCATGTGATCTGATCTCATTTGATCAAATGTTCACAGCTTACAGGGTAAACCGAAACACAGGTTTTGCTTGCTCCATCTTTCTCTTTTTATTTACACTCTGACTTCAGTGAATATTTCTTCACCTCTTTGCCTCCCGGCCTTTCAGAGATATTGACCTTTGGGAACATTGAAATGACGAGTCCAGAGTAGCTGACTCTTTCTTTCATTTTAACGTCCATCTCTCTCAGTTTAGTCATTTCAAAGAACTCGATAAAGAAACAAAGATAATCTACAGCTGCTACAGCTTGGCTATTGATTGATATAACACAGTTTAAACCGGTTGTATTGATCTTCCGTTGCACTGAGAGAGTGTGGACATACAGAGGGAACTGTTCAAGGTTTCTTTTACTGTTCAGCTTTTCATATAGGAGTGCACGGATTCCCAGCTGAAGCTCTTTTCTGTTAGGGACTCTAGTTGTCATTTCCTGTCCTTTCCCCCTTTCTTTGTAAAATGATGGTGACTAATTTGGCAACATGATTGCCACCTACAGCAAAGCTATAATTCAGAATGGAGCTATTATGGTGAACATTTCAGGAGAAAAATGTCCACATTCAGGCAAAGTGCAGACTCAGCAGAGTTTATGAATCATTTGGTAACACTACATGAACACAGTCGCAGCACCTGCGCTTCACAGCCAGAACTCACCGCAGTGATGAATAACACACATCAGGGGAAGAATGTCCGTTTGTTGTGAACGACCTGGAAAGGGATTGTTCATTAGCATTTCATAGTGGATTCAATAGGAAATGTACAGGAAAGACAGTTTTATGTCCATTTTAATATTCAAACAAATAAGCTAGATTTTATAATTGTGTAACGTTTCCAGAGCCACATTTAGTCGACTGAATGTTTAAAAAATAAAAATCATAAATCATTTCCCATGAAATAAATCTGTTTTGTGACTCTCAAATGTGGAGATGTCCTGCTTTTCTCTGTTATATATCATTAAACTGAATATTTTGGTAATATATTCTGACTTTTAAATTATGCAGCCTTACATGTCAGGCTTTTTTTCTTAAGATAATTCAAAAAAGATTCTGAAAAAAGATTGTTGGTATTTGAACTCAACACCCACACCCTGCATGAACTCCTGTTGCTGATTGGCTGGAATAGTGTTGTGTAGATCAGGCGGTGCCATTTTGTGTGTTTTCAAGGGATTGTTATATGTTTAACCGTACAGAATGGACAGGTAGTGGACCATTAGGAGATTTTGTTGTTGTATTGGATTAGATTTGCAGACTTCCCCTTTAACTTAGCTGGTGTTGTTGGAATTGTAGCAGGCCATCTGTTTCCATGCTCTTTTTCTCCAATCACAAAATAGAGGTGGAGAAGAAGAATCACTATTTCTCATTGTCTTCTCGTTCCAAATGCACCTGAGTTAACATATTGTGATTGATTTTGTGGCTTTTGCTAACTTTCAGTGAGCTTTAACCAGGAAAAAGGCGGGGCTGAGCTGAAGACGTTGATCTCTGTCATCAGTGAGGAGCACCACTGCTAGAATATATATATGGACTTGGTTGGTGAAATACAGTAGATATTAATACAAAGTATTTTAGAAAAGCAGAAAGAGCAGTCATTAACCTCTTCCTGAGGTCCATGTGCAGTTTAAAAATGTCTTATCCTAAAGTGTGGTATATGTCACGTGGTATATTCTGTATACTTTGGCTTAGCATTTCTCTGATCTTAGTATGTCTGTAAGCTTATGTGCATTTTGTTTGTGCGCCTGACACGTGAAAAAAATCATATGCCTTTTCAAAACAAGATAATTCAATATTGCTCACCTTTTTTAAGAAAACTCTCTTCAAAGCCTTACCACCAAAGCTAGAAACTCCTTCCTGAGGCGTCAGTGAAATCAAAAACAACAAACATGGCAGTTAGTTACTCAAATGTTGTTTTTTCTGCTTAAAAGGAACTGTGCTCAAACGCCATCAAATAAGTTTCAAAGCACAAACACACGTACAGCCCCTGTAAGAGTGTATCAGTTTTTGTCTTTCTAATCTCGGCGCGCTCAAGGCGGATCCATGCAGAGTTTTCTTTCCTGATATGTAGATTTGTTACGAAAGGTTGGCAAATTGTGACAAATTGCTTTTCTCTGAATTGACTTCGCCTTTGTTAGGTTGCACCAGAAAGAAAGGATTTAAACTGAAGTTAAGGAAATTTAAAGCTCGAATTAGATTCAAATAAAAAATAATTTATGACAGCCTGTGTTGCAAAATGTTGATGAAACCATTTAAAAATGTGATTTAAAAAAACACAATCAATTAATAATACATTCATGTTCTTTAACAACACAGAGAAACAGCACTGGAGGTTTTTTTCAGTGTTGGAGGAACATGTTGTTGAAATACTCTTGGTGCTTGTTTGTCGATAGCGGAGGTTTTTAGAGGCTGTTTCAGGCGATGCCGACACAACCCAGGAGAGAGAGAGAGAGAGAGAGAGAGAGAGAGAGAGAAGCGAGGAGCTCATGCCCTATATAGAAGTCCCCCGTGGGAAGGGTTGAGAATCTTTGATTCTCTTTGAGTAGGCATTTTGTCATGTTTTATATCGTTCAACTAATAAAACACAAGTCCTTGACTAAAGACTTGGACTCCCCCTGGACGTCTGCTCTACATCGGCAGCAATTGTTTGCCTTAAACGCACTCCTCCATCTCTTCCCACATCGGCAATTACTTAATGCACTGTTTACTGCCTGAACATCTTGATTTGCCATTCTTTAGGAATACTTGATATTTGTGTGAACGATGATTTTAAACTCACAATGAGATAATTGGAGCCATTTCTTCTTTAAAGACCTTCTTTGTACAATATCTGACTGTCTTTTTAGCTAGCTTACAAACAAGCAAAGAGAGCATGAACACGACGAGGCCTAGAAAATGAGCTCAGAAAAGAAGCTTTGGAAATGCAGGAGACAAATTCACTGACGATGTATTTCAAACAGAGATGATGGCCTTTAAAAAATGAAAATCTGCTACTGAAATGATTATTGGTGTTCTAGGTATTTGGAAAAAAAACAAAGTATTAGCGAGAAACAAAGGTCTACCTCATGGTGGCGTTAGAGGAAAAGTGAGAGTAACATGAATGTTTATAATAAATGTCATCTTAATTCATCCTACAGTTGTTATTTCAGTCAGATACAGAACACTGGACCCCCAAACAGACATTAGCATGTAGCCTTGCTGCTAGCATGTCTAAAGTCCTGAAATTAAAGCTGCCTATTCAGATAATTTGCTTGCATTACAACGGTTCTCTGCGCTAAGATGCACCGACTATCCATCCAGATACACTTACAGGTCGCTTCTTAAATTCCCCAACCATATATTATTTTCTTTCATGATGTAGGCTACAATTCACAGATTATTTGCAATACTCTAAAACACAACATCTCCTGCAGATAAATTAAACAGGACAGGTACTTCTGTAAGTAAGTTAATACATGCAACACATTTTTACGTTACACTAATTAAGACATATTTAAGGGACTACAAATGTAAATGTAATATCCTGCAGGCGTGTGAATCCGTAACACCACCGCCAACAGTTTTGCCCATGGCTGTCTCGCTACCTCTCAGGCATTTTAAAAGGTGAGCAGAGGGGGAGTTTTATTGTTAAGTGGGCTTGGACACGGTAAAGAGCCAAGAGCTGGTGTTTAACAGCACTATTAACGGCGAGATGGGAGATCGATACAGCGAGGTAGAGAGGAGGCGCATCTCTGTCACTGTGATGTGTTATTAGTGCCCGACAGTGGAGGGATCTGGCTCCTTTCCAGGCCCTGGGCCTTGTCGTGTACTTTGCTCTATAGCAATTAAACCAAAACCCCTCCTTTCCACTCTGTGCTACTGATTCAGAGCCTGTAAATAACCATTTCATAAATTACAAAAGCATTAACAAGTGTCTGTGTGCAATGAGATCTTTGACATAACAAAGAATCCCTTTAGCTGAGAGATTTATTTTGGCACCATCGAGGTAATATCCTCTCTGTCTCTTTAACAACAGCAGTGTGTCTGTGATACCTTCAAGGTCTTAGGTAATGCAGACAGACTCTCATATTCATACCCACAGTAAGGGTACTGTTTATTTTGTAACGGATGCTATTTCTCAAACGTATTATGTTCCTTTATTGGCCAAATGATTTATAACCACACGTGTGAAGTGCTTTAGGAGGTTTATCTGCAGATCCCCACTTGTTTCAATAGAAACCTTGTTTTTTCGGCAGTGAAAGATGCAAACTAACTCTTGCGCTTTTTGATCGACTTGTTAATTAAACTTAAAAAAATGCAAATCACTGGATGTATTTTCTTTGCTTTATGCGAGTGCTCCAAATTGCAATGACCAGCTGTTTAATTTCCCGGGCTTCTGGCAGGGTACAAGGCCAGGAGAATGAATGTCAGCACGACCCCGTCATTTTTAAGAATGTAGCTTCCAACATGGCAAAATAGTCGCAGCATAAAAACTTGCATATATATATATAGCAGCAAAGTAGAATCACCAAGCGTGAGTAGAAGTGAGCTCCATTATGTTTAATTACAGGCCCATCAACCTGTTATGCAACATTTGTATGCAGATAACTTTTCTCTCACTCTCTGGCATATGTGTTTTGAGACTTCGCCGCAAAAGTTATATTCTGCTTTCCTCAATGTCACGCTTGTTCAATTTTCTATTGTCCCTGACTTTAAGAACTCATTGCAACCGGTCTATTTTCTTACCTTTGCAGGAACTGCTGAAGGCAGCACAATAAGTAATGTGTAGGAAGATGGTGAATTACACAGCATCACAGTTCAAGAGCAAAATGAAATTAATTTCCAAACCAGTTTATGCTCACTGCAGGTCTCTGAGACTGCGGGTTACATCCTGAGTGTTACTCTCTAATTTCACTTTGTTTGTATTGTCTTACCACTCACAAAAGCCACATAATGATCTTTAAGAAAAAGATAGATGTGGATCTTTAGATATGGTAAGTACATATATGTCGGTGCTTGGTTTAACTACAGCCATCAAAAGGAAATTCATCATGTTTTATAAGTCTTATGACCAAATATGATCAGTGTGTTTTACAACATAACAATAAAAGGGGATATAATTAAAGTATTACCTCAGGTTAAAACATATATTTCATGTAATGTTGACATGTTGAGAAATAATGCAGAAAAGCTTGAGGGCAGACACAATAAACTCTGCAAGGAAATCACCCGAAGATGTACAATACAACACATTATGTACATAATGGATAAACTGAATTATCTGGTGTGCTGCCGCAGGGCCTCTGCTTGTAAATAAGATCGAAAACATTCCCTGTTCTGTGTTTCACTGTCATCTCACTTCCACATGACAGTATCTTTAAGATAAAGGCAAAATACTTAGATAATGTTGTTAAAAGATAATACAATGGCCAATTCAGAGCCAAATAGGAAGAGGTCTTTGTGCTTTTGTGCCACTATCTCATCTGCTAATAAAAGATGTTCTCATACTGCCCCGTGTTACAAGAGATACAATACAATCTTTCTTTCATTCAAGAATATATCTGCCGGTCTTTACTTTTCTTCTAAAATCACTAACATCATCTACATTTTGCCAAGCTGACATGTTCTTGAACTGCCAACACAGCCACTGTAGGTTCATTTGAGTAAATTCCTCTGCTCTGATATACAAGTATAGAGGTGGGTCTGTGACAGGGGGTCCGTGACCCCTGGGGGATCCTCAGGGTTACTGCAGGGGGGCTGCCAGAAGCTGGTCTGATAATATTTTGAAGGTTTATTCTTCCAAAATGTCTGAAAATACACATTACAGTAACATGAATCAAATGTATCATTATACGAAAATATGAATCCACCTACAAGAAATGGGCAAAACCTTTATTGACACAACCTTGATGACAGTCTTACTGTTGTCATGAATCCTCATGAAATCTCATGACACAGCTTATCACTCTGCGTAAGTAAAAAGGTTAGCTACGGCTACACATTATTATTGTAAAAGCTTTGTATGCATATTAAAAAGGTACATTTAAACATGGTGCTTTAATCCATTCTACTCTATTTCTATTCTCATGATGGCACTCCATGTTATTGTAGGTCCCGCTTTTAATATTTAACCCATTTTATAGAGTTGCCATTTATGGTGCAGGACCTAGCACGGCTTAGTACGGTATGGTTAGACCTTGGTAGGCCAGGCTCACTTTATGCTGCGTTTCCTACAGTTTAGTAACAGGGGTAGTAACTATAGTAACGCAGTGTAGGCGAGGCGATCGGCTGTTCGGCGGGCGGAGCGACGCTGCGTAAAACTGCTGTGACGTCATCTTCAATGCGAACCACAAAACCAAAACATCAGCCGTTAGCTGTTAGCACTCAGAGCTCACAGCTCCTCATATCTGTTCAGAAACTAGACAAAAGTTAAACAAGTACAAACCACAGACTGTCTGTGTCATGGCGAATACAGTCGCTGGTTTATTTATGTCTGTAGGCCGTTGTTGTGAGTGTGGACGGAGCATATATAAAGTTAGCTTAGCCTGATCGATCCGATCTCCATTCAGAAAACACGCATTTTAAAAGGTTTTTCGCCTGCAGACCGGTACCAGTATGTTGTTACTTCGGCATCATTTTGAAACGTGTATTTCAATTAAATCACGGTGAAATATGTTCATTTTGTTGTAGTTGTAGCCCCCTTGCCAGCGATTCTCTCTGACCATTCAGCAGTCGAGAATGTTTACGTCACTAGTTTAGCATATTCAGCCCGGTTGTTGGCCCGGTAAGAACCTCGATTTTGGAGGGCCAGAAAAAAGGTGAAAAAGTATCCCTGAGCCGGAACTACCCCAAGTGGGAAAGCAAAAAACCGTGCTACGTGCTGCAGTGGAAAAGTGCCATTAGAGAGCCACAATGCTGCTGGTTCTCGATCAAACTTTTTTTGTATTTCACTGAATTGAGTTCACCTTGTATCCCGAGTAGCGCTAGAATTGACTATTTCTTTCCATCATTGATTAACCTGCCGATTATTGTCTCAATTAACCAATGTATTGTTTAGTCTATACATCTTTTTCAAATAGTTTCCCTCTTAGTTTCTTGAAGTTGATGTGTTTAAATGTTCTGTTTTGTCTGTCCAAAACAATTTTTTTCCAGTTTAATATGATTTTAAAACAGGGGAAAAAAAGCAAAAAAATGCATTTTATGCAAATGATGCATGACAAAATAATTGCAAAATGTAATAATCTATGAAATAAGTACAGTGTGTCATTAGGTCAGATGTTAACTTTTACGAGACAAAACAACACTTTCTTTTTCGTTTTAGGGAATTAAATCAATTTAACTTTCAAAGAGGCTCAGAGGAGGAAACTTTAATTTATTTGATGCATCTTTGTCTCCAGATTACATGATATTGACTTTTGCCAACAGACTCTATTTCACAATATGTAAGTAATGGATGTCTGGGATGACTGTCTACCTTGATGAGCCCTATTTGAACAATCAGTATTTGTAATGGATCGTGTGTGTGTGTGTGTGAGAGAGAGATCTATTTGATGAAATGTAAGGTTGTAGCATGGTTTTAACCTTGCAGTAGCATTATGCAACAAATCATTGGATTTTGTCTGTTTGTTGTGAGTGTGTTAACATCTTAAAGCTGTGTCCATTGATTTTTCCCGTCTTCTTTAAAAGTGTGTTGCAACTGAGAGTGCGGTTACTGCTGGAGTTTGTCCTCCAGATGTCTCTGTGAACTCCAGATGCTCTGAAACGCTGTCTCGTACAATCATCCTTCTTCATTCCCACTAACAATTAGGTAATGAAATATTGATTTTTAGTTAGATTCATATTGATGCTATTAGCTTTGCATTGATAAATCACTGATGCTGGAAGCCAGACCAGGAAGACATTACTGTGTGTTAATCTGATGGATATGCCTTCTTCTTCCTGCGTGTCCTTCTCCACCTGGACTGTCACACTTCATCTTTACAGCTCTTAAAGCAGCTTCATAACCATGCTCCTCAAACTTCTTTTTCTACCATCTTTAATGTCTTGAATTGAGGATACACTCCTTGATGACGATGGAAACTTTAAAAGCATTTTTAATACGAAACGTAATGTGAAAATAAACATCTCTTATTCATCTTATAGTTCCTGACATGACATTTTCCAAATATGTCTTCAAAAAAGTGAATGATTTCATATTGAGTTGTTGATTGTATTAAAAGGATCCTGTAGAATGTTATACAATACACTGGTTTAGTTAGGAATCACATCTTTGACCGTGGCAATTTCTATGGCATGCTCTAACAATCGACAAACAACATTTCCTGTCACCTACTGTGACTGCTGGGAAATCTCCTTATCACAGAGTCCACCTGTCAGAGGCGGCTCTCAGTATTTCAGCCTGCTGTCTAGTCATTACTGTCGCAGTGGGACATCGGCATCGAAAACTGAGACTGCAAAATATACTTAAACATGGAGAATCAACAACATGCACTGCTAAAGACTGGGTTCATTCTTTTATGAGTAAGGCAACATCAAGACTCAAACATAAACTGAATAAATAAACAGATTTATTATAAAAAATAATGTAAAAATACACATGTAGTATGTGTCATACTTGTCCAGTGTATTATTACAATGTCGCATTGATTTGGAGTCACTTATGCACATGACATTGAAGCTTTTGAAAAGAAATGGCAAAAAGCCAAATGATTAATAAAATAATCATATCAAATTATGAAAATCACTCAAGTCCAAAAAACAGAGGTCTATTCTACTTTTCAAGTGTTATGATAGGATGCTGCATTGATTTGTCCTACCTGTTCATCATATTATAAAAATGCAACTTTTAAAAGCCACATGCCAAACTCAATTTAAT
Organism: Trematomus bernacchii; assembly: GCF_902827165.1. Classification (NCBI taxonomy): domain Eukaryota; kingdom Metazoa; phylum Chordata; class Actinopteri; order Perciformes; family Nototheniidae; genus Trematomus; species Trematomus bernacchii. The sequence goes on along the minus strand of NW_022987564.1, from coordinate 9,855,743 downwards.
CAAACTATTCAACATCCAAGGACATTACAATTTATATTAATTAAAACTGCATTTTTTAAACCCCATGTTTACATCTTAATTGAATGTGTAAGTCTTTTGGAGAATGCTACATTTCTTTCAATTTGTTTTATTTTAAATGTTTGTCAAATTGATGGGATTCAGTCTTACGAAGTCAGACCTATATTTGTGATTTATGTTCTGAACCTTTCTTCTAACTTTAAACCACCCTGTTAAAAAAGTAAAGACCATGTCCCAAAATAAAGTCACTTTACATGATGTCTTCATTTGCAATGTCTAAAGCTCAGACTGACTCTCATAGTAGTACAGTAATACACAGCAGCCACACACACACACACACACACACACACACACACACACACACACACACACACACACACACACACAGTCTGTCCTGACAGCTGTCACTCCAATTGGCCACCAGTCCGTCTCTGCTCTCTGCTGAAGAAACAGTCAGGCGTTTTTCTGTCAGAGAACATATGCCGCTGCTCTCGTCCTGCTCCCAGCCTCCTGACAGGATCCACTCTCAGAGCCTGTGGCCGGCACCGACTCTGAGCCCTCCTGCTTGTGGCGCTGAGAACATGATCTCTGATGTCTCTCAGGCAGCTAACTGATGCTGTCACTGCACCGAGATATAACACGACCCTCTGACAAACACATTGTGACAAGGACATACAGACACACATGCGCTCAGCCACACAGAAACTCATGCCTCGTCGATGTGCCAGACAACAGTTGCTGCAAGTACAACCTTTTTCACAGAAGAAATGTTTTCCTCTGGGTTTTAAAACCAGTTATGGTCAGCTACACATGTTGACAGACACACATAAACTCAAATGCCTTTCTGCTAAAAGTGGACTTCGTATTCAGTTTCACAAAATGTAAGATTTACATGCAATGTGTGTGATAATGTTTCAGTCCGCATCATTAGACAATTTACTGTCTAATGATGGAGAAAAAAAGGCCTCATCCATAATTTGCCGCTTTGTGTTTTTGTGCCAATCTGTACACGGGGGCACCTTTTGAGGGAATCTCAGTGCAACATGTTAGAGGTTTGGTGTTTAAAAAGATTAGAATAATTACAGTATAATGTCCCGTGAAGAAGTCCTAAAGCCAGTAAAAGAAATCAAGAAGGGTCAGATTTTCAACAAAGCCGCTCCTCTATTTGTTGACATTGCCTACCATCTACTGGTAGAAGCTGTTTACTGCAGCAAAGGCATATTTTTTAATGATTGCAGATGACCCAATCATAGCAGAAGAATAACCAAAACAATAAAACTGATCACTTAAATGTCCAAATTCAGACATTTTAATTCCTAAAATGTAATGAGACTTTCCAGTCAGTGTAATTATTTCAATTGATATGCTGCAATTCACTGGAAGGTAGTCTTTAAAGATTAGTATTTAATTTAGTCACTTCTAAGTTAAACTCTGATGAAGTTTGTGAGAGGATATAAGATATACTGATGCAGCATTTATAAGCACATTGTGTTGTGATGGTCAGTAGTACAAAGTGATAAAAAAGAGGGCACATGGTAAAAGATTAGCATAATAATAATCATAATAACAACAGCACTATTATAATATAAATCTACATTGACCAACTTTATTTGTATATTCGAACAGTCAGACAAAATGTGGAACTGGTGAAAATAGAGATTCTGATACCAACATAATTAACTATGAAACATGTTTACATACTGTAGTCACAAATTAACTAGCTCAAATGTAGGCTGTAGGTTTGCATCAAAGTTCAGGCTTGCATAAAAAAACGCTCACTGAACATCGCTCAACAACGCCTCCTGTTGGAGCGTCACTCCTCACTCACCTCAAGTGCGTCAAGGAATTATTCAAACTTTTTCTTTTTTCATTTTCTCTTGTTACTACAAATATGAAGTACTTCGGAGTGATAAAAGTCCACTCTTAGCCAACAAAAACACCATTAAATAAAACGATAATTTACAACATCCATCAAAAAACAGTTTTCCACACAGATCAAAGTCAATAATAAATTATGTATTCTCAAGATCTCCCAAGAATCCATAAATTAATGGCTTTTTGTTTCAAATGCATAGACTATTTCTCCATGTGAGATGAATACACTGACTCAAACTAAAATATGAACATACTAAACATATCTGCAAACAAAACACAAGAAAACTATTTTGAGAATGAGGTGAAGTTCAAAATGTGTTTCAGTCTCTTCAGTAGTTCGACTGGCAGATGTAACTCTGCCAGTTCCTACTTCTAAAAATCACAGCATTAAATTGCTACATCACGAGCACAATGTGAAACAAGTGCAGATGTTAACACTATCTTCCCGATAGGAGGAACAAAAAGGACAAATTTAAAGCCTGTAAAAATGTCAAACTAAGAATCAGAAAGCAGGACACCACATGTCATTGTTCATCTGCACTATTGTCATTTAAAGTTTGACAGAAATGTTACGACGATGGTTTCAATTGTGTTGTATTACTCTGTTTTTTTCACATTCATTGAAATTGATCGTTCTGCATCTGAGGCTTGATATTAGCTATGGGTTTGCTATGAATTTGATATATGTTGGTTGATATCAGCCGTGATGTCTGGAAGGAGTCAACACTAACCTAGTTCTTGATGTTTTGTTAAGCGTTATAATCTGCCTCTGTTGACTGGTTACCTTGGTCACTCATTGTGTGTGGGGTGTTGAGCTAATGATGCTGAAGCTTGATTTAGCTCTAATAAAAGCACCAAATAGTGCCTTACAGTGGGATAATGACTTTACCAGCAATATACCTGTCATAGCATATTGATGCTTGGCAACTGTCTACTCTCAGATCAGGAAGTGAATAAGGGATTGAAGAAATTACATAAATTGCTAATTATATGTACGTGCCCCGCTCTATATCCTGAATGTTGAGACAGTTCTAACTCTAAACCAAAAACGGACATTTTACAGACTCCTTTTTAAAAAAACAACTGAAACATATAAAGAGAGGTAAAAGTGATGTGCAGTCAAGTGTCCAGGTCACAGCTCACATGTTTTAAAGTACTTTTGAATGTTATAGTGTAACCCTGGTATTTAACATTTGGTGTTTTCATTGTTTTTACTCAAACCCAGCCGATATCTGTGGTTCTTTAGCCAATAGAATGTCCTCTTTACCTTTTTTAGGAAGTGCTTATTTTACAAAAAGCTCTAACAGTTTTACCTCATTTTCATCGAACATATCTTCATGTTTGTTTTGGTAACTAACATATATACACTCTTAAGAAAGAAAAGAAACATGCGTAACACTTCAAATTGAAAGAACCGTATTACAAAATGATAGTCCACTTCAATGTTTTGCATATATTGTGCATTATCCAGTGCCTCTGTCCTTTTAGGAGTTATGGCTGGTTCCTCTAAAGACAGCAGGCCTCTTTGTTCAGCAGCATCGTGCGGGCTGGGAGCCGACGGGAACACGATGGATCCTCACGTTCCTTTATGGAGAGACCCTGAGGAGGAAGTGGAGCGGCTGTTCACCTGCAGGGAGACAAATGGGAGACACACCGGTAAGATTGTATCTAACAACACTGAGAGGCTGTGTGTGTAAATAATGTATATGTATAATGAACTAGCAGTACATAACCAAAAGCAACTGCATGTATTTTCAAGAGGAGCTATCAGTTTAGATCAATTCCATATATTGCAAGTAGTTATAAGGATTTTTATTTCTTAAAAATGTATATCCATCAGGTTTAGGATTACACAATTAATTTCTATTTTCACACCATATTCAAAGTAATGTTCAATACATGCTTAAAAAATGCCATTTATGATGACAAAATCACAATCAATAGCGGTCTTTTAAGATCTGCAACACTGGCTAACTGTTTTATTCAGTGTAAAAAGAATGATGACACCCACTCAATTAAACAACTAATCATAATATATGGTGAGTTCCATTGGATTTGTTGTCCATTTAGTCTAAATATCCTTTACAAAATACCGCATAAATAACCAGTTTGGTACAACTCTACACTTGATAATAAAATGTCTGATATGGTGTTGTTGAATGCAGGCCATGTCACACCATGCTATGATATCTCATGCAGTAGCTCCTGTATTGGTTGACCTACAAGGTGTCAGTGATGTGAAGCTGCATGTTGTGGAATATGCACAATAATGAACAAGGTGAAGTCTTCGCAAAGAAATATAAAAAAACGAAATAAATAAAACAGTCTCTCGTGACTTTTAGTTATTTCAGCTGTATGTTGTGGAATATGCACAATTTCTTAAAGAAACTAAATAAATAAAACAGTATCTCATAACTTTTAGTTATAATACTGCCCTCATAGTGTTATCCATATTAAATAATCTGATTTGTAATTCCTCAACCCTGAAGAGTGAGCTACCGCCCGTCTCTGATGTTTATAAGTTGCCCACATTGTACTCTAGGGAGAAGAGGAGAGTAAGAATGGTTGTAGGTAGCATCAGGGTGGGCCTGAGTGACAGGCTGATGACACAACATATGGAGATGCTGGGTGAGTTTCATCCTGAGGGGGACAACATTTTTTATTCTTTATTTGTTGCCTCATCCCTGTCAGCCTCTCTTATGGAAACGAACAAGAAGAGACAGCCAGGTTGGGGAAGTTGACAACCACGCAAGCGAAACAAATATTAAATACACGGAGACACACGTGTGCCTGGAAGTGACGGAGTGTATTCAGACTCAGACGAGGGGCCGACAACTGGCACACACACTGGGTGAGGCTTTACTGTACATACTTGTTAGAGAGAGAAGGACTAATGACTTTAAAAAATCTAAGTGTGTGTTTTCTTTTTTTAAGTCAATGCTTTATTATGAACACTCAAAATAAAATTCCATGAAGAATAAAAAAAACGTTTGGGTTAAATGTAAAAATAAAATGTGGTGTATGCTGCCAATCAGTTAGAACAATTGGCAGGTTAGACTTTTAAGAAGATATCGGAACAATAAAGACAGTTTATCTGCTTATTTATAGTCTAAAAGATTAGGAAACAATTTCTTTCAAAACTCCATTATCAGTGGCCGCTGCAAAGACAACTTACTTGTTTGGGAGCTTCAGATGCGGAGTGGACTTCTTTTCCATAATTCCCATTTAACTGCAACATTGCTTTAAAAAATAGAAGTATAGAAGAGTATGTAAACATAAAAAGCCCGGTAATGTCTCTTTACAGCTTGATAAATATATATATTCAGGTATTCATTTGCCCATTTACAGTAAATTCAAAACAAAACATGGCTTCTCTTACCTTGTGGATCAATCCTGGGGTCAACAAACCCCCAGTGCTGGTAGAGAGCAGCCAGGTCGTGGGGACTGTAGTTTTTCAGGAGACTCAAAATATCAATGTCCATTGGCCTTTCCCCTGTTGATTCATTCTTTACCTGAGCATAACGGAGAGGTTCTAAATAAGCTTTGTTACCCCACATGTTCATGGCAGCCCACAGATCAGGACCCTTTGGACCTGAAGACGAGTCACATGACTGCCTGCGAGGAAGGGGTCTTTCTGCAGTGGATGAATTCCCGCCATGATTTCTGGCCAACATGAAACCCAGACCCTCCTGTGGGAAGTTTCCTTCCACTGCCTCTCTGTGGCTTCCGTGTTTGGGGCTGCTGGTCGGATGGACACTTGTGGCGCTCTTTACAGTACTGCTAGATGAAGTAGCTTGGCTGCTGGAGCTCTTACTTCCCCCCTTCTCTGCCCGCTTATGTTCACCTGACTTCTTTTGAGGTAAGAGTCCTGCCCTCCCACTAGGCTGTGTCCCATTTGCAGAGTCCTTAGACTGATGCTTGGACTTTGGGACGCCTGATTGGGTTTTGGGTGCTGAGTGCTTGCTGCTGCTGCTGCTGCTACTGCTGCTGCTGCTATTGGCTGTCAAACCTGGAGCTTGTGTGCGCTGAGTTCTTGGAGCAGGTAAAGCAGGACAGTCCTTGCCTTCGAGGAACGGTGGAGCCCCTGTGCGTCTCCACTGGGAAGTGCCTGCCTTCAAACTCTTGGGGATGTTACTGCAGGGAGCCCACTTGGGTGCCATGGAGCTGCTGTTATCCACCCTGTGTGCGACTCGCTGGTGGATCCACAGGACTTCTGGGTAATTGGTGGTGTGGGAGCAGTACGGGCACTGATGTCTCACCAGGCCCTCCGTTTTTATCGGATAATCTACGATGCCACCCCCTTCACTTATGGGTAATGAAGACAGATTAAGGAGACTTCCAGCATCATTAGAGGCATGTCCCTTTCCTTTGACTATAGTACTGTTTGACTTTTCTGTTTTAATATTGGACTCTGCTGACAACGGGGTGGGCGGACATGTATAAGGATTCCAGTATGGCTGACTGAGCAGCACACTCCTGTTTCTGAGGTAGTCCATGTATCTTGAGGCTTTGGAACCACTCTGGGTAACGTTGTCCAAAATGGTGCTGTGTTTGCTGTAGGGACCCGGGAAGTCCTGGTGCTGCATGTGCACGTGAGACCTGAGTAGTGAGGTGTCGGCAGTGTGGAAATCACAGTGCTCGCAGAAGTATGTCTTCTTATCTGTAGGAGAGAGCAGAGGAAACAATGTAAAGGACATAAGTAGAAATGAAGTGTGTTAAGTATTTATACAACATGGAGTCTAGCAGCTATTTAATTAGCAAGAAAAGCACTGTCAAAAGTAGAAACCATACTAAGTTACATGATAGTATAAACCTCTGTAAGTATAAATCTTTGTTTCAATGCTGACACTGATGTTAGCTCTACATTGTGGTGGCACTTTTGGACACATTTTAATACATCTTTGACAAATATGTAGACGTCTGGGTTGTCTTATGAAGGAATGAATATGTTACATTCTTTAAAGATTATCAAGTTAATTTCACTAACACTCTGGGCGATTGTTAGCTAAATATATTATATTATCTTGTGCTACACGTTGGGCAACAGCTAAGGGACTCTTCCGTCTAAGTAGCAGTTTTAAATATAATTTTTAAAAAGCAGATGTTACTTCAACCACAACAACGTTTTCTTCATCAGTTTTAAAGAGACAGATTTTTAGTCTCCAAGTTTAAAGGGTTTCTCTTGTGAAAAAGGCCCCTGCTCTCTCAGAACAGCTGTTTTGAGTGTTATATCATATTGTTGTGTTTTCATGAATTATAGCCAACATAATGTTCCCTTTTGCATTAAGACACTTTTGAATGAAACATATTACTTCTCTTAAATAACCCTCACACGTTTAGGTGAGGAAACATAATGGGTGTGGATTTGCAAAAACCTTTTGTACAAAAAATGCAATTAGTGTTGCTGTAATTCAATAATAAATTCACTAGGTGTCCCCCTTTGCCACAGCACAACAACATGGATTCCACATGGTAGGTTACTTACACCCCTAGTGTTAGCTTTATTTGCATGTCCACAAACATAACCCTTGATACCTTAATTTAAACAAAGAGGGAGCAACCTTCAATACAAAGCAACTGCCCTCAGCACTAACTGGGCCTTGTGATTGATTACCATTTTCAAGGATATTGACCTTCTGTCTTGTTGCACATTGCAGTGTTGTGTACATGGCTTACCCTCATGGTCTTGGCTCCTGTTGGTCTGTTTATGTGTGAGGTGAACATCTTTTACTTTCTTAGTCTGCAGCGCCTCGTAAAACGCGTGACCCAGTCCGTTCAACAGAATACGGTCTTTCTGCAAAATCCTCTTGTCACCACCTTTAGTGTGAGCCAAGCTGTTTGATGTGTGATCAAGGCCTGTCTCACCCTTTATCTTCTTCGTGTTGGTGCTGGAGTTGTCGATTTGCTTCCTCTTCTTCTCTTGTTTCCGTGGTACATACTCTCCTTTTTCTGTGTCATACGCCACCTCAGCATCTGCAAGCCTCTCCTGCCATCCCAGAGATTTATCCGTGGACTCCACTAGTCGTCCCCTTGTGGCCAACTGCCACGCTTGGTAACTACAAACTGGATCCAGCTCAGGAAGTCGACTGCCCAGGCTCTTTTCCTCAGACGTTTCCTTTGGTCCTGCACATGTGAGGTTCAGGCTTTCCATAAAATGCCTCTTAGCAGTGTCCGGCTCAGAGGTTTCAACTTCTTCCTGTGGAGGATTTTGTGTCAGGGAGCGGATGTGGTTCGGCTTATGTAGCTTTTCATGTATTCTTAATGTCTTGCGGTCAAAGAAGAAGTTACCACAGCCTGCACAGAGCTCATAGAGGCACTCTTCATTTGTCAGCGATGCTAGGTCCTGAGGAACTCCATTGATGGTGGCAGGCAGCTCGTTACTTTTCCCGCCACTTAGCTGGGCTTTGACCCGGTGAATGCGCATGTGACTTTGGAGGAACCATGCTTGGCGGAAACGGCGTCCACAAATCCGGCAACCGTGATCCTGAGCGCTGCGGTGCCTTTTCATGTGGGATTTGAGGAGGAGTATCTGAGGGAAGGTCTGGCCACAGATGGTGCAGGTACAGGACCCGTCATCATCTCCATCACCGACCTCAACGCCAGTCTTAGCCTTGACTTTTTTCTTGGTTCCTTTCTTCTTTACTTTCCCATTGACATTGTGAGCTTTGTCTGATGTGCTGATAATCTCAGGAGGATCAGGTGTCTCGGCGTTCACTTCCTGATCTCCACCCCCCTCTTTTTCAACAGTGAGTTTATGGCTGAACAGGCCAAGTTTATGGCTTCGAATGTGGGCCTTCAGGCTGCCCTTCTGAGCCGTCTTGTGCTCACAGTAGGGACACTTGTACGGCTTCTCCCGTGTGTGTCTTCTCATGTGCTGCGACAGAGAGCTGAGAAGAGGAAAGCTGCGTCCACACACCCCACAGGTGTGGCCAGAGGGCACATCCTCCTCCGCCTTGGCCTTTTTATTCACTGTGGGTTTTTGTGAAACATCCTCCCTTTCTTCTGTCTCCATTACTTTTCCTGGAGTATCCATATGTCAAAAACAACAGCTGTGTAATAAAATCCTCTATCTATTCAAAGTGTATCTTCCAAATGTTAGCAAGTTCTCAGAATAGGCATCCCAGCTTTAGTATCCATCCTGATTTTTGAAGAGCTGTTCTTTTCCAAGTTGCATACTGTTATGGCAGTTTACCTAAGAGAAAAAGAAAAACATATTTATATTAGGTTTAAATTAGGCAATTGCACTTAAGATCAAAATGTACACATGACATTAAAAAGGTTAGTCAAATGTTATCAACATATACAATGTGTTTATATATTATTATTATCTTAAAGAGAAGTGGACGATTACATGGACAGGCCTAATTGCTTTAGATTAATACAATTTGCCAAAAAAATGAAATTACTAAAACTCTTTATATATGAGAAGTTATAAGAAGAGATAAGACGTACTTGTATCCACTTTTCTTGGGCTTGGTATAACCACATTACAAAGAATCTGTTCAGTTGTGTTTAGCACTTACATTTAATACATCATACAGAAAAATACAGAAAATCAATTAAAAGGAAATGTTCAGCCATAAACCCTGAATGCAACACAGACTTATGGAATTAAGGATGGATTAAAATGTTAAGTTATTCCAGAAATAGTTTTGTAGGTCAAAAATGAATGTAATATTTAAATCTTTCGATTGTAATCATTTGGCCTTAAACACAAAATGCAGTTATTAAAATCAAATAACTGCCGGAAGATTGGTAAAAATGTTCTGACAAACTAAATAATTTGTTGTTTTCCTCTGCTCAGGTGCACAGAGATGGAAAGAGACACTGGTTTAACAATGAAAGACACTATATGTTAAGGTAGTTTCACTCAGTATGTGTGAACTGAGAGCGAGGCCACTGAGGCAATTTGCATCACACAGATTTTAGAACAACCTTTGTCCCTCAGTGGATGAGCGACGCCTGTCTCTGCATATTAGAGCGCGGGTCAGTGTCTCAACATGCGTGTGTGTCGGCCCTTTGGTTTCCTATGCCTAAATTGAGTGTGTGACGTGAAGCATGAAGAGATGTATTCATTCCTGGCCAACCAGGACGAACCCCTGAGGGTACAGTCCACTCTAATTCACGATCAATAATCCATTATCAACAAACTTCATTTTAGAAGCTCACATACAGAAACATGCAGCACTGATTCTGGAGTTAGTGCTTACATAAGACTTTAGCTAGGTAACAAGGTATTTCCCTAGATAATTCTGTGTTTAATGACTAAATAAACTTGATGTGAGCACTAATTGTGATCACAATGTGCCTTTATCTTTATATTACTATAGTACTGAGACATCTAATAAACCAGAACAAAATGGTACTGGAACAGCACATTTGTTGGTCTGAAAAACGAGTACATGGCCCAGGCAGCGTCTGATGTGCTTAAACGTGGTTCTTCTGCAAACATGACTATTAGGTTGGTTGTTAATAGTGAAAAAAGGGACTTGGTGGCATATAGCCAGCAACAAAAACCTGCTATTGTGTCTGCCGCACCAGAACTGTCACATCGCCTCATGTCTGGCCCTCCACCCCTCATTGGGGGGTCGAGAGAGTTATTGTTAAAGCAAAGAGGCCTGGGCCTGCACATCACTGTCTTCAAATTCTTGTCTAGGCAAAGAGGCAGGACAAAAGGCGACTCTTGTTTGTCTTGTCAGTCTCTGAGTGTGAAGGGGAAAAACTAGGTGCACATAACGCATAATGGCCAAAGAGATGGAGACTCAGGTCATGATTTTCCGGGGATGAGGTTGTCTGTCTAATTATCTGTATGTGCAACCACGGTCGCATCTGTCTGCATGCATGCCTGCCTGCCTGCCTGCGGTCATGTGTGCTGATCCGCTCACGCTGGAATGGGTGTTGTATCGGGAGTATGGGCGGAGTTTAGGAGGTTTTTACGAACATGGCAGGTGTTTTGTAGGCAGACGCCATCAGATTAGTGCACGGGCAATGTGGCACACTGTCTCCAAGAGGGGGAGGACGTGCAACGAAAACTGGAGGGTGGCAATTAAGGGGTTAAGGTTAAGGCGAATGTAATGAGGTACCACAATGGGGATGAAGTCAGAGAGCTGAGGGCAACAGATGGGAATAAACGGGCCATCAGTGTGGAGTTAGCCGCCTCTACAGTATGAGCTTATGCCTTTGTCAAAGCAGCCTACATGCTTAGTGTGTGCTACTTATTTTCATCTGCAGAATCCTACTTTTGCTCAAAGAAAATGCAATTATGTAGAGTTTGTGTTTAACATGAATTTGTTAACTGCCTTTCAAACAACAAAAATCAATCGTATAGAATAATTTGAACCGGCCTATTTTCCTTTTTCCCCTCCCCTCTCTGTACATCACTCTGTTTTCTACCTTTATTGCTTTCATCGCAGAACCACTAAAAGCCCTTTGGAGGATCTGTTAAGTAATGCAGATAGCCAAACATGTTGCTCCAGGGGCTTAACTCATTTCTTTTAGAATCCCTCGCTCCCTTTTTCTCTCTCTTTTCTTTGGCAGATGAATAGGCATGTCCAGTCAGCTGTCCTCGCATTGATTCATCCTGACGTCCCGACCAGCTCAGCACAAACTCCCTATGGTCAGGGCACTGATGCTGAGAGCCTGTGTGCTGTGATGTGTGTGTGTGTGTGTTTGAAAATATCCACTGTCAGTGTGTCGCTTGTGTGTGCACTGCCTGTTTGCCTGGTTGTTGCACTAAAACTGTGGGTGTAATTTCCTGCCAGGATCTGAAAATAGCATTTTCCCTGAATTGACTTTGCTGCAAACCAAAATGCCTCAAATACCTTATTTTTGTAAGAAAGGTCCACTAATGGCTGATATCTGCTAAATCTGGGCAACTATAGACTGATAGAAGCAGGTATGTGTGAACCCCATGACTGTGCATGCATGTTTATGTGCCTGTGTGTGTTTCTGTTTGTGTGTGTGTGCTGAAGTCATCCAAATATTCTCTACAACCAGCAACAAGCCTGTGCCAACATACCCCTGACTGGAGATAGCATGTGACTGTCCTTATGCTAGTGTTCAAAGCCATAGTTACTCGCTAAGCCTCAGCTCGCATCTACCGTTTTGTGTCCAATAATCCTGTCGGTTTTCATCAACTGCAATCACAACTAAGCATAAAAACACAATTATTACACAACTGAGATTGTTTCTTTGTTATAAATGTTGACTTATCAAGAGGATGAACACTTGTCACAGAGAGGGAGATGTTTCTCCCTTTATCTTTAAGTACTTTTAGCTTTCCTAAACGTGCTGTTTGCACGTGATCGTGTACAAGATTCAATTACAAAAACAAAGTCATGTTCCTATACGGTGTGCACCCAAAAATAGATATTGCATACTAAAGGCAACCTCACTGCTGAAGAAGCTATATTCTAGTGGATCATGTTACCATTACAATGTATAGGTTCAGTTTTCTGAAACAGCTGTCATTGCAATTGTCGACTTCTAGTTTGCAAATTAAACTATACTGTAAACAAAGGACCAATAACACCTGGCAACCTTCAAAAGAGTGCATAGAATGTTTAAGACATGCAGGTCCATTCCTAAAAATAAAGTACAAGACCCAACAGTCAGCCATATTGAACACCTGAACAAAATAATTCTCATGCGAAGGAGAACAATGTTCCTTAACGTTTTACTTGTCTTTAAGAGCAAGTATGCAGAAAAGTAATCTCTGCTGACTTACTGCTTATGCAATTGAATATGTCTCCTTCCAGATGTAGGGGAGTCGAAACACATGCCCAGGTGCAGATGACATGTTTAATAACTATCAACCACACGTTAGCATGCTCAAAATTCACGTCTGTATGCAAACTAGCTTCTTTTTAGGTTCCGAAAAATAACATCTATGACCACACTGTGAAGGCATCACAGGATAAACATTATTTATCTAATGTAAGACACAATGTTCTGTGTTGTACATGTTGACAGTGTGATGAGCACAATACAATTTGACTGACACTTGCAAATAATCCTCAGCACAGCCTGGTACCAACGATTAATTTAGACATTCGAGACCGACACAGTTCCTCGAATGAGTAAATTGTCTGAATCAACACGTTAGTGTGTGCAAACAGCCTAATGTACCTAACAGATTAGATATCCATGAGCTCAACAGTCACAAGCACGGACAAACTTGCGCACATCGGTGCCCATCCCCCTCCTTGTCCAACTCAGCACTCGGTTACACAACATATACAGGGATTACTCTTCATAGCATGAGATGAGCTGCTCAATGAGTGGCCTTTTATCATGGATGCCCCTTAGTGCTATTAAGCACACACAGGGAAGGAGGCTGACAAAGAGATGAGAGATTCTGAGCAGAGATTTTACCTGTTGTGGACATTTGAATAGTTACTCTAAAAAAAAATACACTAGATATGTCATGCTGGCCCAAATGCAGACATCAAACTGAACAATGCGACTGAAAGCAGAGAGGAAAAGATGGAAGAGATTTCTGGGGACATTTTAGGAAGGCTCTTTTAATTTTGGCTTCTATTATTGATGTTAATTTATCTGCTATGAGAATCCACTATGGGCCTACTCTCTTTTCAGTGTGGATTGGCTAGTGTGGGAGACACTGGAGTGTAATCTGCTGGCATTAACTTGCTCTCTAAAAAAAGCACTCTCGACAGGGATTAGATTATCATGGCAAGGTCAGCTCAGACTCGCTCTGAATGTCTCCCTTTATGTTTCTCTATCACTTCCTATCTTTCACTTGATCATTTCTTCTCTCATCCTTGGTTCTATCTAATATCTCTGTTAGGTTTGGTTATTAACACTGCAATTAATTTCAATAAGCACTTAAGTATAGATCATGCTGCCAACGCAAAAGAAAACATAACAGATTAACACAGATTAAATTCACAGGACGTTGTGACAGTGCCCTCCTCCAAAGCCTGACACAGAAAACTAAAACTTCAAATAGAAGCACAATGTTCTTTAGAGAAAAGTACGATTAGAGTAATAAACAATCGTGCTCTTGTGGTTTGAACAGGACAATGAGAGACACACTCGATTTATTCTCAGAGCAAATTAAAGATTAACACCCTGATGACATCTTCAGTTTGAGTCATGCTCTTTATTTTGGTTTACGAAGACACATTTTTGATGATGATGTATAAAGCTTCGCAAAAAATAATTCTTTGTATTATCTATTAATCTGCAAATGTTCTCTAAATGTTTCAGTATATTGTTTGGACTACAAAACATTAGACATTTTGTGGTCATTGATGTGAGTGTTTCCATAATCCATCAGTGATTTCGGTCAGTCAAAGTCCAGAACGTAACGATAGGCTGGAGTTTTTTTTAAATAAAAACAGCAAAATCTCGTTACTGCAGCCGGCACTTTTGAAATGGACTGGGATTTGCTCTTTTGTGATATGCAGATCTTTTTAAGATCAAGATTCTCAAATGACAGAAAAGATGTGAGGTGCAGTACAGAACAACGTGTGTAATTTCCTGTTTCCTGCTATGATTAAGGTAAGGATTGAAGGGTAAGGCGATACCTGCGATTTACCCTTGAGCAAAAGAATGACAGCTGGCAGCAGGGTCTGGATTAGGTTTCCCATAGGGGGTATTGCATCTTTTACACCACCGCTCCTTTGGAGTAGAATGGGCCGATAAGTAACCTGACTCCCTCAGACCCATCCAATCTCTTCTCCCTCTGTCTCAATGGGGCCAAACAGAAGGGATCTGTGAACGCCTTACTCATCCCTCCCATCTTCCATCTGGACATTTTGCCAGTGTTTGCACTCCAGTTCCTCCACTGGAGACTTAAAGGGCAAGTCCTTTTTTTATATCCAGGAACCTTTCTGATTCATCAAAAAATCCTTTCAATACTACACTCAAAGAGGAACGCTGCACTGGATTGTTCTAATGCAATAACAGAATCAGAAAGCCTTAATTTACCTGATAAATTACTTAAGGCTAATTGGACTACAATTATCTTCATAAAAACAATTAGCCAAGTATTTGAAATAACAATAGTAGTGGTAGTACAGAAGGAGTTGACACATTTACAACCTGTTATTTCGTTAGACATTAATTTGATGATTTTCTTATTTGATTTTTCTTAACAAAAACATCTCTATTGCCCAAGTTGACATATCTAAACAGAAAACAATTGGGCTGTCATTAAACACATTTATTCTCATGGCATTATACAGCACTTAAGTAATTCCCTTTTTGTTGTTTTAAAAATATATTTTTGAGTGTTTACATTCCGATCTGTTAAGTCAGCTTTGGTTGTTTAATAAGTTCGACTCCCCTTGTTCCAGCTTAAACAACACACCCCATACAGACAAAGACAACATGGGAGAGACAGGTAACATATGTTCACATTGCACTGAATCCAATATGTGGTCCATCTGCAAGCTCTGCTGTTACAACATCAGAAGAGAGGATGCACACTCAGCAAGAATGTGCAGTGCACATGCACACACACACACCATTTTTAGAAGCAGGATAACATATTGTGCAGACTGTGTGAAGACAGTTATCCTTAAATGTTATTCTTACTGCTTGAGACACTATCAAGTACTCAACATGCACATCTTTTATTTTGTAACTTTCTATTTTAAGATACAAATCATGATGTACATTTTGTTGATAGGTGCTGCTATTTACTGGCATGTCTAACTCTTTCAAATGGTGAGAAAAAAAGGAGTTGGTATACAGGAGACTTTGGATGTGAGCCACCGGCACATGCTGTGTTTTAACGACCTCGCATTGCATTCACAGGAACAACAGCATAATGACTTTGACCTGTTTTGATCGGCCATTGCTCCTGGGGTTCTTTACAATGTCCTCTGCTTGAGGTACCACACAGGAGCTAAAAGACCCAAAATGTCATGTATTGGGGTCGGTCATCTCAATTCCTTGAGGCATTTTTTGTTGTTGTAATAAATGCTGTTAACAAAGCCAAGCAGTGGGATTTGGGTTTTCTATAGGCTAATCTGTCCTTGTGCAATATTTTTTTTTGTAGTTTTGTACAAATGTTTGTTCTTGTAGTAGTCCCATAATGGGTTTGGCACTGTCTATTAGAAGCTGTTCTTTTATTGTTTCCATTTACTCCAGATTAAGGAGAACAAAATGTCTCATCCCATTGTCACACAAGGGAGCTGCCCAAAGTGGAGATGGGTTTACCCCTCACATCTTCCTGTCTGCACCCCTCCCCCTCCCAGCAACAAGCCCCTGACCAGACCCCAGTCTCCTGACCTAATCTAGATGATTAAATCATTTTTCTTTACCACAAATTTGGTCCCCCTGCTACTCTTGTCTGGTAGTCGTCGCACACCCTCCCCTATTGATCGTCATGCTGAGGAGATTACCCTAATAGCTGGGATTACCTCCCCACATGTTGGTTGGCCACATACACGGGGGGAAGGGGGGAGAGCTGGGGATGGTGCATGTTGTGCATGATGTGCAAGTGTATAGAAGAAGGGTGGGAGGGCTGGAGGAGTACGAAATAGAACAATCTGTGTTTGTTTATTGTCTTTCAGTGCTAGAACATAAGAGCTACAACCTCTAACATGTCCAATTGCCTGTGGGAGGGGATCCCTCAGTGCTAACATTGATGATCAGTCATGAGACAACAGCAGGACAGACAAACCCCCTGAAGACCTAGTTGACACATATTCACCCCACTCAAGCTCATTAACTACATACATCCAGGGTTTAAAGACTAATGGTATCACCTTGCACTGCTGTTTACTAAGAAACAATTACTTGATTAACAAAAACGTAATCTCCCAACAATATTAATATTTGGTTCATTTTAGCAGACACTTATCAAGCAAGCATTGTTACCCTTTTTCTGTTATGCCATTGTAAATGAATGCCTTTTCTCCATACTGTTGGTCAGACTAAGCAAGTAAAAATGGCACCTAAGGCTCTGGGGAATTGTGGCAGGTATTCCCATTATTTTCAGACTTTAATATAGGCTAAATCACTAAGTAATAACGAACATATCTGTTAGTTGCAGCTCTCTAGTTTACTTATTACCTTTTTAGCTACCAGCTCTGATAACAATAACTACAACAATCTACTGGCCAGCTCTGACCCATCCACATGTTTCACGATGCATCAATTGGATATCTCTGGTTTAGTGACTGCTGGCCGAGAGGTGTTTTACTCTTACTAACAAGTGCCAGAGGTGGAAGAAGCTCGAAATCAAGATGTTATTATTTCCACAGAAGCAGGCAAAGAGAGGGAGAGAAAGAGAGACTGGAGGCCATTGAGACAGTGCAGAGAAAAGGAATTCCGTTAATCCGCCGCTGATCTGGTACAATGGCAGCCTTGTTGTCTGTCCCATTTGCACTCACTTACCACAAGTTTGCGTGCGTTGACAATGTCCACTGCTAGCCTGTTCACAGCTGTGGCAAACCGCAGTAAAGATAGTAATAATAGCCCGATAATGGTGATGGGGGGAGACTTGTCGCTAGCTGCTCCAGCACGAGACCCAGAGGACACTTGGCCGAGTGTTTTACTACAACTGACATCCATATTACTGACTCACTCACGAACCGTTGTACTTAACTTTCGCCCACACAAACTCCCCGAAACAGAGCACCCACAAGCGGGCTGAGCCCCTCCAGCATCCCACCCTGTTTGCCCCCACTATTTTCTGTTAGTTACCCGCCGTTAGGCTTCTTACCTTAGGGTTAACGTTAGGCGGCAGGTCGCTCCTGCAGGAATCCCATCACCGATCAAAAACAAACAAACGATGGCGATCTTTGTTTGGAGGATGAACACTTGTCGACAAATCAGGTCGTCAGTTAACGGTTCATCTCTTTTAGGTTAAAAAACTTCCCCTGTCTTTCAATCTCAGCAGCGGTGCACCTGGACCTCCCGTCCTCCTCCTCCTGCGCAGCGGCGGCTGCGATGGGGACACGAGTGACGCGAGAGATAACGTTATTAACGTTAATAACAAGCCGCGCGAGTGATCTCTGCGTGCGCGCGCTGACACTGAGCTGAAAGGTGACCAGTAGTGCGCGCGCGCGGGACACTTATCTTTAGATCAACGTTGGTTTACTCGAGGATATTAACACGTGCATGGCCTCTAATCGGTGGTCCTCTTTAAACACTCAGCCATTTATAAAGGGGACAAAGTTCACTCAAACCTTATGTGATATTTCCAGTGGCGGTTCTTGACAAATTGTACCAGTTATTTGATCAGAGGGACACTTTTAATGCGGGACAAAAAGTGTTAAAGATTTCAACATTTGTGTTCAGTAAAGTCATAGCACACCATTTTTTTCATTAACAGAATATGTGTTAGTAACACAATTTTAATAAATTACATTTATGAAAACAAGTTCAGCTCAAATTAAAGCACAGTTTTAGCACCATCACCATTGGTATTATGATAGTCCCTTCTTCCACAGGGGGGGTCCAAGTTTACCTTTAGCAGCTGCAGCATTTGATGTGAACATATTATGTCACTAATTATAGTCCAGTAATGTAATGTACATTATTCCGTTGCTTACATATTACCATGCCAACTAAAAGTATTATGTTGCTCTGCTGTAGAGGGAATTATGCTTAAAAAAATAAGCACTAGGGGAAATGTAAAGGAAAGTATGCTTTATAACCAATTACAAAATAAAAATATTTTATTCCCCTAACTTTTCACAGGAAAAAACAAAACCAATTTATTTACATATGAATACATTTTGAACCAAAAGTAATACAACTATGTATAACCTTGTTTGTTGGCCTCTCGATAATCATAGAACCATGTTGTGTGTGTCTTGAGGTGCGATGGGCATCCAGTATAGGTCCAATCTGAGGCATCTGATCATGAATGGTTGATCATTGACCATTCAGTCTTAGGATTTCAAATGGGAAATAAGTGTTCAAATCAAAAGGGTGAGGTCATAAAGTAATAGATTTCTAAAGAAATGTACCTGTTGTTAGAATCTGTGCTCTGCTATACTTTTCAAAGAAAGGCTTTGTGTTGTCCTTTTTTATGTATATGTTTTTCTTCCCTTAGCACCTTCTCTTTACAAGAGTAAATGCTGCTGCTTGTTGTTAGTCATGTGTTTGTCACCAGAGGGCTCACTTTCAGAGAAAGCATAGAGAACATACTGAAAGAAGCTTGTTCAGACCTCCTGCTTTTGGCACAGTGAAGTGTTGTATTCTCATTTTTACAAAGGGTGGCGACAAAGCTTCATCACTGCAGTACGTTCATCTGGCATGCGGTGTAGTATGATCTCCATTATCTAACTCATTTATAGACCTGGAACAGATACATCTCACCACGTTTTTGTCTTGTGCAAAAGTAAATCCTGAATTGTTGACACCACTCAACAATTCAGCTGTTGCATAATGTGGGTGCCAATTGGAATAGTTAATGTCTAGTAGTGTATTTTTTTAACATTTAAGGTGGCTTTTTTTTGTACTGTTCTTTGTCAGGGAAATAGTGTTTGGTTGTCATTCACAGTTATTGTTGAGGATATGTGTTTACAACCATATCTTGAAAATGAAATAGGAAAATTCATATTTCTTCAAGCATCAAACAAAAAGCTGATGCTGTATCGGAACACAGCTGAACAATTTGGATGCCAAAAGAGTACATTTAACAGATCTGTATCTTTTTATTTATTTTTTCAATCTGAAAAAAAATCTGTGTTGATATCAGGCAGTAATTAATCTGTCAGTTTGTGCAGTAGATGCAAAGATCTTTGTCCGATCAAAACATCTGCGCAACAGAGGAACATATTTTTGATGTAATTAATGGTTTGTTTCTGTATCACACTGTTGCCAATGAAATCATGAACAAAGCATGTTTTGTTCAGCTAGTGTATTAAGATGGCTCAGTTTTGACAGACCAGCATTAATCAACTTCTCCACTCTTCCGCCTATTCCAAGCTAATCTCATTTAGTCATTTGCAGCTGATGTTCTTTCCACTATCAACGATTTATAATGAAGAATCATCTCTGCTTCTCAATCTAATCATGAAGCAACGCCCCAGTTATAAATAGAAAAATAACAGATTTACTTTGATACATTTTTATTTTCTGTCAAAGTCCTGTCAGAACTTTCACCTGCTTGTAAGGTCGAAGTGCCTTTTTATGATAAGCATATTGTTACATGCAGCCACAAAACAAATAAACAAGCACCCAATTGGCTTACTTATTAATTTTGTCATGTGACACTTTTCAAAACACAATGTTACAAAGGGCTTTATAACTAACTCAAATCAAACATCAAAACCAACCGACAGTAACACTACATTTTCTGCTGCATAACACAGCAGGTATGAGCTCCAGTAAGGAAGAAGGAAGTAGGGACAAAGTTTAACAAAGGGCAGCACCTTTTTCCAGGTGAGCGAGACTCATGTGATATGGCCATTTGAATTATGCTATGGCTGTAGTTACAATTAAAGGTTAGAGTGCTGACAAATGTTGCACAATTGCTTTCTAACTGTATTCTCAATTGCATGATGCATTTAAGAGTGATGAGTTATATCTAGAATGGCAGCTTCTGTCTAGACAACTGTGTGAATGTTATACAAGAAATAGTTGATTTTTAGTTTCCTTTAACAAAAATAATAAAGAACATTTTATCACTTGTTTTTATTGTACACATTAGTAGATATAATGTGGGAATGGAAAATAAGTCGGAATCCAGTAATTTAAGAAAACTATTTTTATTTTTATTTGCTATATCTCTGTTGTTTTAGTGTTTCTGTTGCATGTGACATCTGGTCTGAATATGCAGAGAGGAAATATGATTGGGTGGAGCCTGAATTCAGGGTGGGTGGCTTCCACATTGTTGTTGTTTTCCACCCTCATGATAATCCCATGTTGGGCAGAAGAGCTGTTGCAGCCCGAAGATTTACCTCCTTATTACATCCAGGTAAGATTTGTTTTTATCCATTTAGCTTAGAATAAATGTGCAGAAATGTGACAGCTAATGTGAATATTTACCTTAAAGTTGCTTACAATCACTATACTTAGTTTACAGTTTTATGTCTGAAGGAAGTTATTCAAAAAGAGAACATATCACATCACATCTGCTATCTCTCTGTAACTTTAAATAGTTTATTTGGTTGGTTATTACACTGTTAGTGGAACATTTAATTAGTATAACTGTATGCGGCTAATTTGACTTCAGCACATATTGTTGTCTTATGAGTAGCCATGCCTCAGATCTGGTTGTTTCCAAGTGATTATTGCACATTTTGATGACAAAAACGGTACAGATCTGAGAATGTTAGTGTTAAATAAATTACTTTTGAATCCAAATCTGAAGCAGTAACTTTGATATTTTTCTTGCCTTTTGCTAATAACCAATATTTTTGTTCAATACAGTCACACAGTTAAAAATTCAAATTCTGTTTTGGGTTTAAAAAATACAAACTTTTTTAAATGTACTTTTAAAGACTGGCAGAGAAATGAATAAAAAACCACCATGTAAAATGTTAGTATTAAAGGAGTAAAAAATATCTTCTAAGTATGTGTAAATATTAAGATTACATTGGATATCCTTAATTTCACATTTACATCTTTTAGATTAACTGCAAGGGCAAATGGGTTTTTTGATTTTACACATTAAAACTAAAACTCTTATTTCAACAAGTTATTTTGCTAAAGGAGAGATAACGTGCCATTTCCCTGGTAGATTCAAGCATTATATATATATATACATAATGTAATGTCTGCAAATCCAACATGTATACTGTTTGTTTGTTTTTGTGAATACTTTGAATAAATAGTCACACACTTAGATATAGTTAAAGCGTATAGATTATATATATATATATATATATAGATATTATTGCATGATAAAAATAGACTGCAGGAGAGTTGACTGGCTTTTCAACTTCAAAGGGTCAATTAGTTAAATCACCTTGTCTTTTTACCCATGTTTCCTCTCAGAGAAGTTTGATTCTTCGAGGTCTAAATCAAATTATCTAGCTCTGTGGGTAACACTTAAGTGTAATTTGTTTATCTGACAAGGCTAATGTACTTATTTGCTCATGAACTGCAGCGCCTATTATGCAATAATCATTTCCTCTTTCCTTGCAGGGATTGATGACCGCCTGCTAATAAACAGACAACCAGAACTTACATATTTAGTTCAGTACTGCAGAAGAAGGATAAACATTGCAAATAAAAGCAGTTAAACCATCAACAGGATTGCCTTTTTAAGAAAGCAAAATGTCAAGCAGTGACTCAAAGAGACTTGATGTTTTCAACAGTATCCTGAATGGTTGCATTGGAGGCCTTTACTGTAATAATTCCCACCTGTTTTTTCACAACACAAGTCTCAACTTTGGGCTGGAGGGTTTTGATGATGATGGATCCCCCTGGGGACGGATAATCATCTCTGTGGTTTACTTTGTTGTGGCTACAGCAGGAGTGTTGGGGAACCTGCTTGTGATGTTCCTGCTGTACTCGACTCACACCATCACCACAGGCATCATCAACTTCTTTGTGTTCAACCTAGCTTTGGCTCAACTCCTCTTCTCCATGGTCTTGCCGTTTTGGGCCATAGACATTGCAATGGACTACAGCTGGCCCTTTGGCCTGGCCACATGCAAGGCCGTGTCCTTACTCACTGCACTCAATGCCTTTGCGAGCTGCTTTTTCCTCACAGCAATGAGTTTGACCCGGTACTGCTTTGTGGCTGCTGCTCTGAGGCCCAGCGCCTCCCTGTGCAGTAGGTCTTGCACTTCTCGGGTGGCCACAGTTTTTATCTGGGCTGGAGCACTCATAGCAGCGACGCCCCGAGGTTTGTTTGCAGAAGTAAGAAGTGTGGGTAACGACACAACATGCCTGCTCCGGTTCCCTGATGGTACAGCCTGGCTTGGGATCAACCAGCTTCTGAGACTAGTGCTGGGATTTCTGCTGCCCTACGCCATTATCATCACTTCATACCTGCTCCTGCTGCGCTTCCTCTGCCGGCATAACCTGAAGGGCAGCAACTCTCGGCGAAAGGCTGATATTTCCAAGTCTGTGGCAGTGGTGGTGCTCTCATTCTGCGCCTGCTGGTTACCCTACAACCTCCTCACACTTTGGGGTGCCTTGATCCAGCTTGACATCGTTGATATCAGCCCTTCATTCTACTTGGCTCAAACATACTTTTTCCCCCTGGCCAACTGCTTGGCTTTCACCAGCAGCTGCCTTAACCCCGTCATCTACTGTCTGGTGAGGAAGGAGTACCGCGTGGCTCTCAATAACGTGCTGTTCAAGTTGAGTCTTGCTATCATGTCCAAGGTGCCCTATGGCATTAATTCTGAGGAGGGGTCGGATCAAACTGGGCAGCTGGCCATCCCTCTCAATAACATGTACAGTGAGACAATTGTGACCAACTCAAAGAGTTACGCCCCTCTGACGGCACTGCCAACAGTGGTGTCCACCATGTAAACACAATGATACAATTATTCTCGCCTTTAGTTTAAAGTAACAAACATAGGGTGTTTTTCTTAAGGGTACTTAAGGTGCTTCAGAAGGACCTGTGTTTTCCTGTGAGGATGTAAAGTATATATATTTCTGGTTTGTTGTGATTAAGCTGCTTCATAAACTCACCTTAGCTCTTGTGGCTCTTGTGTTCTACGGTATTATCTCTCTGAAAATACCGTACCACTTGAGTCTTGTTTGGGGAAAATTAAGAGTTTAAACAAAAAAATAATAATTCACTAGAAATGTGTTGTTAAATATGTCCGTTCTATTCATTTTCTCGTCCATCTTCTTCTCAGTGTTGTATTAAAAATAAACCTCATGTACAAATGTCTACCACTAGTTAATATTGCTGCACTGTATGTCTGGATTGTGGTTGTGTTGTCCAGGTTTGAACACATTTTGTTTAAATTATTCCAGTAGAAATTGTCAAATTAACTTTTCTTAACTAAATGTGTTTTTGTATGCCTCCAAGACCACCAAAAGACAAGAATTATCCTTATTTTAACGGCAGTAAAGTTTCTATATATTATACTGTATGTACAATTATTTCAAGCACATGGATTTCCATGCTGTTGTGATAAAGTGTTTTGCAAGGGTAAAATAACTCACTATCAGGCATATAGTTGTAACAGATTAAATACTTAAAATATCTAAATAAATGCTTAAATTGTTTTAAAATGTTGCAGTTTTATTTTGTACATAAAAGCTTATTGTATCACTCTACATTTTAATATATATAATCCAATATTATGGCAGCATCCTCAACTGCTGCTAATTCTGCCTTTTGTGATCCACGTACCACAAGATGGTGGTGTTTCTCAACTTTAAAACTGAGAGAAGCTTACACTAACACATATTACCATGTTGGTCTGTCTTCCTGTCTGCCAGTACCTGCAATATCATTTTATGGCATACTATGCAGTGATGTATGTATGACTCTTTTCATTGCATACCATGCTATTACTTTTGTAAAAACATTTTTATGTCATATCAAATATTAAAAAGACAAATACATCTGATTGACAGAGAGCTGTGACACTGTTTACACACAAAAAAGTTGGTGACTTCATGCAACACTTAACTGTGACTTTTCTTGTATGACTTTTTTTTTTAAAGGAGACATGTCATGCTTTTCCAGTTATTACCCGTCCCCTTGTGTGTTATGAAGGTTTTTATGCATGTAAACGGTGTGCAAAGTCACAAACCCTCAAAGTACACCCTATAGCGAGTAAAACTCTAACACCCCAAAACGCCTCGTTGGAGATACGTCATTGTCCATTTGATTCTTCCGGGTACGGGATGATGTAATCCCGTACCCGGAACGAAATGGACCAATCCGTGGAGCCGTTACGTTACGTCCGCGGAGCAGTTACGTTAAGCCCCTGCTGATTGGTCCAAATTGACCAATCCACGGACTTCCTCACACACACAGTGCAGGCAGCTCTGCTGATTTCTCCTCCCTGGCTGCAGGCTGATAACAGACAGTTGGGATCGTGGTGAAATTCTCTCTGCAGACCCATTCTCACAGCGTTTATCAACCTTTTTCTTACTCAATATCAAGCCACACTTATTTTTACTTCGGCTGTGAGTTTGTGTGTGCTCAGGATGAGTTTGGCTGTGTTTCGCTGTGTATTGCTAAACAAGGAAACAACACCTCTACGGAGCTCAGCGCGATTCACAACGTCCCGACCAATCAGAGCACACTGTGCTCACAGGGAGGGTGGGGGCTGGAGCTATTGGAGCTACAACGAGCCGTTAAAGGCAGAGAGTGAAATTCAGTGAATACACGTAGTTTACAGAGATGCTGTATGAGAAACCAATGTGAGTTTGGAAAATTGCACAATATAAATCTATTCTAGTATACCTCAACAATGGAATTATGATCAGTGGAAATGGCCATGACATGTCTCCTTTAACTTTATTTTGGCATGAAAAGTCAATCTGAAAAGTTCTATTAAAAACGTCATGGTATAGTAATTACAAAATATATAATAACAATATATTATGGCATAAAATGTCATACTATATGCCATTCAAAGTCATTAAAAGGTTGTGAATGTGACTTTTCCTCTCCAGGTCCATTGTTACACTACTTTGGTACTGCGTCAGGTTAGGAATGACCGCTTGTATAAGCTTCTGGTTGCATGACTACGAGTGGCATCATTTCCTGTGAGACCAATCAAACACTGCCTAGCTTAATATGGCAATCAGTCATCAAACTTTTGAGAACCCTTATAGGACTATTTGCATACAAATGTATTCTAGAGTTATTACAGATGATTGCGACCCTGATAAACTGTAATGTAACCATTCTTGCATTCAAGGGTGCTCAAAATGAAAGGTCTTTAGTTTCGGGATTTATTAGTTTATTTAAATCACTCGGAAAAATCACCTGAAAAATGAATACATTCCCTTTGTTCAAACAAATCATATCAATCAAATATACTTACACTAATAATAATAATTACAAGCGCAATCATACCTACATAACTACCATCATAAATAAAACTACCAACATTAAACATCCACCATACAACATCAGGGGGCTGGAGGGTATGGCTTATCCATGGGGCATGGCTTATTTCAAAAGAAATGTCAAGTAAATTAAATTACATCCAGTAGGCCCAATTCAAGTCAGAAACCCCACCACCTATATTTGTGACACAGTAGATCAATTGTGCAGAATAATAGCTGCCAAGAAAAATACTTTGTTATATTCCATAATGATATACATCCATTTTTAGAAACATAAATATGTTAGCTGTTAAATACCCTTATTCAAAATATACAAGATATCTCATTTGATTTATTAGGTCCTGCTTTAGCTGCAGCGGAGTGGCAGTTATTTTCCTCTGGGTCAACAAAGGTTCATACATCCTCTAAAATCTCATGATTTGTAAACATAAAGCACTTCTTCGACAGTAACTTCAATTATATTTCTGTTTCATAACACTGGAGCATTTGTCGCATTTTTCATTTGGGCCAAGAAACCATCCTCGTGTTCCCTTTTTATGTAACAAATAATACAAGGGAAGGTGTAAAATCAACTATTTATATGGATGAGATGTGGGCCGGGAACAAAGCAAAATAAAAGCAGAATTGTTACCTCAGCACAGACCCCTTATTTCATGTTCTTTTTTTGAATTGTGTTTTGAGTTAATGGTCACTTGTCAAAGATTGTGTCTCAATACTTTTGTGCATTTTACATATCAAAAGCTCTTGTTGGCAATATTTGTTGTTCCTTGTAACACCTGAGAGTCAGACAAATACCAGGAACACGATTAATCTCATCCTCTTTTTAGAAGGAAATGTGTATGAATGTAATGGTAACGGCACTTAAATACAATAGTAAACAGGACAAACTTTAGAAATGGCCCTGTGATGACAAACATTATACATAGTAAATCCTAAATAAACGAGCAACCAGCAAAGAAAACATTTTCTGTTAGCACTGTCTCTTAAATTAACTAAGGTTTATTAGCCACATGGAATAAAGCATCCTCTCAGATTGTGGTATAACGATTTCAGAGGTAGCACACTGTACCACTGCAGCTAACACAAAGATAAGAATACATGGGCATATTATAGATTTGTATGTGTTTATAAACATCTCTCAGATTATGATTGCAGCTTCTCATAAAATGCAAACAGAAGTGCAGTATAACATTTCAACATACTGTATTGCAATGCAGGCCAAATAAATAAAATGCATTTTTTTTAAAGATGACTTAAAACTGCAACCCAGTATTGTTGAAAGCACCACTGTTAATTTGGTTACCCAAACATAGGCGAGATACTTTAAGAATGTGTCTTATTCATCCACAGGACAGAAATGTGCTATGCTAGGAAATTATTTAGCTCTCATCCCATGAACGCAGTCACACCATAGCACTGTAGTTTCTGGATTGCAGCATTAAGAGTTTATAATATAATAATCTGTTTTTACCACAAGTTCAACATGCCTGAAGGGCTACCCTTGATTTGAATACATTTTACATATAAGAATAGATATACATTAAGCTATTTTATACATTTCTGGTAACCTAAACATATAGCTTTGTATAATTTGCTATTGATCTTGAAAGAAAATGTATTTTTAAAGGCAAGAGGTTAAGATAAATGATATCAATCCATGAATGTATAATATAAATGATTCTGAACACAGAGTAAACCAACACACTGCTTAGTAATTCATCACCTGACTACAAAAAAGGACATTTAATATACAAAGTGTACAAGTTTTTTTTGTATTGGCATTGTTATTTTGGGCCCTGCGGCATAGACTGTAAGGCAGTCAAATCCTATGCACAGATACTACATATCCCTGCGTGGAAACTCTTTATTGTTCTGCTGTTTTCACTGTCGCTTTTTGTTTTCGTGTCATTACTCTCAGTACTTTCATGTTGTATAATGCAAAAGGCTGAATGCCACCCTCTTCTGAAAAAAACAGAAGAGTTAGCAGGCTGGATAAAAAAAGGTTGCCTTCCAATAAGAAAGCCATGTCAAAGTTTTTTTGTACATTAGAATAATATCTGACAACAAATCGACTTACTCGTCCTTGCATTTAAAAAGCACATCATGCAGAACTGTTGCACACCAATGCTTTAGAAACATTAAACACAACAGATGAGTAATTCACTACTTGCTATAATATGATTTGTTTCCAGTTGCACGTAATGTTTATAATCATAGTAATTAAAAAAAACAGCACTTTTCGAACCAATGTTACAAAGTGCTGTTCAACAAATCATGGAAGGGCTGAAAAGATAAATCATGAAAATGGAAAGGCCATGATTTTATCTATTTTTCAGTTGATGTATTACTTTTGACGCTTGGTTAGTTTAGGCTTTAGACCCATACTGTCTCTCAGATGCAACGGTCCATGAGACAAACATTCATTAGGTGCTGTCAACTAAAGAGGCGCTGTCAGTATCATCTATTAGATGTCTCTCATAACATCACTTTCCTTAAAGACGATGTTAAACAGATGAAGTGTAGTTTGCGTTCCCTAAAAGGAGGAGGGGGCACTCCAGGGATATAGTATTGCACTTCAATTAAAGATTATACAAATAATGAAAGCAGCTGAGGCTGACCGATCCGGACCCCATTTAAAACGTAATTAACCTGCGATCTGAATCTGGATAAAGGAAAACATGTGAACGCGAGGTTTGATTGCACATTATCGGATTGTTCACACCACAGCTTTAGGGTTGGGGCCCTGAAGTGATTGGGTTGCTGCCAGCTGTAACTACATTCATACAATGTGACTATATTTTCATGACAAAAATCGAAATAGGGCTGGGTATTGGTACTTATCACCTTTTAGGATCCTTTTTTTGTAAAGAAAAATGTGTTTGTATGTTCGCTAATAGCCAATCACCACAAGGCTTCAATTAAATATGAATTGTGATTGGCCGGCCACACAGCAGCTAGTACCCGTCTGTGGGGTGCTGAAGTCGAGTGGAGTATTTCACTGGCAGTTAAGCATGCTGAAATGCATAGGGAGTGATAATGAAATGAAAAACTGGGAATATAAATTACATTTAAAAAAAAAAAACACATCAATCAATTTTGAATTTGAACTTTTTGAATGTTTCCATTCACATGATGTGTATCTAATGAAGTATAAAAAAGGTATCAAATTAAGTACTCTATTGGTATCAGTATCACTGTAAGGGTACTCATTTATTAAACAATACCCAGCCCTATGCCGTAAGTGGCAAGTCTTCCATTTAGAAATAAAGGACGCCTGTCTATGGCATTGCATTGCATACAAAGTAGAATGCAAAGGCCCTTGGATCATGGATTAAACATTTTCCTACATTTTCACATGGTCCTTCCCTCACATCAGGTGTTTAATGGAGCACTTTGTATCATTGTTTTGAAATGTCATATATATATTTTTTTATTGTGATTAATATTATGAATACAAAGTGAACAGAACACATTATAATGTCAGATTATTTATGTAAATGTTTCAATGTTATAAAGTTGAATAGCTTCAAGAAATACCTTTTCTATACACTGAGAGTTCAGGCTTTACACTGTGTACCGAAGGAAAATGTAACCAACAGCAGGTCTAGATTGTATTTAAAGCAGTTCATTGATTGTAAGTCTCGTTTGGCATCTATTCACATGGGATGGCTGTAATATGAAGGATGCAAAAAGGGTGTGAAATTCATAATGATAACCACCTTTGCAGCGGGAACATGTTACTAAATGATTTAATCAAATAGTAATATAGGTCTTTGTTGGGCCCTGTATCCAAGGAATATAGATGAAACTGGCGTCCCCATTAGGGGATATTCTGCTTCTAAAAGCCTTTTCTACATTTTGTCTGCAGCCACTTAAGTGAGAAGTGAGTGTGCTGTTTGTAGCGGGGAAAATCATAAATCCATCTTCATTCCCAGATTTGTGCACAATTCTTCTCCCTCTCCGGTTTAAATAAATAGACTCATTAGGTTCAGTATTGCCATTGGTGTGGCATTGGCTTATCTTTCGGTCAAAAATGTGCAGACGACTCACTGCACACGTTGGTCCTCTTGCTAAACTGATTGTCAAGTTCTGGTACAGGCAAAGTTTCAATATGTGCAAAGTTTTTTAAGAACGTTGTGAGATGAAGCCTCCAGTGGTCCTGCGGGATCTACTGCAGGATGTGTCTTCTTACACTTGAGTGACCATCATGAGCTCTGGTCACTTTGGTATTGACAGTCAGGATCCTGGATGGCCATAACCCTGGTTGATAGATTGAAGACAGATGAAGAAACAACTTATCTCCATTTACAGCTTTACAAAGACGCAGGTTTAAAGGAATAGTTCAACATTTTTAGAAGTGTATTTATTATCTTTCTTGCCTGGAGTTAGATAAAAAGAGCACTCTCCAAAATGCTACTCATGTCTGTAAGATTCAATATGTAGCTTAGCCTAGCATAGCTACTAACAGGAAAACGGCTAGCTTATTTATTATTTGCTGTTCAAAGGCAACAAAATCTGTTTACCAGCACCTTTAAAGCTAATTATTCACACATTATAAGTTGTTTGTTTAAGCCATACCAAAACCGAAGTGTGAAAAAAACAATTTTCCATTTTAAACGGTGTCGTGTTCTGGAGCATTTCTTGGCTGGGAGCAACCAGCAGAGACTGGAGAAGTTACTGCTCCTGGCCAAGAAATAGTCCAACAAATAACCCCCTTAAAAACTGAAAATTGTTGTTTTCCATTTTAGTACTTGCATCTTTGGTCAGAGCCAGGCTAGCTGTTTTCACTTGTTTCCGGTCTTAGTGCTAAGCTAACAGAGTTCTAGTTCAAGCTACATATTTAACAGACAGACATGAGAGTGCTGACACTCTTCTCATATTAAGCCAAGATTTCCCCAATTGAAATTTCCAATTTTCAACCTCCAGCTTTCATAGTGCACGACGCCACACTAACATGTTTCGTTGGCAAGTGTACACAATGTTAAACTCACAGCAGTGTAGCCTGCCCAAATAACTGCAGAGAAGATATCTTTCAGAGATTGTTTACCATAACCAGTTTTCTAATAACATTGGACACATGTTGTGTATTATTTGAATTAAATACAGGCAAACACACTTTAAAAATGGCCTTATAGCTAACTATTTAAAATGTGCACTGTGTCTACATCAAACATCTCTTTCTTTATGAAATTGGGGTAGATGAAGTTTACAAGTATGGACTCGGGCTTTCAGAGGTATTTCTTTGTACATTTTGAAGTAGCATGATGAACAGGTTCGTGTCAAATTGTCGATAACGCAGAATAAGTCTTGGCAAGGAAGCAATCTCGACATATTTCCCGAAATGTTGATATATTCCTTTAAATCTGAATTCTCAGTTTTTGTCTATGGGAAAGAACTGTTTACATTCACACATTCATCCAGACTCTGCCACACTCTGAAGGAATAGCATTTCTCAACACATACTTGGAGTATGATACCAAATGCTTCTGATGAGTTCGATTTTATAGCTTTGACCAAAGTTTGAGCCAAAAAAACGGCTTGCAAACCAAACCTGCTTTACAAAACTCAATGTTTGGACGGCATTCTCTTCACACACTCTTTTTTGTTTGAAAAGTCCCAAAAACTATTACTATCTCAGAGCAGTGAAGAAACTCTTCGATATTTGGTCTGAGTTTTAAAGAGACAATTTCTATCTGCTTTTGAAATTGAGTCATGAAATAAGGTGACTGTGTATTTCAGTGACAGCTAAAGTTGTCATTTCAACACACACACGAACAGCACGACATATCCTAACAGTCTCTCCAACATGAACAAGACGGGACACGTTTGTCATCACACAACAGCAACCACACACACACACACACACACACACACACACACACACACACACACACACACACACACACACACACACACACACACACACACACACACACACACACACACACACCACACACACACACACACACACACACACACCACACACACACACACACACACACACACACACACACACACACACACACACACACCCACACACACACACACACACACACACACGACGCTGAGCCCTGCAGAATTACTGTGACGCAGCTGGTGAGTCACAGTCAAGGATTTCTAATGAAGAATGCTTCGGAGTCATATTTTTTGTTGTTGTGGGAAATATTATTGAGTTTCAGTGTTGAAGACTTGCTATTCCTTCCCAGAAATACATTAATCGCTGCACATAACTTTAAGCTGCATCCAGCTCTTGAATTTTAGCATCCTTGTTTTTGCTCTCCGCTCAAGCATGTGAAAATGGTGAAATGGTATTTCAGATGTGACATAAACGTACTTTAGAGAGATGGGAACAGTTGAAGTGTATGACAGCTGCAAACTTTTCCCCTGCACTGGCTTTGGCAAATGCGCTGAATGTGATGTAAGAATGATGCAAGCTGTTTTAGGACATGACTGGCTTAGCAAATAGGGATGATAAAGATGTAGACACAGGCACAAACCTGGTCAGTGAGGATTCGAGGCTTAATATCAGGAATGGCACCCACTCTCAGCTCATCTTCCACAGCCATGAGTCTGACAACAGGGAAATAGACACAAGCATACCGGTTGACAATAAATAAATAAAGTTACGAAGCCGGTGTTCTTCAAATTTACTCTAAGATTACGTGGCCATATGATGATATTAAGGTCTTGACATCTTTCTGTGTGTGTTCAGCTATCCTCAGAGCTTCCTGATGCTGAATCTGAGCTGCCTTCAGGACACTTTGGGAAGTTCAAATTCAGCTGTTCAGATACACAACTTGAAATGGGTGTGTGTAGGAAAGTTAAGTGTGCGCCTATCTGCTGTGTCTGTAATCAGAGGAAAAGTTTAATTCAACTCGAGGAGACTTTCAACCAAATGAGATGAGATGTGAGCTCTGTATACTCCAGTTATACAAAGATAAATTGAATGTAATGCACTAAGCATTTCATTGGGTCGGAAGTAGAAGTACACATGGCTACAGTCAATAAAACCAATCTCTTAAAAAGGTATATGTTAAAGCATGAGCCTTAATGGTATGATTGTATAGGTACTATTGTTATTGGTATTGAACTAACCTTCAATGTCTAAATATTTTTAGATTTGCTTTTTAGATTTCTCTCTGAGAGTTGAATGATAACATCAATACGACTTTCATGTCTGTGCGTTAAAGGTACTGGGGTTTCCGACTACACAGTACTGGTACAATGGAGCATGTTGAGTGGGCTTGTCTTTAGGTCAGGAATGTATGCACATTTCTGGAAGAATCTGTAAAAGAAAAATGGAAAGTCTACTGCGTGTCTCCACCCACTACTGTTATGCGAATATTAGGAGATGGCTTCATTCAAATTATGTATTTAAAACATTGACTTTATAAAATATGGACTATTGTGAAGCTGAAAGAGGACGGCTCGTACAATGGGCATTTCAGCAGAGAACCCAACTTCGAAATCCTGGTTAATCCCAAAATGGGCATCATTGGTGAAGGTGAAACAGGCCCATGTGAAGCAGCAGAGCAAATCAAAACGGGGGAGTTATATGAAAATTCACCCCGCACAATTGTCATATGAATCGAAAAATAAGCCTTAGAGAAAAACTGTTTGTTGCTAACGTTCTCGCTAAATTTAGAAACTTTTGGAGCTAGCACTGCTAGCTTCTTTGATTGGAAATGAGTTGGTCTGGGTTTTAAGGTAGGAGCTTTTCCCCCCTGTTCCCAGTCTTTATGCTAAGCTATGCTAAGTCCTAACTCACGCACAGACTTGAGAGCAGTATCTTCCCAGCAAGAAAGTAAATCAAATAAGACCATACAAATTGGTAAATAACAATCATGCAAGTTGCATTTAACTGAAAAAAACATGTACTACAATTATATTTCCTAAATAACTTTTAATAACGGACATATTGCCGTTTGATATTTCTGTCTTCACTGACTACCGATAGATTTGTCACAGTATGTACAGCAGACTAAAACATTTCTTTAAATGGAGGCATTTCTACCAATAACCAGATTAATTAAGCCCTTCAGCACTTGTAACCTTTTTTGCATACTGTATACATTCCCCTGTAGATACATTTTGTTGTAGCATTCAAACTGCGCTTGTAAAGCTGCAATCAATAACTTGCTGCACTTTGAGTGACTTACTGAAAAGCTTGTTTTAATTTCCTTACTAAGTAGAAACGTGTGTGACAAATGTGTTGCAATAGAGAAACCTTAGTTGCATCACAGCCGTACTTCTGCCAGCTGCAGTTCAACCTGAACCCTTATCACCTGTTGATGATGCCTTTGATTTGAGAGTCCTTCTCCACTTGCTGCTGTTTTAGACGCCGCTCACTGTTGTCCAGGCGGTTCTGGTACTGCATTAGGATCTTGCTTGTCTGCTGTTCCTGCGACATGAGTCTCTGCTCATATTCTTCAAGCTTGCGATGAGACATCTTGAGACGCTCTTTCAGGGTAAAAATCTCTTCTTCATACTCTTTTGCCTAAAATTAAAACAAAAATTCACCTGTGTCACCACCTGTTTTCAGAAATATTCCTAAATGGTGAGTAATTTAATCAATAAAGACACTGGTCTGTTGTGCAGCTTCCTTTATAAGCTTCAATGGGTAAGACTATACAAAGCTGCATTGGGACTACAGTCATCTTAAATGTGTGCATTCACACATTTAAATGCTGTGCAATAAGCACTGCAGATACATGTGTTTCTAAAAATAGGAAAGTTAGTGGGAGTTGTTTATCCCAGAAAACAGCCACCATTATGTGATTCATGTATGATTTTGTCATAGTTCTGATATTTACTATTATATGGCAGAACAGATTGACTGTCACCTATTAATAGAAAGAAAAGAGCTGGTAATAAATAAAATGCGCTGACCCTCTCTAGTCGGGACTCGTCCATGCTCTTGGAGTACTCTTTCAGCTGACCCTCACGGTCCGGCCGCAGGCTCTCAATGTCAGCAGAGAGATGGGGCATGTTGGACACCCAGGCCACTGTCCGTTCATTGAGGCCCGTGGTGGTCAAAGTCGACTGAGAACCCTGAAACAAAAAACAATAAAACGCTTTATTTCAGATCTTCATTTTAGTAATACATTAAAAACATGTCAACGTAATGGCAAACTGTGTAATGTAAGAACCGCCAAGCTCTAACTTAGGAGACTGTAGTGAGATTGACCTGTTTATTGCCTGGTTTGAGCAGATGCGGCTGTGGCGGCTGTGGCGGCTGCAATTGTGTCTGTTGAGACTTCTTGGTGTTTTTTGTGGGAGTGTCTGTTGACTCCTCTGCCGCTGCCTGCGGGCCCTGGTTCTCTTTGGCAGAGCTATTCTGGTAAGGGAGTCCGGGAGCAGGACTGTCAGTCAACGACTGCTGCGATTCCTGTTGCTGCTGCTGCTGTTGCTGCTGTTGCTGCTGCTGCTGCTGCTGCTGCTGCTGCTGCTGCTGCTGTTGTTGCTGCTGCTGCTGCTGTTGTTGTTGCTGCTGCTGCTGTTGTTGTTGTTTAAGTTGCTGCTGTTGTAGTTGCTGCTGTTGTAGTTGCTGCTGTTGTAGTTGTTGCTGTTGAAGTTGCTGTTGAAGTTGCTGCTGAAGTTGCTGCTGTTGAAGTTGCTGCTGTTGATGTAGCTGCTGTTGATGCTCATTTTGCTGCTGATGTTGCTGCCGTGGATGGCGCAATTTTGGCCCACTGCCGGTGAAGTTGCCCTCCGAAGAGTCGAGGAGGAGGTTCCTGCTCTGCGGGCGAACTTTTGGAGGTGTCCCGGTGACTGGAGTGTTGATTGACCGCTGTGACTTGAGGTGTTGTGGTGGAGCCATGGATGACTGGCGGACAGGGTGAACTGTGGTGGGTGGTGTGGCCAGGGAGGCGGGGGTGCCCGTCCCTGTGGGGGTCTGAGATGCGGCACCCATCATATGCTGCTGCTGGAGAGACTCCTGAGAGCAGAGAATGAGGAAAGAGACAAAAAAAAAGTCATGAAAATAAATCAAATGTGTACTGAAGTTCATTTTGTGTAGAGCATGAAAATATCCAACTTTACAGCGCCCAGGTGGTTAAATCCAAAATGACACAAAGCCAAACAGCAGAACACATTGCCGCCCTTTTGTTTTGAACCATGGACAACAAGCACATTCACTGCAGACCTTGAACTGGCTATTTATCCTTCAAACAAAGAAATCATTAGAATAATTTCAAAGTGCAAAAAATGTTTTACACTCAGCGACTTCAATGGGTGGACAAAAAGAACAGGTAGACCTTTCAAGTGCTTTTTGAAAGATATAAAAAATGCAATAACACATTAAAAAAAAATGGTAAGTTTGATTATAAAACTGTTGAATATTGTACAGTTAAAAAGAAATGTTACTGTACATTTTTCTGGTATCAGTACTTTACTCCACTACTTATCTTTCTGGCGACTTTTTACTTTTACTTCTTACATTCTTAACACAAATACCTGTACTTTATACTTCTTACATTTTCGAAACAGGCTCGTAACTTTAGTTTTAATCTGCGTTTGGTCATTATTATTTAGTCATTGTGCATATTGATTTTAACACGATCCGTGTATCCATAATTTCCTGGTGTAATTTCCACTTGCTGTCTCTATCATTCTGCACACACACAAACAGACACACACAGACACACACAGACACGATTATTTAGTTGGGTTGTTCATTAATTGATCCCACAATTTTAAATAAAGTTCACCATATAACTCACTTTAATTCAGTTTTTTTAAAGCATTACTATAATAATTGTTGTGTTGTTTCCAAGGAAGAAGTAGAGTCACCCTAGAATCTACAATGTAGGCGTTTATTTCCCCACTTTGTTTTTCTTTGCTTGTGTTCTAAATGGTTGTTGTTTAAGTGTTGAAACATTCATTAGCTAACAATGACATAATTACAACTTAAAATAGAAGATCTTTAATGTTCTATTAATATAAAGTGAGGTACAGTTACCAGTTACTCTATGAAACAGCTGGTAGTTATGGGTACTTTTTGCTTAAGTACATTTCGAAGCCCATACTTCTTTACTTTTACTTGAGTAAAGAAGTTCAGTCAGTACTTCTACCAGAGTATTTTTAAACACGAGTATCTATACTTCTACTTGAGTAAAGGATGTGTGTACTTTTGCCATCTCTGTTTGTGGTGACAGTGCAAGATATAAAAGGAAATACAATTGTAATTTAGTGGCAAATGGAAACATTTTAAGCCTTCAGTAAACACCATTGGAATTGGAGCAGACATCAGGTTTCCTGGGTTTGCTCCAGATACAGTATGTGTTGCACAAAAACTGAATGCTGATGTTTTTTTGTTATGATGCTGTGGACACAAACAGACCTGTCCTAGTGGACCTTAGAGGTCTGGACTGTCAGAAATGTGTCATCTCTCGAAATTATTTAGTGCTTAATGAACAAACAGCAGAATGTATGAATACACGTCTAGCAGTATAGAGTCATGTAGAGATGGATAGACGGATAGATAATGCCCTGTTCTGACATGCCATCTGTATTAATAAAAAGGAGGCTTTTGATGTTTGTTCCATTAAGGCCCACGCAGCAGGACAGAAATAGCTCGAGACTACATGACTGTATCATTAAACTATGATTTTACACAGAGATGCTGTCGTAACCAGTGTGATATAGATCAGCAGACACCGAGTTCATCATCAATGGTTAAAAAAGCTGCCTTAGATTAACCAAAAAGCTGTTCCAAAACCACAATTATCCTAACTAAACTTTATCAAACAAGTGACAGTTTAATTAAAGTTCATAATGTGGGCACTAATGTGTTTTAAAGAAAAATGTTGACAGTAATTGTACAAATTGTAAATGCATGAATGTACAAAAAAACTCAACAAAAGTAAGTCCCTTTTTACTAGCAAGGCTATACTCTCAAGAGTCTTATATGCAGTACACAGAGGGTTAAAGTATGTATAATATAATGATATGTGAAGTATCAACAGTTATGACGGCTAGTTTTCCAGCCTGTTGAAACAAGGACACACAGCATGATTGGTGTCGAGCACCCTGCACCGTTCAGACCAGTGAGAAATCCTGCTTCAGTTTGTTGTCTGCAGAATTACAAGCATCCATCAAAAGCATTGAATGAATCACTGTTAGATTTGCATATTGCACTGCTCTTGTGAGGGCATTTCCTGTTTTATTTTGATCCTTAACCTCAAACTCAGGGGTGCAACCAACAATGATTTTTATTATTGATTTATCTGCTCTCCATTTATGATTTTTTTTCTAGATTAATTGTTTGGTTATAAATGTCAGAAAAGAGTAAAACATCTTCCAAGTTTTTTTTCAGTCCAATACCCAAAGAGTTTTGATTTATTACAATAAAAAAATAAAGAAAGTGAGTAAATCTACATATTGAAGAGGCTGAAAACAGCATTTTACCATATTGCATGAAAAATTACTGATTAATTGATCGTCCAAATATTTTTGGGTCATCGTTGCATCTTTACTGTGAATCAACTCTGAACACAGTACAAATTCCTAGACAAGCAGGATCTAACTGCAAGAGTGAAACCATTAAGACATTTCTGTAGCTCAACCACGGTGTTAAAATCACACTACGTATAAATGACAAGACATCAGGCAATTTGGCCTGAAATAGATCAAAACAATCCAGGTATTTTTTAAGAAAAACTGAGAAAATGTTATCTTGGCTTCGACTGTCTTCGCTTCAATTCAGCAGCGATGATGAAAATACTGCGTTTGTATTGAAATTAAGAAATGCTTAAATTAAGAAAATAGTAGCTCAAATGAGGGACATGAGCCAGAAGATCTACTAACGTATAGTAAAGGAAGTCCAAAACGTTTTGTGTTTTACTTCACAACCATTTAGTGTTAAAATATCATTACAAATAAGGAGAATTCCAGTAGTGCAATTTTGTTTTACCTTATTTCTACACAAAGTTTTAAATGGCTACCTGTTTTGTCTTGAACAACAGCTTTTGTTACACAATGCTGTAATATTAAGTTAGTGTAAACTATAAGATGTCTGACAGCCAATCAACCAAGAACAAGGGTACCAGCCAGTATAAAAAAATAAACAAAACACATTCAAAAGATTAACAATAAGATCTGAATTATTTTAAACATACATAGAGGCAGTTTGAGATCCATGCAACAGATTCAAGTGAACAACAGAAAGAAGAGAGCGAAGTGAGTTCATGGACAAACAGAAAGTTCTCCCCCTAGTGGCGCTCTGTTTAAACCACAAAACCATACTGGGTATTATTCAACCAAAGCTCAGTGTGAACATGGATACCAATGTCTTTCCTGATGTAGTGGTGTTTTGTTCAGTATTAAGCAGAAAGACTTTCCGTTGTCACAGAGTTTGGTTTACAATCTATGAGGGCTCTTTCATTTTTCTGTTTGCCTTTAAAAGGAGGATCTATGGAAGGTGTAACATTACACAGCTTTCAACAAAACCTTACATTATAGATTCCTACAGGAGAGATGTGTCGCATCTATACATATTACCAGTCAAGGTTTCTTTATGGGAATCACCAGTATGGATAAAAGGGTAAAGCTAGATATGATATCAAATGAAATATTAATCAAATTCAAATATCTATGCAAAGTGAAAATATGTATACACATTGTCATCTTCAGCATCTTTATCTTAACTGGTTTTTACTAAAAGAAAAAGGTTGTTTTTCATTTAAATGTCAAATCATATTGTAGTTTCTTTTGTACATTTGTAAATGTTACTGACACTATGGGCAGACAGTCTTGTCTCAATCATTGATCAACATTGAATAGCAGCAGACATATTGATAGCTGCAAATACTATCGTAATCATTATTAATACTTTTTATAATTATAGTACATCATAGATATTTAAAAACAAGTAGAACTGACATATCGTTACAGACTGTCTTTCTGTGATATTTGAAGTGTGGAGATAAGTGAGAGTTTCCTACCTGCACCTGCAGTGACAGCTGGTGCCAGGCGTAGTCGTTGCTCTGATTCTGCCGGGTGAAATCATCGCTGTAGCTGTGTGAGTGGACGATGCTGGGCTGCACCAGACTGCTCTGTGACCGCAGGGCGGACAAGTCCTCGCTGCGGGAGAAAGCACTGTTGCCAAAAGCCGGTGCATAGTCGTGGTGACCGTTCTCGGGCTCTGGGGCGAGGAGGAGGGGAGGGGGGTGAGGCTGAGGCTGACCCGGGGGGCTCTGGGCGGCCAGATGGAATAGCGGGTTCTGGAAAGACAGGGGGAAGTGCATGGCCGCTGCTGCCTGCTGCTGCTGTTGGGAGATGGACTCGGTGGGCCCCCCTATGTGGCCCATCTGGCTCAGCCTCAGAGCGGAGCCCGCAGAGCCCGCCGGCAGGTGCCCCCCCATCCGGAGGGGACCACAGAGGTTCCCGAAGCTGTGGCCCAGGCCGGCGATGGAGGCTTGAGAGGAGGTGAGCATGTCTCCCACAGAGTTGAGGTTGGAAATGCTGTTCATACGGGAGTCCTGGAGGTCCATCATGGACACGCTTTTATTTACACTATGGATCTGAGAGAAACAATACAACGTTTTTGTAGCTGGATTTTCGACAGATTTTGTTGTAAATAAAAACACAGTACAGTTATGTGCAGTCAATTTGGTATTGTGGTTTTAAATTTAATTTGAAACATTTGGATGTCATACATAGTTATATTGATGCCTTTAGAAAGCACGTATAGGCAGTTATATAGAAACCCTAATAAAAATAATAGTTTATATTTATGTAGCGCTTTTCATGAACTCAAAGACGCTTTACAGTCTCTACTTGTTGTTTTACGGTATACATTCTGTTCTTTGTTGTTTTCAATTTAAGCTTCTTTTCTTAAATAAAAACATGTAACTATTTTCAATTTTTTTAACATTTATATCGTGTCTTGTTAAAAAATGCTATATGATTTCACGTGAACTTTCATAATAGTTTATTAATGACTAATTCATTTGTGAGGCGACAATCACCTAATGTCCTTTTGATGCATTTATGTCATTAATTAGGAAAATTAGGATCTATTTTATCAAATCGAATACAAGACTTCACAATGGCTCTGATGATTAAATAACACATCACCAAAAACCTGTTATTATGATCTCGAGTTAAATGATAGTTCACCCATATTCGATTTTCCAAGTCAATCAGAAACAAAGAGAGCAATCAAGTGCTCACCGTGAGTCAATGATAGTGTGATACTAAAGTCAAATCAGTCACATTATGTTAGATTATTTTATAATGCTAATATGCTAGCATTCTTATTATAGTATTATATGGGAAATGTATGGCTGACACTTGCAGAGAAGGGTTAAGAAACAAGAAATAAGACATTAATCATCTCACAGAACTACTGTACTCTATACTACGCACCTTTGGGTCCGGTTCAGTGATATCCGAGCTGCTGGTGCAGTAGGCGGGGCTGGATCGGGCCAGCGGCGGGCGGGTCACGTAGAACACTTCCCTCGACGAGCGGAGGTCTCGCTCTGCATGGCGTCTCATGTTCAGATTAGATGAGAGGGACTCCACAGCTGAGACTCCCGTCGTAGGGGAGGGCAGGCGGGAAATGTCTATTGAACTGCACACACACAGAAAGTCATTACAAACTGATGGGTTTATTATTACACCATTTAATGTTTAACTATGGACTGTAGAGAAA
This sequence comes from Trematomus bernacchii, assembly GCF_902827165.1. Lineage (NCBI taxonomy): Eukaryota > Metazoa > Chordata > Actinopteri > Perciformes > Nototheniidae > Trematomus > Trematomus bernacchii. The sequence goes on along the minus strand of NW_022987564.1, from coordinate 9,814,267 downwards.
TACAAGTGTTAGCAGAGGATAGATGTTCCCAACCACCTTTTTGCTCGTGACCCCTTAATATGAGGCAATATCTCATTTCAGCCCTTCATCATTGCTTGCAAGACGTTGCAAATTGTGAGTGAATAATCAAAGATGATATCTAAGAATGTTTTTCTAAAGAATAACGCAGCATTTCACATGAAAAACTTGCTTTTCTCACCTCATAATGAGACACAAAAGAGTTCTGTCAATTTGAATTTATGCACAGGTCTATTTTATTGGATTGCAACAACCTCGCAAGATGTATCATGAAACTGTTGCATAATGTTCTGAAACGTGTGAATTCAGCTGATTTGAGTCTCTCTCGTTCATTTCCATGTTTACTGCTGCAGATTGTGTTCCTACTGCTTGGCATAAATATCATTTCAAAAGTGCTCTAAATGAATGGCTCTTTTGCTCTTACTTAAAGAGTTCTTATTCAAACAGTCTTTCTGTAATTAGAGCAACTGTCTCGTGACAATTGCAAAGTGCCGAAGAAAGAGGTTTGGGTAAGAGAGTCTGGGAACAGATGGTGCTGGCAATTACTGATTGATTAATGACTTAAAAAGCCTTAAGAGGTGCTTTTGCATTAGCCCCTTCAAAAATATGAATGTTTTGAGCAACTAAATGGTCATGTACTGTACTGTACGTTCTTGGCCTTTCTTTTGTGTGTTACAGTTAATTACACCCATTAGAAATTGTTATTTCTTTCTAGTGTGGTGCACATTTGAAATTATGACCATGCACATTGTCTTGAAAAGCAGGGATCAATCCTCTGCTCAGGATCTTGGCTCGGTACTCTTTGAGGACATGCAAATCCCATTTCACGAGCAGAAGTAATAACAATAGAAATACATAACAAAGGAAATCATGGGAGGATACCTGTTTAAGTCACGCATCATAAGGCTTTGGAAGTCAGAGGACATGAGACGGTTGAACGATGGCCGCGAGAAGAGTCTGTCCTTCGGTCGGTCCGGCTGCTGATTTGCAGGCATGTGGAGTTGCGGGTTCCTCAGGGCGACGCTGATGTCATTCAGCAGCCGCGGCAGGGGTCCGAGTTTCAGAATAGCATCCTACAGCAGGAAATGGTTTCAGAAATCAAGGACATCCAAATGCTTATATGCTGTATAAGAGAAGTATACCCAACCTTTCCTGCACCCAGGATTTTATTGTGTTAGCTGTTCAACTCTGAGCAGGAAAAGGTAAACATGATGACCTACTCTAGTTTTATTTATTGTCCTGCGAACACATGTTTTAAAAGTATTTAGGATATGGAGAGCTTTAAAATCAGCAGATATCCCTATTTGAGGTGTCTAAATTGTATCAGGAGAGAGATTATTTCACTTTTTTGAAGCCATGTAGAAAATATTCCAAGCTCAAGTGCTTGTCCGTGACCCAGGGACTCACATACACTGTGAGTCACTGATACAATTCAATGTCATTTATAAAACACAGAATGTCTTTCATGAAACACAGAGCACAGCCATTTCAAAAAGCAAAACATTTTAAGACAATTTAGTGCCGAGCCTAATATATTTAAACTTTCATTTACCGTGCAGTTTTGATAAATTAACAGTGCAAGCAATATATTAAATATTAAAGCAGTAATTCCAGCTCACTTTTAATGGAGTTCAAATAATATTCATCCTGTGCATGATAGATAGAGAACTGCAGAAACTCATTTTCCAGCTTCTACTCTTTCTACAATCTTAAGTCAGAGAAAGAAATCATATTAAATGTTTAATTGTAATGTTCCAGTGTGTTATTGCACCTACCTTGCTAAGCTGTCCCATGACTTCCCACAGTAAGCTGTGGAGCATGGACAATTCTCTGCCGAGGTCAATGTAGCCCTCAAACCCTCCAGCGTTCCCTCCAGCCTCCATGTTTGAAATCTCGTAGAGAAACTGCTGCATGGAGCCCCACTCCATCTCCAGGAACTCATTCATGAAATACATGTATTCCTCCTTGGGTCCAAATCTGCAGAGACAAAAAGGACAGGACACATGAAGGCAGGTAATAAGATGGAAACATATTCTACAGTGAGCCATAGAAGTGGAAGGATGTATAAAATCTCATATTTTGTGTTGTATATTTTTCTGCAACCATCGGATTACTGTTCCATTGTTTTCTACATTAATCATTTTGTAATGTCTTTAAATGTCTTGTGTTATCCAAAACCCAAAGATATTCAGGGTAATATGGTTTCAAAGAAAGAAAAGCAGGAATTCTTCATATTTTAAAGGTTTAAATTAGCAATTTTGCATGAAAAATTATTTACATTTCATGCCATGTACATATTTAATCTGTTGTATCTTACATCATTGGAGCATTTGTTGTAGATAGTCTATCTGTTCATTTGTATGCAATGTTCCAAAAATGTTGCTTGTATAAAATCTCCACCAACATTTTGATGTCATAATTATACAGTAAGTGCAGATTTAAAGGTCCCCTATTATACTGTTTTTCATCAATATATTATAGGTCTCAGATATATACAGAACATGTCTCTGAAGTGTTTTGCTCGAAATACCAAACAGATCATGCATTGTAGCATCCCATAATCCCCTCTGTTTCAGCCCTGTTCCAAAAGAGCTGATTCTGGGTCTGTTACTTTAGATGAAAATAAGGAGCCACTCCCCACGCCCCTCTGAGAGATATTTGGTTAAAAAAAAACACAATGGTGCTCTAGGAGGAGATTCAGGTGATAAGGTGGGGGGGGGGGGGGGGGGGGGGTTACCTTGGTTGGTTATTGGCTAATGGTTACACAAGCCAAAAAATCGTTATGACATCATAAAGTTGCCAAAATCTGATCAGCTGATTTTCAGACAGGTTTTTATATAAATGGAGCGAATTTTGTAAATGGATACAAAAAGTGAGCCAATCTTTTTTCCTGAAACTTTCAGAATCTCTTTACACAGAGGGGACACATATTTATGTACAAAAGACATGAACGAGTGGATTTTGCATAATAGGTGACCTTTAAGTATTCAGAGAAATGTCAGTACGAAGCACACGGTGACTGTAGAGACCAATGTGACACAGCTAAAAGCCTTGGAGCTCACTGTGGGTGAGTAACAGTTTATACCCTCGCAGTCAAAACCGCAAGCCTCTATTTCTGGGATGTTACTCTGTGACAGGCATCCCACCATCCCACCCATCAAATGTATGTTGGTGTTAAAGGACAGGCATTGACGGGGACTCACTTGCTGAAGCTGGCCAGGTTCTGCATCACCTTGGCTATGAGCGTGAGTGTGCGAGACGTGCGCTCAGCGGGGTACTCCTGCATCAGGTTGAACAGGGAGGGGGACATGATGGCTGGGCACATGAAGCGAAGAAACAGGGAGGAGCTGATGAGGCTGTCTGCCAAATCCTCTCTGCCACGCTCGGCACATCTGGCTCTCCACGAGGCAAAAACTTCCTTCAGCTCTCGGGGAAATATGCTGAAACAAGAAGATGGTTTCATTAGCCCATTGTCAAGGAGAAGGGCAAGGGCAAGAGCAAGCCTACTTACTCGACCGTACCCAGCACCAGTGGATATGGATGTAGGATGATTTAATTTGTAACTGTCTGGATTTATTGATAATATAATGTCACAAGGAAAAACAAATCTAAATAGTATGAAACCATAGTAAAATATAGTTATTTCTGTTTTAACATCAGATGTTTCATGATGAAAGCTGTTACTATGGAGACAAATAAAGACCAAATCTTTTGAAAATGTCAAAAACTAAAATTGTAAATGCAAGACTAAAAGTGAAGCTGAGAGATTAATCTTATTCCCTGAAAAAATGTCAAGGTAACCAAACTATAAATAAAAGGCTGTTTATTTGTCGCTAAGAATCTTTTATTTTTTCAGAGAATTTGTGTTGGCTGGGGCGTTTTGGTTTATTTCTCTGTTTTGTTTTAAATAACCAAAAAAGGGGAAAATATTTTTGAATAAAGAGTTTTACTTTGTATTTGTCGTGAATAAATACTCGATTCCAAAAAATTTAAAATAAGTTTGAGACCTTTTTTCAATCGTGCTGCCTTCAGGAGATGTGGGAACTGGGATATGCAATACTTTAGATTTTCTTTTGAGGTGGACTAAAATGGACGCCACACAGCTTTTTCAGCCAATCAACACAGAAACACTTATACTGTTATCTGAGGTTTAAATATAAAAATAAATTACCAAAGCGAGTTGATGATCTTGCAGAGTAGAAGCTCACTGCACATTCGAAGGTTGGCTTGATGGTCAGCGAGGACTGAGGGCGGGACGCGCATGGGATCCACCTCACAGTTCTCCTCAGACTCGTATAAGGCTCGAATAAAGTCACCTGTAGGTTGTAGATCAAACATTCTTAATGTTTACCAAAATACAAAACATACAAAAAGTTTAGCTCGAAACTGCTTGAAGAAAATAATGTCCATGTACCAATTTGTTTTTTGGTTTTTTAAACTTTAACATAAAATATAAACGTCACATATATTTGTAATACCTTAAAAGTGATGTCTTGTTTTGAATCAGATACAGTCTACTGGATTGTGTGCATCAATAAAAGTCCTAAAAAGCTATTTTTCTTTCATTTTATGAGAGAAAAAAATAAGACATTTTCATTTTATATCGTGCTAGAAATGGTATTAAAGCCTATTTCTTATTTGTTGATATGACATTTAGACTAGTATTTCTTGATTCTGTCACCACAATAAATACAAGTAATTTAAAAAATGTCACAAATGAATCACCAATGTAGAAAGAAACAATCTCAACATATAACAATATCACATTGTGCTAAATGACAGAAGCTGACCCAAAGGTGCGTAGTAAATCACACTTTAAGCTTCATCTACTCCTTTCATTAGATTGAATACACACTGATGTGCACTTTTTTTAATCAACAGCTGACTCACCTATAGCATCTTTGAGGTATCTGTGACCTATCAGTTTGAGGTACTCTTCCACAGCCTTCGTAGCTAGCGTGTTCTCTCGAAAAATCAAGTGCTCTCTGTCCATGAATCGATCCACCTCACACATGGCCATGTCAGACAGGAACTCCTGAGAAGAGGTGACATTCAAATTTAGTTCAAACTCAAGCCAGTGCAAGGAACCTACAGATCATAACAGCGACAATTTATAGGGGCAAAAAATCAGCAATCAAGTAATATTCGCCCACCTTTGTCTTTCCTGTGCTTTGCAGGATGTGCACCAGAGCGAAGGCCACCTCCTCTTTGCTCTTCACGCTCAGCAGTGGCTCCAGGACGGCACACAGTGTTCGGTAGTTGTTGGTGATGTACTCGGCAAACTCCTTGTACAGCTCCATCGGGAGGATGTTCATTGTCTGGTAGCGAGATTTGACACGTATTGAGGCGTTGATCACTTTGGTACTCCCGACACCGCCGCTTTTGGCCAAGACACTGGACTGTATGACCGGGTACCACTGCTCCACAAACTGCCGGCCCGTGATGCTGGAGATGGGGATGCTGACAAGGCCGAGATATGTGCTTTTCTCCTAGATTAGCCAAGGAAAACACAAATAAATTGTAATGTTTTGTGGCAATATGAAATGTTTTTGGTCACACTTAACTAACTACCAGTTTGTGTACTTTAAATACAGTGTATAAAGTAGTAGTGATTATATGTTAAATGTCATGCATATAGACACAGATGATATGAATAATCTGTTAAACATCCACAGCCAGAGCAAAATCATTTGAATGCTGAATCTCACCTAATACGATGCTGAATGTTACAAATAACAAAACATATGTATGTGGACTATTTAAATAAAGAGTACCCAGTTATTTTCTGTTGTTAATAGGCTAGAGAAGACATTACCTTGCGTCTCTTTTTGTCAGTTTCCTTGTAGAGGTGAAAACGAAGGCTACGAATGGTAGGCAAATTGTTGAACTCAAAATGCTCGCCCCAGAAGACGGTGTCGGTCCGGGGTTTGCTGGTGGTGCGTGCGTACAGCATGTCATCCAGACACAGCTCACAATAGTAGCGCTTCTTAGCCGGGAGGTCTCGAGCTTCAATGATCCACAACTTGAGCACATTATCCACCCTTCTGCTGTTGTCCTGGAATTGAAACAAGGAGTCCTGTTACTGCATTATAGCAGCCCTTATTTACATCTGTTCACAATGTTACAACCTGGATTTGGTGATGAAATACAGAATCTACCTTGTTCGGTTTGACAGCTCGCTGCAGATTTTCAATCCACTTGTCTCTCTCTGAAGCTGAACGGCAGGCGAAACATTTTGTCCCTGAATTGGTGGTTACCTGCAGACAAAAAAAAGATTTAGTGCCTACATTATTATATTATTATTATTCTATTAATAGCTGCTGCTAACAACTATTTCCACTATTTGTTGACAGTTTTTTCCATTCGATCAGAAGTGTATTGACTTGTAACTTCTTCAAATTCCTTGTCTTTTCCATAATAGTAAGATAGTTCATTTTCAGACGCACAAACAGGGAGAAACTGTAAATTCTCACCTTTAATAAGCTGAAACCAGAGAAATTCTTTGTATGAAAGAAAATTAAGACTAATCTAAGAAACCTCTTAGAACAAATCCCTTTTAACAATATATTAAATTCAGAGAGAGCTGAGAACTGGCTTTAAAGTGTCTTATTGGTTGGTTGGCTGTAGAAAACTACAATTAGTCAAGAAAAGATGGGTCCATTAGAGGCAGATAAAGCCAGGGAGAGTAGAAATGGTTACACAACACACCTCAAAGCAGTACTCTTGTCCTAAAATGCTCGAGTGGACAGGTTTGATTATGGCATCTTCGTCCAAAACGAGGTCCAAAGCCTCCGCAGCACTGCTAGGAGAAAGTAGGGATTCATGGGAGTGGGATTCTTTGAAGCTCTGCATCAAGCGTGTCCTGGTGAGAGAAGGATTCAGATATGGTTCTTTATTATACCATAACCATTTTTTATTATATGTTATGGTATTTAGATTAACAATACAGAAAGGATTTCATAAAACAAAAAATAAGGCACCCGGAAATCCTCACAGCTGCAATTTCAGTATGATCTTTGAGATATGATCCTTTCATAATGAGTTTTATAGGAAAGCTAAGAATACCAGATTTCCAGTTCTTTTGTTTGCAGTTTGGTCTGTTGACTCGCCTCATGTGAGTCATGCTGCCCATTGGGAAATTAGTCTACAGTGTTACAGTTAGTTGTCTGGCATTTTTGTCATTTCAACTGCACATGAATTAAAAAACAGTCAATGTGGTGATGTTGGTATTGCCCACTGTGTAAATGGGGATAAAGGTAAGCTGTTCAGTGGGGCTAATCTGCAGAAATAATGTAGTGTGGACATAAAAGGGCTCAAAGGATGAGACCTGATCATTGGGTAACCTCCTTTAAAGGGGGCAGCTCTATCAGGAAAATTAAGAGGTGGTGGAAAAGGAAATAAAAAAGTGAGCCAAATCTGTCTCTTTGGCAAAGCAAGGACAGAGGGCAAATTGAAAAAAAGGAATGGAGGAAAAACATTTTCTTTTAGAGTTGGTTAAGAGAGTGATATCCCTCATGTCATTACGCTGGTATCAGATAATAACCTAGAAACTTGAGCCTTTTACCTGAAGGCCTGAAGCAGTGTGGGGCACAGCAGAAGAGGGTAAAAGTCTATTTCATCACGGGCAAATATGACCATCAAATGTGGAGCATATCTGCAACAGGAAGCCGGCGCAAGCATGCTGCGTTATTAACACAGGCTTTGAACATGAGAGAGAAAGAGAAAGCAGCGGCTTGGAAGAAACACCTGCTAATTATGCAGAAAATGAAAAGCACTAATTTAAGGCCAGATTTAATGTTGGTCAGAGGTGCATTCGATAGTCTGGTTTGAGGAGCAGTGCTGTACGGCTCCGCTAAACCAATTTGGCAGCAGAGGTAGAGCAGCTGGGTTGGAAAGCCGAGTGTGAAGTTGGACTCCGAGGGTTTATAGCAAAGTCAACTTAGCAGCAGTACTGAGTGAATTAAGCGTGTGTGGGCAGAACTCAAAGCAGGCTGTGAAGGCAGCTGTCTGAGGCAGCGGTGGGAGCGAGTCCACGGCTGTGGTTAGAGGGTTACTGAGGCACAAAGTCCCTTTAACTCCAAAACCATATTGCTACCACCACCACATCCAGAGCTGCCTCCCCTGGACACAGTCCTAATAATGTTATAAATTAAAAAATGTGAGCTGGGCTTCTGCGTTGGCTTCATTTTTCTAAAAATATATTTTTGATATCCTGCGCTACATGACACATTCCTCTTCTCTGAGCACCATTCCTGAAAATGTCTACTATGCATCCCACGTTGCTGGAGGAAATTGTGCTGTCAGCGTTACGTTCTGCCTCTCTACATCTTTACATTTCCCATATGTGCGTCGTGACAGGATTGTGTGAGAACTGCAGAACATTTTGGTCACTTTGCAAGCCTGAACCTCCTGGGATGTGACCTCACGTCAGAAAACAAAAACAAGAAAAAAAAGCTGTCTCTGCAAGCTATGAATCCTGAAGATAAAACAGAAATACCATTGATATGAGCAATGTAGGATTAATGTTATTCTAACAACAACAACAACAACTGAATATAAGATGTTTTACCAAATTCAATTCATGACAGTTTTATATAGTTTTCTCTTTTGTGCACTGATAAGAAGAGGAGCAGCCACACAAACCACAAATGAATAGAAATCGACAAGGTTTCAACCCTAGGTAAATCTGTTATATGTTAAAACTTCTATATCATATATGTGCCGAGTGGCTTGATGATGATGACACCATTTTTGTAACCATTCAATCCACTAAAGGGCTTGAAATGGTATATAACGATTGATGAAAAGTTAGGGGATCATCACAACGGAGTAGCATTAGACTATTTTTTACAGGAGGTATTTCGACATTTGAAGAAGCGCAGGTAACTAAAACATTAACAATGGCCCTGTTTAATTTGATCAGCCCTGTTGGCCATATAAACAGGGAACTCTTCATCATTAAAGATAGTATATACAGCAGGTACACCTGTACTTTTCCTGCTATGATAAGTAAAAACGATGTTGTGAAAATGGCCAAACCCCATGTGACAGTGAGGTTAAGAAACGGTTGGTTTTACTTTTAAATATATGACCCTTTATACAGTAAATGCTACACACCTCTCTTGGTCCGCACTTCGAAACCGGGGCAAAATCATTTGTCTGAAGCTGCTGGTCCGGTCCAGTTTGGGTTGACTTTTGGCCCTCTTGATGGAGCCCTTCAGCCTCCGATTCAGAAAACTCTGAAGTTTCAACACGGGAAAATACATAATAATAATAAGTAAATAGTAAAAGAAACGGACAGAATAAACTGGATTAAAAAACATCATCCATTTAAGTTATAATTCAACGTATGAAAACCATATATGAACGTGCTAACTCTTCTTTTAAAATCACATTGGCATTGTTCCCTTGTAATATCAGATTGGGCCAAAAGGCCAAGTTGCATATGTTTTCTAGCGGAAAGCGTACATATGCATCAGGAGAGTGTGACCAACATTTAAATACTCACCGGCTGTCTGAAGGGCTGCGGGGTGGCATTGGGAGGCGTCTCCATGCTCGACTGTCTTACAGAGGCAAAACTTGCCCTGCGAGATTGGTCTATTGGCAAAGAAAGAAAAAAGGAATCAATAAATGCATATAAAGACATTGTAGACAACCTCAAAGCCTAATTGCATTGATTTGTAGTAAGTATTGTAACCAGATTTGGTGAAAAATAAATACAATGAACAATAATAAGCTAAAAGAATAATTTGACCTCCACTTTAAATGAAACAGTAAAGGCTTACAAAGTACACTGAGACTCTTTGTTTAAAACAGCATGAGGCCAGGAACAATATTAAAGAAGTGTCATGATGTGATAATAAAATTACACAAAATGTCTTTTTAAATGAATCACAAAGGGAATGAAACACATTAGTACAATATTGCATTTCAACAACTTAACGTCATATAATGATGAATCTTGGTATAATAACTGCAGTTGTTGTATTCTTAGTTTTTTAAGCATTATTTGTTCACACACACACACACACACACACACACACACACACACACACACACACACACACACACACACACACACACACACACACACACACACACACACACACACACACACACACACACACACACACACACACACACACACACACACACACACACACACACACACACACACACACACACACACACACACACACACACACACACACACACACACACACACACACAACACACACACACACACACACACAGCATTTAAGAAAACATGACAAACACATCATAATCACAAATAAGCTTTCAGCACATCAGCAGTGCAGCATAAGAGGTGTTAGTAAAGCTCAGCAACAAGCACAGACAGCTACAGCCTCCAAACAACAAAGAACAACATTGTGACTGTCAGACGTTATTCATCGACCTTTCCATGAGAAAAAATTATGTTTCCAAGGCCAGTCGAAAACCTGTGAAAAGTATATATAAATAACATTCCAAGTAAATAGTTAAAATATAAAAAAGAAAACAGGTGTGTGCTACTTTTCCAGTATAGTACAGTACAGTATGCTGCATTGATTTAGAGTAACTAGGTCACATGGCATGAAAGCTATTGAGGAAAATTCGACCTTTCAAAAAAAGAGTGCTGAATTTTCAATTAAATATTTATATAAACTGAAAAAAGAATGAGGTGTGTCCTATTCCAGTGATGTGATAACAGGCTGCATTGATTTGCAGTCACTTGATAACAAGACATGGAAGCTGAATGCTGAATTTACATATTCATATAAATTATATATGGTGGGAAGAACTAACAATGAGTCATACTGAACTTTATGGTCCTCGTCTAAGTTAGGGCTTGTGCAAACTGGATTATGATGAAGGATCGATAAAAGTATAGACAGTAATCTAGGGAATCAGATCTGAGGCTTTCTTTCCTGTGTCGTTGGCCTAGCAAATTCAGCCGGAGCATCCTCAGGATTCCTAAATCCTTATCTCTCTACAGTATATAAGCAACTACATAAATGCAAGATTTGTTTATGGGACATTTTGATTAAAATTCCTCCCTCTTGAAAAACTGTCTTGTTTCCTAGCCTGGTTACAGACCTGTGAATCGCCGCCCACATGTGCAATTTGTTCAGCAATTCAAATAGGTCTGCTATTGTACCCGTCGGTAGCTGTTAGAGGAAACAAATGTGCAATCAGAGTTTAGAGGTGGAATAAAAAGGGGGTAGTCATCTTTATACATAGCTAGTTAGCTTCCTCGCTACATTCAGGCACACTTAGTAAACCTACTTCAGTATTTGCATATTGGGATAAAACATGGTTCTTACCCAGAAAATGTTTCAAGTATGTGCGAGAGGTGAATATAAATATTATGCAAGTGTTACCCAGTGAACTCAGTGAATTCCATTAAGGCCCATAAAGCAAGTGCACTAGAGCATTTCCCGGCCGTGTTGAATTCATTTTGGTTCAGTTGTCCGGTGACCTGAATGGAGATAAAATAATTTGAACTTGCTTTTTTTTTTTTCTAGTCATTGCCTATTGCCTATTGGGCAAAAAGTCATATCTGATAGTGAAACAAGTCATTTTGCAGAGGATGTGACGCTTAAAAAGTGTTCCATTGATCTGCAGAGGTCTCTTTCCCAATGTAAGTCTATGGACAAAGTGTTTATGGGCCCAATGATATCAAGTAATGGACCGTAAAATTGTAGCTTCAATGTCAAATTGGCTCTAAAGCTCGGTGCTCTTCCTAAGGCTTGATGGGACAGCAGAGCCTCCATGATGTTACATTACATCCACAACGTAAAACATTATTTGCGGAACGTTGGCTCAGAGAAATGAAACTTATTTTTAAATGTATAATATTGTCATTCTATGTGAAAGTACTCTAAAGACAACAATTTGAAAACATATATTGAAGTGCAATTTATTCACACACAAACGCCCCCCCCCCCCCCCCCCCGGTGTGTCAAGCCCCCTGAAGCTTAAGACGACTTTCTTTTTAACCCTGGTTACTGTATTAATGCATTTATCTAAGCTGGTTGTGTAATCAAAACCACTCTCTATACATGTGTTTCTTTGAAAGTGTGGCATAACAGTTCAGATTCATCTACAGGTTGGTCTCTTAATGCTGAGAACGTGATTATGTTTCATTTTCATATTCATTCTACTCTATTTGTTCTGTGATCGATTAGTTTGAGCAGTTTATAGTATATACATACCCCATTTAGCTAAAGGAGCTGTTTTGGGTTTACTTCCCCCCCCCCCCCCCCCCCCTTTGCAACAGAAGATAAAGACACTGTCATCCAATGATTTCTCGCTCCCAAAGCCTCTAAATAGGCGACTCTCCAGGATCTATTCTGAATCCAAGCTAATTGTTTGGTATCCATGGAAACAACTCCAAGAGCTTCTACTTGAACTGTAAAAAATATTGGCACAAAACTGCACAATAAAGACGATGAAAGACACGAAGTATCAACCTTCACAACACTGTGTTCCTGCAGCGAGTGAACTGATCAGACCTATCTGCCTCAGCTGAAGAAGATTTGAGTTTATTTAGCTTCTCCTGCAGGGGCTGAATCCTGACATTTCTCATTGAATGACAGACATGTTGGGGAATATTTTAGCATATTGGAAATGTTTAACACCATTGCCACAAAAGCAGCCAATTGCCAATGTGGTTCTCTAAGTAAACGTGACATATTATAAACACATGGATGTGTTCACATGGGCTATTATGAATGTAAATTGCTGTCAGGACGAAGTGTGTGGGTGGCAACAGCCTCTAGCTAACTGTGATACAGAGGGAGCGAAAGCCGGAAAGAGGAAGACTGAGTGGGTGTTGGAGAAACATACTCAACCTTTGGTATATATCTCTCTATTAATACACATTTTGAGAATTTATCTTTTCAATATAATAAATAAAATCCTAACCTTTTTACCCAGGATTGATTTTATTTTGCTATAGACATATAACAGATGAAGTATCGGATACAAAGTGACAAGATAAGTGAACACGCATCCCGAACTAAAATCCAAAGAGTTTCATTCTTTATCCATTTGTTTTCTATCTTAAAGCAGATATTGTATTCATCGTGTACTCAATGAAAACACTAACTTTCCATTCAAATGATTGGAAAAAATCACAACGGAAACTACAATTAGAGATGCAACAAATGCAATGTGCGAGATCAATATCCCCAGCAATACTGCCGTTATTGTTTTTTTGAACGACAGCTAAAGACATGTCTTTTTAGATTAGCTTTTTATTAGCAACCCCGCACTTTAAATGCTCTTTTAGTCTTTATTATTTACCTGCCTTTATATTGTTTTACTTATTTTATAGGTCTTAATCTTTTTTCTTTTATTTCTGTTGTACCTATATGTTCACTTTGTTTTATGGGGTTTTTTATTTTATATTGTTGCATCGACTCGGTTGTCTATTTTATTTTATTTTTAGTATCATACATTTTACCTCCTTGTGTCTATTAACATGGTAAAATGTTATATTTTGCTGCATGTACCTTTTAAAGTTCTTAACAAATAATCTGAGGGGAATTTCTTATTGTTTTAACTTGTGATGTGTCATTTTGTAAAGCACTTTGAGCTGCATGTGTTGTATGAAAAGTGCTATATAAATAAAGCTTTATTATTATTATTATTGTCAAATTGTTCATAAGCTATGACAACACCAATCAACATTTATTAATTCATGTTTAATACATTATTAATAATGTTCATTTAACAATTAATTGTTTCTGGTATCAGTTACATTGCTTCAGTGTAAACCAGCTGCCACCAACTTACTAAGCGGTAAACAAGAGTCCACAGTTAGCAGCTCTGCTAGCCTGTCAATAGGAAAGACATGTGGTTTTTGGGCTAAAGGCTAACTCCACATGCTAACACATGACAACCAGCTTGTCCCAAATTCACAAAGATTCTAAGTTGGTTTTATATTAAAACATATTCACACTGAAAAAGCCCATCTAATATAATCTTTTTTTTTTTTTTTAGCATAGATGGGAGATTCGGTTCCCCCTGGCAACGCTTTATGGCACAAAGGGAGGCCACTGCAACATGGTTGTATCATATCAATTGAAATGTGTCAAGTTTGTACTACAAGACCTTGGGAATAATCAAGAAAACCAATCTTTCAATTTTGTTAATAGGCCCCACAAGTTATTTTGGGGGGTAAACTCTGTCTCCTCAAGTGTTTGCATTTTGAGGACACAACCATATCTGAAACAGAGAAAAGCCTAGCCATAGACCAACCAGAGAATACTCCTGGGAAAGCATAGACTGAAAATGTTATGGTGTTAAGTTGTTTGTTAAGTAAAGTGACTTTTCTTACTGCAGCTGAATATAAATGCTTGTAAAATCATGGCTTGGTTTGGACATGAAAGCATTACTGTGATAATGATGACAAATTATGCCAATATGGAGGCTTTTACTGATGCCACTCTGCAGCCTTGATGAAATAAAAAAACACATTTAAACTGAGAAATATAAGCTTCACTCACCATCATTTGCATTTCTCCTGAGAGGAGACTCTGCATTGTTTATGCTACTAAATGAGCCATTGTGATCTACGACAGGTGTTTTGTTTTTACATCACCTGTGGGACGCCTCTTTATGATTTATTCATTGAGGGTGGGAGATGACCCTTCTGAGAAAATTAAGAGACTGTCCACAGCATTGATGGTGCAGTCGGTCACTTTGTCTCGGGGTGACAGTGTTTCCTGTTACAGATCACACACACAGGATCTCATTATGTCTGGTCTGGAGCCTCTGGTGACTCACACACACACACACACACACACACAGGCCTGCCAGGGCAGATGTCGCATTCATGTCATACGGATGCCTCCTTAATTGCCATATTCCGAGTAGTAAATACTGTTGTCAACAACAACCATATGGTAATTATGTCTCTGTATTTGCTATTTTTCCAACAGCTCAAATATGTCCATAACACAGAGTAAGTCGTTATGTCCAGGTATCCTATCTATGTCTTAATTTACCGCTGCCGTGATCATGCACAGTAGTTACAGTACAGCAAATTCTGCCATCAAAAGAAGGGAGAATGTTGTCGAATGAATGCAAGTTTATCATATTTGAGATCATGGCATGTTGCATTTCAATCAAATCATGTGCTACAATCAAGCTAAAAACACGGTCTTAAGTCGAACTGTAGAACATAAAGAATGTGTATAAATATAGCACAAGCAGCACATTTCTGAATGTTTTTAAATTGGGTGAATTAACTCTTTAAATTAAATGTAAACCCTACAAGTGCAAATTTAAGAAAATATATGCTAATTATGCTAAGTGCACTGGGTCAAAAGGAGTGGTGGAAAGTAACTCAGCACAATTGTTAGGTAATTGAAAGGTAGTGTAGCTGCCATCATCATTTCTCCACAGCTGTTTAAGACCCACAGACAGTGCAGCATAGTGTGTGCAGGAGCCATTCACCAACAGCGAGCTGTCCAAACCATCAGCCTGCTTGACTGACAGACGTTGAACATCGCTGCATCAACCTTATGGCTCTTTGACAAGCCAGCAGCATCGCCCCGGGAGGTTTGACACCATTTAAATGTGAGCGGTGGTTCACAAAAACATAAAAAGACATTGCAGATGCTGTGCACACAGACAGGTACACTGCTGGCCTTAGAGAACCATCGGCTTGATGGTTTGAACTACTGTCCTGCAATAGGCCTAAATGTGAGGTGAATAAACATCAGGGGCTATTGTTGGATAAAGTTATCCAATCCCTACAATTATTTAAACTATAATAGCACTAAAATGTTGATAATTCTTCCATTTAAGGATGTTTAAAAAAGGCTGTCTGGGTTTAATGCAGAGAAAAGTTAAGCCACAAAAAGGGACAAGTGACACTCGTGACTCAGAGCCACTCTGGTGCTATGTTTAGAAACAGCACCGTAATCTGGTAAATGTAAAATGCACAGAAGAGGTAGAGTTGCAGGATTTGGAAGCAGCGGTGGGTGGAGGAGTTGAAGAAGCAGGGCAGTGTGGGTGTGAGGGAGCCACGGGAAGAACCTGAGATCGGCTTGGTAATTTTGGAGGAACAGAAAAGAAAACGTTTTCAACGTCCTGCGATGTAACCACACTTTCTCAAGGCCAAGAGGCAGACATTTTAAAATGTAAATACCCTTCAAGTTGCGGGAAGGCATAAGAACAATAACCAGAATAAAAAATCTGAAGTTGCTCTCCATCACGTGTGTTACCGTCTCTCTCCTGCTCGTCCCTCTGCCTGCCTGTGTGTGAGTGTGAGTGTGTGTGTGAGCTAGCCAAGGGTAGTGTGGCCTAGTTACCATAGGAACATGTTTGCAGCTTGTGCACGGCTCTCCATCAAACTACCTTCATTTTTACCACTGTATTCAGAAGCATTATTACTGTGTTTGTTAATGAGCAGAGCCGAATTAAACAGCTGCAAATTGTGCAAACGAAATCAAGCAGCAATGTGAGCCTCTTAACACCGACTGTACTGAGATATTTCTGAATTATCTTGTCATTTTCAAAAGAGGTCATTGTTAACTATGTATTCCCTATCAAATATGCACTGTATCTTGTTTGTTTCTTCCCAACACTTCAAAAACATTCCTGCGTAAGTCTTAAAGTGTGAAATTAAACAACAGCTTTACACGCTGTGCTAACTAACAGACAATGATTTCTCTTCCTGTCCCTGTAGGGAGCAGAAATGGCTGCTTTCATCTGGGGAAGTAAAGCGAGCGCAGAGAGGAGGGAGACTCGGAGAGTATCAAAGCCCGAGTAAAAGGCAAATGGCGCTATCAAACCTAGAGGACGTCAAAATAAAACTCTGGGAGTGTGACAAAGCAGGGCTCAGAGGCTGAGAGAAGGGTTGAGCGGTAAATAATCTTCAATATATAGAGGTACTTTTGTAAAGCTTCATAAGGCTGAAAAGGACTAGAAGCAATGGCAAAGGAAGATGTCGCAGTGCATGGTAAACCTTACATGTAACAACTGCAACAGTGGTGTCAATAGATGTCAGAGAAGACAGAGGGTTGGGGAACATTTATAAACATACATAACAGAGAAAAAAGCTCACTGGACCACGACAGACCGTTAGAGTTAGGTACAGTTGACAGCAGAGAGACTGACTCACTTGGGGTTAAAACTCCAGGTCCGCCACAGCCAACCTCCGCTTGACCAACCAACCCAAACTGACTCTGATGCGGCAGCCACGATTTTGAGGATGTGTCCATGCAGCTATATCGCACACACACACAAGTTGGTCCTTTAGTTTTTTTAAGATTCATAGACCCATAGTCACTTAAAACAATAAACACAAGGAAAATACAATTTGTTATGCATGTAAATAAAAGGAAAGGAAAGCATTATTATAGACAAATATGACCAAAGAAGAAACAAGGAAGAATAAAACTTGGATTAAATCAAACAAGGAGAAATGTAACTTCCAGCCATTTTTGAAGTAGCAGGTGGACTTTTTGAGACATTGGGGATTCTCGAAAAAAAACGTTCAAAAAGGCAGTAAGTATTGTTAAAAGGCCCTGTGGCTTTTCTCAAACATCAGCAAGGATTTGCCTTACATAAAAACTAAAGCACTGTGAAAAAAAATGCAATGATAATACATGGGAGGGACAACCTGGGACTACTGCAGAGAATGTTAAAACACTCACAAGCTTGTCTATATCTTGAGAAAAAAAAATGTTTTAACCATTCTTTTAATTTCACTCCCCATAGAAAAACTGCAAGCTACATTAAATGATAAACTTGTATTACAAGCAGCGTTTAACTTATCTTAGCTGCCCTTTATGGCTAAATGTCATGCTGCTTAACCACAAGCTGTTACTATGATTAATTAATGAGCATTCCTACTTAGAAATCCATCTTTCATCATTGGTCTCCGATTAAAATAATTTTAAAAAACAGTCATCAGTTCACCAATAAATATGTTACCCGTCAAAGGACATTTGGAAGACCTCAAGACATTAAAAGAAGGTGAGTATGAGGAGAGGTCTGTTTTATTACGATGCAGTACGTTGTCAGACTGTGTGAAGAGAGAACAGAGGTTCGGGATGGAGGAGAATTACCAGAGGGGTAAAAATACCTTGTGTTTTCTCTCTGTTGGTTTGCTCGAAAAAACAAGTATGGCAAATAAATTCATGGCCTAAGGCAAAAAGAAACAATTAGAGAAGATTGCAGGACAGGAGCTCGCTGACAGGAGTACCTACTTTCTTTTAGAGAACATTCTCACAAACAGACTGACAAAGCCTTTCTGTCCTTGGCAGCAAGAGAAAGCCCCCTCCATGCGTTGCCTTGAAGATGGCTGAAGAGCAGCAGAATTATGACAGAAACTTGGTGTTGGAGTAGATTCAGCTCTTTGCTGGCTGTCAGGCTCTCAGCTGACAACTATGGCAGAGATGCAAGGAGTCTATATCCTCCACAAGGATAGATTAAAAGACGTTCTAGACTCCCGCCTCGCTATTTCAGCTAAACTAAGAAAATAATTCCTTTGGGAGATGTATGAGATAGTTCATATATTATAGGCATTTCGTATGGAGGAGGACGGGGAAATCCTGTGAGGGGCAATGAGTCAGAGCCGGACTTATCTCGTTCTATCAAGTGTGCAGCCTCAGACATTTCATTAACTGAGCCTCTCTCTCTCTCCACTACTGCATTATAGCTGTATTCAAGAGCCCGCACTGAAATGTAATAGACTGTAAAAATAGGGGCCTCCACTCATATATGTGCTAAAATTACAGTGCCAAACATCAGACCTCAGTGCATTGTCCAGGGAAAGTGGGACTCTTTTTGGCAAATATCGTCTACTAATTTCAGAAAGCTAAAATAAAGAAAAAATTGCCTGGCATCGATTACCATGGCAATGGTCAAGGCTTTAAAGCATTGGTCCCAGCCATTAACATCTAACTTGCACATCCCAGCTCTTACATGTGCAGAGATGGATCATTTACAAACTACAGGGATCAATGAAATCTAAATGTAATCGGCCAATCAATCAGGTTTGAATGCTGATTTCACCCCAGGAAGAGAGGGGTCACATGCTGACTTTGTGGAATGATATTATGTATCCAAAATGCATCTTTGGGCAGTGACGTAGAGCATATTTGTGCCAATTAGACACGGAATGCAACTTACTATTAAATGTTTACATATTTTCTTATTGTATATATTAGCAGTGATTTCACCAGAAAATATTATCATTATTATGGGTATACATTATTTTTGCATTTACATATGATAGGTTATAGTATCATAATGTGTACAGCTTATCCTTCCATTTTTACATATAAAAAATGTAATTGTCGCATATCACATATTATGTTAATGTAAGTGCCTCTGCAAATTGCAGACAAGTGAAGTGTTTTCATTTTACAGTTGTGTTTGAATTAACTTAACAAATATGTGCTTTGATAACCCTGAATACTGCTCTCACATTATTTGACTGAAATATACCATGAGTAGCGCTGAAAAGCATTTGATGTTCTATGCTAATATTGCATGTGATAATTAAGACTTCATATTCTACAAAGATAATGATGAATAATCAGAAGCTCCTACGTGAAAACTCCATAAATTGTCTTACCAAACATCCATCAGCAAATGCAAGTGGGGGAGGGCTCCAAATAGGGTCTAAAACAAACTGTGCCTTGAAAAAACTTGAAAGACATGTTTCAAAGGCACCAGGTGTATGTAAAGTTATGAGGCAAATCTAATTATTTTTACCTATGTGCTCATGTCCCTCAAGGGTTGTATTGATATATTGGTAGAAATGTACGGCAGTATTAAACTTGAGATACTGTGTACACTTGATTATTTACCCTGTATGACACAAGTGAGTGTGAGGTAAGGGTAGAGACAGAAGCAGTCTGGCTACACTGTCACACACCTACAATGTGTGTTAATTGTTAACACAATTTTAATGTTTATGTTTGATGTCTTGTCCTTGTATGTTTCTTTGTAAAGCGACCTTGAGGTTATGAAAGGCGCTATATAAATTCAAGTTATTATTATTATTATTATTAATGATCACAGGTTTTAAAGCTTAAGGCTGATGTTATTTTTCTCTATTTTCATAATTTAGCATGAAATAGTGCTGTTAACATGTTTTAGTTGTATCGTTTCATGCTTATTTTTCATTTCAGGTTTATAATAATGTTATTAATCTTTAGGGGTAATTGTCACTGATATCATAAAGTCATGATCATTTCACTCATCACTGTGTCATTGGAGGTCATTTGGCCTTCAACGCTTCACCTTAAAAAACATTCTCACCATGACCCTGAACCCAACACCTCTGTATTATCAGCTGGTATAGACCCAGCTGCCTTTGCATTATGATACTCAGCTTCTACACCTCGATTACTGAGCCTTCATAAGCCAGCTGTCACAAACATTTGGTCTGCATGTTACTTTACTTTCTGCCCAAAGGTGCACAACACTTACCCAGTATCACAGGACTTCCTGGAGAAGAAATCTTGATAGCTTAGGTTGCATCTGAGGTTGCAGACACAATCCGGCGGGCTTTCAGGGCACTTGGGAAGGGGCTGAGGTTGCAGGTGTACTTGCTTTTTGGGACAAAGGTAGAATCAGTTTATGCAGACCTGAGTTTCCAAATACAAGGCCGGTGTAGTCCTCTGTGAGAGATGGTTGTATTTCAATCATTAGGACAATTCGATGTGTGGGCAGCTCCTGCTGTTCTCACCTATGCTGCAGTGTGTCCATACATGCCTTGTGTGAAGTGTGAAGACTCTTAGGGGGGAGGAGGGGGGGGGGGGGGGGTGAAGCCGGCTGTCACTGGGGGTCCCGTCACCTTCAGCTCAGTCCATCACTGAAGCCAAAGCTTGCCCATCAGCTCTGGTGTGCAGCTCGGCAGCTCTCCTCTGCTTCTCCTCCCTCTCTTCCTCGGCTCCCTGTCCTCCAACTCTAGTGCAATCCAGGAACTGAGATGTGATCCCAATGCAGCTTCCTCGGTAATAAAGAGAATCTCTTCTGGGGACGGTTTTTGTCATCTTAAATGTTTGTTCTGGGCACATGTGACTTCAAATACCCCCTGCGTCGCTGTATTCTGTCGGAATGATACCAGGTCCTACTAACGCGTTTTGGCCAAACCATCCACAGAGCCAATTAGTTCAAAATGTCTCACTTATATTTACATTTCAAACACTCCACCGAGGGTAAAGACACGACACGGGTTCTGCATGGTTACTAATGCACGCTGCACATAAGATCACGCCGATATAAAAATGAGAATAATTATTATAGGTGATGCCTGTGGGCTGTGCCAACTCCGAGCAGCACACAAACCTACTGCACACTGCGCGCACTAAAACGCAAAAACACAAAAATAAACATCCCAGAGGTATTTACAGGCGAAGTCCTGATAATTTGCAGCATTATCTGATTCATGCACCTTTTTTAACGTGCTCCTTGCTTCTAGCTCGGGTGATTTAATCTTGGAAAACGGCTGAGGTTTACCCTGCGTGGCATAACGACGTCCCCATAATCCAGAAATTCCTAACGAGGGGGAATCCGGAGGTAAATTGACGCCGGGTCCTTTGCTCTCTTGCAATCCGTCACACCTAATTTTGATTTAACGGCGGTGCGTGAAAAAAAGGTGGTCAGTAAATGTAGAAGTCTTTCCCTGGAGGGCGGAGATAGTGCGTAAGATAGACAGAAACAGAAACCCACGCCTCCAAAGGCAGCTCGAGTCCGCCCTGCGCTGTACCATCTCTGGAGTTTGAAAACGAAACGGAGCGATGACGGCGGGCCGCCCACTGCTACCAATAATTACGGTGGGAAAGATGTTAAGCAGTATAATAAAGTTAATTTTAAGTTACTTCCTGCCATTGAGTGGGCTTAATGTCTAACGCATAAACGTACGGGTGCTCCTCTCTCTAATAAGGCTCGAGTTTGCACACCTGAATCCTTCCATCAATTTATATTTAGATGTATTTTTTTTTTACAGAGACCGAGAACATAAAAGTAATATTTCATGTAAACAACGTTTTAATAAGACAGTGCTCTCTGCAGCTGCACGATGCACATGGGAACTAATGCGAAAGCTGATGGACGAAAAACATCTTATTTTGAGACAGCTGGTTTTTGGTGCAACGGATTTTTGGTAACAAGATCCCCAGGGGCCCCAGGTTTACTGTACAGGAAATGCTTTGTGTTCACTTAATTGTGTTGTTGTATACATTAAGTACAACCACTATGATAAAAGTACTCGCTTTTGTTTCTAATCGGGTATCAAAAACAAGTTTTAGGACCTTATCTTTTCAGCATAGGAATCATGCACCTAGCACACTAATCCTGCAATTTATAGATGTAGCACAGGGGCCGCTCAAGTTCATTCAAACCAGCCACAGAAACAGATTAAAGGACAGGCTCAGTTTTTTTTTGTTTTTTTAACACAATACTCACGTCCCTACAATCAAAGAGTTATTGGTCGTTATAATTGTTTCTGCTGTTCACTGTCCGTAAAGAATGATCAAAGCCAAAGATATCCAGACTTTTAGTGGGCGTTCAGACTGACATCCGCCCTGCCTTAAAACAACACAAGGGGGTTGCATTGGTGGGGGCGTGGTTCTTCAGGTAACAGTGAGACATGATGTACTATCAGGTCCAGTTTGTGGAACAGATGTGTGAATTAGAAGGACAGGGTTTCTAGAAAGTTATGCAAAAGCAACTTTACTTTATTTTTCTTGCAACAGCCGCAAAGTAACCATTAGAAATACAGCGTTACCACAAGGCAGGATATGTTTTACTGGTTTTGGTATTATAACGTATTATGAAGTGTATACTGTTTCTTTCAGTTTCTAGCGTTGTCGTTGTCTCCCAACGCCCCACAACCAAATAAGTGCATTCATTTGCCAAAGAATAGATGAAACGCGAAGTGAAAGATGGATTTGACTGACTTTTCTTTCTCATTTTCTACTGATATCGTTACTGTAAATTGCTTTTGCCATGATAATCATCCAGTGAGTATCTCCTATCCAACTAGTAATCCATGCTAATAAATGTTATTCCTGGTACATGCGTTCTGATCCTATGTATCCCGTTAATATCCCACCCGCCTTTCAAACCTCATGTATGTTTTGAACACAGGCTTTCTGTTAAAAAACAGCCGTCGAGATAACCCGTGGTTATTATTTTGATAATACTATTAAGATAATATAAGGGTTCAGTTATTTTCGGTTACAGTTTGTCTCTAAATTCCCTACATTTTTGCACACGACAAATACTGAGGTTGTTGTGGCCTTACATATGTTTACATGTCTGGAAGAGGAAAGAAAAACAAACAATAATTCCCTCAATGTACAAATGGACATGTCACTGACTTTAAAAAAGTGAACCTATGCTTGATTGATATTATTTAAGCCAATACACAGGATAAGTTTAAGCCTGTAAAATAAATAGCTTGTATTGTTCACCATTTACACACGTGCAAGGTGTGTTTTAAAAGGCCCTTATTGACAGTGGGTTGTCTATTAGCACTTCAAACACAAAGCATCAGCAGAGACAGGATTTCATCTTAGGAGACAACTCTGACTGCAACCTATTCATTTTTTATAAGATGAATCGATTGGTATACAGAATGTCAGAAAATAAAGAAAAAGAGCATGTCGCTGTTGCATAGAGCACAAAGTGACATCTTCAAATATCTCTTTAAGTACAACCAGCAGTCAAAAAAACATTATGTTAATTTACAATGAAACAAAGTAAGGACAAGCAGCCAATCATCATAATTGGAAGTTGAGTTGGAATGAGGGAAAAAGTGAAAATGCCAAATTTCCCAAGATGGCAATGTCTTATCTTCAAATTGCTTGTTTGTCTCAACAGACATTCAATACTTTTAAAGGATAATAACCAAAGGCAGCGGGAACAACCGTCTTATTGAATTTCTGGTTGATCAAATCAAATCAAGTTTTATTTATATAGCACATTTTAAAAACGATTTTTGGTCGAGCCAAAGTGCTGTACATGCAATAAAAAACACTTTACTGCGATAGCAAACAGAAGACAATAAATTACAACAGCAAATATAAAAATCAAACACTGCGAAATGTCAGGAGTCGTGCTCTGCTCTGACTAGAAGGCCAGGGAGAAGAAGTGAGTCTTTAGTGTCGATTTAAAAACCCCTAGGGTCTGGGCCGACCTCACATGGAGGGGCAGAGTGTTCCAGAGCCTAGGGCCAGCTGCTGCGAAGGCTCGGTGACCTCGGGTTTTTAGCCTGGTCTTGGGCACTACCAGCAGCAGCTGGTCAGCCGACCTTAAAGCTCTGGCTGGGGTGTAGCGATGGAGGAGTTCTGCTATATAAGTCGGGGCCAGCCCATTTAGTGTTTTACTGGTTTTGGTATTATAACGTATTATGAAGTGTATACTGTTTCTTTCAGTTTCTAGCGTTGTCGTTGTCTTCCAACGCCCCACAACCAAATAAGTGCATTCATTTGCCAAAGAATAGATGAAACGCGAAGTGAAAGATGGATTTGACTGACTTTTCTTTCTCATTTTCTACTGATATCGTTACTGTAAATTGCTTTTGCCATGATAATCATCCAGTGAGTATCTCCTATCCAACTAGTAATCCATGCTAATAAATGTTATTCCTGGTACATGCGTTCTGATCCTATGTATCCCGTTAATGTCCCACCCGCCTTTCAAACCTCATGTATGTTTTGAACACAGGCTTTCTGTTAAAAAACAGCCGTCGAGATAACCCGTGGTTATTATTTTGATAATACTATTAAGATAATATAAGGGTTCAGTTATTTTCGGTTACAGTTAGTCTCTAAATTCCCTACATTTTTGCACACGACAAATACTGAGGTTGTTGTGGCCTTACATATGTTTACATGTCTGGAAGAGGAAAGAAAAACAAACAATAATTCCCTCAATGTACAAATGGACATGTCACTGACTTTAAAAAAGTGAACCTATGCTTGATTGATATGATTTAAGCCAATACACAGGATAAGTTTAAGCCCGTGTGTGACTCATTGGTATTTTAATATTGTGTTATCACTTTTTCTTTACACTGACTGAAAAAAATCCAGTCCAGACAGAGAGTCCAAGAAACACTGTCCATAGAGGTGAAGAAATGTGGAGGCTCCAGCGACTGTTCTGCTTAAAAACATTCTTATTTTTGATATCTGCTATGTAAACATGTTACGTAAATGTGTATTGCTAATTGTCAAATCCTGAATTTGTCATAGATCATTTTGTGGGCATATATAATGAGGGTGTTACATAAATCCTATTTAAAGAAGGTTTAACTCAGATATTTCTCTCTATTTATGACACTATATCACAAACATGAGTCTGGTGGATGTTGATTGATAGAAAACTGAGAAGTGAGTAATGATAACATTTTTCCCTAAATGATGATAATCCTTTAAATTCATCTGAATGGTTTGATCTCTAAACAGACAAACCATGCGATACATTAGAAAACAGATTTGTTTGTTTTCACAGTCATGTTTAGAGACAATGACATTGTCATACTCTACACTTCTAAAAAATTATCACTGGAGTCACTGAATATATTTTTCATTTTGCATGTTCTTTTATCTTGTTGATATAAATTGTAGGTTCTCATTGGATTGGGATTAAAGAGTGATCAAGCTGCCCTGAGCAAAAACAAGTATCAGTGAGGAACAACTTCAGTGATGTTACTGAATGTCAAACACTAACTCATGAACAGGGCAGGAAAATTGCACCTTAAATTGAAGGCATTTACTCCATAGCACACAATCGAGAGGGCGTAAATGATGAGCAAAATGTCAAACATCGTGAGCAGAAATAGCCTTTTAAAAACATTTTCTACCCTACTTGGGACACTGGACAGGACATGCAATCTTCCAAAAAACATTAACTGGAGATGAAACATCCCCTCACTTTCCCTCAACCCTCACAGAGAAACACATACATCTCCATGGCAACAGATGAAAGAATAGCTGCTCTACAAAAAGCAACGATTGATAAAGCATGTAGAAGAACTTGGACAGTCAGCAAAAAACAAAATCAAGGAATAATACAAAATCAAGGAAAGGATTTAGGGGTTTAAGACAGAGGCTGAATCAAGGAAAAAGCTATAATGTAAAGAAAGCCTAAAAAATAAGATTCTCATGTCAACTGTTTTAATCCACAAAGAAAATAACCTAAAATAGTCTCAACCAAATTAGACTTTCTTTCTGTTTCTTGCTTTTTTGGGGATGCTTAATTCCAAGTAATACATTTCATGCAAAGGTGGTTCAAACTGAGAATGTGCACGATGCAAATCCTGCAGAATCCAAAAAAGAGGCGATAAGATTTGAGAGAATGTGAAGGAATGAAAGTTACGCGGATGTTGCAGATAGCAGAACAGAGAGGGTGGGCAACAGAAGAGGGGAGAGGACAAGGAAGGAGTACAGCACAGTACACCACCTACACTCGTCTCCATGGAAACTACCACACTAGAACGAGTGATAATGCAGTTCCCTCTCTTCCGTTTCTGAAAACTGTTCAATTGCTACCATATGCACTGTGCAGTATGTGGGAGACAAAGCTTTCAGTATTCTGTTGCAGATGACATGAGAAATGCTTAAAAATGCGTCTGAAACCCTTAATATGTTTGACTACAAACGTTACATCCGTCTGTTTTTCCACCAGAGACGATGGCTTTAGCCTGACACTGAATTCATCATCATCGCTTTAAGGGATAACTTGTTATTTCTGAATTAATGTGTTGTTTTTTTCCGTTCTTCGCCTAAGCAAGTGGCAGTGTGTGGGCAGCAGTTGCTTTCAAAGTATTGAGGTTGATAGAATTAAAAGGCTCGATAAAATAAATAAATGCCTGCTGGTGTAAAGTGACACCATTACAATTCAAATCCTTTGGTTTTGTGTGCAACATGTTCTATATATCCTGAAAAAAATATATGAAGATATGACACTGCGCTGAATACATTTAGATTTACTGCGAAAGGATGCAAACAATATGTGCTAAATGATGTATCTTAACCGTAAAAGGCTGCTAGATTATTGGAGACAATGTGTCTTTGCTACACCCACCGCTCCTTTTTTTAGCAGTATCCTTCCACAGGCCTTTCATCCTGTTCTGGATTCATTTGGTTGTCTCAAAACTGCTCGTTTAAATGCCAAAGCAGCACAGTAGGCTGCTGTTAGCAACACTAATTTGTGCTAACAAAGCACTTGTATACTAATAAAGGACTGGCTTATCTAAAGCCAGTTGAGTAGCACTTGAAATGTTTTAGCTCTATGAAACCTGATGTACTTATATGATTCTGTTTTCTTCAAGTTTGTATCTTGTTGGTCGAATGCACTTATTGTAAGTCGCTTTGGATAAAAGCGTCAGCTAAATGCAATGTAATGTAATACCAAAATAATAAATTTAAATATAGTGTTCGGTCGAGTCGGTGTCAGGGGAATATTCTTTTGTCTGGTCTTTTGTCATTCGATGTTAATTTGTTTGGCATCTGTCATGATTAATACACTGTTCAATCAGTCTGTCACTGTCAGCTCAGCATATGACAAACACAGAGCAAGAAAGGTCGGGTGTCCGACGGCCCACCAGGAAAGCTTCCAGATGGCCAGTCCGCCTCTGCTCTGCGATTCACCGCCATTTTTTATATCATGACAGAAACCATCTGACTGCCTGACGACTGAAGTGCGTTTGATCTTTATCGCTGTTGTCAGCCTGTTTGTTCTCGGAGCGATGGCCTCACCACTGGAGGTACTAGCATTTATGATAACATAAATCAAGTATCATGCCTGTGTGAAAGCCTGATGTGTTATGGATGATTAACTTAGTCCTTTAGGAAGATCAGTGTCAAAATAAATAGCTTGTATTGTTCACCGTTTACACACGTGCAAGGTGTGTTTTAAAAGGCCCTTATTGACAGTGGGTTGTCTATTAGCACATCAAACACAAAGCATCAGCAGAGACAGGATTTCATCTTGGGAGACAACTCTGACTGCAACCTATTCATTTTTTATAAGATGAATCGATTGGTATACAGAATGTCAGAAAATAAAGAAAAGAGCATGTCGCTGTTGCATAGAGCACAAAGTGACATCTTCAAATATGTCTTTAAGTACAACCAGCAGTCAAAAAAACATTATGTTAATTTAAATGAAACAAAGTAAGGACAAGCAGCCAATCATCATAATTGGAAGTTGAGTTGGAATGAGGGAAAAAGTGAAAATGCCAAATTTCCCAAGATGGCAATGTCTTATCTTCAAATTGCTTGTTTGTCTCAACAGACATTCAATAATTTTAAAGGATAATAACCAAAGGCAGCGGGAACAACCGTCTTATTGAATTTCTGGTTGATCAAATCAAATCAAGTTTTATTTATATAGCACATTTTAAAAACGATTTTTGGTCGAGCCAAAGTGCTGTACATGCAATAAAAAACACTTTACTGCGATAGCAAACAGAAGACAATAAATTACAACAGCAAATATAAAAATCAAACACTGGGAAATGTCAGGAGTCGTGCTCTGCTCTGACTAGAAGGCCAGGGAGAAGAAGTGAGTCTTTAGTGTCGATTTAAAAACCCCTAGGGTCTGGGCCGACCTCACATGGAGGGGCAGAGTGTTCCAGAGCCTAGGGCCAGCTGCTGCGAAGGCTCGGTGACCTCTGGTTTTTAGCCTGGTCTTGGGCACTACCAGCAGCAGCTGGTCAGCCGACCTTAAAGCTCTGGCTGGGGTGTAGCGATGGAGGAGTTCAGCTATATAAGCTGGAGCCAGCCCATTTAGTGCTTTAAAAACAAATAAAAGGAGTTTAAAATCAATTCGGAACCTAATTGGAAGCCAGTGCAATGAGGCCAGAATTGGGGTGATTTTGTGGCCAGTGAGTAGACGCTCAGCTGCGTTCTGCACTAGCTGCAGGCGTCTAATTGACGCCTGGTCCATACCCACGTATAGAGCGTTGCAATAATCCAGCCTTGTGGTTACAAAGGTGTTAATAACCCTTTCTAGGTCTTTAAAAGATAAAAACGACTTGGTCTTGGCCATTTAAAAAAAGCAGGTTTTGACTACGGTGCTGACCTGCTTATCAAATTTAAAAGCGCTATTGAAGGTCACTCCAAGGTTCGTGACAGAGGGGAGGATGTTTTTATTGAGGGAGCCCAGAATATCAACCGGAGAGGCTAGAGGTTGGGGTCCAAAAAAGATGACCTCGGTCTTGTTCTCGTTGAGGTTGAGGAAATGTTGGCTCAGCCAGGATTTGATCTCTGTCAAGCAGTCCATCAATAGCTGTAATGAGTTTACATTTGAATTGAGAGGCAGATATATCTGTACATCATCGGCGTAACAATGGAAGGGGATGTTGTGTTTTGTGAGATTTGAACCTAGGGGCAGTATGTACAGTAGAAAAAGGATGGGGCCCAGGATCGAGCCTTGGGGAACCCCACAGGTAAGAGGGGCTGTAGCAGAGGAGAAGGTACCTAGCTGCACTGAGAAGCTGCGGTCTGTCAGGTAGGACCTGAACCATGCAAGGGCAGAGCCTGTGATGCCTGCGGACTGTTCGAGCCGCGACAACAGGATGCTATGGTCCACAGTGTCGAAGGCAGCTGTTAGGTCTAACAGCACCAGGACAGCTGGGCTACCTGAGTCGGCGGCTAGGAGCAGATCATTAAAAACTCTTAAAAGGGCTGTTTCAGTGCTGTGCATGGGTTTGAAGCCAGACTGAAACTTTTCATGGATGCCATGCATGGTTAAAAAAGACTGCAGCTGGGCGTAGACTACTCGCTCCAGGACTTTAGATTAAAAAGGTAGCTGGGAGATGGGCCTAAAATTTACGAGAATGGAGGGGTCGAGATTTTTCTTTTTAAGCAGTGGCTGCACCACGGCATGTTTGAAGGCAGCTGGGACACATCCTGAGCTAAGAGAGGTGTTTATAAGTAATAAAATACTTGCTCCAACTGATTCTAAAACATCTCTGAGAAGGCGAGAGGGAATGCTGTCTGTTTGTCGGCCGCAGGTGCTTGACTACATCCGAGAGAGATGAGAGGGATACAGGTTCAAAGTGGTCGAGGACAGCAGGGCACATAAAAGGAGCAGGATCTGGGGTAGCACTAGTGTGGGCTAGCCTAAGCGCAGATACTTTTTCGATAAAAAATGTAAGAAACTTATCACAGAGAGTAGTCGATGGCACAATAGAAGAAACATCACAGGGATTAATTATAGAGTTGAGGACAGGTTTATGGCTGTTTTTGGAGATTAACAGAGAAATGTGCTCTGTTTTGGCTGCTTTGACTGCCGTCTGGTAGTCGGAAAGGCAAGTACGAAGGATTTCTAGGGAGACATGGAGTTTATCCTTTTTCCATTTTCTCTCTGCACGCCTGCAAGCGCGTCTGAGAGCACGAGTACAGTCATTGAGCCACGGCTCTGAGAGAACTTTGGTGCGTCTAAGCGTAAAAGGAGCAACATAATCCAATATTAGTGTACATGTCGAGTCAAACGTGGAGATCAGCTCATCCGCACTAAGAGCACAGTTCACCTCTAATTTACAGATCAGGGAAGCATTAAAAACATCATGATAATTATTATCAGAATTGTTGTCACTTACATTTTCACAATAAACTATTAATCAATTATTTGTGAACTATACATTTAACTGTATTGGTCATTCATCCTGAACAATATGGCTTTACTTTAAGTTCCTTTTTCATAAGATTATTTTAAATGAAAAAACCTGGGTTTACAGGATATTTGAAGCGAAAACATTAGCCGAGGTCAGATCAAGATCATGCTAGATGCATTTTCTTTTTTCCCCTTAGTCAAAAATCAGCTGACTGGTAAAGAACATGAAATGGAGCCTGAGCTTTTTAGTGTAAACAGCCTGGTTGCTAAGGACACAGAACAAAGACATGGCTGACTGCCTATAGCGAGATGCTCTGCTCAACATCATCAGGACTTTTCAGGAACAGCAGGAGAAAATCCGCTTGAGTGCAACGAGATCCTCTTGGCAGCGGCATCAAATCTGAATTTTGGGAACGCTCCTTCAGAAGTGAAATGTCTGCCTGAACCATCTGCTGAGGGCTGAACTGATATGGAGGACGACTCAGCTGGATCTCTACCTGAAACTCAAAAAGAGTTTCAAGGGCCGAAGTCGATCTATTCCTTGATATGCATTATATAATAGTTAAACATGTATCTTATTGCTGTTCTGTAGAGCATACGTTCAGCATCAGTACTTAGTCCAATATTTCCATTAATTACAGTAGATGTTTGTGCTTTTATTTTGAAGGCAGCTTGATGATTAGGGCAAGGTGATCTTGGTATTTATTGGAGACAGGTATAGGTGGGATTTGGCACCAGAAAAAAGGAATATGTTTTTTCACAGGGCATGCGGCAGGGAAAGAGTTGTTTGTACCGTTTTGTTTGTTTTTTAAACCCAGGAAAATAAGCGAAGCACAAACGTTATTCTTGCCTAGACAATGGATCGGTCTCTGAGTACGATTCACCATCTGGTTCCACAGTAGCAGTTTTTTTTGTTTGTCATTTGATTTGTTTGTTTTTGGTTTAGCCGTTACAGACATTTCACCGTCATCGATGTGTCAGGCTGAAGTGTAAAAGGCGAAAGGGCTGTACTGCGGCTGAAAATAACACTAATATTAGAAACAACGTGAATGCCACTTGTTTAATTTTTGTCCTTGAAACCAGGGTGATTAAATGTTTACAATATTGTTGTTTCCCACTGGGCTTTATGTAACACAGACTGGTGGAGATGGCCAAAAGCTACACCACGCTGTGCAGGGGAGAGGGATTTCAGTTCAATGTGCGAGGGGTCAGAGGTAGCCAAGCACTCAGTGTTGTTCAGCGCGACTCTGTTGCTCTGTGATTGTGCCCTGAGAGAATAAATATAGAAAACATCATTTCAAGGTCCTACAGGGACCAACAGAGCAGTATTGTTTGTGGGGATACTTGAGACTGGAGCTAAAAAAAAACAATTTTCTATTATGTTATTTACCAGGAACAGAAATAACAGCTTTTTATTATAGTTCCATGGCCGGTTCAAACAAATTCAAAATCGTTCATCTGGCTTGTTTTGATATTGTAATGTGATTTATGTGGCTGGCATTCATCAGATGTCTTGTCAATAACAAACCTTACAGACAGAAAATGGAGTCTGTTCAAATTTGGCAATGAGCAATAACAGCTTTGATTAATTAAAATGTTCACAATGACCTGCAGATAGACGCAGTAAATGAAACTCCTGGGCCCAATTTTCCCAAAATGATCTCCTGTAATTTCAGTAATGGCATTTGTCTGAATAGTAAATTAAAGTTTTAAAAAGCAAAATCGAAATGTCGTAATTTGACTTATTTTGATACCACGGTTAATCTAATTATGACACACAAACCTCACTATATGGTTAGATTCAGGGTGGATTTTAGGTTGTGAAGGGCATTTGGGATGGAATTAGATTTATTATGATGATGGATGGAGTGATACAAGCTGTAAAACACAACTACAGGCTAAAAAAAACAGTAAATGAAAAGAAAACAGGAATGCTAAGATGATGAATCTTTTCAGTGTAGCCGTTGTTCATGCGACTGATGTGTTATAAACCAGAGTTTGTAGAAATAGTAAATAGGTATTTTTCCAATGTTTCAAACATTTATTTTTGTTGAGAAATATGTACATTTGTAGAGCCCAGATATATTGACAGTAAAAAAGGCATTTCATTTAAGGAAAAACACAAAAGTCTGCCAATGTGCATCTAAAGCCAATCAGGGATTATTTTTTGTTCATTCAAACAAGATTTGTATTCTATTAGGGTGATACTGTACTAAAGATAAGATAAGATTGTTTGCCGTTTGAAGGAAAGCACCACCTGCTTGGTTTTGGTAATGTTTGATTTTCAGTAAGGTCTACTTCTTGTAATTCCATGCTCTCTCCAGTCAACAGTAGTACTGGTGTTTGCCTTCAATTGTTTCACCGACTTTGACGTAATAATCACATTGACTGCTGAATGCCTGACAGTTGTATACAAAAAGGGATTGACTCCATGTGAAGTCATTCTGCTTAAACTAATACATATAAAAAAAAGCACAAACCTTTTTTGAAAATTATTTCTGAAACTAATCTATGTTGCCATAGCACTCTGCTTGACAACCATTTTCTGGCGGGAGCTCTTTGTTGCTGAGGAGTCAAGTCCTGTCACCGCACCCGAAGTGTTTGGAAATCCATGAGCTGCCACGTATTTACGGTACGCTTCTCGGATGATGCGGAAGGCTCGTGTGTTAGCGTACGGTATGTCAGTCACCGGGTCTCGGTACAGTGCGGCCTTGTGGGTAACGGGACAAACCTCCTGGACTGGCAGCGGGGGGCTCGACTGGCCGCTGTGTGGGAACGTCGCCTCGAAGGCTTCGTCTTCGCTGAACGTTATATAAGTACGGGAGCACAGCCCCCCCGCAGGCTGCTGGGACGGCGTGCTGGGATTCTGTGCTGCAGTCTGAGGAACGTCCTGATCCAACCTTTGGTAGATGGGTAATTGAAAAACATACTTTAAACTATAAAAAAACTAAAATTCGATATGCTCTTTGTCTGTGTAAAACAATTAAGGTAGATCATATGAAACGTACCCTTCAACATCAACGTTTTCTTCTTTTAGGACCGAATGTGAAACGAGTGGCATCAGGACTGAATGGTAACGGATGGTCGGTCCGTCAAATCTCCGCTTCTTGTGGACTTGTTTCTTCTTGTCCGCCTCCAGACGTTCATAGTTCTCTACACACAGTCGGTAAAATGAACACGGTCATCTTCTTTTTAACTCATACATATTCGTTACTTATTTAGCATCAATAATCACTGGTTAAATTCATCATGATATGGTATTTACTAAGATTTTGTTTATCCATTTGCCAAACAGATGGACTACATTGATTCACATATATTATAAATACAGCTAGGGGCATCTGTTTTGCATTACAAATGTCTATGTATACTGCAATCATCAACAGAAATGCCATTAGTGTCTCACGTTGGAGAGGTTATGCAATTGACACGGCAAATAACTAAAACAGGCCTAATGTCTGTCTGAATTGTTAGGCTTTATTCAAATGTTATAGAGTACAATTAATATTGTTATTTATCCGCCTATGAAATAATATTTGAAATGTTATTTTTGTATGAAAAGAGTCAGACATGTTTGTTTGAGTCATCACAAACACATACTATATATACTGAGGCTTGAACAAAAGTACTGAACACAAGACAGAACATTTTGGGACCAAAAATCTTTATATTTGATTAACTTGAATAACATGTTCTCACCCAAAGATCGGATGTTGAGCTCTTCCGTTATTTTGGCCTCGGCCAGCAGTTCTTCCTGGGTGAGGGGCCGGTCCCGATGAGCCCCCCTCCTCCTCCGAGGGGCATCCTGACGCTCTTGCAGGCGCAGATTTGTCTTTCGGGTATGCTCGCTGGTGGACTGTCGCACAGACTTCCGTGCTAAGGAATGATACACAGCTAAACCAATTATTCATAATGTTCAAGTACTGAAACAGTTCAGTTGTGATGTAATCAGTGTGTGCTAATGAAGTGATGGTTTATGTGTTAAACCGTTTTAGTGAAGTGTTTTTGGATCATTAAGTGTGTGGGCATTTGTGTTTGTTTTTTTGCAATCTTACTTTCACCAAAATCTTGGAACTCTGGTGGGATCTTCCTTTTGAGCTCAACTTTAACTTTCTCAGTCTTCTTCTGTTCCTCCAAGGGTTTTTTTGGTTTGGGCTTCGCCACCTTTATTGGTTCCTTGGATTAAACAAAGACAAAAATCCTGTTAACTCATGATCTATTTCAATCATGTATGAATTTCTTCGTTCATGTTGTAAATCTGTCAGTAAAAATACTTGCACGTCACAAGAACAGGTCATTTTACGCTGCAGTGTCATTTTAATAAAAGGTCTCCCAGATATATATATATATAGACTGATGAAATAATTTCATTTACATATTAATATCAAATGATTGTTCCTACCTTATATGCTTTAGTAACAACCCGGCTTTTCCTTTTAGGTGCATCGTCCTCCTTGTCGCTGTCTGGCTCATCGCCCTCATCGATGTCAAAATCGCTGTCCACCACATCCTCATCCTCTGAATTTTCTCCATGATACTCATCATCTCCTGATTCCTGAAAGAAATGTATTAAACATGTCGAAATAGATTACCTGTTGATGAAACTAGCTTCAGAATTCACCATGGAGTCATCTTTTAAATCAAATTCCCTCAGTTCTTTTTTTAATGTAAATACAATGGATGTGCCACCAGTTTGAAGCTAAAGGTGTAGCATAGTGTAATTCAGTGAGGTTCTGTGACACGCATGTGTGCTAAGCATATTGTAAAGCCATAAAACCATGAGATTTACTCAGTTAAAATCTCTCCCATACAACAAGCCAGTTTATTTTTAATTGAGAAATACACGCCACTCACACAAACAGATCTAAAACAAAATCACATTCAGGAAGCGGCTCTCTCTATGCTTTTGTTTTAACCGCAAGCAAATCTCAAGGTGATACAGACATCAGGCTCATCATGGAATGTATTTACAAAGTGTAGACAAAGTGGGTTATTTTAATGTAATTGTTCATCAGCAGTATGTTTTAAAAGAGTCCTGGGAATCTGCATTTAGTCTGAGATGTTCAAAGCAAGATACAAATAACGGAGCTCTAAGGAGGAAAACAAATATGTTATTGAATACTGAGTAGCCTAAGTGCGCAGATAACACACATCCCGCTGTTATTTAATTATGACGGGAAAATCATGACAAAACATGCACGCACAAATAAAATTAGTTGAAAAACACCAACATTAATCACAAGTAGAAAATACTCAGACCTTTTAAATCACACTAGCCCTCAAATTGAAGCTTGTGCAGGAGCATGGTCACACTGTTTTATCAAATTACCAGCAGAGAGGTCTGAGGCGTCTCAGGATTGTTTTTCCTAGCTACTCTTGTCAACTCCAGCTAAACGTCAGAACAGCCGAAGCAGCTGCTGCCAAATCTCCCAAACAATTTGACCTTTGAACCAGCATCTGTCTGGAAATTACGGAGACAGGTTTTTAAATCGAAGATACCACTCGGAGTCTTTAAATGTAAATAAAGTTACTTGAATGTCGAATAATAGCATATCATCTTTTGATACACATAAATCCTAAAGCCTTGAAAGCTTTTTCTCTCTCTCTTTAAGAGTGTGACGCAGGAAAGGCTGGCACTCTCAAACAGCCTTCACAAATTTGTCAGCTGTTAAGATAAAGTCGGCCAGGAAATATTGGAGTCGTGGTCACAGTTTGGGATGAATCACTGGGCATGGTGGTTTTAATGACAAGAATCATTTGCAGACACATTTTGTGGAAGTGTCCTTTGGTGTGTTTCATATTGGTGGTAAATATATCTCTTTCATCTTTGAGAATTCATGCATCTTCTCTTTCTACGGTGGCTTCAAGTACACTTGAACTAAAAGACATGAGAAACACCTAACGGGGTTTTGTTCCACTGAACAGCACATGCTGAAGTCATGATCTTCTTAAATATAGGCTGTGTAGATGTTAGACTCAGTCTATTAGGACTGTCAAGCTAGAGGTTATACAACAGCCTTGCAATAAATGCTACGTTCATGAAGATAACACATCATTAAAATCCTCAAACTGTTCAAGAGAGTAATTGATTAAGGTTTAAGGTTAAATCAGCAGTACCATAGAATGGGTCTGTTGGAGTGTATTTGTACATTCATCCAAATGTATCAACAAGAGAAGACTAAATATAAGACACCTCAATCAAATTAGCTCTACCTACTGTGTCTACCTATCCTACCCTACCTAACCCAGTCCTTCAACAGAATGGTTTCCAATTGAAATCATTGTAGAAGATGGGTACTAGCAGTGGTGTAAAGTAACTAAGTACATTCACTCAACTACTGTACTTAAGTACTACATTACATGTTAGACGCTTTTATCCAAAGCGACTTACATACTCTGTACTGTGGACAATCCCCACAGGAGCAATTTGGGGTGAAGTGTCTTGCCCAGGGACACAACAACATGCTGACTGCAGTGGGGTTTGAACCTGTGCTCCCCTGATCCGAACACCAACGCACTAATCCACACGCCTACTATTTTTGAAATACTTGTACTTACTTGAGCATTATAATTTATTGCTACTTTGTACTTCTATTCAACTACAATTCAAAGGTAAAAAGTGTACTTTTACTCCACTACATTTATTTGATACCTTTATTTACATTACAGATTTGGATTAATAATGTGAAATATAATCAACACTTAAATAAGACTTTAGTTACACCTGGAGTATATTCACAAGCTACCCTGCAGTATACAAAGTCATTAAAACTAGCTGCACCTTTACCAGCTACACATTCATAATTCTAATCAAAACGTACAATATATATTATTCTGAAATGGTCCAATCTGCATAATGAATACTTTCCCCTTTGGGACATAAAGTATATTATGATGCTAATTCTTACAAACAACAAAACAAATACATTTAGTAACTTTGCAAACTTGTAGACAGTAACAGCCTAATATGATTTAATCTGACAATATGTACATTTAGGGCGATAATGTAAATGAAAGTTTAATAAAGCGGAGTATTTTGACCAGCTATTCAAGGGACCAAGCTAGCCAAGAGGTGATGCTAAGGTGTTAGTTAGCTGGTTTAATCTGTACCAGTCAGTTTTTGTTACTCACATCGGCAAACCCTCCATACGTGGTCTTGTAGAAATCATCCTCTTCTTCAGCATCCAGTAATTTTGACAAGCGGTTTCCCGCAGTCTTCCTCTGCTCCCGGTCCACCGCGAGAGTCATGACTGTGATTTATAAACAATGGCAAAACACGCTTCGGTATCTAGCTAGCTAATGTTGAGATAACTATCGGTCTAGGCTGTTTTTAGGGGACCGCTTTTACCTTTGGCTTACTCAATTATCTGTTCGTACCCATATTTGTTTGAGTTATAAATACGCTTTATTTCACGCTAATAGGCCTAAAAAGTGCTCGTTATTACTGACCTGTAGTAAAACAAGCTAAGAACACAGCTAATGCTAACCACTAGGAATACCTAACCAATACATCCGGTGCAGTTGATGCACTTCCGGGCTACACTACAAAATAAAACTCCTCCCAATTCCATACAATTGGTACCTTCGTTTGTGTACAATTTGATCTTATATTGATTTTATATCTATTTATTTCATTCACAGAACAATTTGGCTCCGGTACATTTAGAATGGTGGACACATCCGATGTTAGATACTGTTGTCATGGAGCCAGCAGAAAGGTAATCTATTGCCATAGCAACAGCATTATATGAACTTCACTGTGGCAGTTGTGAATAGTCTTGGTATTCGGCTTGTTTCAACAAAATAAAAATACACTTTTTTGTGTGCTCACTGCATACACAGTGTATAGCACTCTTCTAGTATTAGCACATCACTCAATTCCAACTCACAATCATACACTTGTGGTAAAGGCTAAATCCCAAGGTGACACCTTATTAGGAAGGATAAACATTCAAACGCAAACAGAGCCATTTGGGGTTTAATAACCTGCCAAAGGATTTTGCTACATGTATAGCAGGGACCAGGCAACCAGGGATCGAACGAACAACCCTCTGATTAAAGCCTAGACAAGGCTACAGCCACCCATTGGTGTTAATAGAAATAATTTATTCTGTTTGAAAGCACAACATCAGTGACACATCAACACAATAAAGTGCAGAGCTAAAGCTGGGAAATGGAAATTCATAAAAGTACAAATACAAATAATGCAAATGTACAAGTGTGCAAGGGAAGTGCAAGGACTGCAGCCAGGGTACATATGCTATTAAGCAAATTAAAATCACTAAGGATGAAAGAGCACAGGGAGAGGAGATGTATCATTTCTTTGTTCTCGTGTTGGGGGCCTATTACGACATCCTAAGGACAGAAGCTTGAACTCCTTCAGGAGTGGATGGTCCTGGCCGTCCCATATAGCATAAGCCCTTTAAGAATCTGCCTCTTATAAATGTATACGAACATTCTGGAAATATCACTCACCATATTCATGCTTTATTTCATATTAAGTTGGTGTGATTTGTTATACCTGGAGAGCCCTCATGTTTTACCTTACTCAACATAAAAATTGTATTTTTTTACATTCATGTTTTGTTTATTAAGAATTGTACAAAGCAAACATGATGCTTTAGGCATCTGATGATTCCTTCGTACATTTTGACCAAAAAACATTGAATAACCACAACAAAAATCAGCACAATAATTACATTTTATGTGTGCTTTATTTTGGAGAATTTAAAGAATACTTTAATATATGTGTGGGATATACATCTATTAATAATGAGTACAGCAGTAAATGTGACAATATTAGAATACCAGCACAGTATATAACCAAATTGAGTTTGAATGGCAGGCAATATAGATGCAAGTATTGTGTACATCTGACGTCCATCATAATTATTTCAATTTAAAAGAGCGCTATTTCACTTGTTCTTTAGAAACCATATCGCTTGTTCTTCGGAAACCAAATGAACAAAACTAACATTTGTAAATTGTTTCCATACATAAACATCAACAAAGCAATATAATCAACATGCAATTAACTGAATAATTAACATCTCTACAGCAAATGCATTATGCAAATTAAATCTTTCTTACTTTGGTTGGTTTACATTCAGGGTTTGTTATAGTGGAGCTTTTGTGTCAGAGACAGACAGGAAATGATGTGGTTAGATGTTCCTAAAACGTTACTTAGACTCTTATTAATATCTAGAATCATGCCAGCACATTTTACTTTGTCTTTTTTCCCTTTTGTAGCTCTAGCTTACATGCTTACGGATTAATTAACACTCAGTGTGTGTTGGACATACATTTGCATGCTTTGAAATTAAAGCAAAATAAAAACCTTTTATTGACTCATATTAGTTTCATGGTGAACCTGCTTGTCTCCATATAGTTGCCTTTCCCTCCGTTACTTGACTCAGCACTTCGTGGCACGTATGCTATTGTGGCTGTGTGCTTTATTTGCCCTTTACTCTTACTCCAGAAGAGCATGAAGATGAAACATACGCTCACAGAGCTGAAGAATGAAAGAAATCCAATGGTTGCAGCTACCAGTAACGTCTTTACATCAAATGAGATATTCTGGTCTCCACTCACACCTGGCGAGGCGGACGGAAAGGCAAACCAGCCTTTAAGACGCAGGTTTTTTTTGGAAGATGCTGGAAAGGCTCGGACATGAAGGCTGACGGGCATGCTGTCATTTCCTGCCGCGTTAGATGCCACACAGAAATAAACACCACTGTCCATAGGTTGGGCATAGCGAACCTCCAGCGAGCCATTAGAGAGAGCCCGTATTCTGCCAATGGGCGATAGAGGTTTTAACTGTGGGCTTATCCATGTGACCGATGGCACAGGGTCACCTTCTGCATTGCATTCAAACACCACTGTGTGTCCTTGATCTACTCTCACTTCTTGAGGTTTGCGGTTCAGAATACGAGGCTGCCGACATGTGAGCAGACCTGGGAGTTCAGCTTCAGTAAAGTCCAGAAAATACCAACCCTGCAACTGCACTGAGGTTCTGCAAGTCGGTGGATTTCCGCCAAACTCCAGATATGGTTGCCTTCGCACCACCCACAGCAGGCGGCAGTCGCATGCTAGTGGGTTGTTGTCTAGTCCCAGATTTCTCAGGGTGTCCACTGAATGGAAGGCTCCCACCTCAAGTGTGGTAAGAAGGTTTCTGGATACATTCAGAAGTCTGAAATTAGCCAAACCTCTGAATGCTCCAATATCGATACGCAGCAATGATCCCCCCACCAAATGGAGTTCTTGGAGCCGGAGCAACTCTCCAAAAAGGTTCCCATAAATGAATGTAATTGGGTTAAAAGAAAGGTCTAGGAATACAAGATATACAAGATGATGCAAAGGGGTGTAGGGGACAGCACTGAGGTTGCAGTTTCTAATAGTCAGGGATGTAAGATTTAGTCCAAAGAGACTGTTTCCTGACAGATTCTCCAGACAGCATTGAGAAATGACAAGTTCCTTGAGATGCTCTAGCTGACGGAAAGCGTAGTTTGGCAGCGTTGTGAGGCCCAATCTGTGAAAATGAAGACTCCTCAGCTCGCCAAGCTGAGTGAGCGCCTCTGTCGGCACGGCAGTGAGGTTGCAGCCATCGAGATGCAACTCTTGCAGACTGGTTAAGCCAGTGAAAGCTCGACGAGAAATAAAAACTAAGTCATTATCTGCTGCTATAATAAACTGAAGGGCAGTTAAGTCACGGAAAGTAAAATCGAGAAAAACAAGGATCTCATTTCTGCTTATGTCCAGTAACTTTAGTTTTGGCAAACCATCAAACGCCCCCACATGGATAATCTTTAGGTAGTTGCGAGCAAGACGCAGAGTTATTAGACTTTGCAAGCCGATAAATGCTTCCACCTCAATTAAAACCATGATATTGTCATTCAAATCTAAGTCTAAAAGTTGTGTCAAAGTCTGGAATTGCTGCTGCACCAGAGACTTGATCTTATTATGTGTCAAGTTTAGTAATTTAGTGTTCTGTGGGAGAATGTTGGGCACTGTAGTGAGTTGTCCATCGGAGCAGTTGACCTCCTGCAGCACGGTGTTGCAGCGGCAGGGCTGTGGACACGACCGGCGGGTTTCAGAGGAGAAGGCCACCCCCGCTGCCAACAGGAAGAGAGCTCCACAGCACAGCCATTGGTGGACGGCAATCCCCTCAAACATCTGGTGGCCTGTGTGTTAGAGAGAGAGGCAGCTGATAAAAGAGTGAGAAAGAAATATACATCATTGAAAATAGGGAGCTTTCTGCAAAACATAAATAGTACTCAAAATAATGATTATTAAAACTTTT
Organism: Trematomus bernacchii; assembly: GCF_902827165.1. NCBI lineage: Eukaryota > Metazoa > Chordata > Actinopteri > Perciformes > Nototheniidae > Trematomus > Trematomus bernacchii. The sequence goes on along the minus strand of NW_022987564.1, from coordinate 9,772,347 downwards.
AGGCTTCACATGAGGTATTTTCTTGATACTCGGATCCAGAATTATGTGAGAAGTTGCTCTCTCTTTATATGAACCAATAGTAAATCAACCACTATGGTGCAGTAAAAGCAAAAATATATTTCTGTACAGGAAGTCCAGTCCCAATGGTTTTATAACACTGCTCGAAGTTTAACTGCAACTGGGATAAAAGTGTCAGTTACTGTAAAATAGCTCAGTAATTACACTATATCTCCTCAAATAATTAATGCAAAAATGTATGTTGACATGATATATAAACTCATTCCTTTAAAAATGGAAACGAGAATCCTAGGTAGCAATTCAACAGAATCAGTTCATCAAACAAAATGTGTGACTGAAATGTGTTATTTAGATTGCCAAGAGAGTGCTGGAAAAAAAGTGTGATGCCACCTCAGATCTTTTCACATGTTGTATTAAACAACGCAACACTATAGAACATGTGACAAGAGGGGCAGAGAGACAAAGACTGCATTTATAGTAGTAATATTTCTTATATACATACATTATTTGCCAAAAGAGCAGCGTTTCTAAATAAAAAGAAAATAGGAAAAAATAGGTAAGCATGTTCACTAAGGCAAAAGAGGATTTTGTGTAAATATTTTTATTTTAACATTAACATTATATTGCATTTCAAAGAGCTCACTAAACATTTTACACTTAAATCATTGGATTTTTGCCTTTTTGGAAACGTGTTATATTCAATAGAGTGTATTTATGACAAAATAAGTTATTGCTGTGTTTAGGATTATCATTTTTAGGTTTTTACTTTATTTAGACACAGTTATGGGTATAGAGCTGGGGAATACTGTATAGTCAGGCACTCCCCAGAGCAGTGAGTGATGAAGACTGACACCTCCTGAACTCCTCTGAGAGCGTATACATGCTTGAGAGTGAAAACAGTGTACAAAGGTGAAATCACAGTTATTTACTGGGTGCTAACATTTTAGAGAGCTCAAGAACAATGTAAGGTACACGAAGTGATGTAAGAGTGAGAAAATCAAACATTGTAACTCACCGTCTCTTCAGTCTGGAGGGCTTGTCATTGTGATAGCTCCATTTTAACAATTTTGTGATCAAAAGGTAGAACCATTTTGCAAATATTTTTTTTCTATTATTGTCTCTGTAAACATGCACACAAAGAATGATAACTCTCAGAGCAGGGTTAATCTTCTTGGTCTTCTCGTGTCCACCTCAGAAATACATCCAAATGAAACCTGCAGTGTGAGAGAAAGAGACAGACATATCATAACGAGAAAGCCTTATCCTCCCATTCTGAATTATTCAGCTCCGGAGGAAGCGTGTTGCTGCAGTTCTGTTCCCCTGTTGCTTCGCTGTACTCATGGCAACACAAACCTGGCTCATGGACGTGTGTGTGTGCTAGGTGCATGCTGGGGGATTATATACACTAGCTCCTGGGCTGCATCCAACTCACTCTACTGGATGACAGGAGGTAGCACACAGGTCAGCCAAATGAAGAGATTTGGGCACAAACACCAGATGGGAATGAATTCAAGCACTGACACTTAGAAATACAGATATTTTTCAGATTTTTGGTCTATTAAAGCCTTTCGATGAAGACACAACTGTTGATTTGTAGTGCTGGAAGGTGGGGACAGGTCAAACTTAACCCAAAAATACATAATTTCCTTCTTACATTTATGATAGAGCGACACCAACACTGCTCCACTTCTCAGTTGGATATGCCAACACTCCCTTCAATAAGCGTTAGAAAAATAACACAGATTTGCCTGACTTTCTGCTCAGCTGAAGGATTATGAGGTGTGTATTGAAACAAAAGGTGCACGATCACCACAGAAGAAGAGCCGGTGCTGAGTCAGTCACATACCATCTGGTACCTCGGGGAATCTGCGTTCATCAGCGAAATCTCTGTCCAACATTGGAAAGGAAAATCAGTGACGAAAGCAACAGTCTTGGACAAATCAGAGCTCCTAAAGCTCCTATATCACAATGTATTTTTATCATTATTTTGCTTCGTCACTGCTACTCCCTGTGGTGGTGCCTGCTGTGATGTCTATAGGTTATTCCCTCCTGTTTATTAGACAGAGTACAGTACACAGATAAGAGAAAAGGGGATTGCAGAGATGATTTGCAACAAATGTCTTCAGCCAAATCTTACCCAGCGACATTGCAAATGACATGGTCAGCATCTTTATAGAAAAAATATTATACACCAATTGTATTTACTACAGAGTTACATCAGAAGATACCACATCATTAAGCCAGCATATAGCCACCAATACAGCCAGAAGCTAGTTAGCTTAGCATAGTGACTGAAAAGAAGTGGCAGTGGCATGCATCAAAACGTGCTTACCAGCACCGTTCAAGTTCACAAATCAAAACACTATGTCTTTTTTTAAATCTGAGAAAAAAAATCTAAGAAAAAAACAACACATAGTTGTGGTTTTACAGTGGTAAATTGTTTGACCATTTTTAGGCGCGTGCATTAACTTTTAGTCCCAATTAATAACTGCAGTTCTTCCGATATTAAGTGACTTGATGGTTTCTTGTGCAGAGAAAGTTCAAACTGAATGTGTATTGTGTTTTTATTGTTGTTTTTCTGCCAAATAATTTGTTTTTCTCATGTGTAAATGACAAACTCAATGATATGTGTTGTTTAATAATGAACCAGAAAATGGTGATCAATGGGTCTACGAGGCCTATCTCTTTCTATCAATCTATTACAGTTATTTTTTAGATAACAAATTATTATTATTGTTATATATTACTATCATGTAGCTTTTATAACTTCCACCTCTGGCAGTGGAAAGGTATTGTGGGCCTCTGCAGCTGGTTGTAAATTAGATTCACATGACAAGTTAGAGAGCAGATGAACTGAAGGACTGAGCAACAAACAAGCAACAGAGTGCAGGAGGAAGCTATACTTCCTCTTTCTAAAGGGAGAAAGGCTTTCTGGTCCGTTACAAACTTTCTTTGTTCACTTTCTCCCCTGCTGATAATTCTGCAAAAAGGTAAATGCAATCTTCTTGGTAATGCATTGAGACTGTTTTACTGATCATCTGAGTACATATCAAAAGCTAATGATGTAAAAACAAACGTTTAGCTGAGAAGGAAGCTCAAAGATTACAGTGAGACTGATTTCAACTTCTCTAGTGAGGAAATCTTTTTAAAAGTCTGCAATGCTAAAAAACCTCCTGCTGCATTTCCTGAATCAAAGTTGTACAGCACCGGATTTTCTCTGGTTGTTTTAAAGTGTGTCTTCTTTTTAGACTAGACGAGCACAGTGCACATCAACAACTAAGATATGTCAAAGTTTAGATGTTCATCTTTTTATTGTAATAAGATATCAGAAAGGAGCTAGTCAGATTGTTGATACAGAACTCAAAGCGACGTTAAGAGTAAAAAACCTAAAGAAATTCTGTTTAAATTAACAACAAAAAAACTAAAAATGTGTCCATTACATTTTTCGGTTATGGTTATAATAAAAAAAGGGATAATCTGCTCTTATAATATGACTAGTTTTGCTTCTCCCTCTGCAGGATGCATATACTTTGTGCCGTGTTGCTTTTGGCGTTTGTGATCCTCACCCACTCTTCATCTGCCTTAAATAAAGTGTGGGAGGAATGGCAAATTGAACATCGCAAGGTTTATGATAATAAGGTAAGAATGTCAGAACCATACACACACATTTTCACACACTTTATCAGATCATTTAGCCTGTGTCTTGGTTTCAGACTGAGATGGAGTTCAGGAGAGCGGTGTGGGAGAAGAACATGCTGTTAGTGTTGAGACACAACCAGGAGGCCTCAGCAGGAAACCACAGCTTCACCATGGGACTCAATCATCTCTCTGACATGGTAGGAAAACTGCTTCTCAGTCTACTGCTCAGAAAACAGGTTGTGTAAACTTCTTAGCACTGGATCCTTCACAAAACAGAAACGTCTCGACTCTTAGTCTGGAGAAAGTCAGCAGTAAAATGTAATCTAATCTTATCTAATTCAAATTAACAAGCAATTATTGAATGTATAGCTTACTGAAGTAGCCTTGAATCAACCATAAAAGACCTCTTTATATCTTTCAAGTCTGAATATATTCAACAAGATATTTTACTGCCAAACCGAAGAACGCCCTACAGTGCTCAACATTTTTGAACATGTCATCATTATTTAAGAGAGAAATGTATCACAGAGACCAGAGATAGTAAACAGGCGGATATTTCACCCTGAACATGATGTCCCTTCACTGACTCCTCTCGCTGCTAGACATTAAAGCTGGTTCATACTCATTGACATCTGCTGGCACGTGACTGATGTCACTGACCAACACTGGTAATCTGCATTAAACCTGCACCCTGCGTGGCTGAACTAAATCCTAACCTATAGAACAGCACTAATCTCGCTTTATACAAACTGATTAATTTAATCCAGTATGGCTGGGCCAATCTGGACATTCATTCTGGACCATGATTAAAGGACACCTATCATGCTATATTTAAATGATATATTGTAGGGCCATACCTATATAAGGTATATTTATACGTTTCTGTTTTCAAAATACCAAACAGATCATGCATTTTAGCCATGCCTCATTTCACTCTATGTGCTGTTTGCTGTCTACGGGGCTGATTCTGTGAGCTGCAGCCGACCACGCCCCCCTGCAGGAGAGGGGAGCCGTGCTCTGATCAAGTCAAGAGGGGGAGAAAAAAAGATCTCCGTCCTCCGTGTTTTATTATATTATTATAGGCCTATAGAGTCGTTATTCATTTGTTTTAAAGCTCAATAAATAACAAAGAAGACCTTTGACCGGCACTTTTCTAATTTTGTCCGGAAGATTTAAACTTTAACGGACATGTTGACCGGCGAAAGTAACTGAAACTGAAACTCTGCCGCACGGTCCCCTCGTTCCTTGGAAGAGGCGGAGAGGTGGGTGTTTGTCATCTGCTGGTGGACTAACCGGAGAGAATTACAGTGCTTGCCTCGACGGGGAGGGATTGCATTGAATTAAAGCAGCAGGAGCAAACGCTTGCCTCGGGGAGGGAGAAAAAAAGCCACAGCGGAGAATAAACAGAAGGGAAACCATGGCAACCATGCGCGGGAAGTCTTCTTCGCTGCTTTTGTGGCAGACTACAGCGCCACTTACAGGCCTGGCATATGTACTACAGCGTCTCCAGCGCTTTCGAGCGGCAATGGCCGGCCGTGGCCCAACCCCACATTCCCCTGATAGGTGGAGAGTTGGCCCAATAGCCGTAGCGCCACCGTCCTGACGTCAGGACAGTGTTCAAATCTGGATCAGTTTTTATCAGATCCGTTGCAGCCCCTTTTTTAGAGATTTGGGTATGGAGGAAAATAGAGAGGGTTGTGTTTTCTGACACTTGGTGAGTTCCCTGGAACACCGGGGACACGTATTCATGTATAAAAGACGTACAAAAGTGCATTTTGCATGATAGGTCCCCGTAAAGTGCATCTGGGAGGGCTAATAAAGTTACATCAAGGATTGGTGTACATGCGAAACAGTACTTGAATAGGACATTAATCATTTATGCTCAGTGAAGTGTTGATAAAGGTTTGTAGAGTCAAAACCTAGAGACTAAGGGCATTTTTTAGGCTGTGTTGGAAGGTAATAAAGAAATGTTTTACTTTGATGATGAAGACGTGAAGGACGTATGTGGGGAAGGCTAAAATGTTCTTATCGTTTTTACAGAGTTGTTGTGCTGATGCGAGAAAACTACAGTGAAAGTCAAATCTGAAGCCCACACAAAAGGACTACACAGCTAAAAATGGGGGGCGAGTTAAAGGCTTGACCTGGCGTGGCACTTTATTGAGTTCAAATAAAAATGACATAGTATTTGTGGTCTATTTTGTTCTCTTTTTCCTAAAGGCAGAAGTGTAAACTTGAATCAGAGGAACTTGTGGTTAGTTGTATGATTGCCTGCTGGTGTCTGAGGGACACTACATGCACAAATACAAACTTCCTTTGCAGATCTGTGATTCTAAAATAAATATATCAAAAGAGGGCTATAGCCTGGTTGGAGATTTGAGGATGAAAAGTTTGGAGAGAAACTTTTGGGAGAAGAAGAGGAATTTGAGGAACGCTGATATATATTTCATCATGTCCTCAAACTGCTGCTGAAATTGTTAAATGTACTGTATGTGCATGGCATATATCTATCAGCCCTCTTTTCTCTCAAGACAGCTGAGGAAGTCAATGAGAAGCTGAACGGCCTGAGGCTGGAGGAGTCAGCTGATTTCAGAAATGTCACTTTAAAGGAACCGAGAGGCTCAGCGACGCCTCAGAGTGTCGACTGGAGGAAGCACGGCCTGGTCAGTCCGGTCCAAAACCAGGTGAGCAATCATTTTAGATCAGCCATTTTAAATTGAGGGAACAAGAGCTAATAAACAACCAGTGGCAATCATTTATCTTTCTGGAAGGGGATGTGCGGGTCCTGCTGGGCCTTCAGCTCTCTGGGGGCTCTCGAGGGTCAGATGAAGAGGAGAACAGGAGTCCTGGTTCCCCTGAGTCCTCAGAACCTGGTGGACTGCAGCACCAGCGACGGGAACCACGGCTGCAGAGGAGGATACATCTCCAAATCCTTCAGCTACGTCATCCGCAACCGAGGCGTGGACTCAGAGAAGTTTTACCCCTACGAACACCAGGTAAGGAATTAACTGTCAAGGTTGTTATATTAAGAATTATTGCATTAAAGTATTGTTTTACAGTTTTGTAGTTTCTTCTTGTTTTTTTCTATATTTTGCATTTACTCGGTTTACTTGCCAAATCAACCCGCCATCAAGAGAATTTCTGATAAACAGACAAACCATCATGCCAAATATATTTCCTAAATACTTATGTAGTCTGTTGTATGTATGAAACATTAATTATAATTATATTTCAGAGCTGGATTTGTGTTTTGACAGATGTGTTGAATACAGAATGAAACTCTGTTTGTAGCTGAGGTGATATGAGAAATGTAGATTTGTACATTAATATTTACGCTGTATACATGCATTGTAATCACTCTGCATACTTAATACAAATAATACACTGTGTTGTTGTTTGATGTATATTCACCCTTAGAACAAAATCAAGATACACTTCCACACAAGTGGTTTAAGAGAATAAAACATATTTAACAGGTTGATTAAATAGATAGATACATATTATAATTAGTAAATCTCACATGTGTTTGTAGAACGGGAAGTGTCGGTATTCAGTCAGAGGAAAGGCCGGCTACTGCTCTGATTTCCACATCCTCCCTGGGGGGGATGAGGGGGCTCTGCAGGCTGCCGTGGCGTCAGAGGGGCCGGTCGCTGTGGCCCTGAACGCCATGCTGAAATCCTTCCATCTCTACAGAGGAGGTGAGGCTTCATGGACATTTAAACATTGGATGTGCAGTATGGTATCTTTTATACTTTGGTTGATGAAAACAGAACAGGCTTTGCAGTCATTTCCTGCTCCATTAATCTTATGACCATTTTAGGTTCTTTAAGGGGTGAAATCAAATGCTTAAAGTAGTATGTCTCCCTTTTGCTTCTAATCTTCTATATAATATCGTTTTCTCAGAAATTGTTTAAAAGGCCCAACTCTGCAGCTATGTATATTTTGCTCTGTTGATATATATTATCAATCCACCACTGGAAAATGTTCTTTTCATCAAATGTTGGTTCAGTTACAGACATAAAATCAAAATTGATATCACTTTCGTATTTAATTATATTAGATATTTAGAGGGATACAAAGACAGCTTGGTGGTGCACTTACATTAAGTGTTATTTTCTCAGGTGTTAAGTCCTGTATCTTATAGTTGTATTGGTCCAGTGTTGTCTTAAATGAACATTTGTTTTAATTTCTTCTTACTCTATTAACAGTTATGAATAAGATGTTTTATTCATGCTAACAGGCCCATTTTTCTCTGTGTTTAGTGATATTAATGTTTTATCTTTACAATATCCATATAGGTTGTGTGGCTGGACAGGAGAGAGTTTTAGAGCATGTCAATATTTAAAATGTTCTTAACCACTTTTATAAACCTTATGCATGTTTCAGGTTTATATAATGTACCAAACTGCAACCCAAAGTTCATAAATCACGCGGTGCTGGTCGTGGGTTACGGCACAGACGCAGGACAAGACTTCTGGCTCGTGAAGAACAGGTGAGTTTATCTCTTCTGGCTAAAAAGTGTCACAGGATTTGACAATTGTTTTTATCCCACATGTGAAGTGTATGACCTATATTAAATATTACATGTGAATGTTTTTGTGTTTGCAGTTGGGGCACCGCGTGGGGAGAAGAAGGCTTCATTCGAATTGCAAGAAACAAGAACAACCTCTGTGGTATTGCCAGTTTTGCAGTCTACCCCACGCTGTGAAAATGTTATTTATTAGATATCAAGACATTGTTCTTTGTTTTTTTTACCTGTAACACTGACACTGATACCCTGGAAGTAAAACTGGTGGATACAACAAATAAAAAATGCCTGCGTTTCCTTTCTTAAAGTTCATTTTGAAGATAGAGTTCTCTTCATGTTATCAATTTGATGTGTTTATTTAAATGTTTGTATTTAAATGTTGGCTCTGCTTCAGTGAACTTTGTGGATTTAATTAAACTCTGAATAAACTAAATATCGGTGTTCTGCCTGTTATGAAGGGTGGCATGGGAAGAAAATATTATTACTGTTGTCATATTTAGATAAAGTATTATACAGTTATTTTTATTAAGGCCTAATTATGGGTGTTGTTAATAAACTTCTTCTTCTGGATTCTTTATTGGTTTTGGTGGACAATATATTGCAGAGATGTTTAACTTGATTTCTTTGTGACACATTTATCTTCCTCCCCTTGCTGTTCTTCCTTAGACTTTATACTATTTTCCAAACTGTAGGCCTATCATTTGAAGAGCATTTTGTGAAAACACAGGTTTTACAAGTATTTATAGAGAAATGCAGTCTACTTGGAACCTTTCTTGTTTGAAACATTAAACCACATGAAATTAATTGAGCATAATGAACAGAAAAAGTTTGTTTTAATTAATTTATCTAAATGTGCTAATCACTCAACTGAAAGCAGCAGACTAGAAGGAGTCTGCCCAGCACCAAACAGCTAGGGAACATTTTGCAGCTAAAGGGGCAGATACTTCCTTTCAAAGCAGAAATAATAATAATGAGATTGGACTTACATTCTTTAGAAACACGACTCCAGATCAATTAAATACTGCCCCGTAGCTGCTTTACTAACAGCCTAAAAAAGGCAAACATCCATGGAAATGATGTGTCAGTGTTATGTTCTTTTTAGTGCTGCCCCCAAGTGGAGAAACCACGTGTTGCAGGTTTAATGAGCTGCAGGTGTGCAGTGGGCATGGTGGCTTATAAAAGCCCTGAGCTTCTCCCTGCCGTTTCCCCCAGTGATCTCCTCAGGTTGGTAATATTTTAGCATCTCTGATCTCCAATAAGCATGTTTGACGTTTATTTTCAATGCTTACTTTTGTTGTTTCTCTCCAATAAGTGCATGAATAGTGGGCTAAATTTACTTTTATATCCTATAGTCAATGTGAAGATGTATTGGTAATTGCCTTTTTATCTTGGTAAATCACTTTTCTTCCATCTACTTGTTGCCTTCCATAAATGTAACCAGCAAGTATCTTTAAAAAATGCACTTTACTAATGCATGGATTTATGTTTTATTTCAACTGATTCTAAATGTGAATTGCTATCAGCTGGTGGTGCTTCAGTGAAGGTTGCTGCAGCTGTCTAATCAAAGCCAGATCCAGAGATGTTTCGGAGCTTGCTTCTCACCATCGTGTGTGGATATGCATTGGCCGTTCTCAGCTCAGAACTGGATCGACACTGGGTGTTATGGAAGAAGATGCATCAAAAAGTCTATGAACACGAGGTAAAATTAAAGTCTTAAGTTATCTTAAGACTTTAATAATGTTTGGGGTTTAGGCATGAAAGCCAATTGAAGTTGTCATCTCCTTATTGCATTAATTCTAAAATTGTAACCATTTCTCTTTTTTACAAGGGAAATGCCTATCAATCGTATAAGTCTTCACCTCTTGGTAATTTCAGTCAGGAGGTTTTTACTCGTATCGCATGTAGTTACTGTGCTGTGTTTCCAGATTGAGGAGTTTGGGCGCAGGCGGATCTGGGAAGGCAACTTTGAAATGATTAATGTACACAACCTGGAATCCTCCCTGGGCCTGCACACCTATGAGCTGGCCATGAACCACTTGGGGGACCTGGTAAGTAAACTATTATTGGATTAAAACACCATGCCTATGTTCATTATGTATTCTTTGAAACTGTTTCTTACCTAGATAGGGAAAGTGCAATATTTGTGTATGAATGCAGTAGGGAAGGTGCAATATTTGATTTATGTATGAATGCAATATTTGATTTATGTATGTGCAATAGGGAAAGTGCTGTACCTGTATGTTGTTTCTTTGCCATGTGATATGTGATCTCTGTATCTATGACTGATTGACCTGAATGTTTTATGTTTATCTCGATGCCCAAGACAAATTTATCCTAAGGGAGACAATAAAGCTCTCTTATCTTAGACAAACTGACTTGCAATCTTTTTTTTTTTTGCAGACCACTGAGGAGATTTCAGGCACTCTGATGGGCACCGTCGTGCCCTCTGGCCTGACCAGGGGTCCTCCCATCTCTTTTGCGGTCAACGTCTCTCTACCGCCAACACTGGACTGGAGGAAAGAAGGCCTGGTAACTGAGGTCAAACAGCAGGTGAGGGATACCTTTAAATAATCAGTTCATATCAACAGAGAACATTAGGACTTGGTTGGGTTTTGTAGCTTAAGACAAAGACTGCAGTCGACTAAAGGAAAAAAATCATATCCACTTTTCCTTGACCTCGAAGAAAAACCTCTTGCAGGGAAGATGTCAAGGATCATTCACAAGGACTTAAAAGTGGACCTCTGTGCTAATCGAATCAAACTGTACTTGCACTCGGCTGTTTGTGGTTATTAAATCAGCTTTAAATATTTTATATTTGACCTTGGATGGTTATTTATCTTAATTACGGTGTGCTTGCCTCTTTATTAAATTGTATTCTATTTATTGTATTTGCCTTTTTTAAATCCAGTGGCTGTAACAATTACAATTTCAAAACTGTGGGAACAATAAAGGATTTCTGATGCTAGTGTGCCAATTTGGACCTATGTTTAATCAACTTTTCTCTCTTCAAGGGTTCTTGTGGCTCTTGTTGGGCCTTCAGTGCAGTTGGAGCTCTTGAAGGGCAACTTAAGAAGAAAAACGGCGCCCTGATGTCCCTCAGTCCTCAGAATCTGGTGGATTGCTCCCTTATGTCCGGAAATAATGGGTGCCACGGTGGCTTCATGGCAGACGCTTTCCAATACGTCATTAAAAACAAAGGCATAGATTCAGAAGCAGCTTACCCCTACGTTGGCTGGGTGAGATTCCTAAGCAATGAATGTGTTAATATTCAAAGTTTAACCTTACTGTAACTCCCCTGAACATTGCTTTCTTTACAGCGTGGTAGTTGCAAGTATAACCCAAAGTACTGCGTCGCCAAATGCTCAAGCTACGCCTTCATCGCAGAGGGCGATGAGTTTGCATTGAAGGCAGCGCTAGCTAAAATTGGCCCTATCTCTGTAGCAATCGATGCCTCCAGGCCCAAGTTTGGCTTTTACCGTCATGGTGAGAAGATGCTTAATACCTCTTAAATGACAAGTTTAATCTTGGTTGTAAGTTTACTTAAAACATGTTGGGATCTGTGTGAATGTTTTCCTGAAGTCTTTACCTGTTGTGTGACCCTACAGGAGTGTACAGGGACCACAGCTGCACCCACAATGTGAACCATGGCGTGCTGGCTGTGGGCTACGGCACCGAGAATGGACACGACTACTGGCTGGTCAAGAATAGGTGTGTCTGAGATTTTAGCGTTGAATGGAAATGTATAAAACTTTATTTCTGTTTTATAATCTAAATGTTCTTCAATTGTAGCTGGGGTGTAACCTATGGAGAGGAAGGCTACATCAAGATGGCTCGAAACGGACGTAACCAGTGTGGGATCGCTCTCTTCGCTTGTTACCCCCTCATGTGATCAGCAGATGGCCTGATATTTAAATGTATATTTTTCCACAGGAGTTGGGACACTATTTTTAATAAATCTGATTCTTAACTTGTGTTTTCCTGTAGTGGGTTTGTGTTTACTTCCGTGACATCACTACGTAACACTTGCAGTTCTATTGGCTAGCGCTCCAACACGTTGAACATGATGGGCTATATGGCAGGACATCTCCAGGCGGTTAACAGAGCCACCTAGCTAACCAGAGCAGACTGGGCTCTGGTTTCAGACAGAGGGTGAAAAAAGGTGCTGCAGTTTGAGGAAAAATAAAGCACTTTTGGAACATTGAACATGAAGCACAAAATATGAAACTGAAATTGAGCATAATGGGGCCCCTTTAAGGGTCGCCTATTATGCAAAATCCACTTGTTCATGTTTCTTATACATAAATATGTCCCCTCTGTGTAAAGCGATTCTGAAAGTTTCAGGAAAAAAGATTCACTCACTTGTCCTAATCCATTTATATAAAAGCCTGTCTGAAAATGAGCTGATCAGATTTTGGCCACTTTAGGATGTCATAACGATTTTTTTGGCTTGTGTAACATTAGCCAATAACCAACTATGCTAACACCCCCCCCCACCTTATCACCTGAATCTCCTCCTAGAGCACCATTTTGGTTTTTTTTGGGGCGTTGGGAGTGGCACCTTATATTCATCTAAAGTAACAGACAGAATCAGCACTTTTGAAACAGGGCTGAAACAGAGGGGATTATGGGATGCTACAATGCATGATCTGTTTGGCATTTCAAGCCAAACACTTCAGTGACATGTTTTGTATATATCTGAGACCTAATATATTGATAAATATAATAGGGGACCTTTTAAGGACTTGGGTAACTGTATCCTTTCCTTGACTGAGGAAATGGCAAAAAGTGTTGCCATGCCTCTGTCACATACCTGCAGAAATTGTATTGTAAGCATTGCGATTAAACCAGAAACCTTTGTTCTTGAGGACTCATTCCCGTGGATGGAGCACCTGAAGTCTTCTTGGCCAAGACACTGAAACTTTTCCTGGATCGGAGTGGAAAGCAACCACATAACTGCACCTTTACATAAAGTAGTCGGTGTAGAGATAATGCTTAAGTATTACTGAATTAAACTTGAGTTGATATCATGCTGTGTAATGCAAACTCACAATGGGTTTTCTTTCAGGTTTTATTTCCATTATGATTTTCTTCAAAGAACTGGATAAAGGGCCAATCCTGGAATAATGAACAACTCTCACGTAAAATAAATACAGCACCTTTTCAGCATCACTAAAATATTCTCAATATCCAGAAGTAATAAATACTGAATGTACCAAGATTTTCAGTCTTCATTTACAAAACACAAAGACAACACACGATAGATTTTTGTGTCATATTGAACTTTTTTGGAATTGTTTTCATTGATCTTTTGTTCCACAAATTCCAAACTTGCACGTACAAACATCTACAGTTTCTACACACAGTACATTGATTTTTCAGAATTTAACTCACATTAAGAGTAGAACTTTTATCATTTAATAAACAGCTCGGAGTCAAACTAAAGAAAACACAAACATAAATTCCCAAAGTCCAAACTACAGTGAAGGATTCTTGCAGTTCTTTTACAGATGGAGTTGTTTTCTGGCATGGGTCGGTCCTTTTTTTCAGGACTCATTCAGAACTGATCCGTGTGCTCTTAAGGAAACAGAAACCATGCCATAAAAAGACCTCCACCCCTTTATCAGACCGCCATCATTAATGGAAGTCTTCAGGCAGGTGTTTGCAAACACATCCCATATCACTGCCGTCATAGAGAAAACTCAAACCAGTGACCCTTTTGATAGTTTATACATATATATATATATTTATATAGAATGCAAATTCTACACATAGTAACATTAAATAGTGAACTTTTACATTTTGGAAAGGAGCTTCAATTTGACAGAGGGAGCTCTTTTGATGAGTTGATAAATCTTTTGGTGGTCCTCTTGGATTTAACACAGACTTCCTGTTTCCTCAGATTTAGTGAAAGCCTCCACGTTATTGCTCACACTTCCGCTTTTCAAAATAGTTTCAAATGGACAAACATGTGAATGTCGAATTGGACTTATTCTGGCTCCTTTCTCACTAAGCATATTGCCATTTTCTGGCCATATCTTGTACCTCTTTGACAAGATGAATTGCACAGTTACAAGCATTCTCTGCTGAACTTTAGGCCTATTTATATATATATATATTTATTTAAAAAAAGAGTTATCTGGGTCCAAGGTAAACAAGGAGCACAGTCACCACTAACTTACTTTCAGAACACATACTCAAGTTTCACCAATTTTAAACCCCACTTTGATTAAGAACAATCACTGCAAGCAACAAATCTATGTCATCATACAACAATGAAAACACTAGTTCTTGCTTTAGACAAAAACAGCTGGCATACAGGACGTCCAAGAAGTGAGACAATACGATACAAACATGCGTCACGATTGAATACAGAAGGATTAGAGGGCAAAGTTGTTTTTGTTCGTTTAAGATTTGATCCTTTTCCATATTTCTAAACCGAGAACAGACATCTATTAGACTGGCTATCTTTGATGGGGTTGGTTTTCAAAGACTGAATTGTAATCAGCAAAAGAGCACCCGAGTCTATCATGAAGAACAGCACATACAATTCTACACTGCATATATTGTTTTTTCTTCTCTTTAGTGTAAATATATTTTCATGGTCCCCAACTGAGCTGCATTCATCGCAGGGATGAAAACACCGCAACAGAAAAAAGTAGAAAAATATGTGACAGACGATTTAGAGTCAGCTTACACACACACACACACACACACACACACACACACACACACACACACACACGCACACACACACACGCACACACACACACACACACACACACACACACACACACACACACACACACACACACACACACACACACACTCGACCACACATAAATACACACATGAACAGAATGACATATCCTAACAGTCTCTCCAACATGAACAAGACGGGACACGTTTGTCATCATATAGACACAAGACACGCACACACACACACACACAATTCAGAGGACATCTTCAGGTCAAACAACATGCTCTACTGGGCAGCAGCACCTACATACACTCACTGATTGTCAGCACACATGTTGATGTACACCTTTGGAGAAATGATCGACTAAGTAATGATTATGTATATATAATGGTACTCAGTTAGCTTTACTTTGGAGAAATTGTGTCCAATTTAGAACAAAGTCACAATAAGCTATGGTCTTGTGTATTTGTGTACTTCTCGATTAAGCAGAATCATGTAGGAACACAGTGAGGGATTTCACTTTTTGTGGCACATATGTATTCTGGCAGGATCAGAAGCCCTTAAAATGAAATTAGACCATTATGTGCCATGCTGCCTGATCAATAGGACTTCAGATGTGTTTAATTTGTGCTTATGAGAATAATGAAGTCACATCATGACTCCTAGGGGCGTTAACACAAGTTAGGGAAGGATACTGCATTGTTTGTTTAAGGTCATACAGGAAAATATAAAACAACCAAATACAGTTATAACTATATAAATTATATTAAGGTCATTTTTCGTTACTTTTCCAGAGTTTCATTCTGACAATAACTACTGAAAAGAGTTGTGGTTAAACGGTCTGCAAAAATATTTATAGTTTTGTCAATTTCGTGTTTCCATGGAACAAACATTTCCATTCATTTATGACTTGTTTTCATATTAAGGCAAATAAAAGGAATTTTTAAATAAGAGAACTATCCAGCATGTACAATAAATTGGTGAATTGTTGCTTAAACATAACACCAGCTGTAAAAGTGGCCTAAACATTTCACCACACCTGAGCTACTGCGTGACTTGTATTTGATATAAATGGATGTGTGACTGCTGCTCCGTACATTCTGCTGTTGGATCAGTAAGAGATGCTCTCCATGGCTGCACTGAAACACATGAAACACTTTCATAACGACACACATGCACACTCACACTACTAATTTACAAAAATTACACTAAAGTATCTTCTCTCAACATCAAGCACTTGACCAAAATGCGTTTCTGTGTTGCAGACATCACACTGCCACAGCTGCATGGTTCAACAACAGGGAGGGGAAAACACGAGAGGAGCTGGATCAAACCATTCCCATTTACAACTAAGAATCCTGTGAAATGCATCTTCGCCTGTCTGCGTTTCACCTTTCAGTCGAGGACTAGACTGCAGGGACAAGGAGTTTTGAATAAATTAAGTCTCACTGGAATGTTTTTATATCATTTGGTAAAAACTGTTCTGGTTTTAGATGGCAGTGATCAAGGGTCATGGGCCATTTCAGAGAAAATATATTCACCCTGAAATTCATTGTGAGATCTTTCCAAAGAAAACGTCTATCAAAGCACTAGCCTCAATGGAAATGTGGAGTAAATTGTACAGTGATATGAAAAAGCAGCACTGAAAGCCAGTCACTGATGCCAAGGACAGACAGGAAAGTAAAACATTGTATTCATATATGAAAACCTACCACATTCATGGACTAAATATGTTCACGTTCCCCCATGAATGGCTTTTTTTCTACAGTCTCATCTCTGCGTTTAACATCTCTGTCCTCAGCTGAAAGTGTTATCATACAGATTTAGATGTGTTATCATGACATAGGAATGTATTTCTACATCTGTGTGCTCTACTCTTTATCGCTCTATAGACTTTAAATGATGCAATCCATGTTTCAAAGGATTCTGGGCTTACAATGGGGATGGCAGTCTGCTCTGTTGGTGTGTGGCGGCAGCTCTCTGGGATGTTCGGGCCTTTTGTTGTCAAACACACACTCCAGCTGTGCTCTGCTGCCAACTGCTGGTCATTTGTTTTACTGCAACACTTGGCCTCGTGTTTCAGGCAACTTTGTCGCAAGGAAACTACCTGCAGCGAGGGCGCCTGCAGCGAATATGATGGGTACGGCCTTGGTGATGCCGACGAATGACTGGAAGATGCTGATGCCCAGGACCGCCGCCAGCTTACAGAGGGCGTTCAGGAAGCCAAACGCTGTGCACCTGAACAAGAAGAGAGGGAGAAACACAATCACAGTGAGGCTTTAAGAACTGACGTGAGCACCAAATCTTAAATGTACAATATTTTGTTGTATTTCCGCTTGTAATGCTAGTAATAATAGTTGTTGGTTGTATCATGTACATACAAGTCCTCAACCTATAAGACATTAGACACCAGAAATCATGCTGCAGTGGTGTGACAACATTTGTCAGACGAAGTTGTTCAACATCGACTCCACATTGAATAGTTTCTCAACACAAGCTTACCTAACAAAAATGCAACTATTACAAAAATGGGAGTCATCAAAGCATATTTTACCTAACAGTAGTGCTTAAAGTGGACCTATCATGCTATATTTTAATAATATAGTGTAGGACCATAACTATATAAGGCATATTTATACTTTTTCCAAATACCAAACAGATCATGCATTTTAGCCATGCCTCATTTTGCTCAATTTGTACTTTTTTAGCTCTGTTTTTGCAAGGGCAGATTCTGTGAGAACAGCACCACCTACTGGCCTGGCATATGTACTACAGCATCTCCAGCGCTTTCGAACGGCAATGGCCGTGGCTGTCTCCTCCTGATTGGTGGAGTTGGCCCAATAGCCGTAGCGCCACTGTCCTGACGTCAGGACAGTGTTCAAATCTGGATCAGTTTTTATCAGATCCGTTGCAGCCCTTTTTTTAGAGATTTGGGTATGGAGGAAAATAGAGAGGGTTGTGTTTTCTGACACTTGGTGAGTTCCCTGGAACACCGGGGACACATATTCATGTATAAAAGACGTACAAAAGTGCATTTTGCATGATAGGTCCCCTTTAAGTAAAGTAAAAGCACCTTATAGGAAACTGCAGAGTAAATGTACTTAGTTATTTCCCACAACTGGCTCTTTCTGAATCCCCACAAGCTCACATCAGGGAATCAACCTTAAAAAACGTCATCATCATCATCATCATCATCATCATCATCATCATCATCCATCATGTTACCTTTTGTCCGAGGGGTAGAGCTCCACTGTGATCACATCCAGGGCGTTCCACGAGGCGATGCTGATGCCACCAAACAGGCACAAGAGGGCGATCATCCCCGACTCACTATTGCCGAACATCAGGAACAAACAGCTGACACAAGATATGACACTGGATCCCGCTGATGAGAGAGAGACAGACAGAGGAAACAGAATTACATTAACTTAAATAGCCTGTATAGCCTAAAGTGAATTATCTGCATTGATTAGATTGTCTTACCCAGCATCCTTAAACGCCCAATTTTGTCCATTAATAGAGCTGACACGATGTTGCCAGGCAACACCGCCAACGTGCCGAGGAAGTTGACAAAGTAAATCATGTAGGCATTGTTGAAGTCGTCGCTGAAGTCCAGTATGCAGCCCTCTTTGTTGTGGAGGAAGGTGCTGTTGAGTAGTTTACAGTCCACAAACCTGTACTTGAATAAATCTGATGAAAGAGAAAAGGGAGAGAGAGAGAAGTGATGATGCTCTGATATTTATGAAGGAATTAATTGACATACATTTAACTTTACGAGCAATAACGACTGGGATAGGTTTAATTTTGTAATCCAATCAAGTGCAATGAAGTGTGTACATAACTTTTACAGTTTGTGTTCGAATATGTGTTTGAAACTAAAAACATTGATAATTGCTCAACTAAATCCTTTCATGCAGGCTTAGGAGGAAGTCAGGGTTGTATGCAGCCTGACTAAAGGATTGGAGATAATCCTCAGTGCTGGAAAATGTACTTTGGCCTCCCCTTCATGTTTTCCAAGTTAAATTAAGCAATGTTTAAGATCTACCAATGTATCTTCTTCTTAAAGATGCTAGAAGTAACATTAACCACAGATAAGGACAGTGCTCTTCATAGCAAAGATTGTAGGGCAGACATTTACATATTTACTCCTCTATCAATTCAACTTGACTTAGGCTAATAGATGTTTTTTATACTATGATTTTGAAGAACTTCTGACCATATTTTTCCTTTCTGAAACCTTAGTTATGTACAAACTTGCCTGAAAATAACGAATCTCAGCAAAATAAATGGGGACATTTTCAAAGCCACCACACAACCGGTCCCCTGCCAGCAGCTGTTTCTAATTGAAATCCCTTCCAGGCAGCGATTAAACATGATAAACAGCATCCCTCGCTATAAACTGTTTAAAACAAAATAACAGGGGGAACAACAGAAAAGGTCACAAGAGGTTGGGAGGCCTGTTATGTTATTCTGTGGTTATACTTTGATGCACTACAGCTGCACAAAAGCACATTATTATTTGATGACACCGCTGAAACTGCTCTCATACCAATAGCCAACATTTTATTAAAAGCAGTCAGGCATAAGAGTGCTGAAGGATCATAAAGTGTTAAGATGCCCGAATGACATGAACATAAAGGAATGTATTGTTGGCTTCAGGGATGAGAAGATACTGTTGCTGCTGTAAAAGCTGCTGAGGCGGTTTCTGTGGGATTTAAGAAGCAGCTCCTCTGTTTTCTCTGGATGAATCTGACACGTTGACTGAAAGCACAATATTGTTCTTTGCATGGTCGAGTTGGACAGCCTGCATTTTCTACCAATGGCCATTGGCATATTCTTATTTGTAAGGCAATCTTACCTTTATATCAACTTCCTTTGGAAATGTATTGTCTTTGCTCCGAGGAGTAATTGCTACTTAATGTTTCTAAAGCCACGACTGAATTGGGAAAAATTGTATTTATATTTATTTGTGTTTCATTTAGACATAAATCTGCCGAGTCGAGACTCTTTTGGATGACTTGCAGGGAGACACATTGTTGTGTTGTTTTGATTGAGTGTGTTGATGACTTATTTTTCATGATTATAATTCTGTTTTCATTTATGTGTAGTTTTTGTGTCTGCAACATTAAATATAAATGACACTATTTCCTAGTTATTGACACTATTTTCCTGGTTAAATAAAAAGCAAAGATCAGAAAACACAGGCTGATTAATAAAGAGAAAAATCAATTAAAAAGAATAAAGAAATAAGATCTGAAGTTTTATCTCAGAAGATTTGTTGGTTCTAATTATCCATTGAACACGTTCTTGCATCTGTTGTTTCGAATCATGGAGAGCTGTCAGGAGTCTCGTCACTCTGCTGTCAAACAGTCTGTGATTTGTTTACGTTGCTATGGTAACAGTTCTGCTTCAGTAACCTAGGGATACTAGCAACAGAATGTTTCCATGGCTACAGATCTGCTGAACATCTGTGTTTTATCTTGTCTCTATTTTTACTTCAGGCGGCAGTAAAACCCCTGCACACTCCGACGTGTGTTTTTCCTCAGCAGCTGTGTTATAACATAAAAGTGATCATTACTGTTAACCTGCGATGTAATTAAAATGAGTACTGACATAATGAGATGTGTTTTTCTCTGTTTAACAATATTTAAAGAGGCACTTGTTCATATTTTTTTGTTAACGTTATGCACCAAAACACTAAAGTACATTTAACAGAGTGTTTAATGTCTTAAACTCTCACTGCTCATGAATATTATTTAGCTGCAGGAGAAGCTACATCGTCTGTTCATCTTCGTGCACATGACTATTGAACACACTGAAACATGTCTGTTAATATTTACCTGTGTTGTAGAACAAACTTGCAATGAAGGTGCAGTTTCTGAAGAAGGTGTGTGTGGAGGTGATGTCCTCAAAGTAGCACTCCTCAAACACTGAGTCTTCAAACACCATGGACTTCATCTTCAGGTTCAGGAACCTAACGAACACGTCAAAGGTTAAACTTTTCTGTTCTGCAGTTTTATTGTTGTGCTTTATTGTTGATCATTAGAACATAAATCTGAATAAAACGGCAGCTCACAAAACACTCACTTGTCATTGAAAAAGTGTCCTTCGCGATACACTTGGTTTTCCATGGTGAAGTTCAAAGTGGCGTGCTCGATTCGCTCCTTAGTGAAGGTCTTTGTGCGTGAGTCATATTCCTGCCTCTGGATGTACTTGATCATGTCTGGGAACCACACTGTCAGACCGTAGTAGCTGCAAAATGTTAAGTGAACGATGTTAAGTAAAACGATTAAATAAACCTAAGAAGTGAACAAGAATCCCCACTTAGAAAATGTTGTATGAGTCTATACTCTACCTGAAAGACATGGTAAACCAAACAGCCATGAGCATGAAAGTGGTCCGTTTATATTCTGGGCTGAAGCAGGCAAGGATGTTGTTCCTAATCTGCAACACGTAAAGAGGAAAACACACAACTTTAGAAAAAAGAAAGCATGGGAGAACATATTTTAAACCCCTCAGAAGATACATTGTGTATGATCTTAGTTTAATCTGATAATGTGGTGATATTTCGACTGATATTCCTGAGCAGTAATGTTCAATTTACAAAGAATTAACTTTATGAATTGGACCTAAAACTTGAACACAGCCAGGCTTGTTCTCCCCCTTTTGGTGATATCTGTTGTCTTCCACATGAAACTACTTAGTTACAGCTTCAACATTAAGAGATGAGACTTTTTGTAGTGGGCATTAAGCGGGTGGTGCAGTAGTGGATTTTGTAAAAGATGGAGGGTGTAGGCGTGTAGCAGAACGTAGGCTGAATGCAAATTAAAATCTTGCTGGTAAAGTTTCTGCCTGAAGCAGTGGTGCTGCAATAATGTGCAACACAAGAAAAACACAAGTTTAAACAAGAAAAAGTCATTTAGTAACAGATTCAACAAATTATCACTATATTTAAAAGTAGGGAACAAAAGGCAGAAAAGAAAGTCTGAATGTGAATATGTCTGAATATGTAATCATTTGTGAATTTTAAGTCTAAATAGTTCACAAAATCAGACTGTGGTGAAGAAACTAATTAAAAGGGAAAAGATGGCATCTTCAACCTTTAGCTACTCTTGGACTTGCTGCCACCCACGCCTTCCTCCACAATGTTTGTTTCCACCGATGCCTTTTACAGCCAGCCTCGAGCTGTAAAAGGCCACAGCCTCATACAGAAATGATCTCAGGGGTCTTTTTATGTCATGCTTTTAAAAGTTGTTTACAGTTTTGGCTCAGAACTTGTGCAAAACATGGCGTCTCCTTCACTGACCTGATGGGAGAGGCTCACGATCTTCAGCCTGTAGCGCTGCCAGACCGGAGTGTCGGTGCCAATGTCCGACAACTCATCCATCTGTTTCACCGTCTTAATTGTGGTGACCTTAGATAACAGAGACGCAAGTCCTTCAGCCAGATGTCTTAAAATGAATTATGATGGTAACATTTTCTAATTACAAATGGTATTTCTTCCTCCTGCAGCTTTGAGTTTTCCATGAAGAAACGATAACACAGTGAGACGAAAAGGATAATGCAAACGTATTTCCCCATGTGATTAGAATGCATTACCATTCATTTATACTAAACACGTGTTGGACATTTATTGTTGATTTAAAACCTGGTGAAAAGGGAACAAGTGTGAGCACATTTAGTCATAAATAGTCAGGTGAAGGTCAACAAATATCCTTGACAGGAGACAAAGTCTAAAGACGATTTTGCAGATTGAAACATTGCTATAGAGAGGAATAAATCATTTATTATGAGAAGTACTGTGTGCAGACCTCCTTCACGCCCTGTCAATCTGATGACTGAGACGTGGAAAGGTTGCTCTGTTATTTTAATTGGGAGCTATCTTTCTGTCTGTACAAAAGGATCACTAGAATATCTTTGAAAGATGCTACATTTTGGACATTTAAAAACGTGTGGTTGTTGTTTTCTTTAAAGAGTGTAACTGTCTTTAGGCCAACACACTGAACTGTAGAGAAAAAGGAAACTATTTATATGCACCTGAGTATTTGTTTAATGAAATCTATGTTTGATTTGCATTAAAGCACAGCTGATTTATCGTTTGAATACAATGTATGTCAGACAAGACTGTGAAAATGTTTCAAGCTGTCCACTAGAGACTACGTTTTAAAAACTGCAGCAAACAATAAAAACGATGACCTTTAGTACATCATTCCCAATCTCTTCCTTCTCTGACTAACCTTTCTTCTTTTGCTGTCGGATATCTCATAAAGGCATAAAACAAAAAAATGTCAGGGATACTCACAGAAAACACTTTCTCTGGGTGTCCCTTTGCTCGCATGTTAGTGTCGTGAACTTGCTTCAAAATCATCCAGCCTTCGTCGTGTTTGCCGTTCTGTTTAAAAGAAATATAAACGTCATACTGTGTATATCTTTCTGTTATTTGTATGGAAGTAACCACATTAGTTTAAACATTACAAGAAAAAATTATCGTTATTTCACATTTGTAGTATCCATCTCATACTGTCAGACCGTCAATCAGCACATCTGCTCACCTCTAAGTAGAAGCGTGGGCTCTCTGGCATGGCACTGAGGGCAGCGATGGCTGCGACAGCGGGAAACGCGCATACTAACACAAACACACGCCAGCTATGGAACTGATAGGCCGAGCCCATCTGGAAACTCCATCCTGAAAAGACAAAAGATATTTGCTAATAATAGTCAAACCTTACACTTTGCCCTACAATTGTACAGTAAAGGGCATCAGATGAGGTTGAACACCAAGTCTTTATAAGGCACAGGCTGGAATATATTTAATTTGGTGTGACACTGAATGAACTATGTTCTTATTTGTCCTGCCTCCGGGGGAGTCAGAGGTCAGCCGCAGTGCAGCGTTTCTGGAAAGATGCTTGCTAGCAAAAAAGCTTAAACCAGCAGGATTTTACCAACTAAAACTGAGGCTCCAAATTGTGTGTCAACAGTTTCCTTACTGCACAAATATCTACATTTAAGAACTAGATGATATGATGAAAACAACTCTCATGTTTGTCCGCCACATATAAAGCTAAAATCAGCAGCCAGATACATTAGCTTAGCAATCAAATTGGAAACAGCTATTTCCAAAGAAAGTAACGTTAATAATTGCTCAGAGAAAATGAGAAGTCCAAACCAACTAGAGGTATATTGAGTAATTTAGTAAGCTTAAATATATGTGTTGGGTAGATTTTGTTACACTTGAACAGAGCCAGGCTAGCTGTTTCCCCCTTTTTGCAGTCTGTGCTAAGCTAACTCGTTATAACCTCATATGTATGTAATGGACATATATGAGTGGTATCGTTCTTTTCATGTAACTGTGAGAAAGCAAATGGGTATATTCCCTAAAATCGTTAACTTGTGCTTAAAGTGTTTATCAAAGTTAGGATGATCATCTAACTTAAACATTAGCAGAGGTAGCTAACAATACTCCTATATTCAGGTGTATAGTTGCTGTACTCACCGTAATGTGGGATAATAGCCCAGGCCATGGCAGATGCGTATATCCCGCCAATCATCCAGAACATGCAGAGCCAACTGAGGTGCTCTCCACGTTTCTCCTGGGACAGGAACTCAGAGTAGTAGGAAAACACGATGGGAATAGAGCCACCAATCCTACAAAGATCAGAAACAAACTGAGTTGAACAGTCCTGTTGTTTAAGAGTTCAAACACACAGTTTAAGTTGAAGGATTAACAGCATTTGTAATAAGAAAGAAGACGTTACATTATTTGATATGAGATGTCCTGAAACACAACGTATGTACGGCTCACACCTATTCTTTCACTTATTTCCATTTAGTTAACTGTATTATGGTTTATATGTTTTCGTTAGTGCATCATAATGGAGAAGCGCTGATTAAACTACAAATTAAAATGATTCTAGCAACTAAATATGCGAGTTTTAGAAAAGAAAAAGAAAAAACATATTCAAAGAAGCAGTTAGGTGTCTTAAACACTCACATAGGGAAACTCATTTCCCCTATGTGAGTCTTAAAAAAAAGTAAGTTAGAGTGAGGTAGTGTATCAAAAATAATTAGGTAGTGTCACAAATATCCCAAAATAATGAGTGAGTACCTCAAGAAAAGTAGGGAGCATTTTAAAATATGAGGTCAAATTTCTAAATTATTAAAAGCTTTCCAAAAACATTTATGAAGTACCTCAAAATAAGGAGAAACTTTCTTAAAAAAAATAACATAGTATGTCAAAATTGTTTCTCAAATACTAATTCACTATATCAAGGGACTTTTTTCATCACATTGGCAGAAATGGGCTTTCATAACGGAAAGATCACATCAGAATAAGAAAATATGAATACAGTATTTCTTAATTTACCCAACACCCGAAAGGAGTCGGCAGAACAGAAAGGTGCTGTATCCCTGGACGAAGGAGGAGAAGAAGGAGAAGACACTGTTGATAGAGAGACAGATGAGAAGAGACTGGCGGCGGCCTATCCGGTCAGCCATAGCCCCCCAGAGGAAGGCCCCGACCATCATCCCAAAATATACAATCAGTCCTGTGGAGAGAGCAGAGGAAATGAAACTATTAGAGGAACAGATGTAAGTCTACCCTGTCTTCTTATTGCTGTTATATTATTATGGGCTTTTCAGGCTCTCTCAAGAGAGCAGTTCAAATATACGGAGTAATACAAATCTCCTCTCTTTATAATATCAGTCGTTATTCTTGACGGCTATATTTTTATGGTCAATAAATCTCATGAAAACACCAAATCCAACAATAATCTCCAAGACACAGGCCTGTTCTCTACTGAAAGCACGAATGTTAAAGGTTTTTAGCAAACACTACTCAAGCATCAGTAAATAGTGTATTTGTTGGGGACTATTTCCCGGTGCTGTATTAGGTTTTTCCGGTAGCAGGATGGTGTACATTGCCTCAAAGTGCTCATGTTAATGGTAATGATGCACAATTGTAACAGTGTGGCTCGCTGATGTGTTTTTAAACGTTTTTGGAGAGCAATGAAGCGCTCAGAGACCAGAAGAATACAATGTGGATTCACAGCCAATATTCGTTAGTATACTAAGCCAATATTCATTAGTACAGTTGTACTTATAGCAACATTAAAAAAAGAAATGGTGACACAGCCAATCCAGAGCCTGTGCACCATAGGGAGAAGAGTCTTACCTAGCATGCTCTTGTTGGGTTCAGACAGGCACATGTCCTTCTCAGCACTGGGCAGGACGAACCCCACCACAAAGATCTCCACGCCGTCTGCCATGAGTGCCAGTCCAAGCACAAAGTACAGGGTCCATTGGAACTTCCCGTGACCACACTCTTGTAAAATGGTCTCGTACTGTTGAGCCAGCTCCTCCTGGTCCTTCCTCCTCTCGGCCTCGGACACTCCGATGTCTCCTAACTGCTGAGCGCCGGCACTCACCGAGCCCGGTCCTCCAGCCAGGCTGCCTTTGCCAGATTCAGCCCGAGGGATTCCTTGGTACTCGCCCTCATAGATCTCATCATCCTCATCGTGACCCTCTGTGGAGTCACTGTGGCCGCCCTCCTCGTCATTGGCCGCCTGGCTGTCTCCACGGTAATAGCCTCCGTCCTGGCTCCCCTGCTGGGGGTAGTCATCATCATCATCCTCTTCAAACCGGCTGTAGGAGCGCTTGCTGTACTCGTCGGTCACCTTATCCACTGAGCGGCCGACCTTCTTGGATGCTTGCCGCTTGACCTCTTTGGCAATGTCTTTGGCGCCTTTTATGAAGGCAGTCCGGTTTTGGTAACCCTCCTCCATTTTAAAGAGGATCAGAAGATGAAAAAGTGGTCAAGGATTTAGGGGAGAGGCCACCTGAAGCTTCTGTGTGTTCAGGATACACCTCACAGATGTGTTGTCAGTCACTGGACTGACCACAGGCTCTTGTTTTGTCTGGGGAGAAAATGGAAAGTCTTATATTACTTTCATTCGGGCATGTAGTAGTAGTTTCATTAAAGGCACTTTGTTATCAAGGCATGGCATTATAAACTTCACATTTCTGGTGAGCCACTATAAAGTGTAGGGGCTAGTATATGGGCCATGGGATTGGTTAAAGTGTCTATGGAGTGGTTCAGGAATGAGTATCCAAACCCAAATATCAGTTATAATTGTTGCACTATTAGTCCCTTATGTCGAAATAAATGTTTTTTGTTGTGGGTTTTGGTAAGATGCCAGAAATTTGGTTTGTGATCTATACAAGCTAAAGAGATTTTGACGTTTCTTATACAACATGAATATGTCAGTAAAAACCCAACTATTGACTTGTGAAGCATTTTCATGTCTTCAAAAAGGCATTTGCTAACAAGGTTAAATGAGATTTAAGAGATTTTTAAGGACATTAAACATAATTGCTCTGAACACTGGTCAGCCTTGAGCTTAGTGGTGGTTACGTTAAAATTACGTGAAAAAAGGTATATCTGCAATATCCAAAACCCAATGGAAATATCTCTTTGTTTTTTTGTTGAGGGAACAAGGGGCGAAGCTAATTTCCAGGCCCACAAAAATTAGGCATACCTAATAGCTATTGAGATGAAGTAGCATTTCTTCAAACAACACAAAGAAACACAAAATGATTACAAAGTGACTAGAAAAGGAATAGAAGCAAGATGTACAAAGACATGCAAATTGATAAGAGGTACAAAATGACTACAAAGACACAGAAAATGACTGCAAAGAAAAGCTAAACTAACACAAGGAAAATTAAACAAACATGTGTTGTTTGTAGTTGTTTTGTGTCTTTCTGTCTTGGTGTCTTCTACACATGAGGGTGGTTTATGCCTATTACTGTCCAGACATGTCTTTCTCTTTGAACTGATGGTTCTTCTTTATTCATTGAGATAACCAAACCACCTAATCAGCGTTTGATGCCGTGTTTCCAGGCTACACCTGTTGCATTTCCATATCTGCCCAGCATGTGTTTACTGCTGAGTCACTGATGGTAATAACGGGTCGAGACATCAAGCCCTGAATGGTCAGAGTGATTTTTAATGGATTTCGGTTGGTGAGGACATTAATGAATAAGAGCTACAGTACATGACTGTGACTCAAATGCAATGCACCAAATATAATGCTCAAATGATCAATGAAGGCCTGACAGATCAACACATATCAACACCTCTCCTTTATTTGTCCTTAAGACTGCTCAAAAATCCTGCCCTGAAATGTGTGTTTTTCTATTACTTAGGAATAGAAAATGCATTAACCATGTAGAAGAAAAAGCAATAGGTATATTTAGATATTTAGATTAATCAAATAAAGGCATTTTTTAATTCAAAAAGGGAACAACGGAGGATTTAGAGAAGCTGTATGCTGAAACAAATGAGCCTTGAAATTGAAAAAAGGAGCCGGAAATCTGATGTCCATTTAAACTGTCTGCTGCAGTATCACATCTCATTTTGAAGAAAATAAGCCACTGACTCGTGTAGTTCACTGACAATAACCACATCCATATGCTGCTGTATGAGGATGCTGTGAACCACGGGTCGACGTGCGATAAAACAACATGTCATTTTGATATTGCGGTGCAGGGAAACAACAGACCCAGAATGAGGGGCATCACTGCAACGCTCACTTTGACCCCTGTTTCAAAAATGAGATCTGACAGGTAATAATGTGTGGACAGAGCTTGAAATGTCTGCCAGGTATAAAGTATATACAGGGCCGGCAACAGGGTCTCATAAATACTGAAGCCAGAGGTCATCCACAAAAAGAAACCTATAAAGATGTTCTGGTATCTCCTGATGTGCTTGTCTAAACTCTACTTTAAAGCCTTTCTCAACACTCCCACTGTATACAATGATGAAAGAGTAAATCCCATCATATTTTTTATAATTTCAATATTCTTGAAGCTAAAAAACATAAACATACATTTTAATCGACCTTTCAAACACAGTATGAGCAATACAGAATGACATAACTGTTCTTTAGGTTGTTGAAATGATGAACATAAACCGATACCGAATGCATGAAATCAATGTCCTCAGTGACAGCGATATTCCTGGGTTTTGCTAAATAATTGCCTGTTTGTTGATGATTGTGTTTGATCATACTGAGAAAATAATGTATTGCCTGTTTAGCCGTTCAAATGATAGTTCCTGCAAAGGCAGGATAGTATATATATAATATATATAATATATAATAGTAGGTTTGATTAAAAAGATGCATCTGCATCTTGGTCAACGCACAAAAGTTTGATTTGTTTATGTTAAATTAAATTCAAACATCATCCCTAGTAGTCACAGATCCTTCCCCGTCCGCATGATGAGCGTATTTACTGGCACAGACCAAAAGCAGCCCACAGGCCTGGTCAGCCCGGCTAAACTGTCGGACACTAACCTAATAATGACTCACACTTGTGCACTTACAGGCCTGTAATAACTGTCCCATACAAACAGAGCTCTGCAGGGCCTTTCACACAGCATGCATGTCTGTTGGCAATAAGAAAAGCTTAGGTGTTACTATTAACATTAAGATAAGGGTACTACAATATAACCAATATACAGATTCAAACCATTCAGATATCAGTCTTTATTTTCTCTACTTTAATTTGACTGCTAACATGAAATGCTTTGAAGTAAACATAATGGAACAAAAGAAAGATATTAGTTTAAATCTTCTTTCTTTCCCCTCCTTCTCCTTTCTTTTACTCCTTTTCCATTATTATATAGATGGGGTTTAGTCTAGCAAGTATAATTGAAATCAACTGCATGAGTACAGGACAGTTTTTGCCCAATATGGAGTATAGCTATATATTTAATCACCAGAGGACAGAGCACCAGCTAAAACAATCATTCTCTGTATGTGTATTAACAACATCTCTTTACATTCATATAATGTGCACAGACATACAGTAGATAGATAGATAGATAGATAGATAGATAGATAGATAGATAGATAGATAGATAGATATAGATAGATAGATAGATAGATAGATAGATAGATAGATAGATAGATAGATAGATAGATAGATAGATACACTACAAAGTACTGAATCCTTTATGCAACAGGTCACCTACAAATGCACTCTTCTCATAACCCTTGTTATTTCCTCTTCACAAAGACACTAAAGTGCAAAGGCGAACACTATCTAGTCAGATCCGAATAAACGCTTTAAAGCCACTTTTCTCCTCTCGGCCCTGTTGTCAAGTTGACAGCATCTCCACAGCCCCATGCAGCTCTGTCAGTGATGAAGAGCAGGGAGAGGGTGAGGAAGATGGAGCTAAGCCCTTTGATTTTGGTGTCCTTATTTTCTCCCCCATTCAAAAATCGATCAGCATAATTTGACCACTTCCTTAGTGAGGCCAAGCAGAGCAGATAGCCATCCTCACATGCTTGCAAGCTAGAGGGCTTTCTATCCGAAGAAACGTCGTAATGATTAATTTGGACACGAAGATAACATTATAACGACATTTATAACACAAATCGTTCTCCAAATAAAATGATCTCGCATGCCTTTTTATGAAATTATCATATTTGTGCTATTTTAATGTCTGTTTTAATGTGTTTTTCAGAAGCAGATATGACCCAGAAGGGGCAGCAAGAACGTGGATTCAAAAGTGTGATCAAATATGAGCCAATTTGAGACTCCACTCCAGTCATAATCATTGATGTCAAGAAGAAGGGAAAAAAGGCCTTGTCGCCAACAGGCCAATTTATACAGCCCACAAATACGACCGGATTAAATTATAAATAGCAGCCGATTGTCTTGCATCCTGACATCTGTGCTCATTCTTAGAAAGCACGGTGCCGACAGCTCGTCACGATTTGGATTAGATTATAGGGCCGCGACTCGATTCACAAAATCGATCTTTAATTGCTGTGTGAAGCAAACGGTTGCAAATCACGCCCATCGTCTTTTACCGAGGATGTCTTAATGCCAAAAAATAAAACATATAAAACGCTTTAACACGACATTGGCCGCTAACAGCTAATTATCAATCCCGCTCACCTTTATTCCTGCGATGTGGAGCCTCTTCAGCCGGAGATGTGGATGAGGAGGATGAGGAGGAGGAGGGTGAGGATGATGGTGCGCACGAGTCTGTTGCCGTGATGATGCTGTGCGGGTTGGAGGAGAGAGAAGCCCACGCCAGGCATCCACACACACTCAGTGATGTGCAGGGGTCCCCTCCCCCATGCAAACCCTTTACGAGCACATTAACGCCTTCATATCTGGAGGGGTTTGGCGCATATCTGCACACAATCTGCGCACATTTCCTCCACTTCCCTCCAGCCATTGCCCCTTTAAGATGGTGCCATTGTTTTCATCTTATCTTATGTGTCTGTGTGTACCATGTTAGGAAACACTAGATCAGTATTAAACACACTATATACATGTGTACCCAGGCACGCATGCGCGCCCTATCACCTTATTTCCATGCATCTGTTTTACAAATAGATCATTGTCTGTACGCATGAAGATCAAATTGTGTGCACAGACTATACACACGTGCAGGCACACCTGACTCCTGTTGCCATGCCAACCACTTGCCATTTTCTTGATCCTTTCTACTGCACGAAGACCTGCTCGTGAAGAAACGTGAGCTTTCCACAGACAGTCTGATGTCATCCCCATTCAAATAAAATGTCTCCATCGATGTGAGATATTTATTTTTAGTTGTTTGTATTTGTCACATTCCTCAGGCTGTGCAATGTGCAGCAGGACAGAATAATAACCAGTCGTGGAATCTTAAAATGCTTCCGTTAATTTAGATTAGGTTGAAAGTAATTTGACATTTCTAATTTCTGTTTATTACATTGTATTAAGCTGACGCTTTTATCCAGAGCGACTTACAATAAGTGCATTCGACCAAGAAGATACAAACTTGAAGAAAACAGAATCATACAAGTACATTAGGTTTCATAGAGCCAAACCATGTTAAGTACTCAACTGGCTTTAGATAAGCCAGTCCTTTGTTAGTATAAGTGCTTTGTTAGTATATGAGTGCTTAGTTAGTATATAAGTGCTTTGTTAGTGATTTTATTGCTCGAAGTGGAGTCGATTAGTTTTTAGTCTGCGCCGGAAGATGTGTAAGCTTTCAGCTGTCCTGATGTCAATGGGGAGCTCATTCTACCATTTTGGAGCCAGGATAGCAAACCGACGTGTTTTTGCTGATGGGAACATGGGTCCCCCTCGCAGTGAGGGTGCAGCGAGCCGTTTGGCTGATGCAGAGCAGAGTGCACGTGCTGGGGTGTATGGTTTAACCATGTCCTGGATGTAGGAAGGGCCAGAACCATTCACAGCATGGTACGCAAGTACCAGTGTCTTGAAGTGGATTCTAGCAGTTACTGGAAGCCAGTGAAGGGAGCGGAGGAGCGGTGTGATGTGGGAGAATGTAGGAAGGTTGAAGACCAGACGAGCTGCTGCATTCTGGATGAGCTGCAGAGGTCGGATGGCACATGCAGGTAGACCAGCCAGGAGGGAAATGCAGTAGCGCGAGTTGACGAGAGCCTGGACCAGAACCCCGCGTCGCTTTCTGGGTCAGGAGGGGACGTATCCTCCTGATGTTGTGACACATTTCTTATTTTTTCATTATCTGGAATTGATGCAGTCTTGTGTGCGGATTAAAAAATATTACCTAAATATAAAATATGAAAGGAAACTACATTTGACATAATTAGTCATTATATGCAAAGTGGTATTACTTATAATTATGGTTGCCCCGAACCGTTCTTTATAGCCACTATCAGACCAAAACTGACACGTGTCATATATGTTAGTCATATGTGTCAGTTCTTGGAACCAAGACAGAGGGATATTTGTAAATGTAATTGCCTTATACAACAGCGGACATTTTTGACTCAGTATAGGGCAGGAAAAATTCAAATGGAACCCAACATTACTTTGGTTTCAACCCTTAAGAGTCACGAGAGGAAATGCCACCAAGCAGACAGGGACACATGGCATGGCGTGTCAAAATGGCTGCTATGAAGAAGCATTTTATTATGATATTAACCATGCAGACGAAGATGTTCATATTCATGAGTTAAAAAATTACTTTTCAAAATGTGTACTAAAAAAATTTATTCATTGAAGGTCTTCATCTGTACAATGACCACAAAAAAAAAATACATACACGGGGTTAAATGATTCTCACTATTACAAACTTGAGTAGATCTTAAGAGGTATTAAAAAAATCAAAATGAGAGCCCGTTTCTGCAGCCTGTAATGGATTATGGTGGCATTGGTGCTCTCATAGGAACGCGGGGCGGGACACCGGGGGGCCTCGGGGGCATCGGGGGTCCTCTCTGGAAGCCAAAAGGAGGACGAGGAGGAAGGCCAGCGCCGTAGCCTGGTGGAGGCATGGGAGGAGGGCCTCTCATCCCTGGAGGCACCGGGTGACCTGGGAGAAGAAGAGGGAGGGTCATAACATGGTAAAATATTCATCTCTGATTATATGCTACTATAGCAGACTCTATGGACATAATTCATCATTGTCTGTGGTTAAACACTAGCAAACAATGAATGTGCCTTTCTGTTTTATCTTCTCACAGTAACAGTTGGACAGGGTCAGTGTGTTACTATGGTCGTATAGCAATCCATAGTCTAGGTATTACTATTAGCCGGTAAATAAACAATACATTGCGTAGTCAAAGACAGAAGTTGTTAGTCTCTATTTTTCACAACTTTTGCACTCTCACCAAAGCCAACGGTAACCACAGTTAACAATATTTGTTAGCATCATTAAATGCAGAGGTTTTGCACTACGGTGGATAATGAACAGTTTGACCCATGGGGCAAAACAGTTTTCAAAACCATCAGTTTTTATCATTATAACAGCTTTTAGCCCCTTCCAATCTAGGAAACCAGACAGGACTGAACCGGACTGCTTGGCCTATTGCTCCATGTAGATTTTCTCGAGAACTGCTAATGCTAACAATGTCACACTTGACACAGCACTTCCTTTGGTCCCGAGCAATACACCTGCCAGAATATAGCTGCATCCCCTAGCACATGGATAGTATGGAGGACAAGCTGTACTCCGTGTTACTGTAGCAGTGTTGGAAATTAACTTCATGCTCCCTTTTTCTTTTAACCAGCCACAATTTTATCACACTTTTGTGTTACTAACTTCTTTTGGAAAACATTTCTCCCTAAAACAAAACACTTTAAAGGTCCCCTATTATACTGTTTTTCATCAATATATTATAGGTCTCATATATACAAAACATGTCTCTGAAGTGTTTGGCTCGAAATACCAAACAGATCATTGTAGCATCCCATAATCCCCTCTGTTTCAGCCCTGTTTCAAAAGTGCTGATTCTCTGTCTGTTACTTTAGATGAAAATAAGGAGCCACTCCCCACGCCCCTCTGAGATATTTGGTTACAAATAACACAATGGTGCTCTAGTACCCCTTTCACACCAACGCAACTCCGGTTCAAGCTCCGTGCTAGAGCTTTTCAGGTTCAGAACCGGTACTTCGGTTTAGCTCCGGCTCTTTTCACACCGCTCAGAGCCCGACTGGTGCTGCCGCTGCTGCGTCATGACGTCACAGTTTACGTCGCTGATTTTCTCCCCAACGGAGCTCACCTCACAACAACAACGGGCCGGGGACTGCGTTGCTTTTAATCATACGAAGCCAGATTAAATTAAATAACGACTTCTCCAACCTTATACTTTTCTCCAGAGTGCCGTGGTTCATTGTTTATTAATGTGTTTCATTTACCGACCGCTGCAGTGCTGCTGCTCTTCCACGAGTGTATTCTCCCGTTAGCTCCGGGTTAGCTCACACGGCTCTAAAGTATTCACTGTCTGACTGTCACACAAGCAGCTGATACATATCCCCAGTTCCCCTTAAGTGAATGTGTGTCAGTCTGAATTGACGCTGTTTGGCATCACAACGCTGTTATGAAAGTTTCTCTGGTATAACATGGGTGATGTTAGCATAGCAACCGAAGCTAAACTGACTACTTGCTAAGCCGTTTTCTCCAGGCACTTTTTACCGACGTATTTTTCATTATGATTCTACTTGTGATAGTCGGACATGACAACCTGTGCAGCCCATGTATTGATTCCATCCGATAGCTGCTATAATACAAAACAAAACGTCTGCCTGCTCTCCACAATGATCAATAACAGCGAACGGATGGTCAAAGTAAGGTACAAATAAACAGAATCACACGAAGCCTGGTTAGTGTTGCCTGACTTTATAAAGCGTGTTTTTTTATAAGTGTGTGGTTGCCTTCTAGTCACTTTGCTCAGCACTACTGCTTGTTACAACTTTTATTTGCCGTACTCGCCTTAACTGTTAGCTCAGGTTAATCTCGCCCCCCTCCGACGTAAGCGTGACGTATGCGGTTCTTGCTTCTAGACGGACAACTTTTTGGTGCTCGAAACGAACCGGATTCCGGAGCTTAGAGGCTGCTCCGCTGCGGTGTGAACAGGAAAACCCGGTGCTTTTCAAGCACCAGCACCGAACCGGCCCCGAAACACCGTTGGTGTGAATGGGGTATAGGAGGAGATTCAGGTGATAAGGTGGGGGGGGTTACCTTGGTTGGTTATTGGCTAATGGTTACACAACCCAAAAAAATCGTTATGACATCATAAAGTGGCCAAAATCTAATCAGCTCATTTTCAGACAGGTTTTTATATAAATGGATCAGGACAAAAAGTGAGTGAATCTTTTTCCTGAAACTTTCAGAATCTTTTTACACGGAGAGGGGGACACATGTTTATGTATAAAAGACATGAAAAAGTGGATTTTGCATAATAGGTGACCTTTAAGAACTGCTTGTGATTCCACCAGATTTAGCACAGATTATTCCAGTAACGTTGTGAACTGATTCAAGCTCGGAAGAATAGCTTATAAAATAGTATCATACCAGTATACAATCATTTGTACAGCAAACCTCTAACCAATATTATTGGTATTTCTTTCCATCAACACACCTACAGATCAGCGTGAAACTCATGTGTGAAAGGGCCATACACTGTGCCAGAAAGGCAATCCAACTAGTCCACTGCACGCCACAATGTGTGAGAGCGATCTAACAAAATCTGATCTATATGATATACATTTTCAGGCATGACAAAAGGTGTAATGGATTTCATCTCTTGTCCAATCTATGAGCCTCTTTTTATACAAGGCGTAACATTTTACCACGTTTTTCTCATTATAGCCCACTGTTCTTTTCAGTTCAAGACGTGGACTATGGTGAAGGTGTCCTTTAAAAATTGATTGTGCTAAGACGACCACGACAGAGATGTGGTTGATCAATAGCACACCTGCCTATAACAGCTTAATTGTCATGGTAGTCTTGGCAACGTGGGTATCTGTCAATACTACAAATCAATAATAAATGTTTCCGCTTAACCAACCAGTAGAAGTGAGGTTATCCCCATTTCAGTTGCTCTTTATTGGAGCTTTTTACGCGACAGAGATGTTATTTTTTTTAAGCTGAAAACACGTTAATTTGATAACAAATATTTGAGGAGTAGCTCCAGTGCTTACCCATGGGATGTCCATATGGCGTTCTGGGTGGCATGCCCATGGGCGGAGGAGGCATGCCGGGTGGTAGCGGGGCGCGGGACTGGTTTGATCCTGGGGGGGCCGGGGGGGGAGGCACCATGCCAGGAGGACCAGGAGGCATGGACATCTGA
The DNA here is from genome assembly GCF_902827165.1 of Trematomus bernacchii. NCBI lineage: Eukaryota > Metazoa > Chordata > Actinopteri > Perciformes > Nototheniidae > Trematomus > Trematomus bernacchii. The sequence continues at coordinate 9,735,851 of NW_022987564.1, read as the reverse complement.
GGCATACCTGCGTTGCAGAAACAGTTACGTGTTAATGCTCAATGCTTCCTTTGTTTTTGAAAACACTCGTTAACATGAACAAACTGTTTTAAGGACACAGATCTATTCAATGTTTAAACCAGGCTTTTTACAACCCTTTCAAAGTCAATTTAAAGCATTTTAAGTAGGGCTGGGTAATATAAAAAAATCTATTATTACAATATTTAACCAAAGACCTTGATTTTGTTATAGGGGGACGATGTTGTAGGGCTGGCCATTGATGCTTTTATCAGAAACTCATTACACTGTGAGAATTTAGACAAATATTATTCAGTAATTTGGACAACATAAACAAGAGGGTAAAGTAAAGAAATATCACTTTACTTTATTGCAGCCTTTAAAAACATAAAAAAATCGAAATCTCACGATATTGATATGATATAATGATGTTAATATATATATTATTAATATATAACTCAGCTCTACACAACCTTGAAAACACCTGTATAAAGCTCACTTGTTTTTAGCACCTGTGGTAACTGTCAGTATACATTCCCCTATATACATACTTGCAGCCAATGTGTATACTTAATCTTTGACAAACTAGTACCTGGATGCATGCCGCCAGGGAAGGGTGGGGGTCCGGGTGGAAGCCCCCCGCCCTGTTGGCCACCTGCATTCGGAGGCATGTTCATCGAATGGGGGATTGATGGAGGCATCGATCCAGGAGGAGGAACATTAGGGAAACCAGGAGGTGGCATGCCTGCACAGAAACAAGTTGTATTTACAAGTTATTATATTGTACTAATGCACAGTGTCTTCGCTAAATATTATATGGTCCTCTCTAAGTATTTGTTGAATATTTAAAAATGTCATTAAAGAGGTTAATTTGTTAGCTGTTATGTTCACTCTTAATTCCAGACATCACCCAAGATTAAACATATCGATGTAATTATCACTTACCCACACAAGAGACATCTCTTGCATTTCCTACTGGGTTTACTGTATATCTCTGTTGGTAATGAAACCTGTTATCTGCTCTCAGAGCACTTACATCGTTTTAACTACTCGATAAATAATCATTAATTAGAGGCAGCTGCTGTAAATGGAATATGATTGGGTATTGCTAGTTGAAAGCCTAAAGCACTAACCATCGCCTGATGCCCCATGGCTGTCAAATTATACTAACTGTAACTGTGGCCACCAAATATCAGCATGTAGGCGGCCCCCTGTGTTACATCAGGTCTCTCCTAGGAATTAGATTGCCTCTCAATGAAATTATAGTGTAACAGTGTTTAACAGAATGCGACCTGAGCAACGCCCAATTTCTATTGGAATGTCCTAAATATCCCAACACAGCGGCGGTTTGAGATGATCTTTTGTCGGATAGGTTTTTTACATTTCTGCTGTTCACTTAAAAAAAATCTGCAATGGAAATCATTATCTATAGATGGGACCGTTAGTTTTGAGCCCCCCCCCCCCCCCCCCCCCCCAGGTCTGTGGGGAGCAACAGCTGACAGCAAAAGGCAACATTACAAGGTACCATTGACTTTACATTATGACACTTTAAAGCTATAGACTGTATATGTTTAAACTCTATTCAGAAACTTAAATAAATATAGTTGTTTGATAGAGATGTCTTCAAAGCTAAAAGAGATAATGGAGGGTGAACTATGACCTGATAACAAAACAATTTTTTTGCAGTGTGTGAACTATTAAATTGGGAAAACTTGAGTTTAAATGCAAATAAAAAGTGCTTTTTTGACCCAATGTAGTGTTAACTTTGTTTGACGTTATATGGGTATGATCAATTATGGTGCAGGGCCTGTAGTACAAACACCATCTTCCCTGCATGTCAAACTACAATATGTTCTCTATGAGTATATGACCTGAAATGAACATTTATTAAGTTACTATTAATGGGATCTTTCATGATGATTAGTAGTTGTAAACAATGTCATATTGAAAAGAGGCGAGCCACTGAATATCCTACATGTAACCACAGTATTTTCGTCATACCTGGCATTGGCATCCCACTCCCCATAGCAGTGAGAACCGGCGTTGGGGCACTCGCTGGCGGTGGAGCGTCTGCAAACAGCTGATGAGGCCTGTCTGCCTGGGAGAGAGGGTTTTGTGCAGCCAGGAGTCGCTCTGCGGCAGAGCCATGTCGTTCTCCTTTGGAGTCCTTCTTGAAGGCGTAGGACACAGTGATGGGCCTGTTACAGAGGTACTGGCCGTTCATGGCTTCAATGGCGGCATCTGATGCGTCAAAGCTCGCAAAATTTATGAAAGCATAACCCTTGGAGTTGCCGGTGTCTGGGTCTCGCATGATCTTCGGCGTCTGGAGGATCACGCCGAAGGCACTGAATGTGTCGTAGAGCAGTTTCTCGTCAATCTCAGGGTCCAGATTACCAATGAAGATGTTGGCACCCACATCCAGGTTTTTGTTGTGTGCAGAAGCCTTATTTACTCGAATGGGTTTGCCATAGAGCTTTATCATATTCATGATTTTTATGGCATAGTCAGCATCTTCTTCACTAAGGAACTCCACAAAGCCATAACCTGAGAAGATAAAAAAAGGTTGCTACATGCATTTTTCTGGATACAAAAAGATGCACGATTTTTTCTTGCGTAACAAGAGTTGCACTTAGCGGTTACTCACCTTGATGTTGGCCGGTCACCCTGTCTTTTGGCATGTGCGTGTTGACAACAGGGCCGGCCTGCAGGAAAAGCTCCCATAGTAACGGCTCTGATACTTTCTCATCCAAGCCGCCGACATATACAGTGGCATCTGAAAACATTAATTACAATTTTAAATAAACGTGAGAGGGAAATTAACTGGATGTCCAAAAATGCATTGAACTTTAAATGGATTTCAAAAGGAAACATTCTCAAGATATAACATACTGTTGAATGAAAGCATGTGGCCTTTAAGTCATTTGGAGAATATAATAAAAATAATGTTGTGAGATTACAACTGGAGGACATGAGATCAACTTTAAAAACACATATATATTTATATACAATCATTAAAAAATATAATGATGACGATTCTTCCAAATATGTTTAATAAGAGCAAAAATGTGTTTGCAAACTTGAATATATATATTTATTTATTTAGGATAAACCCCCTGGAAGGCACATCATATCAACAACATAGAAGTTTAAAAAAAAACATTGAACAGTTAAGCAGAAACTGAAGAAATTCAGTTAAAAAGAAGTCCACCTTGATAAGGCTGCAACGTAGCCAATAATACTCTCAAATACGACTTTCATAGACAGTTCTAACTGAAGTGAAGACCAATACGTTTATATCCTAACAGTTTAGTTATATGTTCACCGTAATTATAATATTAATTTCCACAGAACACATTACTATCCTATCAAAGGTTTCAAAAACATATTTCATATAGAAAAATGTGAAGTCATTTGTTTAGCTACTCAACATGGTGAGCTTGCTAGGCTAACTTTAGCTGTTAGCTAACAGGATGTACCTCTGCTTCTAAATTACTCACAACAGCCGCAGCAATACTTCAAATTAATACATAATCAACACCGCACCAACGTTATCATAACGCAAACATTTGAAATGCATTAAGAGTATATTAAACTTCATTGAATGGGTAAAGCAGCAGCAAGCTAAGCTAACAAATGAACACTTCCATGTGATACACTGGCGGATGTTTACCACTAACTATGAGCTAAACCGGCGCTCACACTCATGAGGAAAGCCGTATGAAATGTAATCCACATGCAGATTCAAAGATGACTTAAATAAAAGTCTGAAACAGAGTTAATAAAGAGGTATTTACCTTGGTTTCTTTCTGAAATTGGTCCCGCTGCCATGTTGAATGAGCCAGGCAAGCGTCCTGAACTGAGGCCCCGCCTCTTCCTGTCTGTGTGTTCCGGGAGCGGAAGTGAAACAAAATAAATAAATACTTTTTTTTTTTAAAGCCCTACCTATTTACGCATTCGTTTTTAAATAATCTTTAACAGTTATTTATTTTTACAATAGTGAGCAATGTTGTGAATGTCAATTGACAGGCCTTGTTGTTGTTTTATCATAATGCTATACCCACTCTGATATCAAAGGCAGGGTTCCTACCATTTTTGGCAAATTACTTATGATATCTATTGTAATCTATGAAACACATGCAAGTTCACAAGGACTGCAAATTAGCTTCAACTAGAAGCCCGTCTTTGATTCATCAGTTGCATTACGTCAATGTTTATCTGCATTTTACTAAACATTAAATATGTATTAAAGAGGAACCGGGAATTCCTGCAGACATAACATTGAAACAATCTATATTGCCTGGAACAATAAGCAATATCACTTTATAGCCCTTTTCCTTCCTATCCCGTTTAGAGCAAAGTGTGGAGCACACTATGCTTTTGTATGAAATGGGTACATTTCATTCTAAAATGTTTTTGAAAAGCAATTTTTTGTGTGTAAATTATACACATCACATACCAATAAAACATTACTAATAATTACCTTTTTATACTAGTTGTGATTGAAACAAGTAACAAGACCATTTAATACACTTTTGTATGAGCCATTTTATTACATTATATAAATCTAATAAAAGTATAAACATGGAATACAAAATATTCATAGAAAATACATACAATAAGAGCCTTCAGAAACACTATCATAAAACAATACTGTATGGAATACGAAACATTAAAAACAAACTTAATCAACACAACATGCATAAAAGATAAAAAGCCCACGTTCTTTTATAAAATGGATATCAAAAAAATATATTGTTTAAAAAAGCCTTCATTGATAATGATCACAAAGAAAGATAAAAGGCATTTTTAAGAAGAGAGCTCGAACATGAATGGCTTGTAGTCAAAAATCACACACACGCATCAAAGTAACAAGAAAAATAAAAAATAAACACACAATTTAAGATCTCGAGCCTCATTCCTGTAAAAAGATCATTCAAATAGTTCATCTCTGCAGATGAGGTTCTGGAAGCAGGAGAAAACCAAAGTGAAAGAAAAATGTAAGATTTGCAGGGTTCGAGCTGCAGAGTTGTGAGGTTTAAGTGTTCATTGTTTCAGTTCAAATGTCTATTTTGACTTTTCAGTATTGACTGAAGATTGCTGCAGAGACAAAACTTACTCAGAAATATCTTCCTGGTTGTGCTGCACACATATTTTGCAAGCTGAGTACCAAACAAACAATATATAATGATTATAAATGTATACCAAAGGTAACAAGATTTAATAAATCCTTCATAAACTTATGTCATGTAACATTTTAATATTTCAACATTTTGAGAAATGTGCTTATTCATCTTCAGGTGGCAAGATTCACGTCTCTACTGTAACAATTCAGATAATCAGCCTTTAAGCTAAGCTGAAGCCTTACATTTAAAATGGACTAATAAGAGATTAGTAACTCTATTTCAGAAAGAGAATAAGCACATTTCTCAAAATGCCAAACATCTTCTATAAGTAACAATAATATAGCATGTAATATTTACCTTTACATGAAATAACAAAAACATTTTAAACAGAGTAAAGCCTCCTTTAAAGACCACATTAAAGGAAATGAAATGTTTAGGTTGTTTACATGTGTAACCAATTTAAAAAAGGCACAATGATTCAGGGAAAAGAGTGAAGTAATACAATTAAATCTGGCTTTAATCATACTCCATCTCTGCTTCTTTGTTTTTTATTTGCAGACTCCCCACATGTAGTGTAATCAGTTTCTGCTGTTGATAATCCAGCATTTAGCAGTGAGAATGAGCGCTCCTGCTGTTTAACTTGCATAACTCACTGCCCACACTACATCCAACAAGAGCAACACATTATCCATTAAACTCTCACTTCCATTACATGGGGTCTTTAAAAGGCTACCCACCAACATGACTTTATCCGTATTATGTATTCAATACATTTTAGATACATGGAGAAATATGAAGATATCACATATTCAGCATGAACTAAATTAGGTCCTTCAACATGAAAACATTTGATAAGTGCGACTCATATACACTGTTTAGCCCATTGACATACACTAGCACTGCTAACAAACAAACTGCTTGTTCAATCACAAAAGATCCCTCAATTTGTTTTTTTGGCCTTCACATTTAGACTCCAATCAACACTGTTCTTTGACTCAATGAGATCATGACCTACATTTGAGTCTACTAAACTCTGTTCTCTAAATGAAGCACATGACAAACCCATCCTGCATCACAATAACAATTCAGTCGTCTAAATGTTAAACAGCATTGCTTTGCAGATCCTTAGTTGATAGCACACTGAAAATATACATTCAGCTACTGTCATGGTCACCAAGCACACAATGAACACTAAAATAGTAAGAAGCCCACCAATAAAAAAGAAATACATAGTGACGGTTCATTATCTGATTTCTTTTTCAAAAACCTGAGCAATCAGTCAAATGCTGATATTTAAACAAAGAACCTACACATTCTTATATGAGTGTGCTTCAATGCTGTCTTGAATTCATTTCAATTGCCACATATATACACTTTCTTTTCATTACAACAGGCAGAACACATTCTTGTAACCATTATCGAGGGTTTAGGGATGTACGATATGGTATTTGCAGATATTTGATATACCGATATTCTGTAACCATATTCTGTTTCCACATGTGGCCGATTGCCAATGTGGAAACCGATATGCACGTATTTTTTATCCATCATATTGCAGGAAACATAAAGCCTCTCCTGTAGTGGAATTATTTACATATCATTATGCCTACTGTTGTCCCGATGGCCTTCTGGCATATGCAGACATTTTGAAGAAATGTGAACATTGACTAAGCATAATAAGAAAAACTACTTTAACTAAGGCAACATGTAAAACAAGTCATATTTTTGTTATGTAACATATAAGCATTTTTGTTTCCGAGGAAATGTTTACTCCTGGCTGATTCCTATATTTCATTTTAAAGCCTCTATCTGACGATACCGATAGTTAGTTGGAATCTTTTATCCCCTTGCGGTTTTTGTGTGTTTAAAAAATATGTTGATTATTTATGTACACAGGGTACTTGCCATTTAGATTTAAGGAACCATAAATGTTTTTATCTTCACTTGCTGGTGTCCAAAATACTATCAGAGTAAACATAGCCAAATAAAGGAAATCAAAAAGATTAAGAATGATCCAAACCTTAAAAAAAAAAGGTTTGGTTTGGTGGTATATAAACTTACGTCCCGTACATTCAGTGATGAAAGGCAGGGTGTGTTTCGTCTACTTTGACTCAAATAAAGTATGAAATAATAAAAAACATGTTAACCCCAAGTCAGTTGAAAAAGCCCAGCAAGTTTACAGGTATCTTTTTTAAAGCACTGTTATCCTGTAATCACTAGGCACAAAGAGGCAACGGCTATAACGGCAAGGGTTGGTTTTATGGACGGTTGTGCATACTGTAAATCAAGGCCTGATTACCTGGTCCTCATGGTATTCAAAACACAAGATACAAACCCTTTCAGATGAAGCACCTTTACATGTATGATGTAATCAGTACTATTACCGGGAGAGTGAAGGCATGTTTTTCCACGATGGAGGCAGGTTTAGTGCGAGGGCAGCGTGGCAGTGTTGGCTGCGTTGAGTTGGCCCACAGCAATCATCAGGATGTCCTTCTTCTCTTTGTAAAAACGCAGTTCTCTTCCCGCCAGCCTCGCGTCCTCCAGTTCTCGCTCCGTCGACGCCACCTCCTGTGCGATAGTGCTCGCCACACTCTGCTCCCGGTTCACCCAGTCGGCTGCCATCTGAGTGCGCATGTCATCATCCAGAGCCCGGTTGGAGTAGTGAGCCAGCACTTCCTGCACATAAAATGAGACAGAGGAAGCTAAGTGGACTTCCAAGGTTAAATGTGGTCAGACTTCAGTAAATCTCCGCCTGTGTGTAAAGCAAGCGTTATATTTCAAATGATATAAGGAGATAATGATCTTATTCAGACGGACACGATTGATACTCTTTCTTAATCATTCTAAAATGTTGTGTTTCTGCTATCAGTTGCATTCTTTTTCTACTGTAGCAATGTACTGCACAGTTAGTTTTTACCTCACATACACAAATAAGTATAACCTTGACATTTTCAAAAAAGACAATATTGCCCAACTTGAAATACAGACATAATATAAAAACATCACAATGGCTCAATTTCTTGGCTGAACATCTCTCAATGAAACAAATCACTGTATTTAACCAACATTAAATGGTTTAATCTTATGATGCCTGGTGCTGCTTTCTGAGAACTCTGAATCTGTCTTTTTTTATATACACCTTGTCTTTGTTCTTAAGCATCTTGTCTTGATGTACACATTGGCTTGCCTTATGTTAGCTTATATATGGTGAAAAGAGAGTCAGTCGGAGTAGAGATATCAAACCTGATATCAAGAAAGTCAAAGACAATTTCTTGGATCTACAATTTGAACATACTTCACAATTCAGCTGCATAAACCAAGAAGCTTATGGAGACATTATTTGTTAGCATTTATAGTGCTTGTTTATCTGCAGTGATGTTATTTTCCAGCTCATCGCTGCTCTCAAAAGTGTGTAATGCTCTGCATCAGTTATGCCATGAGGGAAAGATGGGACACAGAGGTTGTTTGTTTAGAAGACTAAATTAAAAGTGATGAACACCACGTCTGCGATTGGATAATTGAACCCATGTCGGATGAAAGACGGTACCTGTCGGGAACACTGTCGTTCTCTCATGGCTTTCAGACTTCCATTCCAGTGCAGCAGCTGGAACACGGTCATCAGCTCCTGAAACACATTTAAAACAGCAGGAATCAGGGATGAAACTCGCCTCAAGAGACTAAATGTGTAACAACTCGGTGTTGCAAAACAAGAATGCTTCCCTCAGTTTCCCTTTTACCAATTAGACATAGGGTGGTGATGTTCTGGCTACAAGCTCTGTGTTAAAAGATAAAGAGGTCACAAATCGGCTCAAACTGCTGTGTTTTAACCCTTTCAATAGATCTAGAAGCAAACAAACTTCATTTAACTGGTCTTTATCTTTGTTATATTAGATGCACATTAAAGCTTAACACATACAACACTCTAAACACGGCATCAAGGCTCAAACCTTTCACACTGCTATTTGCAATTCTATCGTCACACTATCCTCTGGCAGAAAATGCATCTTAACACGACAAACATTCCTGAATTTTCCACACCTGAAACTCCAGCATGGATTTTCCTTTGTTGGACTCGAGCATGAAGCGAAATGCTCCAATTCCTGTGTTAGGGTTGTCAGCCTCTTCTCTGTTTCCCTGTAAACAACAACAACAACAAGTTAATGTCACCCAGCTGTGTTGGCTCAAACAACAGAGGCCTGTACTACGAAGCTGGTTCAACCTAACCTGGATATGTTTGAGTTAGCCGGTTGGCCCAATCCAAAACATACGCGCTCTGGCTAAACTGTACTACGACGCTGGTTATCAAGTGGATCGCTCAAGCCAGCCGTGTCCTATCTAGTTAGGTGCGCGTTCACATGAAAGGGGTGGTATTTGGAGCATTCGACCAATCTCAAACACGGACAAGCGTACTGACAGCGCAGCGTCATACTTCCTGAATGAAAAGTGAACTTTAATATTAGTCAAATATGAAGAAGTTAAACTTTAAACATCCATGACTTAAACACTTTATCCAGGATAAAAGCCACATAGCTGCACCTGCAAGGTGAATACAGCTGGTAAAAGAAAAAGTGTTTGAATGCGTACATTAACAGGTTTATGAAATCACTGCCCCGTCCAAGACACGAGTGGATCTGACTTTAATTAGGAGAATTTGACTCGAGTGTTTCGTCAACTTAATGTGTTGCTTAAAATAATACTTCTGCATACAGTATGTGACACTGTGAGTGTTGCACGGCCAGATACGGCTCAAGAAGCTGACTCAAATAAGGAAATATATGATACATTATGATGTGATATGATATGAATGATAATGGGACACATCGACGTCTGCACTCACAGTGCCGCGGACTGTACTTAATGTTACTCTGATCCGGTTACTTATGTCGTGGCAGATATTTAAGTAAGCTTTCTTAACGCTAATATTATAATAGTCAGATTGCTCTGAAGATGGGAGGGGATATTCTATTAATTTTCACGTTCACACAGTCAGTTGATTTTGGCCGGCCGTCTTTCCTGCAACGGCAGTTTTTCTGTATTTCCTCTGTCCTGTAATATGAATTGATCGCTTTAAACTCCGCACACGGAGCTCTGATTGGTCAGCAGGCAGTGCTTTCACTGAGTTGATCTCTTAGCCTGCCACCTAACCTGCTCCGGAGCAGGTTTGCCGCTCAGTTTTATGTTTTATATATATACAATACTTTATATTACAAATCATTATATTAGCTCATAAGATATGAGTGGTGGAATGTGAAAGTATTCCAGTACAATTTTTACTTTCACTTTAGTTATTAAGCATACTTTAGACTTTCACCCTACACCACTACATCTTAGAGAAAAGTATTGCTTTTTTACTTTACTACGATCTTTAAGATTTTGATAATTTTAACATGTAACAAGTAAACAGGAAAAGATGCAGTAGCATATTATCAATCTAGTACTATACGAAGTATCCACAGATACAACATTAAAAGGATCTTACATAAAAAGATGTGTGGGAAGAACTGATGCATAAGTTACCATGGAAATCTAGCCTGCTAAAAAGAGAACCAGCGTCGTAGGACCGGAAAGCCCGAGATTTCCCTGAAGTTAGCCGGCTAAGCGAAAATCCAGCTTCGTAGTACAGGCCTCTGGTATGGTGACATGAAATCTAACTGTGTGTTGTATGCATACAAAACATGTTTTGTAGGAGTGTATTTTAAAAAATAATGATATCTGACGGAATTTCTTTTAAGAAAGTTGATTGAAAAATGTATGGCAAAGTAATATTCCTTATTTTCCTTTTTACGGCATCATTTATTTGTGGACAAATAGCCATGTTCATGTTTCTAACTGCATGAGATTTTCAAAATTAGATAAGATATACTTTTTGCTCCTAATTTGGGAAATTGTTTTGTACAGCAGGATGTAAAAATAGGCATTGCACATCAATACAAAATAAACAGTAAATATATACATATTAACAATTCATCTAAAGATAATCCATACAGCACACAATATAAAATATACAGAATACGTTGGAATACACTGCAATGGACTAACCTACTACTCAGAAAACTAAATCAATCATAACATCTGCAAAGTAGTCACAGTTTTAAAATAAAATGTAAATGCAGTGAGGTAGTGTGAGTGTAAAAAACAGTACCACATGAATTAATACTAATGCATTATTTAATCTTTATTTTCTATAACTTTCATTCACATATCAGCACAACACAGTGCAGATACACTGTGACTTCCTCCTCACTGCCAGTGAATCACTTGAGCACAGGACTTCCTGTAATCTATTATAAATAACTTACATTGAAGGAGGCTAGCGCCTCACTGACGCTCTTCTCTATGAAGTCGTCTGTGATGCGGCGGGAGGGATGTTCATTGAAAACAGAGTTCATCAGGGCGATCTTGGCAGCGCTGCGTCGTGCCTCGGCTTTGGTGGGACAGAACTGTCAAACGGGGAAGGAATCATGCATTAGCGGTCAGATACGATCACTGTTACAGATTTACAGTCCAAAACATAAAGCCAGCCAGTGTTTATGTGGAGTTCACACTGTGAACAGACACTTTTTATCTGTCCTGAGAATCCATATTTAGTGTGCTGTGGTTGCAAGCATGTGGGTTTTTTTTAAAGATATTTTTTGAGCCAGAGAGTGCTTTTAATTTAGATGCAGTGTTCAAAGGGAGAGACAGATGGGAGGACATTGCCTAATACTACCAGCTCCAACTGAGCTCTCCAGTGGTTCATGTTGGAAATGTTTCAGCTTGTAACTAACATAGCACATTAGTGACCACTTTTGTTACAAATAATCATACTGTAAAACACCAATAAGCACTTTCTTAAAATCAAAAGAAGATGTGATGATGTTCTCACAAGCATGCTAAGAAATGAAACACAAGATACCTGGAAACTCCCGAAGCAGCTGCCTCCGGGAAGGCTGACGTAGCAGACATAAGGAGGGTTGCTGGATGGGACCATTTCATAAACAACTAGAGCTCCGTTTCTCAGGTCGGCGCCTCTGGTCAGCTTCATCTGCCAGAACTCTTGCAGAGCTTCCACCACGTTTACTGCAGGGCACAGAGATGAAAGCAACCTCATCACAAGCAGGAAACATGAGAATAAGTAGTTCCAATGTATCAAAATATGACGGAGGGAAAACACATTTGAGCTGGACGGATTGTAAACAGGATGGAGATCACACACACACACATGTGGGGGGGATTGTCGAAAATTGAAGTCATACTGAGAAGGGATTCATGCGGACAAACTTCACATTTTTACTAGCAATTGGATATGGTGCTGTACTGATTTCATTGTGAAATTCGCAAAAGCTTCTGTTTCTTTACAGGTTTTTTTATTGATTTATATTATGTATGTTACTCTCTATGTGGATGCAAATTATGCCATGTATAAACTGTTGTTGCTTGTTTGCTGAACTTCAAATATATATATTAATTAATTAATTTCCTGACAGTGCAGCTGTGTATAATTAAAATGTACTTTCAGGAAGTATAAAAATCCTTGTCACAGTGTGGTAGATCAACATTTTCTAACTGTACTCTGTGACATCTTCTCTAAACAAAAAGATGGGAAGGGAGGGGGGGGAGGTCATCTTAAGGATGCCAGAGGTTTTTCCTGGAAATATTTAGGTGGTGGCTGATGAGAGGAAACTCTGTATCACCTCAGAGGAGCTGGTTAAAGAAAAAACACTCCCTACAACTCTACACTTGATGTGCTCATGTGACAAAGCTACATCCCTGCCCTCCAAAAGGAAAACAACAACAAAGAAAAGCAGTAAAGGATTTGCGGCTGAATCGGAAATGATTACTTCTGTTTGGATCTGCAGGGAAATGTGAGTGCAGCCAACATCATCAGTTTTCTCTGAGCTCTTTACTGCTGAGCTCTTGTTTCAATCGCTCTCAAATCTGGAGACTGATCAGTGTGTTTAAGAGCTAAATTCTGACATTTGATATATCAATCCCTAAACTGCAATCCAAAAAAGGCTCTTACTGTGTGAAAAGGGAAAATACTGTGCTCTCTAAAAAATGTTCCCTTGCTGGTTGCCAATAAAAAGTAATAACATGTAAACAACAATTTGCTATTGAGAACAGCCAATTCAATATTATAAACAAAGCAAGTAGCTCTCCGTTATATTACTTTTACAACAAAGACATTTCTCATATGTATCCGTCCAATAGTTAACTTAAGCTAGTGCTAGATGTATGATGAGTCCCCCATAATATACATGAAGTACTGAGTCCACCAGAAATAGACTCAAGAAAACAAATCATTCAGACCCTGACCGAGTTATTTTTGAGCCTCTCAGGGATCGGTGCAGTGATAAGATAGAACGACAGGAAATATTTTGAGATAGAGGAGGATGGCATGTGACAATGGTGCTGGCCCAGACTCAAACAAACTAGGAGGCAGTGGCCTGATTTCAATCAGCACATGACTGACAAATATATCACGTGGAAAAGACAAAATAGACATAAATAGACATAAAAAATGATATCAGCCAGGGTAAATACTTGAGGGTCATTCTGCCAGGGACCATTTGAAAATGGTCCCTGGCAGAATGACCCCCTGTCTTAATACTCTTAAGACAAATAAAGGCCTTTTCATTCCCCGATAATGGCTGAATAATAACTATGCCACAAAGAAAATATAGAAACCCCAAATTACTGTATAATGTAGGGGAAATTATTATCTCCAAATGCTAAAATATAACAAATAATTTTCTGTAACAAGAACTCCTTTGTCGCAAGATTAAATACAAAAATTGGAGCAACATTAAGACAAAAATACCAACAGTCTTTATGGTCCTGCCAAATTTGAAGGTGTTAAGCTGCCTAAATGGGATAGAGGAGGAAAGAGGCTGTTAGTCAGGAGCACAGAGGGACAATCTTTTGGAAATAAATCCTATTAGCAGCGGGGAGGAACATTTGTGTCAGCTCCACCGCCAACAGGACAGCAGCTTTTGGTGTAATGTCTTATGCATAGGGCTTTCCAGCATGCAATAGAGATGAATAACATGTTTTATAAAGGTAGGTAAACTATGATAAACAGATATAAGCACAAATAAACTATACCTTGTGATTTTTGATTTTTTTAAGTTAACAGTTCATTGCATACCACTGTTAAAGCTCGATGAGAGAGTCTGGATAATCCACAAACATATTTTTGATAATTAATATACGGATGTCTATTTTGATCAGTAAAGATGTGAATAACCTAAATGTACCCACTAGATATACTGATAATAAGTGAAGTCCCTGCCTTTCCTTTGTTGTTAGTACGTTTTACTGTCTACATTACAGGACAGTAGTGTACCGTGTCCAATTTAAAAATAAGTTACATTTAATTAGGCTAATGTATAGGTATTAAAGCTTATTGTGTGTAAATGTAACCCCCTGCAGCTATGTCTTAATCCTTTAATGGAGGGATAAAAGCCAATGTTATAGCTATCTAAATATTAGAGGAAAACTTTAATTAAAAAAAAAAAACATTTTGGTGACATTGCATCCCAAAAGAACACGGTCAATCCTATAAGTAAAAACAATATAATGTCAGTATAGTTTTCAGTGTGCAACCAAACATAATAAAGGAATGTAGCTTCATTTGTGTCTGTTGCTAATCCACATCCAAACAAATGGTGCAGCTCAAAGTGGCTTTCTGCTCCTCAAAACTCCCCAAGTATAAACTAAACTATATGCCAGCAGTGGTGTAAAATAACTAAGTACATTTACTCAAGTACGGTACTTAAATACAATTTTTAGATACTTGTACTTTACTTATTTCAATGTTTTGCTACTATGTAATGTACTTCTACCCCACTACATATGTAAATAGTGTACCTTTACTCCTATACATTTATTTAATACCATTAGTTACTATGCAGATTTGGATTAATGATATGAAATATAATCAACACTTAAATCATACTTTAGTTACACCTTGAGTAATCCACAAGCTATCCTGCAGTATACTAAGTAATTACAACTATCTGCACCTTTACCAGCTTTGATAACACTTTAATGCATCAATAATTATAATTAAAACATAAAAATGTATTATTCTGAAATGGGCCAATGTGCATAATGAGTACTGTTGGTGCAGGATGCAGGACTTTTACTTGTAACAGAGTATTCCTACACTCTGGTAGTTATACTTATACTAAAGTAGCCTACAAGATATGATTACTTTTCCCACCTCTGTCTATATGCCACATGTTAACACCATTTGTCTCCACATTAACAGAGCATTATCCCCGTTACCTCTGCCGTAGCCCTGAGTGTGTTTAGCGAAGCTCCGGACCACAGCCTCCACCGCCTCCTTCAGCACCGCCGGGTTCCCCGGGTTACAGTGCCCTGCCCCCGGCCACGGCCCCGCTCCCAGCCCGCCGTACAGGCTGTGGAGCTGCAGCGGAGGAGGCGGCGGAGGAGGCCCGGACGAGGCGGACAGAGAGGCCGGGGAGGGCAGCAGCGGCGCGATGGGGACCGTCACCCCGGGCCGGAGAGAGGAGCGGAGCGTCCCGGTCGGTCCTGAGCCGAATCCGATGCCTGGCTGCAGCCGCTGAGGGCGGATACTGTCCGGGAGGACGTGAGATTCCATTGTCCCGACGTAACGTCTGCGAAGTCCCGGTGTGGGTTAAATGTGTACCCGACGGTTTTAGGAATAAACACGGTCTGTAGAGGCTAGAGGAACAAAGTGTTAGCGGGGTTTTGTCAATCACAGCCTAGAGAAGTAGTTAGCCGATGTTGATTCGACACATTTCACCGCTGCTGTGCATCTTCACTGTGTGGATTAGACTGCGGGGATGTCAGTCAACCGGTGCCTTCAAGGACCCCTCGTTCTCTAAATACTTAGAGCTGGGGAATCCATCACTGTACACAGTGTTAATGCATTAATTATATTATTAAGATAAATACACTTAATTTCTCTAACATTATGTACACCTTACTTAACACTTTGTAATGGATGTTGGGTGTTTGCTAAATATGGTATGGTTATAGGCATATTTGGTGTTTGCATGCAAATATTTTTTTGTTTTTTTTGTTTGTGTGTTTGTGTGTATTTTTCTAATCCAAATGTACTGTTTTAGGATAGAGTTTGCCATTTGAAAAGTATTGTAAAACCCATAGTGCCAATGTTGCGATTGTGTGTCATAGGCTTTCTGTCCAAGTAAAATAAATTAATGTTATCTAAAAGAAACACTTTCTCTTAACTTTGACCTTGCTACTGATTTCCTATGTTATCAGTTACAGCTTCAGGGATCAATACAATACAATTTGTAAAGTTAAACATTTTGAGCTTTGTCAGAAAACAATTTAGGTCAGAAAAGTTGTATTCTACTGTATGATAATTGTTTTGCTGGATTGAATGAAATGAAACAGTGTTTGCAATGTTTTATGCACCAGGATTTAAAACAAAGATTTGATAATAGGAACTGACAATGTAATAGATAACCCAGTTCCCCTATGAATGGTCTAATGGCACAAACGGGAAACAGATGGAAATGCTTTAAAATGAAAATAAATCTAATTGAAACATTTGGTGACTTGAGCATGAATAACATCCTAATTTCCTCTATGCAATGTTCAGTTATGTGCATTATGTTTTCATAATTACGACATTTACTAAAGCACCTGAATGCAGCAGTAGAAAGTCAAAGAGGTATCCAGCCAAGAAATCTGAGCCTCCCCTGTTCTCTGGGACGAACAGAGCAAAACTACAGTGTGGGCTCTGCAGCCTGAAGCATGTGATTAAACCCTAAAGTGAAGTAACTCAGTTTACTCGATAAGAGGCTGAAAACAATAACGATGCTTCTCTGGAACAGACAATGAAAGTCTGAAGTACCTGGGTTAAACTTTAAGTTAGTGGACCACCAAGGACTTGGGGAGGAAATGAGTCCTCCTCTAGAGCTTACTAAAGGTTTTTTATGACTTTTCTGGAGCCTGTGCACATTCTCATTCTTTCTGTGGTCTGGTTTCAGGCCAGAGGAGTGTGGAGAAGGATGATGGGGAGAATTTGAATATATCATTTTTCTCAGATCTGAATTTGCCAAAACACATTTTTAACAAATCTAGTAGACTGAGCGACTGGGTATCTCAGATCAATCTAACATCTGAGACGTGGCCTGGTAGCATTGATTACTTTAAAGTGCACATACAACACAAAGGAAAACAAACCATCCTTTATCACAACTGTAATGAGTGTTTGGCTCACTGGAGGGCGTGCTCTCATTTCATTACATCAGTAACCTCAGCTATGCAGCTCTGGGACAATTCAACACTGATGTTGTTCTGCAGTCCTTTTCTAAAGCTGCTCGGCAGGGCCATTTACCTTTTTTGACCACTTCTTGTGATCAGTTCTTTCTCTGACTGTTGATGGAATCACTATCCTTATAACAAACCACTGACCTAAACATTGTGTGTTTATTGAAGTAAGCTTGCATGTCAAAAATCCAGTGGTGGAAAATAAAAGTAATTTGAGGTTTTGTATATTTTGCTACTTTACATACACTACATTAAATAATGAAATATTATCCCCTCTTAACCTCTCATATTGTTTCAGTTAAATTACAGTTTAAAACCATAAGAAGTGCAATGCTCCAATGATTGATGAACAAAAGCAACGATTATAGCAATTTCCAAACAATGATTATAAATAATATTTTTCAGAACTTTGTTTTTTGTCTTCTCTACAGTTTCATTAATCATCTCATGTTTAGACCCATCACATTTATCCTGTGACCCTTTGAAGTAGGCCCTGACCCCTACGTTGGGAAACAGTGAACTACAGCTAATAAAGTACTTTAAACTCGCTCCACCTCAACCAGCTACAACAGTAAAGTCCTGATTACTCATTGATGCATCGGTAACAATCTAATCATACTGTATCAGTCACATTCCTATCTTCCTACAGAGACAGTAACTCTGAGGTCATTTCCCTGGTAATACTTCTTTACTTTATTTATGAAGGGGATGAACACAGAATCTGATCAAACATATATATATACAATACTTTATATTACAAATCATTATATTAGCTCATAAGATATGAGTGGTGGAATGTGAAAGTATTCCAGTACAATTTTTACTTTCACTTTAGTTATTAAGCATACTTTAGACTTTCACCCTACACCACTACATCTTAGAGAAAAGTATTGCTTTTTTACTTTACTACGATCTTTAAGATTTTGATAATTTTAACATGTAACAAGTAAACAGGAAAAGACGCAGTAGCATATTATCAATCTAGTACTATACGAAGTATCCACAGATACAACATTAAAAGGATCTTACATAAAAAAATGTGTGGGAAGAACTGATGCTATAATAATATAACTCTTTGAAAGACCATTCTGCTTAATGAAAAGTATACTTTTTATACTTGGAGTTCATTTTGATGATAATACTTCTGTACCTCTCAATTTGTTGATGTTCAGGACTGTTGCTTTTTATTTTTAGACTATGTTTTTTAAGGTTTTACTCAGGTCAAGGTTGAGTCCTTTTATCAACATTAGATATTAGACATTGTTACAAATGAAACAACCAACACTATAAAACATCATAATGCTGCATTTACTGCCACAATAGAAAGAACCCCTAAAATATTATTTAGGACATTTTCTTCTGTCTCTCTTTTTTTTCAGGTTTTTCTGAGTTTATGTTCAACAAAATTACACACAATACTCCACTTTCTATCAAACAGTTCTATCAAACAGTTCCCACCTCCTCCTGCTGCTGCAGCGTTTAGACTCAGGTCAGTGTCTTCCCTGCATGCCTTGCATACCAGATTTGTTTTTCTTTTCTAGAGGATGAGTTGGGAGACGTAAACAACCTAAAGCCGTTTCCACCCGGGGAGTCCAGGCCAGCCGTGAACACACTCTGGACAGGGAGATTCCCACATCTGGTTTCCATCAAGCTTTAAAGTCAAAACCTGATTTTTAAAACTCCAGTGAAGGGTTTTTCCAGTACATGAAAAGAGACTCAAAGGATTGTTGTTCAAGTTTTATTAAACAGCTCCTGTTGTTTATGTTCAATTCTCACATAATTCCCCTGTATTCCCAATTTGTTGACTGGTTTATGGCTGGGGGTGGATTCGGGGTTGAGAATTAATTATTTTACAACAGCCATAAAGATAAACTGGTAGCAGTAACACCCTGTTGGATGTAAACCAAAGGTAGAAGGTTTTCATCCACAATAATGAATGTCATATGTTGCTCGAAAGAACAGCGGACATTTTAAAAGACTACAGTGTTTTGTGACTAATAACTCTACAATGTAAGGTTTTGTATTCACTCCCAAACAGGACACTGAACTTTAACTCATTCCCTACCTGTTAAGGTAGACATTTAGTAAAAGCACATAATCAGAGTTCATGATATATATAGTAAATAACAGTGTTAGGAAAGCTACTTTAAAACCATAGATTTGCAAGCCACCAACTTTGTCACAAAGGAAGAAGTTGAACTATTCAGCAGAGCTACTCTAAGTAGAAATCCAGTTTGGTTAACTAAAGGTACTTAGAAAAAGTGTGTTTAAATAGTAAAACAATTAGATTAGATTGACCATATACTGTATATATGTGATATATATTGCAGAAAAGTCTTAAACAAAAGAGTCACATGCCAAATAAAAATGGCATTTCATTGTTCTGTTTTATTTTTTCCACCATGTTCATGTCTGAGATATAACCTCAATACCACTAAAGAAATAAGTCATTTATCACATTGTATTACTTAAAGTTGTTGTTTACTTGTGAGTATTGTAACATCTGACTTTCACGATCTTAATAACTAAAACAGTCTTCACATAAGGTCAGCCAGGCACTACACAAAGGTCAAAGGTCAAGTGTCTTGGGATGGCTAATGCATGAAAGAAAACGTGGTCTGTTTGGTCAAAGGGGGGTTATTACAGTGGAAAATAAAATAAAAAAGCATTCCTTTCGTCTTATTACCCAAAATAAAAGGTTGGAAACAACTAAAAGGCAAAACATTTCTAATCGACTATTGAATCACTGTTATCATTGATGAAAATATAAAAGTGGTTGAACTACCAGCAAGCTACTGCAAAATGTAGTTTCCTCCCTAACAACACCTCCCCAACACTGGTAAATAAATAGCAAGTTCACAACCACAATAGCAACTCTGTGAGGCAATACTTAAGCACAGTGATGAAATGAGCTACATCCAAACATGACGTCTTAGTTTTAACATGCTAACCTTTGCTAACTAACACAGAGCACAGCTGAGGCTGATGGGAACGTAATTGGTTTTGCAGATCTATACAGGACTAATTGAAATGTTGGCCTTGTGATTCAAGGGAACGTGATTCTATCCCAAATGTCATGGCAACACACTACTCAACATGTAAACTTCACAGATCACTTCTTATAGGAAATTATTCATAGGGCCCTTTAGTCTATGTTCTGATCATTTAAACTGCTCTCTTTCCAGCCTTGGGGAAGCGGTTTCTACCAGTTTGATGAGGCTGGACTTTCTTTGTTCTTGGGTTTCAACCACAGCTGTGTCTTAGACATGAAGATAAAACAATCTATTATTCAGACAGTAACAGGACAGTGTGACCTGACCGGGGACAGGACTTGCAGCGTCTTGTAATGTAATGTTGATTATGCTTCTAAGAGCAGGGGAAGAGAAGAGTTGGTTTGGGCAGAAAGTACTGTCACAACTGTGAGTAATTCTGTCAACATTGTCAATTCTCCAGCCAAAACCTGACGTCAATTTGCTGTTCTCCCGTGTACTCATTGTGTTTTCAGTTCAATGCTCCAAGAATTTTATCAGAACATCCATCAATCAATCACAGTTCATCAGTGCCTTACACAAATACCATGAAAGCTAAGGAATGGTCATTTATGATTCATCCCTTATTTTAAATGTAAATGATTGAATCATGATCCCATTACAACCTTAATTGAAGTAAAGTTGAGTAAATACAATTAAAAGCTTAGTTTAGGGTGCCATTATTGACAAAAGTAACAAAATCTGTGAACAATTGTAAAATAATTATAAATGAATCAGGGTATGTTAAAACAATAATGAAATCAACAGGGATAAAACAGGACAGTCTTTCAGTTGTCTTATTTCTTATCATATATTTTGCAGCTGATGTGGCAATAACAAAGTTTGGCCTCAACGTCATCGTGGTGATGCTGTTCTCAGTAATTGAGCGTTTTATTTAATCACCATGATAAGATGCACTCTGGTGTTGGACAGTCAGAGGGACTGTTGGACTTTGCTTTTGTTTGCCCAGGTGGCAGATGAGCAGCAAGGGTTGGCGCTGTGATCCCCTCACTGGCCCAAACATCCAATAATGTTTTGTTGCTTTATCTTGTCCAATCAGATTCACAGGAGGACGGCGCTGCATCAGCATGTGTGACTATAAGAGGTGGGGGAGTCCAGCAGGAAGGCACCATCCGGTCAAGTTTTCTCCTACAGTACAGGTGAGTTTGAATCTGTTCATATAATTTGCTTATGC
This sequence comes from Trematomus bernacchii, assembly GCF_902827165.1. Classification (NCBI taxonomy): domain Eukaryota; kingdom Metazoa; phylum Chordata; class Actinopteri; order Perciformes; family Nototheniidae; genus Trematomus; species Trematomus bernacchii. Next base: position 9,714,237 of record NW_022987564.1, on the reverse strand, counting down.
GCTTTAACTACTGAGACAATTCCACAAACTTAAGACTGAAATGTAATGCATTGAAAGTCAAATGTGCCTTGTCTCTTAGAGATTTGAAGAGAGAGCAGATGTTAATAATGACAATAGGATGGGGTGAATTTGAACTAAAGAATGACATGTCTTAAAATTGGGTAGCATTTGCTCCTGAAGTCTTCAATGTCATACGTTTATATAAAGTTATGGCATGATCCCTTTCAATCTATTTCTTTGAATTTAGTTAATTCAGTTTTATTAGTTTGTGAAAAAATGTTTTATGTTGGTTTAGATTTCTCATCTACAACAGCTGTTTTTAAGAAGCAAACCTGTTTCTCTATTTTGATACTCTGACTGGAAATGATGTCTAAAGGAGATATACAAATCATGTTTGACTCCATATCAGGGTAGTATAAAGTATACTATGGTTAACATGAGTAAAATCATCTAAACGTCTTCTGTTCAGTTAACAACCAAATTCTGAAACTTGTTGAAGTCCTTTGTTAATTTGCCAAACATTTTCTGGTCCTGAAGTACTTGATTTTGTTATCTAAAATTACATTTGATATTTCATTTATGTTTAACTTAATTGTGACAATAGTATGGAATACGGTCCGTACATTTGTTGTGACCTGTGACAAGCCAATCAGATTTTAAGCTTAATTAAAAGTTTAAAATAATAAATAAATGACCCAAAGTAGTATTCACCACTGAGGTGTGAGAAGCATAGTGTAAGAGAAGTGGAAAAACTATGCGATAACTTGGTTAAAAAAAATGAATTTTAGGCACTTTAAATTGGGTGAATAAATGTGGGCTACAACGGTATGAGAATATTCTTTCTCCTTAAACATATCTTATTCTAAATTCACAACAGATGTATTAATACTAAATAAATCTTGTTTTGTTGCTCTAAAACATGAAGGTTAACTTTGTGACCTTGGGAACACATTGTTGTGGTAAATTACTCCAAAGTCAAGGTTCACCTATTAGTGTTGACAGGACGTCAATGATAAGCCAGATCAAGTTTACAAGTTGACATGTGGGCGTTTGGACAAACTAGAAAATATGTATTTTATTACCAGAAGACTGACTGTGATTCCTGGAAAATGTGAGAACTTTCATCAGTGAGTCATCTGATTGAGAAACAAATATCTATTCAACTTCAGAAAACAACTTAATGACTCATCTTGATGCTTTTCATTTTGGTTTTATTGCAAAAACAGAAATAATAGAGAGAGGAACACGCAGCACTCTGGCCCCAGGTAATATCAAACATAGATAATAATTGAGTATATTTGTTTTTGTAGGTCTCCTCCACTCAGCAGCCATGAAATTCTCCCTCATCGCAGCCGTTGTTCTGCTTGCTCTGGCACAAGGTATGATCTTTACATTTTACTTTCTTCAAATTTGACAGTGCATGTATTCTGTTGGGCAGAAAAACATTCTTAACATTGACTTTCCTTAAACCCACAGGAAGCTTTGCCCAAGATACTGCCGATCTTGAAAAGCTCGGTCAGTACCTTGAGGACATGAAGAACAAGATGGTTCTGGACCTGACCGAGATCATACGCACCCACGACCTGGCCAACCAGGCTACGTGAGTACAGGCAGACATCCAACTAACTCAGAGTTCAGTCACTCAGTCACATCTACTGGCTGTCATACAGTTTTAGTAAATCACTTTGGAGATTAAGATTATTGCTACATTGTTAAATTAAGTAATAAATTACAATATATGATGACATAATGAATTATTTGAATGTACACTTAGACAGATTAGAAAGTACTAAAACAACGACATGCTGTTAGTAATGCAGTGTAATTCATTGTATACTATAAATACATGCATCTGACAGATATAAACAACTGAAGTATTTACACTATGAACAGTATAAGGAGGTATAAACAAGTGCTGAAGACAAATATATCTCTAATTATAATCCAGTAAAATAATATAATTCTGAAATGTTGTATAAGGAGTACTTAAGTATATATTGATGCATGTCTTTTTTACTTTTATTTCTCCTACTTTTTCCACCACTGAATAAATCATAATTTAACTTTCAATTTTAGGGTGCATATATAAATATCTACTGCCAAGTAATTAGAGCTTTATATATAAAGTAAAAAGCACCACAATTGCCTTATTATACAAGTCAGATAAAATATTGCAAATACTCATAAAGGACACAATAATTGTATATAAGTACAGCACTTGTTTATTTAACCAGTTGTGTAATATGCAGGTCAGATTGTTTTTTGTATTCTAGTATCTATGCTTTTGTCTCATGGTGCTCATGTTGTACCCCACAGGAGCTTCGTGAATGAGAAGAAGACTCAGCTGGAGCCCCTGGTGGCTCATATCCAGGAGCAGCTGCAGACCGTGGCCTCCAACGCCGAGGCCCAGATCAAGCCCCTGGCCGCCAACGTGCAGGCTCAGTTCCAGCCCCAGATCGATAGCTTCCAGCAGCAGATGGAGGCCATCTTCCAGCAGCTGACCAAGCCTGCCGCACCCATCGAAAACTAACTGATCAGTGCTCCTTAAAGATGCAGCTGTGCCACACCACCACTGTGCATCGGATGCAGGCAGAAATACAAGTGTTTCAGTGATCGTTGACATTATCATCTGTCCCAAAGCACAATAAAATCTTGAAACGCAACTGCACTTTGTCCACTTCATTATTGTGTGTGTGTATGATGGGTGCTTGTTTTTAGACCACTTTAGCATCTAGTATAATTGGAGTTGTGAATATGCCAACATTTCCAGCAGTGACTCAGTGAGTAGGGGCTGTGGACTGCGAGCCGTAGGGTTGCCGGTTCAAGTCCCCGATCAGACCTAAATATGGAGTGTGGACTGCTACTTGCAGAGGTCCCAGTTCACCTCCTGGGCCCTGCCGGGGTGCCCTTGAGCAAAGCACCAGGCAGACACCCCCCGACTCCCCATTGCCCTCCGGGTGCTGTACAATAGCTGCCCACTCCTCCTAGTACTAGGATGGGTTAAATGCAGACCACATTTCACTGTGTGCATGTACGAGTGACAAATAAACAGGGTTTCATCCTCCAATTCTATTGAAACTCTTACCAGGATACATCTGGTAACTGTGCATACATTACACGCCTGGCTTATGGTATTTTTCTGTAGTTTCACATCAGAAGAATGACAAACAAACTGAATATTTTTCCAAGATTTATTGAAGCAAGCAAAGGTCATAAGACATTTCACAATAAAAGGCTTCTAAAGCCCACACATCCAAACATTTAAAAGGGATAAAATGGCAGAAAGGAATGATTCAATGTCACAGAATTCTCTTCTAAAACCCTCCATGAACTGGTAGTTTTTGATTTTAACTTTTTCCATTTTTTGTTTATTTTCTCATTTTAACTCAACAAACCAGGCCTGGTGTTTGTTCATCTAGGCCCAGTTGGAGACTTGTTACCATAGGCATTTTTTATTATATCATTTCACTTCTTTTTACTTTGTTTTGTGTATTTTCATTTTTTTCATTGTTTATTTATTTTGTCCATCGGTGAAGCTAGTCTCAAGATGTCCAACACCTGTGAAAACGCAAAAATACAATCAGTGATACGAATAACTCTACAACTCGTCAAGTACACAAGTGACAGAAATGAGAGATGAGATGTCATATCCTTCTCTGGAAAGGTAGTCATACCATGCTTTTAGGCAGTAGCGACTCCAGCTGGGGTTGGCACAGGCTTCTGGGTGGCTTCCTTAGCCTGGTGGGCCTGAAGCACAGCCACCGCCTCATCCACCTGCAAAGATAAGGTTGTAGATTGTTAGTAAAACATCATGGGGCCATCTCTAAAGTGCTCCGTTTGCCACAAGATCTTTCCTGCATCTTAAAAAGTGCAAACTAGGGAAGATGCATACTTAAAATTAATAAACTCTCATCCTTTGGTGGAAATGTTCCTCAAGTTCTTACCTTTGAGCGGAGAGACTCTGGGGACTCCAGCATGTGGAGCAGCTCTGAGTTGTCAATTTCCAGCAACATGCCGGTGATCTTCCCGGCCAAACCTAGGTGCATGTTCTGGATCATTGGGAACAGACGCTCACCTAGAGGTGTGACAGACAATGAGGATTTAATACAGAGGAAACTACTCACCAAGGACCTGTTAGAGACAACACGTAAAATACATACGCATTTAATACAGCGAAGAAGGTAAAGTGGGGGATAGAGTCAGAGATGGAAGAATAAGGACAGAGAGCTCAAGGCAGGCTAACATAGTATGTGTTTGTGTAGAGCTGTTGGTGACACTTACCCAGCATCTGCTTCTGCTCCTGTGGGGGAGCGGCAGCCAGCATGGAGGCTGTCAGAGGCTCCTGTCCCTGAACATGGACAGCAGGCTGATGGGAGGGATTAAAAGTCAGATAAACAAAAACATTTGGGTCCATACTGAACTTTTTCTAATGTGCAGGGATGCATGGGTCAGTCAGTGTGGCCTTTTGAAAAATGTGCATTCGTACCTGCTGCATGGCAACTTGTTGCTGCGCAGGCATGTGCTGCTGGGGATTGCGGACTCCTGGGGCATATTTGTACTGAGGGACTCCGCGCACAGGAACTGCAGCTGCAGCAGCTGGCCGGGGGCCCATGGGCTGAGCTGCAGCAAGAGGGACAGAAAAATAACGCATAAGACAAAAGCAGCAGCCATACAGGTAAGCTTTATTTTGTGTTTAGTTGGATGGAATATTGACTTGGTATAGGTGACCTACCAACACGCTGGGTGGACATCATGCGGGGCATCTGGGAGGACGGCCGCATGGCACCGAAGGTCTGAGGGCGTGGTGCTGAGGGACGCATCGCACCTGGCATGTTCTGGAAATCTATGAGCACAAAAACACAATGGTATCATACACGAGACAAACAACTTATTTTGTTACAGTGAATACACAATGATGAACGGACATGTGAGGAAGTGTGAGATACTTACGTTGTGGCCGGACCCCTTGTGTGGCCCAGCGGGGGCTCGGGCGGATCTGGGCCATCTGCCCAGCAGCTGGGTAGTAAGCAGCACGGTTCTGGGCCTGAGGTATGGCTGCCATGAAATAGCCAGACGGCGGGGCTGGCTGGTAGGGATTGATGACTGGGTTTGGCACTGCGCGCACAGTGGCCATGCGCTGCATGTACTGGTTGGTCAGGTGAGCTTGACGCTCCTCTTTCCGCTGTGCCAGGGCAACATACAATGGCTTGGTGGCTACGATGCGTCCATTCATTTCTGTCACCGCTTTGGTGGCCTCCTCCGGGGACGAGAAGCAGACAAAGCCGAAACCTTTGCTGCGTCCGCCTTCCATCATGACCTGAGTGTCAAACAAAGAAAGAAAAGATGAGTGAAATTGGACACTGGTAAATCTATAAATGATATAGTATAAGCCAATAGCTGAGGTATTACCTTGGCACTGGTTATTGTGCCAAACGGTGTGAACTCCTTTCGCAGACGTTCATCGTCAAGTCCATCATCAAGGTTCTTCACGTACAGATTGACACCCTGAAAAAAGACAAAAAGTAGTTCTAACTTTGGGATTTATTTTTGAGAATATGACTCATTACGAAAGCTTTATCGAATGCCAATGGACTGAAAGAAGTTTTTTTACTGTTTATTTAAAAAAGGTATTGTCTGTAATACATATTTATCCCCAAAATCCATGGTGAAGAAATATGGGGCCCATGAACTACAGAGTCACTGTTGCAGCTGTTTTGGCCAGTGCAACCTACTAATGAGAGAGCACCGAATTTGACAAAGCTGCATTCTTTCAACAAGCTTGACCAAACATTACAGAAGGGATTTAAAGAAGCAGCTTTGACTAAAATGCATAATTTGAAAAGGAAACAGACCTGGTAGCGAGTCATGCGGTCTTGTTTCATTTGCTCGAACTTGCGCTTGAGCTCTGTCTGTCGCTCCATCTTTTTCTGGGCACGGCCAACGTAGATGAGCTTGCCATTATACTCTTTCCCGTTCATCTCATCCACCGCCTGTGAAAAAAAACAAGAAAACTTAGTCAACTGTTAAAACTACCGTATGTATGTATATCGAGGGGGTCGGCACAACTCTTACCTGCTGGGCATCCTCATGCCTGTCAAAGCTGACAAACCCGAAGCCTCGAGATTTTCCGCTCTCATCGGTCATGACTCGGATACTCATGGCTTGCCCTAGACAACAGAGAAAATATCTTTAAGGACTATAAAGTTGCCCCATGTTATACTGCAGAGGATAAAAATACTGTATTCATTTGAACAGGAATCAATATTTTTGAAACATGGACACCCTGACTGACCGTATTTACTGAAGACGTCCCTCAGCTTCTCCTCATCCATGTCTTCACCAAAGTTCTTAACATAGACGTTTGTAAACTCCCTTGCGCGGGCACCCAACTCGGCCTCGCGCTCTTTGCGGGATTTGAAACGGCCCACGAATCTGCAAATGGACATTTAGCAACATATTAAAACACTTGCACTACAGTAATAAGACCAAATATTGCTCATCAAAATAGTAATGCAAATTGCATACCTTAAGTAAACGTTATGCATCATAATTTGTTTTGTTTTTTTATTGCGTCTTAATCTGCCAAACCTATGTATTCACTCACTTTTGCAAAGAATTCCCGACTGAAACTGCTCAAGCATCATTCATTGAACAAAGACTCAAGTTACCCCATTTCACACATTAGTATGCACCACGGTTTTAAATGTGTTAAACCTTAACTTACACTTTTCGGTCATTGAGGAGCATGCCATTCATTTTCTCAATGGCTCGTTCAGCTGCCTCTTGAGTCTCAAAATGCACAAACCCGTAGCCTTTAGAGCCATTCTCGTCACAAACCACCTTAGAGAAAGAAAACACATGCTGTTTTTAAAAGCCACACACACATGCAGTAAATTCAACCTCAAATAGTTATTCGACCACACTTCAAATATTAGATTTTTATATAATACTGTCTTTTCATGTGGCATGCCTTGTATTCAGGAACAAGTAAATAATTTAGTCAACAATTGATTAACAGTAAATGACTGTTGCTGTTATACATCTCAATTACTTCCACAATGTTGCATGAATTTGGTTGGTAGCTTGGTTGCTATGGGAAAATATATAAAGTTGATCTAATATTAATCTACATACAAATGTACTGTTCGGTTGATGGGCAGAAGGCAACAGAAACTGACTGTTGAGGGGTGAAAAGTGGGGGGCAAGTAGTTTACAATGAAAGAAACTCCAGGACATTTACATAGCACACACATGCAAATGACCACTTTAAATGCTGTGGCATAACAATGACTTCTGCGTGAGCACCCCCGTATTTCAGGTTGGAAACAAAAAGAAGGGGAGTCGGTCACTTGTCCTTTACCTTGCATGACAAGATGTTGCCGAAAGCAGAGAAGGTGTCGTATAGAGCCTTGTTGTCGATAGACTTATCAAGATTCTTGATGAAGATGTTTCCCACGCCGCTCTTTCTCAGTGACGGATCGCGCTGCGACCACATGATGCGCACAGGCCGCCCCTTGATCACGTCAAAGTTCATGGTGTCCAGTGCACGCTCGGCTGAGGGGAGAAGCACAATTAGCACGTGTTACATTAATCAGTACATCCAAGGGGGTTTCAAATAAAACATTCTATGTTAATGAACATCATTTCATTGTTTGTTCAAGTGCAAAAACCTTTTCCTTTAGAAATAAATTGTTTTTTTGTTCATTGACAGACAATAACCGTTAGTTGCAGATAAATTAATAATTAACAGGATATATATATATATATATGTTTATTTCATATGCATTACAGAGGGCTAGATCTACATTCACCACCCTAATACTTCCTATATTAAAAAGGGTTGTTATATTTCGGAAAAAACTAAATAAACTATGCACCACCCACATATACTGCAATACCCCTAATTTGCAATAACACTGTTATCTACCCTGGTGCATTTTACACTTTATTTATATAATATTATTTATTATATTTGCCAATGTATTGCTAATTTCATATGGTCACTTTATAAATCAAATGTGCTGCTACTTTTTGACCATTGTGAACTTATCTGCAATTTGTTTTTAAGCCTCCCCTTCTTTTTTTTTAAACTACGAGTCTTTTTTCTTCCCTTCATCTGCACTATACTTCTGCTGTTGTAATACCGTAAATATCCCCAATGCGGGGCAAATTAATTAATTCTGAAGAATTAGGCAAAGCAATGCTCATAACCGGGGAATGCATTGATTTTGGAGGGTGTGCAGGGCTGACATTCGAACAACTAACCGACAACGTTTGAAATAGAGTTGAATTTTAATACCACAACAAAGCTAACGGGTTAGCATTCAGGGAGGATTAAATAAACGGTTTGGGCAGCACTTTAGGCCGAACAGTTTGGGTGTCGTCCTTACAGAACAGAGATAAAGAGGCATTTAGTTTTCAGCAGCACGATGCTACATTACTATGGTGGACAGGGCCGGGTTCTTCTCTGCTACGCCACTGCTGGGTGGTTCACATGAGGAGACCCTGCCTATACCGACAACATGTCGGCCGCAGTCACGTGTAGCAAAAAAAAAAAAGGAGGCTAGCTCTCGCTTATCACCGCATGGCATGTTAAAACAGACAATTTTTCACACATTTTACTCGGCATTTTAATAAAGTACTCACCGTCCGCTGGCTGTTGGAAGTTAACATAGGCGTATCCAAGGGACCGCCGGGTTATCATGTCCCTGCAGACCCTGATGGATAGGATAGCTCCGGCAGGGCTAAATTTCTCGTACAGCATGGCCTCGGTCACATCTTGGTGCAGATCCCCGACATACAGGGATGCCATGGGGTAGCTGGGAGCGCTGGGGTTCATGGTCTAGCGGAGTTCTTTTGGACGAAGACTGATTTTTGTAGATGTTATAACCGGACAAAAGTTTTTGTCGTCTGTTCGAACGTGTGGTTCTCCAACGGTCGCTATAAGTCACGTCAGTTAAGCAGAATGCTGATGGTAGACGTTTACAACCGTTGGCGTGTTACGGCTTTTGAGTAAAAAAAATACGTTTAAAATCGAACTATGTCCGCTTCTTAATGAATTTAAACTGTAACTCAAATCGACACGCGATGTTAAAAGCGAATAAACGCGACTTAAGGCCTCGCTTCGGAGCTGGTACGACGTCGACTGAAACAAAAATGTCTTCCGTTTAAACGTTAGCTAGCTCGATCTTATACGTTACCGTCCAATGCGCAGGGTCTACTCCAGCTTCACCGTTGTTACAAAAAGAAATAAAAATGATTTTTTGTATATTTTATGTTTTGAATTTTTTTTGTTTTTTTTTTATTTTTTATAGAACGTGTGCCGAGCGGGCTCAGGAGCACACACGCACTCACACAGCGCTAACAGCCGGGGTAGAGGGGGAGGAAACACTGGGAAGAGCTTTTATATATACCAGAGGACGCGTCACCGCAATGGACCAATCATGTTCCAGTATATTTGTAAAACAAGTTAACAAGGGGGCGTGAACCACAGCTGTACGCATGATGATGAAATCAAGTAAAAACGAAATTGACTTATTGTGTTGACCACAATAGGCAATTGTTCAGTGGTGCTGCATGGGGACGACGTGAAATCCCCTGCATTTGAGAGGATCGACAGGCGAAACTAAATCCCCGCTAGTATATAGACAGTAGTAGGCTACAGTCAGGATGTAATGGGCCTGTCGTGCCTTATGAGATTTTTTACCGCAACACGGTATTCCGCATTTGATACGTAACGTGTGCATGGGCATTTAGCAAATATGATATCGTGCAAGACTACATCACATGATTTCCAAGCACATGTAACATTGCTTTTGTCTCTGACACCATCATCCACCACGTGTGACAAACTATTTCCTGCAATTTCATGCTTGGACATTTATATTCCTTTTTTACATTATCCTGTACAATGCCACACCATGTGTGTATTATTGATTTTGAGTACACCTATTATGTGCAAATATCAAGCAAGAGTCATGTGTGAAAGGTGTATTTCATATCCATGTAGTTGAAAGGTTTACCTATATGAATAGCTGTGCTGTTTTGATTTTGTCTTATACAAATCCTTCCCATTATAAACATATGCTTTCTACAGCCTTCATACATCTGGGGTGTGACTCTTATGGCGTTATCAGCTGCTATCAGAGTGAAAATGAAGACAGAGCTACATTACTCACTTAACTAGATCTGTTTCTAAAGGCCATTGATCTGAGCTGATTAGCTCACAAATGTCACTGAAATGGGCCTACTGATTGAAAACTAAACCCTTGATATTTTATAGTATGGTAGAATAAATACATTTACTCAGGTATGATACTAATCTGAAGCACTTATTTGAATATATGTTTATAATACTATGTTTCAGAGGCTTGCTGCAGTGAAAAACATGTATCTAGATGTGATGACTATACGTTTTTGTGAACCTGAACATTGAATTGGTGCCTTTTGTGCAAAACATGCTTTTTTGAGCACATGAAAAGTTTACTTTTTAGGGATGCATGATGATCCTGGAGACAATTATGCTTTGCTGTAGATTCAACATACCAACATGTAAAAAAGAGCACACATTTAAACATTTACAGCAGTCTAATGCAACATAATAACACATTATAGTTTAACACTGACAGGGAACATTTCACTGCAGATTAAAAAAGTGAGTCAAGCTTAATTTGAACAAAATTACATCCATACATGCACCACAACATGGCCCACAAAGCCATATCCATCTGCAGAGGGCAGTGTTGTCAGTGAAAAGCTAGTATCCATCTGAAATCAAACCAGAGCTCTGCTGCCTTTTCCATTGTGCTTTTCTACTGAGTCTTTTTTAATTCACCAGAACCAAGGGAGGTAATGGAATAAAATAAAAAATGATATTAGCTTCATGTTTTAATCTCACAGGTCTTTCATCAGCGTACCGAAGTGTCCCATTGGCCTCGCATCAGCTTAATTTTATATTCTGTTTTTGTCTTATTCTATTTTTTTGGTACATATCTTTGCTGTTCTGGCGACTTACTTGAATAATTTTGTCTTTCACTTTTGTTTAGTTTATTGTATGTCGCATTGTTGCTAAAACTACACAGCAGCTATTGTGCATTATTACAAATAAAGCCTTTTCATCGTTTGAAATCAAAAGTAGTGTTCTGTCTAGATTTGTTAGATAATAGAGTTCTAACGTTAAATCAGCCACTGTTCAATGAAGGCGGTTCTTGGCTGTGTGCTTTTAGAGGACGTTCACAAGCGGCTATATCACCTAAATACAATGCTTTATAGGAAACATTTCACCCACAAAATGGCAATTTGTTTCAATTACTCAGTTGTATCTTGAATTCTTAGAGACAACTCTGTTTGTTCTTTCATGTCCCCATGGAAAAATGAAAATGGTGTCCTTCTTTTCAATGTTTCTAGACTTTTCTCCACTTTTTGGCTATTTGCTCACAATGGAGTCATGCGAGAAATTATCCTTTTTGGGATATGCCTTTACATGGGTTATTCTCAGATAACTATAATAATACATTGTAAACAAAAAGTAATTCCACATGTACAAAGAGCAAACACAGCACACTTGATTTAATGTTTTAATTCCACTTACATGAAAGCACATAACCAAATAACATACTCAGTGTTAATTCTGAATCCTGCATCCCATCTTTTTAAAACCAAGATACTGTTAATTATAAGAAACTGGCACTACTTTGTTACTACTAAATTGTCATAACGCAGCTTCCTACCAAGTTACTTTAATAATCAGTTGATTTTAGGCATGTTTTAGTTTTTCACAATGTACTTTCAAGGAAGGTAAATGTTACTGTAAACCACCTGGTTCAAGCTAAATCCTAAGCAGAAACTGCCAGTTTCAAAGCACGGCTAACCCTCACACCATACTACTGAGAACCACATACATTCCAGGAGTCAAATCAATATTCAAGGGAATAAAATACACAAAAAGAAAATACAAAACACCTGAATAGAAAAAGAGCAGAAAGCCACATGAGAGCACATGGCAAAAGTATCATCTGCACTGCTGAAAAGATAAAATATCAAAAGTTACAGTATTGCGCCTTTTTGTCAAGTTGTTCACTTCTTAGGCTTTCCATACCTTGTCATGTGTTATTGAGAATAGCAGGAAATTATAGTGTACACATTTCACCGAGTTTGAAATAGATGTCAGTCAAATGGAATGTAACCCTCAACCAAACCAAACCAAAGTTTAAATACAGTATTCCCAAGTGGCCATTCATACAGAAAACCTTTCCTATGCCCAAATGCACAAAGAGCAATGACAAGTGTACCACCCATAAATACACCATCTGCTACACCGACACCAAGAGGGCGGGATGGATACACCCAATATGGTAATAGATCTTTACCAAGGTAAATCCCTCCATCATATGATCACTGCTTTTTCAAACGAGATCTTAAATTTAGTGACTTCTGATTGCTGTAACAATATTTTTTTTTTATTTAAATTTATTTTAACAGTGTATATGCAGGATTTTTTTAGACTCACGTGTCACAATGATTGTAAATATTGAGTTCAAGTAAAACATACAAATTATCAAAATTACACTTAGAGGTTTTTTTGTTTGTGTTTTCCTGCAACAGCAGCAGTTTGCTACGGTGATAAGGTTAAAGAACATGGGGCAGATTTGGATCTAAACGAAGGGACATCATCTGGACTAAACAATGAACAAAAAAATAAAAAAATAAACATCCACTGTTTGACACAACAAGTAGATTCGAAAGAAACAAGACAGATCTATTCCATTCTTTTCTCTGTGGAGGTGCTCATACAAGTAACACACATACACGTCAGTGTATCTGCATACACATCCTGTACTTTACACATTGTGAGTGGAGTGTAAACATACATATCTGTGCATGTGTATGCACACACAGCCACACACACATAACTTAGGCTGGTGAGAGGTAAAACATGTGTGTTTTTCTTGCTTTTCTTTTTCTTCTGAAGATTAGTTCTACTCAGTTGCATCCTCCTTCTTATCTTCTTCTTTTTTGTCGTCCCCCTCCCCCTCCTTCTCCTTCTCCTTCTCCTTGTCCCCCTCCTCCTGCTCTTCAGCCTGGGCGTCTGACTGCCACAGCTGCAATAGAGCAAGTGATATTGAGATTAGTGCAAACTAAGAATCATGGGAAACAATTCAATATTTCAAACATTTAGTAAAGTATAGATGACTTATAAGTCAAAATCAACCAAACCAGTGCAGAGATAAGTGAGATCAGAAAGTGACATTTTAGGACACAGAAATGAAGATGACACACTTACTGTCAGATTGTCACGGAGCAGTTGCATGATCAAGGTGGAGTCTTTGTAGGAGTCAGCGTTGAGGGAGTCCAGCTGTGGAAGGGCTTGTTCAAATGCCTGGAGGAGACACAGACAGCCATCAGTGCTTCCAAAAAACATGTGTTTAGGCTTCCGACAATTGTACCCAAAAAATTGCAAGGAAAAACTAAAAGAAATTATGATAATGGCTAAAAAAAGACAACAGCTAACAGCCACGAACAAGGTTTAAGATAACGTGTACATTCCTGCTGTACTTGATAAATTGTTGAGCCCGACAACAGCTTTAGTCAAAGGTACGGTCTAACATGATGTATTTCTGTCCAACAACAACTGTACATCGGAAAATTAGGAATGACTGAGGGAATACACTTGCCTGCAGAAAATGTGTAAAACCAAGGTATTTTATGGTTTTTGTTATGGTGTAAGACTGATGTACTAATGCTCATTATGTACACAATAAGTACCTACTACCGCTTGGGGATCAATCAGAACACTAACAGCAGACAGCGAAGCGGCCCATGGTAGTTTATCATTGCAGCCAGATTCTACCATTTAGAATTACTTACTTTTCTATTTGTACCGGGAGCCAGTAAAAACATGCATTTAAAAACTAACAAAATTCAAAAAGGGTCTTGAAAACATGCGGATAAAGTCTGAATAAAAGTCGATTCATGACAGCTTGTGGCAGAAAAAAACAATGCAAGGTTTGAAAATTGTCTAAAAATTTTGATAATGCACCTGTTCGTTTATAAGGAAATTATACCACCTTAAACTTGTCTTCCTATGACAAGTTAGAATTAGTAAAGGTGAAAAGTCCCTTTGTATTCAAACATCAGGAAAAACACTTCCGCTTTTAAGTTAACTCATTAGTTACAGAATCACAAACCCACATTAACATCATATAATGCTTTTCACAAGATAGTTATATGAGAAAATGGCGGTTCTTACTTCCTTGGCCAGCTTGCAGGCTTTATCAGGCGAGTTGACGATCTCGTAGAAGAAGACAGAGAAGTTGAGAGCGAGGCCTAGGCGGATGGGATGGGTAGCCGGCATTTCTTCAATGCTGATATCAAAGGCTTTTTGGTAGGCCTCTTGTGAATTAGTAATGGTTGCTGTACATAGAAAGAGAGATCAATCAGTTAGCAGATTTTACTGAATGGGAAAGAGCTATCTGTTGAGGTTTGTTTACATTAATAGCTGACTGCCGGATAAGAGTACGATCCTTTGTTCAGAATCTGTATGTGCATGTTCCTGCTTCTAAAATGTATTTCAGGCAATCATTACATTACATGTCACTTGTTAGACGCTTTTATCCAAAGTGACTTACATACATTCAGTACTGTGGGCAATCCCCACAGGAGCAATTTGGGGTGAGGTGTCTTGCCCTGGTACACAACGACATGCTGACTGCAGTGGGACTCGAACTTGCTACCCCCTGATTCGAAGTTCAGTTAAAGTCCACTGAGCCACAGCCTCCCACATATGCCAATATTTACACATATTAAGTTTGCAGTTCAACTCATAGATACGTCACCTAAGCCCTTCTTATGCCCAAATTGCCGGGCTGTTTATGATTATCCATTAACCTGCTGATTATTTCCTCCACAAAATAATTATTTCGGTCCACAGAATGTAATAAATATGTTGATCAACTCATTTGTTAATTGTTTCAGCTATTTAGCAAATACACTGGGCTCTGGTCAGCATTTTACAAGAAAGAAAGAGTTCAGCAATATGACCAACCAACCACGAAGACTATAAAATGCTCATCACAAATTGAAGGAAAAAGGATAAATACTAAGGGAAAAACAACTAAACTCAAAATATTTCTTCAACAGTAGCAGCAAACGACATGGTGCAGCTCCTGTTGCCATGATGACCAAGCAGCAGACCTCGTGTGCATTAAGTATTCTGGCCACAAACAACACCTGAGGCAAGCCAGTGGCCACAAGCAGGATTTGGGTTCAGCAAGGTCATTTCAGGGTTAACTCTTCTGGTTATTTCCCAGCAGGGTAGATCATCATGGTATCTTATGCTGCACACCTTGTAAAAAGTTTGAGATAAAAGATCACCTTGTGTAAAAGCACCATCTGCTGACTAATCGAAGCTTGGTGCACTAATCGTCAAATAATATGACATACATACGAGGAAGATTAAGGCCATGATCATATTCCAGGCTAAAGGATACACAGCTGCAAAATGCAGAACGAAATGTGAATGTGTAAATTAACAGAATATGTGTAATATAATGGAATATAACATATAATAATTAAAGGACTGTTTATCAGTACACATGTTTGTATTTAGCAAAAGGTGGAATCATTTGAAAAAAAAAAAACATTTGACGCACTTCTCATAAACCTTAATAATAACTCCCCTGTCCCGGGTGAATACCGGGGTTAATGGAGAGGCTAATGGCAAGTATGATGACCAAAAGAAACCTCAAAATGCTTTACTGCTTTCCTCACCCTGCTTTTTGTCTCCGGTTGCCACCTCAGCCAGGTAACGGAAGTAGTCTCCCTTCATCTTCAGGTAGAAGACTTTGCTGTCAGCAGGCGTAGCTTTGGGGATCAGATGTTTGTCTAGCAGGTCCTGCAATGAAGGTGTGCAACATTATTGTTGAAATGCGTCTTGAAACTCAACAGACAAATGCACAAGCAGTTTGAAATAAGATAATAACTTAACAGAATTTTGAGTGGTGTATTTAACCTGAACATTTTAACCAATGGTCATGAATTTGCTTTAAAGGATAACCTCATCCTCACTGTTGAAATTTGCTAATTTCTTGCATTCATTAGCTTATACAAAAACAATCAAGAAAGTCAGGACGAAAGATATCATAAAGTGATAGGAAACATTAAACAGAGCATATTGGCACATACAAAATTATATTATCTCACTCCTATACGAAACATTACAGCCTTTTGATCAAATTGTAGTAAAATTAAATCGCAGTGAATGAGGCGTCATTTCAAAAACTAAATCTACAAGACTGCCAGTTCACCGGTTTGTCTGCTATCTGAACATCTAGAGCGGCAGCGAGAAGCCTCCATTAGCTTGAAGCATATCTTGGTAGAATGACTTAAAACATGAGACTCAAACTAGTCTAATATACATGTTGTGAAGGCTCCTACACATCGACTATGTCCACTATACTTTAATATTTGATTCCAACTTTTTCCCCCTAAATATGAGGTATCCAGAAACACATGACTACACGTTGTTAGTGAATATTTACACTGCCCCATGTAGCTCTTACTGACGTGACCCCCAGCCCATACAGGCTGTAACCAAATTAAACTCATTATTGACCTTATAGCTATAATGTTTATATGAAAGCAAGCAACCTGTGCGGAAATAAATGCATCTGTTAAGTGCATTTGACTGGTGTTGCATACAGTTGTCATGGACAGGAAAACCAAATACAGTCCCTCACTCATTCTCTCTGTTGTAACACTTAAAGTTCTCACTAGAAAAACAGCCGATTTATTTGTTGGCTTCACATCTGTAAATCTCGGTTCAAGCATTTGCTCTCCATTTCCTTTCACCCTATTTGCAACTCTACGTGATCTCTGCAGCTTACCAGCACTTCTTGGCAGATGTCGTTCAGCTCTTTCTCGATAGCCTCTCTGTACCCTTTGGCTTGTGCAGATTTCTTGGTGTCCTCAGTCTTGTGCTCCATGCTGGACACCACCCTCCAGGAGGACCTCCGAGCCCCCACCACATTCTTGTAGGCCACAGAGAGCAGGTTGCGCTCCTCGTTGCTGAGCTCCTCGCTCTCCTCTGTCACAGCCTTCATAGCTTTAGCCATGTCATCGTAGCGCTCGGCCTGCTCCGACAGTTTGGCTCGCTGTACATTCTCCTCATGGTTTGCCATGGCTCCTGTCTGGGTTGAGGAAGGAAGGCCAGAGGAGAGGGGGTCGGGAAGGACAACACAAAGAGGACAGGAGACGGATCAGGAAGACAGAGGAGAGAGAGTTGGGGGGAGGGCAGGAACAAGGAGAGAGAGAGGGGAGCAACACGGTGAGGAAGGGGGATATGATCCTTAAACTTGAATGACCGATGACTACAGTACATGTAAACACACTGTCCTTCCTGTGTCATCAAGTTTTTTTGAAAGAAACCTGTTCTCTGGCATGCATGCAAACACACATTTGGAGATACCAAAATAACAATCAGTTGAAAGGAAGTTATAAGTGTGCTGAAGGAACAAGTCTTAAACCAGGAAATCAATTTGCATTTTACAACTAACAGTTTCCCTGTGTCAAAAGTCAATGGTTTTTTGAATGGGTTCTGGTTAAATGCTTCTGGTTAACACAAGCTTAAGAGATTTTCATGCACTGAATAGCACTAAAAAGTGATCTCTGATATAATTGGAGAATATAACACGCAGTCTATGGCACAACTTTCACTTTGTTGAATTATCGTATCACCTGACATTATTCAAGTAATATTATTATAGCGTTTCTCGCAATAGTAGGTATGTTCAGGGTGTGTGCACACCAGATTTTTTAAATAGTTGTTGGATCTCACCCAGCTTTGTTTATCTGCACTCAGTCTGGTGACTAAGTTGACTTGGCATCGAAGTTGTTACAAATTCCACAAGAGAAGTGTATAGTGTACAGGGGTTTTACATCAGAATGGATTAAGAAATAGAATAGAAATTTGAAAAGATAGTATGATATATCAAATTTTTAAAAAGGGTGGTTATAGTAGGGCAACTATATTGAAAGTGCCATTGCAACATGATTGTTTTCCTTATCCGTCCAATTGATAATTGTAAGTCGCTTTGGATAAAAGCGTCAGCTAAATGAAAATGAAATGTAATTTTCAGGCTATCTCTATTTGAAAGAGCAACTTATATATTTGATTAATCTGGAGATTCTCTCTAGATTAGTTGTTTGACATGTTAATTGTAAAACAAGATTCCCAGGGCACAGGTATCAATTAGTATATTCTTCATAAATAGATTAGTCAATTTGTCCATAAAATGTTATGTCAGAGTGAAAAACTCTAAATCATTTCGGAAATCATCATCATGCATGTGTTTGACACCAAACAAAAGCAGGATATGGTTATAAAACTAAAGCCGAAACCAGTGTGTTCTTCATTTTTGCTTAATAACATGACATGACTAACATCTTATAACTTTACTTACAAATGTATGTATTTGATTGATAGGACATAAGTATTAGTAATAGTTGTAACACTTTAAGATATTACTTTGCTTCATTTTACCATAACTACAGGGCTGTAAATTGCATAGAAATAAGTACATCATTTGCTAATTATCGCTTAACATTTATTATCTCCTTGTGAAAAACGCAGGAGACTAATTTTTCAAAAATCCCACGATCAGTGAGTCAGATTTACCAGCAGACACCTGCACCCTTCAGAGGAATGTCGGCCACCCAGTTTCACCACACACACACACACACACACACACACACTTCTGTGTGCCGCAAGGATGCAGGACTTGCTATATAATATGGCCTAACTATTCTAATATCTCCTAACTATTTTACAATATACAAATAAACCCCAATAATGGTGTGACAGACTCGGTTTAACCGGAATGAAAGGAGCTTTGCTTATTTCAGTCCAAAGTGAACGCCCTTTTTCGCTTCCCGGAAAACACCCAGAGCAAATGATTTCAGCGAGCATTATACATTAATGTCGGCTTGCTTCATTTTGTAAAAAGATAATGGGGTACACTCAAAATCAGCCTTCTAAACACAGTGTGTAAAATACATAGATGGGTTACAACTGCAGTAAAGCTCCACATTCAGTACGTTAAGCGGCGAACAATGACTGAGTAAGCGGAGCATCACTGGTTTCCTCTTACAGTCCACAGTAGCAACAATTCAAGCTAAATTTAAAGAGCTGTCTAAGCACACGGCGTACAAAATAACGTTCTAATCTTCATAATAGCAGCGAGAATGAGGAGTAAATAGGAGAACTAACCTGCGAGTGTAGTTAGATGATGTTGTTCCTGATTCCCGGCCGCACAGCTGATGATCGCTCCCGCTCGTCCACGGGGTTTCCCTCCAATCAAAGACACAGCAGCACGGTCTCACTGGGACGATGACGTCAGACTCGGGTTGCTATGGCAACCACATTTAGAGGCAAAAGATTTAAAGCCATGGAAACAGTTGGTGGATCTTTTATTTTTTTATTTAAGTTTCCAACAATCTTATCTTATTCTAATTCCCATATTACAGTAGGCAAAACATAGTTTAGAACATAGGCTACTATGTGTTACGGTCTTTTATATCTCTGCTTTTGAAATCATCTAACTGTAAATCTACAAGGTTTTAAATATTGTTGTATGAAGTGGAAAAAAACACCTAAACAGCGTTTGTCCTCGTGGGAGATGTAGTGACGTGTTGCTAAAAAATACTAGACGAAATTCAGTTGTGTTTTTACAAATGATAAATTATGAGTATTATTATGTAAAACAATGTCAAGAAGAATCATGTAGGTTATTTTGCTAAGTCATGTGTGGCTCCATCTTTTATAAACATTCCAAAATTGAATTTTTAATGTTATTATTTCATGTTATTGATCTAATTTAGGGGACTAAACAATAATGCAAATCCAAAATGATCTTTCCCCATCTACCGTACCGTGTCTAAATGTTAGCAGTTGCTAGGAAACGGTGTCTAGAGATTATGTTGATGTATCAGTCTATACGTGTTCACTTTGAAGTTAGTGTTTCTTTGATCACAAAGGAAAAATAACCTAAAAAATGGTTTCTAAGACTATTTGATTTAACTGAGAACTCCTTACACGCACTATTGGCATACTAAATAAATCACATAAGATTACACAATAAATTAACAATAATTACTTTTTGATTCATGTATTAATCGATAATGACCATAATTGCTAGGTGTAGTCAACCCTCATTTTTTTTTTTAAATGAAGGCTACATGTTGACAGACTGACTCATTTGGGTGAGTGAAAAACATGCAGCATGGCACTGGCTTTTTTTCTCTGTTCTTCTGAATACTCAGATTAAACAGGAAAACAACGTTATTTCTCAGACTCAGACATTGTGAATACAAGGCACGCTGGTAATACCAGTGAATGCAATGCTGCAGTTCATTCTTTGTGTACAGTGGGACAACACATCTTTTCAGTCACAGTCAGAGCTGAACTGAAGCATCTGTCACACCTCGGAGGAAATGAATGCTTGTGAAGAAAAAGAGTCGAAGACAATATTTTCAGCAGCTGAAATTACTTATCGGTTCACACAGCATTAATTGATTTTGTTAATTATAATGTGGTGCAGTTCAAGTCATTTCCTGTTGACAGCAGCAGATGATGTAAAGCTTTTATGACAGTTTGTTTCAGCTACTCCATCGCATAACAACTTGAAACCATATTTCAGATGTAGCGTTGCTACTTTTGCATCAAGTAATGTTTACATTTTGAAAAAGGTTTACATTTATAGTAGCCATCAACAAGATGCTTCAATTATAGTATAGTTGGTATAAGATTATTCCTGCAAATGAAGGTTCAAGCTTTTTATGATGATCCAACATCAAATTCAGATTTTTGCAATTTACCCGAGAGTAAAGTACCCGCAGTGTAATGTTTTCCTAAAAAGGCAAGATGACAAAAATGGGCACATTAGAGTAGATTGGCCACCTGGCATGACTTCCAAGTCAGATGTCAATTACACTCTGTCTTTTTCCTACCGATGGCTTCACGGAATATTGTGAATACTATTATCTATCATTCTTCATAAATGATTGCATTTAGAGGTGACAGCAGCTGATGTCCCAGAACGACTTCACGCTGACATATTGCAAAATGGGAAGAAAAATAAAGTTACACTATGAGCAGAGGAGCAGAACAATGTGGTCAATTTTAATGGACTGTAAATATTGAACTGGCAGTAAAAGTAAATGGACCAACAAACCCTAAAAAGCTAGAAGTTAATTTTAACCCACGAGGCAGAAAAACAAATAAGATGAATCCTACAAAATCCTTAGAAGGATTTCCTGGAATTATATGAAGAAGAAAAAAACACTTTCTAGAGAAACGCAAATATACAACAAAGTAAAATTTAATAAAATGTTATTATACATCATTGGAGCATTCATTCATTCGTATCCAAGTGTACACAAGTTGCTTACACTCGCCTGTGAAATTTCACTTTTTTTTTTTACCCAACATGAAATTATGATTAGCTAGGTGAAAGATTGCAGTTTAAAACGGCAGACAGCGCTGTGGAAGAATTCAATATTGAACAACTGATATGAGAAAAAAACGCCACAGGCTCAGTTTGATTCAATGCTTGAAGCACAAATAAAAAAAGACAAGGTCACATCTGCCATTGTCTTGATTGTAGCAAATTTAAAATCTGAATTTTCCCACCCAAGCCAATCCCATGCTTTGTTTGAAGACACTTTATGCCTTTACAACATATGTCTTTTTGCTTTATAGGTTTATCAAACAATTGATTTAATTGAAGCTTGAGTTAGAGAGGTACAAGAGTTAGCAGCTAGAAATACTCCTATGTGCATAAGACATCAGGGCAGTGACTGTTCTGAGGAACTTAGTGAAGGAAGGGAGAAATCTTCATTCGACACTTGAATGGTTCCTGGAACTCCAGTGGCCCTGGAATTAAAACCGGTATTTAAGTTTAGCCCCGCAAGTTATTTAACCACAAGTGAAAAGAGGACTGGAGAGGGGGGGGGGGAAGCATTGTGTTAAAGCAACCTGGCCCGTTAAAGCCTACGTAGATATGGCTAACTATTTTAGTTGGTTACATCGATTCATCCATTGCTGTCAGACTGAGACAAGTGCAGAGTTGGTGCAGGGCATTGAATGGGTTTGGTATCCATGGTGACCGTTTATGCCTCCACTCCCTCTAACTCGGGGGGCAGAGGGGATTTCGGATGCTTGCTCTCAAAGTGTTGCTTGAAGGTTTTTGGGTCGGGCATCTGGGTCTGCGGGAAGGGAAAATACATACAATTTATAATTTAGGACAAATGTCTTCATAGAATTATTAAAAAAAAGGACCAAACACCAGCAGAGTTATAAAGGGAAAATAAAAGCCTTTTCTCGTTATAAGGGTTCATAAAATATTACCTTTAAATCATTATTTTATACTCAAAGCGATCAGCGTATTTGGTCAATTGGATTTTTTCACCAGAAGTTCAAATGAACTCTGACATGAGGGATTGTGTATATAAAACAATATATTTAGTTGAAAACCAAGCATTTTTTTAAGGGAATATATTCAAATTCTAGCACTTTTCTAACCTTGACATAATAAGGGTTAGAATTCGGCATTATTATATAACATAGCAGTATTACCAGGCTGCACCCTCAGTCAGGTGTTGGTCTCTGGGTTGTAATAGTAAAGATATCATACTCACCCGGCACACCAGGCAGGTGAACACTAGCGCTGCCTTGGCGGCTGTCTTTTGGTCATGACCCTTTGCCTTCTTCATCTCTGTCTGTTTCTTTGCATTTTTCTGCTGGGACTGAAGTTTTTGATGCCCGCGCGCCATTCTGGGAAAGCCTAAAGAGGAGGAAGCAAGGACACATGACTTGATGTTTACCGATACACCACAGTGTTGTGACCTTTTCTTAACTTTCTATTCTTGTTGTTGGTACACATCTACCATAAATAAGTCAGTTAAAACGTTTGGAGAGTTATTTCAGTTCCCACAGAGAAAGACTGGCCTAATACCATGTTTACTGTGATAGCAAAGGAGAACACTTTGGCAATTTTTTCAGTATTTTTCATCAGCATTTTGAGGGCCAGGTGCAAGGACTTTCTTACAGGCAGCTAAACGTTTGGTTGTTATAAAAACTGTAAAATGCAAGCAAAGACTTCACAACTGCCAGCCGGCCGAGGTCAGGCAAAGTCAACAAGATAGAAGAGCTTCAGTTTACCTGAACGGGAAATTACAGGCAGGGCTATAAAACCTTGATTTACATGACGGGTAAGGGTAATTCATTTCCTAAAACCATTCAAGATGGGCGAAACTAACCAACCAAGGAAAGTTTTAATTAGCAAAGAAAACTGACTAACATGACCAGATTTGTCAGTTTGTGCTACAGATTTACTAACAAGTGACTCGTTTGAAAGAGTGGAATCAGGGAGGGAAACAAGTTCTCTCTTGCCCTCCATAAAAAGAAGATTTGTTTCTCTATGAGTTGGGAATAAACTAGTTCCTTTGGTTCAGCAAACAATCCAAGAAGGGCACCTTCAATAAGATATTTTCTTTTATAAAGTTAAGGTGGATAACAGATTTGAAAATTGTAGAGTGTGTTATAAACACACCCCACAATTTTCTCTAAGAATGCAATCAGACTACAAGTGTTACCAAATGAAACACGAATTAGCTATGAGCCCCAATAACTTGACAATGATTAGTGCAGCTCACATCCTATAAACATTAGTGGTGCTTACTCTCACATTAGAACACTGATGGAGACGCAGACCCCTGCAGGTATGGGGACAGTGAAATTGTGTATATTTCCTTTTGGTAATTCAGCCTTGCCTCCCATCAACGTCTATATATACGTTGACCTTGGTCAGCATTGCATTAACTGGTAACTAGCGATGGCTAATTAATGAAAATGCTGCCTGCTAAGCATTATCGTAACATGTTACACCATATGTTAGCTATCTGAATTAACAACGTTTTGCACTTGTGCGCAAAGCATTGGGCATACTGGAATTACTAATGTCTGTTAAGTAAGTCTTGAGAGGTAGGAACAATAATACAGACACAATTAGCAAGCTAGTTGTTAGCTACTGTTTTTGATGAGACTTAATATCCTATCCATCTCTAAATTGACTGTTCAGTAACAGTCAACCTGTTAACTTCTTGAAACTCAGTTATCTCAGCACATCTGGCTCGTTGTGATCCAGGTGACACTGGTGTGTTTCTCTGCACTAACATGACCGAGCTGTAGCGTGGGTTAGCCTCCATGCTAACCTCAGCTCACTCCGGCTAACACGTTAGCTAGTCGGCTAAACATCAACTAATTATTTCCTTCAGCCTGTGGGAGACTTTAACCAGGAAAAGTATCAGCGGTATGTTATAGCTTATACAATCTTAAAAGGACAGCAGTACTTACCTCTTTACAATAACAGTAACCTACGTGTCGTTTGTAAGGCGTACACAATTTGTAAGAATTTCTCAATTCACAGACAGCTAAAGGATACTGATGCGTTCAATGACACTGGTGTAATGCGTCTCTTCGAGGCTAAGAAAAAAACATTTATGGATCCAGTGCGAAGATGGAAATAAGGCATACATAGATAACCTTAAATGATTAATACGCACAGTTATACAAAACTAAAATAACCATAGAATAAGAGGTTATGTAACAGAAAACCTGCAGGCTCGGGAGTAGTGCACGGTAAATTACGTATTTTACACAGTCTATGCAAATGACCTACTTAGTCAACATTGGAACAAATGCATGTAACAAATCTATTTCTTCGATTACAAGAGGACTTGTGAACGCACCATGATGCGGATTCATGACGTTGGCAATGTCGCCCCCACGTGGCTTTGGTAAGTACTAAAACACACAACACAAAACTTTGGTGTGTTTTCTTTATTATTTTAAGATATGTTTATTTATTGTATTCATGATGATGCCCATTTGGAAGTTAGGGTTTAATCCATCGCCTTGTTCATGAAAATGATCATTAATTATGTCATAAGCATTAACATAATGGGACTGTTGTTGTTTGCTTTCTGTACAGTTAAACCATGTTTACCTTGTTCTTTTTATGTAACCATGTACAACACAAAAACATAATCACACAACAATTTTACGAGATAAATATCAAATAGTGATGTTCCCTCAAAGCAACACTAGGGGGCAGGTAAAGAAGTGTGCATGCATACTGTGCCACCAGCATGCACAACATTTGCACACAGGCTTGACACTGACACTTAGCTATTATTAATAAAGATAGTGTAGATAAAATAGCTGAATCAGCATTATAATGTAATAATGTCCTCTTTGCATTGCTGACCTAATAATGTCTGTCTCGACTGTTACAATCCTGTTTTAAACATACATTTTTAATCACAGTTATACAAATACTGCCTCAGCATAGACAGGGATGTTTTTGACTGCATTAGATATCAATCTAGCTACTATCTGTTTCTTTGGTTTTGGGAACAGTGGAGCTGTTCATATCCGCTCAGTATTTGCCTGATTACAGCTAATATGAAAATGAACTGCAACTCCAGGTACATGATGGAAACTAAGTATCACATGCTATCCCAATAACACCACAATATAAATAAGTCTGTAAAGAAAATAATAAAATTATAGTTTTCTATGAGGTGCATTTTCTTTTTGTGGCTTTATTAGGAAAAATGTGTTAAAACTTGAAAAAAGAAACATGATTGTTTTTGGCACATAATCCAAATGTACTATCTAATTGTTGTAGAATCTAATTGTACAGTGTATGATAGTGCTTTCTGTTTTGAGGATAAACATAATAAACCAAAAATGAAATAAGTACTCGTCCAAATCACGGTGTTTTATTAATCATCAGTCATGATAGCACTCATTCCTGTTGGAAATCTTCCAGACAGTTAGGTGTCATGATTGTGAAATGTTATCATTGTGAGAAAAGTCTCCGGACTGCCATTCGCACGCACGCACGCGCGCACACACACACACACACACACACACACACACACACACACACACACACACACACACACACACACACACACACACACACACACACACACACACACACACACACACACACACACACACACACACACACACACACACACACACACACACACACACACACACACACACACACACACACACACACCTTCCTGCTTCAATCCTTTTAGTCTTTTGTGAATTGAGGGAAATATCTCTCAAGAGAAAAGGATGTGATTATGGTTTCAGAAGGAGGCCAAAAGTAAAAAAAAAAAAAAAAGAAGGGGAAAAATTACAAAAGCCACACATTGCTCATGTTCCCCCCCACCCTGGGGATGTTGTGCAGGGACTTGCTAGCTTAGGTTTGGGGTGAGGTTGTCCAGCCTCAGGGCTCGTGTGAAAGCAAATCTTCCAGGTGTCAGCTATTCAATAGTGCAGCAGAATATTATCTGGCTGTCCATTGTGTGTATGAATACGCAGGGGTTTGCCGCAGACAGCTTGGGATTTTTCTGGATCCTTTCTTCCGCCACAAGGGCTTTCAGGTTCACTTTCGGCTCAAACAAGTTATTTTTGAAGGACTCTTTGTAGCAACCTATCAGTCTCTTTCTCACTGAACACATATCAAGGGTCAGCTAGTTTTAAGAGGTTATGTCAAGGTCAAGAAAGGTTTTTTTAAATTCTTTTCAGGGTAGAGAAACTTGTTTGGCAACAACATTTCCCTCAGTGAGGGAGAAATGCTGGCTGTCAGGGACTGTGGCACCCTTGTTTCTCTGGAGGCTGTTGAGGGAAGAGGAAGTTGGATTCCATCTTCCCCATTGGCCACTTCCTCTCCATGCTCCCCCCTCCATGCTTTCCTTTTTTCCCCCGTAACAAACAGGTTTTGCCACAGTCCGCTGCTGCTGCGTCTATACCAGCATGGCACGCCACAATGTTGCCAGACCAGTTGGGCTGTACACAAGCCGTGACACAGTCACAACACATCCACATGCAGGTCACTTTCACTGCTGTCCTCCGAGGCCTCCTCCCACATGACTTGAATGACATGTGCAATATAGCACACACAGGGTTTGTAAAAGCGTTTAATAGCAGTGTTTTTAAAGTGCACTTTGACCAAGAACACGTAAATCAAATTACAAATTAAACCAACCATATCACATGTTAATATATTTCTGGAGTGGGGGAAAGTAAAAATTCAACTTAATGGTAGAAACTGAGTGCTTTTATTAAAACTGACCCTGAGATGCTCCAAGAAAGCACATCAAGAGGGCAAACCATGCCTTCAGGGGGGGAAAAGTTAATTTCTTACCTCAACACACACATGCACAGACACACACACATCCACACGAGTGCAACTGAAGGAGAGGTGAGGTCGGCAGACAGAGGCTGATTGTGAAGGTGGTGACAGCGCTCACTAACCTCACTCAGAGCATGCAGCTCAGGACCAAATGTGTGTTTTTGTGAACAGAGTCACAGCTTTGGATCGAATATCAGTTTTAACAAATGCAAAGGAATTTCTGATTTGTATCACTTTACATAAACATTGGGATACTCTAGGGCTGAATTCCAGGTTGCTTGTTTGTTTGTATCATTTTATATAAACCCAAAGAGATGACAAATTAAAGGAAACGGTGACCTTACACATCACTAGGACACTTAATATTGGTTTATTCTCATGTTTTCTAATCTATCCGTATTTGCCTTGTATTTACCTGTTTAAATGTCCCTATCAATCTGACCATGCAGTTACCATTATTCCACTTCTCCATCCTCCTCTTCCTCCATCCTGTTTTCCTCACTGCTCTCCTTCTGGAGGACGACTCCTGCCCCAACATCTCTCTGTCTCTGTCTCAGCTGAGTTTCTGTGCTCAGACTCTGACACTTAATCCCAGCCAAGTCCAGACAAGCTGCTTCTCCCTGTGAAAAAACTCCAGGTATGTCGGATACACCTTTCACCTCTCTCACAGAGTGGGACACACACACACACACTCACACACACAGAGGAAGGTATTTGCCCCTGACTTTCCTGTCTTGTGGCAGCTTGCAGACTTCGCAGTATTTCAGCTGTCACACCGCCACATGGCAGACATTCCTTCTGAGAGAAGTCATAGGGAAGGGTAAAGATAAAAGGAAAGCTCATACATTACCATTATTTTTGATCAAGGCAAGCAAAACATACTTCACACTTTGTTTTCTGAGTAGAGTTAATGATTCATGGGCATGGACAGATTCTGAGACAACAGGCCCCCGGGCACAGGCACTTTTTAACCCCCCATCACAGCTGCGTTGTTTCGCATCTCTCAGTTGTAGTTTTGCATCTCTTTGTGCGTGTATTTGTAGTCATTTTGTGTCTCTGAGATATTTTTAGGTCTCACTGTAAGTGTTTTTGTCTCTCTTGTAAATTTGAATTTTGTAGTTGTTGTTTGTCTCTTTGTGGTAGTGTGTTGTAGTGGTTTTCCATCTTTTGGTATTGGTGTGTCTCTATAGAGGTTTTGCTTATTTACTATTACTATTTGTTGAGGGTTTTGAGTCTGTTTTGTAGTTGTTTTGCATCTTTGTGTAATCATTTGTTGGACTTAACAAGAAATTAAAAAAAGATTTTGCTCAGTGGGCTTGAGCTCAGTTTGCCCACCACGTTATGCATGTTCATGAGAAAAAGTGTTAGTAAAGATTGATAGTGCTTGGAAACATCCATCTTTTTCTCTCCTACTTTAAATGTGTTTTTATCCTGTCTCTTCCTCTGTTGATCGTCTCTCTGTCTGTGTGTTGTTGTAAGAAACGGACCCCACCTGTATTTATCTAGCAGTTCCATTCAAACACATACACAGAGAGCTGAGGCTCAGGTGCTCTGTAAAACAAATTGGACAAAGGAGGATATCATTTACAGTTCTTCACACACACACGCAAAAACACACTAATGACGGTTTAACTGAATCTAAAACGACATTTTGTGATTTCCATAAAAGAGTGCCTGAAAGCATTCATAACCAAAGGCCCATATTTTGTCATGCAAACACCTTCAGGACATAAAACCAGTTTAGAAATTGCATCCCAACCGTTTCTGAAGATCCATCTTGGGAGTTTATCTTTTCTGCATGTTTTTAAAGTAACCCCGCAGAAGTGGTGAAAGAAGATCTGAGAGTTTATAGCTGTTTCATGAGTAACATGGTGTTGGAAGATGTAGTTGTACTTTGATTATTTAGAGCGATAAAATCAGCACATTTTCAGTTTAGTATTACCCATTAATTACGTTTAAAGATCATTTCAACGTTTTCATGATTTTATTTCTACCATCTACCATATAAAATGTACCCAATACCCAAATGTATTTGGTTAAGTGTGACACGACTGCTGTTACACTAGAATCTCCCATTAAGATTAATACTGTTTTTTATCTTCCTGCATCAATAAAACACACACACACACACACACACACACACACACACACACACACACACACACACACACACAAAGTTTGCTCTGGCAGGTTAATCCCAAACTCTTGGATCTTCTCATACAATGGCTTCATTAAGGGGACAATGGCATTGTGTCAACTAATGACAGGGCTCCTCCCTACCTCCTGTCTGCTCTGAGATCAGCTCAAACACAGACACTCACACACAAGTCATTATGAACATTCAGAGGGGGGTGCAAAAAGGTTAAATCAGTGGATGTGGAAGCAAGACAATCTGTGGTTGTGTGTCTGGGGCCAATATGTGGATACCTTCCCCACAGACTTTATCCGTTGTTTTATAAATAACAAATGTTCTAGAACAAATAAAACCTATGGCAAATAACTTCATTTACAGCGTTAAACCTAAGTAGCTGCCCGTGTTTCCACGTTTTCTGTGTCATTTTGGGGCTTTCAATGCACGCTTTTAGTTCGCTTGCAGGTGAGGTGGGCCTCTACCTGACTCACTGGCCAATCAGAGCCCGGCTCAATCTGCACCGGCCAATCAGCGTCCGACTCGCCCTCACCTTCAATTCTTTTTCACAGTGAAAGAATTTCGGCTAAAGCTGCCCCGCTGCCATTAAAGCAAGCCTAGGCAAATATTATAATTCATGGCAGCAGGATGTGTGGATATTTGTCATAATATGCGTACTAAGTGAACACAAGACAGAGTGATTGGCTGTTTGCGGACAAAAGCGGCTCTACCTGCCAGGTGGAGAGAGGGAGAGGGAGGGAAAAAGCGGGGCGAGAAAAGTCGACTTACCTGTCGCCCAACTTCTGGCAACTCACACACTCTATTACCTGCTCCGACTTGAAAGTCCAGTTTCACAAGGAAGAATCGTAGAGGAAGCTAAATATGTCACAGGAGACAGACAAGTAAGTGATCGAGCACGCGGAGAGGGTGTTTGATGGTTCCCTCTAACGTTTTATTTTTACTCGCTAATTAAATTAACACTATTTTGTTGTAAAATTGGATTTGGCTTTTGTATCATAGGATATCAAGAATGTCACGTTCTGTGTGTATTACTGTCGGATATTTATGACTATTTTGCTTTGAGAAAAAAAGTCAACTTGGTGCCGTGGATTTCATAAGAGCTGAATTCGCCATTTTTGACTGATGGGGGAAAACCCTCAAACTGCAAGACATTTATTTGTATTTCACGATGATGTCTTTGACTGATAATAAGAGTTTTAACTCTGCTTTTGCAATAAAAAATATATATTTTGAGGCCTACAGTGCGCAATGGATCTACTTGTGAATGCGGACAGTGTGTGTTGCCTGTGGGCCTATGTGTTGTTCTCTAACACCAGAAGCTATAAAAAAAAATTAAGGAGAAATTACAACTTTTCAACTGTATTCAGACAAGTAAAAAAATAAGGAAAACCGTTTACCTACTATTTTTAAGAGGGTCTGTGCTTTTGAATGATTTATTACACTTATTTTTCTAAAATAGCAGAGGAGGCCTTGGCTCAGAGAAATCTCAAAATGTTATGGAGGGTCTGAAAGTTTCATTTTGCATCTATTATTTAGCTTCACATTGCTTACTACTAATTCATATCTGTATTGATGATAATCCAAGTGAGTGATTATGACTATATCATTGTTTGAATAGAGCACTTGTTCCTAAGATAATGCTTTAATGTGATAATAAGCATGCATTCATTGTGTATTTTTCATTGTAACAACTACATGTCTCTTAGTGTGACTGCAGTGATGCTGCTTCATGCATCCTGCATCAGCAATGCAGTGACAACAAGTGCCACCATTATGACCCACAGGTGTTATATTAAGTCAGATTCACCTGAGTAGAGTTGTTGAAATCCTAAACATCACTCCTGCATATGTCTTTGGTCTTTTTATACCTGCATGTCAGCTCTCTACCTGCCATGGAGAAGTCAACAAGACATAGTCATTTATACCTTTGATAATATGAGAAAGTAATGGGGGAACAGCTTCATACTGATGCCTATTTTTTTTCTACCATTACTCTTTTTGCTTTAACGGTATTCATTATACTGACATCAGATAATAAAGACGTGGTACATGTTTTATTTGGCAGGTATATCTGGCAGACAGGAGTTAATGCCAATTAGACAACCACAATATAGGCCTATAATACGCCTAGTTGTTTCATGTTGTGAATTAATTTCCAAGATTTTACAGCATATTTCACAGTATAGTATTCCTGATTAATATTTTCTGTTGATCTTAGTTTGATTTTAGAACAAACAAATGAACAAAAACTAAATTATTGTGAAGCTATTGCATCATACTTCCAGGACTCTTGCTGAAGGTGTGACATTATACTGATACTGTTCACCGCACAACAAGTGCAAGTTGACACATTCAGAGGCTCTCCTGTGATTGGCTGCGTTCACAGTGATGTTGTGACAACAATGTGTGTTTAACTGGTCTGTGATCTTGACTTAAGAGGGCCTACAGAGTAGAGAGACAAACCCACATAAACACACAACACTGGCTACTATATATGAATTTTTCATTATTTTTCAATTTCTTATTTGATATTAAGAATACCCAAATCAAAGTAACTGATCTGAAAGGTTGAACTTTAGAATAGTCTTAACCAGCAAGAAATAAAACCTTATTACCAGTATTTGAAAGCAAGCAAGCATTAGCATTTTGATGGTGCAAAAATAAAGAAAAAACG
Organism: Trematomus bernacchii; assembly: GCF_902827165.1. Taxonomy (NCBI): domain Eukaryota; kingdom Metazoa; phylum Chordata; class Actinopteri; order Perciformes; family Nototheniidae; genus Trematomus; species Trematomus bernacchii. Next base: position 9,682,142 of record NW_022987564.1, on the reverse strand, counting down.
AGAGCTTACCTTATATAAGATGATGAAAATGATTGAAAAAGAGACTCAGCACACTCATATGTTTGTCTTATTAATAAACAAACTCTCAGGCGAGATAAGCTACAAGTGAATGCACCAGTACAAAAGGTTGAAGGAACATGACTTTATTGGCCTTGATGCAGAGGACTTGTGTCAATCAGATAGATTCAAGGTAACTGTAGGCTTTGGTATAATGTACTATAAGTTAAAGACAAGTTTGTTTGATCGATTGATCAGGAATTGTTGGTCCACTATTCATGCCGAGTCTGAAGGCCTCTCAGTACCAAAACATATGTCTATCCAACAACGAATTTGAGTTTGGAAATTAAATGAATTTGTCCACCAGTAAACGTCTGGTGGTGGTGGTCCCCAACGAGAACTCTTACCCCGCGGTGCGGCGGGCGTACACCAGCGAGGACGAGGCATGGCGGTCGTACCTGGAGAACCCGCTGACGGCCGCCACCAAGGCCATGATGAGCATCAACGGGGACGAAGACAGCGCCAACGCCCTGAGCCTGCTCTACGAATACTACAAGGTGTGGAGGGCTTCATGCTTTTCTTTGTCTTGTATGATGATAAACTGCATGTTTGTTGGTGTGTTGGAGAGGAGGTCAGACAAAAATGTGGAAGACGTCACCTCATGTTAAGAGAAAAGTAAAGCATGTTTTGAGATGTACTTGACTTTTAAGTAAGAGCTTGTTTAGGTGCCTGATTGCATAGTGTCTTTCTCCCAGGTTCAACCATAAACCTTGAGGACTTTGTAAAATAAGTCTCAACTAAAAAATGTCAGCTGTGCTTATTTTTGTTCCATCAGAGGGAAAAACAACTTGATAAAAACAAAGAATACAGAAAAAATGAATAAATATCATATTCATTTGAATTCAATAGCATACTTTTTGGGAATCACATTTTTTTAAGCTACACTGACATAATGGTTCACAGCATTATATTTGTCGAACAAATCAATTATTTCAAAACACACTGATTATTATTTAACCACTTTTCTAACTGCACTTATGCTAAACATACATTGTGGAGAGTACTGTAGTAAACAGGCAGGAGCTATTTTAGGCAGTTTCAAGTCATGGCATCACATTCTATCAAAGAAAAATGTCAGGTACAGTTTGAAGGCCAACATAACACCACTCTTTGTTCTTCCTCCCAGGTGCCTAAAGAAAAGAGAATTCTGCCAGTGCCCAAAGTCGTGGAAATTACAGAGGAACATGAGAGGAGGTCAGTGAATTTGTGTCTCTCCGTGACTGGTTCAATGTTGTACATGAACAGACAGAGAGGAAAGAAATGTCAAACATGTAGTTGCTAGCCTTTCCCAGCAATGTATGGAATTAAATCCTGGAGCTCAGTGATTGTAGTAGTACATGGTGCACCCGTGGTAAATGATATTACATATGGAGCATTGAAATGTGGAAGGCTTTCACTTGTATGAAGAATAAACACACAATTTCCATAACACAATAGTTATATGAGAAAAGCACTTTTAGCAGGCATGTGTGCAAAGATCACTCATTGTTTCACTTGAAGCACTGAGACAGCAGCACAGGATAGATTGAGGCCAGTGAAAACGTCCTGGTCCCTGAAAAAAAAAGAAGATCCAAAGATTTCATGATTTAATGTGTCTCTGCTTTTGTAACATGTATCTACAAGAATGGTGACTCCAGGTCTCTCTTTTTCTGAATAGAAGAACATGGAATCTTTTTTTTTTTTTTAAACCAATAAAACAGGTTAATATATTCAGACACACTTATTACAGGTGCCCTGCAGAGGTTTCTTGTAAATACAATAACGTTATATGTAGATACAGTGTTACTCACAAACTAATCTTTGAGACCTGACCAACATGTTGACAGTTTTTACTTTAGTAAAGCTAGACAACTTTTTAAAGCAGACAAGGATATTCAGGATTATTCTGATAGTGGAAATTTACCAAATGTAGTGTTTTTTTTCCTATATCATTGGATGGTGTAGGAACTTTTAATGTCCTATATCGTCCAATTTCTAATAAAGCACACAATACAGTGCAGTCATTCAGTAGGAGTCAAAAGTAATGAAATGTTTTTGTTCAGGTCTGTATTGCCAAGCAACCCCAGCAGCCAAAGTGAGACGGAGACGGTGGACAACCGTGTTCAAGTCCTCAAATCTGTCCCCGTCAACCTGTCCCTGAACACGGAGCACCAGGAGAGCAAACGGGAGCACTACAGCAGCTCCAGCGAGGCCGTGTCGGCGGACGGAGGCTCGCCGGTGCTGGCCCACGTGAAGGCCGAGGTGTACGCGCCCGTCTTCATGACGGGGGCGGGGCTTCACTACAGGGGGGAGGGAGAGGAGCTGTCGTCAAGGGTGATCTACGAACAGAATCCCTACGAGGTGACCACGGTCAGCCACAGCTCGTATGTGAAGGAAGACCAGCAGAGTCCGCCCGACAGCCCGTACGAGGAGGAGAGAGACATGGTGAGAGTCTGAATACATACTGTGTGATGACAGAATAAAGAAAACATCAAACTAAAACAGTGCTTTCCAGTCTGGTGGGGTCACAAAATAAATCTGAGCGGTCATGAGATAATTCAATCCGAATTGGAAATTAAAAACAATAAATTACATTAATAATTTCACCTGAAGAAATTATGTTTATTTTTCTGAATTTTCTTGAATAATTCCTCTTTTTTTGTTAAATACTCGACCGGTTGACCCTTTCCGACGCTATTTTAAATTACTTTTTTTCAATGTACAACTTTAATACATATTTAATGCTTCTTTTAGCAGGATAAAAGCCAACACGTTTATGGAAAACAGGCCAAAAAAGCACAGTATAACAGTTAACATTGTATGTACTGTATTACTGGGTCTAATTTCGTTGGTTTGTAAATTCGTAAATTAGTCAATTACAGTGAAATAAATTATCAGGCAAACTCTAGGGGTTGTTAAAAGACAATACGGGAAATGTAGTGAGGCACAATTATTATAACAAGAGAGAGGATGGGAAAATTAAATGTACATGCAATGCTGGAGTGTTTTTTTAAAGGCACGCAAAGATGGATAGATGTTTAAATATTATTCATTGATAATTCAAAAGTGAATGACCTCAACAGAAATCTACAAGTAGTTATTGAATGTTTTCACTGTTTGCCTGAAATCTCCATGTCATTATTATTTATGACAATATTGTTTTAAAGCATTGTTTAACCAGTTCCTCTCAGGCTAAATAACTTCAATGATTTCCTCTTTCCGTGTGTTTTAAGCGTTCTCAACAGAAGTACCACGCACCTTCCTCTCTGGCCCCAGATGGCTTCATATTTCATGAGGAGGGAGTGTAAGTCCTTCAGCATACAAACATATTGTGATCCACAAAGGAATGCAAAAGTGTGTGTTGCACCCCCATCCCACATTGTCTAATCAACTACTGTGTGTGTGTGTGTGTGTGTGTGTGTGTGTGTGTGTGTGTGTGTGTGTGTGTGTGTGTGTGTGTGTGTGTGTGTGTGTGTGTGTGTGTGTGTGTGTGGTGTGTGTGTGTGTGTGTGTGTGTGTGTGTGTGTGTGTGTGTGTGTGTGTGTGGTGTGTGTGTGTGTGTGTGTGTGTGTGTGTGTGTGTGTGTGTGTGTGTGTGTGTGTGTGTGTGTGTGTGTGTGTGTGTGTGTGTGTGTGTGTGTGTGTAGTGACAGCTTCCAGTACACGTTGGACGCCACCCGCTCTCTGCGTCAGAAGCAGGGCGAGGGACCGATGACCTACCTGAACAAAGGCCAGTTCTACGCCGTGACACTTAACGAGCTCAGTGCCAACAAACGCCTCCGTCACCCCATCAGCAAAGTTCGGGTGAGGGTTCCTGCCAAAAAGTGATCCCAGTTTAATTGATTTAGCTGTAGTTTATATTTCACCCACAAAAAACACTTTAAAAAAACGCATAGTCTACCTAAAGTGACGAAACCTCAATATGCATGCTTTTCAGAGCTTCTCACTGGCTTAGTTGAATCATCAAAGACTTGACCATCATTTATTTGTTTTTCACTTCTCAGAGTGTGATCATGGTTGTGTTCAGTGAAGACAAGAACCGAGACGAGCAGCTGAAGTACTGGAAGTACTGGCACTCCCGCCAGCACACAGCCAAACAGAGAGTCTTAGACATCGGTAAGACAGATTTATGAACGTTGGACATAGCCAGACTAGCAGTTTGACTCTGTTTGCAGTCTTTATGTTAAGCTAACTGTCTCCTGGCTGTTGCTTTGTATTTACTGCATAAGAGAGACATGATAGTGGTATCACTCTTGTTCATGTAATGCTCAATTTCTTCCTGCTTTCTTCAAAACTTTCTCCATTTGTTGAATGAATCAAAACACATAAAGCGAAAGACAATAACAGATTCATCTTAATGCCAGTGCTGGAATGCACTCAGCCAATAAACAAGGCATGACCAAACTAAGAGCAAACAAGCCCCCACCCAACTGTCTGCCTGAGGTGCTGTTTACACAAGAACGCAAACGGTTGTATCCGCTACTTTTCTCTTTCGTATAGCCCGTTCGTTCACACGAGGTCGTAACGGAAATGCGGAAACGGACCCCGCAAACGGACCCCGCAAACGGACCCCGCAAACGGACCCCGCAAACGATAACGGGTCCCAAGGTGGATAGATCTCCAAACGGAATGCTCTGGGGGGCCAAACGGCTCAGTGTGTACGCCCTATACGATCATTTCCTGATAACGATGAAGCCATAGCCCCACCTCTCCCCACCTCTCCCCACCTCTGCTGCTCACTGCTGTAGCATGGTCAGTAGCTACTGTCAGTAGCTACTGCTACTGCTACTGCTACTGCTACGCTACAGATGTTAGTGCAAAATCTACAGCTCCTCTACCACAACCATCAGCAACAAGTGGACATGGAGAATTACATGAACTACATGTTGCTAAATCCACCGCGGGGCATAAACAGAAGGGCAACCATGGCAACCATGCTCGGGGGTCTTCTTCTCTGCTTTTGGTGTATTTTGTGGCGGCAGCAGCGCCACTTACAGGCCCGGCATATGTACTACAGCGTCTCCAGCGCTCCCGAGCGGTCTCGTGTGAACGGAAGACTTTTTTGATATCGTATTCGGTTCGTTTGCGTTTCGTATGCGTTTGCGTTTGCGTGTAAATGGGGTCTGAGGCTGCTCAGCTGCCCACCAACACACACTAACACACACACACACACACCTCTGAATCTCTTAATGTGTAGGTGTTGCTGCGACTCACAATATAAATCCTCTAATCTCCTCGACATTGCCTGGGAGATTGAGCAAAACACTGAAATGAGCAAAAACTCATCAATCCAAAACAATGTGACAAACTTTCTCTTTCTGCAAGCGTTCCCACGAGTGTAAGTTGTTGATCCCAACGCTCGTATTATATTTTGTATCTTAAAACGTTTGACCTTTTGTCTGCTGCAGTTTTTTTCCCAGTTGATGGGTTTTAATATGCAGTTTCATGCCTTGTTGAATGAGTGTGTGTGAGAAGCTTGCAGGTAGAATTTGTTTAACAAGCTCGGGCCTGCTAACCAGGCAGAGGTTCAGAGGTATGTGGGAAGCTGGGAGACACACACACACACACACACACACACACACACACACACACACACACACACACACACACACACACACACACACACACACACACACACACACACACACACACACCTATACACATCTTGTTGGGACAGGGAGAGGAATGCTAGCCACACTGTTACCTCGGCTGGCTTTGGTCTGTTGAAAGCAATTCTTGCCCAATTTATGTCTTCATCTTAATTCCTCTATTTATGTGAACCAAGACAAATCCTAATCATCTTACAATACACATATCTTTACATCTGCTAGTAAACGTTGATCCAGACTTGGGCGTCGTGATACAGATTTAAGCTGTTGTGAGATGGTTGTAGGAAAAATACAAAATTCAATTAAACAAAATAATATTTGGACTTTTCTCAAAATATTAAAGTAAATATTTTACTGAGAAGGACACAGTCTCTTTGATATATGTACATCATTTGACTTGGGTCACAAACAGACAATGCTTTGTAGTAAAGGGAATGGCATCATTAGCACATTAACCAGAAAAAGTCCTTTATATAATCATAAATGGACATATACAACATATACTGTGTACATTTGTGAGCTTTAGAGGTGCTGCTAGTGACAGATTTTGAGATGTGAGAATAGTATACTATTCCTTTAAGTCAAAGAGTTTGGGAACCGTGTCCTAAACCATTGTAAACATATGAAAATAAAATAAAATGAAACTACGTATAGTAACTGCGAGATGACTTTCTGTTGTTTTGCTGCTGAAAAGCACCTCAGACTTTAATATGATTTGAAGATAAAATCTTTTCTAAAGCTGCCAGTAGATCCTGTTAAGAGGAAATGTGTTATCTTTTCCTGCAAGATTCCCTTAGGCAATCTGTTTGGCATTTGCCAGTGTAATGAGTCTGTGTTTGTTTGTGTGTGTGAGTGTGAGCCCTAAACAGATAGTGTGCAGCTACAGCTCGTCTCACAGGGCTGAAGTAGTTTTCCGTCACAGTGACACATAGACATGTACACACAGATACCTATCTGCTAATAGATACGCACACATGGCCTGCAGCATGTATAAACATAGTTACCCAAAACGGATTGCAAACACTGTAAAACAATATGCTTAAAATACCTACTTAAAATACTATTTCTTACTTTTGTATTCTTTATTGATTGCTTCATGCTGGCAATGACTGCTGACTCATCACTCCTCTTCACCATGCAATAGGGGCGGAAAGTGGTCAACAACTGCTTTAGTGCAAAAGGGGTTTCTGGTAATAGGCTAGGCCAGGGGTCGGCAACCTTCTGATATGAAGTGCCATTTAAAAAAGAAATTGTGATCAGTGTGCCGACCATCGTGAACTGTCAACGGGGGGGGGGTGGCGCTCGTGAACTGTCAAGGGGGGGGTGGAGAGCTCGACGCTCGTGAACATTCAACAGGAGGGCGGGGGAGCCTCGCTGCGGGGAAGCAGTGTGTGGACCTCTTTCACCTGTCAGCGCAACTTACATGATGCGCTTTAAATAAATTTAAATAATTGGTTTAAAGGGCATAATAATAATGACGACCGTCCGTTCTGTGATTCTCCAGGACACACAGATGGCCAGTCTGCCCCTGTGTAGCATATTATTTTCGATGAGCAGATCGCCCCTGGGCTTTCAACTAAAGACACAGCCACGCAAAAACTGCGGTATTTGTACAGCTCCTTATGGGTAGCCTACTGCAATTTATGAAGTGCGGGCACGCTCCGGCAGCACTACACCCCTGATCGTTTCACCACGGAGGAAAGCAGCAGCAAGTCGACTGGAGTTAAAGAGAGCGGGGCTGCGTTGCGTGCATGGCTTCCTTCTGCAGGTTACGAGGAGATGCGCTCTGGCGGCGGTCTCGTTCAGGATCCGAAAATAAAATTTAAATATTTTGCACACTTATTGCACTTATTCCTAGTGTGCCACTGTTACGGTGCCGTGTGCCAATGGTTACGGTGCCAGGGGTTGCCGACCCTTGGGCTAGGCTAAGAAAACCCTTGCCTAATATCTTGCAGGCCACATTTGGACCATTGTCATGGCTCAAAATCTGACTTTCACATAAAAGTTTGGTCTTATTTTGAACTGGAGCAGGTGCAGACTTATACCCTACCCGTTATGTTATGATTCTCTTAGTAAGACACGATAAGAGATGAATAAATCCATGTTTTTGTTATCTTCATCGCATCCTGACTGTAAGGGATACTGAAGGGACAATTGAGGGAGATTCAACTCTTCTTTGTTTGAGGAAAGAAAGACTACGGAGTGCTATTTTACAGTTTATTCATCATTTATATGATCATGGTCATTCTTAATGAATCCATTAACTATGTTTCAGTTCATCAAATAACTGGTTTGGTGCACATACTGTAATATAAGTGAACGCAAGTCCCACAATTTACACAGAAGTATTCAATGTAATATCCTTTAAGACTAAATCATTTGAAAATATTAATAATACTTTTGAGCTGCTGGAATGTTTTTATTTTTTCTTTAAAATCCTTAAATACTCTAATCTTGCCAATTACTTTTTTATTTAAGAATAAGGAATTGATTAATTGACTGATCATTGCAGCCTTTATTTGTATACTCGAGTGCCGGACTGTGCATCAAAGTTGGGAATCTCAGTAGGTCAGGTGACAGACCCCTCCACCCTGCTCCTCAGAGCGTCCTGTAACCTGAAGCTGTCCCGAGAGCTCATTTGAATAGTGAGGAGGGGGGGTGGGGGGAGGTGGCCAGGTTATCATGCCCCTGGGCCGCGTCACAGAATGGATTGTTTGAATGGGGTTATTTAACGGGGGATTCTGCCAGATTTGGGCCTGCCCTGCTGCTTTGTGCACCTGCTGAAGATCCAGTTTGTCGTTAGGATGATGGAGGAGGTTGGATGTCCCTGAAGCAAAGTATTTAATGTATTTAAAGATGACCTAAAGTAAAATATTTCAAAAACAGGCGACTGTATCTCATCCAGTCAGATTTTATCATAACTAAAACCTAATCCAATTAAAAGACCAGGACCCACAATAAGCTCATCTTTCTATACAGTTCACACTTACATAGTAGTTCATTTCTTTATACATCTGAGTCTTTCCCACAACATTCCAGTGTACTCTACAACTCCCATTTAAAGCCCCTTAAGTGTGTGGTCGCTCAGGTCAACAATAGCCGGCGATACGCTCACTTGACTGGCTTTTAATATGAGTCTCAGAGCCAGATCGCCTCATGTGTTCCCTCCCGCTGCCTTTGAAGCCTTTTAGAGTTTGTTTGCTCAAGCAGATAAGATGTTATCTTATAAAATCGAAGCGTGCCATTTGATTACTTATCTTAACAAACAATAGCTGCCTGCTTGTGTCATTTATTGACCAATTTGTGCTGTGTGTGGAGGGTTTTCTCAGAGTGGAGATATAATGTTTGGTTAGGTTTTTAAAACAGCAGATATCGGCAAAGATAAACTTGAGTTAATGTAAACTTGAAGTATTTTAAAAGCAGAAGATACATCTGAAATAAACCACCCCTCTGTTTGTGTTTGCAGCTGATTACAAGGAGAGCTTCAACACCATTGGCAACATCGAAGAAATCGCCTACAACGCCATCTCCTTCACCTGGGACGTGAATGAAGAGGCCAAGGTACAAAACATAACGTTTTTTCCTTCTTTCTTTTTTTTTGCGGTACATAAATGTCACAGTAATTTTCCTACAAACTGTTCTACTATTTTCATGATGTAGGCGTGTTGTTAAGAAAAAGCAGTGGGACAGGTTTTTTGTGCTGATTCAGTTGTTGGCAAACAAACGCACTCGCTCGACAAATTACCTGCGATTCAAGCAGCAAAAACACTTAGCAGATCATTACAAAATTATCTATTTAAGAATCAACATGTTGCTATGATACGAGAATTAAAAGCCTAAAGCAGCTCCTTTGCTTTGACCAGTATGTTCTCTGTGTCCCTCATAAAGCTGACGGGCAGTGTTGTGTACTTTCTGCTCTGTTTGTCTTCTTTGTCTTTGTGAAGCCCACGCCTTTGTGGCCACACCTTAAATGGAGCTCCATCACTGTTTAACTCCAGAGGCCCCCAAGGGCCTACACACACCGATCCCTGTCCCCACCCTCTGTTGTTTGTTTTGCCCTCATTTCTGTGTGAATGCGACCGACAGTGTGTGTGCCAGTAAGTCTGTGTGTGTGTGTGTGGTGTGTGTGTGTGTGTGTGTGTGTGTGTGTGTGTGTGTGTGTGTGTGTGTGTGTGTGTGGTGTGTGTGTGTGTGTGTGTGTGTGTGTGTGTGTGGGTGTGTGTGTGTGTGTGTGTGTGTGTGTGTGTGTGTGTGTGTGTGTGTGTGTGGTGTGTGTGTGTGTGTGTGTGTGTGTGTGTGTGTGTGTGTGTGTGTGTGTGTGTGTGTGTGTGTGTGTAGTGTGTGTGTGTGTGTGTGTGTGTGTGTGTGTGTTGTGTGTGTGTGTGTGTGATGTGTGTGTGTGTGTGTTGTGTGTGTGTGTGTGTGTGTGTGTGTGTGTGTGTGTGTGTGTGTGTGTGTGTGTGTGTGTGTGTGTGTGTGTGTGTGTGTGTGTGGCTCGTTCATTGTAAAAGCAGCCTGTGGACAAAGACGTTGCTGGTGGAAATCCAAGCACACCGCTCTGGGCCAATATTGACTCTTTCTCTCTCTTTTACTCTATCCCTCTCTCTCTCTTAATCTGTGGGACAAGCCCGAATATATCTGTCGCACCACAGGAACAGGTGTAATGCCCAGGTAGTCTGGTGTGTATGCTTCTACTGTAAGTTTAGGAAGACATTCAAATAATTATTAATGTATACGAAACTCAGGCAATCAGTTTACAGTCATTTACAATGAAGTGTGTTTTATATCAATACAACAAGCGCTTATTTTATGTCTCAGGAAAAGTAGGAAACTTGATAAGTTATAAATACCTGTAAAGTAAATAGGAGTATCCGGGTTTCAGGGATGGCAATAAACAAAGAAGGAACGCCTCGATGGATGCCAGAGTAAACATTTGTTATAGTAAGGTGCAAATAATATGGTCTAGAGACAACTAATATAAACCAAAGCTCAAGATATAAAGAACAAGTTCTGTGCTATATGTTTATTTTGAAGTTAAAAGCTTATGGTAAAGTTTGTATTAGTTAGACAGTTTTAAGTGTCATTAATGAACCTCTGTACTTGGCTTCTTTGTTTCCATTTAACAGTTGCTTTTATGTACTATGTGTGTGTAGTTTTGAAAGAAGAATGAAGTCTCTTGAACTCTTATTTAAGTTTTTAATGACAAGTCAAGCTTTCAGTCAGAAGGCCTTCATTAGGTAACATGTTAGTTAAAAGGGAACGTGTAAAGTGGATAATGGCACAAACCACCACATCTCTGCTGCACAAGTGTAACTTTTAAGTTTGAAATACAAAGGAAACTAAATAAAAACAGGAAATCAACACTGTTATGTAACAGCTTCTCACTAATCCACTGTCCTATGCAACCATGCAGTTACATGCAGTTTTGATTTCTATCTGCGGGGATTTTAAGGTAATGTCAACAGGGTGAAATGATATTCTTTGAAAATGACAACAAACAACATTAGAAACTCAGCAGTCACAGCATACCTAAAAAAACTATCTTACTGTCCATATTTTTAATTTAAACTATGTATTTAGCAGATTCATCAAGCATCTGAATACCAAACTTTAAAGGATGCAAAAGGGTCTCTGGGTGAACAATGTTTTAAAAAAATAATCACAAATAAATAGAGAAATATCCAAATAGATACCCCTTCCAATGTGTTGAAGGGCCAGCTTATGTGGGAACTGTTATGGTTGTTGTGGATGTTCTGCTGGGTTACATTGTGCACAAACAAAAGACAACATTACTCCAAAAAAAAAACCTGACATGACAATAAAAGTTATTTATTGTAACACCTCTCTCCCCCTCCGGCAGATCTTCATCACGGTGAACTGTCTGAGCACCGACTTCTCCTCACAGAAGGGGGTGAAGGGTCTTCCTCTGATGATCCAGATCGACACGTACAGCTACAACAACCGCAGCAACAAGCCGCTGCACAGAGCTTACTCTCAGATCAAGGTGTTCTGCGACAAGGTGAGAAAACACTTCCTTATCATTTGGTATATGGATATTATCTGGAAAAGTCTCATGATTTTGTCGGTAGAAATATGTCCGTTAAAGAGATTTGATAAGTAGTAATCAGTGAATTGTGATGCCACTTTTGACCTCTACTTCACTATATTTCAAACATAATTATACTTTTTATTCCACTACATTTCTTTGACAACTTAGCAGGTTACAGGTACTTCAAAAAATGATGGATACACACTTTGTAAAGAGCTTAGACTGTCATAAATTGAATGACCTAACAGAATATACAGTATGATGAGAGCTGAAACATTTCTTCAATTGAAAGAAAATTAATAAGCGACTGTTTTGAAAATCCTTTAAGTATTTTTGTAATGCTAAATTAACATACATGTATTGGCTCTAGCTTTTTAAATGTGATGATGTGCTGCACTTGCTTTTATTCACTTCTAGATGTGTTGATCTTTACTATAGAGCAGGGGTGTCAAACTCAATTTCATCGCGGGCCACATTCGCATAAAGGTTGCACTCAAAGGGCCGGTTGTAACTATATAAATATATAATATATATATAAAATAATGTATTATATTACATTATTGCCTCTGAATTGGATTATTATCGGATAGGATAATAACTTAGTAATTAACTACGTCTGAAAGCAGAAGTCCAGGGCAAATAATTGCAAGTCTCTTCAGTGCGCATGTCACAAAACGAGATGCATTGTGGGACATGCAGTTTATGGGCAACCTGCTTCTGTAAAGTGGCATGTAACCGTATAATAAACGTATTATATTATTTGCAAGCTCTTGCGGGGCCACATAAAATGAAGTCGCAGGCCGGATTTGGCCCCCGGGCCTTGAGTTTGAGACCCCTGCTATAGAGTGAGACTGCTGCGGTGTATACAGTATATTTTACCACAGATGGTGTGTTTGAGTCCTGGAGTTAAATCCTGACATCAGTCCTCCCTCTAGTGGCCTCAGCTGCACAGTGAGCCTCCAGATACACCTGGAATGCACACAGCATGTAATGCATTTTATTTCCTTTAAGACTTTTCATTTTCAGTTTCTTTCCTTTTCAAGTCTTATGTAAGCTAACACAGGCTAACTCATTGACAATAAAAGCACTCGTTATATAAAAATAAAAGATAAAAATGTTAACAATATGTAAGAAGGATTATATAAATACAATTTATTTACACACATATGCAAAATAGGAACAGAGAATATATTCTGTCCAACTGAAACACTATAGTGATCGCTTATTTGTCAGTGTTTCAGGGGGCTACATTTCCACAAACTGATTCCTCTTCTTTAATGCTGGTATCGTTCTGTTTTCAGGGAGCAGAGAGGAAAATAAGGGACGAGGAGAGGAAACTCTTCCGCAAGAAGTCAAAAGGTTAGAGTTTCATGAAAAATGATTTTGTTTCTGCACTTTTAGCATCCAAACTCGAGATAATCATAGATCCAGTTTGCTCTAAATGGGGTATAAAGGAGAGAGGTATAAAACCCCCTTTTGAAATCACAACTAATGAATCTTTCTGTCTTGTTTTATAACAATAATAATAATTGTGACTACATGGTGTGAAAGTGTGGGTTTCTTTTTGCTGAGAGGAAATACTGTCTGTTCTTTTCTAAAAATGATTTGCTGGTGTTCAGGTAAAGACGGAGGAGTTGGTGTGATAACTGCAACCAAGAAGTCCGACACGACTTATTTCAAGACCATGAGCGACCTGGAGGCTCAGCCCGTTCTCTTCATCCCAGACGTTCACTTCGGCAACCTGCAGAGAGCCGGACAGGTAGACACATTATTCTTCTCTGTGAGCAGAAGTGAAAGAACTTGTTTCCTATCAGCTGAGTTCATCTGCTAAAGGGGAAACTGGAGCCAACGCTTAGTTTCCGTATTATCCAATGGACGCTTTCCATTCCCAGAGAGTCACATGGTAGAAAAAAAAAACCTCAGTGTGTAAATTCATTCAAATCGATTTTAGATTTATGACATTTTATTGCACAAAAGTGAATCCAATATTGCCTTATGTACTTAATGGCATTTTTTTATTTACAATTTAATAGGCTACTGCAATATTACAAAAGGGAGTTTGATCTGATCATGCAGTTTATTGAGTTTTATTTTAAAAGTATTATTTATATATATTAAATGTTATTATTTTGTTGTATGTAAAAATGTAGGTACTTCAATATTTTTTGCACACATTAGCAATTCTGTAATATTTAGCTTTCATTTATTTAAGTACTTAAATAATACTGTAAGGGTTGACGTTTTAATATTCAAAGATTGAATGGACTTAATTTGACCTGTTCTCATTGTTGAAGAAGCCAGACACTGTACTTACGTAAAGGCATCAATACTAACATTTTACAGAAAAATGATCAATTAGCAGTAATTAAGTTTTGAGGTTAAATTTGCCAGTATTTCACAGAAAAAGTAAAGAAAATTGTGCTTACACGTTAATCCATCAGGATATTAATAATATATTTATATAAATCTATCCCAGAGGTATGTTTTTGTCCAGATATATTGATAGTACTTCTGTACTTTTATTTAAATTAGAGTTGAACACAGGACCTTTACCTGCGATGGAATGTTTCGACATTGTTGCATTAGTACTTTTACTTATGTTAAAGTATTTCTCTAACTACTGCATGTCTTAGCAGAATGACTCAGTATAAAAAATGTTACTCTGATGTCTATATTTGTGCAGCTTAAAACTTACATTAATGCTTACTGTAATACTTAATTTGCAGGTGTTTACCTTCAACACGGAGGAGATCGAGAGAGAAGGGTGAGTGTGCGTCAACAGGAGCATTTATATTTACATCAGTCATACAAATATAAAGTATGCAAATGAGAGCAGGTACAGATACTAACCAAATGCATACAGAGGAAGTGCACGTCACCACAAATACACAACAACACACACGTTTATGGCACCTGACACATGTTTCTTTGTTTGGGTGTTTTCCTCAGGAGTGTGCTGGTGAAGAGGATGTTCAGGCCGTCAGATGAAGATCGGTGTCCGTCACCTCACAAGCAGATCAAAGAGGAGACACACAAGAGAGGTACAGCGCGGCCGCTTCCTCTGCATGTCCCTCTTTCTTTTATCTCCTTTTCAAAATGATATTTAAAAATCCTCTTAGTATAGCTTGGACCAGGGATTCTCAAACTTTTTTCAATAATAATGTACCCCCTTTGAAAAGAGGTACAGTAAAGTTCTGCACCATCAGTGTCTGATTTATTAAAACAACAACCTTGTAACACTTAAATGCTACATTTCAAATGTTTACAATCCATCACTAAATTCATGGCAAACCAAAGCAACATCATGCAATAACACTAAGACGACATTAGTTGCATTGAACTGATCTTTTGAATAAGTTGTACACTGAGGATCTTTGTCATTCTGACAGGGAGGCAAACTGCAGTTATTACACTTCGTGTTTTGAAATATGTGTAACTCTAGTCTATTAATATAAAACCCACAATGCTCAAACTTCGTTACTTTTCCTAAAATTGGTATATTTATCTATTTTTTTACATAAAATAAATCTCACGTACCCCCTGCAGTACTCCAACGTACCCCTAGGGGTCCGCGTACCCCCATTTGAGAACCACTGGCTTAGACTATTTAAATGATTTATGGATAGAAAAGAAGTCTATCAAATGTCAAAAAACAACGCAATGTAATATCTTTAAATAACTTTTCTAGCAATCAAATATAAAGATATTAAATATACAATGATGTAAAACTGAGTTAATCAGCAAACCATGGAAAAGAGATGCTGGACTGTTGGCATTTCTGCATCACCTTGTAGTCTTGTAATTGGTGATTGTAATAATGATAACAATAATATGAATACACTTTTTTATCGGGCACTTTCCTACCAAAGATAATAGCTCGATATAAATGCAATTTATTTATACAAGGCCAATTAGACTAGGAAATTAGAAAATAAAAAGACAACTTAGTCAACAAGCCAGTCTGTGTCTAAAATCCCCATTTATCTTTATCTGTTGTAGTTTATAAGCTCTAAATGTGTCTGGTAATAAATAAATAACAAACTTATACTGAAGCTAACAGCTAAGACTTATTCTTCCTCTTCTCTCTGCAGTGTTGTTGTACGTACGAAAGGAGACGGACGAGGTGTTTGACGCTCTGATGCTGAAGTCTCCCACGCTCAGAGGCCTGATGGATGCAGTGAGTGACGCAGGCGCTCTAATTACATCTGAGATTGATCTCAAAGGGAATACATCAGAATAAAAACTGCTTCTATCTTTCTTTTCTAGATATCAGAGAAGTACGGCTTGGCCACAGAGAGGATAGCCAAAGTGTACAAGAAAAGTAAAAAAGGGTGAGTGAGGAAACAGATTCTAATTTTGGGCCAATTTGAAACCTTATGTTAAAGTTTTGATGTTTTAATGTGGGGTTGTTTGAGTATTTATTGCCAGTGAACTACAGACAGTGGATGGTGGTCGACACCCGATTATTGGAGAAGCAAACAGGAGTTCCTGCATGGAAGCTAATACATGTACTGGTGCAGTGGCAACATGTATTTGAACCACCTACAAAATATACATTAGTTGAAGTGTACGCTATATTTAGAATATTTTCACTACTTCACGTACTTTGTCAGACAGCCCTTTCCAATGGGAAACTGAAGTATAAATTCTCTCTTTGAAGCCACCGGACTCCTTTGAAAATAATATGAATTTTCCCTTGCAGAACAGGAAGTTTCTGGTCTGCCTCTGTGTCAATCGGTCACTTTGTTTGTTTAGTGTGTGAATGTGAACTAACCCTGTAAAACACAAAACTCACACAAAAGCAAACAAACAAACTGACAATGGGAATAGTAGACCAGCAACTGTTGTGTTTTAGACGGAAAAATAAAAGTAGTTGTCAAACAAGTCTGCTAGTTTTGACTAGAAAATAGATAACATCTTCAGTTTAATTGGAAAGGACAGTTTGAAGGCAAGGTAAAGTGGTGAAAATATTCTAAATAAAGCGTACAAATATAAATTGTGTAGGTGGATAAAATCTCAATCCCTAGCAGTGCATTGCTGCTTCTGCTGTAACTCTGTTTCTCCAGGCTACTGACCATTAACTGTCAGTAATACACTGACTATAGATAAAGACAACACTTCTAAACATCTGAGCTCTCCCTTAAAGCATATGAAATTAAACTGCAAGTGTGCTTTGTGTCAGGATCCTGGTGAACATGGACGATAACATCATTGAGCATTACTCCAACGAAGACACCTTCATCCTCAACATTGAGAGCTACGCAGAAGCCTACAAGATCACGCTGATGGAGATCTGACCGCTCCTCGGTGGACTCGAAGGACCGCAGCTTTAGACAAAAGAGACTGCAATCCACGAGGCTGCTATTGATTGGCTGATAAGCTGACTGACAGTATTGGAGATGGTCCATTGGTGGCGTAAATCAGACGCTCCGAAGTCAACGTCGTCACACCTGATCCCTCTCTGGCACTGTTACACTACACGTCGCATTTCACAGAAAACTAGAGGACTTTATAGAAACCCCTATGAACTGGTTATATTCCCTTCCTGGTTGTGCTTACCCCCTATGTTGTGAGGTGAATTGATGGAGCACATATCTGTGTTCCCCACTTTTACTGAATATTTTTGATTGTATGAAAAAATATCTACTTTCCTGTACAGTCTTGTGATCTTGCCAAATAACACATCTGGATTAGCCTCATGCCTCATGCCTGTATGTAGCCTGGATTAGTTGGTCCTACTTAATTTAGCTCCTTTGCATGCCTTTGTTTTTGTTAGTTGTGTTATTATTTATTTTTAAGGACAATGTTTTGCATTTCTATAGCAATTTATTCAAAGATTTCAAGTTCTTTACATTTCAGTGACTTTGATTCTAGTCGCCCTCTATAAGAGTACTCAAGGAGTTTTTAAATGACAATTTTTCAGCCATGTTGTTCTATCTATAAACATGTCAACAAATAGCCTAAGTGTTTATTTGTAGGACGTAACATTAGATGGTAATGACTCTTGAAGTAAAAAGAGTAAACAACATCTGCCAGGTGTCAAATGGCACATGTCATCATGTTCTTGGCTGTATTGAAAACATGAATAAAAGTATAAACATACAGATGTCATGTTCGGTAAAAACAAATAAGAGAAAAAGTGAGCCCTTTATTAGGCTGTGGAACAGGTTTTGTTGAGCTAAATGCTAACACAATGACAATGCTAACAGGGTGTGCAGTCTATATTTAAGATAAAAAAGGTTTAATGCTTGCCGAAATACTGTTGTAATGCCTTCATAAGTGTGTTTAAAGGCAACTTAGCTACACCAAATCACCTCGTCACTAGTCAGTGGCAGTTACTGCTTTACTCTGTTAAACTCGGCTAACTTAAGCTAGTTATCTTTAGCCAAATTAATTTGTTTGTTTGATGTTGCTGTAGCAGTTAGCTCCTGGTTGCTAAAAGAAGCCAAGCAAACACCTAATATTCTGGTGACTGTGGCAGAGCTGGGGGTTGGTTTATTTATTTTTTACAGAGATTGTTTATAAACCCTATTTTCAGCTAATGGTATCTCTGTGTTATCGGGTGGAGTTTATCCATAGAGTTGAACACTTTCAGCCTCACCAAGTTTGGCAGGCTAGCATACTAGCATGTGCTAATTAGCTTGGGCCAATGGAAAAGCTTTCAATTAAATAAACCAAAGCCGTACCTTTGGATCGGATGGTGACGCTTTGAGGCTGTAGCTGTATTTGACCCAAAATGTAAGTGTTTGGCCTGATAATGGTGCTACAATTCTATACCGTTTACATAATGTATACTAAATGTTATACTACTCTCTTAGCTTAAAACCCACAGTACAATATGACTGGTGATGCCAGAGGAAAAGTTAAGGAATCAGAAAATTCATCAAGGCTTAGGCCCATCGTCTACGAACCATGACATTTTTTGGCATCCCTCAAATATTTCTTGACAGGAGTGGTCAAATAGAAGAACCAGTGTTATCCCGAGCATGCGCATGGTTAATGTCTTACTTTCAAATGCAACATTATGACTTTTAAAAAGAGAATCAGCCCTTTTCCCACTTTGTCTTTATTTGAATAACAAAATGGATAACCTAAACAGAATACATACATACCAGTTAACAATACAAAATCTACAAAATGATACAGTGACAAAGTGTTTTGTTCGACAGACAACTGCACAGTATAAATGGATACAATACTGTGTTTTTTTTTGCTTCTATTTAAGTTATCTATATTTGGCACTTGACCACAAGATGCTATTGAAGTGAAATGTGGGACTGACGTACCTGATGATCACCTACTTGAAATGTCTATCACAATCGTTTTTCTCCCAAAGTTATCATTAAGCTTCCTGTTAAGACTTACCACATATTTTGGTGTGTCAGAGGTAAGTGAGAAGCTAGTTGGAGCTAACGGTAAATCCTGCAAAAACACAGTGAGGTTTGGTGGACGCTGCTGTTCCTCGCTATCAACTTCAATGCTTTGTTCCATTTGTCAATTGTTACTGTGCGACATAATCATAAAAAATATGTGTAATCTCCCTTGTCACAGTTGCACTTAAATATTTATGTGCACATTAAAGAGATGTAAAGTCACATTTGCAAAAGACTTGACATTTCCAGTTGTTAAATGTTGCACTTTAATGACTTGTATGCCATCGTTTATACACACAATCCTAATGACTGCCTATGTTTACCGGCTTATTGGGAAACAGATGTCAGTGAATTGGACTGAGATTTGTAGCTTTTTTCTCTCAGAAAGGGCAAAAAGAAGCCTTTATAAACTAAATGTGGCTGAGGATTTTCTGAATGAATAGCAATATGTGTGGTCCTCTCCTTTTTTAACATCTCTAGCATAAATATGGGTGATATACTGTACAACTTTCTCTCATATCATATTCATCAAGTAAATTAAAATGTTTATAATCACAATCCAATAATTTATAAGTCAAAATTGTAAAATTATTTTTTTTTCCACTGTAGCGAACCGCCACAATGTGATCACAGAGTAAAAGAATATATAAGTAACATACTATATATTCATACAACTACTAACTTTTCTTTGCTCATACACTTGTTGAACCACAGTTCACAGCTCAGTTTATGTGAATATGTCAAATCCATGTATCCATCTGTTAAATTAAGTTGTGTTTGTGTGATGTGTGTGTTGTGTGTGTTGTGTGTTGTGTGATGTGTGATGTGTGTGTGTGTGGATACAGAACTTGGCATAAAAAGTCATTTTCAAAAGAACAGATGGTTGTGACCTGTAGTCAAAATATTCCCCTTCATTTAGAAATCTGAGTACATTTTGGTTTGATGTAACCTTCCTCCAAAATAGACATTTAAAAAAAAGAAACTGCTTTTATCCCTTTTTAAATTATTCTGTACTTTAAAACTAAACGTCCCAGATCTCTTGTCTACGTAAGCCATACTGTTAGCTTTGATAACTTGTAGTGCCAGACTAATTTACTTCATTTTTTCCAGTGTTAACATGAAGCTAGAATACTTTGTAAAAATCTGTCAGTCATCACTCAACAACCCGAGTCAGTTAAAAGAGAACACAATGAGCATAAAAACAAAAAATAAAAATAAACTTGAACTCGGCTCAATGTACCTCGCGAATCTGTTGGATTAACCTCGTCGACCGTCTTCTCCGACAGAGATAGCACAACTTTGATTCAGCGTTTAACAAGTCTTTGATGGGATTTCAGTCCTTTGTGTTATATTTGTACCACGTATGAGATCTGTGTTGTCTGCAGATTTTGATCAGGCATAGAGGCACATGGACAGAATGTGCATGTTAGCGTCTGAAAGACTATATCTGCAGCAGGCTTTGGTATTACGGTTGCATGTTGTGTGTGTGTGTGTGTGTGTGTGTGTGTGTGTGTGTGTGTGTGTGTGTGTGTGTGTGTGTGTGTGTGTGTGTGTGTGTGTGTGTATGTGTGTGGGTGTATGTATGTAGGGTGTGTGTATGTATGTATGAATGTATGTGTGTGTGTGTGTCATGTTGTATGTGTATTGTGTATGTGTATGTGTATGTGTTGTGTGTTATGTATGTGGTTGTATATGTATGTGTGTTGTGTGTGTGTGTGGATGTGTGTATGTTGTATGTGTATGTATGTTGTGTATGTGTGTATGTGTATAGTATGTATGGTATGTGTTGTGTTGTGTGGTATGTGTATGTCTGTTATGTATGAGTATTGGTTGGTGTATGTATGTGTGTATGTGTGTATGTGTGTATGTGTGTCTTGTATGTATGTGTGTATTGTTATGTATGTATGTATTGGACTGTGTGTATATGTGTATGTCTGTATGTGTGTGTGTGTCTTGTCTGTGTGTATGTGTTATTTTTTTTCTGTTTTGTATTTTTTTTTTTTTTATTTTTTTTTCTTTTTTATTTTTTTTTTTTTTTTTTTTTTTCTGTATGTAGTCTGTGTCTGTGTGTCCATGATTGTCTGGTAGTCTGTTGTCTGTGTGTATGTGTGTATGTGTATGTCTGTAGTGCTGTGTGTGTGTGTTCATGGTGTGTGTATGTGTGATGTGTCGTGTCGGTGTGTGTCTGTATGTGTGTATGTGGGTATGTATGTATGTATGTGTTGGGATGGTGTGTACATGTGCCTCTAAAGCTCAGTGGATCAAATGTCACCATCTCAGGGTGGGTCAGCTGGGAGAAGATATTAAAAATTGTGTTAAAGGAATCAAAGCAATGATGGGGGAAGAGTCCAGTTTTCTAGCAGCCCAGCACTGCTGGGATCACACATGCAGCAGGTACGGACGATGGAGGGGTCGCTTTTCGCTCCTTCAACAAACTCCTCAAGGGACAATTTACCTGTGAGAGAAAGACAAGTATTAATGGTTTTGTTTATTCATTTCAGTTGATAAAAGATGATACAAAATATGTTTAATCAAAATAAAAGAGTAGATATCTTCCCCATGATGATGTTACTTTCCTTAAACAATTGCTCATAGCAATACAATAAAAAGTACGGTATGAACCAAAAACCCCATGTGCAGGAAAGTCTGTTTTAGCAGGAGCGTCCCTATAGCCAAACAAGCTTTAAATAAGTAACCTCCTTTAGTTACAACAGTCTGTGACTAATCCATGTTTTTAATAACAATAATCTTCTACGTCTAATAAATGTGTGCATTGTATAAATCTATTGTGGAAAATAATATAGATTATTGTTCTCCTTGAGGACAACGGAAAACATTTATATTTATTTTATTTAACTTTTATTAAACAGCTACAACTTAGACTGCATCTACAGGATTTGACCAGTATTGCATCATAGGCTGGATTTCCTGCTTCTTTTAATTTAATTGGGTGAGTTTTAGTTGTCTTGTGATCATTTGGGCTATTTTTAGTAATAGCTGATTGTTTTCTTATGATGTTAAGTTAGATGAAATGCCAATTAAATTAGCCTATATTCTCCATGTGCAGTGTTACTGAGATTGACAGGGCACTGAGTTCAGTTGTAGGCTTTAAAGAAGCTAGTGTTATCAGAAAACACTGCAGCAGAGTCAAAGGCAGAATGAAGAAGGCTCACCATCTCGATTTGTGTCCATCTGCCTGAAGATTTTGTCCGTTCGTTTCTCCGGTGTAGCCTCGTCCTCGGGCATCTTCATCACAGAGGAAACCATCTTGTAAATAGCCTAAAGATAGAGGGAACAGAGAGGAGGAAGTCATAAACAAGATTTTATGTTTCAGACTACAATTGTAAAAAGAGTTGTTTGTGGTTAGTTAAAGGTGGGGTAGGTAATTTTGGAGAAACCAGCTCGAGTGCGCTAGAATTTGAAAATACACAGCCGGAAAGAATCTGCCACTTCCTTACAGAGCCCCTCCTCCAACACACACGAACGCGCACATGACCAATGAGGGCACGAGATAAGTTTGTGCACAGATGGAAGGCTGACAGGCAGGTAGGCCATCCAGTTATTTTAGCCGGGCCGGCTAAAATGATTGGTCGTACTTTTTACAGTATTACGGCTTCCACAGATGAAATATTTGTATGGATTTTTTGTCAAAGCACTTAAGATATTCATTGCTATCGGGATGTTAAGAGCATTCCATGGAATATAACAAAAAGTGTATCTCGAGCCGGTTTCTCAAACTTACCTACCCCACCTTTAAGTCACCTACAGTAACCTTCTTTAACGTTTTAAGTGGGTGTATTACATTTAAATAGTAGATATCTCAGTCAAAAACAAAGCGTCTACAGTCTGATCACGTTTCATAGTCCGGCTAGAAGCACAAATGCAAGGTTGCATCAGCTAGATTGTTGAAGATGCAGTGAAATATATATATGACCCATCAATCAATAAAACTCCTCTGGGATGAAGAGAGATAAAGGATTACTTATTTATGTTTGGCTCTGGGGCTGATGCGACTGCGCGGAAACAAAAAGGGAAGTACTCGGGGCTAAAAGACATGGTTTAGGTTTTTAAATAGATAAAGTGAATGTATTGCTTCACTGTTTAGGTTTTCTGACGAACTTGAACACTGAAGCTGTTGCTATATATCAATGTTGCTGCATATGTTTGTTGTTCAGTCCTTGACATCTTTCTATTAGACGGTTAGAAAATGTGAAATATTCCTCCAAATTATGAAGAGTGCTTTGGATCATCTGCATCCATCACACGGACACACACAACTGTTCTTTAAATAATCGGCTTATATGGGCGGGTAATGGTTCAGCCTGTTACAATTGTGATCATCTTTAGGCCATGTTATGGATATCTGTCACTAATATGACAGCTGCATTGAGGAAGATGAATGTAGAATAAAATTACAGGAACCTAAATTAAATTCATTCAGCAACATATTTGCAATTAAATGATTGTACATATCTTTTTGATTTGGACTATTATTCAAACCAATGATTTGAAGACTTCACCTTGGATTTGGGGTTATTGTGATGGACATATTTTACTTTTCGAGTAATGGTAAGATGAAGGGATGCTGCAGCGGTACCCTATAATCAGGCATCAAAATACACAATGAAAATAATAAGTAAATGCTGCCCTATGTTGGACATTTAGCAAACACACACACACACACACACACACACACACACACACACACACACACACACACACACACACACACACCACACACACACACACACACACACACACACACACACACACACACACACACACACACACACACACACACACACACACACACACACACACACACACACACACACACACACACACACACACACACACACACACACACACACACACACACACACACACACACACACACACACACACACACACACACACACACACACACACACACACACACACACACACACACACACACACACACACACACACACACACGATTGGTGAAAGAATGGGATTACACATTATCTAGCACTCATTTTAGCACTGGGATTTGCGAACATGTGTAAAGGATTGCTGTTGCGCGTCAGAACCGTTTATCCAATAAGATGAGGGGCCTGGGTTAAACTAGCTGTTGTAAAGCAACACTGGAGGGGGGGGGACTCACAGCTGCTGGATGCAATGCTGAGTCAATATGAGGATCAGAGGAGGGCCGCTCCCTTCTAGGAATACATCACATAATAATAATAATAATAATAATAATACATTTAATTTATATAGCACTTCTCATCTGCCAAGACAAATCTCGAAGCGCTTCACATATGAGTGTTATTGAGAAATGTCGGAACTGCTGGTTTCTAAAATGACTCAGTGGCTGGTTTCCCTGCTGTGGGCGGTCAAATGGTGCAGAACACAGAAGCAGATGGAAATATGATGGAGCAGCTGGTGTGGATGGCTGAGCAAAATATTGCTTCACTGCTTGAGTAGTTTGAGGAACATGACGCTACTATGATGGCATGCAGTGGCCACTGAAAGACTGAGGGCTGTCAACAGATAGAGAAGCAGAAAGTGGGGGGTTGAATGAGGTAAAATACTCCAGACTTTAAGAGTAAAACCCACCGTTACAATCTCCAGCATCTCCGCCTTGCTAATGTATCCATTCCCGTCCAGATCGTACATACTGAACGCCCACTTCAGCTTCTGGTCCAGCCGACCACGAGAGGTCACGCTCAGAGCGATGATGAACTCCCTGAAGTCGATAGTCCCATCTCCGTTGGCGTCAAACGTGCGGAAGACATGTTCGGCGAACTTGGTGGCGTCTCCGTAGGGGAAGAAGTTGGCGTAGATCTTCTTGAACTCCTCCATGGAGAGCGCGCCGCTGGGACAGTCCCGCAAGAAGCCCTTGTACCACTCCATGATCTCGTGCTCGGTGAACTCCGTGTTCTCCATCAGGTCCTGCATGACGTCGGGACGGAGCTTGCTGTTCTGTTTGCCCATGGTCGCTGCTTTTGTTCAGGCTGTGGGCGATGTGAGGGCAGCGGTGACTTAGACTGCAGACAATGAGGAAGAAAGAAAGAGAGAGGGGGACACAAAAAGGTTGTTAGAAATAATCTGAAATAACCTTGAGAATCTTTGATACAGCTGGGAGAGAGGAGAAGGCGATATCAAAAGGTCTTCATGAATTTTCCCACTTTGAAAAGCTGGATTAATGGTTTTTCGTTGTTTTTGTAAAATACAAAATAATAAAAATCGACTCTTTGGACACCAAAAATTCAGTTGAAACCTGTATTAGCCAACTGTTTGTCCACCTGGGGGCACTGGAACAAGCTGTATATCCACACTAACACATCATCATCAATATGTATTCTCTTTTCAGCTCCTGATCGAAACTTCTGGATCTCGAGCTACTCACAATTAGGATATCATCATCTTCCAACTAAAATACTTAAGAGATAAGATTCTTCAAAGTCTGCTTGGCTTCCTAACTTTGCAAAAACATTTCAAATGGGGAGTTTTAGGATATAAAGTGCCCTAACGTTATGTTCTTTGGAGCTGTTAACAAAGTGTAAAGGGCGATAAATTGGGTAGAAGCTTTCAAGATCCTGATATCCTCCTTTTAATGTAGATGAAGGAACATTTGTAAATGCACCTACAAACTGTTGTTATACCTTGCTTTTATTTGTGCTTTTCTTCATATCATCACTTTATATGAGATTCACTGTCACTTGTGTTGCCCTGTATTTGGGAGTTTACAGAAAAAGTGTTGCTTTCATTTTGTCTTTTTAAAGGCTGAAAGATATGTGTCTTTTTTTAGCTGCACTTATCTTTTTCAGTTTGTTGCAAAAAACATGAGCATAACCACAAAGATAGTAAATAAAAGTGAATGCACACGATGAGGTTGTGCATGCGGTTTTGTGCTCATGCACAGCCTGGTTCAGCATCGCATGCAGCTGCAACAGACACACACACACACACACACACACACACACACACACACACACACACACACACACACACACACACACACACACACACACACACACACACACACACACACACACACACACACACACACACACACACACACACACACACACACACACACACACACACACACACACACACACACACACACACACACACACACACACACACACACACACACACACACACACACACACACACACACACACACACACACACACACACACACACACACACACACACACACACACACACACACACACACACACGCCAATGCGTGTGTGTATCTCTGCAGCTGCACGTTACATTTCATGCAGGAACAACACACACTTCCTCTGTAATAATAATCAAGATCAGCCTAGTTTTAAAAATATACCTACGTAAAAAGATATATAGATATGAAGTAAACCTCAAATTCAACTGGACTTTTTATTCTTTCCTGGCGCATAATAAACATGCGCAGTGGATGCAGAAAGTGAACATGGAGCCTTAACACTCGACAGAAGTCTCAGTTCATAATTGAACCCTGCAGCTAATGTGCTTAGCACTTTCCCCTGTCAGACCAGCGGAGGAGAAGAGGGAAGCTGTTCTAAGCTTAGCTGAGGTTAATGACAGATAAAATCAGCAATGTCAGGTCAGGCCGACGCAAATCACTGGTAGTTTGTTCCAGGAAGAGAAATCTGTCACCAATATGTTTCCACTTAACGTTTGTGGATTTTATTATTTTGTTCACAGACTCAAATATAAAAAATCATAACATAAGCAATCTAATTCATATCCCTGCATGCACATGTAGACTGTGTACAATCCCATTTGACTTCAGCGGATCCATTAATTAACCACGCCTGATTGATAAGACTTCATAATGGGAATATGTTCTTTTTGCTATTAGTAAATTACTGTACTTAGAGCTAATGAAAAGTGCTGCTTCAGTGACAAACTCAACAGTAAAGAGAGTGGTGGAAACACTATTCTTCACAAATTGACTGAAACAAATGTGTCATTTTAAGTGAAACTGTATGAATATGTAGATCTGTCAAAGAGTGGTTGCATTTTGAATTAAATGTCCTGATGTTCTATTCGTTTTGTTGACTGCTAATGCAAGTATTCTGCCGCCTTGTCCCTTTATTTCACACTCACATGCATTTTCCATAAACAGCCAGCTATAATCCTTTAATTAACTCAGAGTAAACAATGGGCTCTAGCAATGTGGCAGCTGCCTCTAATGAGTTCCCTGCTGTTACTCATATAGTTCACTTCAACGCCAGCGTGGATGCTGGAGCAGCGTGAAAAGAAGATTAACACATGTTTACACTCTCATCACTCCTGGAACAAAACCCAGCAGCAGATACACAGCGGGGTCCGGTGTGAACGGCTGATATTAAGACTGGAAGCATGTCCGGCTTTACATTTTACAAAATCAAACAAACATTCTAGACCGTAAGGTGACACGGGGACTTTTACATTGTCACATTTGCACCAAAGGTATTGCCAATAAGTAGTAGGAAACTTTTTTGATCATCTATTAAATCGCTTGAGTTATTTTAGACTAAATGACCAAACATTTGATGCCTCCGGCCTCTCACATGTAAGAATTTGCTGCTTTTTCTTAGTCTTCACTAAAGAACATATTTTTGGTTTTGGGTCTGTTAGATTAGGGATGCACAGACTGCACAAAAAAAAGTGCCATGATGTTGGCTGTAACAGGGACTGTGATACATGCAAATACATATTCCACTGTACATAAAGAAAGTTAAGTTTCTTCTATACGATGACTAATAGTAGTAATTTGGGGAAATAGTTCACAGGTCTCTCAGTAGTAAAACCTATCATTGCAATGTTAAGAAAAGTGAAGTGATTCAACCATTACAATATTGCATTTGAACAAACAATGGGGAACCCACACAGGTGCTTTCAGTTATTACCTGATCAGACCCCTTTTATGGACTGTAGCTGTGGGCCTTTTGGTAAGGTGTAACCAATAATAACTATTTGGTTCCATTTAAATGTCCCAGTAAGGAGGACGCTGAAGCTCCTACTATAACTGGATTGAGTTGTTATCATTATGCTTTTTTCTGCTAATCTAAGAACTGAAGGTGTTACTTTTTCCCCCTCACACTGTTTGTTTCTTGCAATCAAATGTATTTGTATTCATAAATGTATTTACATAGGACTTTTCCTCCTATCCGTTTAAAGGTCCGCAGGTTTACCTCAGCCTTTCTGTAGATATTTAATTGCTCTTTTTACTGCGCTTTTAGTGTACAGTTTTACTATTATGCTGCTGTGTTTATTGTATTTGTGTTACTCTGGCACAACAATTTCCTTCGGGATAAATAAAGTCTTCTTATCTCTTTCCTAGTCAACTTGTATCTGGACTGCCATATGATCAGGGTAACATCCATGATATGATATCTAAAGTCTCATGTTATATATGATGCCATTGCCACACGAAGAAAACAAACTTACATTCACAGCAAGCAAAAGAGAGGCGAAGTCCCGCCCATCTACTTCATCATGGGACCTTATTTCGGAAAAATTATGTATTGAAGTCAATGGGGAGAGAAAACGTATCTTTCGATCCCGTCTGAATTGTGCCACGAAATACACACATGATGTTTGTCAATCTTAAATAATAATTTCCATGTCAAAAAAGTCACAGTTTGTCGTAAAACTTTTTGAAATATAAGACTATGAAAAATACGCAACTAAAAAGACTACAAATCCCAGAACCCCGGTCCCGCATGCTGGCTCTTACGGAACCGACTAACTCCCCTTGTGTGTATGTACAGCTCTCAACATGCCCAGACTTGTAGTGATTTTCAGCTCTTTTAATACTTTTCGCCTCATTCTGATAGAAAGAAGTGAAGTGTGCCAACGTGACGGCCGTCTTGGTGTGTGGTGCAAGGAAGATGTAGTTCGAGTGGTTTCACACACAAAAAAGTGTTACTTCAGTTTTTACGACACATTTTTTTTTTTTTGACTTGCAAAATTATCTTTTAAATTGACAAACATCATATGTGTAATTCGTGGCACAATTCAAACGGAATCGAAAGATAATCTTTCTCTCCCCATTGACTTCAATACATACTTTTTCCGAAATAAGGTCCCATGGAGCTCCCCCGGAAAGGGAGGGACTTCGCCTCTCTATGGTTTGTGAGCTCACAGTGGAATTTGTTGTTTTTTTAGAAAGTATTGTTCTGCCATGGGCAACTTGGATGGTGGTGGGGGCCACATCATTTATGTACTGGCCACCAGGGGGCCGCAGATTCACTTGGAACACACACACACAAATTCCATGTATTGTATGTAATTATTAACAAATATACTAAGTCTGACATCTTCATTGACATTTTACAATCTTTCAGGGAACATCCTCTAATAAGCTCACTAAACAAATATCAGTTCACAGAAATGTCATTTCATTTTTACAAGTGGTATGTTTGTATTGAACAGGTTATTTAACAGTGGAATAAAACTATTTTAAACTATTGGAAAGCACGGAAAATGTGTGCGCATTGAGATTAACCATTAAGATGAGATAAACATGAAGTCATGAACACTAACCCAGACATTAGTTGTCTAACTTGAACCTAAAACACAATAAGGGGAATGTCAACACAGGCGCCTGTCAATCTCTGCTGTTCCTCAGCACTGCTCCCCCTCCCTCCCGCTGAAATTATGAATGAAAAGCGTATAGTAATCATAGACTAGAGAATGCAATTCCTGAAGAAATTGCTTGTGGGAATGCTTTATGCTGAAAAGCTGACGCCAAACTGCTATGCTGAAATGTAAGAAGAAAGTGAAGAATTTCGATTGAAATTATACATGAACACTGGGGGCTTGAATGTGTGATGAGAGAAGAAAAGAAAGTAAAAAGGCTTGGAAAAGCAGCAGAATATTTGAAATGCAAACTTTCGAACTAACTTGATGGTGAATGATCTGTCGCCATGCCAACGGCATTTGATGACATCCCATAACACGCTTAGATGAGTTGATGGCTGTATCGTTCCCAAACCTGTGAAGTTTTGGGCCGTTTGGAGCATTTTCACTGAAGTTATGAGAAAACCGTGTTTCATGGTGAGCATTGTGTTGCCATGGCAACGGCAATTGAAGAAAACTCAAAACTGTCCCGTAGATGTCTTCACGGCCGGACTGTTAGCACACATGTGAAGTTTGAGCACTTTTTTAACATTTTCATAGGAGTTATAGTGGCATCGTCTTTTATGGCGAGGGATGCGTTTCCATGGAAACGGCATATGATAACACCCCATAATTGACGTAGAGCTGTTGAGGGCTGGACCGTTAACCATTATCTGAAGTCTGGTGCTGTTTTGACCCTTTTCATAGGCGTTACGTCAACATCGTGTTTTATGGCGAGGGATGCGTTTCCATGGAAACGGCATATGGTGAGATGTCAGATTTGACGTAGAGCTGTGGAGGCATGGAGAGGTGATATACAGGTGAAGATTGTGGGACGACCGGACCGTGTCCATTGGAGCTACAGCGACATCCCGTTTTATGGCGAGGGATGCGTTTCCATGGCAACAGCCTATGGTGAGATCTCAGATTTGGCATAAAGCTGTTGAGGCATGGACCGGTGACATACAAGCGAAGTTTATTTAAAAGAAAATATGAAGGCAAAATTAAATCTGTCCTCCACTCTAGCTGTGACATCACGCACTCTAAAAGAAGGCCTCTTTACCGAGGTCTGAACAATGTTTAATATCTCTAAAAGAATGAATCAGATTTAAAAGTTATGTTACACGAATAATGTCAGAAAGATGTGTAACATTTTAAAGTTGGAATGAGGTTTCTGAGTGAAAGTATGAAGGAACAGTTAGCAGTTGAAGTCGCATGAAGATTTTTCAAGTCTGAAGAGTTTCTCCATTGACTTCCATTTCATTTCAAACCTTTATTTATCCAGGTTGTATGTCCATGTTAACAATTTGATGAATTATGGGATATATCTCTGGAATTATGAAAGTTATGAATAAGAAAAGTAATAGCCATCGATTCCCGACCGAGCTGAACATTTTGATGTTTGAACAGAGTTTCGGCGATGTGGAATGTGGGAGCAGAAGAGGCGCAAAATAACCCGGCGGAATAATAAAGAATTTCGTGCGTCGAAGAACAAGTAGTTGGAATGCTGTATCAGCATTCCCACTAAATAACACGGCAGGGTCCGTAACAGTTTGTTTTCAAATAAACAAAGTCTTGGTTTTTAGAATATTAAACTTGTTTCGCCAGATTCAGATGATAAATACAACTTTGAAGCTTGTAAAGGCATAATTACAAGCGGTAACTTAACATCACAGCAGGCATAACAACAGCCGGTGTTTCTTGTGAGTGTTTCCCCGGGAAACAAACAATACACACAAACGCGTCACAGATTATTTTGCGGTATTTGGCTGCCGAACGAAATCATGAACGCAGCTCGCGACGTAACTAGGAGTCTAGTGGACGGTATCAGTACTTTTTTTTAATTACGTTGTTTATTAATTAATCTGAGGGCCGCCATTTGCGGGCCGCCATTTGCCCATCCCTGATCTAAATGCTTAAAATGCAGTGAAAACTCAAAACCAGCTCAGTAAATGTACCTTAAACACACACAGATACTGACGTCAACTTTCTATTAGATATTCTCCTAATAAACAGTTGACGTCATCCTGATATCCTCTTTTAATTTCATCCATTTGTTTCCATTGGTGACCACAACCGCCACACACTCTGCAAACTGCATTTTAATGTTTTAATGGATTGTGTGGAGCGCTGTAATGATTACTGAGGTTGTGTTGTAATGTTTACTGACCAAACAATAACTCTTGTTTTGGGCAGCAGGTTGACAGAGAAGCGTTACTTTATATGCCGCCGATGATTAACAGTAGCATTTAATTATACTTTCTGTGCAGACGGCTTGTTTAATTGTTTGCTTTTAGCCAGACTGTTTACACAAACAGAGCCGAATAACATTATTCAATCCCCATTACTCTGCATGAGCCAGGGAAGGTTAATTAGTGTTGCTCTTACTGGCTTTATAACAAC
This sequence comes from Trematomus bernacchii, assembly GCF_902827165.1. Taxonomy (NCBI): domain Eukaryota; kingdom Metazoa; phylum Chordata; class Actinopteri; order Perciformes; family Nototheniidae; genus Trematomus; species Trematomus bernacchii. Next base: position 9,650,071 of record NW_022987564.1, on the reverse strand, counting down.
ATATTATTAAACTAATTTGGTGCTTTTACGGAGAACTGATTAATTGATAATGAAAATAATTAGTTGCAGCTTTACTGTGTGATGAGCTGTTAACTCTCACACTGGATGCTCTCTCTTTACTAAAAAGGCACGTTTTTCACTGATTTAAACACGTTTTGCTTGCTTTTAGACTTCACGGCTGGGTGTATTTTCAGCGTGGAGTTTGCATGTTTCTCCCTGTGGGTTTTCGTTTCCTCCCACAGTCTACAAACATGCAGGTATGGCTGCATGTGTTCAGTATAGTATGTATGGGTAAACATGTAGGTTGTTTTGACTGCCAAATGAATGTTTTATAAATGTAGAACTGCCACGATTAGTTAACAGCAGAAAAAAACGATGTTTTATTAACTGTTGAAGTATTGTTTTGATGCAATAATGGCAAAAAATGCTGTTCTGTAGATTAACTATTTTTCTGTGTTATATATCATATTAAACTGAATATCTTTTGTTTCGGACTGACAAAACAAGACAGGTAAAGACATAAATTGGACAATCAGGAATTGAGACTTTTCACACTTTTTTGACACTGAAAATGGTTACTTGCAGCCCTTATGTAACTTAACATATTATGCTTACACTGCACACCACCCCTCTCTCACTATGCTGTGCATTTCAAAAGGAAGAAATGATGGGATGAGGGCTCAGACCTCCACTGAACATCCCTTTAACTAGTCATCCCTAAGAACTCAGCTATTTCTGTCTCCCAGAGATCACTGCCTACAATTAACGTTAAGACTCTTACCTGCTGCTGCTGCTGCTGCTGCTGGCAGACCTCTGATGACACTGTTACATAACGGAGGCTTTGACAAGTGGAAAGGTCACGTGGTTTAGCCAAGTCTCTGCCGTCTCATAAGGTCAAGACAACGAGTGAGCACCCGGCACTTGTTTAACCTCGTGAGTGCCTCTGCGAGGGGAACAGGCCTGAGAGGTGACCTGTGCAGGTATAATCATAGACTGCATGTATAATCCATGCGGTCACTTTCAGTTTCTAATAACAGCAACAGGACACACATGTTCAGACGTTTAGCAGGACAAGATCAACCTGCGGGGCTTTGAGACAGATTTAACTAACACTACAACTAATAACATACAGCAATGCCTCATAGTATTCCTCTTTAGACATCAAGATCACTTCTTTAATTGTCTTTCCCAACCAACAGTGATTATTATCAAATAATACATTAAGAAAAGCAGCAAATCCTCACATTTGAGCTGCAAACAGTGTCTGTTTAGCATTTCAGGTTGAGACAAATATGAATTGATGATAAAAAATAGTAAACTAATAAATAAAAAACGTTTTGATTGTTCAATATCATTAATCTACCGGTAATAATAATTTTATCAAATAAATTCTTAATTGATAGCAAAAGGGATATCTATTTTCGTTTTGGACTGATGGTGACAAAAAACAAGTATTACCAAATATATCTATTTTTATATAATTATGAAAACGTCCACTGGGAAGCTGTGAATGCATTTTATGGACCACGTAATTATTGGTTTGATCATTAATATAAAGATAATGCATTCATAATGAAAATAATCATGAGTACTTAGAAACAACTCCAAAAATTTGACCCGAACATGTGATACCAAATCTTAGTTCTTAACACTTTTCAATATTAAATTATATATAAAATGTTTCATTTTTTAAGCCAATTATATAACATTATACTATTGAATTACTGGTTTAAAAGCTGAAATCCCACACAACTCTGCAGCAAATATGTTTTACAGCAGCATCTGAGAGGTTGACTCATTCTTGCTGCTCGAATGAAAAGCCCTCGACACGCCACCATCCCAGAACATCTTGTTGTCCACTTATGTAACCGCCAGAAGTCTCCATTTATATCCTGCAGGTAAATCTAAACCCAAAGGTCCCACAGATAATCCAAGAGCAGAAAGCAGAAGAAAGCTGAGAGGGGGGGGGGGGGGGGGGAGCTGAAGAAGACCTGATCACAGATGGTTAGTTTATGAATGACACGTTCATAATGCAATATGATCCGTCTGCGATCAGGCTGCGGAGGTAAAGCCAGTCCTTCCCGACCTAACAAGGACGCAATTATTAAACCTGCAAGATCTGCCGTGTGATATTCACCCAGAGGTCGCTATTAAATAATGATGTTTCATTTCAGCTTTGATAAGACATCACAGAGGTTTAGGCGAGGACATGTCAAATGTGATTTTGAACGCCAGAAACAGACATACAGTCTTTTACACAGACACATGATTTTGATGATGGCGACATCACAATCACTCACTTTCTTCTCTGCTATTTAGGCACGTATTTAATGTTTTGCATCATCTATTTTTGCAGGAGCCTAGAGCTAGAACAGCATGAAGAGAACATCTAATTCACAATTGAGAAGCTGAAATATGTGGCTTTAAGACCATTTTTTACATAAAATAATGTTGTTTACGATGAACTAATGAGCAAACTTATTGCCAATTTATTTTCTGTCTTCTCGATGGTTCCGAAAGGTGACAAAAAAATCCCTAATGTAGAATTGCTGTTCTCTCATGATGTCTAGTTTGAAAATTAAAAGATACCTACACACAAAAACAAAGTTGGTTGACGTCTCAACTGTGACAGCGATAATAATCTGCCACAAATTAATCAGTGTGATTAAAATGCAGTTAAGCACAGCGCAGGATGACAAAAATAACTAACAATAGAGAGGCCCTACAGCACATCAGACTCAAATTCAGACCACCACACCAATGTGTTTTTTCTTTAAAAGAAGCTACAAATAAACACAAGGACCAAAGAAAAATGTTGTGTTTCTGACCGCCATTACTCTCATAAGTCTGGCACGTATGAATCATACAGTCTATGGTATGAATACTCCGTGCACGTCCCTCTCTTTAAACATCTCCTGGCCGCAGCTCGTGTGCGATCACATGTCTGGTCAGCAGCACATTTCAAACCGCCATCAAACGCAGCTGCAAGAGCCCCGTGCTCACGTTACAAGTATCATGATGAGGGCTGTTCAGCGTGCTTCAGCGGCTGCCTGAATATCTGCCTGCAACTTTATCTCCTGAGTTATTTAGCGTAGGGTCAGGACCAGTCTACCGTCAGGCCAATCTGTGCCACAGTGTCTTGGGAACTAAATTCAGCAGAGGGTTTGGAAAATACTTATCATGGCACATCAGTCAAATAAGGTTGTAGAGATGTACAGCTCCAACTGACTCAAATAGTAAAAAAAGGATTAGTAAATAGTGTTAGAGAGTGATATACGTAATAATAGTAAGAACAAATGTGACTTTGCAGCAGCTAAAAGTGAAAATAATCTACTGGTTTGTATGATTTTGATTCCATTGACACAAACATTTTCCAGTCTGGAGCTGAAACCTTTAGTGGATTAACTGACACAAAATAATTTGCAATATTAAGACAATTGATTAATCTTTTTTTATTATTTCCCTCTGCTTTCAAATTCTCCAATGTGAGGATTTACTGTTTGTTTTGAGTCATATTATAGGAAATGTAATATCTTTTGGTTTTTGGACTGATGGTCAGACAAAACAAGAACACGTACCTATAGAGATATATGAACACTGAAAGATGAATTGAGAAATTAATCAGCAGCTGGTCATAATTCATAATGAAATGAATCATAAATTGCAGCCAGCTTTTTGCAAACACAAGAACGTTTCACATCAAAGTGACGCTGGGGGCCAATTCACACTTTAAAGTAACATTCATAGCAACAGCTCTAAAAATAGCCCCAAAATCCTCATACACTCCCTTAATATTTGGGTTAATCAATGTCCTTCCTTCATTTCTGCTTCTAGTTGTCATTTCAATGGCCTTCCGTGATGTGAAACGTGTGTTAAGATTAGTTTTTGTACAATTGACAGGATTTGGTTTCTCTGGATGTTAGTTTATTTTCATTTACAGCACTCTAAATTAATAACATTGTGTTTTCTTTGGTTGACAAAGTCCATTCCTTCTCTTCTCTAAATCCTATTCATCCTGCTAATTTGAGAAACCCGAGGCAGCAACTTCATCATAATGCAGCACACATGAGCTCCAATTGTCAGCCGGAGAGCTTTGTGCGTCAAGGCGCTGCAGAAAACCACAATCATGACAGAGAGGTCATTATGAGGGAGCGAATGAGAACAAGATTAAAAAAAAAATGGTCACTGACAACAACTGCAAGAAGGCAGACAGAGCTGCAACAGACCCAGGCTTGGGCACACACACACACTGACACACTCGCAGCAAATTGTCACTCATTGCACGAGGAGTGGCGTTTACTTTGCACTGAATATCTAAATGTGCCTCTCTCTGAAACAGCCTGTTGAAAAGACAAAGGCTCTGGAGATGGAAATGTCAATCTGTCCGATGACTAAACAACTCCCACCCTGCTCTGCCAGTGATATATGCTGCAGAGCGTGTGTTAACTGCGGCTTTCTATCCAAAATATCAGCAGTCTGACAGCCCAGAATCTATCATTATCTCAACATTTGAAGCTCTCTGTTTAATCTAACACTCATCCTTGTTTTTTCCAATCGCTCTCCCTGACTCCTATCTCTAAAAAACAAGGTCCACTTCAACTGAAAGAGCACTGACTGCTGCACAGACAAACATAACTACAGAGGACGCTGCCAATGTGGTCAGACTGGCCCAAAACAAACCCACGCACACAGGAATAGAACATCTGTTCAAATTTAGCACACATTTGTAAGAGTTCAGCATCTTGAAATGTTTGAAGAGATGCTTCCGACACCAAGGGGGCTATTATCTCGACTACACCCTTGTGTCCACACCTCCGCTGGTCTTTAAATGATTCTTGCCATGTTGTGTTGGCTTCCTGAGGTGAGAGGAGTAGCTGGACTGAGATTTAATGTCCTAAAAAAACATCAGATGTTCGGATGCCACAGTGACTCAAAGATAGCAAAACCAGTCTGTGTGTCTTTTTGTGTTTTTTATCTCATATCCAACTACTACATCTGTCATTTTATGTCATGAGCTTGTGCTTTTCTTGTCACTTTAATGTTTATTTGTCTCTTTCACTTGATCAAACACTCTGATCATTACAAGAACATTTCACAGAGACAGCCAGAGGAAATTCACTCATGGCAGGTTTCTTGTTTACATCCCACATCACAAACTAAACCAGTTCAATAACTACAAACCAACAGCTAACAAAAAGTTAATTTGCATAGAGCCTCTTAATACAACAAGCCACTTTTAAACCTCAGTCTTAACGGAAACCTGAAACCAATACGCTCCACTGAATAAGCAATGCAATGTAGGGATTAAACTAATGACTGTTTTCATTATTTATTTATTATTATACGTTGACATTTTATAAATGAATTGATTATTTGCTTCAACAATACTTTTATATTTTATATTTGGGACTGTTGTCAGATAAAACTAGCTGTTTAAAGACCTCAACTTGGGCTCATGCGAAATTGTAGCAGAACATTTTGTGGAGATCAATTTTTATATAAATGTGGTTCACTGCAACAAACAAAACAAATTACAAACATCCTACAAATCCTCACATTTGAGAATCTAAAACCTGCTAAAAAAATGTAAATGATCATAGGAAAGGAGGTAAATAGATACATAGATTATCAAAATCATTGTCAAATATTTAATCTTTTAGCTTTTATTTGATGCCCTGACTTAAATATATGTTATACCTTGTAATCCTGGGAAGCTACTCACCTCATTTCAGTGAAAACATGATCTCACTGCTACCACACTGACCATATATTTGACAGTACATCCACCACAGGCATTCATGCACAGCAAAGCATTTCAATCCAAGATAAAGTAGCCTATCAGCAGTCCAATAAAGCTACCTCCTCTGTCCTGTTTTAGTCCACTGAGTGACTGATGTGTTTGCTGAAAGGAGATACCCTGCCTCACCTCACTCAGACGTGTGTTTGTGGAGGACTCCTTTTCCACTTCCTGTCCTCACTCATTCTACAAATAAATATGAAAAGTGTGTAAGGACACACAGCACCTCTGCTACCGGCTACCCTGGAAGTTAATTTAGGAAAGAAGAGCAGCCTCATCCAAATCTAGGTAAAGCGTTATCCGCTGCTACCATCTTGTAACGCTGCTGCAATTAATAGAATAACATACTATTATGCAGACCAATACAAGTCTGTAAAGTTACAGTTGAAGCTTGTAACTCATCTCACCTGAGGTCCAAGCAACAACAAAAAAAGTAACAGGAAGCGGACAAACAGCGAGGGAGGGAGGGACAGCGTGAGCGACAACTTACCTCGCTTTTAAGTAGCTGTTGAAAGCCTGTTGAATGTCTCTCTAATTGTCCATTACTTCGCGTCTCAGCAGTGAAAAGTTTCACAGACTTTAGGAGGGCAACAGCTAGCAGCAGGAGCCTCTCAGGAGCTGCAGTTTCCCGGCTTGCTATCAGTCCACACTCTCTCAGCTTTTTCCGCTGCACATACTCCGCTCAGCCTGCAGACACTCACCGTGACGTCAGGACTGTCACGTGGTACTGCGGCGGCCAATAGGAAGCCGCGTTGGCCCGGCAACAAGATCAGCGTATAAAACAATTCACACAGTAAGGTTGTACTACTAGGCCTGGCTATTTAAATATTAATTATAATGTGCAGAGGTGGAAGAAGTACTCATATCTTGTACTTAAGTAAAAGTAGAACAACCAGAGTGTAGGAATACTCTGTTACAAGTAAAAGTCCTGCATTGCAAATGTGACTCAAGTTAAGTAAAAGTACAAAAGTTGTAGGCTATTAGCATCAAAATATACTTAAAGTAACAAAAGTAAAATGTACTCATGATGCACACCGGCTCATTTCACAATCATATATATTACATGTTTTTAAATATAATTATTGATGTGTTTATCAACCTGGTGAAGGTGCAGCTAGTTTTAATTACTTTGTATACTGCTGGGTAACTAAAGTCTTATTTTATTTGAGTGTTGATCATATTGTTTATCATTAATCTATATCTGCCAGTAACCAAAGGTAGGCCTACTACAAAAATGTAGTCGAGTAAAAGTAGAATATTAACCTTACATTTTAGTGGAGTAGAAGTACAAAGTCCAACATAAAATGGAATTAATACTCAAGTAAAGTACAAATGTCAAAATGGTACTTAAGTACAGTAGGCCTACATGAGAAAATGTACTTACTGAACACCACTGTAAATATTAATTATATTGTGGTAGCAAAGAGTTAGTAAAGTTGACGTGCTTTTATAGCATTTTCCAAATATAACAGGAATAAGAACAGTTTTATATTTTATTTCAAACTGGTTTGTTTTAGCACATACATTACCCCATAAACAAAACCTAGAACTTTCATATTTCTATTTATTGTATATGGTTTTTGTTATATGGTATACTCTGTATTGAACATCCCCAAATGTCTTTATTACCTTTGCTCTGTAACTCAATTGCTGTCTTTATTTATTGTATCTTATTTTTTTCTAACAAAAAAGTGCACTAGATTCTTCCTGGTTTTTATAATTTCTCATTTTTATAATGCCTATATATTCATTTCCCTCACAAGGCATGAGCAATGTTAACATTGTTGTTGTTAGATATGAATAAAACAAAAACATAAAACCTCTTAAAGCAGCATTTCAAACGTTTTAAATGTAAAGCTGAATTATTAGCTGTGTTTGCAGCGGTGCAGTGCATACCGAATAACTTGAGATTTCACCTGCCAAGATTCTCTTCTTCTAATGAAGTCTAACATTTAGTTTGCATGCATTATGCAAATTACCGCGTTTCTTTGAGGTTCTTGCAACAGTCTTGTACTTTGCAGGAATTAAAATCATAAAGAAAAAAGTTTAAGACTTAATAAAAAATGTTTGCATTCATTTACATATCTGTTTGTTTGAGCAACAACATGATAAAAGTATTGCATTGTTAAGCATTGCATGATTATGGTGACAGTACCACCAGTCGTATGCTGCGGCCCAGTAAAGGTGTTCCCATGCAGGCATCTTGGGAGCCATGCATTGCCTAAGATGATTAGTGGAAGTCAAAGCCACGGGGCTTATTCAGTCGGTGTTCTAGCAAGCATTTTCTTAACGGCCTTATAAAGTACACGGCCCTGCTGAGTCATCAAACTACTGACCTCACTCATATATGAATGATTCACTGGATGCATTCAAAAACTTAACACAACAGACAAGTTATGAATGTCTGAAAAGCCTAGACACATGCAGGCAGACATCCATTTAGCTTCAAATAGAAATGTCATGTTGCACTTCTCAGCAATGATGAACAATCCAAATAAATAGCTTTGAACGTTATCTAATGCCGTTAATAACTGTGCAATATATACCTGGCTGCTATATCTCAGAACTGTTACAGGATGTGTATTTGGTCAATTGTGTACATTTTCTTTGAAATGTTGTATCTTTATTCTTTTTGTAATGCATATAACATTAAGCTGTCTTTGGCTCTTTTCTTGCAGTAACAAATGCAAGTTTCCCCTCTGTGGGATGAAATAAAGGTATTTTGATTCAGATTCTGAAATAACTATAAAATCAAACCGAGCATGTCACGCTCCAATAATATGAACAAGTATCATCTGTGGAAAAGGTTGTGTGCACATTCAACCCCTGTTGGGTATAAAAGTGATTTTCTGGGGTTCATTTTGCCTTTCTTATAAACAACAGGGAGATAAGAAGAAATGAGGGGGAACAGATACACAAAGTACCTCAGAAAGACTCAACCTGCCAATGTTGCAGATCATTGTTGTATATTTGTCTCAAAGTTACATGGTCATCCTTTTAAACATGAATCAGCATCAAGTTTTCAAAGACTGTTCTGTACATAGAGTGCTATAGAATCTGTGATCATAATCAGTAACAAAAAAATTGAATAAAAATAAATAACTTTATTTTGTTGATGGATTAATCGTCAAAATTGGCAGAAAATGCTGATGCTCTTTAAATTTGGCTAGGGTTCAATTTGTTCTGTTTTATATCATAATAACACTTTAGGCTTTAATTTAAAATGTACCAACCAGACGATTAATAGTTTAGTCCATACAATGATTTGCAGATTAATCAATACTCTTAATGATGGTTAGTTGCAGCCTTAGCAAATATACAAACAAACAAACAAACAAACAAACACATAGCTAAAGAAGTGTCAGAAAATCCATATTCAATGATTGAACCTGAGACTCTGACCGCTTTATGAATGCAGTTTCAGAGTGAGTAATTTGAGTCATGGTAGCACTGTTTGACATTGTGATACTGTGATTATCACTCGTTTCCTTTTTACCAGCAGGCCACATTATTCACTGAGAGGTCATCTTGAGTGTGACCCTGCGGGCGAGCCCTGAGCACTCTGGAGCTATAGCACTGCAACCTCTAATAGGTTTGCATAACATTGATGTGACTGTAGAGCCATCCCCAACTCTTCACCCACAAACACACACATAAACCAGTAAGGCCTGGTCTGCCACGGCTCATAAACCAAGAAGCTTTGAACTGGATGGTCTAAATCAGCCGGCCTGTGGCTCCATCAGGACTCTGTCATTAGGTAACAGCGGCTTTAGGGACCAGGCTAAGTATCTGGTGCTTGTTGGAGAAGCTACTGAGCTGCACGGCAGAGGAGCGAACACCTCTTCTCACTGATTATCTGTTATCTAACCACACAGAGCTAACCTTATGCTGCCCTGAGGAGTGTTTTGTAGTGAGCTAAGCTCTCTGGCAGGCAACCCATGGCCGATTAATGTGATCTTATAGAGGTGTCTGAAAGTTAGACATTCAGAAGCTCTTAACAACCAAAGAAGACGGCATTGACTTTGTCAGGGTTACTGTTACACTTCATCACGTTTCTACTGACTGGCAAAATGACTAAACTATATCTGATCTTGAGTGGTGAGAAGTACATTTCACTTATACAAGAAGTAACAATGCAGTGAAGACATTCTATACACTGCATTTAAAATGTTACTTAAGTTTAAAGAAAATGCATTAAATTGCAACATGTGTTAGTATTCTGCTCAACAAGCCATTTCCCAATAATATATATTATTGCATTATAATGGTTGATGGGTAGCTTGTACATTTCACCAAGGGATCAATCAAGTTTTATCTTAACCAAATATACATGGTCAATTATTTGTTGAGAATATTTGTTATTATAGTTATATAACTAAAACAACAAAAGTAATTAAATAAATGGGAAAAGAAAGTCAAAATGTTTTTACTTGAGGCTTGGGTAAATTGGAAAAGCCCTGAAGTGCAAGTAATATTTAGAAAATCATCCTACCAAAAAGCCCAGCCTACTATTTTCCAGCAAAGCACCTAGCAGCACAAGTAGCCATATTAGCCTGTCTCTTAAGGGTTCCTTCAAAACCAATCACAATAATCATTGATAATGTAAACACCAAACATGGTTATTGTTAGTACTCATAGCTGTCAAGATACCAACTTCAAAGACTCCTGTGACGTGCAATAATTGAACAGGCAGGCAGGTATAAAGTACTCAAGTAAATGTGCTTAGTTACTGCCAATCATTAGTAATATGATCCACTGGAAGTTGTGTTATTGACAGGCCAGGTCATCTTCTAGCAGTAAAAAAGAGAACCATGACGGCTCCACTGAGTCGACCTGTGCGTCACGAGCAGCAGACTAATGCTCCGGCTGACTGGATTACCCAGCAGGTGAATTTATTCTCAACTAGGACATGCTGAAGGATGCCTGTTGAGCTTCTTCACAACCGTTAGGCAGACAGGTGTGAACTCTCTGTTGAATTGCTGCAAGGCAACAGCACCTGCAGGAGGGGAACTCCTCGGAACATGTCAAAAAATACATCAGAGGAGGCAAATTCATTTTTAGAGGAAACCTGCACAGAAATGCACATTTTAATTTAACACAGAAACTTATATTGCTGTCCTGCAGATGTGTGCTACCCGGTTCAGCAGTATTTGGAGAGGAAGTGTTAACACCAACATGAAAAGAGTAAAGAAAAGGGAGGCTTTTTTTCAAGTAAAAGATTTAAATTCTTTATAGTGGAAGCAGGGTCTGTAAAAAGCTTTATTACTTGGGGAAGTGCCAGCTATTGATTTAAAAGATTCATGACTGTGCATGATTGTAACAACATCTCTAAAACAAGTTGAATTTCCCAATTAAATACAATTCAACTTAAATTATATTTCCAAAATAATTCATTTAGCACCCCACACAAGACTCTAACATGACTCTGTTTCTGGACAGAATTAACTAGCTAATGGTTCGTGAATACAAGAAGCATTCACCTGCATCATCATCCCTTTATAAAATCACTTAGATTTGTTTGTTTCATGGCTTGACAGTAGAAACGAGTTATATATAGATCATTCTTCCTGTCTTGTTTCAGTGCATTTTACTGCTGCAAGAAAATACAAGAAAGCAGATATGACACCAAAGCACTATCACCATGTATACATCCTGCAAAGTCACGTGCATTGTTTTAGAGTTTTATTTTTATCTGCTCAGAAGAGGCAGAGTGAAAATCAACGACTACCTGCCTTCAAAGAGCTCTGCAGCGACAATAAGCTGAGTAATGATGAGGCTGCTGACTCACGTGAGCAGGTCCCTCTGTGATGTGTTGTGATAGCTGTGACACCACAGGTATAACTCCTCACCTGAGACCATGACATGCAACACAATTCATTCTGAGTCGAGTGTTCATTATCAGTGGTGGTAATAATTGAAAGATGAAATGTGTAATGCATCAGCTTAAAATACAAAAAAACCTGCTCTTTGACCTCTAGATGGGAAATGGATTATTCTGCCATGTTTGCTTATTGATCAGAGAAGAGCGTTGTCAACAATATCCAAAAAGCTGAATCATTAATTGCATTTTGCACTACGCGAGTCAGCACTTTGCTAAAAGGTGCACCTGCTTTCAAACATGGCGGCAGATCAAACCGGAACTTGTCTGGCAATCTGAACTGGCCTTATGAACGTTTTAATGACTCTGGTCAGGATAGATAAAAGAGGGGAAGGTTTGGGAGAGAGCCAGGAGGAAGAAGGTTGAGGGAGGTGTAGGAGAGCGGAGATGTAGAAGAGTGACAGACAAATGGAGGAGTAAGAAGACAGGGGGAGGGGGGGGAGGAGCTGCAGGAAGGAGAAGAGGAGAAGTTAAGTTCAGGTGAGGACATTACATAAGAGTGAGAGCAGGTAAGCTGCTGATGTGCACCTTCCCTGGTGCTCTGGCTTGGTGTCAATCACTTCACAGCTAACTCCTCTTCACCAACTGTTAACCGTTGTATTGGGCATTTTAAAAGCTAATGAGAGTTGACTTTGTGACTGTGCAGACTCTCAGATCTACACCATTGAGCTCATTGATAAAAAAAAGATGTAGTAATAGATTGCAGGAGTAAATGCATGCAACTAAAATAAATTAAGCATTCATGCTCAAATTGTTGCATTAAATTACATATACTTGTGGGTATATATTTACTACATATGTTTACCTATTCAGGCCTGTAAAACCCTTCTGATGAAACAGCATGAATTCAGACTCATATCCACACTAGGGCCCTTATGAGCACATATTTAAACACTATAATGGGTCACATCACAACTCAAAAAGGTTTGCCTGCTGATTCTTTGTCTATGGTCCTATAATTGGGAATAATCTGTGGTAGCTGGGGGTCATCAACCCCACTCAAAAGAAGCAGCGCAGGCAACTAATGAATACCTCCGGCATCCATTCAAACACATGTGATGCCACCATGCTGCCACACAGACACACGTTAATGTGTTACTGCCACCTAGTGGTTAGATGTTCAAATAACATGTAACCTTAAATAGGTAAAATATATTTAAAAGTGTTGACATTAGGTGAGATAATTGTAATCATTGAAATGATCTAGATACCTTATCAGCAGCAGCCCGCACAACCTCCACATATAAGGGATGCTGTGGTTTCTCTATAAAGTATGTCTCTATTTCCTTACTGTTAAGAACGTTGGCACTATACTGGGTTGAAAAGAGCTGCAGGCACATATATAATTTCTTATTTGTGGTTGAGCAACTGTTTGCTGCACTGTGGCTCATTGAGCTGGATGATCTCGCTTAAGGCAAACCCAAGCAGCAGTTGTGTCGTTGATTCAAAAAGAAAATCAGCAAAACGTTTACATTTGCTTTTATGGACATTTTGTATGTTATTTCAAGCACATCTGCATGTTGACCCTGCGTCGTACTCTCAAAGTTCTATTTTTGTTATAATTTGCATTTATATCACATTTAATCGTACATTTTATTTTACATCCTTTCTTTTATAATGTACAAATCTCACATTTTCTTACATAATATTTCCATATTCTGTTAATGCTGGAATCCATACTTTTAGCAGATTCTTGTTCATACATTTAGTTAGTTAACTAACAGTTTGCACGTATAACTAAACCAAATGTACTTCTGGTTTTGTTCCATTTAATATTTGCTGCTACAGTTGCTTAATTTGCCCTTTGCAGATAATTAATTTCCTCAAGTCAAATAAGAGTTTTTTCACTGAATTGTGTGTGTGTGTGTGTGTGTGTGTGTGTGTGTGTGTGTGTGTGTGTGTGTGTGTGTGTGTGTGTGTGTGTGTGTTAGGTTGGGGGCGGAGTAAAGCAGATCCGACTGGAAAAGTTTACTTTATTGTGTCCTGTCTCTTTAAGGGTGGTGGGGGTGTTGGTCTCTGTGCTCAGTGTTGTGTATTCACCAGCCTGAAGCTCCTTCCTGCCACTCTCTGTGCTTAAAATACTTACTCTCTCTATGCTACTGGCTGTAGACGGCTATCTGTGCTGCTTTCATATCAGCTTCATAAGTTTGAAATCTTCAGTTAAATCAAATGGGAAATTGGACACTATCCAAGTCAATCAATCAAAGTCTAGATAAATGTAGTTCAACCTCAGTTTAACTGAGTCGCGCAACAGTTCAGAAAAACTGGAGGTGAGAACTCAACTAACATTAACTACATGTTGATGCCATTTAAAACATTCACACATCAAATATGTTTGTATAATTTCAAGCATTTCCTTTCTGAGAGCCCATATGTTTATTTGAGATTGTGTAGTTGACCCACAGGTTAATAATTTATTGAAAGCACTTTGACCTGCACTTTAACTGCAAGCACATCTTTACATACATGACACGTGTAGAGTTTCCATTCCTGGGTTTTATGTTATATCTGTTGAGGACAGTGGCGAGCCGTCAGGGCCCTCTAGGCCCTCTGTGAGGGCCTAAGATATTCCAAAAAATAATACTTAAAAACATTAAAAAAAATAATATTTTTTTTAAATATATATTTTTTTAATATTATTTTTGTTATATTTTTCATTAGTTTTACCGAAAAAAAACTTGATTTAATTGTATTTAAAATAACATTTCCAAAGAAATAAATCCTTCGAATCTGCCTGTTCATTCTGTTTGAATGTAGGGGTTACATGAAAGAAGCTCGCCTGGCCCTCTCTGCGATTCACAGAGGGCCCGCTATAGTAACTGAACGAGAGAGTAATGTCAAATGACAGTACAATTGACCAATCATATCTTCCCTCTAAATGGGTGGGTTTTATTATCGCGGACATTATGACAAGTTCCGCCCGCTGTGAAACGTTTCTTGTTTCCATAGCAACAACAACTTCCTGTCAACAGCGTGAACTCGCCTTCAAAATAAAAGCATGCCAAATTACACTTAAGACATACAACGGCAACGAAAGTAAGAAACACAATGCAATATCATTTTCAATGTCAAAGAACACAAATTGGGTTCACAGGTGTTGTTTTGTGTGGTAGAGGGTCGCTGTCATTGATGCGTTTTGCACCCTGGGCCGTTGTTTTGATATTCCGCTGAAGTATACGCTGTGACGTAATAACTCTTTTTTTTTCTTTTTTCGAGGGAAGGGGTGGGGGTCAGAGGGCCTAGGTATAAAGCTCACGGCTCGCCACTGGGTGAGGATTATTTTATGGATTGCGTCTTGTAACCAGGTCCTCCATCTTTAAAGATAATCATCAATCCTGTGTTTCATAATCTTCAAAGATAATCATCAATCCTGTGTTTCATAATCTTCAAAGATAATCATCAATCCTGTGTACATTATCCAGCTCTGTGATTTACTCGCCCTCCAGAATGCAAAGTGTCTGTGTGAGGAGACTGTGGGGATCAGCACAAGTGACCCGGCTTCTTAAAGTGACAAACATAAACAGATCTGTGCGGCAACTGCAACACAAAGAGGTATTGTCATTTCCAATTTACATTTTTGGTATTAGCAGGTGTCATTGTTAAAGTGCTCATAATAGTAGAATGTTATCTTTGATGCAGACTTCTGGGAGTTTGAAAGATTTGGGCGTTTACCAGGCAGAATAAACCTAAAGTGAATTGCATTGTAAATAAATGCATGGGCGTAGGAAGCATCCTGAATGTGGGGGGGACATTTTTAACGGGGGTGTGGGGGCGAAAAAAAATATAGATTTCCTGTATTCTGGTGCATTTTAACAGGTGGTTTGATACTTTTATGTGGCTATACTAGCATGAGGAAAATGATGGGTACATTTTGTAATTTCAGTAGTAAAGAAAGGAAACATATTTGATTATTAATTCAGAGCTGTCTTTGAATTAATAAAAAGCAGTTTAAATGCCCATTTTTTGTACATTTATATACAACAATAAATATTTGTGAGTGCATTGAGAGATATTGTTGTGGAGAGTCATTTATATATAAATCGCAAAATACATTTGTTCAAGGTTCAAGGTTCAAGGTTCTTTATTGTCAATCTGACATAGCTACAGAGTAATTATGCAGTTGAAAATCTTATGTCACAGGCTTCTCCAACAATGCAACATAATAACATAACATAATAACAATAAGAGCAAGAGCAATACAAAAATAATAATAGTTATAAAAATGAAATAAAGTTATGATGTGGAATAGTGCAGTATGAGTCTATATACAAGTTATTGGAATGATATATATATATTAGGTATTAGATACATACTACTGAGTAGCAGTTGAATGTTTGAAGTTGTTTCAACAGTTCAATTTTTTAACAGTCTCACTGCCCGCGGGAAGAAACTGTCTCCGAATCTTCTTGTCCTTGCCCGGATGCTGCGGTAACGTCTGCCAGACGGCAACAGAAAGAACAGTTTGTGGCTGGGGTGATGGGGGTCTTTGATAATCCGTAGTGATTTCTTCCTGAGCCGCTGGGAGTAAAGGTCCTCCATGGATGGCAGCTCCGTCCTGGTGATGTGCTGTGCAGTTTTCACCACCCTCTGTAAAGCCTTACGATCGAGGTCGGTGCAGCTGCCGTACCAGGCCGTCATGCTGCCAGTGAGGATACTCTCTATCGTGCACCTGTAGAAGTTGCAGAGTATCCTGGAATCCATTTTGAACCTCCTCAGCCTGCGGAGGAAGAAGAGCCGCTGTCGAGCTTTCTTGGTGATGGTGGTGGTGTGAAGAGACCATGTCAGGTCCTCAGTGATGTGGACCCCAAGGAACCTGAAGCTTTTGACTCTCTCCACCGTAGTCCCATTGATGGCGATGGGGGCGTGTCCCTCTCCCTGCTGCTTCCTGTAATCCACAATCAGCTCCTTTGTTTTGCTGATGTTGAGATGGAGGTTGTTCTCCTGGCACCAAGATGTCAGGTTTTCGACCTCCTCTCTGTATGCCGTCTCGTCATCGTCTGTGATCTGGCCGATGACGGTCGTGTCATCAGCAAACTTCACGATGGTGTTGGAGCTGTGTGTGGCCACGCAGTCGTGGGTGAACAGGGAGTAGAGGAGAGGGCTGAGCACGCAGCCTTGAGGGCACCGGTGTTAAGAATCAGGGTGGAGGATGTGATGTTTCCCACCCGCACTGCCTGGGGTCTGCCCGTCAGGAAGTTCAGGATCCAGTCGCAGAGGGCGCTGTTGAGCCCGAGGTCTCTGAGCTTGATGGCCAGCTTGGAGGGCACAATGGTGTTGAATGCTGAACTGTAGTCAATGAACAGCATTCTCACATATGTGTTCCTGTTCTTCGGGTCCAGGTGTGAGAGGGCAGTGTGGAGGGTGAGGGCTATGGCGTCGTCTGTGGACCTGTTTGCTCTGTAGGCAAACTGCAGGGGGTCCAGAGATTCAGGGAGGGAGGAGGTGATGAATAATTTGACTAACCGCTCAAAGCACTTCATTATGATGGAGGTGAGTGCTACTGGGCGGTAGTCGTTGGGGCAGGTGATGATTGTCTTTTTGGGGACAGGAATGATGGTGGAGGGTTTAAGACATGTGGGGACTACAGACTGCAGCAGGGACCTGTTGAAGATGTCTGTGAACACCTCTGCCAGCTGAACTGCACACACCCTGAGAACACGGCCAGGGATGCCATCAGGTCCAGGAGCCTTGTGTGGGTTAACCCTTTTAAAGGATTTACACACATCTGCCCTATTTAAAACAAAAGGGCAGTGTAGCTCCTGGTCCCTCTGTACCTCCACAGCCTGGCTGCTCTCAAAGCGTGTAAAAAAACTGTTTAGCTCATCTGGGAGAGATGCGCACGCAGACACTCCCGCAGCACCCCCCGCTGCTCCTTTGTAGTCAGTCATTGTCCTTAGTCCCGCCCACATATTCCTAGTGTTACAGCCTTTGAAGTCAGATTCCACCTTCTCTTTGTACTGTCTCTTTGCATTTTTTATTGCTCTCCGGAGATCATACCTAGACTTCCTGTACTCCTCCAAATCTCCCGCTGTGTGCGCGAGAGTGCGCGCTTTCAGTTTGCCGCGCACCTCACCGTTTACCCAGGGCTTTTGATTTGGGAATGTCCGTACAGAAACCTTCGGTACCACGTCATCGATGCATTTCCCAATGTAGCAGATGACAGTGTCCGTGTGTGTGTTGATGTTATTGTCCTCAAACACACTCCAATCCGTAGATGCAAAGCAATCCTGCAGTGCTGAATCTGACTCCTCGCTCCATCGTTGTACTGTCCTTGTTATCGGTCTGTCCCTTTTAAGTTTCTGCTTGTAAGCAGGCAACAACAGTAGTGAGATATGGTCTGATTTGCCGAAGGGAGGGCGAGGGAGAGCCTTATATCCATTCCGGAAAGGGGAATAAACATGGTCCAGTATGTTTCCCCCGCGCGTCGGGAAGTTGATGTGTTGGTAATATTTTGGCAAAACCTTCTTCATGTTGGCGGTGTTGAAATCTCCGGCCACAACGAACGCCGCATCTGGCCGTGAAGTCTCGGTTTGATCAATAAACCCAAACAGCTGATCGAGTGCCGTGTTGTTGTCGGCGAGTGGCTGCGGCGGGATATACACTGCTGTTATCACAACAGATGTGAATTCCCTCGGCAGATGGAAGGCCCGACATGAGATCATGAGGTGCTCTAGCTGTGCGGAACAGTCCGATGAAATAATCTTCACATCTGAGCACCAGTTGTTGTTAGTCATTACACACACACCGCCTCCCTTACTTTTCCCCGAGTTTGCAGTCCGGTCCTGACGGTTGTGAATCCTTCTGTGAGCATTTATTAATATTGAGACTGATCTGACTCCATACGGATGTTAAGTTCACCTAGGAATGTTATCATTGACTTAAATGTTCAAATAAATGTTGCTCTTCTGTCTATATTGGTCATATGATGCCCCTTGACTGAAATGTTTCCTGTTCAATATCCCCACTGATTTCCTTAAAATCCTGGGATGAGAGTCCACATCACAATTTACTCTCAACTGTCATTTCCCTTTCATCACTCACCTCAGCAATGGACCTCTCTCCACTGTCCCTGTATTCTGCCTCTGACTCACTCTCAAGTGCCTAGATGTCAAGAGAGGTGGTGAAGTGATAATAAATACTGATAAATACTAGTAACCTGGCATTTCGATGCCTTTTCTCATCTAAACTATTCAGTATTTGTATTTCTCTATCATGACATAAAGACGAAACTCCTCTCCAGAAGTGAGACGCCGCCATCACTGTTAACTGATTAACTGCTACCAGCTGATGACTTACTTTCCTCTTCTTTGAAAAAAAGGTTCTTATGTCCATGTTGTCTGGGGGAGAAAACATATCAAACCAAGAGATCGTCAGCTTTGATTTTCGCTGTATTAACCATTTCCTGAACATTTGGTGTGTGTGCCTTACCTCCGCTACCGGCATCGCTTCATACAACAGATCTGAGCTGTCCAACTATGACAACACTCCTTGAACATGCGCGCGCTATGTGAGAATCTGCCTTGGTACAAAGTAGCAGTGAAAACATGGTACGGAGTTTCATTGATTTGGGCATTCTCTCAATAAGCAAGTGGAATGGATTTCATTTGATAGTGAAGCACTGACACAGCGCTCTACAAAGTGCGGCGAGTGGATAGACCGATTCACGGACTTTCCGCATAGTAAAAGTGGGGGGGTCTAAACTAATCACTTGAAAAAGTGGGGGGGACTTGTCCCACCCTCATATAATGGCTGCGACGCCCATGAATAAATGTATGAGTGTTTCTCGAGCTTGATCGTTAATTAATACTGCGTTACTTGCTTCAGTCTATCTATAACCCTGTGTTTTACTTTGATGTAATGCTTCTCTATATCTACACTATCGGAAAACAATCGGTGCATTGATATACAAAACTGACTTAAGACGAATTTGCCCTGTACCCCTTGTATGATCTTTAGTTCAATAATTGATTAGTGCATTCAACAAAAGCATTTACTTCAAAATAAAAATAAATGTATTTGTTTTTTCTCAAAATACATGTTGTTTCTGTTCCTTTCCCCCTGAGCAGCAGGAATCATTGTCTTGTCCATGAACTCGTCCTTGCTTCATAAATGAGTGAAAGTTTATCAAACTAAACTGGGTGTTGTGTGTAGGTTTGGTGACTCATTCTCAGATGTGAGGACTTATTACGTTTAATGAGACTGAAGCTCTGCTCCCAGGACACTGATTAACTAAATGCATGAGTTTGATGAATTATTCTCAGCCTGCCTCATTTTTACTTTGTCAGCTTGTAATTGATTTATTTCACTTTGCGAGTTGTCATACTGTGTACATTTAGTTCCTTCTGTTCTCTTTATTTATCCATGGTTTCATCCTACCAGGTAATGGAGGACGACAAGCCATGGGCTCTGACCTCAGAGCTTGGCGAAGAAGGGTTCGTTGAAGACTTAACGCCCATAATAAAACAACACTTCCAGATCCTCTACTACAAAGACTTCCTTCAAAACCCTCAGCTGCACGGCCCTAAAATCCAGGCCGTGTTGGTGTGGGACAAAACCCTCCGAACCGATCCTTCGACTCTCCGGTCTCTTCCCTCGCTGAAGGTGGTCGCTAACGGAGGAGTGGGCATCGACCACCTGGACGTGCCGTACATCAACAGTCTGGGGGTGAAGGTGACCAACACGCCCGGGGTGGTGAGCGACGCCACGGCAGACATGGCCCTGGGTCTGCTTCTGGCATCGGCACGCAAGATCGTTCAAGGTGAGTCAAGTTTTCATTTAGATAGACCAAAGTGATAAATGGTTAGTTTTTCTAAAGGGCTGTAAAACCAGTACAAGGTCAAAGGTTAACTGCGGCCTTATAAGATAAGATGGACCTTTATTGATCCCAGTAGGGAAAGTCAAATGTTATAGCAGCAACAAAAGAGAGAAACACGGATAGTACACATGAGAATAAAAAGTAATACTAACATTTAATAAAATTAGAATAAACATGAAGTAACAGTATGAATAGAAATAACAACAATTAAATCAGTTAAACCCTGATGAAGTGAATCTACATACAGATATGGAAAAAGATTAAATATATATACATTTAAATGTGCAGGTAGCAGCGCCGGTCTTATGTGCATGCTTATTTATAATGATATAAATAAGATTTGCATAGTTTTGAGATCATGTTTGACTAAAAAGCAGAAGGTCTTGAATCAAGCCGGTCCAGAACAAAACAACGTACAGATTTGGATTGGGGGTGACGGATGTTATGACAACAATATACTGGACGGACGTCATTGTCCTAAGTTTACTGCCGTCAACTGTAGTGTGATGAGGTTGATTTAATTGTATACAATGAAACAATGTGGGTTCTATTTAAGGATACATGTTTTTTATACCTATAATGCGCTGTTATACAAAAGAAATTATTCAGATTCTGAAGAAGAATTGTCAATGTGGCATTGGTTAAAAAAAACAAAATGCAAAACCTTCATCTCATCTAATGTAATGTCCTGTCTTCCTGTAGGTCACCAAATATCTGTTGACCCCAACACCACCAATCATAAACCACAAAGCCTGATGGGAGTTGAAGTCACAGGGTCGACTATGGGGATTATAGGCATGGGACACATTGGCTGCAAAATCGCTCAAAGAGGCAAAGGATTTGACATGAAGATCCTGTACCACAACAGGACCAGGAGGTCATAATTGTCTAATGTTATTTGTTACTTATTCACCACTATAACCAGATATTTAAAAGCCATGAATGAAAGGAGACAGTGTTAATGGTGTGCTTCATGTTTTCTCTGTTCAGGAGTGTTGAGGAAGAGCAGGCGGTGGGGGCTACTTATTGTGAGAAAATGGACGATCTGCTGAAAGAGTCGGACTTCGTGGTGCTGGCGGTCAACCTGAGCCCTGAGACCACCGGCCTGATCAGCACCAGAGAGCTGAACCTCATGAAACCCACAGCAACACTGGTCAACATCAGCAGAGGTCAGGAGGACTTCCAGACGTCACTAGTCTTTGTTAAAGAGTTACAAATGTTACTGAACTCTGAAAC
Organism: Trematomus bernacchii; assembly: GCF_902827165.1. Lineage (NCBI taxonomy): Eukaryota > Metazoa > Chordata > Actinopteri > Perciformes > Nototheniidae > Trematomus > Trematomus bernacchii. The sequence goes on along the minus strand of NW_022987564.1, from coordinate 9,628,345 downwards.
ACTAATGGTGCACTCTTTGTGCCTCAGGTCGGGTTGTGGATCATGACGCTCTGGTCAAAGCTCTGCAGTCGGAGACTATTCTTGCGGCTGCGTTAGACGTGACTTACCCTGAACCGCTGCCAAGGTCTCATCACACTCCTCTACCATAATCACAATTTACATTCATTATCTTTGACTTGATATTTGTACAAAACACACTCTTGTTTAGTTCACAGTAAACTCCTTGCTGGCTCCTAACAACTCCTTGTCTTCATCCTGTTTTCAGGGATCATCCTCTGCTGGGTCTCCCTAACGTTCTGATCACCCCCCACGTTGGCACCGACACTCTCTCCACCAACAGAAAGATGATGCAGAGGATGGTAGAAAATGCTGTGGCTGTACTGAAAGGCCAATCTATTCCCAATGAAGTCAAACCTAAATGAAGTCACTATACTTGACTCATGTGTCCGAGGTTAGGAGGGTTTCACTATTGCAAGAGGAAGTAAATATGTTAGTTTTAACCCGTCGATTGTTCTTTCTAATGACCTGCCATAGTAAATGTCATTGAGACTTTTTAATGTTACATTAACATAACTACAGTATCATGCTTAATATCACTTTTATGTAAACCAATGTTGGAAATGAAATAACATGATGATTTTAACGTTTAAATTGATCCTTACCAGTTTGTTTTAAATTAATTAGAGTTACATTTGTACATGCTGCAAAAAAAATATTAAAAAAGCTACCTCCAATGTTGCACGTTGTTCACTTGAACCCTTTACTTCCATCTTCTTCTGCCTTGAGGAACCCAAAGACCTAAGAAACAGGTTGAAAAGGTGATTCTAAAACTGATGTCTAGTGAAATAAACTTACTGTCATAAAAGAAAGATAAGTGTATGCATATTGCTGGCATTAGACCAGTTCTTACTTGTGATTGTAATACAATTAAACCAACTTTTAATTGTATTGATCAAAATTGATTATAATCTTTAATAGATAAAATAACCACAACAAGTAGTGGTAGTAAGTGGTATTTTAATCTAATGAAGTAGAAAATATTAAAGATAGTATTTCTTATTACTTATTGTAAGTTGCTTTGGATAAAAGCGTCAGCTAAATGTAATGTAATAGTAGGACAAGGAATAACCAAGGATTAGTGGTTGTGTTGTAAAAAAAAAAAAAGCTCTTATTTTGAAATCCTTCACATGTCCTAAGAAGTACTTCCTGGTTCAAGATCAGAAAACCAGGAAATAGAATCACGTATGTTTATATAGTGCTAACTTTCTTTCTCATGAATTATATGTGACGTTTGGACGTGTCCCTTTATATCTGATAACAGTTTAGTAATCTGTAGAATAACTAGAGGCCTTCCTCTTAAGAAACGGATGTGGTGTAGTTATTATAAATGCAATACTGTGAGGCTAGTTGCTTCACTTTCATTTACCTTACAAACATGAGAACAGTTCTGAAAGAAATACTAATGTATATGTATGTAAAAGCATTTAAACGTTTTCATTTGTTAATGTCATTTTGATATAAGTTATTAAGTTAAGCTTAATAGTAGTGCACTGCATCATATCATATGTTATGTATGTAAAATATAACTGTCAAACAAATATAGTGAAATACAAAGTACTATAATTTCATAAAGTAGTATAATGTGTATGTCAAAATGTAACTTTTTAGTACTTGAGTACATTTCTTTTGTTACTTTCCAATAAAAAGTAAACTATATATATTTCCCCAAATGTGTTTAATGTGTTTTAGTGTAAACAGTGCTTACAGTTATACACAGGGGTCAGGGGACCACGGGCCGTGTATACCACCTTTGTCCACCTTTTTTGTGTTTTTTTAATACTTCTTATTTGTTTATTAAATATCAGTAATAAAAAAGCAACAGTATTTGACGGCTGCTTTTATTTGTATTTTTGTAATCAATGGTTTCCTGAACAAACATTACAATCAAATTCTTTCCATAGATGACTTGTGCCTTTGCGGCTACTCGTACAGATATCCTCCCTGTCCTCAATATTTATAATCATCTCCAACTCCCATTTGTCTTTCACATGGAGGGTATTTTTTACTATGTACTGTAAGCTGTTAACAATCTGTAGATAGTAGGTTCTTTTTTCTTTGTGAGTTGTCAAAATGTGTAACTGGGTTTTCTTCCATTCTCTTTATTTATCCATGGTTTCATCCTTCCAGGTAATGGAGGACGACAAGCCATGGGCTCTGGTCTCAGGGGCGGTAGAACATGGTTTATATGAAGACTTAACGCCCATAATAAAACAACACTTCCAGATCCTCTGCTACAAAGACTTCCTTCAAAACCCTCAGCTGCACGGCCCTAAAATCCAGGCCGTGTTGGTGTGGGACAACATCCCTCCAACCGATCCTTCGACTCTCCGGTTTCTTCCCTCGCTGAAGGTGGTTGCTAACGGAGGAGTGGGCATCGACCACCTGGACGTGCCGTACATCAACAGTCTGGGGGTGAAGGTGACCAACACGCCCGGGGTGGTGAGTGACGCCACGGCAGACATGGCCATGGGTCTGCTTCTGGCATCGGCACGCAAGATCGTTCAAGGTGAGTCAAGTTTTCATTTATATAGACCAAAGTGATAAATGGTTACTTTAAAAAAAGGGCTGTACAATAATCACTAGTTCAAAGGTTAACTGAGTCCATATAATAAAATAGCTAAGACTTACATAGTTCTCAGACCATGTTTGACTAAAACTAAACCTTAAAATGCTAGGAGAAGCAGAAGGTCTTTAATTAGGCCTGCAACAAAACAACATATGGATGAGGTGATAGATTTTGTGCATCAGGGACTACAACGTAACGGACAGAATCCCCATTGTTCCATGTTTACTGTCAGCAACTATGGTGTGATGGGTTTATCCAATCTTATGAAATGAAGCAATGTGGTTCCTTGACAAAAAATAACAAACACTATTAAGTGATTTCTTCTAGTATATTGTCACTTTCATCTCAGAGAATAGCCACCTTTTTTCTCGTAAATCTACAACTTTTATCTTTGCAATTTGAATGTTTTCCTCCAAGCATTACCCTGTGTCTGTACAGTTTATTATACCTACAATGGCCCTAATGAGCTGTGGGACAGACAAGATGAATTCAAGTTTGGGAAATGTCTCAAAAATGTGGAAAGGGTGATATTATTACAAAACAAACTGAGGATTTTCTAATGTAATGTTCTGTTTTCCTGTAGGTCACCAAATATCTGTTGACCCCAACACCACCAATCATAAACCACAAAGCCTGATGGGAGTTGAAGTCACAGGGTCGACTATGGGGATTATAGGAATGGGACACATTGGCTGCAAAATCGCTCAAAGAGGCAAAGGATTTGACATGAAGATCCTGTACCACAACAGGACCAGGAGGTCATAATTGTCTAATGTTATTTGTTACTTATTCACCACTATAACCAGATATTTAAAAGCCATGAATGAAGGGAGACAGTGTTAATGGTGTGCTTCATGTTTTCTCTGTTCAGGAGTGTTGAGGAAGAGCAGGCGGTGGGGGCTACTTATTGTGAGAAAATGGACGACCTGCTGAAAGAGTCGGACTTCGTGGTGCTGGCGGTCAACCTGAGCCCTGAGACCACCGGCCTGATCAGCACCAGAGAGCTGAACCTCATGAAACCCACAGCAACACTGGTCAACATCAGCAGAGGTCAGGAGGATGTCCAGACATCACTAGTCTTTGTTAAAGAGTTACAAATGTTACTGAACTCTGAAACACTAATGGTGGACTCTCTGTGCCTCAGGTCGGGTTGTGGATCAGGACGCTCTGGTCAAAGCTCTGCAGTCGGAGACTATTCTTGCGGCGGCGTTAGACGTGACTTACCCTGAACCGCTGCCAAGGTCTCATCACACTCCTCTACCAGAGTCACAATTTACATTCATTATCTTTGAGTTGTAATTGTACAAAATACTCCTGCTTGGTTCACAGTACACAAAGGAGTTTCGAAACTACAGTCCTTCTTTGTATCAATATGACTGTGGATTTGACTTTACTGAGTCAACTCCGAGTTAAAGTTACAAACTGTCGTTCTAAACAAATAGAAATTAACCTTGTCAAAAGATCACAGTATGTACTGACACAAAATGCACTCAGGGCCCTCAGCATCATACAAACAGTAACAAATTAATTTAGGTTTGCAAAATAAAAAAATGTGGGTCATCACAATTTTAACTAAAATCAAATTATGGAATAAACACATCAAGAAAGACCACAATAGAGTTTTGAGCTAATTGAAAGATGTTACCAGTAGAAAATTGCACTTTAAAAAGTAACTACCATGTTTTTTTATTGGTGCCTTTTGTGCTCAATGTTCAATATGTTCAATAACAGAATGTTTAAAATGATTTTCTTTTAAAAACATGTTTCATTTCAGAGTATTTTATTTATCAAAATCTTGATATTTAACAGTGTTATCCCATATTGCATATTTTCTTTACACTGTGTAGCCTTAGCGATAGATAGTATTTGTATGGATCATATACAGAGAAGTATCACCCTGCAGCCCAGTGTTTCTAAGCGTGATTAAGGTCATTGTTTTTTTGCCCTATTTAGTAACAGTAAAAAGATGCAGAATTTCACATTTACCAACACTCCTCAAACTCCTTGATGGCTCCTAACATCTCCTCATCTTCATCTTGTTTTCAGGGATCATCCTCTGCTGGGTCTCCCTAACGTTCTGATCACCCCCCACGTTGGCACCGACACTCTCTCCACCAGCAGAAAGATAGTGCAGAGGATGGTAGAAAATGCTGTGGCTGTACTGAAAGGCCAATCTATTCCCAATGAAGTCAAACCGAAATGAAGTGCCTCATCTTCACGTGGTTAGATGTGTTTTATTATGTAGTGAGTTATTTCTTACCTGTTGATCTTTCTATGTAATTATCTGCCATAGTTACTGTTATTAAGACTTGAAGAAAATAATAACAACTCCTATCATGAAACACTACCGTTACAATTACCATAGAATAAATAATACATCATGATAACTCATCTTTTGTTTATTATTGGCAGCGATAATTATTGTCTCATTATTTGAAAACCATGGGTGGTTACGTAATTGTTTATTTCATTTAATTCATTACATTATTTTATGGTTACTTTAATCTAAAAATTGAATGTTTTGACTAAATTATTTGTGTGTATATATTTGGACTTTTTCACATTTAAAATTGACATTGCTTAAAATATAATTTCTTCTAATAAGCAAATAAGTTGTAGTATATAAATGTTAATGTTTAAGATGTTAACAACGGGAGTTTCAGATCTCTACTACGCACGAAATCTTTGCAGCGGTTAACCGTAAATATGCCTTTTTACATTAGAAACAATATGTCAAATATAAGTCCTAAAGGGGCGTGCTAGATGAACAAAAAAGATAGAGACAGTCGGAAGCGACCTTCAATAAATATTTGACTCAAAAATGATCTTCAAAGACACATTTTAATCAGGCACTTACGGTGGGTACTAAAAATGCCCAATCATCAGCAAGCGACGGCGAGCAAGAAGGTCCTCACAGGCAGGAATGAAAATAGAAGTGAAAGCTGCTGCGAAAAAGTAGTTTTTAGATAATATAATAACATTTTAATCTAGTTCCTCAGTATCGCTTGAGCTCTGATAAACGGCATCATGTTTATCTCTTCAGAAAACTCTCCGCCCTGCTTCAAAGATTTCACCCTCGTCATGGTGAGCGACACAACAATGTGCTAATGTTGGATAAAGTGTGTTTTATTACTAATATACCAGCACGGTCTCATTTAGTTTGCTGTATGGGAGCTAATGGGAACAGAGTATAAGTACATGTCATTATTGTTTAAATAAATAGTCTGAAATCACAGATGAGCATCATTGCAGGAAGTAGTACCATCCTTTATAAAAGTAAAAGAGCCTTTCCGCAAAGGTGATACAAAATATAATGTAACGATAATCAATATTAGGAAAACCTTCCTCAAAATAAGTTTGCGATTGTTTATGTTCATTATGTTGCAATACTTAGTCATTATTTCGCGAAACGTTTTGAATTGTAATGAATTGCAGTATATTTGTAATCACTAGGCTAAGTTTTTATCCTAATGTAACTATTTTGCTGGAGCCAAAGAAGCTTCATAAATGCCACATTGTTATTCACTTACAAATAAAAGTCCTGCATAGTAAAAGTGATATTATCAAAAGTAAAAGTATTCAATGCGTTTGTGACTGTTATACTATTAGAGTGTAACGATACGTTTTATGATTGCTATGACTCTTGAACTTTCATTTACTTATTACCCTTTACATAATACATTTAGGGCTGCAATTGATTATAATTAACAGTTGATTCGCCTGATTATTGTTGTTAATTATTTGATTCATTCCTTGGTTTGAATAATGTCAGAAAATAGCACCAAATGCCCGTCATCCAGAGCCCAGGGTTTTTATTAAAGGCATTAAAACAAGTCAATTCACTTTTCTTTAAGAACAGGATAAGCTGCAAATCCTCACAGATGAGAGTCTGGAACCATGAAGGCAGCAGCATTGTAGCAGAGACTGAAACAATTAATATATTATTAAAATTGTTTGTAATTGTTATTTGTTGCTTATCCCCCCCCCCCCCCCAGCCAGCAGTGGCTGTTGGTAATGTGGGCCAGCTGTCTGTGGACCTCATCGTGTCGACGCTCAACATGAGCAGAGTGGGCTACATGCACACGGACTGCCTCATCCCCATGACGGGAAACAACCCGTACGCCACCTCCAACGAGAACGCTGAGGAGCTGCACACTCCTGCAGAAGGTACCATCTAAGTAAATGTGCAAATGTCACCTTAATAATTTTAAATTTCACCACACAAATAATCTGTCAACCTGTTTCTCATCAACAGTTTACACGGCAGCAGAACTGAAGCTGGCCGTTCTTCAAATCCGGGCACCAATCATCCAGGTAAAACCAGTCTGTTGCATCAGCATGAGTTTATTCTCATTTTCTTATGAACCAAATAAGTGGGTTTTTTAAGGTGGAGAACTAGTTGTTTAACTAACATACGTTTTAAGAGAGCATAAATGACATCTTTATCTTTCCTTATGATGTAGTTTGTGTTCCCACAGACCGATCGTTTAATTTGCTCTATTGTTTTTGTTACTTTAACTCCTGTTTTTAATTGCAGTCCAAATCCAAAAAGTTCCGTCAGCTGCTCGTCTCTTGGATCAAATCCAGTGGGTTCTCCAGGGCCGTCGTCCTGTCCAGCAGTCAGGCCTACCAGAGGGACGACCAGCAGATGAAAGGGTACCTAAACACACACTGCACATCATCGCTGCGTCACTGTGCTGTTAACATCTGGACTAACAGATCTGTGTCCATGCAGCATTCCTCTGAGGTACCTGGTCACTCCGTCCCTGCTGAAAGACAGCGAGGACGCCTTGAAGGAGCTCAGCTGGAGGGAAATGGAGCGAGTGTCGGCCTACCCGGGTCTGACGGACGCCAACACGGAGCCTCGCCTCTACGTCCCCGGAGGAGGCATAACTAAAGGACTCTACACAGACAGGTACAGAGAGAGAGAGAGAGAGAGCGCCGTCCACCTGCTGGCAACGTCATGCACACCTCAAGTCATGATTCATCTTGAGTGACACAAGGAAAACATTTAACTGGATTATTTTTGTGAATTTCTGTGAAAGTGAAATGTAATTTTATTTATCCAAGTTTAGGAAGTAAAAAAACAGTGTTGTGAATTCCTTTTGTTACAGCAACAAACTAAACCTTGAGTAGTATTAAATTCCTTTCTGATTTCTTTATTTCATCTTAGTCTGGTGTCCTTCTGGGCATTTTTAGACTCATCTAAGTCAATAACAATATTACAGTAACTATTGTAGTACACTAGTTTTAGTCGATGAAAACTGCCTTTCATCGGATTATTTTGAGCATTTCAGTCGATCCAATCCAGCCAAAATATCTCCTTGTTTCTGTCTCCTCCTGACCCCTGTTGTTATTGTTAACTTTAACTTAAGACCTCCTGACCTTTTGAGATGGTTATGAAGCATTTTTAATATAATGTACTCATTAAATGCAGTCCTTATTGTACATCTGCGCATGTTTAGCATGTGATGTAACATGTTATGACCTTTAAAACAAGTCTCTAGTCTTTTATATATATAGAAATGTATTCATTGGGATAAACCCCTTGAGATGCACCATCTCGTTTTCAAGGGGGTCCCGACAATAGCAACAACTTACAGACATACATAAACAAAAATACAAAATGCAAAACATGACACACAAGACAAACCACATAAAGTCTGTTAAGTAAATTCAAGCAATGCATACAATCATTACAATTTGAGAGACAGTCGAGCAAATCAGTTTCATCAATATCAGTTTCATTAATAACAAGTGCAGACCAGTTGAAAGTGAGATGATAATGCATGTTTAAACATACCCAGTGATGCAAGAGATCTAATAGCAGCAGGTAAAGTATTCCAGTCTGTTGGGGCTTTGAACATGAACGCTCTTCTGACAATCCATTTTTTTGCAGAGGGGACAGAGAAATAAATCTGAACAGAATGTCTAACTTGATGATTTGGCGAGTAGGGTACAAAATACTGCTTAAAATAAGGGGGATAGTTAAGATAAATGCATTTTAAATATCAGCTGAAGCCAATGCCTGTGTCTTCTTACATTTAAAGAAGGCAATTTAAGTTGGTTATACATTGTGCAGTGATGTGTACGAAAAGGACAACCAAGAACAAATCTGCATAGTCTATTGTAGGCTATGTTGAGTGGAGCAAGATCTGATTTATGTGCATTTTGGTAGACAACATCACAATAGTCCATAATCAGAAGAATAAGTTGAGAAGCAATTCTCTTTCGGACACTGAGCGAGAGCGGTGTAAGACACCGATTCCGTAATTGACTTTTTGTATTACATGCTTTATATGTAGTTTAAATGAAAGTTCAGTTCTTTTGCTCAATTATGACTATAAAGAAGTTTACCTTCTGCAAAATTGCAACATAAAAAAACTCAAGCTCTTATCTTGATCATGATAATATCAAAACACACTTTCTCTACCTCCTGTATATTGTTGAAATTCAGCACCCTGAAACAGCCCAGTAACAGGTTTTGATCGAGGGTGTTTTAAATGTTTCTTCCTCTGGGGGTTCAGCTGTGCAGAGGACGTCCCGCTGGCTGTGCTGATTCTCTTCTGCTCGGAGGGAGACAACATCCCAGACGCCTTCACGCTCGTCAACCACCTCAACGACTGGCTTCACCTGCTGGACGACCCTGTGAGTCACAAACCTGCCACCAATAAATAGTTTGTTAAAAAAAATAGACTTTTAGAGAAATGAAACTAGCCTAAAAAGAAGTACTAACATGCTTAGTGTAATTCAAACTAACTATATTCTGTAATGTGGGATTTAAGATAACAACTTTCTAATTATGGTTTCACATTTCAGAGCCAGAAGCCCAACAAATGGAAGATCCCAAAATCCTGGAATCTTCTTTTTGGCAGCGGTATCCCTCCAGCACTCTTTTAAACTTATAATTAGCTTCTGGGAAAAGCAGCAAGATCTCATATCCGTGTTTTATAATGAGTTTACCTGGTCTGTACTTCAAACATCACGAAAGCCCTCGCACTTGCCAACAGCTTCCTTTTTTATTTTGATGATAATCTTTTAGGTGCATAAACATTACGTCATGTACAGGAACTGACCTAAATGAGCACTTCTGGTATATTAATTCATTGTTTTTGCAGCATTTGAATGTGATTTTCAAATAAACTATTGTGACACGAACACTGTGTGATTTCTGTGAAACGATGAAGACTGACTGTGTTTCTCTCACCGGACCCCGCCTCCGCCCGTGTTTCTGAAAGTGGTTGGCCACGTGCCATGCTGTATTCCTGGTAGTCCCGCCTCTCTGTAACCTGATCCCTTCCTACAAACAAATTACGACTACTTGTGGTGAAAAGAAACACACTTAATCATACTTTGATCTTGTCGAGCTGTTTAGTCCAATTTGTGGTTTTGCTCTCAGTCGGCATCATTGTTTTTGGTGGTTTGTGTGTAGGACTGCCCGGGGGAAAGGAATGTCCCGACAGCATTTTTTGAGAGGAAACCATAAACTGAATGTTTGCATCTGAGAAAGGGACTCGAAAATGCTGCTTCCTGTAAAATTGCATTTAAAATATAACCAAATAAATAAACCATTAACAACTTTTTAGCATCAAAAAGGTTCTTACGGTTTATATTTTCTGTCCTACAATTATTTCTAAAGCAATAGTTTGACAGGAATAATGAATTATTCCCTCTCTGGGAGACAATTACAGTAAATGGGAATATTTATACCACTTTCTTAATAAGTTACCATGGAAATAAATGCACTTTCTAATCAAATCCAAAATAAATTGTGTTAATTTACTTATTTGAATAATTTTACCTCGCTTTTCTGGCTTGAGCCTCATTGAACAGACACATCTTAGCATTTCATACATTTTCTATTAGATTATTCTCAAAATATTGCTGTTATGTAAAAAAAGGGGATCATTTTAAAGGTAACAAGAAAAGAGCAAAAGGCCAGCTGTTATGTAAACTAGATAATACCAGTTTTATTTGTGGATTACACTCGAAGAGAAAGAGAAACTTAAGACATTTTCATTTCAAAAGGAGAACAAGTCATCAAATCAGGTTTCTATACTGGATTCAAATCTGTAACATTGTCGTTCATCTTTTTACAAGCAAAAATATGTCTTTTTACACACATCTTTTTTTAAAGAACACTGTACATCATGGAAATCTCACATGCCACTGAATTTCTCATGTGGGAGGAGGCAGTGCTTTTTAAATTGAGCCAACCTCCATCACTGTGAAAAACTTCAAGTAATCTCTTATAAAAAATAGAACATTTTTGCCTCTGAAAAAAGTTTTTCTTCTAAAAATACACATATGAACAGCATTCCAAACTGGCAATGCATAGCCCCTAGTATCAGTCTTAATTTCATGAATGCAAAGAGGCATAGTAGAAGGAGAAGCTGCAAATAATAATAATATTAAAGCAAATAAACCAAGGGTTTCTGACTCCAAAAGCAGGCGGTGGTTGAGGTGTGACTGGGGGACAAAGCGCTGGTGTGTTCGTTGTCTTTTTTTAAATGTGCCGTCTTCAAAGAATGTCGAAGTGTCTGCTGTAAACAGTTTAGAGAGGATGAAAGAGCTGAGGGGTGACATGCTGCTAAGGAGGAGGAAGGGGGAGGTGTGCAGAGGCTGATTTATGTTTCAGGGCTGGACAGATAAGAGAGGAGAGCTGTGGCAGTGGAGGGGGGGGGGGGGGCGCAGAGGTTTGAGAGAGCTGGAGATCCCTGCCGGAGGTGGCTGTGCTGCCGGAGCTGCAGGTGCACGGCCGCAGGTGGAGGTGGTTAGCAGTCGCTGGTTTTCGCCCTGTCACAAGACACAAAGTATTTAAAGAGGTTGAACTCAGAACAGTTTATTCTACCAGTGTCAGTGAAGCTCAAGAGTGATCAAAGGAACCTGTGCCACAAAATGAAGTTACGATTCAAACAGGGATGTGTTTAGTGTGTTATTATATAGATGCCTTGCAACTGTTTCCTTCAGGGAAAGTAAAACATGTAAGATAAGGTGGGATGTACTGCAATTCATTTTCAGTTGGAATTAAATTCTTCCTGTAACTTGGATAACTTTTTATCTAGAAAATCTATGAGAGAGATATGGAGAAGGTCCTGTTACTTGGTGCATTTTTTGGTGGGGAAATAGTTTTATTATGAACATTACATGTTAATCCGTAACGAAAAGTGTTATTCTATGCTGCTAATAGTAAAAGAAAGTATTACAAGAAAATCAAATTCGACTAAAATTGGCCTAGGGATCGAACATTTCAAAGATGGTTCCAGCTACTTGTTGCAGCCGTGGCACAATGCGGCGTCTTGGATCACTTTGATCATACCAACATTAGGTTGAGCGTAAATGCAGCGAAAGCAGCCATCTTGTTTAATAAGCAACATGTCACACCATGTCCAGATGATCTCCAACATTTTAAAGACAATGTTCATTTAGTTTTTGCAGAGCGTTAGAACACATTAGATTTAATTATCTGTGTATCATCCCAGTATGATGGGGGAGGGTTTTGAAGATGACAGTATTAGTCAATCTATTGATTAGTTGATAAACAGACAATTACATCGGAAAAACTTAAAGGTCAATTATCCAGCAAACATGTCAAATATTGACCTTTTAGTTTTTGTCAATTTGATATCATTAAATTCATATCTTTGGTTTTGTTTTTCTGTTAATCAGACAAGAAAATATTTCCAAAGAGGAAACTTTGGGCTTTCAGATCTTGAAAAGATTGAAAGAAAATATTAATTGTTAAAGGTATTTTTTGTATATCCTATATTTCTATACCTTAAATGGATTCATCAACAGATAATAATTCATGATAAATAATCATTAGTTGCTCTAAGGTTTTAAAATCTACATCAAAGATAACAAAATGTTTAGATAGTTCACTAGTCCTTAAGTTTTACCTCAACAATGGCTCTTTAAGACCCATCGTAAATCTCCTGACGAATTTCAGACATCCAAACCATTCAATCTTTAAGCCAAACCAAAACTAATACAGTATAAAACCAACAAACCCATTACAAACTGCCATGCTAAAGTGAGGAAACATAAAGAAGACCTTATGAAACATCTCTGAAAACAGCAGTAAAACTACAGAACCATGCAACAAACTCTCAAGCTCCAGCCACGACACACTTGGTGTGATGGGCTGCCCCAACCAGGAAGAGACTCACTTCACTTCCTTTGTACCATACATGAGTCTTCTCTGTCCTAACCAAATCACATGCTAACAAAACAGCAGCAAAGCCGTGGTTTAGTGAGGGGGAACTTTACCAGTTGCTGACTTAAACCGTGTTTCACGCATTTGACAAAAAAGGGTCCCAGCAAATTTGATGCAAAGCAAAAATTAGCAGCTTTTTCAAACTCATCCTGACATTTCAGAGCTTCAACACCTAAACCACAATTATACACACACACATGCCACACACACACACACACACACACACACACACCATGCTAAAGTGCAGAACACAACTCCAAACCACAGCGGCAAAGCAGGTCATGAAAAGGAGAGCAAAACCTCAACAGAATCAAAAACACAGCAGACGCCAAGCGCACACACACACACACACACACCTCCATGTACAAGAGAGGGCGTTCGTTTTAAAAGCAGCGGGTAAACCTCGTCCTCTAAATGTGCTCCTCGTGGTTGTTGTTGCTGTCTCAGCGGGGGGTAAAGATACACTGCCCCCCACTGGACAGGCCAGCCCTTGTCATGTGCAGCAAATGCAGCCCAAACTGTCCGAGAAGAACCACAACAGCAGAGTGAGAGCGCGTCAGTTTGGGCCGAATTACTGGAACAATACTGACATGTCACACAACAAAGGAAGGCTTCTGAGAAACGGCTAAGTGAGCCATTCCTGGAGTCATCAGAAATAAGTGCTTCATCAGGGCTAACTGTCCTGCCTTCAAGAGAACATGACGTAGACGTCCGTTAGATACACACTAAATGACTGAGAATGTTGAGAGAGAGAGAGGGAGAGAGAAAAGGAGAAAGCCTCAGCTATGTCTGAAGTGTGATTTTGTTGAGTCATGCATTGGGAAAGCCTGCCTGGATTTCCTCTGTAGGGTTTGAAGAAATGAAGCTGAAAACTGACTCATGTCTTTTCTTCTTTGGCATCACAAGAATTGTAAGATTAAAATGCTAAAGTCAAAGTAAAAGTGCTAAAGTAAAGTAAAAGTGCTTAAGTAAAAGTAAAAGTGCTAAAGTGAAAGTGCAAGAGGTTAATCTAAAACACTTTCTTTCCTTTTTGCGTAAAGGAAACTAAAAAAAGAGCTGTACCGGATGTCCATGGAATACATTCGAAAAAGCAAATGTCTGACGTAATAAGTCTGATTCCTTTTTTATTAAAGGTAGGGTAGGTAAGTTTGAGAAACCGGCTCGAGTGCGCTAGAATTTGAAAATACACAACCGGAGAAAATCTGCCACTTCCTTATAGAGCCCCTCCTCCAACACACACGAACGCGCACATGACCAATGAGGGCACGAGATAAGTTTGTGCACAGATGGAAGGCTGACAGGCAGGTAGGCCATCCAGTTACTTTAGCCGGGCCGGCTAAAATGATTGGTCGTGCTTTTTACAGTACTACGGCTTCCACAGATGACCTTTTTTTATGGATTTTTTGTCAAAGCACTTAAGATATTCATTGCTATCGGGATGTTAAGAGCATTCCATGGAATATAACAAAAAGCGTATCTCGAGCCGGTTTCTCAAACTTACCTACCCTACCTTTAAATGAATTTTCTGAATATAATTTGTAAGTTCCTTTCATGTCAGAATAAATACATGTAAAGGGCAAAGGGCTATTCAAGTAAGGGAATAAAATGCTGTTTATTTCCGATCTTCTTTACTAATAGTGTTAGAGCTAAAATAGATGTATTTACTGTGGTTATATAAATGTAATTGATGGTGATGTTAAATTGCAGCTGGTAATACAAGTTGGTGCCTCTCTTTGTTGCCGCAAGGAAGAGAAAACTGTTTTTAGACCACAGTAAAAATGTTGGGAAGACATATTGTGGATTTCATTAGGTAAACACGACTATTTAAATATTATAACACCAAACTTTTACCAACAAATGTTGACTTTTGGAAATTACAGCAGTCTGGAGTTATGTTTAAATAAAATGAGTTGGAAACAACAGGGATATAATTCTAGAAATAAAACTGCAATAGTGCAGGAATGTTTAAACAGAATGATTAGACTTGCAAACAGAAAGTAAAAGCGGCACAGCACTCTGATTTTAACTCTAAGACACTCTTAGACTTTGAATACAAACGTTTATGGATAAAGCTTTAAAGCGTAAAGTATTTGGTACCATTAGGAAACATGCAAAATGTCCCATTATGAAATAATATTATTAGGGATTGACTTTTTATTAACAAATGGATGAAGCATGATGGATTAGATGGTTCTTACAATCTGTGTTGAAAAAGACATACATTTTTGCATATCACACTTAATATAAGTTTAAATAAAACTGTTACAGAAGTGACATTGTGACGGTGCTCGACAAATCATCGTGGAGGGTAACAACAACTTGACGCTTGGTGTATGAATAATAACATATAGTCTCAGCCAAACTATATAATAATCACCTTTTTCTCTTCTTCTCCGAGTCGTTTGTCCTGGGCTTGCTTTGGGTTGTCTTTGCTGTGCCTGATTTGGAGATGCTGTCTTCTCTGCGTCGCTTGCTGCGAGAAAAGGATGATGGGTAAACAGCTGTCTGTCCAGCAAAAACGAATATAATCACTCTTCTCTTGAGAGCATTTTTTAATTCATAGAGTACTGACTGTGTGGTGCCGCCGTCCTGCTCCTGCTCCTTGCATGGAGATGGTGCTGGTGCTCTGTCGTCCTGTCTGTAGTCCCCTCCCTCCTCCTGCTGACCCCCCCGCTGGCTGCCGTTGCATCGCTCCGTCGGACACCGGGCCTGCGGCTGTGTCGAGGGCGGAGACTGTAATATCGGCTCCTGATCTTCCCTGGACAACTCCCGCCAGCGGTTCTACAAAACGAGCAGACACAAGTGGAAAAAACGTTAATGTTTTGGCAAAGCACGCCACCATAACTTTTGGCCATGGATCAAAAACAGCCTATATTTGGACATTTTGTTTGTAAAAGAATCTTGTCAAAAATGAATAAAGCGAGACAAAAAATGTTTGCTGCAAAAGAGAACATTAAGCGAACGATCAAGATGGCTTCATACAAACTGTGACTGCAAACAAATCACGACTCTGTCAGACATTCAGGTCATTGGCCTGAACTAAATAACTAAAAGGTGTTTCTTGTCCAAGATGATGTCTTTAAATTCCTTGTTTTGTCAGTAAAAAACCAAAGATATTCAGTTTAATATGAAATAAAAACAACAAACAGGCCATAGTCCCACACACTTCTAATGGTTTACAAGTGATGACTTAGAGAGACTATTTCTGTATGAGTCAATATTTGTTAGGAAAACCCTACTCCTCTAACATACCCACACACGGAATAACTGTGGGGTATTTAATAAACAAATATCCATCGCCAGGCCAACTGTCATTATTTGTGTTTTTCTCTACAGCCAAATACAGCAGTGTCCTGGAAACTGAACCATATTACTCATTAAGTACCGAGAGAGTGAACTGGTCACATGGTGCAGGTACCTGTACAGAGGAATCTCCCTTGATGCACTTGGATCCTTCGAGCACCGCCATGAAGGAGAAGCGCAGCTGATCCGGGGTCTGGATCAGGCCCATGCGGTGCTTCCTCATGTCCAACAAGGTGCTTTTGATGTCCACTGACGAGGGGTCTTTCCTCTTGTCCATCTGGTCAGGACAGAATGACAGGTTGAACCCCCTGTTCCCTTTCATGCGTGTGTTTAGAGGAAAATGTAAACCTGACACACTGTTAAACATGGCCAGTCTGTGTTAGTGAGTGACGTGTAACCTTTTAGGAATAAAATGCTATAAATTAGATGTTTTAGTTCCCTGTTTTTCTTTGATCTGGTTTATCTACTTCTACATTACGGCTGTTCAATACATATAGGTTTCTCTATGGTATTGCTATGTAAACTTAAGAGATAAACACATTGTGAAAAACTACGTAATTGCAAGAGAACAACATAGAATTTCATTTGGTGTTATAGTCACTAAAAAGTAAATTCTTTTTAACGTTTCCATCTATCAGAAGTTCTCTCTGTACAGATTATTTGAAATGTTACTTCAACAATTTTAACCAGCCCTCAATTCATGTTTTTATTTCAGTCAAAGGCTTTAAATTAGGTAACTTGACTGTCCTGAAACTGATGTATTTATCCACAGTATGAGTCCTAATCAGACTTGGCATAATGGATTTAATTGGGTCAATGTTGGCTCTCAATGTCTAAATGTAAACTCAAATCATTGTAGCAAAAAACAAACTTTTTGTTTTCTTTAATCAGAATACAGACATAATGATACAACAAAAATGGAGAACTTACGAGGACCACACACGTGTCAACCAATGAAAATGTCCCGGAGCGTCCGATTCCAGCGCTGCAGTGCACCACAGCCGGTCCGTGGTCCCGCCCCAACGCTCCTGACTCCCGCACCTTGAAGAGGAAGTTTAAGAAAGACGCCGGGGAGTCGGGAACACCAAAATCTGGCCACGTGGTGTAGTGAAAGTGGTAGATCTCTCTCTTCTCCCCCGTCTGAGAGAGGAGACAAACAGAGGCTTCATTAGCAGGTAGAAAAGCATATTTGTATGTGCAGTCTGTGAGTGCTGATGAGTAGGCGGTGTGTTTGAGGTGACTTGAGGCCATCCCAGGGTTTGAGAGATAAACTAAGCAAACAAGTCCAACAGTTTCAGTTTCAATTCATGCGAGGAACCGTGTTCTGAAAACTCCCCACAACATTTGAATCTACTTCTTTCTCATGCTTTTTTTCCTTACGATCACATTGGCAGTTAACTCTTAGTTGCTGATATTTTAAAAACGGTGTTCAGTTTTTAATATAAAACAGGTGTTAAATGTATTGGAAAAAAATCATAACATTGGGTTTAATTGAAAATCGTATTTTTCATATGCAATTTGCAGGTTAACTATTGTTGCTTAAAGGTAAGTTTGAGAAACCAGCTTGAGTGTGCTAGAATTTGAAAATACACAACCGGAGAAAATCTGCCACTTCCTTATAGAGCCCCTCCTCCAACACACACGAACGTGCACATGACCAATGAGGGCACGAGATAAGTTTGTGCACAGGTGGAAGGCTGACAGGCAGGTAGGCCATCCAGTTATTTTAGCCGGGCCGGCTAAAATGACTGGTCGTGCTTTTTACAGTATTACGGCTTCCATAGATGATATTTTTTTATGGATTTTTTGTCAAAGCACTTAAGATATTTATTGCTATCGGGATGTTAAGAGCATTCCATGGAATATAACAAAAAGTGTATCTCGAGCCGGTTTCTCAAACTTACCTACCCCACCTTTAAGCAAAGGCTGATTACTTTACATACTGGATTTGCTCTGCTGCATTATCTACAGCTCGTTTGCACTTTCTCTACAACCTACAAACTGCAAATAGTTTGGTGCGTGGGAACATACAACTCAGTTGAATCTTTCTGTAAAATTAGATAACAATGAGTGTCAAAGATTACAATTAATGTCACTTGTTAGACGCTTTTATCCAAAGTGACTTACATACACTCAATACTGTGGTCAACGCCCACAGGAGCAGGTAGTCTGGGCTCATCTGCACCCTTTAAAGCGCACCTATCATGCTATTGTTAGGCATATATTATGGGTCTCAGATATATAGAAATATATAAAAACATGTCTATGATGTGTTTTGCTCAAAATACAAACAGATCATGCATTTTAGACATCCCTCATATCCCTCTATTCCAGCCCTGTTTAGAAACGCGGATTTTGGGTCCTTAGCTTGAAAAAAAAAGGAGGCGGAGCTAATGCCTGATCAGAATTCTACCAGAGATAAAGTTAAATTCTGCTGTGATAAAACACCATCCTGTTCTAAACCACATCAAGGATTATTTCTGAAACAGTATGGATCTCAAATGCTTTTTCTTTTGCAGGTTTATCACAAGGTGAGTTCCTTTTTTTATTTCCTGCTTTTTTACACATACTCTCTCCAGTACAGGTTAGGGTGTTAGCGATGCTTGCTAATGTAAACAAAGACCATACTACGTCCAAAACATCAGGCATTGTTTCTGATAGCAACTTTCTGTGGGTCCACCATCCGAAATTACGTAATATCGGCAGCAAATCTGTATCCGCTCGTTGTACCCCCGTTTTTAAAAGATGTGGGTACGGAGGAAAAGAGAAAGGGTTTTATTTTCTGACGCTGCGTGTGTTCCCCGACGCACCGGGGACACAACAAGTGCATTTTGCATGATAGGTCCCCTTTAAGTTTATTTATTTATTTGTATTATATATACTATGTTGTATGTTCTTCCCCACTATGTATGTCATTAAGTATGGTATTCCTGTCATGCTATGTTTTTTCTTTATTATTTCTTGTTGGCTGTTATGTTTGTCTTCTATGTTGAAAAAGGGAAGCGTGATTTCCACCCCAAAGAAGTCTGTACTATTGCTTACACTTGTATGCTTCTTCTCAATACAAATATTTGAAACAAAATAAATTATTCTGATAAAAAACAATGATCCCTAATAAATGATCAGCCGTTAATACAAAGCCACATTGCTGTCATTGACTTAACAAGTACAGCATCTACACACTACGATACATAGAGGAAGATAACAGGATTACAACTTGTTTTTTTGTACTCTCTAAAACAGGGGTGCCCAACCTTTTTTGAACCGAGAGCTACTTTTAAAGTTGCCAGTCTGCCGAGATCTACCAGTCCAAATAGAGAGGCGTAGCCATTACTGACAGCCTACTACCAGGTAAATACACACTTCTACTTGTATAAAACTGACCTTTGTACGATTAATACTTCATAAAATACTGCAGATCCTTTATCTTACCTCTTTCTAATCTACACACATACAAGTGTTTAACTGAAGTTACACAACAGTGTTGTTGATACAGAGTTGGAGTTTATTCACACGTCACATACCACAGTGGGTAATGTTTTCAAGAAACATTGAAGTGCTGCCACATACAGTATGACACAGGGAAAAAAGAAAAGACTCTGAACCCTTTCTTTGCCATTATATAAAAATAGTGTTGCTACAAAAGTATAAATTAGGCTTACTCATAAAACAACTCGGATCTGAAGCTACACAGGAATCTGCTGCCAAAGTGCAATAAAAAAGACAAAATTAATAGAATCAAACCCTTTTTTTGTTGCATTTTAGTAGAGTATAAAAATAAATGCCTTTAAAATAGGATGCAAGCAACACTAGTTTCTTAACCCGAATTGATAATAGACTATAATCAATTTAAACAGAACAGATCTTAATGTTTGCATTCTTATACCATTTTGTACAATAATTATAATGAATAAGTTCAAACAAACTAAAACTTACAGCTGATTAATAACGGTAATAATGGTATGAATTTTTATTATATCAAAAACCTGTTGAAATGCTACTGTTATTTTTACTGTCCCCAAAAAGCGCGTCGGCAGCCTCCAGGAATGCTTCTTTCACAACTTCGCCGTCTTTGAAAGACTTCAAGTGTTTCGCAAAACGTGACTGACACGATAAGATGCTATGGTAGCAGCCTTGCTCTCGTTGTTGAGCCTGGTGAAAATGGACTGCTGTGCATTTAGCTGTCCTTTCAGGTCCCTCACCTTTTGGGAGCGTAGGGCAGAATTAGGAGGGAATCCCGTCTCGTAGCGTTTGTGCACTGTTTTGAAATGCCGCTCCTAAATTACCCTTCTTCGATAAAGCCACGCTCGCATTGCAGATGAGACAGATGGACTTTGAATTGGAATAGATAAATAATAAATAATCATCCTCCCACTCAGAGTGAAAATTATATATTTTGGGCTTCTTTGCTTCTGCCATAATTGCGGTCTTGTGTGTGTGCGGACTGTCACTCCTGTTGACAAAAACAACATCAGCTAACTAGTGCCCACTGCCCACCAGCCACGCCCCGACACCTGGGGTCACGCCGGCCAATCACAAAGCTTTGATGCGTTCAAGTGCATTATTCTGGCACAGGAAGATTATGTTATAGGACATTAACGATAAAACAGAATATTGTTGTTCTATTTTTAGACACATCTCGCGATCGACTGGGAATCTCCCCGCGATCGACCGGTCGATCGCGATCGACTGGTTGGGCACCCCTGCTCTAAAAGAATAAGTGAACATTTGAACTGATCTTGTTTGTGAATTTTAACTACAGTGTTGTCAGCCTTGGTAAATCAGAGCTTTTGAAGATTAAATCATCCATCTTTGCTCACTACATCTTAGCCTCTCGTACTCTTAGGTGTGCATTAAGTACAGGTTATACTTTTTGAAATACAAAAATGGAAATAGTATCTTCTCATGGTATCAGTCTTGAGTAGCAGGTAATGATCGGTTAAAAGGAATCCAGATATTGTTCAGTTTGAAGAAGCCTGGGACAGCAGGTCCTTGTAAAGCGTCTTGGTGTGACACCCTCAAACCATTTCCCTTCCCCTTCACAGCTATAAAGTGGAATGCCCCCTGATAATAAAGTAAAAACTTTGACCTACACTGATATTCTGCAGCTCCAACACTCGGGTGGTGTAGTAGGACTTGATGTCCTCCGACAGCAGCGTGACCAGGAAGCGTGTGTCTCTGAAGGCCATCTCCCTCTCCTCCGCTGTGGGCCAGTACTGAGCGCACTTCTCCTGTCGGGGGAGAAAGGAGACATGTGGTCAGAGAGACTAAATAAAGTCATATCTGACAAATAAATATGCCATGAAGCAGATGCTGAGGGGCCTTGAGGCAAAGCAGCTGATGACTAACAGGAGGACAGTTTAATCCTAGCTTTGGAAGGAGAAATATCCCTTAGAAAAACATCCGCTTCCTCTTCTCCCTCTCCACAGATACCTGGTCACACTCACATATCATACATGTAACACCTACATAAAAGATTTCACACATGCACAGAATCATACACAACTACACAGCCTTAATATGTTGCATGAAGTGTTGTTGCACAGCCTTGTTATCTTGAATTTTGCAACACCTCTGTCTAATTTTAGTCACATTTTGTGTTTTGGCACACTGCATTAATTCAAAAATAATGAGGACAGTTAAAATACGCTTCAGTCAAGATTATATCTCCTTGCATTCTGCATGTATTTGAACTGTGACTTTTTCTCATGTTTTATTTTAAGATATTTATTTCTTAAGTATTTTAATAACTAAAGAAAGGATCAGGAATGCATTTTAAAGGGACAGGTTCTATCCTTTAATATGAATATATACACAACTATTAAAAAGTTATTATTTGACATCTCTTCTCTTTTTAGAGATTGTTTAACAGTTGTTTTTAGAGTTGTTTGCTTTGTAAAGCAAAATAAGTATAAAATGTGCTATAAAAAAAAAGTTTATTACCATCATTATTATTTATGTGTTGTATTATTATAATAAACCAGTCATGGAAACAATGCTCACACGAAGTTACAAGGAACCAGGGATATATTCCAGTACAGTTTGTGATCTTGTGGTGCTCTCGATGTTTTCCAGGGAACAGCAAAGCCGTCAGTAAAGTTGTAAAGTACTGGTCATGCATTCTCATGCTATATTATCGACAGCAAATATCTCATTATACAGCATGTTCTTAGTAAGCAGACAATGTGCAGAAGTGTTGAGGATAAGTGGATTATGTAACCCCCTCCCCCCCCCTCTGCTGGCCTCCACGAACATCTTTGTGAGTGAGGTTAATAATATCTTTGGACTAGGTACTCTTTATCTGCTATTTCCAAGAAAACAGTCGGGGAGTGAATCTCATGACCTAGCGAGATCCGCTCCAGCTGCTCTACTGAGAAAGGGACAGATCAAAGCTGCTCGCGGTGAGAGTGAGTGTGTGTGTGTGTGTGTGTGTGTGTGTGTGTGTGTGTGTGTGTGTGTGTGTGTGTGTGTGTGTGTGTGTGTGTGTGTGTGTGTGTGTGTGTGTGTGTGTGTGTGTGTGTGTGTGTGTGTGTGTGTGTGTGTGTGTGTGTGGTGTGTGTGTGTGTGTGTGTGTGTGTGTGTGTGTGTGATTGGCACATCACAGGATCACAGGATTTAGTTGAGAGGTTGGGCTGCATCCCAGTTCCTCACATACATCTGTGAACACACTGTCAAAACACTGAATTCCTCTTATCCTGCTGACAGGAGAGAGAAGCTTCACAGTGGACCTTTAACTGAAATCAAGGCAAAGTCCACACATACAGGTTTTCTTAAGCCTTTGTCCATGCAAAAACATCCTTTTAGGTCTCTGAAACCTTGCTTCGTAAATGAAGCAACGTTTTGTGCAATGTCAGACCGAAACATAACTCCTGCTAACCTCGCTAACATGAGACGTTTACATTTTTTCACATAAATGCACAGTTAATCTTCTACTTTAACCCTGTTTTCCCAAAATGTGTGTGTGTGTGTGTGTGTGCGTGTGCGTGTGCGTGTGTGTGTGTGTGTGTGTGTGTGTGCGTGTGTGTGTGATTGGCACATCACAGGATCACAGGATTTAGTTGAGAGGTTGGGCTGCATCCCAGTTCCTCACATACATCTGTGATTAGTGCTTTTGTGGTTCCTGCAGTGTTTCAGTGTGGGTGTGTTGCACCAGACAAATAACAGATGTCAAGTGACCTGACAATAGGATGTGCTTTTATTATTATTATTATATGATATACTTACTGAGCCTTTCTCAATGACCCGGTTTAGCATGACGATGGCTTTGGTCTTCTGCTCCCAGATCATGAGCCAAAAGTGGCCACAGGTGTTCCTCAGGGGGCCCTGTGGACAGAAATAACACACACACACTTTCATCAGTCACATGTCAGGAGGAAATGAGTTCACTTGGATTCTAGGAAATCATTTCAATTGATTTTCTTCAGAAATATTCAAACATCAATTTGAGGAATGTCTTTATAATGTGATATCTGTGCAACTAACATGGACAGTGTAAAGTTACTGTCAAAGACAATAATAGGATTCAAATCAAATCCATCATGTAGAGTTACACACTGTTGGATGTCATACATAATATACTGCTGCGAATGTGTTTAAGGTTCCCTATTGCATGATAGTGAATCTTAATTTATGGACAGAAGCCAGCATTACCTCAAATGTTTTTCATGTCACATTTTCAATGATGCAAAAGAAACCTGATAGGTAATGGTCATGTTGGATTTCGCAAACTGTTGAATTGCACAAGGTCTTGTTGTTTATAAATGACTGAATCATAGTGAGCCGTATTACTTGGTGAGGAAGGATATGTTTTATCAGCTGCAGTTTTCTGTGGTCCAAAAACAACACTTGATAAAGGTTAAGCGGTTATTTGTCCGTTCATACCCCGATCCCTTTGGCTTTAAGAATGACTTGACATCATGCACTGGTCGTTAATTATCATAGTATTGCAAAGATACACATGTACCCTCAAAATGTAATTAATTGGAGAGTATATTTCACACAGCAACACGAATGAAACACTTTCTATAAATAAAACACTTCAGAAAGCACAAAAGCAGAATTACACTGCTTTAGACCAAAAGGTCAAATGTATATTTTCTAACCCTCTGTGATGTTATTTAACTGTGACCGGTTTCTATGTCAAAATCTGATTTGAGTTAAATACAATTATTTGAACCCAACTGCATGGTGCATGGTGGTTTTATGCACACACAACTCCCTTAAAGAAAGCATTTCTCTTTACAATAACAGGCTTTCATTTATGATTGCACAACTAAACGTCAGTTAAGCAGCTGACTCGGATCAGTCTGCTTCAGGGAAAAAGCATCCAACAAGGGTCCTCCTTACACAGATTCTGCCCTGGAGGTTTCTGTTTTGCCATCAGACGTCTGATTAATGAAGTTTGACGTAGTACAATAGCTTTATTCTCTGCTATGTATAATAAATCTCATAATAATAAGGCCACTGTTTGTTCCTGTCTGTAGGCGGGAATGTTCAAAGGACAGAGAATAAACTAGACATTAATGTTGATTTATCTCCGCTTTCAAATCAGGAATTATCATTAATCAATTTGTCTGGTATATTACACCAATTTCACATAGAAACAATCTAACTCTTTGCTGTTATGTGTACTCTGGATATCCTTTCAAACATGAATGTATAACTGCAATGATAGCTGTTTTAAAGAACTCTAAAAAAGAGAAACCTTATGTACCAATAACTGTATGACCTCAACATAAAAACAATTATTAAATAAAGAAATAACCTTCATTTAATTATTTTCTGGGCTTGCATGTTTATAAAAATAATCAATATCCATTCTTTATATAATAATAGATCTTGGTTTAATGTTTTGAAATTGAAATAGGCTATTTCTCACTGATTCATAGATCATTTAAATATATATTAAGACATAAAATCCGTAAGAGCACACCTTCTTGACATCTTCTTTACTTTCTATTCACATAACACCTCACTTGCTCATGGATTTAACATCATCAGTGATCCGGAGACTTAATAAAGGATTTAGCTAAACCAAACAAGCGCTCCTTATCAGGATCAGAATCATTTCAAAACAAAGCCACAAATGATCTGATGACACAAAGCGACTGACTATGAATGCACTCAATTGCATGGACAAACCAATCCTTCATTTTAGTGTTGTTGCTTGAACGTTTTTTTATAATAGACCTGCTTGCATGGTTGTTTTTACTTGAATAAAGAGCCTTGGACTTGCCTGAGTCAATATGTAACTTCTCTGGGCTTCCTCCATGACCACCAGACTTGCATTGATGTAGTCGTTGTCTGTGCTCTCCAACTTCACCCGACTGTGATCAACTGCAGGCAGCGTGAGAGAGAAGACTGTTTGGTGATCGGTTATAAATTGACAGACATTGTTAAAGGGTAAAAGAAACGTTTCCACAAATGTTTACATACATGGACTGACATCTCTGTATCTGTTTCGGTTGCGATTCTCTGGATACTTTGCCACTTTGTACGAGCACTCGTGGGACTGATTCCTTATTTCCTGAAGACAAAAGAAAGATTGTTTAGAAACAAGAATTTATATTTGATGTTATCCTGAAAAGGGCTTAAGTATATTTGTTTAATGAAACTTTATACTTTTACTCCACAACATTTATTTAACAGCTCTAGTTTCTTTCAAGATGTTGCATTAAGAAACATTTGATAAACCTTTTTAAATAATGTATCTTTAAAAATGGAAGTAGTGGAATAACTATTATTTATTTGTTATTATTAGACATTTATGTCATATATATATAATAATATATCACATTTTCTGCAGAGGTGTACTTTGTATACTATACTATACAATACATAGTATATATAAGTACACTTTGCTGATAATACTTCTATACTTTTACTTAATAATGTAGGACTTTTACTTGAAATAGAGTATTCTGTCATTAATGTATTGCAACTTTTGGTCCAGTAATTTAATATATAGGATTCTAAAAAGGCGCTTTAGGCATAACGAGTACTTTTACTTTTGGTTCTTAAAGTGTACTTTGATGCCAATTATGTTGTACTTTTACTTAAGTAAGGTTTTGGATGCAGGACTTTTACTTGTAGTAGAATACTTCTACAAGTAATTAGTGCTACCTTTACTTATATCTGAATACTTCTTCCACCCCTATGGCTATTATTACCACACGCAGCAGCTTATAACACTAAACCTATGCTTACGGTAACATTTATCTTATTGGAGCGTTGCCTTGCCTGTACACAAACTAAACAAACAATAGCATAAGACTTTTTTTTTCTCCAAATTTGGCAATAAATTACTGTTAGTTAACAGATACTGGATTAGCTAGCCAAACCGTTATCTTGCTAACGTTAATGCGCGTCTGATCTGCGTTAGCTTCATGCTAAATGCTAACAGACTCACCAGGTACAGTTTCTGCCACCGGCCCTCTGAATCTATGTCTTCAAACTCCTGGTCCATTTTCACCGTGGCGATGCCAGTCTATTGTAATCACGGTAAGTCTAATTATCTGTCCGACTTCTTTACCTCATTACGCTGTTTGAGCTAGAGGAGCTTTAGGTGAAATAATGTTTTACTTCCCTCCGATACGAGCTCAAACGCTAACTGTTTGTCCGTTGTCTCAGTTGACATCTGAAGTGAAATGTGCGCATGCGTCAGCAGAGGTCCTCCTGTAGCTGTCAAAAACAAACAAAGATATTCAGTGAGCGAAGAGATGACAAACACCAGAGGGGAGGAAGTACTCAGATCTTGTACTTAACCCTTGTGTTGTCCTCCTATCGACTTTTGTCCTCTCGGTTTGACTTTTAAAAAAACATACAGAGTAATTAATCCCCCAAGTCTGTGGTATACCTTTTAAGGCAACTTTATTCCTAATTATTAAATGGCTTAGTTGAATACTCGATTCTGATTGTTCAATTCGGACATTTCAGAGGTTAATAATATGACAGTAGTGCAGACCGCTGTTAAGCACTATAATGACCTAAAAACACTGCCTTCTATCCTGTACATTTGTATATTTATATTGTGAATTCACTATATATACTCTATAGATATATATCCTTTATTATTGATATGTATATTGACTGTTTTGTTTATCTTCTACTGTATATTTTTGTATTATAATTATTTTTATTAAAAAAACAAAATGTAAAATGCATATTTGGAGGGATCCTGACTGCATTTTTTTTTTAAATTACACTTTCAACCTCAGAACAGTCTAGCTTAATGGTGAATTGGAAGTGATGCATATTTGTCCTGTGGCCATAACCGAGTATTGTGTAATAGTTACAGTGATGAATAAAGTTAATGTATACAATATGTTCATGGTGTTTTCAATAGTGTTTTGTCTAAATGTCAAAGTCTCTGAAGGGGAACTTAAGGGTTCTTAAGTTATTCTGTTTCATTCATAGATTGTTGTCTAATTACACAAGATAGAAAAACACAAGTTGAACACAATGTTCTCTTTCAAACTACTGACCAAAAAGCCTTGAGGAAATCAGCCAAACATTTAAAAACACAGAGGCCCTCTGACACTAAAGTGCTAGTGTCCCGTGTGGTATCAGGGACATATTAAACGATGAATGTATGACACATCTACTCAATGTTTACCAAAGACAACCCCTGACTGATGTAAAGTGACATTATTTAATTTAAACGTGTTGGACAGTTTGTTTACAGCAATGCAGCAATGATGTGAAATGTAATATGAACAGTAACTAAAGCTGAATAATGAATGCAGTAGAATAAAACTGTACCCTATTTAGCTCTGGGGTGTATTGGATTAGAAAAACTGAATTTGCTTAATTGGGTTATACTCCAAAGTAAAATACAAAACACCTTAAAACTGATATATGAACTATATTACCTCTGTATTCCTAGATCGGCTTGCACATTAAACAATTGCACGTATTTCTCTGATGGAGATGAATAAAACATGTATGTTTCGATGCTTTGGGGAAAAACTACACAGGGGAAATGGCAAAGGATAGATAATTATTCACAGATTATTCAGTGATGGACAGTTTACTTCGATAGCTGTTCTTTTAACAACAGAGACACCGTTTCTGTGATTGTTAGAGAATTACAGCAGGATTATCTTAAAGGTGGGGTAGGTAATTTTGGAGAAACCAGCTCGAGTGCGCTAGAATTTGAAAATACACAACCGGAAAAAATCTGCCACTTCCTTACAGAGCCCCTCCTCCAACACACACGAACGAGCACATGACCAATGAGGGCACGAGATAAGTTTGTGCAGATGGAAGGCTGACAGGCAGGTAGGCCATCCAGTTATTTTAGCCGGGCCGGCTAAAATGATTGGTCGTGCTTTTTATAGTACTACGGCTTCCACAGATTAAAAATTGTTATGGATTTTTTGTCAAAGCACTTAAGATATTCATTGCTATCGGGATGTTAAGAGCATTCCATGGAATATAACAAAAAGTGTATCTCGTGCCGGTTTCTCAAATGTACCTACCCCACCTTTAACATCCCGATAGCAATGACTATCTTAAGTGCTTTGACAAAAAATCCATAACAATTTTTAACTGCTTTTTACAGTACTACGGCTTCCACAGATGACATTTTTTTTATGGATTTTTTGTCAAAGCACTTAAGATATTCATTGCTATCGGGATGTTAAAGGTGGGGTAGGTACGTTTGAGAAACCGGCACGAGATACACTTTTTGTTATATTCTATGGAATGCTCTTAACATCCCGATAGCAATGAATATCTTAAGTGCTTTGACAAAAAATCCATAACAATTTTTAATCTGTGGAAGCCGTAGTACTATAAAAAGCACGACCAATCATTTAAGCCGGCCCGGCTAAAATAACTGGATGGCCTACCTGCCTGTCAGCCTTCCATCTGCACAAACTTATCTCGTGCCCTCATTGGTCATGTGCACGTTCGTGTGTGTTGGAGGAGGGGCTCTGTAAGGAAGTGGCAGATTTTTTCCGGCTGTGTATTTTCAAATTCCAGCGCACTCGAGCTGGTTTCTCCAAAATGACCTACCCCACCTTTAAGAGCATTCCATGGAATATAACAAAAAGTGTATCTCGAGCCGGTTTCTCAAACTTACCTACCCCACCTTTAATAGAGTGGCGAAGTCACGCCCATCTACTTCCGGTCCATGGGACCTTATTTCGGAAAAATAATGTATTGAAGTCAATGGAGAGAGAAAACGTATCTTTCGATCCCGTTTGAATTGTGCCATGAATTACACATATGATGTTTGTCAATCTTAAAAAATAATTTCCATGTCAAAAAAGTCACAGTTTGTCGTAAAACTGTTGAAATATAAGACTATGAAAAATACGCAACTAGAAAGACTACAAATCCCAGAGTCGCGTAAGTGATGTCACAATTGTTTTCCTCCACTAAGAGAAAGCTAAGATCAGCGCCATATAGATAGAATCTATCTATATGGCCATATAGATAGAATCTATCTATATGGCGCTGGCTAAGATAAGATAACTTTAACAAGATGCCTGTGTGCTTAGTACCAGGTTGTTATCATACCAGCAATGAGTCTTGCTCGTTCTTTTGCTTCCCGTCTGATGAAAGGACCAGGAGTGGCTTGATCAAGTTAGCTACCTAGCTAGTAGCTAGCACGTTAGTTAGCATTACAGCCTTGTCATTTTTATTAGCCTTAACATGAAGTAACATTAAGTAACCCAAAATGTTAAACAGTAAGAGTAGTAGTCATATTTCGTGAACCGTTTGAAGAGTACTGTCACCGGTGTGATCATTCTATAATACACAATTTAAGCCCGGGGGAGAAATGCTAACGCTAACGTTAGCATCGGCGATCTTTTCTACTTCATGCTATCTGCACAAATGGTTGAAATTAAAAAGACCAGGCAGTTCAGAGAGAATCGAAGGCAGGCAGGCAGGCAGGCAGGCAGGCAGGCAGGCAGACAGCTTTGCATGACATTCTTCTGGACGTGTTTCATTGTGGTGATAGTGAGGGTAGTCAATCGTTTTGTTGACAAGACAGTAGTGACGGCCATCTTGGTGGTGACGTGTGTTGTAGTGATGTGTCGGTCAAGAACGAGCCGATTCTTTTGAACGGCTCTTTGGTACGAACGAGGGGAACCGAGTCCTACTTGGTGAGAGCCGTTCTTTTTATCGTTCAATCGTTGGTCCGCACTCACTGCCTGCCAAAATCCACTCGCCTTTTAAAAAGCTTGATTTTGTTCCCCAAACGTATTCTGTGAAGACCCGCCCCTACTCTGTTTGGTAGGTTTCAGCACGAGGAGTGAGGTGGGGTGGGTCTTAAGGGAATACGCGAGAGAGAGAAGTCATAACAAGTGGTACAGGACAGGTAGACAACGTGTTTTTCGGATGGAAAATGAGCCAAACTTGAAAGCGCAGCAGCATTTGGATGCACTTCAACCAAAACCCAGGCAGTGATAAAGCGCACCATTTGTAAAGGCAAAATATCCTTTAAAGCAGGATAACAAATAATCTCCATCGCCACTTAAAAACACGGTATCTAATATTAAGAGTTGCGTGAATTTCATTCAAGGCAAGGCAACTTTATTTACTTAACACATACAGAGGGTCAATTCAAAGTAGTACATTCACTGACATGAATGACATGGATATGGCGCCACCTTGTGTCATGTTTACAATGCAGATTTTTGACATTAGGTCTGGCAATACAGTCAATCATTATCCTGGTGATTATTTCGCAGATAAACCTAGTAACCCCGCCCCCTTTGAAAAAACGGCTCTTTTGAACGGCTCTTTTGAACGGCTCTTTGAAAGGAACGGAGCCATAAGATCCGGCTCCCTTCAAAGAGCCATAATTCCCATCACTAGTGTGTTGTTGACCAGAGATGTAGTTCATTGAGCGTTTCACACAAACAAATGTGTTACTTCACAGTTTTACGACACATTTTTTTTTTTTTTACTTGCAAAATTATATTTTAAATTGACAAACATCATATGTGTAATTCGTGGCACAATTCAAACGGGATCGAAAGATAATCTTTCTCTCTCCATTGACTTCAATACATAATTTTTCCGAAATAAGGTCCCATGGAGGTCCACCGGAAGGGGAGGGACTTCGCCACTCTATGTAAATTCGTGAGGATTTATAAGTAATACTAGGCTTGTTTGAGACAAGCGAGATCTGCGCAGACATGCGCAATTGCGATCAACGTCTTGCTAGTGCGTTGCATGATGGTTAGTCATTTTGTCCGACTTGCTCTGGAGGCTCGCCTACATGAGACGTTGAAATCTCGCGGGACAAAGACGCCCGCAGACTTGAGAGCGAGGCGCGGCGAGGCGGCGCAGTTTCTCTCCACGGGCTGCGGAAGCGAAATGCTTGATGGGAAACGACTTGCTGGTATCTCGAGCTGAGCGCTCATTGGTGGGTTTTACCCCGTGCTGGGGATGAAACTCTCCATTGGCTCGGCAAAAGTGTGTTGTTGTTTTGTGTCAGTTTTACGTCGCCACTTCCATTCACATTTTTCATCATTGTTCCACAATGTTTATCATCATTAAATTAATATCTATATATTTGTATACTATACTTGCACTGCTTACCGTTGTCATACTTTATATATCTTAGCATATTCATACAACACACTGTTCATACTAGGCTAGGCTACTGTGTATAGTGTATTCATACCCCTCACTGTTTATTCATCATTCAATTCATTCTATATTTTATTCTGTAGATTGTGTACATTACTTTTCACTTTACTGCTTTATGCACTCCTGGTTAGAAGCTAAACTGCATTTCGTTGTCTCAGTACCTGTAATATGTGCAATAACAATAAAGTTGAATCTAATCTTGAGCAGGAACAAATATATTTACTTAGTACATATCTGACATTAACGATTAAACACATTTGTCCATTCTTTATCAATCAATCAATCAATGTTTATTTATATAGCCCAATATCACAAATGTTACATTTGTCTCAGTGGACTTCACAGTTTGTACAGAATATCAGTATGACAATACGACACCCTCTGTCCTTACGTTTCACATCATACAAGGAAACACTTCCAGAGAAAAACCCACAGTTTAAAGGGGAAATGGGAGAAACCTCAGGGAGAGCAACAGAGGAGGGATCCCTCTCCCAGGACGGACAGACGTGCAATTGATGCCGTGTGCATTTATAAATGCAAACCGAGTCAAGCCGACTCCGGAGGTGGCAGTATGCACCTTAAAGTTGTTTGAAATCCGCCAAAAAACCGAGAGAAGAAGAAGAAGAAGAAGAAGAAGCCGACTCCGAGCTGTCCGACTTCAGGCGAGCTTTTTGCAATAGTATGAAGCTGCAGCCTCGGAGGCTGCACTCTCAGGACCACACTCTCAGGACCACGCTCTCAGGACCCTAGTTGTTTTGCAACATCGCCACCTAGCGGATTGGATGACCGCAAAAGTACAACCAGCGAGTATTGAGTCTCATACACTGCGAGTCTCTTTAGACATTGTAATGCTTGTTATTAACCATCTAAAAATGCATGAAAATATGTTTTTCTTACTGAAATTACATTATTATTATTATTAACAACAAGTTGTTGTTAATATGTTTTTGATTTTTAATAACAAATGTATTTTGTATGTCAGATGTATGTTAGAACATCCCACTCCACTGACACATGCCTTCTTTATTTGAACGACCACATCAAACAAGAGGTGGACGAGGGTAAATACTGCGGCATGGTGATGCTGGACCTACAAAAGGCTTTCGACACTGTCAATCACCCCATTCTGATTGACAAGCTAAAAGCAATTGGTTTTGATAAACTATCGGTGAACTGGATGCAATCCTACCTGGAGGGGAGAGAACAGATGGTGGAGGTAAACGGTACTCTGTCCCCCCCCCTCCCAGTGAGCTGTGGTGTTCCACAAGGAAGCATATTAGGTCCGTTACTGTTCCTAATTTATGCAAATGACATGTCATCAGCATGTGACTGCAACTTGTTCCTGTTCGCGGACGACTCAGCCCTGCTGGTCTCTGACAGGAGCAGATTGCAGGTTGAACAAACACTCAGCTCCGAGCTCGGCAGAATCTGCACCTGGCTCGCCGATAATAAATTATCATTACACCTGGGTAAAACAGAGTCCATTCTCTTCGGTTCGAAACATAATCTCAGCAAATCCGACGACTTCTCAGTTGCAGTGGGTGACATTATTGTCACTAGTAAGAAGGAAATTACATACCTAGGATCTATTCTTGAGGCAAACCTCTCCTGTGACAAAATGGCATCCAATGTAATAAAAAAGGTCAATCAAAGAACTAGATTCCTATACCGGATCTCCTCTCTGGTAAACAAAAACACCCTGAAAACTCTGGCAGGAGCACTCATTCAAGGGTACTATGACTATGCTTGCATGTCATGGTACCATAGCACCTCCAAGGCGCTAAAAATAAAACTTCAAACATCGCAAAATAAACTGGTCAGACTACTGCTTGACCTTCCATCTAGAACCCACCTCACCTCTGCCCACTTTGACAACCTAGGATGGCTTAGAGTAGACGACAGAGTACAGCTACTTCCAATGGGCCTGGTCTACAAGATCCACTACACCTCTATGGTACCCATGTACATGTCAAAATTCTTCCCAAAGGTCAAGGAATACCATGATCATAACACCAGAGGGAGCTCCACAAATCATGTAAAACCCAGATTTGGCACAAAAAAGGGGGAATACACGTTTCGGAATTATGCCACATCAAGGTGGAACACTCTTCCCACAACTGTAAAGGAAAGTAAAACTATACTTACCTTCAAAACCTCTCTTAAAGAGCACCTTCGCGGGAGAGCATTGCAAAACTGGCCCCGGTAATGGTACAAATCTCAACCTGTCGTACAATGGACAGCTTCCCCCCCATCTATGTATATACTCGCATTTTAGACTCTGTTACTAACTGTATATCTGTAGACTTGGTATGTCTTAGATGTCCGGTTAGGATGTATTAGAACGAAATCTAAAATGAAAATTGTAAATAATCCATCTGTATGTAAAAAACCAACTGTATGTAAATTGTAAATAAGCCATCTGTATATCAAATATGTCTTATATGTCTTAAATGATATGATGAATTGGAAATGGGGGACCCTGATGTAAACAAGACGAAAGTCTTTCTCTGGTCTGCATCCCCTTAACAATTGTATGTTTTGAGCTGTACTGTACTGTACCCAATATACAAGCTGTTAATAAACTTTTCAATCAATCAATCAATCAGATGTAAAAAGATAGTCTTTTATATTTGTCTTGTCAAATTTGACATACAACATAAATATATATATATATATATATTGTAGTAATAATGATATCATCTATTTATAATTGTAAATGTATATTGTATGTAGACATACATTTAGATGTATATTTTGTTAAAACAAAACAAAACTGTTAATTTAGTTTTTGGGAGAAGGGGTGGGGTTAAATAAGTGTAAACTCCTTTGAATCAATTTGATACTGCTTATGTTTCTACAGTATCATAATTCTCTTGTTTCATTTCATTATTATATATATTTTTTTTATTGTATTACACATTCGAAATAAATCAAATCAAATGTGTCTTTGAAGAGGTGCTAGATTACTCAAAAACAACTGTAACGGGCCGTCTCCACGGCAGCGTTAAAAAATCTTGAAACGCTTCTGCCCATTCACTTTGAATGGGGTGACGTCACTTTTTTTCGCTTTCGCCGAAATGCATTGTGGGCAGGCGAGCGGAGATTCTCAGGATTTTCAAGATCCAAAGTTGAACAATGTTCAACTTTTGAAGCTGAGGAGGAAGCGTCAGCCAATCAAATCCCGTGTACGCAAATCTGACAGTTCAAGCTCTAGCCAATCAAACGGCGTGTATGCTGGGAGAGAAATACCGCAGGTCATTTCCTCATATTCCAAAAAATGGAGGAGAAATTAGCGGTAGCGAATCAATCACCCGGTGCTTTATGACCAGACCTACCGGGATATAAACCGGAGGAGCCAGGCATGGAGGGAGGTGGCAGAGACAGTGGTAGGTTTTCGCCTGTTTTGGGGAGTTTATATCCAGTTTACTTCGGGCTTTTTTGCTTCGTATGTCGCGGGCGGGAGATTCATGTGATTGGTTGCTTGCAAAAAATCCTCAAGCTTCAGATACGCCCACCTCCAAGATTTTTTTAACGCTGCTGTGGAGACGGCCCGTTAGTGTGTTTATGCACCAGGCTGCAAAAGATAAACATGCAATTTGACGAGAGGAATTTCAGTGCAGAATACATTTTTATTTATTGGGCACTGTGGATTCTTCACTGGGGTGAGGCGGGGTCTGCTGTTCCCTCAACCACCAGACAACAGCTCCAGCTGCAGTACCCCGGGAAGCCCCCTTCTTGGATTGAAATATGCATCTTGAAAAAGAGAGAGCCTAATTGGTCAAACTGAACATTTTGAAATACTTTCACAGACAGACATAAATTAGGCCTAATTGTTAGATTCTGACACGACAGATTCTAACCTACAGAATAGGCCGACATAATAACTGACTAAAACACCTCATGCAATATTACAAAACATGTCAAAATGATGAGACTGTCTGATAAACAGTAAACAGGCAGTCAGCACAGTTAAGATTATTTACAATGAATTCAAATAGTAATACAATGACTATTAAAGAAGCATTTACACTGAAGACAGAACTTATATTAGGCTACTGCTGATTTAATGTAGCGGACAGACAGATCATATTGACATGCTTTTGTCATCCTTTGAAGTTTAATTAATTAGCTGACTATAATTAATGATCAGGGTTGGGAAGTTTACTTTTTTTAAATGTAGGTTACAGATGACTAATTACCCTGTTAAAAATGTAATACGTAATGTAACTGACTATGTAACTATTTGTATTGATAATCTAATGTTAATTATGGTTCTTTTATGTTTTTTGTGAGTCACTTTGGATAAAAGCCTCTGCTAAATAACATAACCATAACATACGGTTTCATTAAACAAATAAACAAAAAGGCTAACAGTTGGTTTTGCAGCGAGTCATCATAGGCTAACAGATGACATTTAGCTGTTAACTTTAAACAAACAACATGATTCACATTACTCACACTCTTACTGTAATTAGTGATTAAATCAACAATTAATGTAGGACACCTAGTTGGGCTTGCCAAAATCACGCTACAGTTTCATTAAACAAATAATCAAATATGCTAATGAAGCTAATGCTATTAGCATTAGCTTTTGCCGAAAGCTATAGCTAACAAATAATTGTTTTTAGTGCCTTTAATACTGTTAGAAGCTATCATAAGCTAACAGATGTTTGTTTGTATTGCCTTAAGACTATCATAGTTAATGTTAGCTAATCACACTTCATTTCAAGACACCGGAATTGTTATTAATGTTAAACAAATAAAACTTTAAAAGCACTTCACACTACTCACACTCTCTGCGTTGTCGTTCATATTCATGTCTCCTGCTCACTAGGTGGCGATGTTGCAAAACAACTAGGGTCCTGAGAGTGTGGTCCTGAGAGTGTGGTCCTGAGAGTGCAGCCTCCGAGGCTGCAGCTTCATACTACTCCCTGAGAGTGCAGCCTCCGAGGCTGCAGCTTCATACTACTCGCTTTTTGAGACCTCCCCCGGCTGCGATCGGCTATTCTCGTCTACTTTCGAGGCGAGCCTATTGTCACAGGTCCGTCTTCTGCTTGTTAATAAATAGTCGCACACAAGTAGGTCGAATACATTCCTACTGCCACTAAAAGTCATCAACTTGAGATTCAGAGGCATACAACATGTTTGCATTAGATGCATCTTCCATTGTTAATGTTTACAATATATCAGGGGAGAGCGCGAATGCAGTCCCCCACTACCACAAATGATGCAGTCGAGATTCCTACATTTGAAGTTCGTGCAAAGTCTACAGTCACTGTAGGCAGTTAAGCCTTCTGATTCGACAAATGTCTACACTCATTTCCATCCGATAGAGAGGCGAAGTCCCGCCCTTCTACTTCCGCCCCATGGGACCTTATTTCGTAAAAAGTATGTATTGAAGTCAATGGAGAGAGAAAGATTATCTTTCGATCCCGTTTGAATTACACATATGATGTTTGTCAATCTTAAAAAATAATTTCCATGTCAGTTTGTCGTAAAACTGTTGAAATATAAGAAAAATATGCTCTATTAACAACAGAGACACAGAGTTAGATGATTACAGCAGGATTCTCTTGATGTAAATGTGTTTTATCAAAATGAATGTGAGGATATATAAGTAATATTGTCACAGATACTTCCTCTGGTTGTTATTAAATAGTTGCACACAAGTAAGTCAGGTCGAATACATTCCTGCTGCCATTAAAAGTCATCAACATCTTAAAGTGAATCATCGATCATAAACCACTTGGGTTCCTATTGTCAGTTCAATCCTTCTGTTTGCGCTAGCTGCAAGTTCTTCCATCGTTAATTTTCATAATTAATCAGGGGAGAGCGCGAACGCAGTCCCCTACTACCACAAATTATGCAGTCGAGATTCCTACATTTGAGGGATTCGTACAGGTCAGCGCAGCCGTCAGTGCAATGGCCGCGCCTCGCCGTAGGGAATCCACCTTAGTGATCATGGAGACCCCCCTGCCAGGTAAGTATGAGTTGTACCGGGGTGAGATGGGAAACCAATTCACAGACAAACCATGCTAACTGATGGTGCCAAAAACGTAAATGTCTTCTATCAATGCGAAATACATCATTTATTTTTTAAAACCTGGCTTTCAAGGTGGGGTAGGTAATTTTGGAGAAACCAGCTCGAGTGCGCTAGAATTTGAAAATACACAAACGGAAAAAATCTGCCACTTCCTTACAGAGCCCCTCCTCCAACACACACGAACGCGCACATGACCAATGAGGGCACGAGATAAATGTGTGCACAGATGGAAGGCTGACAGGCAGGTGTTTTCAATAATATCTTGTCTAAATGTCCAAGTTCTCTGACGGGAAACTTAAGGAGAGTCAGCTATATCATTATAATGATACTTATGTTTCCAACCAGAGTTATCCACGTCCAACGGGAGGAACATACTTCTTTAATCAAATGGTTACCAACCTGTTCCTTTCTATTATTGAGTAAACGGACGACCCCTGACTAATGTAAAGACCATTTTCAATTTCAACTCTTGGGGCAGTATGCCTTTGGTGACAAACTAAAACAGCTCCTTTGAGCCAAAATGGATGATTTGTATGTATTAATGTTCTGTCTCTGGAAAAGGATAGTAAATTATTCTCAGATTATTCAGTGATGGACAGTTTACTTCCATAGCGGGTTTTTTTAACAACAGAGAGACCGTTTCTGTGATTGTTAGTTAATAACAGCAGGATTATCTTAATGTGTATTTGTTTTTATCAAAATGAATGTGAGGATATATAAGTAATATTGTCACAGGTACTTCCTCTGCTTGTTATGAAATAGGCCTACATGTAGATGCACACAAGTTAGGTCGAATAAATTCCTACTGCCACTAAAAGTCATCAACTTCTCAGAACTATATTGATGAACCACTTGAGATTTAGAGGCATACAACATGTTTGCATTAGATGCATCTTCCATTGTTAATGTTCAATATATCAGGGGGAGAGCGCGAACGCAGTCCCCCACTACCACAAATGATGCAGTCGAGATTCCTACATTTGAAGTTCGTGCAAAGTCTACAGTCACTGTAGACCACATGTGTCAAACTCAAGGCCCGGGGGCCAAATCAGGCCCTTGGTGGATTTAATTTCGGCCCGCAGGATAATTTGTAATTACTATTAGATCTGGCCCGCCGGTATATTGCACGCACACCTTCACTCAATCCTGAGGATCTCCTCAGCTCAGAGCCTGACCCCAAACATTGATGAACTTGCATGATGAGATGCCAAGTATCTGGCTTGAACTAGCATCTCAGAGCAGCAAACTGAGTTTCAATGGATGTTTCCTTTTGCACTTTTTTTCTTGCGACAACAGGGCATGTTTGTTTTTTTCTTTGAGGGAAATTGTTTTTTTGAAGCTGTTGTTGGCCTGTGGAAAAATGTAAGAAATCATAAGAAATGACTCTGCAGATAGAGCCATAAGAAATGAATGCAACTGATTATTTAATGTTTAATGTTGTTTTTATAGGCAATCATTTAAGCTTTGTTAGTTCCAGGTTTAATATGTGCAATAAGTTCATTTCAATACGTTTTGCAATAAACATTGAACCAGTCTGGCCCTCGACTAGTACCCAATTTTTAATTTTGGCCCACTGTGTATTTGAGTTTGACACCCCTGCTGTAGACAGTTAAGCCTTCTGATTCGACACATGTCTACACTCATTTCCATCCGATTGGAAGTCTACAGTCGTACTGTCCAATGGAGTTTGGAGGCAGGACTCCGACTGTAGACATTTGGCAAATCAGAAGGCTTAACTGTCTACAGTCACTGTACTCGCATGTGATTAGAAGTCTACAGTCGTACTGTCCAATGGAGTGTTTGGAGTGGGCGGGCTGTCCGAGCGTAGAGAAACAGCGGCTCTCCCAAGACTGTCACTGTACAGTATTAAC
The DNA here is from genome assembly GCF_902827165.1 of Trematomus bernacchii. Taxonomy (NCBI): domain Eukaryota; kingdom Metazoa; phylum Chordata; class Actinopteri; order Perciformes; family Nototheniidae; genus Trematomus; species Trematomus bernacchii. Next base: position 9,588,677 of record NW_022987564.1, on the reverse strand, counting down.
AAGACATAATGAGCTATTTTTCTTCGGGAATTTGTGTGCAATGTGTCTTTTATTACTACCTGACAGTATTCATTTGTGTGTTTTTCGCTGTCAACTGAGTTTTTACCCCACCACTTCGTCGCTCGTTTGCTGGTGTATCATTCACAGATTATTCAGTGACGGACAGTTTATATCCATAGCTATTCTATTAACAACAGAGACACAGAGTTAGATGATTACAGCAGGACTCTCTTGATGTAAATGTGTTTTATCAAAATGAAAGTGAGGATATATAAGTAATATTGTCACAGATACTTCCTCTGCTTGTTATTAAACAGTTGCACACAAGTAAGTCAGGTCGAATACATTCCTGCTGCCATTAAAAGTCATCAACATCTCAAAGTGAGTCTGATCATAACCACCTGAGTTCCTTAAGTGCAAGCCTTCTGCTTGCGCTAGCTGCAAGTTCTTCCATCGTTTACTTTTACATGTTATCAGGGGAGAGCGCGAACGCAGTCCCCCACTACCACAAATTATGCAGTCGAGATTCCTACATTTGAGGGATTCGTACAGGTCAGCGCAGCCGTCAGTGCAATGGCCGCGCCTCGCCGTAGGGGATCCACCTTAGTGATCATGGAGACCCCCCTGCCAGGTAAGTATGAGTTGTACCGGGGTGAGATGGGAAACCCATTCACAGACAAACCATGCTAACTGATGGTGCCAAAAATGTAAATGTCTTATAACAAGGCGAAATACATAATTTATTTTTTAAAACCTGGCTTTAATATAAAGGACACACTTGTGTATGAAACAGGCTTCTTTAATCAAATGGTTACCAACCTGTTCCTTTCTATTATTGAGTAAACGGACGACCCCTGACTAATGTAAAGACCATTTTCAATTTCAACTCTTGGGGCAGTATGCCTTTGGTGACAAACTAAAACAGCTCCTTTGAGCCAAAATGGATGATTTGTATGTATTAATTTTCTGTCTCTGGAAAATGGCAAAGGATAGTAAATTATTCTCAGATTATTCAGTGATGGACAGTTTACTTCCATAGCGGGTTTTTTTAACAACAGAGAGACCGTTTCTGTGATTGTTAGTTAATAACAGCAGGATTATCTTAATGTGTATTTGTTTTTATCAAAATGAATGTGAGGATATATAAGTAATATTGTCACAGGTACTTCCTCTGCTTGTTATGAAATAGGCCTACATGTAGATGCACACAAGTTAGGTCGAATAAATTCCTACTGCCACTAAAAGTCATCAACTTCTCAGAACTATATTGATGAACCACTTGAGATTTAGAGGCATACAACATGTTTGCATTAGATGCATCTTCCATTGTTAATGTTCAATATATCAGGGGGAGAGCGCGAACGCAGTCCCCCACTACCACAAATGATGCAGTCGAGATTCCTACATTTGAAGTTCGTGCAAAGTCTACAGTCACTGTAGACCACATGTGTCAAACTCAAGGCCCGGGGGCCAAATCAGGCCCTTGGTGGATTTAATTTCGGCCCGCAGGATAATTTGTAATTACTATTAGATCTGGCCCGCCGGTATATTGCACGCACACCTTCACTCAATCCTGAGGATCTCCTCAGCTCAGAGCCTGACCCCAAACATTGATGAACTTGCATGATGAGATGCCAAGTATCTGGCTTGAACTAGCATCACAGAGCAGCAAACTGAGTTTCAATGGATGTTTCCTTTTGCACTTTTTTTCTTGCGACACCAGGGCATGTTTGTTTTTTTCTTTGAGGGAAATTGTTTTTTTGAAGCTGTTGTTGGCCTGTGGAAAAATGTAATCATAAGAAATGACTCTGCAGATAGAGCCATAAGAAATGAATGCAACTGATTATTTAATGTTTAATGTTGTTTTTATAGGCAATCATTTAAGCTTTGTTAGTTCCAGGTTTAATATGTGCAATAAGTTCATTTCAATACGTTTTGCAATAAACATTGAACCAGTCTGGCCCTCGACTAGTACCCAATTTTTAATTTTGGCCCACTGTGTATTTGAGTTTGACACCCCTGCTGTAGACAGTTAAGCCTTCTGATTCGACAAATGTCTACACTCATTTCCATCCGATTGGAAGTCTACAGTCGTACTGTCCAATGGAGTTTGGAGGCAGGACTCCGACTGTAGACATTTGGCAAATCAGAAGGCTTAACTGTCTACAGCAGACCTGGGCATTGTACGGCCCCCGGGCCACATACGGCCCTTTGGTTGACTCTGACCGGCCCGTGTAAGGCTAATTGGAAATTACAAAATAAACATATTTTCTAACTTTACCTCATGCATGGACTAAAGCTGCATTGCTTTTATTTTGAAGTTGTTTTTTATTCACGTGCATAATGACGCAATACGTATATCAAGACGTGCACATTATTGGATCCTTGTCACAAGACGACTTTAGCCCTCAAAATGTCCGCTAAAAAAAGAAAGGTAGATGCTGAATGCAGGGTTTTCAACAAAAATTGGACTGCTAAGTATTTATTTACTGAAGTCGGAGGTAAAACCGTGTGTTTAGTTTGCGGGGAGCAGATCGCCGTGTTTAAGGAGTACAATGTGAGTCAACATTACGAGACGAAACACGCGGAGAAATATAAAAACTTGACTGACGCTAAAAGGGCGCGGACATCGGAAGCTTTGCTAGCTAAGCTGCAAAAGCAGCAAGGCTTTTTTACCAAGCTTCACACATCCAGTGATGCAGCAACCAAGACCAGCTTTGTGATATCCCACAAAATCGCTAAAAACAGTAAGCCGTTCTCGGAGGGGGAGTTTGTCAAAGAGTGCTTGGTGGACTCTGCAGCACTAATATGCCCTGAAAAAAAAGCCGCATTTGAGCAAGTCCCGCTGTCCAGGCGAACCGTGACTAGAAGGATCGAGGACATTGCGGGGAATCTGGAGCTTCAGCTGCAACGTGAAGTGGCAAGTTACAACTTTTTCTCCTTGGCTTTGGACGAGAGCTGTGATGTCCGCGACACAGCCCAGTTACTCGTATTCGTCCGCGGGATAACACCGGACTTCAAGATTACGGAGGAGCTGGCAGCAATGCGGTCGATGAAAGGGACGACGACAGGGAGCGATCTGTTCACGGAGGTAAACGAGTGCATGGACACGCTGGGACTGAAATGGAACAGACTGGCAGGTGTCACAACGGACGGTTGTCCAAATCTTATCGGACTTTTGAAACGTATGCAAAATAAAGTGACTGAAATCGACACGGATCAGAAACTGGTATTTTTGCATTGTATTATACACCAACATGTGTTGTGCAAGTCAGTGCTAAAAATTAACCATGTTATTGATGTTGTTACTAAAATAGTAAACTTCATCAGGGCAAGAGCTTTGAACCACAGACAGTTTATCGCACTTTTGGAGGAGCATGAGACTGAGCATCGTGACATCGGCTACCACACAGCTATCAGATGGCTCAGCCTGGGCAAAGTGCTAAAAAGAGTTTGGGACCTGAAAGCAGAGATTCGAGAGTTTTGTGAGAAGAAAGACAAAGACTTCCCAGAGCTCTCAGATGAGGACTGGATGGCAGATTTTGCATTTGCTGTTGATGTGACTGCACTGATGAATGAACTGAACACCAAACTGCAAGGCAAGGGCCTTTTTGTTCATGAAATGCACAGCCTGGTGAAGGCTTTCATGACAAAGATGCAGTTTCTTTCAAGCCAACTGGAGAGCAACACTCTCACTCACATGCAAACCCTGAAAGAAGTCACACCATCAGCTGATCACCTCCGCAGGTACTCATCCATGTTGGGAGCATTGCATGGTGAGTTTTCAAGGCGATTTGAAAATCTCAGAAAAATCGAGGATGAAATGCACCTGATTTCCTCTCCCTTTACCTGCAGTGTGGATAATGCACCCAGTGATGTTCAGCTGAAACTCATCGACCTGCAGTCTGATGCAGTACTGGCAGAGCACTTTAAGTCAGGATCTCTGCTGGATTTCTACTCTTCTCTCAAGGAGGAGAACTTTCCAAACATGAGGAGACATGCTCAGAAGATGTTGGTTCTCTTTGGCTCGACCTACATATGTGAACAAACATTTTCAATTATGAAGTTTACGAAATCCAGGTATAGATCCTCTCTCACTGATGATCATCTGTCAGCTGTGCTTCGCATCTCCACCTCAGACATTCAACCTGACTTCGATGCACTCGTTAAAGCCCAGCAGAGACTAGATTTCTCTCACTGAACAAGAAAAGAGAACTTAAAAACACCAAATGAGGTGTTGGCATGTAAAGGCACCAACTAGCAGTGAACTGGGACACTTTCTTTGGAAGCCTTTTCTCAAAATCACAGTGATGTTTAGTGACAGTTCAATATGATGTATCTTGCTTAATATTTGGAGTACAAAGACAATATTGTGATGTCTTTAGAATGCTAAGAACTTCTTTCCAACAGTAAATGAAACTCAAAATGTGTTTGAGTGAATGTGACTGAAAATGTTCACTAATATGAGTCACAAATGGTGAAAAACGTTCATTTTGTTTACCATTGTTTTGGGAAATTTGATTTAATAAATGACATTTTTTTGTAAGGCAACCTCACTTTTTCATTGCTTAACTATAACATATACTCTTACCAGCTTGTCAAAACAATGCTATTTACTGCTTTTTATAAAGAAATACAATTAATATTATGCAGAATTTAGTTCAGCCTTTTGGCCCGGCCCTCCACAATATTTTCAGTTTCTCATGTGGCCCCATGGAAAAAATAATTGCCCACCCCTGGTCTACAGTCACTGTACTCGCATGTGATTAGAAGTCTACAGTCGTACTGTCCAATGGAGTGTTTGGAGTGGGCGGGCTGTCCGAGCGTAGAGAAAAAGCGGCTCTCCCAAGACTGTCACTGTACAGTATTAACAAGACATAATGAGCTATTTTTCTTCGGGAATTTGTGTGCAATGTGTCTTTTATTAATACCTGACAGTATTAATTTGTGTGTTTTTCGCTGTCAACTGAGTTTTTACCCCACCACTTCGTCGCTCGTTTGCTGGTGTATCATTCACAGATTATTCAGTGACGGACAGTTTATATCCATAGCTATTCTATTAACAACAGAGACACAGAGTTAGATGATTACAGCAGGACTCTCTTGATGTAAATGTGTTTTATCAAAATGAAAGTGAGGATATATAAGTAATATTGTCACAGATACTTCCTCTGCTTGTTATTAAACAGTTGCACACAAGTAAGTCAGGTCGAATACATTCCTGCTGCCATTAAAAGTCATCAACATCTCAAAGTGAGTCTGATCATAACCACCTGAGTTCCTTAAGTGCAAGCCTTCTGCTTGCGCTAGCTGCAAGTTCTTCCATCGTTTACTTTTACATGTTATCAGGGGAGAGCGCGAACGCAGTCCCCCACTACCACAAATTATGCAGTCGAGATTCCTACATTTGAGGGATTCGTACAGGTCAGCGCAGCCGTCAGTGCAATGGCCGCGCCTCGCCGTAGGGGATCCACCTTAGTGATCATGGAGACCCCCCTGCCAGGTAAGTATGAGTTGTACCGGGGTGAGATGGGAAACCCATTCACAGACAAACCATGCTAACTGATGGTGCCAAAAATGTAAATGTCTTATAACAAGGCGAAATACATAATTTATTTTTTAAAACCTGGCTTTAATATAAAGGACACCCTTGTGTATGAAACAGGCTTCTTTAATCAAATGGTTACCAACCTGTTCCTTTCTATTATTGAGTAAACGGACGACCCCTGACTAATGTAAAGACCATTTTCAATTTCAACTCTTGGGGCAGTATGCCTTTGGTGACAAACTAAAACAGTTCCTTTTAGCCAAAATGGAGTTACCCAGTGCATTTGTATGTATTAATTTTCTGTCTCTGGAAAATGGCAAAGGATAGTAAATTATTCTCAGATTATTCAGTGATGGACAGTTTACTTCCATAGCGGGGGTTTTTTAACAACAGAGAGACAGTTTCTGTGATTGTTAGTTAATTACAGCAGGATTATCTTAATGTTTATTTGTTTTGATAAAAATGAATGTGTCTGTTTTCGCTGGCTGTAAATTCTTCCATCGTTAATTTTTACATGTTATCAGGGGAGAGCGCGTACGCAGTCCCCCACTACCACAAATTTTGCAGTCGAGATTCCTACATTTGAGGGATTCGTACAGGTCAGCGCAGCCGTCAGTGCAATGGCCGCGCCTCGCCGTAGAGGATCCACCTTAGTGATCATGGAGACCCCCCTGCCAGGTAAGTATGAATTGTACCGGGGTGAGATGGCATACCTATTCACAGACAAACCATGCTAACTGATGGTGCCAAAAACGTAAATGTCTTATATCAAGGCGAAATACATCATTTATTTATATATTTAAAACCTGGCTATCGATTAGATTTATGATTCGAAAATTATAAAAGTAGGGTAGACATGTGGAGATTATCCAGCTGAACAAAACGTGATCCGTCTCTATTGTGTGTCAACCACAGACCTTATTTCGAGCTATTTTCCAAAATCCTATGGAGAAATTGCATTGCATTTTTGTCGAAGGAACCCGTGCGCAGCTTACTTCCGGCTTTTAGGACGCGTCACTGCGGTTCTACTATGGTGTTTTCAATTGAATGCACTTGACTTTATACAATAAAGTGGTCAGTACTACAGTAACAGTGAGTCGTGAAATATGAATTATTAAATGCAATAATGGAGATTCATTTGTTTATCTAAATATAGGGACAAAGGTAGAGTGCCACAAGTTGCATGAAAGGACACAGTACAAAATGTTCAGATGACTTTGCCCAAAAGCAAACATTTAAGTTGCTTGAGTCAGACTCAGAAATATTAAATCACTTTTAAAATCAGACTCTCAACAGTCATAAGGAAATCCATAAAGATATGTCACTGAAGAAAAGACACATTTATTTGAATGAAATAAGCTTTATTTCAATGGAAACAATAAGTAGATTAATGAATAAATATCATGAATTATGTAGAACTTATTTATACAAATACTCACATATGGAATAGATACATATAATACAAAAGTCTGTGCCTTTACAAAGATAGCAGTGACATGTAAATACATGTCATTAAGGAGAAGAAAGAATTCTCACATCTGATTGAAAAAAAAACACTACAGTAATGGGAATAAATCACAACAATGATATACTTTGAAAAAGAATAGTTGATATTGTGTTGTTATAGCAGCACATTTTAAAGGTCCAATTTCACACATATTGAATACATACATTTAGTTAATGCTCATAAATAAGTATACAAAAAGTCATTGTGATGCATAAAATGACATTTTCACTTTCACACTAAAGATATGAAATACAAGCACAATTAATAATGAGAGAAAACAGTAATGCTATCTTCTGGATTCACCTCATAAGAGCACTCAATTAAATGCAAGGTGCTCACTTCTTAATACATTTGGTGAAAATAGACCTAGTATATTTATAACTATATAAACTGATTGATTGACAACAACATGAAGGTGTTCACATCACACTTTGACCACATGAGGGAGCTAATATCCTCATTGCCATTCTGTCAATATGTAAAAGATCCGTGGTTATGTAGGTCAGTGGGTCAAATGTCATTTTTTTTCAAAAAATGTGGGCCAATGGCGTCACTTACAATTGCACTTCGATAAGGCCGATTGGAGTTTGGAGGCGGGACTCCGACTGTAGACATTTGGCAAATCATAAGGCTTAACCTGTTAAGGTGTTGCGGGGTGTTTTTTCACGAAACTGTGTCTCAGGGCTTCTTAATATTTAAAAACCTATTAATGTGTCATACCCATTTAACGGGAAGAAACTCAGCTAACTGACAATACGAACCATTTTTACCGAAACAAAACACAAGTCTCACAAGAAGCGTCTAAATGAGCGAAAAAATGCTAACGCACTTAGCTCAGAACTCAAGGTAAAAATACCCTTGTTACTTATCGTAACTGCACATACAATATATCAGATTAAAGCTGAGATTCCACGGATTCTATAGGTATTAGTATCATTACTGAGCAATCAGAACTCGCGACAGCGGAAGCAAACACAGACATCACAACACGTAGCATTACGGAGCATTCACGGGAGATCGTCTCACCTTAGCTGTTATTCTGATCAAAAGTCGCGTTCAATGGCATTAAAACGATAAAAACGCTGCTGAAGGTTAATCCATAGGTTAATCCAATGTGTCTGTGTCACTTTTAAATGATAACTGATAATTAGTGATGCTACGTATTGCGCCGAGGCTTTGGAGCGTGTGTCGAGTAATCCCCGAAGCTTTTTGTGAAGCTTGTATCGAGGCTTGTATCGTTTTGGGCCAGTGACGTCATCAATGACAAACGAAGCCTCGCTGCCTGTCGATACCAAGTGACTGCTTCAGGAAGCGATTCAGATCGGTTGAACCGTTGAACCACAACGCTCATATTTCCCATGGGAGTGAGAGTGTGTTGAGGGCTTAACAGGTTAACTGTCTACAGTCACTGTACTCGCATGTGATTGTGTTACGAACTTGGATACACAAGGATAAGGACTCAAATGCACGACCCGGGAGCCAGAGGTAAAGTATAATTAATATACTTTATTTGCACAAAAGGTAACAAAATAAAATCACTCTTACGAGATGACAAAAAAGGCTTAAACAAGGTACAACAGAAAATCGCTCACAACGTGAGGAAATAAACTTATAATAAGTTTCAGGAGCAAAAAATAGGCTTGAATCAAAAGAGCAAACGCTGATGAGCAGAGTTCTGGCATGAGGATAGGACAAGACGAACTGACAACAAACAAAGGGAAACTGGGGAATATAAACAGGAGATAACTGGGCACAGGTGAAAACAATCAGGCTGGTGCTGATGAACGCGGGAAAAACACACTAGAGAAGGGAGTCAAGGAACCTGGAATGAGACGTAACAAGTTAGTGTCAAAACAAAACAGGAAGTGAAAGACAATACAAGAATGACCAACAACAACATGAAACATGACTGACTTAGCACTTTTGACGGTGCACAACAGATTGGAAGTCTACATGCACTGATAATTTCCCCAAGTATTCTCATTAGTAATAATATGAAGACATAGCCTAAGTGATATCACAACTGACTACAGCAGCTTCTGAGTCTGGGTGTACGGTTCCCCTGTGCGTTACAACAAGGAAAACATTTTTCTTCCAGTTAAGGCGAGACACCCCAGGTGAATAGGGTCATTTTTTTAACTTAAAGGGCCCATGTCATGGCCATTTCCACTGATCATAATTACATTGTTGAGGTATACTAAAATAGATTTATACTGTGCAATTTTCCAAACTCACATTGGTTTCGCATACAGCATCTCTGTCAAGCATGTGTATTCAGCAGTATTCACTTTCTCCACTAAACGACTCGTTGGAGCTCTTGCCCCCCCCCCTCCCTGTGAGCCTAGTGTGCTCCGATTGGTCAGCTCGGCCACTCGTTCTGATTAGTCAACCACCAGAGAGGCTGCGCCCATGTCAGTGCTTTTCCCGGCTGCTCTCAGCGTAACATCAGTCTTATCATGGCGTCGGTACAGCGGTATATTTTATATACATATATATTTTTAACTGTTGTTATAGAAGAGTGTGACGGCCCCAGGGCCTTTGTCTTACGATGGGGTGGAGCTGAAGAGGCTAATCCGCACGATCACGGACACCTCCGGACACGACGGCCCCAGTCTCTCTCCAAAGCGGCTGCAGGAAGACTAACTCTGCGATCCTCTCAACCACCTATCTCTGCATTTACCACAATAAATGTGCCGTGGTTTTGTAAACTCGTGTATGTCTCCTTGTCTTTCCGTTGTGGCCTACGAGCCACTCTCATAACAAAGAGTAAGTTATTTTTACCCGTTATAAACTACTACTGTTTGATGAGAAATCAAATCATGGTTTGCTATATATGAATTCAGGGAAGAAAGGATAGGCCTACTAAGTATTTCCATTAAACTTTATTTTTAGAAATGTACAAAATGAACATAAATATACATATATACACACGGTATATCATTCATTCCTCCTCCTCGCATCTTGCCTGCGCACAGTCGGTGCGGTGCCTTTTAGCACGAGGCCTCAGTAGTAGTCGAAGTCCCTTCCCCGTCATGGATTGTCCGCCAGGATCTGGCTGGACGAAATCAAATGCAAATCACAAAATATTAGAGAAACTTAGTTGTTTTAGATTCGTTAGTAGTAGTTGTGTAATGAACAGCTTGCCTGCTAATATGCTAACCTAGCTTTGTTTACCTTGGTAGCTAACACGATATGAACGTTAGCTTGGAGGAAAGGCAACTATAATGCAGTGTAATAAAACTACTATGAACAAAAGCTAGTGGTTCATATTAGGCTAGCAATAACGTGTTTATAATTGCAATCGTATACGGGTATTCTGCTACCATACAATGTAACTTGCATGAATACATTGTTTTGCGCTAGCATACAGCTAGCCTCGTTAGCTACATGCAGTATATGTACGGTCACAATGTACGGTAAATCACAGTACAGTATACTGTATGAGTATTCCGTGTGTGTGACTGCAGACATTCTCCTGCCATGACAAACATGTAAGGCCATCTGCTGACATTGTAGTTGATATATTTAAACGCTAGCAACGTAGCATCACAAAAATGTTTTTCCGACCAAAACTAGCTCTAGCTCCGTGTGTTAGATCGCTACGCCAGCTATAATGTAATTATGTTTCGCGACTGACCGGCAAATCACCCGGAGTATACTGTCAATAGGTATTTTGTGTGTGAATGCAGACATTCTCCTGCTATGAGATACATGTATGCAAGGCCATCTGCTGATATTAGAGTTGATATATGGAAACTCTAGCAACTTAGTTAGCACAGTTAGCACTGTGTCAATGGCTTAGCAGTCCAACACAGTTTACACATTTAAACAGTCTTGTTTGATAAATACACAAATAACAATGCAAACTTACAGGTTGTATACCCAGATCTTCCCCTGCTCCAAACGGTCCAAACAAACTACGAATAGCATCGTTCTTCAGTTTCAAATGCTGTGCATATCCGGCTTCAAACTGGGCAATGTTTTGGAAGCTTTCGTCTGTGAAATGCCGGTTTTTCAAACCTCTGAAGGAACAGTGTTAAAAAGACATTTCAACCACTGACTTCGTCGTGGTTCTTCCGTCGGTAGGACAAACAGCTCAGATTTCTCCTCACATTTCAGGAAACAGGTCCTTGCCAGTGGCATGACTGGATCGATTGTGAACTGAACCAGAGCTTCCAACAGTAAATGTTAGGCTGGCAGAGGGTGCGGCCAGCGCCGCTGGGTGTGGCCATAGCTCTGGGCAGTGACGTATCTCCAACGAGGTGTTTTGGGGAGGTATTTTCTGTGTTAGAGTTTTACTCGCTACAGGGTGTACTTTGAGGGTTTTGACTCTGCACACCGTTTACATGCATACAAACCTTCATAACACACAAGGGGACAGGTAATAACCGGAAAAGCATGACATGGGAGCTTTAAAGCTCAATAAATAACAAAGAAGACCTTTGACCGGCACTTTTCTAATTTTGTCCGGAAGATTTAAACTTTAACGGACATCTTGACCGGCGAAAGAAAACCTAACTGAAACTCTGCCGCACGGTCCCCTCGTTCCTTGGAAGAGGCGGAGAGGTGGGTGTTTGTCATCTACTGGTGGACTAACCGGAGAGAATTACAGTGCTTGCCTCGACGAGGAGGGATTGCATTAAAGCAGCAGGAGCAAACGCTTGCCTCGGGGAGGGAGAAAAAAAGCCACAGCGGAGAATAAACAGAAGGGCAACCATGGCAACCATGCGCGGGAAGTCTTCTTCGCTACTTTTGTGGCAGACTACAGCGCCACTTACAGGCCTGGCATATGTACTACAGCGTCTCCAGCGCTTTCGAGCGGCAATGGCCGGCCGTGGCCCAACCCCACATTCCCCTGATAGGTGGAGAGTTGGCCCAATAGCCGTAGCGCCACCTTCCTGACGTCAGTAACGTGTTCAAATCTGGATCAGTTTTGATCAGATCCGTTGCAGCCCCGTTTTTAGAGATTTGGGTATGGAGGAAAATAGAGAGGGTTGTGTTTTCTGACACTTGGTGAGTTCCCTGGAACACCGGGGACACATATTCATGTATAAAAGACGTGCAAAAGTGCATTTTGCATGATAGGTCAGCTATATATATATATATATATCATTATAATGATACTTATGTTTCCAACCAGTTATCCACGTCCAACGGGAGGAACATACTTCTTTAATCAAATGGTTACCAACCTGTTCCTTTCTATTATTGAGTAAACGGACGACCCCTGACTAATGTAAAGACCATTTTCAATTTCAACTCTGTCACAGCTCCTTTGAGCCAACATGGAGTTACCCAGTGCATTTGTATGTATTCATTTTCTGTCTCTGGAAAATTGCAAAGGATAGTAAATTATTCTCAGATTATTCAGTGATGGACAGTTTACTTCCATAGCGGGTTTTTTTAACAACAGAGAGACAGTTTCTGTGATTGCTAGTTAATAACAGCAGGATTATCTTAATGTTTATTTGTTTTTTTTATCAAAATCAATGTGAGGATATATAAGTAATATTGTCACAGGTACTTCCTCTGCTTGTTATGAAATAGTTGCACACAAGTTAGGTCGAATAAATTTCTACTGCCACTAAAAGTCATCAACTTCTCAGAACTATATTGATGAACCACTTGAGATTTAGAGGCATACAACATGTTTGCATTAGATGCATCTTCCATTGTTAATGTTCAATATATCAGGGGGAGAGCGCGAACGCAGTCCCCCACTACCACAAATGATGCAGTCGAGATTCCTACATTTGAAGTTTGTGCAAAGTCTACAGTCACTGTGTGTAGACAGTTAAGCCTTCTGATTCGACAAATGTCTACAGTCATTTCCATCCGATTGGAAGTCTACAGTCGTACTGTCCAATGGAGTTTGGAGGCGGGACTCCGACTGTAGACATTTGGCAAATCAGAAGGCTTAACTGTCTACAGTCACTGTACTCGCATGTGATTGGAAGTCTACAGTCGTACTGTCCAATGGAGTGTTTGGAGTGGGCGGGCTGTCCGAGCGTAGAGAAACAGCGGCTCTCCCAAGACTGTCACTGTACAGTATTAACAAGACATAATTAGCTATTTTTCTTCGGGAATGTGTGCAATGTGTCTTTTATTACTACCTGACAGTATTCATTTGTATGTTTTTCGCTGTCAACTGAGTTTTTACCCCACCACTTCGTCACTCGTTTGCTGGTGTATCATTCACAGATTATTCAGTGACGGACAGTTTATATCCATAGCTGTTCTATTAACAACAGAGACATAGAGTTAGATGATTACAGCAGGATTCTCTTGATGTAAATGTGTTTTATCAAAATGAAAGTGAGGACATATAAGTAATATTGTCACAGATACTTCCTCTGCTTGTTATTAAATAGTTGCACACAAGTATAGGTCGAATACATTCCTGCTGCCATTAAAAGTCATCAACATCTCAAAGTGAATCATTGATCATAACCACCTGGGTTCCCTAAGTGCAAGCCTTCTGTTTGCGGTAGTAGCAAGTTCTTCCATCGTTAACTTTTACATGTTATCAGGGGAGAGCGCGAACGCAGTCCCCCACTACCACAAATTATACAGTCGAGATTCCTACATTTGAGGGATTCGTACAGGTCAGCGCAGCCGTCAGTGCAATGGCCGCGCCTCGCCGTAGGGGATCCACCTTAGTGATCATGGAGGCCCCCCTGCCAGGTAAGTATTAGTGATGTGTCGGTCGCGAACGAGCCGATTCTTTTGAACGGCTCTTTGGTACGAACGAGGGGAACCGAGTCCTACTTTGTGAGAGCCGTTCTTGTTATCGTTCAATCGTTGGTCCGCACTCACTGCCTGCCAAAATCCACTCGCCTTTTAAAAAGCTTGATTTTGTTCCCCAAACGTATTCTGTGAAGATCCGCCCCTACTCTGTTTGGTAGGTTTCAGCACGAGGAGTGAGATGGGGTGGGTCTTAACGGAATACGCGAGAGAGAGAAGTCATAACAAGTGGTACAGGACAGGTAGACAACGTGTTTTTCGGATGGTAAATGAGCCAAACGCGAAAACGCAGCAGCATTTGGATTCACTTCAACCAAAACCCAGGCAGTGATAAAGCGCACCATTTGTAAAGGCAAAATATCCTTTAAAGCAGGATCAACAAATAATCTCCATCGCCACTTAAAAACACAGTATCTAATATTAAGAGTTGCATGAATTTCATTCAAGGCAAGGCAACTTTATTTACTTAACACATACAGAGGGTAAATTCAAAGTACATTCACTGACATGATGACATGGATATGGCGCCACCTTGTGTCATGTTTACAATGCCGATTATTGACATTAGGTCTGGCAATACAGTCAATCATTATCCTGGTGATTATTTTGCAGATAAACCTAGTAACCTTAAAAAAACGGCTCTTTTGAACGGCTCTTTTGAACGGCTCTTTGAAAGGAACGGAGCCATAAGATCCGGCTCCCTTCAAAGAGCCATAATTCCCATCACTAGTAAGTATGAGTTGTACCGGGGTGAGATGGGATACCGATGCACAGACAAACCATGCTAACTGATGGTGCCAAAAACGTAAATGTCTTATAGCAATGCGAAATACATCATTTATTTTTTTAAACCTGGCTTTAATATAAAGGACACACTTGTGTATTAGGGATGACCATTATTATTTGAGTTTTGCCTGATGTTTTCAATAATATCTTGTCTAAATGTCCAAGTTCTCTGACAGGAAACTGAAGGAGAGTCAGCTATATCATTATAATGATACTTATGTTTCCAACCAGAGTTATCCACGTCCAACGGGAGGAACATACTTCTTTAATCAAATGGTTACCAACCTGTTCCTTTCTATTATTGAGTAAACGGACGACCCCTGACTAATGTAAAGACCATTTTCAATTTCAACTCTTGGGGCAGTATGCCTTTGGTGACAAACTAAAACAGCTCCTTTGAGCCAAAATGGATGATTTGTATGTATTAATTTTCTGTCTCTGGAAAATGGCAAAGGATAGTAAATTATTCTCAGATTATTCAGTGATGGACAGTTTACTTCCATAGCGGGTTTTTTTAACAACAGAGAGACCGTTTCTGTGATTGTTAGTTAATAACAGCAGGATTATCTTAATGTGTATTTGTTTTTATCAAAATGAATGTGAGGATATATAAGTAATATTGTCACAGGTACTTCCTCTGCTTGTTATGAAATAGGCCTACATGTAGATGCACACAAGTTAGGTCGAATAAATTCCTACTGCCACTAAAAGTCATCAACTTCTCAGAACTATATTGATGAACCACTTGAGATTTAGAGGCATACAACATGTTTGCATTAGATGCATCTTCCATTGTTAATGTTCAATATATCAGGGGGAGAGCGCGAACGCAGTCCCCCACTACCACAAATGATGCAGTCGAGATTCCTACATTTGAAGTTCGTGCAAAGTCTACAGTCACTGTAGACCACATGTGTCAAACTCAAGGCCCGGGGGCCAAATCAGGCCCTTGGTGGATTTAATTTCGGCCCGCAGGATAATTTGTAATTACTATTAGATCTGGCCCGCCGGTATATTGCACGCACACCTTCACTCAATCCTGAGGATCTCCTCAGCTCATAGCCTGACCCCAAACATTGATGAACTTGCATGATGAGATGCCAAGTATCTGGCTTGAACTAGCATCTCAGAGCAGCAAACTGAGTTTCAATGGATGTTTCCTTTTGCACTTTTTTTCTTGTGACATCAGGGCATGTTTGTTTTTTTCTTTGAGGGAAATTGTTTTTTTGAAGCTGTTGTTGGCCTGTGGAAAAATGTAATCATAAGAAATGACTCTGCAGATAGAGCCATAAGAAATGAATGCAACTGATTATTTAATGTTTAATGTTGTTTTTATAGGCAATCATTTAAGCTTTGTTAGTTCCAGGTTTAATATGTGCAATAAGTTCATTTCAATACGTTTTGCAATAAACATTGAACCAGTCTGGCCCTCGACTAGTACCCAATTTTTAATTTTGGCCCACTGTGTATTTGAGTTTGACACCCCTGCTGTAGACAGTTAAGCCTTCTGATTCGACAAATGTCTACACTCATTTCCATCCGATTGGAAGTCTACAGTCGTACTGTCCAATGGAGTTTGGAGGCAGGACTCCGACTGTAGACATTTGGCAAATCAGAAGGCTTAACTGTCTACAGCAGACCTGGGCATTGTACGGCCCCCGGGCCACATACGGCCCTTTGGTTGACTCTGACCGGCCCGTGTAAGGCTAATTGGAAATTACAAAATAAACATATTTTCTAACTTTACCTCATGCATGGACTAAAGCTGCATTGCTTTTATTTTGAAGTTGTTTTTTATTCACGTGCATAATGACGCAATACGTATATCAAGACGTGCACATTATTGGATCCTTGTCACAAGACGACTTTAGCCCTCAAAATGTCCGCTAAAAAAAGAAAGGTAGATGCTGAATGCAGGGTTTTCAACAAAAATTGGACTGCTAAGTATTTATTTACTGAAGTCGGAGGTAAAACCGTGTGTTTAGTTTGCGGGGAGCAGATCGCCGTGTTTAAGGAGTACAATGTGAGTCAGCATTACGAGACGAAACACGCGGAGAAATATAAAAACTTGACTGACGCTAAAAGGGCGCGGACATCGGAAGCTTTGCTAGCTAAGCTGCAAAAGCAGCAAGGCTTTTTTACCAAGCTTCACACATCCAGTGATGCAGCAACCAAGACCAGCTTTGTGATATCCCACAAAATCGCTAAAAACAGTAAGCCGTTCTCGGAGGGGGAGTTTGTCAAAGAGTGCTTGGTGGACTCTGCAGCACTAATATGCCCTGAAAAAAAAGCCGCATTTGAGCAAGTCCCGCTGTCCAGGCGAACCGTGACTAGAAGGATCGAGGACATTGCGGGGAATCTGGAGCTTCAGCTGCAACGTGAAGTGGCAAGTTACAACTTTTTCTCCTTGGCTTTGGACGAGAGCTGTGATGTCCGCGACACAGCCCAGTTACTCGTATTCGTCCGCGGGATAACACCGGACTTCAAGATTACGGAGGAGCTGGCAGCAATGCGGTCGATGAAAGGGACGACGACAGGGAGCGATCTGTTCACGGAGGTAAACGAGTGCATGGACACGCTGGGACTGAAATGGGACAGACTGGCAGGTGTCACAACGGACGGTTGTCCAAATCTTATCGGACTTTTGAAACGTATGCAAAATAAAGTGACTGAAATCGACACGGATCAGAAACTGGTATTTTTGCATTGTATTATACACCAACATGTGTTGTGCAAGTCAGTGCTAAAAATTAACCATGTTATTGATGTTGTTACTAAAATAGTAAACTTCATCAGGGCAAGAGCTTTGAACCACAGACAGTTTATCGCACTTTTGGAGGAGCATGAGACTGAGCATCGTGACATCGGCTACCACACAGCTATCAGATGGCTCAGCCTGGGCAAAGTGCTAAAAAGAGTTTGGGACCTGAAAGCAGAGATTCGAGAGTTTTGTGAGAAGAAAGACAAAGACTTCCCAGAGCTCTCAGATGAGGACTGGATGGCAGATTTTGCATTTGCTGTTGATGTGACTGCACTGATGAATGAACTGAACACCAAACTGCAAGGCAAGGGCCTTTTTGTTCATGAAATGCACAGCCTGGTGAAGGCTTTCATGACAAAGATGCAGTTTCTTTCAAGCCAACTGGAGAGCAACACTCTCACTCACATGCAAACCCTGAAAGAAGTCACACCATCAGCTGATCACCTCCGCAGGTACTCATCCATGTTGGGAGCATTGCATGGTGAGTTTTTAAGGCGATTTGAAAATCTCAGAAAAATCGAGGATGAAATGCACCTGATTTCCTCTCCCTTTACCTGCAGTGTGGATAATGCACCCAGTGATGTTCAGCTGAAACTCATCGACCTGCAGTCTGATGCAGTACTGGCAGAGCACTTTAAGTCAGGATCTCTGCTGGATTTCTACTCTTCTCTCAAGGAGGAGAACTTTCCAAACATGAGGAGACATGCTCAGAAGATGTTGGTTCTCTTTGGCTCGACCTACATATGTGAACAAACATTTTCAATTATGAAGTTTACGAAATCCAGGTATAGATCCTCTCTCACTGATGATCATCTGTCAGCTGTGCTTCGCATCTCCACCTCAGACATTCAACCTGACTTCGATGCACTCGTTAAAGCCCAGCAGAGACTAGATTTCTCTCACTGAACAAGAAAAGAGAACTTAAAAACACCAAATGAGGTGTTGGCATGTAAAGGCACCAACTAGCAGTGAACTGGGACACTTTCTTTGGAAGCCTTTTTCTCAAAATCACAGTGATGTTTAGTGACAGTTCAATATGATGTATCTTGCTTAATATTTGGAGTACAAAGACAATATTGTGATGTCTTTAGAATGCTAAGAACTTCTTTCCAACAGTAAATGAAACTCAAAATGTGTTTGAGTGAATGTGACTGAAAATGTTCACTAATATGAGTCACAAATGGTGAAAAACGTTCATTTTGTTTACCATTGTTTTGGGAAATTTGATTTAATAAATGACATTTTTTTGTAAGGCAACCTCACTTTTTCATTGCTTAACTATAACATATACTCTTACCAGCTTGTCAAAACAATGCTATTTACTGCTTTTTATAAAGAAATACAATTAATATTATGCAGAATTTAGTTCAGCCTTTTGGCCCGGCCCTCCACAATATTTTCAGTTTCTCATGTGGCCCCATGGAAAAAATAATTTCCCACCCCTGGTCTACAGTCACTGTACTCGCATGTGATTAGAAGTCTACAGTCGTACTGTCCAATGGAGTGTTTGGAGTGGGCGGGCTGTCCGAGCGTAGAGAAACAGCGGCTCTCCCAAGACTGTCACTGTACAGTATTAACAAGACATAATGAGCTATTTTTCTTCGGGAATTTGTGTGCAATGTGTCTTTTATTAATACCTGACAGTATTAATTTGTGTGTTTTTCGCTGTCAACTGAGTTTTTACCCCACCACTTCGTCGCTCGTTTGCTGGTGTATCATTCACAGATTATTCAGTGACGGACAGTTTATATCCATAGCTATTCTATTAACAACAGAGACACAGAGTTAGATGATTACAGCAGGACTCTCTTGATGTAAATGTGTTTTATCAAAATGAAAGTGAGGATATATAAGTAATATTGTCACAGATACTTCCTCTGCTTGTTATTAAATAGTTGCACACAAGTAAATCAGGTCGAATACATTCCTGCTGCCATTATAAGTCATCAACATCTCAAAGTGAGTCTGATCATAACCACCTGAGTTCCTTAAGTGCAAGCCTTCTGCTTGCGCTAGCTGCAAGTTCTTCCATCGTTTACTTTTACATGTTATCAGGGGAGAGCGCGAACGCAGTCCCCCACTACCACAAATTATGCAGTCGAGATTCCTACATTTGAGGGATTCGTACAGGTCAGCGCAGCCGTCAGTGCAATGGCCGCGCCTCGCCGTAGGGGATCCACCTTAGTGATCATGGAGACCCCCCTGCCAGGTAAGTATGAGTTGTACCGGGGTGAGATGGGAAACCCATTCACAGACAAACCATGCTAACTGATGGTGCCAAAAATGTAAATGTCTTATAACAAGGCGAAATACATAATTTATTTTTTAAAACCTGGCTTTAATATAAAGGACACACTTGTGTATGAAACAGGCTTCTTTAATCAAATGGTTACCAACCTGTTCCTTTCCATGATTGAGTAAACGGACGACCCCTGACTAATGTAAAGACCATTTTCAACTTCAACTCTTGGGGCAGTATGCCTTTAGTGACAAACTAAAACAGCTCCTTTTAGCCAAAATGGAGTTACCCAGTGCATTTGTATGTATTCATTTTCTGTCTCTGGAAAATGGCAAAGGATAGTAAATTATTCTCAGATTATTCAGTGATGGACAGTTTACTTCCATAGCGGGGTTTTTTTAACAACAGAGAGACCGTTTCTGTGATTGTTAGTTAATAACAGCAGGATTATCTTAATGTTTATTTGTTTTATCAAAATGAATGTGAGGATATATAAGTAATATTGTCACAGGTCTGCTTGTTATGAAATAGGCCTAGATGCACACAAGTTAGGTCGAATAAATTCCTACTGCCACTAAAAGTCATCACCTTCTCAGAACTATATTGACGAACCACTTGAGATTTAGAGGCATACAACATGTTTGCATTAGATGCATCTTCCATTGTTAATGTTCAATATATCAGGGGGAGAGCGCGAACGCAGTCCCCCACTACCTCAAATTATGCAGTCGAGATTCCTACATTTGAAGTTCGTGCAAAGTCTACAGTCACTGTGTAGACTCTACAGTCACTGTACTCTCGCATGTGATTGGAAGTCTACAGTCGTACTGTCCAATGGAGTGTTTGGAGTCGCAGTGGCGGAGCTGGGGGGTGGCTGGGGGTGGCCGCCAGCTGAATCCTGGCCACCCTATTGGCCACCCCAAACACCCTCACCATGGGGGCCCAAACAATTTTAGAACATTAAGAAAAAAATGTTTAAGTAACCTTTCATCATTCATCAATAATTAACATTAATATAACGTTATATTGATAATGTACTCACTAAACTTACAATTCATTTAACTTATTTTCTTCCAAAAGTTCATTATCCAAAGCCTCTGTACACCCCCTTCTATTTACATGTAATGGTTTGGTCCCGCCTCCGCCTCCAAACGGCACTTTCTAGCAGAGAGTGAGAGCATGTGAGCAGGGATGCTAGTAGTTATGTGTGTGCCATGTCTCAATGTCAAGAGGCAAGAGCTTCGGAGCTAGAGGCGGCGTCGCTTACGTCTCTCTTACGTCGAGGCGTGCAGGAAACTAAACCCACCTACCCTGAACATGGGTCGACTGAAGAGTCTCGTCATGCCTGCCTACAAGCAGTAGCGCTGAGCAAAGTGACTAGAAGGCAACCACACACTTATAAAAAAAAACACACTTTATAAAGTCAGGCAACACTAACCAGGCTTCGTGTGATTCTGTTTATTTGTACCTTACTTTGGCCATCCGTTCGCTGTTATTGATCATTGTGGAGAGCAGGCAGACGTTTTGTTTTGTATTATAGCAGCTATCGGATGGAATCAATACATGGGCTGCACAGGTTGTCATGTCCGACTATCACAAGTAGAATCATAATGAAAAATACGCCGGTAAAATGTGCCTGAAGAAAACGGCTTAGCAAGTAGTCAGTTTAGCTTCGGTTGCTATGCTAACATCACCCATGTTATACCAGAGAAACTTTCATAACAGCGTTGTGATGCCAAACAGCGTCAATTCAGACTGACACACATTCACTTAAAGGGGACCTATCATGCAAAATGCACTTTTGTACGTCTTTTATACATGAATATGTGTCCCCGGTGTTCCAGAGAACTCACCAAGTGTCAGAAAACACAACCCTCTCTATTTTCCTCCATACCCAAATCTCTAAAAAAGGGGCTGCAACGGATCTGATAAAAACTGATCCAGATTTGAACACTTTCCTGACGTCAGGACGGTGGCGCTACGGCTATTGGGCCAACTCCACCAATCAGGAGGAGACAACCACGGCATTGCCGTTCGAAAGCGCTGGAGACGCTGTAGTACATATGCCAGGCCTCTAGATGGTGCTGTTGCTCACAGAATCAACCCTTGCTAAAACAGATCTAAAAAATGTCAAATTGAGCAAAATGAGGCATGGCTAAAATGCATGATCTGTTTGGTATTTTGAAAAAAAAAAAGTATAAATATGCCTTATATAGGTATGGTCCTACACTATATTATTCAAATATAGCATGATAGGTCCACTTTAAGGAGAACTGGGGATATGTATCAGCTGCTTGTGTCACAGTCAGACAGTGAATACTTTAGAGCCGTGTGAGCTAACCCGGAGCTAACGGGAGAATAAACTCCCGTGGAAGAGCAGCCAGCACTGCAGCGGTTGGTAAATGTCACTGAAACACATTAATAAACAATGAACCACGGCACTCTGGAGAAAAGTATAAGGTTGGAGAAGTCGTTATTTAATTTAATCTGGCTTCGTGTGATTAAAAGCAACACGATCATCGACCCGACGCAGTCCCCCGTTGTTGTTATTGTTGTGAGCTCCGTTGGGGAGAAAATCAGCGATGTAAACGGTGACGTCATGACGCAGCAGCGGCAGCTCTGGGCGGTGTGAAAAGAGCGGGAGCAGAAAAGGGAAACCGGAGCTGAACCAGAAAAGCTCTAGCTCGGAGCTAGAAAGGGAAAAGCGCTGGTGTGAAAGCCGCAAAAGTCAGGCTTTCAAAAAGAAAAGAAAGGAGAGAAAGAAAAGAGAGAGGGACTAAAGGGTGACAGTATGTCACCCAGTATTTCAAGAGAAAAGGTGGGTGTGGTCCATGAGTGGTGGAAATTAGTCTGTTAGCTAAGCGTAGTCCATTAAATAATAATTTTTATGTTGTTTTTTTTTACTAAGCTGACATTAAGTACTGTTAATATCTATATAGAAAATGCAGAGGTTTTTAATTTCACTGCTCTTTTAGCTGACATTTAATAAATGCAGGTAGATTTTTAGCAGCTATTCATACTAAATCAGTTGTCCCTCCCCCTGGTGCCAGGACCAGCAGATCCATCTCTAGGCTCAGCAGCCCTGTCCCCCCATAATGCTGAACCTGAACCAGCTTTTCTCCCAACTGAAGGAGGTGAGCAGCATTGTGTTGAATTACATGCCACTTAACATATCTGAAGGGAGACTGGAATACAATATATATATATATCAAAACAAAAAGCTAACATCTCATTTCAATTATACATTTCAAACACAGTATTTTCCCACATATTTAAGTTATATTTATTTGGATTGATGCATTCGTGTTGAGAATGTTCCATTCAAAAATGTTATTATTAAAAAGGCATTTACACCATAAAAGATGACTATTGGGATCTATTGTCAGGAATGTTAGTCTTATATGTATGGCCAGAGGGCAGGACCTATAAACACATTTACTACCCATTCCCAATACAAAACAAAAAAACAAAAGGACCTTTTGACTATGTAAATGTAGTCTTTTAAAAAAACAAAAACATTTACTGACTTTTTTGGATAAGTAATGTTGTAAAATTACAACCGGGGGCCTTACAGGGTTAAGGGCTATTGTTTATTGTTATTTACTTTAAGATGTTTATTCTTAACCAATAATTGAATTTAAAAACTCTTATTTAAATGATGTGTGTGTGTCTCTGTATTCCTGATGATACACTGAGAGAATGAGCTCATAGTGCTGCTGATCACCATAAGCTAAACAGTCTGTATATTGCATTACATTTGTATAATGTAAGCTTTGTTGATACTTTGCCTGTGGGAATACGAAAAAAATAGTTAGATATACTGAATATTATTTTATCTATTCCACCACTAGCTTAATCCCAAATAATGTAGAGGTGTGTTGTAGGTGCCTTAAATAACCCCTTATTTTATAGTGAGATGTATTTTTATGTTCATATAATAGTGATTTCAATGCCACCCCAAAATGATCACTGGTTCCATCCTGGCCACCCCACTGAAAATGTCCTGGCTCCGCCACTGTTGGAGTGGGCGGGCTGTCCGAGCGTAGAGAAACAGCGGCTCTCCCAAGACTGTCACTGTACAGTATTAACAAGACATAATGAGCTATTTTTCTTCGGGAATTTGTGTGCAATGTGTCTTTTATTACTACCTGACACTAGTATTCATTTGTATGTTTTTCGCTGTCAACTGAGTTTTTACCCCACCACTTCGTCGCTCGTTTGCTGGTGTATCATTCACAGATTATTCAGTGACGGACAGTTTATATCCATAGCTATTCTATTAACAACAGAGACATAGAGTTAGATGATTACAGCAGGATTCTCTTGATGTAAATGTGTTTTATCAAAATGAATGTGAGGATATATAAGTAATATTGTCACAGATACTTCCTCGGCTTGTTATTAAATAGTTGCACACAAGTATAGGTCGAATACATTCCTGCTGCCATTAAAAGTCATCAACATCTCAAAGTGAATCATTGATCATAACCACCTGGGTTCCCTAAGTGCAAGCCTTCTGTTTGCGCTAGCTGCAAGTTCTTCAATCGTTAACTTGTACATGTTATCAGGGGAGAGCGCGAACGCAGTCCCCCACTACCACAAATTATGCAGTCGAGATTCCTACATTTGAGGGATTCGTACAGGTCAGCGCAGCCGTCAGTGCAATGGCCGCGCCTCGCCGTAGGGGATCCACCTTAGTGATCATGGAGACCCCCCTGCCAGGTAAGTATGAGTTGTACCGGGGTGAGATGGGAAACCCATTCACAGACAAACCATGCTAACTGATGGTGTAACAATAAAAAAAATCTTGAATCAAGGGGAAATACAGAATTGATAAAAACCCTGGCTTTAATATAGAGGACACCCTTGTGTATGAAGGCTGGAAATTATTATTTGAGTTTTGCCTGAGATCAATTGGGCAATAAAACCCCATCATGCAATGCGGGTCTTCCATCAAACGAACCTTAAATTACGTTGCTTTTATTGGCCTCAATCAACAGCCTGAAAATGTAAATGAGTATTTAAACTTAATCGCACGGTTTTATCAAAACTTGTTCGGTTAACATTTGAACATTTCATAGGGAAAGAATTAAAAAATAACATTTGTTTTCACACATTTCAGTCACTTCCGGTTTCTTCGTCTACTCTAATGCTGGAGGCAACTGGCATTTCTGCTACTGACCCCTAGTGGATTGGAGTTCGAAACACATTCATCGGGTGTTATGACAACGTGTCAAGTCAACAGTTGCTATCAGGAAAATATGTTCCGTTGGAACAATGTGGATTAGAAATAAGAGCGAGAAATAACATCATCTTTTGGAATTTAAAAACACAACGTTTATTTCCAGGGCTATTGTAGACTACACTAATTCAAGTGCTATGTTGGCAACAATTCTGACTTAATTGTTCTTTAATAATCATTTAAGTTAATTCTACTTTGATAATTAATACATTTTCACATTACCACTGATACAGTTACTAGTTGTATAGTTTAATATATTATAATTCAAAATAAAGAATAAAATAATGAGTAATCTTTTTGTTAAATTACTTAACAGGACAAGTGGATGCTTAATGCATCTTTCATCCTTTATTTAAACAGTTATTCTCATTGACCTAAGGGTTTCTTATTCAAGGCAGACCTGTATACAAACCAATATTATATACATTTTTTACAGTAAAAGGGGCACCCATATTTTACAGACCTATATTATACCTTTTCAGAATAAAGAAAAGCATTGTAAAGTAATCTAACACTTGGAAGGAGAGTTATATGTTTGTTGTTTTTTCAATGTTAGTTTATATTATTCTTAATACTAAAAATTGAGCTTTGTTGTAGTTTGAGTTCAAATCAAAACAATGTGAGTGGTGGAAGAAGTAATCAGATCCAAAAGTCATTCAATAAATATAGTGAAGTAAAAGCAACACTATTTGATTCTGAACTGTAGTTGAAGTTTATAGTAAAATCAAATGGAAATTCTTTAATAAAAAACATTTATACAAGAAAAGCTTTTATTGTGAAAAGCGGACACATTCTGACCGGAAGTGTGACGTTTGTTTGCTGATACTTGGTCCCCTAGCTTGACATCATCAGTCAGGCTCACTCGGGGAATGTACATTGGCTGCCCTACGAAGTTTTCTGCAACAAATGTACGGTTTATTCAGAGATTGAGACAACGGTGTACACTTCTGTTGTGAAGTAAAGGGAGACCGGATGAAAACATAACGGTAAGTGTGTGTGAGATGATCTTTACTGCCAGAACTAGCTAACGGTTGGTTAATAATATCACACAGATCTCAACTTCCTCCTGTTCGAAGCTGACGAGCAGCTAGCAGTTTTTAGCTTTGTTAGCTTGTAAATTATCTTAAACTCAACATTGGGTTAAACCCTCTGCTGGCACCAGATGATGTTTTATGACTGTTAAGATTCTTACTTAGATAAACCATAGTGTCGATTTAACTGTGCGGTGGGTTAGCAAACATCATAGATCAGCTGGGCTGAAACTCTTTGGGCGACTAAAGTTAGGCACTAGCTTTCCTGCTAACCGAAACTGATTTGAGTTAGCTAGCATGCTAACGCTGGTTATCCAGGTGGAAATGTAAACACCATTTGGTTCTTCCTGTGCCGAGCGTCGGGTGAAACATTTGCAGCAGTTTTCCTTTTGTGAGTTTATTAACGTTGCCACTACTGGTAGAAATTGGGATTTTTATTAAATCTATGTGGGTTTTTTTTTTTCTTTAATGCGAAATAACGTTATTTTCTTTATCCTAATTTGTTTATAAGATTCAAAGGTTTTATTGTCATTTGCACAGTAGCTACAGTGTGGTTATAGCAATGAACATCTTAAGCCCCGGTCTCCTTAACAAATTCAACATAAATATATATAAGACCTACAAATACAAATATAGTACAAAAAGAAAGAGAATAGTACACGTGACCTATGTGCAAGTCATGCAGGAGAAGTAGACTATATACATGTTAAATAGAAGCAGATGAGCTCAAAACAGAATGTCAAATTAAATACTCTAAGAATAAAATACTGCTTATTGTAGTAATAAATAAATAAATAAATATATATGTGAAATGCAAACAGATGGATGCTTAAGGTTATGTAGGCACTTCACAGAGCTCAGACAAGAGATGGGGAGGTTTACAAACCTATTTGAATACAAATGGCAGAACTTGCTCTCCATAAATCATTGTAAGTGCTCCAGACAACATCATTAAAGTATAGTTTACATGTATATTGAGCTCATAACTTATATAAGCCACTTCGACTATAGTGCAAAGTCAGATCAGAGGCTGGTGACTCTAGCTACATTAATGTCCTGCTTCACAATGTAAAAATCAGGATTTTAAGGCTTAATATGTTATATAAGAGATAAAAGTAGGGTACGCAAATCCAAAAACTTGTATTGGTGTTGCTGGATATAAATAATCAACCATAGCGTCAAAAGATCCACATTACGTTTTGTTCTGACAGAGATCAGACCCATAGGTCAGACATTGTAATTTGTGTGATTCCTTATTATGTTCAATGCATACTAACAATTCAGTTCAACATCGGTCCCCCATTTTAGGTATGTAATCATTCTGATTAGTCTTCTTTTAAAGTTTCATTTGAGTTCATGTCTGACTGTAATTTCCTAGTACAGACACCATTCAATGAATGGAAATGTCTGCGTCATTTTTTTCTGTCATCACTTTCATAGCACAGTCCACAATGTTTTACTGAAAAGATAACATATCAATTACGGGCGCAGTACTTCCTTGTTTGATATCTGATCAAAAATGAATACAGTGAGTGAGTAAGAAGGCTTTGCTTTCTCCTAGCAGCCCTTTACTGTTAAAATTAAATGATGGTGTCAGACTTGAATGAAACTGTTATTGTGCTCTTAAGTTTATTCACATTTCTGGACCTGTGTTGAACGATATAACAACTCATGGCCAGTTTCAGTTAACCTTCAGTGGCGTCTCTCACCATCAATCGTGTTTTGAACGTTAATGACAGACATTACAAACAATATATTGTACTTAGTTTTACACACCTAACAAATAGGCCTTTTGTTTTGTTTGACAATTCGTTAAACTACATACCTGCCAACCTGCCCTTTGTACATTGCCATTGAGTGTACAGACCGAGTAATTGACTGATGTTTTACCAGGAAAGTCTTCCCCCCCCCTGTTTTCCTATAGTTGTAAACCGAGTTGAATTTTAGAGAGCCATAAACTGATTTTAGTCAACCATTCTTTCAGTCTTTCCTGAAGCGTAGCCAAGTTTTTGTCAGTAAACACCAGTCGTCTGCGTACAGGAACATGTCACGTTTACACACCTCTTTCATGTAATTCATTTAGGAACAACGAGGGGCTGATCATATTCCCTTGGGGATCTCCGGGGTTTAACAAAAGGACATCAGAGTGATGGTCAAATATTTGTACCTGCTCCCTACGCGACAAATAGCTTTCTTCACAACAGGTTTATTTAAATGAAAACCTGAAGAATGAAGAATGCTGCTCTTGTTGTATGTGACCCAAGGGCTTACGTTATCACCCCCACCCCTAGTTTACTCATATTTTAGATTTACCCAGGAAACATTTTCTAGTCTGAACTAGTTTTTGGTTATTTGACCTACCTGTGCTAGGGACAACATAATGATCACACTACACATTTACAAATTACATTCCCTACTAACAATGGAATAGATCTGATATGTAAAACTCCTTATTCAAATCATTTCATTTGAAACTGTATTTGTGAACATCCCCCTTCTAACTTGGTTTGAGTGTAACATTGACTGACGGCCAGACAGCTGCATGTGACAAACACGAGACCCATGGGCTGTCAATCGAAACTAAACATTTGTTTTTTGTGCAATAATGTGTACATGCATGTTAACTCGTCCTGACTTTTACTTGATAAACGACCTGGCAAACATTTGTGCACCAGGGACAGATAACAACATTTTAACTTCTTTCTTGATTATGGCTTTTCTTCTTTCACTTGTGTGCATTACGCAGGGAGGAACAAAACCCTCTTCTGAACAAGATTTAACAGTGTATATTTGTGCTTTCGTACTGCGGTCTTAGAAGTAGGAAGTGCATACAGTAGTGTAACGACCTCTTTGCCAAATAATCAAGCTGTAATCGAAATGAATGGCCAGCAGCCTTTAGACTTATATACGGTCCATATCAGTATCAGCATAGACTACCTTCTAAATGCAGATGGAAAAGGGGATCTCCCATCGACCACAGGGGCAAACAGAAGCCATTTTTTATTGCTGTCTCCATGGTGCTGAATGGAGAAGTGGAAAAATAATTCAACTTCACGTTTTAACTGCTTTTTGACCTGATCAGATATTTTTATACCGCATAGAATTGAGCTACCTAGGCATGGCTTCTCCAGCTGCATGGTTAGTTTGACTGCCTCCTCACAGGGAACCAGATAAAGTGGAAAAGTACCGTGCCCTGATGGCTGTTAATCTCACTGTTTTGTAAATAGCGTGAAAGAAGCCTCAGAGGAATTCACTCGACTGCCTCCTGTTCTCTCTCTTTGTTGAACTACAGACATTATTATTATTTGAATACTCTGGCTGGCAGATAATAGGCTAAACAGAGCTTCATTAAGCTACAGGGTTATTGAGATGTCCAGCTGACAGAAAGTTGGCCTACACCTGATGAATGCTTGGCTCGGCAGTCTAACAATAACTTATTTTCAACTATTAGTTTGCTTCAGCAGAGGGATGGTGTCTCGTGTTTCAGACAGCAGTGACGGTTGAGAAAGAAAACTGAAATATTTCCTCCCAATGTCATTTCATGTGAAAAATATGTAGCTTTTGTATAGCGTTTGTCATGCAGCCTGTTCCTCTGTCTCAAACCATAATAACTGAACGCATTGTCATGATCAGGAAGTCTGTCGTCCAGCTGGAATGTCAACGGAAATTAGCGTACGTGATGAATTTTATGCAGGAGAGCCCTTTGAGACTCACATTTCCAGGAGTGGAAGCTCATTACTGTATGTGGGATTTCTTTGATGGTAGGCATAGGCTACCATTTTCACAAAACCCCGGGAAACCATCATCTTCCAACCCTACATTTGGACTGCACCATAAAGAAATGCAGCATGGATTCCCTTTCAATACACTCCCACCTGAAAGACAAACCAACTCAATTACACTGATGATGGGCACCTCCATAGTTTCATTATAATCAGGAATGTGATAAACTGGAGGTAGCTCAACCACAGCTTTGTGAAAAATAGGACAAATGGATTAGAAAAAGACCCAAAGTCCAAACCACGCACAGGAAATAACAGAGCCGAATGATGGTTGTTTAAACTACCGGACTATGCTGACATTTTCCAGAGACATGTAACACATTTGTTTTGATAAAGGTTAACTATGAGGGTATGACCGTGATTGAAAGATTAGAGGTCGGTCCAGCACACTGAAAAATAATGTCAATATAAGTGTGTTTGTCATGTGAATATAAAATATTTTGTTTTGGCTTGTATATTGTCTTCGGATTTGAATAAATCTCAATTATTTATATTGGCCCCAAAAATCCAGTAACGGTATGTATTTTATAAAAAGAGAGAAACTCATTTTAACCAAGTTATTTAAGTTTCCTCTATCATGCTACAAAGTGAAACCAGATTACGCAAGTCCTTGAGTTTCGGCCTGACGTAACATCATGAACAACTGAACAGTTACTATTAGCTTTGGCGGAAATTTAAAGTACATTTCACATTGAAGTTACATCCAGAATGTGTTTAAAACTAAATATTGTACACTGTTTATCTTTTGATATCACTATATGGGCCGGTAATCATTACTTTTGTTTGTTTGTCATTGTATTTGGGGCTGTAAAACCCTTTGGATTCGACTGTGGCTAGGGTTGCAAAGGGGCGGTAAGTTTCCGGTATGGGAACTTACCGGAAACTTACCGCCCCTTTGCAACCCTAGCCACAGTTTAGGGGGTGTGGTCTCAATAGCCATGCAGTAAGCAGTGTGCTATGTGCATGTGATTGAGGAATGGCATGGATATTCAAGTGTACTTGAATGGCATCTGTTTGTTTTAGTCAAGATTATGCTAAAATATACTTTCCCCAACTATATTTAAGTTCCCTATGAAGAGCCAACCTTCAATTTTGAAAATTCCCATGGAAAGTTTCCATCTATGAAAATCCCCGGAATTTTGCAACCCTAACTGTGGCACATCTCACTGGTGGGTGCCGATATTTTTGAAAAAAAGCTAGATTTTCACATAATAGGATATATATTTTGTTAATGGGGAAAGAAAAGCAGTTTCATCTGCAATGGGGACACTGTTTACTGTTGCCTTGTTTTACTATCGCTATAATCCCTCTGTCTGCACGGGTAATGCTAGCAGCTCAGTGGAACATTTTAGCGTGAATATTCAGGAAAGTATGTTTCTGTTTATAGCTTATTAATTGTGTTGAGATGTATTTATGAAACAGGGTTCAACGGGACATTTTGCAGTCACAAATATGTAACATAAAACGTTCCATTGCAATTTGGTTATGCACCTAATTGTCTCTTTGCTAAATTGCAGGCAATGGGAACCTGGATTTATTTAGTTTATTGCGATGGAAAAGCCAACATGTCATTGCTTTGTGGTCTAGTGGGCCGTACTTGTTAAAAACACCACCACTGCGACCCCAAGTGATACATTTTGTTACTATTGTTTTCCCCGTCAGTTGTGACACATAAATGATAGTGTGACTTCTAAAGACGTTCAGCAACCTTGCACTGACCTGTCTCTGCAGCAGAAAACCGCACATTTTAAATGATACTACAATGGTCTGATTTGTAAGAGTTGAAGGAAGGTTGAATCTGGTTTGTTTCTGCCTCTGTGGGATTCCTGCCCCGGGGTTGTCTCAGGAACTGGGACACCGTCTCAGTGTGTGAGCCGCGGTTGCATGTGATTGCCTTTGGGAAACACAACTTGAATACATGCTTGTGTGTGTGCACAAACACAAACGCACACACTGACCGCAGTCACACGGAAAGTCCAACTCACTCGGAAGGCTTTTCCAGTTTGATTACACCTTGGGGGTGTAATTTCACATTCACTTGTGGGTTGCTTAAAAATTCCTCCTCTGCCTTGTTAAAAATGTCCTCTCGCTCACATGACTTGGCTATTTGACCCAATACATCATCAAGCTTTGTTACGATGTGGATATATAGTGCTGGGCCATCACTTTGGCCTCAGTGGAAGCTATTTAGATACCCAAATGGCTCTGGAACCTCCTAAAAAGCAACTTCCTACTTGACTATATAGAGGATTTCAATCTGAAATGTTACAAATGTTGCCGGATAATGTTAAGCTCCCATTTCACACATTACAGGCTGCCGTTTAAAGCCACATCTCTATACTCAATCTTTGAGCATCACTGTTGTGTCATTATTTATCAAGGGAGATCTATTTAGAGTCATGACACACCTCAAGGAAGTCACACCATCAAACTGGCTGATTTGTCATCTCTCGTCGCCTCACCCACTGGTGTTTAGTGGTGCTTACATTTCAGATGTCATATGCAGGCTTGCCTTGGGTTTTAAAAAGCAAGTCTTAAACATTCAGAACGAGCAATTAAAACACATTAGTCTTTACAACCTGGCTAATGGTTTAATGTCATGCAATTATGGTTTGACTTTTTTTAAATTGTAGTTATCTTTGGTTCACAAACATTTAGGTTACTCTGCATAAAATGTACTTGTATGTTGAAGTCAGCTAAATATGGCTGCATAGTAACATCTAGCCCTTTCTGCATCTCAAGATCATGTGGGTTTAAGTTTTCTGCCTTTTAGATAATTGATGATATATGGTGTTTCTTTGTTAAAATTATTCCATAACCTTCTGAGAAAGGATATTTCACACAGCAAGTACCCTCTATTTAACGAGCGAGGAAAAGGTATTGTTTTAAGTATTACCTAGTGGCAAATTTGAGCTCTATTAAGAAAGGAAAAATGACGCTGGCAACTCAGAGAAAACCCCTTTATCCAGAGGACTCAGCCGAAGGAGACGTCTCGTGAGCTTGTCCCACCCGTCATTGAAACTGCAGTTGTGTATTTGTCTGGTATCATGAATCCAAAGCGGCTCTACTACTTTAAGTGTTGTTTCCAAGACTTAACAGCCCTGAGCCCTGTTATCACCTTTAACATAAGAACAATCTCAGTGTTGATACTTTGAATATACCATCGAACATGGTGAAAGGACCAGATGTTTACACTGCGCATGCTTAATAGCACTCTCTGTATTACAGAGTGTAAACCAGGGGTACTCAAACTTTTTTATTAAAGGTCCACTTGTGAACTTAATACAAGGTCACTGGTCCGGATCAATGCCAGTAAAGTCCCCCCCCCCCCTCCCCGGAGCGGTGAAAAGAAACTGAAATTAAGAAGCAGTTTCTTACGGCGCTCTATGCATGAGGGGGTTTCCCGACATGTCGTTGCAGTAAATTAAAGGGTGTTTCATGTTGTCGTTGCTGTGGACCTTCTTAATCTACCTTCTTTGGGGGCCCCCTTCTGGTCCAAGCACTTGCCTGTCGGCAAACGGCGCCCCTGTACACACACACCCATTCAATACACACATACAGTATGGTGGCTTGAACTAGTGGGAGAAATGGCACTGTTTGTCTGTAGTCAATGCTTTGAACCTCGGCAAAAAAGGCATTAGAAGCATTAGAAAGTCAAGGTAAACTTGCGGTTAACTTGCGGACACAAGTAAATATATATGCACGTTCATTCTCACACAATGATGTACATTAATTTATCAGAATCAGAATATATATATATTTTAATTTTAATTTAATTTTTTTATAATGGGACACAGGGTTCGGTCCGGATTGATTTGCAGTTTGGTCCGGAGTTTGAGAAGCCCTGGTGTAAACTATTAAAGGGAAGTTTCCTGTGGTTTACAAGTAGTGAGAAGTTAAACAATGATATATACAATATCAATGTTGGAACAGCAGTAACATTGTTTTGAAAGAACTAATAAACCAACATGGTAAAAACATGGTCAAACTATCGACTCCAAAAGACATTGTTTTTCAATAACATCTCATGGCCCTCAGCTACAGAACCTCTTGCTGAAGTCATCCATTTGCTTTGCTCTGTTGTTTTCCAAATGGGAGATGATATGGACAACGGTGAGGACATAAATAAAACAAACTGTTACTCCACTTCAGCTGGGAACACATGACAAAGTCATAATAACGAGATTAGGGCATGGTGATTGATTATAAAGTAGATTTTGACCTGGGTTGCAAAAAAAAGGTCCACTTGAAGAATAAACAGACTTTATCTTCTGAGTGCGATGGTTTAGCATTGAAATAGCTTATTTCCCAACTGAGACTCTGACAGGGAGATGCTGGAATTCAACTGTTAAGAAAACTATCTTTTTACATCTGGAATATATTGGGATAAAATAGCAATGCAGACAATGTTGCATTTTTGAAAACAATATAAATAGTGAGATTGGCACTCGTTTTTATTTTGCTTCCTCCATTACTTTGTCTCCTAAGGTACGAGCTAAAGGTAGAGATATTTCAAACGAGTACATTCATTAGCATAAGAGGATTCCTCTCAACATTAGCGAAGCCTGAATAGGACCACACCCATTAACTGTGTTGATTCATTTCTGCTTTAAATGTACGGCTTCAAACTGCAATTCTTCACATCCACTGCCGGTGCACTTGTATACTGCAGTAAAGATCTTATGCTTTAGTTGTTCGTATCGTGTAAAATAAGAGCATGTGGAAACACTTGAAGCGAGGTGTGGCTACTCAAGAGGCAAACTAACACAGCTGTGGCCACGTCTGAGATCTATGATGGAAAAAACAAAAGATTTGTCTTGTTTTGTCTACACATGACTAATACACACTCCTGGGAAAGCTTACAGAGGTTTTATGTAAGCAGTCTCACATTCGAGATGATGCGCCTAAAAAAAAGTGCCTGAAGGAAAATACTTCATTATCAAAGGGATGGCCTCTCCTTAACACACAACAACTCTGATAGCTGTGCTGTCTCAGGTTTTGCTGTATTTTGATTGTTGTTTAGTTGTTAAGCATTTTGAATCTTCCGAATGTTTCTGTTTTGCCGCATTCATTAAAAGTGAATGGCTTCAGATTTGGCTCTGTACCTGATTTTCTCTTCCTTTTTCCCTCTCTGTCAGGTTGGTGTCCTACATCTGAACATCTGCATCCCATCACTGTGCTGTCAACCAGGGACGGACCACACCACAGAATTCCACACCTCCTACCAACCTCCAGCCATGATTTCCTAGCCAACAGCGGCCAAGCCCCCTTCCCCTAAACCATCCTGTCCCTCTTTCCATCCTCCACCCTCTCCATGTCCTTCATCTCTCCTGATGTGCTGCTCTCTGGTCGTACCATCAGCATCCCTTCTGTGGTGATGAGCATCATGCACCAGCAGCATCATGGCAGCACGGGCTCAGAGCGAGACCTTCACTCTGTGGCCTCCTCTGTCAGCCTCCCTTCAGTTAGAAAGACCCCCAAAAAGCGCCGCCTGTCCCTCCACGCACTCTTCAGTCGCCGCAGACGACCCGACCGCGACCCCAAGCGCAAGTCGAGGCATCTGCAGACGGCAGCTGCTGCTGCTGCGGAGGCTGTTGTCGTCGCAGAGAGCGTCCCAGCTGAGACTGTCCATGAAAAGACGTCCTCCCTCTCGGCGCTGGCCGCGGTGTCCACTTCTTCGGTGTCAGGTTCTTCGTCAGACACGCTGGAGTGCCCTCTGTGCCTCCTGCGCCACGCGCGAGAGCAATTCCCCGACATCATGACCTGTCACCACCGCTCCTGCGCAGACTGCCTGCGACAGTATCTGCGCATCGAGATATCTGAGTCACGTGTCAACATCTGCTGCCCCGAGTGCACGGAGCGCTTCAATCCCCACGACATCCAGCTGATCCTGGGGGACCGCGCCCTCATGGAGAAGTACGAGGAGTTCATGCTGAGGAGGTTTCTGGTGGCTGAGCCGGACTGCCGCTGGTGCCCGGCCCCCGACTGTGGGTAAGAACCAGAGCTGAGGAATTAGAGAGGAAAATCCTAGGATCAATTACCGTTGTGTCATTGGGGGATAGATGGTGACCTAACAGAGATGTATTTAAATCTAAATGTTGAAGATTGATAGTCTTAGTTAAAGAGGATAACATAGGGCTGTGCGATTATGGCAAAAATCATAATCACGATTATTTTGGTCAATAATTGATATCACGATTATTAAAAACGATTATCCATTTACTTTGAAAACATCCATATATTGAAAAAAAAAAAATTGAACAGTATGTTTTTAACAGTTGATTACCCTGAACTTTAAGTATAATTCAACTGAAAAACCAATAAAAAAAATAAAAAATTACATTTTTTTTTTTTTTTTTTTATAAAAATAATAATCGTTTTATTTCGATTACATTGTTTTCGTAATCGTTGCAAGCCAAAATCGTAATCGAGATTAAAATACGATTAATTGCACAGCCCTAGGATAACATAACATTGTCTTTAAGATACATTTAAAACAATGTGGCAGCCAGGTGTAACTCAAGTTTAGGAACGCATCTGAACTATTCTTCATATTAAGTGTACTCCACCTCACATTCATGGCAACAAAACAACAAGGAAACGACTTAAAAAAATAAATAAAAAAATCTCTACTCCAGTTACCTGAAATGTGCTTGATGTTTGATACATCCAAAAATAACACTGTGAGAAGCTACAATAAGGAAACGTCAAGGCTGAATTCTGGCCTTTTGAAGTTCTCCAGTTGCCCGAGATAAAAATAACTCGAGCTCTAATAGATCTGTTTGTCAGCCCGATGAGTCAGATCGAAACAACGTGAGGAGCCGGTGATGAAGAGGCCTATTGTTAACACACACCATGCCTGGAATTGTTTTACACCACTAAATATTTGACACATATTTAACATCATTTTCACCTTTAGAAAATGATTCACAGTAATGAAACAAAGCTGCAAAAAACATTTACAGTAACTCAGGGTAAATGATTCATTCATCTGAAAAATGACTACCACACAGAATAAGAAAGAGGAACATAACAAAAGTGAAACGGGTAAAAACTGGATAAATGGCCAATTACTAAACGTGTATTGAAATTTGAAGTTTTTAGCTAGAGTTCATTCGACACATGCAGCCACATCTCAAATAAAGATGTTTCTGAAACTGTTGATTCTCTGAGGGAGGGAGAATGTGTTGTTCTGGTTCCCCTCTTTCACACGGAGGTGACGGGTGAGTTTCAGGTCAGAGTTCTGTATATTTAGAGCTGGTTGGGATTCAACAGTTTGCTAACATAATGTTCTGTGTGCTCGCTGCGGTACGCCCCGCTCTACCTGTTGTTGACCGCACCGGGACAACCACATACGCAGCATAATCTAATCTGCTCATCCGCGTCTATTCGTTTAATTAAGGTGTAAAGAAATCATGTAAACGGCTTCATAGTGATTGGGAGCAGTTACTAACTCATTTCAGGCTTTTATTGTTGGTTACAGTTTCTCTCTGTCCCTCCTTCTGTCTCCCTCTCCCCCTCCCTCTCCTCTCTGGGCTTTGTTTCATCAACACTGCCGACCCTGTCTGTTTGAATAATGGCTCTTTCATGAGACTTTTTCAGCTCATCTTGCTCTGTCGTCTAATCACTTCAGCTCTGCCTCACTGTCACAGTCTCCGCCGGTTATTGCTGCCGCTCTAAATTGTTGTATAATAACAGCCGCAAGTTATTGGGCTGCGTTTGTCCGCTCAGCAATTCTCAAACGCAGGAATCCTCCGAACAAACCGTAGACATAGAGAGGTTAATAATGTATTTGTTTGCAGTGTACTGTCTGGACTTAACAGTGGTGTCATACATAGTTTAATGGTTATACCAAAAGGTCCATTTGGATGTGTTCCCTTCCACTAGGGCTAGGGTTAGGGTTAACATTAACATTTGCCGTCAGTTTGCCTCACTGAGGTGTGAGTGGAGTCTGGCTGGAAACTGTCTAGACTCCCTAACCTCTGTAGGTGTACGGTGCCCACACACACTTCCCCCGATGCTAAACTGCAAAGTGTGTCAGTTTGTAGGGAAACATTTTACAAGCATTTTAAAATGATGCCGTGACGTCTGTTACCACGCATTTGTTTTCTGTTTCCTTCACCGTATCATAGTAGTAAAGTCCACCCTTACTCTGCTTTTTCCAACATTTACCTTGTTTTCTTTGTGAGGAGAAATCCAATGTAGAGTTTTTAATTATTACAATTTAGGCTTTTAATAAACCTCATCTCTTTGCTCTACTGTAGGGTATATTGCCTGAAGTTTGTTTTTCATTCTTTCTGCCCATTTGATGCATTCTTTACATCCTTCAAAAACCTTAACGTTGTGAAATCTCAGCACATGAGAAACACAATGAGCACTTATTATTTATCTCCCAAGTAGGGCAACAACTATTGATTTTTTTTTTCATTGTCAATTAATCTTCAGCCGATGCCCAAATGTATTCTGACTTAGCTTTAATCGTTTTTCTGCGAACGCAAATAAGCAGCTCCATCTTGCTGCAGGCTTTGCTTTACAGAATTACATTTATAAATAAAGATATTGGAGAACGGTGTTTGTTCACAGAATTTGAGTTGATCCCCTTAGGGTTTCATTCAGGGAGCAGATTCAATCATTTACCCAGTGATATCCAATTTAGTCCAGTTTGTTTGTTAGCCTGAGTGTTTGTTTTTCCTTTTCATATGTTTCACATTTCCCCATGATAACCCTGCTAGGGGCGACTGAATGTCTGCAACCATCTCAGGGTTTAGCACAGGTTGTCATACTTACTTTATTAAAACATCAGGTGCTCTCCTTTATCCTTTCAACAAAACCATTGTTACTGTGTCATTGTTTCCATAGCACAAGGAAATAGTTGGCTTTTGTGTCAGCAAGAGGAAACAGTTGCTACCATTCATTTTATTATTACACCGATAATAAAGTAATTATTTGCTCAACTAATTGTGTTGGGCTATAAATGGCTGCCTGACCAGTTTGTCAAGTTGTATATAATTTGCATGTTTATTAAATCAAAACAAATGTTTGACTTTGTCCAAGTCGTGCCATGTAATGCTCAATAAAGCTGCCACTGTTATGACTGATGAGGGTACTATGGAGACTTGCAGTCATGCAGAATTGATTGTGTCAGTCCTGATTTGTTTAATCAAAAATAATCAGGTTATATTGATGTGTTTATGTAACAAACACTTTTGAGTTGTTAGATTTAAGATTCAGTAGTTTATTATAATTTCAACATCCTTGACTGTCTTAGTGAGCATACTTACAAAAAACTAAATAATGCAAAACATCAGGACATAATACATAGGTATAAAACAGATATAAATACAACAATCATAAACCAAATTGGTAAAATAAGAATCAAACACAGAAGACCATAGATAGGACACTGGCATCTGTTGGAAAGTAAGCAGCATCATCATTGTATTCAAGCACAAGTTTTTCACTTCTACTATTTTCATTTTTAGCCCTGATGACCCACAGTGTTTTGCTTAAAATCCACTAGCAAATACAAACCACCCTTTTGTGTGCATCTGTTCTCTCTCTCAGTTATGCAGTCATTGCGTTCGGCTGTGCCAGCTGCCCAAAGATCACCTGTGGGCGTGAGGGCTGCGGGACGGAGTTCTGCTACCACTGCAAGCAGCTGTGGCATCCCAACCAGACATGTGACTCCGCACGGCAGCAACGAGCCCAAAGCCTGCGGTTGAGAACGTTCAGGTCCTCCTCCCTCAGCTACAGCCAGGAGAGTGGAGCCGCAGGTAACTCACAAATACACTTCTGACCGTGTCATGCTCACACATCTGTTCCTTCAGCACACCCATCAGTTTCTTCAGCCTCAATAGAGCTCCAACAATTAGTAGACTTATAGATTTGTTCATTGACATTCAAATAATCGGTAACTATTACAATAATCCATGAATCATTAAGGTACTTTTCAATGCAAAAATGCCCACCCTTTAAAGGTGATGATTTCCATCTTTTCCCTGTTTAATATTGGGTTAAAGTGATTCTTTTTGGGGGTATTGACCTAATAAAACAAGACATTTAAAGACATCCCCTTTGAATTTGAAACTGGTATTGACATATTTGCTGACATTTTATAGAACAAAGGATTCATTGATGAGTCATATATATTATACATTTGTAAAGATACTATTGCAATAGGCCACAGTATAGAATATGCACAATAAATATTCCCCAAAACACTGTATGCCTAACGCTTCTCTTTCTTTCACATCAATCAACGCTCACTAGGGGATGACATCAAGCCGTGCCCTCGCTGTGCCGCCTACATCATCAAGATGAATGATGGGAGCTGTAATCACATGACCTGCGCTGTCTGCGGCTGCGAGTTCTGCTGGCTCTGCATGAAGGAGATCTCTGATTTACACTATTTAAGGTGAGACAAATGTCCAGCAGCAAACAAAACCGTTAAATAACACTCAGTAGGTACTGCAGTTGTGTTTGCGTCAGCGATTTCTGCCTCGTGAATGTCTGTTCTTTGGACTGACAGTCTTCAAATGTGTCGAAGAACAGATAAAAAACATCTACGGTATATAAATGAATAACTTTCAGAATGGAAAACCATCATTCCAGGTGCTGTTTTTACTTCTTCTACATTCCTAGTTTCATCCCTTTTATGTTGGGCGTGATATACACTCTTAATTTTTTGACAACCCATTTCCTGTCTCCCTCCACTCCTCTCAGTCCGTCAGGCTGCACCTTCTGGGGGAAGAAGCCGTGGAGCAGGAAGAAGAAGATCCTCTGGCAGCTCGGCACGTTGGTCGGCGCCCCCGTGGGCATCGCCCTCATCGCCGGCATCGCCATCCCCGCCATGATCATTGGCATCCCAGTCTACGTGGGCAGAAAGGTGAGAGCGAGCAGCCGAGGAATAATATGGAACTAAATATAATCTAAATAATTTGTTATCACCAAAATCACCTCGCAATCAGGACATATGGTGTGGTTTTCACATTTTCTGTGGTATGAAATCTAACCTTTTGCTGCACAACTCATCAAAACATTGTTAAGAATCCCTCCATTTAATTCTTCTAAATAAAAGTGTTTAGCCTTTTGAATTTCTGTGTCACAGTTGCCAAGAAGGTGATTTAATTCAAAGGTAATTAAAAAACGATTTCCCTCTTCAGATCCATAACCGCTATGAGGGCAAAGACATCTCTAAACACAAGAGGAACTTGGTAATTGCTGGCGGGGTGACGCTGTCTGTGATCGTGTCTCCTGTAGTTGCAGCAGTCACTGTCGGTAAGAAATAAGAAGTTTCCCCTCCTTTCCCTTTTGACTCTCTTTCCTTCCCGATCCGTTTCTCCACAACATTTAAAGTATTAGAACGTTTCTTCTTTGTGGGTCACATGTAAAAAGCTGTAAAAAAAACATCATCCGGTTTAAAGATAACCCCCAAAATGTGTACAATGCCGGTTTTTCTGCTTTCAACGTTCTAAACTAATTTTGATATATTTCTATATAGATTTCTTCAAAATGCTTTAAACTGTTTACCATTGAGCCCAGATCAATCTTCTGCTGTTAAAGTGTGTGTTGACACGGTTTTGTGCAGGCATTGGTGTCCCCATCATGCTGGCGTACGTCTACGGAGTTGTCCCGATCTCCCTGTGCCGGAGCGG
Source organism: Trematomus bernacchii (assembly GCF_902827165.1). Lineage (NCBI taxonomy): Eukaryota > Metazoa > Chordata > Actinopteri > Perciformes > Nototheniidae > Trematomus > Trematomus bernacchii. The sequence goes on along the minus strand of NW_022987564.1, from coordinate 9,547,383 downwards.
AGGCTGTGGAGTGTCTGCTGGGAACGGCAAAGGGGTGCGAATCGAGTTCGATGACGAAAATGACAACATAGGGAGCGGGGCTGCAGCCACAGGTGAGCATCTCTATAACAAAAGCATTGCCACTGATTTCTTACGGACTATGCAGAACATTTGAGGTGGAAGTACTTTCTACCACCTCTGCAGTCTTATTCACTTCTTTTGTCAGTCTCTCCATTTATTGTAAGTTATTCTGTTTAATATACTTTTAAATAAGGAAAATGTTCCGTCCTGTCATACACTAACTGTAGACTGGTTCATGTGGAATTATCACTGGCACCTGAATACATATTAACAGCTTTTTAGCAACCATTACATCAATATTTGTTGGAGCTGTGTGCTGACACATTGGTACTCCTAAAGTCTGTGACTTTGTGTGTACACATGGATTATTCATAGCTCCCAAAATGCCAAAAGGACTGACGGGAGTTTGAGTTGTGCAGCGGTGTGAAATGACTGGCGTACATGTCATTATTATTGGTACATTCATCTTGTTTTACTTCTCGCACAGCACCTGGATATTAAGTAAATGCCAGCAGCTTTTTATCAACCATAACACAAATATTTGTGGTAGGTGTGTGCTGGCATATTCGTTTTTTTGCCAATCTGTTTGGCTTACAGAATTCCCCCTACGTTGGTCAGTGGCTTTGTGTGTACATACAAAGAGTCATTCATTGCATGAATTGCCAAAACTGTTTCAGTTGTGCAATGGTGTGAAATGACTGGTGCAGTGTCAGTTGTTTTTCCTGTCATCGTGTGTTTGTCACTGTCAGACTTACTTTCCCGGGAGGTGTTTAGGGAGACTAGGCCTATACCGTATGATAATTATGAGTCCAAATGACAGCAGGGACTTTGACCTTCCCAGGGAAATAAAGTGTGAGACGTGTTGACACTTATTCACACATAAGAGTTAATCAATCTGTGGTTCCAGCGTGAATTTAAAACTGATGAAAGTCAGTGAAGTCATTGATGTGACTACAGAAAAATAAACTTTGTTCCATGACACAAATATCATTTTTGGTTGCTGTTGTTTTTATCTAGGGTAGCTTGCCGAAATTCGTCTTTACAGCCCAATCTTTATTTGGTCCTTTTTAACCTCACTTTTTTTTGACAAATAGTCTAGACATAACTAATGTACCTTCTTTGTCAGTCAGAAGCTTCTCTTAATGATCGAAATGACACTCCCTGTCGCCCCTTTTCTCCTCAGACACAACCTCAGTGGCAGAGACTCGGCTCAACAATCCCAGCCTGGGAGATGGAGCGAGTGTCGGCGGCCTGACGGGGCTCAGTGTCAGCGGGAGCCACATGGAGCGCTGCGGCATGAGCTCCACGCAGCGAGACAACATGAGCGACAACGCCAGCACCACGGCCCTCGCTGGGACCAGCATCACAGGAAGCCTCTCTGGCAGCTGCTACAACAGGTGATAAACTGGACCTGGATGATCGCTCCATAGACATAAATGTTTAATGAGAAAAACGTAGCATTTGACCGGCAAATAGCACATACTTTATACAATTCATAGTGCACGATTTTACTCTTTGGTATGGCTTAGTAAATACATTTCATGGTATTGTTCTCTGATACTGGTTAAAGCAAACTTTCTGTGACTCACTGAGACATGAGAAATGATTTCATATTTTGTTTGAATTGTCATTTCCAGGATGGAAGTGCAGGCTGATGTCCAGAAGGAGCGCTGCAGTCTGAGCGGTGAGTCGGCCACCGTCAGTCTCGGGACAATCAGTGACAACGCCAGCACAAAAGCCATGGCGGGATCCATCCTCAGTGCCTATATGCCTCTGGAAAGGTCAGTAGACCCCTGCATCTCTACCCTCTTTTAAAAATGTATACCTGTCCTAGTTTCTCTAATACCTTTAGCCCTGTGGTCAAGTGCTTGTTTGTCTGTCTTTGACAAAAAAAGGACACTAAAAGCACATAAAAAGAGTTGATTCATAATGAATATGCAAGTAAATATCTTTGATAGAAAAGTTGTTCTACTAGATATTATTATGTATTCCTTCTAAGTAATAAAACCTTCTATATGTTTTGCTATTTTGAAGCACATTGAGTCTGTGTTGGTGCATGAAATTCGCTATATAGATAAACTTGACCTGTACTAAAAGGATTTCTTCTTGTTATCTTGTTTTGCAGAGACAACAGTCTGGATGCTCAGGCAGACATAGAGTCCAAACAGCAGAAGCTGAGGCACTGCAGCGTCAGCAGCAGCCTGGATGAAGCCAGCTGCAGCAGCACCCCCGGCCTCAAAGGTGCTGCGGGTGGTCCCTGCTCCTGCCCCTCCACCAGCTGCTGCGCGCAGCACGAGAACCACTGCTGCCCCTCGTCCCCCTGGTCAAAGGAAGCTTCCACATCAGGAGGCAAGAAGAGCCGAGTAAAGCTTTGGAAACGAGCCAGCAGCAGCAGCAGCAGCAGAGGAGACATGAAGATAAACGAGACGCGGGCGGACATGGACGCCCAGCTCCTGGAGCAGCGCAGCACCAACTCCTCAGAGTTTGATTCTCCGTCTCTGAGCGGCAGCCTGCCCTCCGTGGCCGACTCGCACTGCAGCCACTTCTCATCAGAGCTCAGCTGCTCCGACCCTGAAACCTCAAGACCGGCTCATGCCCCCTGCTCCGCCCCTACGGACCCCCGCTCTCATCACCACGCCACCACCTTCAGTGACGTCACCATCGCACCCATGCCCGAGGTGGAGAACGACCGCCTGGAGCATTATCTCCCTCACAGCAGCAGCGCAGCCTTCACCCACCGCCTGCTGTCCTCATCCCCCCCTGCCTCGCCGAAAGAGGGGAGCAGCGGGATGTTTCTGTACATCAGTGAGGAGGGGGGAGGCGCCTGCGCAGACTCGGAGCCGGAGAAGGACAAGAAAATAAAAGAGAGCGTCAAGAACACTGCCGTGCAGCCTGTAAGCCCTACAAGGACCCGCAGTATACAAACAGAGATCTAAAGGATGTTCTTCAGGTGTAAGCGGTGTTACCACTTCCCCACCATGCATTCTGGGAAGCCTTTGGCTTAAATGTAAGCCAATATGTTTAAGGTTAATTCTATTTTTACTTGCTGAAGAGGCAGCCAGGAATATTATGTGATTGTCAGTCTATACTGAGAGGGTCGAGGTCTACGTTGGAGAGAGATTTGTGAAAACGGGAGCAGGTCAAACAGATCAGTGGTTTCTGTTCTGTCACTGAAGACAGAGGTTTTAGTGAAGGTGTCTAGTGGGGGAGCTGAATGTATGTGGACAGGTTGTAAAGTAGGTTGTTAATGTTTTCATCAGAGTCTGACTCCTGAATGATGTTCTGAATCCAAGCTCCATGCAGATCTTATTCTTTTACAAAAAAAGCAGATCCTGGAAATGTCTGATATTCTTTGATTAGTAAATTGAGCTGCTATTTGAAAGCCTGAACCCATCCTCCCGTGTGTCATCGGCACAAATGTGTTTTGCATGAATCAGGGATGGATATGTGATGGTCACTGTGGTCCACCGCTGTGCCGCCACTTCATTCTGTGACTTCTTAAAACAGTCTAAAAAAAACAGCTAAAGGATTGTTGAACCTAAGAGGGACCAGTCCATTCAGTAGCACATTTTATTTTTCCATAATCATCTATAAGACGATTTGCTTTTCTTTCAAATGTGACTCCTGTATTTTTTTTTTCTGTGCTTTTGTCTTTGCCTATTTTTATTTTCCATTTTGGGAAAGTCTGTTTTAATGTTGAAACCCTGTTTTGGGTCCAAACCTTGAGTATGACCGGATGGGAATTGTGTTGATGAGTTTAAAGTAGCCATTTTAAAATAATGTGGATTTAAGACTGTCCTTCACAAACCTCTGTCTGCACTGTTAAATGTTTATTAGTGGTTTGCACGTGTGCAAGTCTTCACTGCAGTATTTAGTATACCATGGATTTATGAGAGCTATATTAAAGAAAGGGAATTTTAAAGAGAACTAAGGAAAGCCCAATTTCAAAAATATAACAATGTAGCCTTTTTTAAAATACTTTAACTTGTTTTAGTGATCCGTCATTAAAACTGGAAAGTCAACCAAACAATGTTTTTGCAATAAGGAAATTAAGCTTTTGAATAACTAATCAACAGTGTAACTATATAACAGCTCTGATGTACTGAGTATTTGAGCACACACATCTGTCAGTGGTTTCATGTTCAGTAGTGAATGTATGATGATAATAGGATTACATTTTTGATTCTCCCTCGGTAAAATCAACATCAAAATATAATTTTTGATTCAGAGCCTTGAGTGTATTTTAACTACAATGTGTTAAGTTGTCTTTCTTAAATCATTGCAAATGAAAAATGCAAATAATTTTATATTTGTTGGACCCACAGTGCCTTTTGGAGAAGAAAAATCCTTTGTACAGTGTTTTTACTTTCTTTTTATTTCCTCATATATGTCTTCAAATGATAAACATAAAAATCCTGAGAGAATTTATCGTATTTTCCCTCATAAAATGCTCGAAATGTAACTTGATACGAAGTACTGCCCCTACCCTGAGTGCTAACGCTAGCTGTCACACTAGCATGCTTAGCTGACCAAAGACTCGGGCCATTAACCGGGTTTTGGACCAGTCATTTAAAACTAACGTCCAAAATGTGTGTTTTAGAAATAATATTTTTAAAATGTTACCCTAAAGTAGCCAAAGTCAGTTCACCTGTGTTTATAATCAGCTCCTGTTGGAAATAAAAGCCTGTTTATCCAAAGCAATGAGCATTTTGAGTATCAGATGTTGTTGTGAATTGTCATCCTCACTACAGATTACTTTGCTCTGATGTCAACCTGCCGAGCTCAGCAGGAGCTGTGTGGGAGGAAAGAGTCGCTCATAGAGAAGTGGTGTCAACTCAAACAGTGTTGGTGCACCTCAAAAGCCTCCAGCTGCAGGATATTCCAGCCCTGTTAATGCCCCTGTGTTAAATAAAAAAGCCAGTTAAGTTTCTGTGAGTTTTATATTATTATTTGCCAGTCTATTTCTGACTTGGTCAAAAGAAAACTCCTATTTGATAAAGTATATATTCCCTAACTAATTGCTTTATAATGTGCATGTTAATGCATATCCTTACAGAATAAAAATCTCAATCAAGCTTGTTGTCTTTGTATTTTAATTCTTCATGCTGACTTTCGAGTTCATGACGCTGTGATACGTTCTTAAGATTCGAGAGATGATCAAATCAACTCCTTATTTCCTGGTTTGTTTTTTCCCTTCTGGCTACACATTCAGTTTACCCATCAAGTAACAGAAACATTGCTCATTGAAGCATCCATGTAGCATTTTATTATTTACATTTGCATCCAAACTATTTACATACAGTACATGCTCTTACATTCCACGAAGCAACACTTCAAGCCTCATAGCAAGTGTTTTCATTTAGTTTAGTTTTTTTTAATGCTTTTATTAAGACAACGCAAGGGGGAAATAGTTAAAATCAGACAAACCAAATGAATACATCAAAGTATTAATGAAATAAAAGATGTGGCACATTGTGCGACTCAAAGATTTAAATTGTTTGCGATGTTTAAAATAAAGATATTGAAATGCCCTGCACACTTACACAGGTGTTGTTAGTCACGATGGTTAAATAGACCTGTGCTCCTATTGAAGTGAGGGCAAGAAACCAAAAGAGAAAGAGTCATTTGTCCCTCCAAACAGGTCATACTGACCTTTCACCAAAATGTCACTGCCGCAGAGACCGTTGTGGCTCTTGATCTCGGTCATTTAGTGTAAGATGGTCATTAGAGTTACACAAGTCTTTTTTGTCCCTCCCTCTCAGGTGTAAAAATAGAAACAGATAGCGGTCAATCGAGCACTTTCTGTACAGAGACCTGAGGGGAGCTGTGATGAGGCAGAGGAAGTAGAAACACCTGTTTGTTGATGGTGTCTGTGGGGGGGGGGGGGGGGGGTTGGTTGCTGTGCAGGTTAATCTGCAGCATGCCAAATACCTTCTGTTAAGAGACTTCAACCAGACAATGGAGGATCCGGACTACAAGCTGTTTTAGTTTTTCAGACTGGACTGCTTTGGGTCATATCGAATTGTAATTCACCACCATTCAGATTTATGAGGGATTCTTCAATCAGATCAAAGAGTTCGGAGTTATGAGCCATTATTAAAACTATAATACTCTGATAAAGAAACTTTCCAAACATAAATACGGTACACCTATTCACACACAAAGACACGTACGCATCATCTTGGTTACATTCAAGATTAGACCTGAGACCCACTTACAGTACAGGATTAAGTAACGCTGACTTCAGTTGCTGAATATGACCTAAACCAAAGAAGTGACAATTTATTATTAACAATAACTGAGCTCATGTGATATTCTAACTGTAGGAAATTATAATTTTACCATCTTAAATGAAAGTTTTAACAATATACTTTAGAGGAAAGGTTGGCTTTAGTAAATAGCAGCGGAAAATACATGTAAACAATGACAAAGGTCTTGAAAAGCTGGAAGAGCTGGATACATAACAGATAATGACTTTCTTTCACCTTTAAAATCTTTTAGGGAGTTGTCTATCTTCATATACAACATAGTTAAGTTGAATCGGTGCTTTAGTCATGAGCTCAGTGAACCAATTTGCAAGCAAACACAATATTTTTTAAAACAAATCAGAGGGAAAATCTTGGCGTATTTCAACCAAACTGCGGTAGAAATCTCGGTAAGGCACAACATATTACACTCTCACTTTCCCCCCTGCTACTCCACCATAAAACATGATTCTGTATAAACAGTACATTACATCATAATGTGAATGATTTATAGTGCAAGCAGGTCAAGGGTGCCTCGACTTTAGCCTTTTTTTAATAAAGCTGCCTGTTGTGTTATGTAAGGTTGTGTACTCAGGAGTTATGGTGCCGTTTGCACACGTTGCAGATGGTGCAGAGCAGAAAGCTGGTTGTCCAAGAAGTCAACGCCAGTCATTTCCAGTTTTACAGGTGTTACTCACTACAGTCGATGGCTTAAAGAGTCCTTTGCCTCCACAACTGGATCAGTTCAGTGAACCTGTTAACTTCCTCTGCCTCCATACTTCTCCACAGAAATCAAACCTGAAGGGAATGAGAAAAAGTCATTTTTGTCCGTCTTAGTTAACACGTTATGGGCACACAATACATTTGGCGATGTTCGGTGTTTCGTTTTATACATATACAAGTAAAGAAGGAAGATTTTGCTTTCAGTAATTAAGCACTAGTATGGACTAGTGTGGGAAATTTGAAAAGAAGAGAGTCTGACGGTGTTGACAAAAAAGGGATAGTGATTTAAGATATTCACAAATAGTTTAAGGTAAGGATGTTTCAGTTTGCCCCTTATCTTTAGAACCACTGAATTACTCCTTGACGGATTGTGTGTGTGTGTGTGTGTGTGTGTGTGTGTGTGTGCGTGTGCGTGTGCGTGTGCGTGTGTGTGTGTGTACAGTCTGTTACCCGTGGTGTGTGTGCCGTGCTGTCCATCAGGCTCTGCCTCAGCAGGCCCGTCACCTCCTCCAGCTCCAGCTCGGCCTCCCGGACGTTGGGGTCCAGCTGGAGGACTTCCTGCAGATCACTGCTGGCAGACAGGTAATCCTGCACAGAGAAATGAGGAGAGAACCTATGAAATATAATATCAACATCCTGATGCACACACCCGACTGCTTCAAATAACTGAGTGTTTACGATGTGGAGTGACCGGCACCTGTAAACCCTTGTAAGCCAGCGCTCGTCTGTAGAAAGCTTTCTTGTTGCCCGGCTCCAGCTGCAGCGCCGAGTCACAGTCCTGTTTGGCCTCTTCAAAGCGATTCAGTTTCAGGAAGCAAATGCTCCTGGAGGAGAGTAGAGAAGAGGACAGACGTCAGATAGAGCAGCATGTCCAGCTCTGTCTTTCAGGACACTGCTGCGGGTTATTGAAGCTATGGATGATCGTGTGGTGCCCTCTACTGTTTCCCTATTAAACTGCCCCTATAGGAGATTCTAAGCCAGTTTCAAAATCAGTATTATGTTACACCCTGAGCTTGGTTTTCCATTTGATCCGTTTATCAATCTACTTAGTGTCTATAGATGTAAAAGCAGATATTATAGGCTTATACTACTAATACCACACTGACATATTTCACTATATTATTATACCTCCTCCATTCTAAACCTTACTTAAAGGTAGGGTAGGTAAGTTTGAGAAACCGGCTCGAGATACACTTTTTGTTATATTCCATGGAATGCTCTTAACATCCCGATAGCAATGAATATCTTAAGTGCTTTGACAAAAAATCCATAAAAAAATGTCATCTGTGGAAGCCGTAGTACTGTAAAAAGCATGACCAATCATTTTAGCCGGCCCGGCTAAAATAACTGGATGGCCTCCCTGCCTGTCAGCCTTCCATCTGTGCACAAACTTATCTCGTGCCCTCATTGGTCATGTGCGCGTTCGTGTGAGTTGGAGGAGGGGCTCTATAAGGAAGTGGCTGATTTTTTCCGGTTGTGTATTTTCAAATTCTAGCGCACTCGAGCCGGTTTCTCAAACTTACCTACCCCACCTTTAAGTAAAGGTATGTTAGTATTACCAGCTACATGAGCTTAAAGTATGGAATGTTTTCATAGAGCAATAAGATGTTCCCTGATAATGTTTGAGGAATAAAATGACTGCACTATGTTGCATTTTACTGCTGTTTATGTTCATCGTTGTGTTCATTTTAACTCCTTTATTTACTGAGTGGTTTAATCTATAGCAACGCATCATATTTAGAGATCATAATTAGTTTGAAGCGTCGCTGTCCTGTGAGAACAACAGATTTTAGTAAACTTTTTATGAGTTTGTCAGAAAAACAACTCTGTTTTCAGCTTTATGACGATACAACGACAAGTTCACCTAAGAATTATAATACATTTAAATAGTTAATTTAACTTCAGAATTAGGAAATGTTCCTCAAAACATGATAAAGAATTAAAATATATAAATCACCCCATCTAGATTCGCATGGTTTTCACTGGATAGGAAGGGTATAGAGATTGTGTAGTCTGTGGAGTATCTAAAGTTCTCTGACAAATGTTGTGTAATAAAAAGTACAATATTTAAGATGTAGTGTAGTGTGTAAGGTTGCATACAATTGAAATACTCAAATACAAGTACAAGTAATCTACCTGTGGCTTTAAAGCAGGCAATGTTCTTTTCCGAGTTCAATAAGGACATATCCTTCTATGTGAGAGCAGGTTTCATGCGTACCTGTTTGTGTAGAGCGCACATTCTTCCGGTTTTAAAGCGAGGCATTCAGTGTACTTCTCCATAGCCTTCTGGAAGGTTCCTTTCTTCACCAGATCGTTGCCTTCACGTTTCAGCAGAGTGAATCTGGCCTCTTTTTTTGTGGCTGTTGAAAACAATGTGCAATTGATTACAAAAACAGGGAAGACAGAATATTTTATAATCTGGTCTGAATTTCTTTTTTTCTTCACACATACATTTTCAAGAGTGATCAATAAATACATTCAGCCTGTCAGCAGCGGTCTAATTGGACCAGAGGGAATGAGTCAACTTCTGCTTACTGAGCTTACTGCTGTGCTGAGACACACACACACACACACACACACACACACACACACACACACACACACACACACACACACACACACACACACACACACACACACACACACACACACACACACACACACACACACACACACACACACACACACACACACACACACACACACACACCACACACACACACACACACACACACACACACACACACACACACACACACACACACACACACACACACACACACACACACACACACACACACACACACACACACACACACACACACACACACACACACACACACACACACACACACACACACACACACACCTTTATCAAGCAATGTGTGAGCAACTGTATTTTAACAACCTGTTTGCCCTGTTTTTTTTATATCTGATGAATAAAACTTAAGCCCGTGGAGGTGAAATGCTGCCCCCTATTACTTTGAGCAGGTGGCCAGGTATTACACGTTGCCCCTCTAAACACTGACAACAGGCTGAGCCACTTCCCATCTGTTTCCCCAGCAACAGCAGCGTGCTATTCAGAGATTAGCTCTGATCTGTCTGTGTGCTATATTCATTAAGTGTTTATGTCTCCGTTTAGCTCAGCTGCTTTACCCGTGCGAGTCCTCCTGTGTATGGGTGTATACAAAGCAGCCATTTAGATATGACAGTGCATGAGTGTTTTTAAAGCGCATACTTCATCACATGTTTTTGAATATATTTGAATATAATGTATATATATAGAGATAAAAACTAGGGGGATGGTAGAAATAGATGTTTCTGGACTGCCATATGATTTGTGTTTATTTTTTTACATTTCTATTTAAGTCTTTTAAATAGCATATACATATTTATTTTGTTATCATGTATTTTTTTTAACATTTTCCTTTATCTTTTAACTGGGCTTATTTTTACATTATATTAACTTTTGATCATAATGTGAATGATTTAGTGAGCATTGACGCACTCCTTGGCTCAAAAAATGTAAATAAAACAAAATATATTTGAGTATATGATACATTTGAAGCCTTCTGGCCTGTGTGATAAGCTGAAGCTGCCTACAGGAAACCTGACCTGGATTGTTCCATTACAGCAGCGCTACGCTCTGTGTGGATCGCCTTCTCCTCTGCATTATTGATGCCCACCCAGACACACACATTCACGCACGTGCTCACACACACACACACTTCACCACTGCTCGTCAACAGCATTGACAAACTGATTCCCCCTGACCGACTTCTGCTGCTGCTTTAAAGACTCCATAATTTACAGGTTCAATTTCAAATGTTACCCCCCAAAATGCATCAGGCAATATTTAAAGAGACAGTAAAGAGCTTACAGATGATTTATCTCCTGCATGCCCATTCTGACATTAGAAAACGGGCATTTGTATATTCTGCACCCTTGGCATGGAATATGTTGCAGAAACACTGGAAACTGAATAAAATGATCCCGTTAAAGGTGGGGTAGGTAATTTTGGAGAAACCAGCTTGAGTGCGCTAGAATTTGAAAATACACAACCGGAGAAAATCTGCCACTTCCTTATAGAGCCCCTCCTCCAACACACACGAACGCGCACATGACCAATGAGGGCACGAGATAAGTTTGTGCACAGATGGAAAGCTGACAGGCAGGTAGGCCATCCAGTTATTTTAGCCGGGCCGACTAAAATGATTGGTCGTGCTTTTTACAGTACTACGGCTTCCACAGATGACATTTTTTTATGGATTTTTTGTCAAAGCACTTAAGATATTCATTGCTATCGGGATGTTAAGAGCATTCCATGGAATATAACAAAAAGTGTATCTCGAGCCGGTTTCTCAAACTTACCTACTTTTAAATGCTTTTAGATCCAAAGTAAATGTCAATGTTTTATTTACATGGTGACAAAACTGACCATTACATTTATTTTTGTGAGGTGAGGTCAGTATGCTTAACCCTTTTTTATTTTTGTCTGTAACTATATGTGTTGTGTATGCTGCTGTCTGTTATAGACAGTGTCTCCCTTGGGTCACTAATGGTTAAAAATGACATTAAAAAACAACAACTATTGTCCAAGTAAGAACAAATAAACGGTTCCAGATCTCTCCTCTTAAAAAAAGGAGAGATCTGGAATAGCAGTTATGCATTACAGCGATAGCTATAGCCCTGTAGAGAGTGAGTAGCTTGTCAACGGTTTAGGTGAAAGACTAGGAGGTTATAAATCCACTTAGCGCAGGTTTGTATTTTAAATGAGTCCGCACTAAGCTAAGATGCCACTGACCCTCGTCCTGCACTGCTCTGGCGGCTCGGGCCTGAGCTACTTCAGCACTGACTGGTTTGTCTCTGTGTTCCAGCTGCACGGACAGAGGGACGGTGGGAATCTCTGGAAGATTCTCTCTCCACTGGGGTCCTTCCTCATCAATAAGCATCTTGGTGATCCTAGCAGAGGACACAGGGAGTAAAACATGCAGCGTAAGCACAAAAAAGTGTTTTATAATTAGCTAGATCAATGCCGCAACCACTGCAGGGTTAAGTCATCAATTTACTATTAACACGTGTTGTCTTTCTACCAAGACATGTCAATGTGTCTGCTGTGAAAAAGCCCTCACCTTCATTTTAGCAGATTAGCCAGCGAGTGAAAACACCTGTGTGGGTGGATTTAGGTAAGTAGGCCCTTTAAAATGTGATGATACATACTACACACTAACTTTATATTAATATGTTTTGAGTCTGTAGTAGTCAGACTGGAAAGTGATGATTAAAGAAGAGACAAAACAGGTTAATAAGTTATTTTAACTAATAGAAAGCAACATGAAACTTCCACTGTTGATTACTTACATACAGGAAATATACAGACAAGTATAAATACCTTTAGTAACACCTCAATTTTTTGAGGATGTGGTCTTTCGACTACTCATATTCAAAAGCGTGTTTTTGACTTGTGTCTCCCTTAATGTAAACCTGACTTATTGTAGATGGTGAAAATAACTTCTTTAAATGTGTGATTAGAAGAATAATACTTTAAACCACATTTTCTCTTACATAATCCTTACCAAATACTAAAGCAGCAAATTGAATGAGGAGCCGTTTCTTCTGTGTTTGAAGGTATGAAAATGTGCAAATTCTCAGGACTTAATCCTGCACAATTAATACTCTCTTAAACCTTTATTTAATGCATTGTGTACAGTGTAACTCTACATTAAACTGGCATTAAAAAAGGTTGTGTTAATGTCTCAACAAAACAATAGCTAAAGTGTGTGATGTGCGACTGTTTTCAGCTGACCTGTGGACGCTGTCGCGAGCCGACTGCACCCCGGTGTCTACCTGCAGGACGGTTTTATAATCCACGTAGGCCTTTTTGTAGCGCTCCAGTGTCTCATAGGCCATAGCTCTGCGTAGCAGGGGCTTCAAGGCATAGGGTTGCAGCTCCAAAGCCCTAAGAGGATCAGAGACACGCAGAAACAGAGGATAAAACTGTCTGCACCGACATGCCGTGTCATTAGTGTAACCTGGCTGATCTGTAGCTATGTGACACTACAAATAGTCACATAGTGTGTTGATATTCTAGTAACTGATACTAAGCTTACCTGTTGAAATTAAACTTAAATTAACTACATAAGCTGACATTTTTATTTTGAGAGGAGGAGCTTGTTAGAACGACTGCAAATAAAGCCTTTTGTGGATAAACTGACTCAAGTGACGTCACAGTTAGAAGTTAGAAAAGGAAGCAATGTGGGGGAGTGGAGAAAAAATAAGTGAGATTACCAGACCTAAATAGTCCACTCCTCATCTCTGCTTGAAGCTAGAGGGGCAATGCTACATTAGCCAATACTAGCATAGCATTTCATTGTGGGTTGTGAAGGTGCCAGTGCAATGCTAAGTCTGTGGAGTACTCCTTCAAAAACAGCCAGAAAGAGATGTATTGATTGACTATAGAATAGAAGGAGTCTACGTACTTGGTACAGTCCTGTATGCATTCTGTGCTGTTTCCGTCCTTCAGGAAACAGGCTGCTCTGTTCGAGTAGAGGATGCCCAAGTCTTCTGGACTATCGATGCCTGCAGGAAACAAATACATCACACTTATCTGAAGAAACAATGCTTGTAGAGTAATGTATGTTGGTGAAATTTAAAATGTAGACTGTCCTGAGATGCTGAGGCTCTGAGGGGTCGACAGATAAATGATGGAATGCTTTCTTGCCCTATCCTTTCTCCTCTGAGCCTCAACAGCAGCTTTAAAACCGCCAGTGGAGCATCAGTTATTATGTGCTGCTTCAGTGCCTAGAAACTGATGTCGACAGTGCTGACACTCCTACTGATTGTGTTTTTACAATAAGAAAAAAAGACTTAATCAAATATTGTGTTCTATGCTTTCTTTTGAGGGTACTCTCTGTTTAGTGTGCTATGAAATTAAGTGTTGTCAGCCTGTCTCCGGTGCTGCAGAAAAGACTATTCATCTTGCCAGCTACGAGAGTAAAGTTGGCTGCGTACTCTTAAAGGTGCAGCATGACATTCAATCTCACCTAAAAGCCCCCATGCACCAGCACATTCTACTCTATCTACGGTCAGCAGTGTTGTCTCGTGCCAACACTGCATTCACAAATCAACAATGATGGCGATGTTAGACTAGAAACTTGTGAGGACAACGTCACTAATTCACACAGGTGATAGATGTGAAAAATTACCTGTACTCATCTATAATCATTAACATAACGAAGGGCAAACAAAAAATTGGGAAATTGTGCAGCATGACAGGCATGATGCATTTAAAATTGACATGGGATACTGTGGATTGTGACGCCAAGACACTGAGTCAACTTGTATCTGATACCCCTTACAAACAGAGATGCTAGAGGCTTTCTGTCTGTCACATTTGTTGTTGTTTCTACATCATTGACTTGACTTCCTCTAAAGTTGCCTAAGAAGACCTTGTCGCCACCCAAAAACACAGCAGAGTGACACATTTTCATCCTAAAGATTGCTTTAAAACAGCTATAAAGGGGAAAGTATGCTGTAACAGTGTTAATTGTATGATTCTTGTTTATTAAAGGATAAGTCTGGAATTTACAGAATCCATCTTCTCAGATGACATTTGGTCTCTATAATTTAAAAAAGCAAATATCTTTGAGCTGTTGGTCAGCCGAAATAAGAACTTTGAATATTTAAACATCTGCTTTATGAAATAGTCATGGGCATTTTCACTATTTTCATTTCACATACAAGATCATGACTAATGGATGAATCAAGCACATAAACCTCTTTCGTTTCATGCTGAATGAGAGCTCTCATTCAGCATGAAACTGTATTCACCCTGACGAGGTCAAATCAGGTTATTTTGATTGTACTTGATCGTGTCTACGTCAAAATGAATAACTCCGAATTGCTTCTACAAAGCTAAGAGATGTCTGACTGAGAGTTAAAATATAATTTTAAACCTAAACTAGCCTAATCAACAGAGGTGTTTCTGCTCTGATAAAATGCTGCTCATGCTATGAATTCTCTGACGAAATACACAACATATTATTCACTTTACTTCACACCCTACCTGCTTCAGCACAGCCATCAATGGCCTGTGTGTATTTCTCCAAGGCGTCCCCAAACTGTCCATTTTTGAAGAGGTGGTTGCCCTGCGTTCTTGAGCCGGGCCAGGTGAGGAGGCAGAGCTCCAGCAGGGGCGTCCAGATAACTTGTGTCCACTGCAGGGCTGTCCTGCCGCTGTTGTCCACCAGCAGGGCTGTTTTCCCTCTGTGAGCCGTTCACCACCCCCTTCCCCGGAGCTCGGTGGGGCTTTTCTGCGCCGCCTCCGCCCCGGCTTCGCGTCCCGCTCCCCGCTGCGGCCTGGTCCGATCTACCGCCCCCTCCTCCGCTGCCTGGGGGTTTGTCCTGTGCGTTCCCCATGGCTGTACTCCCTCCGCAGTGTGTTAAACTCTTCCTCCCTCCCTGTCTTTGCCTATTTCTCTCTCGCAGAGCTGCAGCTACATCTGAGCCTGCCTGGCTGGGGATTTCTGATGGACACGCCCCCTGGATGAGGTGTCGGAGGTGACGTCACAGGTGGGGGGAAGTGCCACAGCGATGCAGTGCTGCAGCAGGATCTGATGGGAGAGCCTCGGATTAGACCTCAGAGTAAAGGGCTCTGCTGGCTGGTGACATACAGGAAAACGGACAGAAATATTAAACGACTGAATAAACAAATGGACAGATACAGAAGCATGGGACTTGTGAAACAACAGGAAAACAAACTGTTGCAGTTTTGGTGATTTATTGTTTAATGCTCTTTTATTTGCAAATTATCAAGTTAAGGTACTGAATATTTGCTCTTTACGCCTTATCAAAAACAGAAGCAAAGCTTTGTTGTTATTAATTAGACGTATGCCAATTAAGCATGTCTCTATTTGACTAGAACTAGCACCATCTTCTTTAGACATTATTTAGATTCACCAAATTATGGTAATGTTTTCAAACTCTCAGTTTTAATATACATTTGTTATTGCAATTAAGGGATCCCTAATGGTATTTCAGTATTGATTTAATCTTTCTTTTTTAAATCAGTCATTAGTTAAACTGGTTAAAAGTGGTAAACGTATGCAACCAGCAGGGGTCACATCACATTGAGTTTGTTTAAAGTGATATCAAGATGTTGGAACATCTTACAACTAAATAATAAAATGGTTTACTCCCTTTATTATAGCGCAAACAAACTAAATAATAATCTAAAAGAACAGAGGAAAAGGTAGAACTGCAAATATTGTTATATCCATCTGGATGTTATCATTCAAATGTGATAATGTCTGACTTGTTAAGGGTAGTGAGGATACGTAGGTGAAAAGATATGTATGAATCATGCAATCAAATGAAAAAAAATTGTGAACACAGTCTAGGTCATTGAAAATCTTTTTTTAATAAACAGAAACCTTTCATTCATTACTGAACAGTACACTTGTAAATGTTGAGGTTTAACCAAAATGCAGAGATCTGAAGCCAGGACTGGAGGTCAGACCCAATGGAGTCGTCAGTGTAATTATTTACAATGTTCACAAAAAAAACAGTACAGATCAGAGAAAATCAAAAGGGCTGCTCTTCTCTTCTTCAGCGGGCATCAAAGACAACCACTGTAATCAAAGAGTCAAGGAAATGGACAGTATTATAGTATTCAGTTCATACATTGATTTGTAATAAAAATCCTTTTGCCATCACATAATATTTAATTTTTAGAATAACATTTAAAAGGATACATCTCTTTGTTCTCTTCTTGTACATGATCCTGTAACCGCACTCTCTGCATCGGATTGGATCACGGGCCTTAATTTCATTTTCAGTGTGACATTCTGCAAATGAAGAAAAAATGTTACAGAAAATATCGAGTGTATCCATAAAAACCTTGTAGATCTAAATGATAATCTATCAGGCTGATATATAACCTTGTTGCAGATATATCAACATCTGTTATAAGTCTGCACATTTTTCAGTTTTTGCCTATTGAGCTTTGCATCCATAGTTGGTTGTTGGGGGTTTATTTTATATGTTAAGTCTTACTTTTGAGAGTAATCAAATGTGGTCTTAGCATTACATAATAATAGAAACTTCCAAAAAGTTAATTAAAGCTTGGTTTTTATTATCCAACCTAAAAACACCAGCCCAGTTTTGACGACTCTTTTCCAATAAAAGTAGCTAGCAGCACTAGCTATAAAGTTGCTCAATTTAGCGTGGAAGTCGGAAAGCTGGCAAACACGTCTCTTTAAGCCTCCCTCCAAAGCAGCATTCAAAAAATTATCTTTATGAAGGTAAACATATCAAAATGGAGCTAAAGAATGAACAAATCTATTGTAATGTACTCACAGCTGTCAAGCTAACATCTTGTGGAAGACTTCGGTGACGCGCAACGAGTTTGCGCGGGTAGGAGTGAGGTAGGTTTGAAGTTAGACAGTCCAATAATTCTCATTTGGGCTTAATAACATGTTCACAAACTTATT
Source organism: Trematomus bernacchii (assembly GCF_902827165.1). Taxonomy (NCBI): domain Eukaryota; kingdom Metazoa; phylum Chordata; class Actinopteri; order Perciformes; family Nototheniidae; genus Trematomus; species Trematomus bernacchii. The sequence goes on along the minus strand of NW_022987564.1, from coordinate 9,529,865 downwards.
GCAAAGGCCTATGGTTCAAGATTTGTTATTTTTGTCTTAATATTTTATTTATTGATTGTTGTCCGGATATGAGGAGAATTTCGACAAACACATCCAGAATTGTTTCAAAAATACTTAACCTATCCTAGCTTTAGCCCTTATATCATGTATTATTTGGAGCACATGATATAGGTCTGTGAGTTTTTTCATATTTGCTATATTAATATTTGACAATTGTTTGGTAGATATATATATATATATAAAACATCAAAAATCCTACTATCTTGATCTACTAAAACTATGAGTAATTATACTGTAGTAGTACACCGTAACAGAAATAGAAATAGCAGTACTAACAGCAGAGGTGGACAATGTACTCTGATCTTATACTTAGTAGTAGTAATAGTAAAGTAGTAATACTACAGTGTTGAACATGTCTGTTACACGATAAAGTCCAGTTGTTACTTAAGTGAAAATACAAAAGTATAAGCATCAGATATAATTAAAGAGCCAAATGGTAAAGTATTCGTTATGCAGAATGACTCGTTTCAGAATAATACTTATTATATTATTGGATCATAAGTTTTGAGGAAGTACAGACATACTTTATATATTGACAGATAACAATGGGATCAATAAAGTTTTATCTTCACCTTTGAATAATATACGATAAACTTGTTGTTGATTATTTTTGTTATTTTGTTTAATCTCATTCTTCAAAGCAACGAGTTCTAGATTAATATGTAGTGCAGTATAAAGTACAATATTGACCTCGAGTGGTATAAAGTAAGCAAGTGCATTCACTCAAGTACTGCACTTAAGTACAGTTTGAAGTACTTGTACTTTACTTGAGTAGTTCTATTTTTGCTACTTTCTACATATACCCAACTACAATTGGTAAACTGTGTATTTTTACTCCACTATATTTATTGTATACCTTTAGTTACTTCCAGATGTGGAATAATGATATGAAATATAATCAATAATTTAAAAATACTTAATAAATGAATGAGGGTACTTCTTCCACCTCTGTTTGCCTCTGAATTGTAGTGGAGTATAAACTAGCATTTAATATAAATACTCAATTCAAGTACAAGTACCTCAAGTTTGTACTTAGCTACAGTACACCACTGATTAGCAGATATTTAATGTAATTAAATGTAACAGCTCCAAGTAACGTTAGCATCGTTAGCCGTAGACGCTGTGACGTTGGCTCATTCTGCAATCATCACAACACAAACTGTCACGTACCTCCGCATATGTAGATCATAGGTTGCTGTTTAGGCGGTTGAGCATCTTTCTGTGGGTCCATTTTATCCCTACAAAGGACAGGAGAAGCAACATCTGTAATGTTACAGCATGCTAACACAGAAAGAGCATGGTGGTATCTACATGATTAGCCTGAACCGCCACATACGGCATACGCAGTGAACAACAAAAGTCTTAACCCAATCGTAACATGCAGTATCAGTATCATATGAACTAAAGGAAAATATATAAAATAAATAAATACGACAACTCACCGTTATTAACAAGCTAACTGTTTACTTCTCTTTCTTCACATCGCACGCACTGCTCTGTGTGCGCATGCGTACAACCGTCAGGCGGCCACCTCGGAACAACGTCGTATGCGATAGGTCAGAAGATACTACTTCACGTCAAGCACTTTTCCCTTTTTCCGCAATAATGTATGACTATTACAGAAGCTTTGTTCCTACATTCTGGTACTTTTACTGAAGTACAAGATCTAAGTACTTCTTCCACCGCTGATGACAAATAGGCTATTGATTTCTAATGTAAACATTGATCGCATTTACTCCGTGTAATGACTGTTTCTCCTCAAAGTGCATGTGGAACAGTTAACATCCGTAAACGAAAGAATAGTCTACTCTAAACAGGCTGAATGAAATACATATATTGCAGCTAATTTACTGTTTCTACAAAGGCATAAATTACGTTTTGTACTCCGGTCCAACAGAGGACGCTGTCGGAAATGTGTGTTCCCAAACTGTACATCATCTGACGGACACTCAGCTGGCCCTGCACTAGTTTTTGACAACAACGACTCTTGTCGACAATGTTCACATCTTGACTATTGGCCCCAAAATTGCCATTACTTACCATTAGTCTGCTCCCTTTCTTCCTTTAAAGTCACCCATCATGGAGCCAACTGCGCCCAAAAGGTTTGTGCTCTGCCGACTGGTTTAAACGTGCTTTAACTAGCTAGCTAAAACGCTAACGTAGGCGGTAGCTCAGCTAGCCGATGCTTACTTAGTTAGCTTTTACAGTTTTCTGTCAAACTTTTCACTTAGTTAAGAAAATTAAGCCTTGACTTTTGACCAAAATCACAAGCCCTGTCCTAATTGTTTTCTAGCTTGTTTGGTTGTTCGGTAACTTGTAACTGTTTGTTAGCGCACTTTAGGGAACATGTTGATATATTTAGACATTAAGTACATTACCTTTTTCCATAATGAATTGTGTGTTAGTTTAATCAAGCAAGTATCCTTGGCAACCATCTTATTCATTGGTGCCATGGTGATTTATGTGGTTGTCTTCCTACCACAACCGTTTCTGTGAAGAAACTGGCCTATCGTAGTGTACACTGCATTTAATCCTGTACATTTGTATATGGAAATACCCCATCACATTTTTATTTTTATTGTGTATTCAATAGATATACTCTATGCATATATATCATTCCTCATTGATATGCATATTCGCAGTTTTGTTAATCTTCTACTGCTGATATGTTTATCTTAACTGTTTTTATGTTATTTTAATTAGTTTTACTTCTAATTCACGGTCAATGTCTCATACATGCTGCTGTGACGAAAACATTTCCAAATTGGGATCCATAAAGTTTATCTTAACTTAAAGGGGACCTATCATGCAAAATGCACTTTTGTACGTCTTTTATACATGAATATGTGTCCCCGGTGTTCCAGGGAACTCACCAAGTGTCAGAAAACACAACCCTCTCTATTTTCCTCCATACCCAAATCTCTAAAAAAAGGGTCTGCAACGGATCTGATAAAAACTGATCCAGATTTGAACACTGTCCTGACGTCAGGACAGTGGCGCTACGGCTATTGGGCCAACTCCACCAATCAGGAGGAGACAGCCACGGCCATTGCCGTTCGAAAGCGCTGGAGACGCTGTAGTACATATGCCAAGCCTGTAGATGGTGCTGTTCTCACTGAATCTGCCCTTGCAAAAACAGAGCTAAAAAATGTCAAATTGAGCAAAATGAGGCATGGCTAAAATGCATGATCTGTTTGGTATTTTGAGAAAAAAAATCTCAAAAAATGTATGGTCCTACACTATATTATTCAAATATAGCATGATAGGTCCACTTTAAGCTTATCTTTAACCTAAGAGGGAGAAAGATCTGTTATCAATAACATAACTAGTGGATATTCTCCTATATTTACCAATTACACCTAACTAACTATACAGGAAGTTTGATAAAAGGTGTAAGAAACCTTAACATTGATGCATTCACTTATAAAGTGTCCAATTAGGGCTGCAGCTAAAGATGTTTGTTTGTTTGTAGCCTTTATTTAACCAGGTTAAAAAATCCCATTGAGATCAACGATCTCTTTTTCAAGGGAGACCTGCAAATAAAAAAATAATAAAAAAAGATAATTTTAATATAACCCTAAAAAGATTGCCTTTGTCTGCATAATGTTAGAAAGTTGTGAAAAGAAATACCCTATATCATTTAGATGATAATGATATATTTAGAGGGTTTGATTAGTGCCCAACAGATCCCAAAACTCAAATACATTCAATGTATGTAGTTCACATTGGAAATTATATTAAGTATAATATAAACTAGAACAATCAAAGGGGAAAGCCCCTTTTCAGATGCTCCTGTTGTATATTGGTTTAGTTTTGTGTCACTACTTGTTAAGTCGACTATTATACTCGGCAACAATTGATTTGTTCAATTTTCTTTCCAGCAAGCTGAAAAAGCTGAGTGAAGACAGTTTGACCAAACAACCAGAGGAAGTGTTTGATGTTTTAGAGAAACTCGGTGAAGGGTAAGATGTTGTTGTCATGACTAATCTCTGTTTCCACTTCTGCTGAAACTATTTTAAGTCCATTATCAGAATGTCTTTACTTTGATGCACCACCTCATTTATTTGTGTAGTGCATCAATTTGTTAATAATATCAGTAATAAATAATAACATGTAAATGAAACTTTTGTGTGTTTATTTAGTTCCTATGGCAGTGTGTTCAAAGCCATCCATAAGGAGTCGGGCCAGGTGGTCGCTATCAAGCAGGTTCCTGTGGAATCTGACCTGCAGGAGATCATCAAGGAGATTTCTATCATGCAGCAGTGTGACAGGTGCGCGGAGATTAGATTATCCCGTTTGAGCCCAGCAACTAACTTAAAGGTCCCATGACATAGCCATTTCTACTGATCATAATTCCATTGTTGAGGTCTACTAGAATAGATTTACATTGTTCAATGTTCCAAAATCGCATTGGTTTTCTCATACAGCGGGTGTTTCTCAATGTCGAGGAAGGCTCCTCCAGAGCCACTATTTCAAGGATTCTACGTCATCGAGTCCCGCCGAAGGACTGTTCCAATGTCCAGGGGCGTCCTTCGTTGCGGGAAATTTCGAGGCTGCACATATGTATCCTCCGCGGTCTTAAAATCCCCACAATGCTTTGCGCAAGGACCAATTTCCAAAATCTTTGGCGGAAATCGCGCTCCATTTAAGGCGGGGCCTCGCATATGACGCACACCTGCAAACCTGTTAGCCTGTTCCACCATTCTTTGTTTTCCGAGGCTAGGAAGGATTCTTGCCTCGCTTCTGAAGGACCTGACTTGGAAGACATGTCCTACCAAGGAAGCGTCCTCGACATTGAGAAACACCCAGCATCTCTGTATAGTATGTGTATTCACTCTCTGTCCTACACGCATTGTTGGAGCTCCTGCCCCTCCCTCCCTATGAGCCCACTGTGCTCTGATTGGTCAGCTCGCCCACTCTGTTCTGATTAGTCAACCACCGTTACAGCTGGACATCAGTGTTTATGTGTTACAATGGCGTTTGTTAGCAACCAGAAAATGACACCAGTAATGACATACAGATGAGAATGCTGCGTGGGGTCTGGGTGCCGTGTTGGCGGGATGTTGCGGGGCTCACTGCTCTGCCCTTTGAGGCTCGAGGAGCGGACAGTGTGAGCTGGATTACTGGTGTCGTTTCCTGGTTGCTGCGTGGGGTCTGCAAGACAGCGAGACACAGCGGAACTCAGCCAGGCTGTGAGTGTGTGTGTGTGTGTGTGTGTGTGTGTGCGGAGATCCGCAGAGCCGCGACTGAGAAAAGATAAGGCTGAGTGAGTGTGTGCGGAGCTCCGCGGATTGGTCCAATTGGTCCATTTGGTCGGCGTTACGTCACTATGACCAAGAAGCAAAAAATGGAAAAAGAAAAATCTCCAGTGAGGCGTTCTGGGGCAGCATAGACAGGTATTTTCTGTGTTAGAGTTTTACTCGCTACAGGGTGTACTTTGAGGGTTTGTGACTTTGCAGACCGTTTACATGCATAAAAACGGTAATAACCGGAAAAGCATGTCATGGGACCTTTTTAAGGAACATTTCAAAATATGTTCTTATTGTACTACATTGTACTACATATTGTACTACAAGTTGTATTGTTGGATAAGTACTTATATTTGTAAAATTGTACCATTACCAGATTACATGACTTGACTTGACAATCAGAACAACATTTCCCATGTATTACCGAGTATAGTCTTTGTGCACAAATAGGCTAATACATCCTTAAATTGCTCAACGTTTTTAATTTGCTTCCATAGGTTACTTTGCTTTATGTTAGATATTGGATTTGTAAGCACTGGTTAGATGATGCCAACTTCAGCTCTCTGTGTCTTGATCTATGGAGTTTTCCCACTTCTGCTATTTTTGTTGTAAGCAAAATGTTGGGTTCTCTCTTGATAACCCTTTTATTTTTCATTTCCTCTTAGCCCTTACGTAGTGAAGTACTATGGCAGCTACTTCAAGAACACAGACCTGTGGATTGTCATGGAGTACTGTGGAGCCGGCTCTGTCTCTGACATCATCCGACTGCGCAACAAGACGGTGGGTGCTCACAGAGGCAGTGTGTGTATGACTGTACTAAAATTAATTGGTTGTTCACATTCCCATATCATCAGTTTATATTTCCTTTACTTAGAGCTAATGGTTTATTATACCACTATTGTTTTTTCTTTGGTGTAATAAATGTTCTGCAAATCACAGTAGACCGACTTTTTTGTGTCTGTGAGGGAAATATAAAAAATATTGTTTACTCCCAGATCTTGGTTCATCCCTGTGTTTTGCTTCTCATATTAGTTGACAGAGGAGGAGATTGCTACTATCCTAAAGTCGACACTCAAGGGTCTTGAATACCTTCACTTCATGAGGAAGATCCATCGAGACATCAAGGCAGGAAACATCCTGCTCAACACAGAGGGACACGCCAAACTGGCCGACTTTGGCGTTGCAGGACAACTAACGGTAACATTTTAGCATTTGTTTGACATAAAGTTATTGTTCTTGTCAAACGTTCAAAACCTTGAATTTCACAATAATAACAGCTTTGTTTGTTTATCTCTGAAGGACACTATGGCAAAGAGAAACACTGTGATAGGTACTCCGTTCTGGATGGCCCCTGAGGTGATCCAGGAGATCGGCTACAACTGTGTGGCTGACATCTGGTCCCTGGGCATCACGTCCATAGAGATGGCAGAGGGCAAACCTCCCTATGCTGACATCCATCCCATGAGAGTGAGTGTAAAAAAATAGTTTGTTGAATCATTTGTGATTAGTCTCAAATACTCAGCTCTAGATATTTAAGATGTTAAGCCTCAAAGAACAAGCCTCTGACATGATTGTGTCATAAATATTTTATTTTGGTATTCCACCTGACTTTTAAAACCTATTTGTGTTCCTACAGGCGATCTTCATGATCCCCACCAACCCTCCTCCGACATTCAGGAAGCCGGAGCTTTGGTCAGATGAATTCACAGACTTTGTCAAGAAGTGTCTGGTTAAGAATCCAGAGCAGAGAGCGACCGCAACACAGCTCCTACAGGTTAGAGGAAGGAAGCACACGCACATAAACACAACGCTAAAGCTGTATGCAATAGGAGAGACTGTCACATAGGACATGCAAGTACAACATCATAAATGGAAATAGCTAGAAAAAAAGTGTCTTCTTGAATACATAACAGTCTAAAACTATATTTATTCATTTAACTACACCATTCAATTGGATGCATATTGCCTAATTTAGTCGAGGAGTTATTTCATAGCCATAATAATATAATATAAGGCTAAATTACCTTTCATACAATTGAGTCCCCTCACATTAACACAAAACTGCTCTTGTGAATGTCCAGCACCAGTTTATCAGCCAGGCCAAGCCGGTCTCAATCCTGAGGGACCTGATTACTGAGTCCATGGAGATGAAAGCCAAGAGGCAGCAGGAGCAGCAGAGAGAGCTGGAGGAGGAGGACGACAACTCTGTACGTATGCTGACATCTAAACAACAATATTAACTTTGTTTGGACGGCTATTTGTTGATGCCTTATGACTTAATGTCCTCCAGGAGGAGGAAACGGAGGTGGACTCTCACACTATGGTGAAGTCGAGCTCAGAGGGTGCAGGGACCATGCGGGCCACCAGCACCATGAGTGACGGGGCGCAGACCATGATCGAACACGGCAGCACCATGCTGGAGTCAGACCTCGGCACCATGGTCATCAACAGTGATGACGATGATGATGAGGAGGAAGACCAGGGATCCATGAGAAGTGAGCACACACACAATGTTAATTCACTGAGTTTAGCAATAATTGAATTTGAGTTTCTACCAAACCTTGCTGTTTATTTTACAAAAGTAAAATGAAGGCTTAGGGACTGGCCGTAAATTAAAATGTATTTTTAACTAAGATGTTGGCTTTCATCGGTTATGAAAACACGATTATCATGATGAAACGTTTATATTGAAGTTAAATAATCGTTATGTCAATGTTAACCAAAATAATAGTGTGTATGATGTATTTGCTGTAATCAAGCATTGTCATTGTTATCAGCTGTTATGTATATCAATACTGTCATACAGGGGAGATGGAAAGGCGAAATTACGTACTAACTAAAGAGACAAATTCATCTCTACTTCCTCCACAGGGCACCCCACCCCCCAGCAGCCAATGCGTCCGTCCTTCATGGACTATTTCGACAAGCAGGACTCCAACAAGGCAGCGCAGCAGCAGGAGAACTACAACCACAACCAGCCGCAGGAGCAGCCTGGCTACCACATCCAGTCCAAGAACGTCTTCCCTGACAACTGGAAGGTGCCTCAGGACGGAGACTTTGACTTTGTGAGTAACGTCTTCCATGAGCATGTGATGGCTCTGCTTTAATAAAGCAGAAGTTGAACTAAAGGAATAAACTGCAGTGCCTTTGTGGGAAAATTGCAAAACAGAAGCTGTTCTTACCCTGAAATCGACTCATCCATCTTGTGTTTTGTCTTTGTGTTTTTTTGTATGTGTGCGTTTTCACCTAGCTGAAGAATTTGGACTTTGAGGAGTTGCAGCTGCGCCTGACAGCCTTGGATCCGATGATGGAGCGGGAGATTGAGGAGCTCCGGCAGCGCTACACCGCCAAAAGGCAGCCCATCCTGGATGCCATGGATGCCAAGAAGAGAAGACAACAGAACTTCTAAGTGCTCCTCCCTGTAGTCTCCCAAAGCCACTATTAACACAACACTTACGTCCCATTGACTCAGAGGAACTAAGACAACTGTAATGTATCTGTTAGAAGCCCACTGCTGTTCTGACTGACTGCTAGCTGGCCTCTATATGAAGTTAAAGGCTAATTGACATCCATTTAGGCTGCTGGAATCTACACTTGTCTGCCTTGTTTCTACACTGCATTTTAAATAGTATATTTCAGTTCCTGTAAAGTTGCTTTCCCATGAATGATACTCAGGACTGTGGCCAAAGAGAAAACTAGGGCCTGTCTAGATTATGTCTGAAAGTCACACCATAAATTCCCCCCCTTTTTTCCATGTCACACCATCGGAGATTTCCCACCGACATCAGGAAGCCTGTCTCTCTGGCTGTAGCAGCAGAATAATAGCAGTGGTCTTTTTTTCTCAGACTTTTCACTTTTACTGTAAATATAATATCGAGCCTAGTTTGGAAATACCTGCAAAAGCTGTGGAGGCTTGACCATGACCAAAGACAATCAAGATGATGTTGAGAATGCCTTAAATATTTGAAACCTGGTTTTAAAATGAGCCATGTAATAAAACAACCAAGTCGCCAGGTGGTTTATCTATTCCCTCACTTGGAGATGAGTTGGAAGTGGACTGAGGAAGATGCAAGAATGGACAGAAATGAAGGAAATCATGTGGGGCGGTGAAGAACGAAACATGCATGTTATTATGGAGGACCAGAAAACCTGAAATTATTTCATTAGTCTTAATTTTTTTTTTTTTGGGCTCTGCTCTCCATGAATGAAATCAGAGCTTTTTCTTTTTAAATGATCCACTGTACTCTAATTAAATCCAGACTTGGCAGCAAAATTCATTCCATAGACAAAAGACAACTTATCATAAAAGCAAAGCATTCCATAAAACTGTTTTATTCTAATGTCCCTCGAGTCTTTAGAAAACCTGCAGATTTACTCTAAGGATCAAAACATGTTTTTTTCTGTTCCACTCAATGATTGATCAACTTTAAAATTCCAGTTTGACCTTCTAAAGCTTGCAGAGCAGTTAACAAGACCCTGACAGTTCAGCCCTCAATAAAGATAACTAGATAGCCGACGAGTCAAATAAACTGTTTTATGGCTCCGTTTATCAAGTTGCGATAAAATATGCAAGTGAACGACTGATAGTGTTAACTAAAGAAAAACAGAGCCGCTGCATCAACCCCACATCTACTGTCTAAATTCAAGACTAAGACTTTTAAAATGGAGTTAAGATTTCTTAGTCAAATTATCCTTTAGCATTTATCTGTTGTTCCTTTTTTCTACAGTACGGTTTTCTGATTATAACTGAAGGAATGAAGTGTGTGGTTTGCGACACATGCTTATTTGTCAATCCCTTAACACTATTTAAACTGTTTAGACTGTAAAACTGTGTGATTTATTCGGGCCAAATTTAAGGAAAGCAAAACTGGCTGTTTAACCGTGCATTTATCTGAAAAAAATCTATACATTTTATATCAGATTTCCAGTTGAGCTTAATTTCATCAACTTTCATTTGGAAACCCTTGCTGCTCTGACTTCATGAGGGACACAAACTGCTCTGCTGTAGTTTAGTTTCGACATATTGATTTGACCGGTGTTAATCTTTGAATGAAATATGCCTTTAAATCCATGTGCATTACGTCTGCAGGCTGCTGTTATATGAATGTTAATATGCAGTCTTGATGGTTCTGCCCATTCTTACTGCATATTAATAGTCATTTTAATCATACCTTATGCTTGGAACTGTCTGTTACACTACGTTAGTCTCATTTGGTGGACAATGTACCCATAATGAGCAATAATGAGACATTTTAAACACCTGAATCAACATTTAAATCACCTTAAATTATCATATATCTGAAGGTGAACCTGTTCTTTCACTGAAAACATTAACAGTCTTGCCCTGAGTTGTTTTCATTAATTCGGTCTGCAGTGCATTGGTAACTTAAACGCAAGCATTCACAATTTATTTATTTGTTTTTTTTATTTTGTGACGCTGGTTAAAATATTGTAGCTAAGTTGGCTGTTAATATTTCTGCCTTTTGTCAAATATATGTGGCTTGATTTCCACGTGTTAATCTATGCATGTTTATAATTATGTTTGCTATTTAGTGGAATGCTTTTGTATTAAGTGCACAGTACTGTTACCATGGAAGCTGGATGTTCAGCTTTAACAGAAAATTATTTTCCCTGTACAATTTTAAAAGCCCTGTTTGAAATATGACATTGTAATGATCTGCCATATGTATAATTATTTGAAAAATCATTGATATATAGCTATATCATTGTGTTTCCATTTATTTCTCTGTTTCCTCTATATAAAGACTTGAGCGTAGAGTGGACTGTAAGCATTTATGTTTGAACCACCTAATTTATTATCTTTTGTTTGTAATACTTTATCTTGAAAGGTGAAAGAAATAATAAAGTTACTTATAGTTAACCATAACATCAGTGGAATGCGTTTATCTTATCTCAGAGTTATAAAAGTGGACTCTCGTAGTCGTGAACATGAATGACCACCTGTCTTACCGTAATTATTCTAATACAGACGCTGCCATTTTGAGTTTGCACGCCATTTCTTTTTTTTGTCACACCGCCTCTGAAATGTGGTGCGCTCTTGTTTACATGCATTACGGTAGGATTTACGACAGCAACTGTTTCTGCTGTTTCCTATAAAGTGCTCCATAACGACTTCTTCATTCACAGCCACGGTACGGTGTTGAAAGATTGGAGAATTAAACATGGCTGCACTCATCAGAAGGATCGTCAACACAACAGCAGCCCCGGCGGCCATTGGTCCATACAGGTAATGAAACCAGTATAGCTCTTACATGTTATGTTTAAAGGGACACGTGGGGTCCAGAAGCAGGTATACAATGTTTGAATTAATGCATGACTCGCAAGGACAGTGTAATTATTCATCAGGGGCGGGTCTTAGTGAACAATGAACTGAAATTGACCCCATAAAAAGAGTCAGAGTTGAACTTGTAGCAGAGGAAGCACTGACTGCACAGTAGAGACACACAGCTTGGTTGAAATGGCATCTATTCGTCGACAAATCCCCTACACACCAAAAGCCCCTATCAGACAGGGCATATACAGGTAAGGATTAATGTCCTGTAAAATACTTTTATCTTTCCAATTTTCAGAAATTTTAAAAAAGCACGGTTTTGCTTTCTTATAACTTGATTAAACATGTTTAACTTAAATACTCAAAACAATTAATTAACTTGGAGTAAAACAAATTCAAGTGAAGAGTCTAGTTTAATTCAGTCTGTGCACGGTGTGGGAATGAGGGGAGTTCCTGCTCTGGCCAATCCCCTGTCAGTGGGGGGAGTGACTTCACACTGAATGGCCTCTGATGTATCTATTAGGTTCAAGGTCCCTGGTCTATTGTAATGTCTGGTGGTAAAATGTGTAATAAAATGTGCCTTTTAAAACTACCAGAACATATGTATATCAAAGAATGGCTGTTGAACTGATAATACACTCATGTTGTTGAGATATTTAAATTGCATGTGCAGTTTTGTTTCCCAAAATATCTCCAGAAGGCTTTTTGGGTGCTCACCATTTTCCTAGTATCCTCAAGCTTAATTTGTTTATCTGTGTTTGTGTCTCAGTCAGTCGGTGGTCGTGGACAGAACGATGTACATCTCGGGTCAGCTGGGGATGGACGTGGCTTCTGGTCAGCTGGTAGATGGAGGCGTGCAGGCCCAGACCAAACAGGTGAGACCGCAGAGACCAACTATCTATTTCAGGACTTTGTCTGACGTTTTTTTCCATAAAAGTAATAATTATAACTCCTTCCTTAAAGGTGGGGTAGGTAAGTTTGAGAAACCGGCTCGAGATACACTTTTTGTTATATTCCATGGAATGCTCTTAACATCCCGATAGCAATGAATATCTTAAGGGCTTTGACAAAAAATCCATACAAAAATGTCATCTGTGGAAGCCGCAGTACTGTAAAAAGCACGACCAATCATTTTAGCCGGCCCGGCTAAAATAACTGGATGGCCTACCTGCCTGTCAGCCTTCCACCTGTGCACAAACTTACCTCATGCCCTCATTGGTAATGTCCGCGTTTGTGTGTGTTGGAGGAGGGGCTCTGTAAGGAAGTGGCAGATTTTTTCCGGCTGTGTATTTTCAAATTCTAGCGATCTCGAGCTGGTTTCTCCAAAATTACCTACCCCACCTTTAAGAGATTTACTTTTAACCATCATGATCTTCAAGAAGCACATTACACAGTATGTGTGCCAGAAACGTTTGACATCCACAGAGAAATTATTCCCTTAAAGGTGGGGTAGGTAAGTTTGAGAAACCGGCTCGAGATCGCTAGAATTTGAAAATACACAACCGGAGAAAATCTGCCACTTCCTTATAGAGCCCCTCCTCCAACACACACGAATGCGCACATGACCAATGAGGGCACAAGATAAGTTTGTGCACAGATGGAAGGCTGACAGGCAGGTAGGCCATCCAGTTATTTTAGCCGGGCCGGCTAAAATGATTGGTCGTACTTTTTACAGTATTGCGGCTTCCACAGATGACATTTTTTTTTATGGATTTTTTGTCAAAGCACTTAAGATATTTATTGCTATCGGGATGTTAAGAGCATTCCATGGAATATAACAAAAAGTGTATCTCGAGCCGGTTTCTCAAACGTACCTACCCCACCTTTAATTCATGATTTTATGAATTAGAGCAGTGCTTTTTATTAGCTGTATGAGTCTTAATTATTTAGTAAAAAAGGGGTCAAATTCTTTAGTAACCTTGTTTTTTTATTAAACAAATGTCTTACTTTAAATGTGTTTGATATTTTACTATCAAATTTGACCTAGAAACAAAGTAATCCAAAAAAAAGGTTCCTATTACTCATCTGAATGGCTTTTCAATCCAAAAAATCTAAAGCACATATTTGAAGAAAATAAATAATGTGAAACGGGATATTAGATATTGATCACAATGTGTGTCATCCCTCAGGCTCTCGTCAATATGGGGGAGATCCTCAAAGCTGCTGGCTGTGACTACACCAACGGTGAGTTTTATGTATTACTCACCTGCTGCTTATTATCATATATATTTAAATGTTCCAACATAGCAAACTCTCTTGACGGAGTAAACTCTCTGATTTCAGTGGTGAAGACGACTGTGCTGCTCGCTGATATCAACGACTTCAATGGCGTCAATGAGATCTACAAAACATGTAAGACAATACTTCATTTATTTCCAGGCTTAATGCTTTAAATGTTTTGCTACAATGCAGATTGTAATAAAAAATACTAGATGTGATTTTTCTAATAAAATGTACTGTGTTTTCTTTTATCTACACTTTTCCGCCACATAGAGGCAGCCTTTATCCAAGATTGTCAGAGCTGCTGTTTCATTTCCACTTGTCATGTCATCTATACAAACAGCTTAGGTTAATTGACATTTATTTCCTGCTGCCATTTACTACAATTGAAATCAAATGATGCATTATAAAACCAAAATAAGTTTTGATTTGATCATTTTTGCCATAATTAAATTGGTTAAACTTGACAAGTCTACTTTCTTATCCCTCCTCAAATTATTAATTAATATTTTCATTTTATAATTAAATATCAAAATTGATTTACAAAAACCTTTTACATTTAATTACATATGCTAGTGTCCCCGCATATCATACAATTTCTCCAAGTATGTTCATTCCTTTAAAATGTACAGTTGCCTACATACCTAGCATTTTCTTATGGTTGTATATGTTTTTTGGCCCTTTTTAGCCTTTTATTAGAGTGACAGTGTTGAAAGGGGTAATAAAGAGAGGTGTAAAGGGACATCCGCATTTGAACTTGCGCTACATGTAAACAGTGTTTCAATTAAACACACAGTTAACTCATAGATCACAATTCACACTCGGTCATTATTCCAGTGGCAAACTCCAGGATCTCTACAGAAAACCCCTGCTGACAGGTGACAGTCCTCACGAGGCTCCCTCGGCCTCCTGTCACAGGCTGCTCAGTCAAGGCATTTCCTGCTGGATCACAACAGACCGGTGTAATGGAAGCTGCTGTGCCCAGTGAGTTGTAAATGGACACTGCTGTGCAGGCACACAGATGTAACCAAATCCTCAGAGCCAGCTTTCCTGCACGGGCCATTGCCTCTGGTGCAGGCTCCGAGCCCTCCCACCTGACTTTACTCAACCCTAATGCAGGAAACCTTCCCTGACCCTGATGAAAGCATGGAGAGGACATGTTTCTGACTCATTTAGACTTTTCATACCAAAGTTCTGTCTGATAAACGTGATTCCTGGCATTTTCATTTGGGGATTTCTCTCTATTATAAAAATGTTTTCATTTTGTATGACACCTGAGGCTTTTCTCTATTTTTATTGAAAGCCATCACGTCGAAATCAAATGATCCATTCATATATACCTGGCTGTTTTTTCAATATGCTTTTGTTATAATGTTAATGTTTTTCTTCCAGTTTTCACAAGTAACTTTCCTGCCAGAGCTGCCTATCAAGTCGCTGCTCTTCCCAGAGTAAGTACACATTAAGTGGAGGAGATTCATGGTACCCCATCAAACCGTGTATTTTCTATCATCCATGTTCATCTTTTTACCACCTTGTAATGTTGGTCCCTCACATTTTAGCTCCAGAATTGTTCCATTATCCCTGCAGAGAAGCTGTGCATTGTAGTAATCTAATTACCCAGATTGCAAAATTGTTGTCTCATTGTCTCTTTTGTTCTGTTCAGGGCGGGCTGGTGGAGATCGAGGCGGTCGCTGTTCTCGGTCCTCTCTCAGACTCCTGACTAGACGGCCCCATCACCAACAAGCTGTAGCCCAACCATCAAGTGCCTTTTGTAGTTGTACAGTGACAGCCTTTAATGAATTTCCAAATAACACATGAAAGACCAAACTAGATCTTGTTGACTTTCTTTTTCCATCATTTCAGGTTTTAGGATACATTTGTTTTTCTTCTGGCCGCTGTAACAGCTGACCGTAGTTCTGAAATACTTTCATTGGTATTAGACGGAACATGTAGCAAAACTTAATTCACTAACAAACTAAACTGTAATGATAGACAAGGATTGTATTTGTATAACCAGTCTAACATTCCCTGGTGGCCAGATTCAACTTCCTCTAGGTGCTGTTTTTGGTTTGGTTACTTTCCTGTTTTATTTTATATAAAGACATATTATAACACATTTTAAATGTGCAGCTCTCACTAATAAATAAAAAGAAGTACAACCTCCGATCTTAGAATGATTATTTCACCATTACACATCACATCAGACATAACGTGTGTATTCATCCAGCTTTAAGAAAGTACATGCATTCCATTTTTAAGGTGGCTTTTTTATTTTTTGATATAGCTTATAACAGATTTTGGAAGTTTTTCCCAGAGAGAAATCATGACAGAAACAAAAAAGCATTTACACTTTTCTCATTCATGCTTTTATATAAATGTTAACAGTCATAAGTTTAACTTCATAGTAACAGCTCTTCATACTCATTACAAACACGTTTGTAAAATCAAAGCCAGCATCGCAAGTAGAATAATATTTCATAAATCAAATATATTTTGGCTTTGGTTTCCTTAGTTATAATTTTGTGGAAAAGTATAGGATGTTTTTTTTCAAGTTAAATCAAAGATAATCTATTATTCTATACAGATAATAAATAGACATTTCTATGACAATTTATCATTTAAATTGCCCTGAAATGATGAAAACAAACATTAAGTGCCACAGAGCTATGTTATTATACAATTTGCAAGCAGAAATGGCTGCCATGCAATATTATGAAGGGAAAAAGGCACAGTGATGACTGAGGAACCCTGACGGAAAGTCGTTTTTCATCACAGGGTCTGCATCTTGGCAACAAGGCGACATCTTACTCATACTTTTACTCGTGCATGCAAACAAAGATGGAAACTTCCAACAAACTCTTCTGTGCAGTCGTTCATGTTGCACCTCACTCACTGGGAGCTGAAAACCAAAAGAGGGGAAACATGTTTAGGTTGCGTAGATGTTTTTGGAAACAATTGCCCATGTGACTATAAAAACATTGGTTTGACTTTAAAGGGCCCATGTCATGCTTTTCCGGTTATTACCCGTCCCCTTGTGTGTTATGAAGGTTTTTATGCATGTAAACGGTGTGCAGAGTCAAACCCCTCAAAGTACACCCTGTAGCGAGTAAAACTCTAACACAGAAAATACCTCCCCAAAACGCCTCGTTGGAGATACGTCATTGTCCATTTGATTCTTCCATTTCGTTCCGGGTACGGCATGATGTCAAGCCGCACCTGGAACGAAATGGACCAATCCGTGGAGCCGTTACGTTACGTCCGCGGAGCCGTTACGTTAAGCCCCCGCTGATTGGTCCAAATTGACCAATCCACGGACTTCCTCACACACACATCTGTGTGCAGGGAGCAGGCAGCTCAGCTGATTTCTCCTGCCTGGCTGCAGGCTGATAACAGACAGTTGGGATCGCGGCGAAATTCTCTCTGCAGACCCATTCTCACAGCGTTTATCAACCTTTTTCTTGCTCAATATCAAGCCACACTTATTGTTTTTACTTTGGCTGTGACTTTGTGTGTGCTCAGGATGAGTTTGGCTGTGTTTGGCTGTGTATCGCTAACAAGGAAACAACACCTCCACGGAGCTCAGCGCGATTCACAACGTCCCGACCAATCAGAGCACACTGTGCTCACAGGGAGGGTGGGGGCTGGAGCTAGTGGAGCTACAACGAGCCGTTAAAGGCAGAGAGTGAAATTCAGTGAATACAAGTAGTTTACAGAGATGCTGTATGAGAAACCAATGTGAGTTTGTAAAATTGCACAATATAAATCTATTCTAGTATACCTCAACAATGGAATTATGATCAGTGGAAATGGCCATGACATGGGCCCTTTAAAGAAAAGACAACTGTTCCAAATTTATTTTTGCAATGCTCTGAACACCACAAAAACATTTAATCATTTAGAGCAGAAATCCTAAAATCATACCTATACCTGCATGGCTTGATACAGTAGGTGGAAGTAAGTTAATATGTTTGATTGTAATTCAAAAATAACTTTAAGACCAGTACTGCAGATTGAGTCTGCATTGAAAATCCCAGGTCTGTAGCAACAAAAACTTTACTCATTCAGCCTGTAAAACCCTTACACTCCAATGTGGGACTTTTCATTGTTGGGGAAATATTTTCCAAGGCCCATAACTTTGACCCAGTTTATCAGTTCATACTGTCCTGACTGAGCACACGCACCTGTAACCTTGGCTGCTGTGCTCTCAGTGTTTTGTCTCCCTGTTCCTGCCTGTTGGCGTCAGCTGATTCTATCTTGTTATGCACAATGTTGATCATTCTCTCTGAACTAGCTAAATACATGGGTCTGGGGTAGAGTTCTTCAAAATTGATTGTGGCATCTCAACCGTGTGGTCAACTCGTGACCCGTGACATGTCTTGTGAATTCTCCGGCCGAAGCTCCAAATAAACCGTCAGTGTTTGCCATCAAAGCTCCAGCTCTCCATCGTGTCTCTCTTTGAGTCCTGACTCCAATTGCTTCAGAAGTTTCCCCCACATTCATGACTTTTCTTTTTAAGACTTCACCAAACCCATCTCACCCCCGCTTAAGTGACACTCGATCATCTGCCTCCATTGGCTGTGAAACAGGGGCAACATCGCCCATAGCCAGTGAAAGCCCTATATATGTTGGCATGCTCTGGTTTCTCTGTGGACTCAGATTGCACCTTAATGAAACCACGTTGACAACAAAATGTTGGCATCACACCTACACACACATACTGACACACACACACACAAGGTGTGTGCAGGCCAGCCAACCACAGCTGAGTCACAACTAAATGATTAAAGTTGGACACCAAAGGGGTCGGTCAAGTGCAGAGAAAGGGTAAGGAGAGTGCTGACTAATATTTAAACAAATAAATGTATACTTTTTATTAATTATATTCAATACTTTTTGTCAAACTGTCGAGTAATCTGTTAGAAACAGCTTGCACTGTTCTGTCTATTCTCTCTTGTTGCATGTACAGCTAACTAAAGGCTGGAGTTTTAAAATGATTTTGTGGCAGTATTTTGACACCAGATAGTCTTTGAAACAACACCCCAGCAATCAAACTGTTGGATAAACCATAATAATGACGTATTGTCGTATAAAAAAAAACCTTCATTCAACCCCAGATTAGTTTTTAAATTGGCAGTATTACCATATCTTAAGATGTACATAAACAAGTGATGGTGCCTGTACCAGATAACTGCCTAAATAAATGCTTGAAGGTATGGGTAGACCCATAGGAGGCAATATATGGTAATGTACAGAAACTAATGCATTTCCCCCACTGCATAAGCCAGTACTGTAGCTTTCCTTGTCCATCTTTCTCCAAACTGCATTACAGTGGTAGACACTTTGCATAAGACTAGGAGGAAAATGAAGAGCTGACCTCATGAGTCGACTGCCTTTCATTTGCATCATGAAGCAATAATTGAAATGATAGCATGCGATGTGATGCTGCATTGTGTTACACAGCACTTCCATGTATAGATAATAATGTAGTGTGCAGGGATCCTCACTGTGCAGACCTGCAGTCACTCTGATGTGCTCTTTTGGTATTTAAAGCAGCTATTATTACGTTGTAATAACTAACTTGTATGTTAGCATACAGGGGGGTTACCAGAGAGGTGAACAGGTTCAGTATTTTCTCCAGAGACAACAAAGGGATCCTGACTACATTGTGTGTTTTGATTGGGTGTTCATGCCATATCCTAACAACACATCTTGGAAAAGAAAAAAAAGATGTAATTGAAACCAACCAGTTTTGTGCATGATCATACCGTTTTTATCATTTTAAGAGCTTAAAAAAAATGAAGTCTTTGCTTGCAACTTGCACACATCAGGAGCTGACCCTGGGCCAAACAGTTCAAGTTAAAGGTTTGGTCTATAGCCCTACAGTAACAACTGTTACAGCCTCAAAGGACAATGGTTACACTTTAACAGATTGTTCAGGCATGAGTCATCACTATTTAAACATCCTACATCTATCCCTACCTAATACTACTTTTGAAAAGATTTAGCCTGGATATACTTTTCTTGTAAATGGTATAAAAAAGTCCAAAGTTTTAGCGCTGATAGTCGATATTAAACATTATATTTTCTTTAAATCTGAACGTACAAACAACAAACTTTTAAAACATAAACTCACTCTTAGCTTTCCAATATATTATTGAATAGGTTTTAAGTCTTGGAAATGTTAGTTCCCCAGGCTGTAGTATAATTGTTTCATTAAAGTGTATTTTTAAACAAAGATATACTGTCAGGAGATGAAAATATTCATTAATACATTTTCAAGAAAGCAGCCTAATGAAAAGACTCCTCTGTGAGTCCAAATATAATAAAGTGTATCAATATAATACATCATTATTACAGTCATTAATTCATGCAACCTGGTTAGGCCAACCCTTAAGTGTGAGGCAGATTCTTAAATACTAACTAAATAATCAGATGTGTGACTTATAAACAAATATGTGTGGCCGCCCCGGTGTGTTCATTAAAAGACATGCCTGTGTGTTGTTGGGTATCACCTGGTTACGGACATTGCAGTGGGACTGTGGGGGGTCGAGGGAAAGACGGGAGGGACATTATGTACCTGCGCTGTTTTTATTGGGTCTTCATGCAGGAGGTGGAGCAGTGCTCAGGTTACTGCTGCTCAGTGGTAACAATTTAACCATAATAACCTTACTTCCCGTAATGCCACACAACACTACTATGACATTTTTTTCTACCAAATGTGGTTAAAAAAATACCTGTTTCACAGATGTAGATTATTATGTGTAAGAATCCCCTACATTCAGTATTGGGAAGTCCTTAAAATGTGCCTTAGCGAAAAAAGAAAAGATTGTCATTGACCTGTCCAAGTTAAGTTTTCGCCCTCCAACCTACCTTGCTCTGCAGGTGCTTCAGGTGCTGCTGCTGGTTCTTCTGCAGGTGTTGCATCTGGAGCTTCTGCAGGAGCTGCTGCTGGTTCTTCTGCAGGTGTTGCATCTGGAGCTTCTACTGGAGCTGCTGCCGGTTCTTCTGCAGGTGTTGCTGACGACTCTTCTGCTGGAGCTGCTGCTGGTTCTCCTGCAGGTGCTGCTGCCTCTGCAGGCGGGGGGGCTGCAGCAGGCTGAAGCTCCTGAGTGTCTGCAGATGTTGCAGCTGCAGCAGGATTGTCTGCAGGTGTAGCATCGCCTCCGCCAGCAGGTGTCTGGTCGGGAATAGTTTCGCTGTCCTCAGCTACTTTACCATTCTCATTGCCCGTTCCTGTCAGGATCACATGTATTCAAAAATTCAAGATATTATGTAAAACCAATACAAAAAATATCAAATGCAGGGTCACGAGTCAAAGTAGTGTTTATATTCACTGGGGTTTGGGTAACCATGTGCTTCTGATGATATTGTTCTTTCTGCTTTGAGTAAAAGAATGTGTACACATTTGGATATGATTTTATTGGGGCATCAATACTGTGCTCTGTTTACTTTATGTTTGTGTTGCCTACATTATGGCCACAGAGCTGACATAACCCAAAGCCATAGACACGCAACAAGCAACAAGCAACACGCAACATGTTAACACGCAACTATTATAATAATGATAGCCATGCAACACATTTTGTTAAAATTGTGCCGACTTCATTTGCAGAATGTAGGAGCAGCCAGTGAGAATGTGGCTAATAATGCAACTGCATAGGTTTGAAGGAAATACAGATATGTTGTATCTTATAATGTACACCATCATGTATCATACTTTGAAGATGGAGTAAGTAATTAAATAAGAGTTGTTTGCAGGCAGACTCCTAGCATCCAAAAATAAAACACCAATGAATAACAATTGCATCAGGCACAATAAGAAAAATAAAGTATGCACTGTTCTACAATACTTGATCAACTGTTCCTCTTTGGAAAATATAAAACCTATGGTTGCTGCCAAAGGTCATTGGGAAGGAAGTAAAAAATAGCACAAAGAAATCCCCACTGACAAATTACTGGAACCACAATTGTTAATGATTATGTGGAGTGTTTCTAAGAAACATTAACACATGCTGCAGAGCTCATAGCTCTCTGGACAGGTTGCTGTGTGTTTGAAACTGTGCATGACTACCATGTACTCGTTTGTTCAGAGGGATTTGCATTGCAAGTGTATTTGCATGGATAAAAGAAGTCTTGATCATCAAACGTCCATGTTTGTATAAATACGATGTCTGTGCCTTTCTTTAGTGCATCATAATTGTCACAATATATTTTAGTTTAAAGAGATAATGGTGTTCTTTAAAGGTTTCTTTTAAACCATTTGAATCTCGGGGTAAGGGATGTCATCTTTCTTTCTTTGGGGTGACAAGTAAGAACAGGCGAAGGAAAAGCAGCCACATGCAAAAAGAAGAAAAGATCCGGACAAATTTGCATCTGACCTCCAAGATGATAATAGCAGGAACACCTTGCTTTTCAATGTCAATCAGCTAATAAACCCGGAAACCTGAGAGCAAAGACAAAAACTACTCTCCTATGACAACGACAACTACACACTTTTAGAATCATAGGGGGGAACTCTCTTTTTACTTTTCACCCAAAGGAAGGTCCAGCTGCAGGACATGAGCTTTGAACATACTTGTGCAGAGTCAGTTTCCCATCTCCTTTACATATTTAAAGTATCCTTACTTATGTGAGCTTGCATGCATGTGTCTCCATACAGGCCTGTGATATCTCTTTAAGAACTGCAAAGAGAGCTTTAGAGCAAGAGACACTTGCTCAGAGGGGGTCCCACTAAGTGAATATTTGACCAGTTTTCCACTACCTTCTTCTTTAGAGTTCTGTCACACAGTGCTTAAGCTGGCATTACTGCAAACACAGATACATTTAAAACACAGATTTGGTAAATATAAACATTTGACAGCATTTAAGTCAACTAAACCTACACATACGTTCTTACGTTTCCTCAGCACTGCTACATTTAAGCACAGGATGCATTGTTGATGTTTTACATTAAAGCCTGTGTTAGTTTGTACCGCAGCCTGGCCATCTATAGCACTACAAAGGAGCTCCCAAAGAGGCTTCTCCATTTCCTTTGGAAACTGTAGAGTGTAGACTGTCACCAAATCTGCTTTCATGCCACTGTCTCTCCCTCTCAGGGAAGACTGAGCCAGAAACCGCTGTTAAATAATGACAATAAACTTTCCCATCCTGTCACTGTGGAGCTCTGGTTCACTAAAACTACAAACATCAGATACTGTACAGTGAGAAATACATTGAGGATCATTTGCATGTAGGATCCTTTTTATCAGAGCAGCGTTCACCACAAGATAAGTATATGGTGTAACTATATTTGGAGAAGGCAGTGAACTTCCACGATGACCAACAACATGTTACAAGGCTATTTTTTACTGTAAGGTAATAATAAAGACCAACCTCGATTACCTAATTACAGTAATATCTTTGGGGTGTAGTTAAGGCAAATTGGTATTTACAGATATGTCACATTCAATAATTTCTCTAAAGTAAAGCTGAGTATCGTGCTTGGTCAGTGCCTTGAGTGTTATAAAGTTAAGAGATATATAGGTTCACACTGTGCAAAAAACACATTATTGATATTTGACATGCAAAACATGAAACTACAGAATAAAAGGAATGGAAAAGGTTGATTAGGAAATCATTGCTTCCATTTAACTTTTCACTATAGCATTATTTTCTTTAATATATTAAACATTCTGTGTTTGGCTATAAATTATGCTTGCAATAAATGCTACTCGCCTGCATACTGTTTATACTTCCACATATTTCGTATGTATTTTTGCACCATATTTCACAGAAAATATATAAATGTATGAGCATCACCTGTTGTACTGGCTCCGTTGCTCTCCTCGGGTTTAGGACTAGGTCGAGTCGGATCTATCGCTGCAGTTTGGGAACTGGTGGAGCATCCCATCCTGCCCTGTGCTCATAGAGGACTGGATGGTAAACTTCAGAGTTGTGGGATGAGGAGAGGCGCTGATGACGTGGTGCATAGATATCGGCTCTTTAAATGGAGAGAATTCAAAACTGTGGACAGCGAGTCCCCGCGACGAGAACAAATAGAGACAGGCTGGGAGTCAAATTCCTTTAGTCCTGTGCGTAATTACGCATCGTGTTTCCTCCTCCAGAAACGCGTTGAGCTGTTTGTGTTGTAGCTACAGGTCACTAAACAGTTGGTCACATAGGTGAAATGTGGGCTTCTGTTGTGTTCTGTAACTTAGGCTGTTTCCAGGAGGCTGGCGCAGGTGCGAAAATACATTATTCAGTCAGAGTGCAGCGGCCACCTCTTGGGGAGGGGAAGTTAAAAATGTAACCTCGCCAAACTCACATCTTGCCCACGGTCACTTGCGATTCATCAAAAATGTCAACCCTAAATTAATCCACTGGAAGGAAATGACATCCTTAATGTAGCAAGACGAAAATATAATCATACTCCATTAGAATTAAAAGTCCTGCAATCAAAACATTACATCATCATCATTAGCAATTACAATATCAAGTGAAAGCTAAATGAGAATCTAAAAATGAATAATGCTGTGCAAGCTTGATTTTTGATCAAACATAATAGATGTAACAATTCAAAAAGTTATATAGATTAGCATTTGGAAATCAATAAGATACTATATTATAACTTGTAATTGGTACACCAAAGTACAGCCGACTATGATTATTCTTATCGTATACTATACTATAGATGACTAATATTTTTGACTTTTTATAAAGATATTTTAATGGAAGGGAAAAGCTTTGGTCAATATCATGTTTGCTTGATTTTAGACAATGTACATAGCCTACAAATGTTTTCATACATTTTGTGCTCATCGAATCAGCATGATGCGCAGTAGTCGACTGCGCAGACCCACCGACAGATATCCGCGCAGTGCACGCTGGGACTTCCTTTCTCTCCGAGGCCATATTGGAGTTAACTTACAGTAAGACGAGCTCCGAGTTTTCTTTATAAAAATCACTAGGATTTACACATTTTAACACTTTTGTTGTCTGCGCACATTAACGACAGTCTTCTCCTCCTCTCCTCTCGTCCGCAGGTTGGCCGGTCAGGACTAAACCGCAAAAATGGTGGCCGCAAAGAAAACGGTGAGTGCCGTTTGCTCGAGCGGAGTGCACGCGCTGCTCTAGGGCCAGGCTGCTCTTCACGTGGAGACGTGTTTCTGTTGAGGCCTGCTAGCTAGCAATGTTGCTCACTGTGCTGACGCAGTGTTTACACTCAATTTATATAGTTTCTTTTTACATTTGGCGGTTGTAAAAGTTTGAAAGCATGATGCGACTGTCCCTCTATTTATTGACGTGTATATGTTTGTCGGTAAACGTTTGTAACTGTAATGACACCGCAGTGTTGCTAATGCTAGTATGCTAAATCTACCAGAACATTTTCTTAACCGTGGTAACAATCCCTACTAATTTACGATGTCAGCATATTTTAATGTGCTGCCCTTCGTGTTACCGTTTGTTAAATTACATATTTGTATGTCCCACATACATTTTGGGTTTTTGCATGAACACAACGATGGACAAGTGGTTAGGTATGTAGCCTGTGAGCATTCATTAACGTTAGGTATCTGTGTTTGTACAGAAAAAGTCCATGGAGTCCATCAACTCTCGTCTCCAACTGGTGATGAAGAGTGGAAAATACGTTCTGGGCTACAAACAGTCCCAGAAGATGATCCGTCAGGGAAAAGCCAAGCTGGTCATCCTGGCCAACAACTGCCCTGCCCTCAGGTAATGCCTAACAAAGATACAACATGTATTGTAAATGTAGGACGATGTATTGAAGGGTTCTATGAATAAATAGCTATTTTATAATTGTTGTAAGCAAAAGTTATATGGGGGTATATGTGAGTTGTTTATGGATTGTTTATCAACAACTATTAGGGTTAAGTCTATATCTTGTAGAAAGCATATTCAATATTGCACACTAACACTTTAAATTCAGGTATATCATACTTGATCAGTATAAATACAGTTTTTATCATGTAATTTTTACATTATGTTGAAACTAATAAATCGTATCAAATTCCACATGAGAAGACCTACTTGGCAACAAACTGGATTGTGATTCTAGTTGACAGAGCTTGTTAAAAGCCTTGCATTATTATTATAAGGACTAGGATGTAAAGAGAATGGCATGCCAAATATTACAGATATTTGTTAAAATCTTTATAACTAACTGCAGGGCCACTAAGTGACTTGCCTTTTCTTTATATGTCCAAGCTTTAAAGTTATGAACAGATTTTTGAATTTTTCAGAAGATTTAAAGGCTGTAGATTCTGTTGTAAAGACTAGTTGAGTAACTAAAAAGGTGTGGCATTGTCTATCTGCAGAGCCCCTGCCCTTTGTATGTGTCTATTCTTTGCCTTTTGATGTTTTTGAGAGTCAACCTAAAAGAAAAGTACTGACAAGATGCCAGATAGTAGGCACTCATCAAACTGAAGGAGGAGAATGTGGAGAAGGGAAATGCAAAATGGACAAAGCTTTTTCTTAAACTACAGAGAATCTGAGATTGGCTTTCATCTCCTCACAAACACCACAACCCTGGTTAAGCCGGGGCTGAGTGGCTAGCCTTGAATGTTGCAATTACAACAGCTTTTTTTTTTTTTTAGATTGTCCGGTTACTGACTGATTATTGGTGTTTAGTTTTGGCACCTTTTGGGGGGATTTTTAAAACATGGTTGACCTGTATTTTGAAACTTTAACTAACATTTTTTTCCTCTTTCTGCCCTGTCCAGGAAATCTGAGGTTGAGTACTATGCCATGCTGGC
Source organism: Trematomus bernacchii (assembly GCF_902827165.1). Lineage (NCBI taxonomy): Eukaryota > Metazoa > Chordata > Actinopteri > Perciformes > Nototheniidae > Trematomus > Trematomus bernacchii. The sequence goes on along the minus strand of NW_022987564.1, from coordinate 9,503,292 downwards.
CAAGACCGGTGTCCACCACTACAGTGGAAACAACATTGAGCTCGGCACAGCCTGCGGAAAATACTTCAGGGTGTGCACACTGGCCATCATTGACCCTGGTGAGCACCTTCCTCCACAGAGTAGTGCAGTCCATTTGAACCCTTTCCTTTCTAATGCCAAATGCGTTGAGCCTGTTCTTTGGTGTGTGTGTGTATAGGCAAAGTTGATGCAGGGATATTGGTCCCGAGTGGGCCTGTCCCATCGACTACTTTAATAGTACTGAACAGCAAAAAACAAAACCACAACACTGCATTTGAATTATGCTCAACAGAATACAAATTTCATTCAATTAACCTATTCCTTGCTAAATATATATTGGTAGTCTAGTCCTAACAGAATTGTATTTAAGGCATACAATTATGAAAACATGTTTGGCTTCTAATGTGAAACTTTTTCATGCACTTGAATCTTTTGTTTGTTAAGCTGCAGAGAGTAGTAGCCAGATCTATGATGTAATGTAGCCTGAGATGATAAAGATGGAACTCAACCAGTCGGACTGCTAAAATGCTTCTATTGGCCTTATTCAAATATTTTACAACTTTGAAGTGGTACCTTTCCCAATAATGTTGACTCTGTTTATATATTAGTAAGAGGTATTCAAATTTAAGCTGACGTTTTGTCCTTTTCTCCACAGGCGATTCTGACATCATCAGGAGCATGCCAGACCAGCAGCAGCCACCCCAGTAAAGCTGTTCCCCCGCCCCGTTGTTATAAATAAAGTCGGTGTTAACAGTATATGCTGCTGTCTGTCTTTATTACTAAAAACAAGTGAGAACTGTGCCAGTCCTACACGTGTCCACCAGAGAGCATCAGTGTCCTCTTTGACTTTCTCAGATGAGTAAACTCCCATTTAAAATGTTTAGGTCTGTGAAGGAAATCCTCTCTGCATAGCTGTACCATCCCTAACAGCTAAACATGTCAAAATTCAGAACTAGATTTTTAACGGTTGAATATTCTTCAGAGACTTTTGTAACAAAGCGTGACCACAGGATTATCTGTGTATGTAAAAGATTATCCACCCAACTCATCAGTGTTAAAATTACACGACTGCTGATCCTTGAGAACATTTTTTCTCACCGACATAAACCTTGGGGTTGACAGTCTGCGGAATTGGCTGCAGCCCGCTGAGTGTAATGGAGAGGACGCTGTCCTTTCAGGGGTATTAAAGGCATGAGTGATGGATGCCTTCGTCACACACTGTAGATGTCCTGACTGAGAATATACCTCTCAATGCCAACCAAGAACAAGATGATTCACTCATTTTCAGCCACAGGAAAGGGTTAATTTAACAACCCATTACGTCTATAAATGATAATTTAATGATCATGCAGTTCAGCTTGGGAAAGGAGTGTAAGATGCACTTTGAAGCAGCCATGTGTTGACATCAATTCACCATTTTAAAATAGCCTTCCCGTTGATTTAAACAGTTTTTGTAAGAACACTCTCAGATTTTGATACCTAGAGTAAGACCTGATTAATCAATTAACAGAAAGAAAGCACCCATTTCGTCTTGGGTATGGAGCTCCTTCAGTTATCCCCAATTCATAACCACTGCAGAGTATCTGTAACAAACATCAATGGACGATTGGCAGTGGATTGAAACTCACCTGAACTCTGTTGCATATAACTTTAGAGGGGGATAAAAGAAAATGCTATTCTCACTGAGGCTGTAGTGTTTTCCCAGAGGTCAAACTGCCGCTTCAATGCTCTGCTGCAGCTGGTAGGGGTCAGTGCCTGGCTGATAAGCAGTTTAGTAGCACAGGTGGATGAAGTAGATTATATCTCATCTGTAACGCTGATGGACATCAGACTGAGGCCGTCACAGACCTTTTGGGGCCCCGAGAAGAAGGCAATCCATCTCCAAAAAAATGTAAATATATTTTACATTTCTATCAGTTTTTATATTACTGCTTAGTCTTAAGTTTTAATTATTTCGTTTTTTAAAACTGAGAAAGTCGTGCTTATTAGGACCATGGGATTAGGTAAACAGCAGAAAAAGAGAGTAAATGGCTGCTGGAATCAGTGCAACATACTCTTTACAGTGATCAAGGTAAACATCCAGAAATGCACTTAAATCATACCATTTTGGATCTTGCCTCATTACCACAATATTTTTATATTTTCTGAAGCATCAAAAGGAAAGAATCATGAACTGGAAAGAGATGATATACTGTAACATAATCCCATGGATGTCAAATCAAGTTTCACAGCGTTAGGGCTCGGTCATCTTCCCAGATACAGACATAAGCCGTCATCCATCCAGTCGGTTTGACCCAGATGTTCCACTCACTGCATCCTTTCCTTAACTTTTTCTTTCTTATTCCCAATGATATTATCCTAGAAGAATGTGCAGCAGATGAAGACATTCTAAAGAGAACAAGATTGAATGTTGAGTAGCCTCCTCCAGCACTTAACATTTCAGGGCTACTGTACTGTTTATTTTTCTTTACTGTGATCCATATATTATATTGTTTTTTCCAGTTAGAAGAACTTTGAATAAAAAATCAATCACAATCATAAGGCAACAGAGTGTCAGGCCATATTGATCATTTGTATAGGAACATAAATTGGAGGGTATGTGAACTCGGTGATCGTTTACTGGGTACTGAGTGCTTTATATTCTCACACACAAAATGTATTGATCAAAAACTCCTCATTGTTGCCCGGCAATGTCATAACACACAGCACAATACATACCCTGACAAGTATCTGTTGTTTTAGTAGATATTGTAAATAGTTGCAGGAACATTTAAAGGAGAATTTGAATGTCATAACAAATCTGCTGATGGTTTCAAAAACCATTCTTTGGCTCTTGTTTCCTCTTACTACTTTTTGAAGCTGATGTCACCCTCTCTGTGTAAACAACTAAGAAAAGGGACAGAATATGACCCACTTATTTGACTGTTTTCCCCCTGTGCTGTCCCAGTGGCAGAAAGTAGGTGAGCGTGTCTGTCTGGTAGCTGACCTGCTGTCAGTCCCAAGGTAATGCCGGCGTCCATTTTGAGGCAGCAGGGTAAATGCTCGCTGATCTGCCAAATTGTTTGTATCCAATGAGGGATGCTGCAGTTTGTGAAGGCAGCCGGAAGCACATCAGCAGCATGAATTGACAATTATTGTTAATAGATGTGATTCACTGACATTAAGTCCTTCAAAATACATAAAAGACCGCCTAACATATTCTATTTTCCTCCTCATTTCCAGGGGTAATTTGAAATGATTTAAAATGTATGTAAATACCAGTAACTTCATACATAAATGTTTTCACGATGAAAATCAAAACTCAAGTTCTAAGACAAACATTGACTCAATGAATAAACACAGAAGCAGACACTTTGACTGATTTTGCTTTTTATTATTCAGAATGGAGACATGAGCTCATGCAGATCCAACAAGAGGATGTGTTTGAGTGGAAAGAAATGGAGAACAGTCTTGAAGTGATTCTAATAAAACGAGGCATCAGCCATCCACCGGTCCAGACAAGCCTCTTCTCTAAAAACCCTTCAGTCTGTTTCACACAATGCAAAATACTGATTTGGAGCTGATTATACTAAATACATGTTAGCTACAGCATACTGTGGACAAGGTCAAATAAAAACACATCAGTTCCCAGTGAGCTCACGCTGACTTTAAAGTGCAGTTACATTTTCAGCTTTGTTGGATTTGCTAAAGCAGTGGTCATAATTCACACAGGGAAAACATTGAAGGGGCCAACCAATTACCGACTACAGTATTATTATCAAATGTAAAACTACTTCATGGTACTAGGGAGATGTTGAATGCAATGTTGCATAGTCCGAAGGAAAGACCTTTTACAGTATATAGCAAATATTACATAGGAAATATTGGAAAAAGGGGATTAGGTGTGTCTAATATGGTTTGCTCCATTATTCATTTTCATAATTGCCTGAATACCTTTAGGCAAAAGACAAGCTTCTCTAGCTTCATATACCGTATATTGATTTTGTGCTACTATGCTAAGCTAAGCTTTAGATTCAGAGCCATCATTCAAAAAAGGTTAGATTTAAAAAAGGTCACCAGCACAGGAAATACCTCAACACGATATCGCTGCATAGGCAAAGGAAATGTTACTACATATAAAAGGAAGTTACCACACACACACACACACACACACACACACACACACACACACACACACACACACACACACACACACACACACACACACACACACACACACACACACACACACACACACACACACACACACACACACACACACACACACACACACACACACACACACACACACACACACACACACACACACACACACACACAATTATCTCAACTAAAAAGATCAGATTACACATGCTCGATGGGAACACAGGACACGCGTCTTAACACACTAATGTTACATATTATAGATTTGTGTATTGCCTTTTTGGATGTGAAACTGTAATATTTATGTGTGTGTGCTTCTATGAACAAGATCATTAATGCCACTCTTTCTCGGAACAGACAGGAAGGCAAACTGGAATATTGTGATGGAGACGAAAGGGTGAACAAGGTTTTCACTGGCAGTCAACGGACCACAGGTTAACAGACAGTGTGTTTACATGGAAACAACAGGAAGAAGCAGTGGTCGAGGATCCTTTTTCACATCACAATAGGACAGCCTTTCACTATCACTTATTTTTCTCTCAGTTTTTTACTTTATACAAAAGAAGTCATACAAAAATACCTCGACATTACATTCAATGAAGGAGTTTGTCAATTTCTGAAAAAAGTGCTCTTGCATAACTGATCGTGTATGTCACTTTCCTTCTCACTCTGTCACTAACTCTCTTCAGGTAGTTTGTTTCTAGACAAAGACCACGAGGGAGATTCACAGTATCGGGGGGTTAACAGTTGGTGGCCAAACCGGTGCACGTTTCCCTCAAAGAAAAGTGCACGTTGAGTTGGGTCAGAGTGTTCAGGGGGAGCCAGAGTTTAGGGGGGGAGCCGGTGGAGTCGCTGCGATACTGTCCTTGGAGGAAGACAGAGGAGAGGGTAGGGGAGGAAATGACATCACAACAACCAGGGGAGGTGGTGGTGGGGGGGGGAGGGGGGGGGGGGGGGAGTTGATGGAGGTCAGCCTAATCTAATATAAGTTTGTCAGGAATCCAAGATGAAACCAGCCTCTAAGACACTGTTTTGTCTTGTTTTCCAACATGTTCCAGCCAGCGTTTGGGTCCTAGTGGTGGGAGTGAGAGGTGGAAGGTGTTTGGGGGATGGGGTCCAACAAGGAGGACGTCTCTCATGCCTCCATATACTGGGGAGGGGGATCCTTCGGCGGTATAGCAATAGCCTCCTCGTACGGGGGCAGCAGAACCTGAAATGCAACACAAAAAAAAAAAAAAAATGTCTCATTCGAAAGCATACCAGAATGCATCTTGATCCATTACGATGAATGAGCCAATCAGCCATTCTTGTGGAAACTATTGAACACAGAAATGGACACACTGAAAATCAAAGAAACAAATGGGCGTCACAATTATGAGGGGCAAAAGACAACTGTTCAATCCCCCCCAGCATTTCCAAATGGGGTTTCAAGACTTATAAGTGGTGCCACACAACAGATCTTTTTCCTTTTTCTTCTCAGAGCTACTAGTAGCAACACATTTAGCAACTTATTTACATTGACAGGATAAGAGTAAGAAATATATATAAATAAATAAGAGTAATCGCAGTCACATGTGGAGGCTCTCCCTCGCTGCAACCGACACAACCACTAAGCTTTATGTGTGATGACGGCACCAAAATGCAAACGAGCGTGTGCCGTTATCGAAGTATCTTTGGAGCGAGGGCTTAACACAGATTTGTCGATACTTTCCAACACACTACATTTAGTTTGACCACATTTACCTATTTGTTGCACTGTCTAGTAACTGCAAAGAACTGACTCATTAATAGCTGTGAAAAGTTACCGGAAATTAAAGCTTTATCCACTTCCTGTTTTGTTTGAGTAAAGGCCGACGCACTTCCTTTGTGCCGTTAATTAAGCCTTTTCCACGCAGACAGAACTGCTAGTAAAAGCAACGCTCAAAATGCTGATGGTGTCATTATTCTACTCTACTAGTCCATTTAATTCCTCCCTTCCTTTCCACACATGCCTATTGCCACTTTAGTATAGTACATTTGATTATAAATAGGAAGATATTCAGAGACAGCCTTAGTAAAACTGCTGCAGGTTTCTTCTCCAACATCCACACACACATCCCTGTGCTTTAAAAGGCCAGAGAGCCTTGCCTCTGTGAATGGTGTTATAAAACCAGCCCTGCTTCTAATTCAGTGAGCGAGGGCGAGAGAGAGAGAGAATATGCTCCGAGGGGATGAATTGTGAAGCAGCCAGGGAGGCCCGGCGAACACATCACTGAGAGGATTTGAAATGAAGCGGACAAGCAGACAATTATGTAACATGTCCAGAAGAAGAGAGGACGGACAGAGATGTATAGAGAGAAAAGAAGGGGGGGGGGGGTGGAGAAGACTCTTGTGCATTTTAATGGCGTTTATATAAAAGCATGTCAGATAAGCAGCTGGGTACTTGAAGGCAGTAAAAAGCCATTTAGACACACTGCTGGCTTTCTAATAGTAAAAATAGATGGAGACCTCTTTTCATCCACCACCGTGCGGAGAGGGAACGCAGCGATGAAAACATGTCGTCACTTTTCATACTTTATGAGAGCTGTTTAACCAGCGTAAACGATGAGCCACAAGTATTCATTGAAATGAAATACTTCTCTTGTTAACAGCCTTCACTTTGACCTAGATGCCTCAGTTGTTCTGTTTTTAAAATGTTTCCTAATTAACTCAAATAAATATTAGATTTTCTAGTATACAATTACACTTGTTTTCTGTTTCCATTAGTTTAATGATACATAAGGGCTGTCATTAGGGTTTGAAGTGAATTAGTTACATGGATGCTGATTAATTCATCGCTATCAATCCTATATATATATATATATATATATATATATATATATATATATATATATATATATATATATATATATATATATATATATATATATAAATATATAAATATTTGCTTGGTAAAGCCACTAGAAAATATTTATACTCAAAAACATTACATTAACGGGGCACATCTTTTTTTCTACTTTATCAGATGAATCTTCAGTAGGAATGAATTGGCACTGGGATGAGAGCAACACACGGTAAAAAGGAATTAAGACCGTATTGAGTAACGCACAAATATTGTTTACGCTGTTTGTATGTACTTTGTTATACATAAGAAAGATATGCCATCTATAATAATACACAAAATAAATAATAATACACTAGATGTAATTTCTTGCTTACTCTATCTAATTACATTCTCAAATCATTTCCCAATAAAGTATTTTCTACACTGAGTGTCTCATTTCAAACGTATTGAATATATGGACATATGAGACACAGTGTGATATAAGACCCTATGGATTACTTCCTGAGTCATGTCCATGAGAAGGACAAATGGACGGACTGATGAGGCGCTACATATTGAGACGACAGCAGGTGAGACAGATTAATGAGCGATGTATCAGTGAGAAGGATTACAGACAGACGAATGGAAAGCGCGACGAAGCTAAAGCCTCTCAGAAACCCCATGAGTCAACACTGACAGGGACCAAGTGGGATGATGGACGAGGGAGGAAGCGGCTCTGCAAAGCTGGCCAATCACAGCTCAGGAGGATCTACAGCACCTACTGCTACCCACGGCAACAATGACACTTCACTGACCGCCAGACAACTGAGATGCACCGCTTTCTGATCGACTGATAATTGGCAATACACTGTGATATGTGTCCTGATTTTATTGTGAAGTTGATGATGTTGATACGTTTTAAATACATGTACAGTATGCTCTAACCTTTTTATTATTGATATTTAAACAATACAAATTACAAAAGAAATTGTCAGCAGTGAGATAATTTTCCATAGTGAACAGATTCCTGTCTTCCTTCATTATATGGATTCAGAAAATGTGTCAAATCTGAGGTTAATTCGTTTTTTCCAGAGTTTAGCATTTAGTGCTTTCAAAAATGTGTTGATTTAATTCTAAGATTCTAAAATTCTGCTAATCTAAGCACACGTCAAGCTATGTCATCTATTACATACATATCACATTACCAGTGATGTCTATAATCCTTACCTTGTACATTTAGAGGTATCAATTCACTGAGCTGCAATAATATACACAAGTAAATACAATCTAAATATTAGTATAGGGTTATAAAACTTCACAAAGCTTTAGCCTAGTACATGATACACTTATTGAGGAGCACTACTTTTCAAAGCTGGATGTATTTTTCCCATATAAAGAGAACTGATAGCTTGTAAGCCACAAAAAAAAGAATGCTGTGTGAGTGCAATTATATGATGATCTGAGTAAGGGAAATACTCAGTTTGTCCTTGCGGTGGGGAGGCGAGACTCACCGTGGTGTCATTGGTGGTGACATACACCAGGACCTCCGTGGTGCCCCGCCTGCTCACATATCTGTAGCAGTTCCACACACAGCCAATCAGGTAGGCCTGTCCCCGGGGGGTGAGAAAAGAGACAAAACAGTGACCTTTAACAACATCGTCCCCACTTTACATTATTGCTGAGGCTGCTTGCCATCACCTCATCCATCCATGAAGGTTAGGGATGATGATGCCATAGATCAAGTCTGTATAGAAGATTGGTATATAGGGTGCTGCAGAAATGAGTCCTAACCTGAAAATGAGTTAGCATTCTTTTATTTATGGTAACCTAATGTCAAGGTCGATGTTTCTTTTGTAATGGGTACGAACGCTTCCCTTAATTCAGTACGATGCCTGAAATAAGGATTTACGACATGTCATTTTCCCATAAAAGCACCACTCTGGAATTTTGAAGCCTTCACTTAAAAAGGAAATTGATAAACAGTTTACCACTTGTGGATATTAAACGTCATCAAGCCAAACATGTTCACCATTTTTTCAGCGATGTTGACATTGAAGTTATTCAACCACATTTTTGGCTGGTTTATAGCCTCACATTATCCTTTTTTACTTCTTGCATTTACACTTTTAAAATCAGACGGTAGTGTTCATTTGTGAATATTATCTTGCTGTAAAAATAACGTCTATTTGTTGGTCACAGAGCTTCATTTTGGCAATAATCCAAAAATCAAATAGGATCAAGCCATTGGCTTTTTGTCGACTGAACCAGGATACCAACTTCTGGAATGGCCTACACAAGTTTCTCCTCCCTGCAGCTCTCTTCTAGCTACCTTTTGGACGTTACAGTTCAGGATACATGGCAATTGGATACAGTTGTACTAAGTAAGAATAATTTCCTGGAAAATGTTGCCCTTCTTGGTCTTTCACCAACATTTCAGCCAAGGCAACTGACCAGGCATCTCCTGCCCTCAGTAAAGCTACGGTAGCACTCTGGTGAGGTTGGTCTGACTTGGCAGAAGAACAGGAGGTTCATTGTGAATGTGTGCATGTGTGTGAGTAGCCTGCTGAGTCGCTGCCTCTGCCAGCAGTAAGCGCAACGGACCGACGAGGAAACCGGGCTGCCTGCTTTCCAATCACTTTCCATCTGCTGAGCCGCCTTCCTTGCTGTGACACAAACACTTTCAATCACAATGATGATGTGCTACGCTGGCACTACTCACTGATAAGAAGTCTGCGCTCGACCTTCCTGCCCATATGATTTACATTTCTTTATTCATCCGCCCATCTGTCCATCAACATCCCTTTCTTCCCTCTCCAGCTCTCCTTCCTGTCTATCTGTATCCGTCATTCAGGCAGATATTATTCTGTCAAGTGCAGTCAAGTGGAGGATGTTGGCTTCAGCAGGACCTTCAGCAGGTGTTGCCTGTGTGCTCACAGCTCAATGCGTCCTTGAGGTTTCAGATCTGGCCCTTTTCCAGGGAACTGACTCACAAACCGTCACTACAGTAGCTAATATATACAGTACAGTGCAGCCTATCAATACAAAACAGGTTCTATTAATGTTACCTGGTAGATTTCCGATTATATGAATCTATATTTGCTCTCAAATGCTGAAATGTAAGCAGTTAAACTACCCCATACTGTGTGTCTCTCTGCCTGAGACTCTTCTCTCTGTAAACCCAGCAGTGTATCTTCCAGTTGCTGCTTCCTATCATAAAACCCCGGCTCTGGCTTTGGATATCTGCCGAGAACATTTCCAATCTGAGCTTAGAGGAAAAACAACTTGATTTGATTGTACAGATGACTGAAACTTCCTGTCCTATCTCATCCCGGAGCCCCAGAGCATCGCTACGCCTGGAGAGTCATCCATGCATTAAGGGGGAATAAGCTTGACTGGAGTTGGTTTCCTGTTGTCTCTGACCCGCTGCTCTCTGACTGTGAGATAATCCCATGAAAAACATTGATAATGGGAAAGTTCACACTGGCAGATTCATTACACACGCCATATGGTTCGTAGTGCATGATATGCGCACAGTGTGGGACTTAATTTACGTTGCAATATGACAAGCACATCTATAAAAAGCTCTACAGGGAACAAATGTTCAGTGAGTGTGTGTAATGTGTAGACATGTGTTGCATGTATTCATTTTCATAAGTATAAGTATAACATTTTCTATTCATGTTCAGATGGATGATGTGGTTAAAATAATCAAAGCTTGGCCGATGGGTTGAATCTATGAGCTCACCTTGAAGGATAGGATGCAGCCAATGAACAGCAGGACTGCAAAAACTAGGCACATGTTGTTGGTGGACATGATGTCCTCTTTGTAAGGGAATGTCCCTGGCTGAAAGAGAGCGATACAAATAAAAACATTTCAGGAGTGAAACAAAAGACAGAACGTTTCCTTTAACAAATCAGCATCTGACAAAACTTTCATTGTTTCATTCCTACAAGAAATACACTCCTAATCAACATAGCTAAGACCTGTATTATTCCTTAGTTTTCACTAAATATCAAAGCAGTGAACCATATAAAATGTGTTGCATTGTAACTTAGCTCTACATATATACAATATTTCACGAACAAAAACCACCCTGCAGTTTTAAAATACATCATTAAAAGTAGGAGTTTTGATAGTAGGTAAGTAGTTCTCACCAGTTGCTGGAGGTAGTCCTGCACCGTGTTGGGATAAACAACAACACTAATGGCTACCAGTGTGTTCAGGGCAAAGTCGAAGATTTGGTAGCAGAAGAACGGAATGATCCAAGCAGCATGTTGCTATGTGGGAGAGATGGAGAATAGATGAATAAACTCAGGAAAAAAGGCAAGTTGTTTCTTAAATTCAGATTTTGAATATCATTTGTATTGCTTGTGTATTTACCTTGTAAGCACCATATGTTGCCATGCCACATATAAGAATCATGAGCAGGGATATCGCAGTGGCTATGCAGATATCTGGGAAAACAAACAAACATAACAATATTAAAACAGATGAATCGTGACCCGCAGTGACTGACGTAATCCAAAAGTCTTTAAAGGAACTGGATTCTACAAAACAAAACACCTTAGGTACACCTCACTATTTTAAGCTCAAGGTCTGCTTTGGTCAAAACATGATCAGCACGTGGTTAATTGTTATGCAAGTTGTGCTAAATTTAACTAAATATAAAGCCCCTCTCACTTTCACATTACATCTTAGAAAACTGACTGATGAGATGCTCGTAATTGCACTTCAGCAACGTTTAAAAAAAAAAAAAAAAATTTATTTATAGATTAATGGCTGTCTTTTATTAATCATTTACATCTTATTGTTTTACTATCAATACATTTATGGTAATTTATAGAAGGTAGACATCTTGCATTTTCCCTCCCAAGACATCTTCATGTTATTTATAAAAGGTTCAAACTTTTCATCGCATGTTTTTGATGGTCTTGTTAAAACAAAGTCACATTGACATTTTACCAATGCTCACTTTTTGTATTAAAAGTCAATGAAGAACATTTAAGTGAATTGGAAGTGAAAATGAAAATTCAAGGGATAACAATATTAGTTAATATAATTAAAATAGATAAGGAAATTTATATTATTATATTGGATTAATATTTTAATTATTTATTTTATTCAATTAATAATTCTAATTATTATTATTATCATGCCTTTTTTTTGTTATTACATTCAGTGTCTTTCATAGTAGTTTTTTTGATTTGGCAGCAGTCATTTGTTAATAAAGCCAATAAAGCCTATTGAGTTTAATTAAATCTAACAAAGAGGGATTCACGGACATCAAGTTAAACAGGATGTCTGCCTTGTGCAGTTTGGTGAAAGGGATCACTATGCAACATCGGCACTTATTGAACTTGGTAATCAGACGCAGTACTGACAGCTAAACAATATAATCAATGAATCTCTGGTAATCTTTATCTGCATTATTAAGAATGACACCAAATTCAATGACTGAACATAGAAAAATAATGAAAAACTCATTGCAACTTCTCTAAATCCTCATGACTGAGCAGCAGTGATTATTTCAGTAATGATACTGTGTTTAAACCCAGGAAATGATGATACCATACCATCTTAATCCCTTGCAACACACTAGACACAGGGACAGATGTTAACACATACTATAAATAAACGATACATGCATAAATAGATGCACTGCCACCCTTCACCCAACACAGGTCATCTACACAATCTGAGCTACGTTTCATTAAATCTCTGCATATGGCCACAGTGAGTTTGGACACCTGCCTATTACAAAAACCCAACATCAGCTTGTCTCCATCTTTTCCTGCTGTTTCACAATCTTTGACTGATGCTGCACAACCAACAACGCCATCAGTCAAGATGGCCGTTTTAATCAGAAAGAGAACCGGAGCAGTCGTTTTTAATCAGAGTTAGCTAGCGACAGAGACTGTGGTGTTCCAGAGGCGACTGTGATGATAATAGCAGCTGGAGGGGAAATACTGAAAATACACATGCACACTGATTTGTTCTGTGAGGAGTCGGGCCTACTCAGCTCTGTCTGTGCTGAGAGCAGCACTCTGAGAAAAAGAAGCGGTGAGCAGAAAGGAAAAGGGATTTTAGAGCTGCAAAAACACACAGCGCTTTAAGGACATGCTGATGATTTTGGTAGTTAGTTACTGTAAAATGTTGACACTGTTTGAATTTGTTTTAACAGTCTTATTAGATATATGTGCCAAAATAACAATTGGGAGATGTAAAATATTCTACTTAAGTATAGAGAACAGATCATGTGTTGGTTGACTGAATGCATCGAAGACAACAGTGTCACATTTTGGGATTTTTTTTGTTATGTTGTTGAAATGTTTTTGCCATTACATATCACTAGGGTCACTCGTAGACCCGTTATCTCAGAAATCGTATATCATGCAATAAAATTGGAATTCATTGTCTTTTGTGTTATTGTGGTGGTATTTTTCTGTTAAACACACTGTTTGAATGAAATGACCATGCTGTAATTACATTAATTATATTGAATATTTAATGACATTTGAAGAAACAATTTGTAAAATACAGACACAATTAGTTTCCTTTTAAACTGAATATTAAAATTAAACCCTTCAGAGTAATTTAAACTACTTCTATGAAATCTTACACAGAAAATCATAATAATACATCTTGAACATTTAATTGAGGAAGTCTAATCAAATATACAGAATGTAACGCGTCAGATATGATACAATAAGGGGATTATTTCCACTCACTTGCATCGTCCATGACGTCGATGTCAGTCCCCAGCTCAGAGCTGGTAAGGTGGTAGCGGTATTGAACCGGGTCATTGAGAGCCGACAACAAGATGAGTAGAACCACCGCATTAATGAGCTGTGGGTAAACAAAGATCAATATTAATATTACATGTCATAGCAGAGTTATTCATTTGTACGTTCTTGGATTAACTTTCAGCTAATTTGATCAGGTGGATCAGGGTTCCTTCTTGGAGTTGGATGAAAGTAATACAAATGGAAAAGTAATCTCAGGTTAGGTAAAGGATTATTAGACAAGGTTTTTGAATTGAGTTACTCTGATTTGATAAAGACCAACTGTGTGGTTAAATCTACCGGACAAATGTCCTATAGCTTCATGAAAAATTGATTAGGACTGCAACTGGCTATTATTTTGAACTATTAAAGTCCTCAATTATTATCTTTCTGAATAGAAATGAAATAAAACGGCCACAAATCCCAAATTCAAAGAGCCCAAGGTCACATATTCAAATTGCTGGTTTTGTGCAAATTCCAGTCCAACATCCAAATACATTTAATTCCCAATAATAGCAGAAGAAAGCAGTAAATCATCCATAGAGATGCTGGAAGTGAATATAAAAAAGACTTGATTATCACAATTTGTATCAAACACTGACAATTGTTTGAGCAGTCACATTGATAGCCTATATGGTATTTGGTGAACTGTTAAACAGACAGTAAATCATCTGTCCAACCAGCTTTATTAGCAGAAATGACCACATAAGTCTTATTTATGTCACTGTGGAAAGTAAAAGCATGGGATGGAGGTAACAGTGTGTTTCTTTGTGAGGCCTTGGCTCTCTTTGAACACAGAGTTGTTTAGTAGTAGGGTCACAGAGAGGGGGACTAACGGTTACGAAAGGTCAGGGACTTAACAGGCTTATTGCACTATGTTTACAACTTTATGTTATCCTGTGGTCATAAACAGAAACAAACTAAAATACAAATGTAGGGAAAAAAACAAAACCTATGGGATGTTATGGTGATTGTATTTCAGCGCAACAAAAAGTGTAACGTCAAAGCTTGAATTAATAACGGCTACAAACTGTGCTACACAATACATGTTGTTATATGATTATTTGTTATTAAAACATAAATATATAACGGAAATAGGAGTCAGTTGGCGGTAAATAAACTAGCAATGTAGTTAAATTCCGTTACATTACTCTTTAAACCGAGGGCATCCTCAAAATGGCAATTCCCAAATTAGTGAAAGCGATAAACAAGTGGAAAAAACAGCAGCAGCTAGCTAACATAGCTTTATTGTGGTAAAACTCACATGAAACGTGCATCTAATTTTCTACATTTTTAGCCCTATTTGTTGTCATTTTGCACCTGACATCGAGTGAAACACCTCACTTACCATATACCATATTCCCAGAATAATGGTGCCCGTCCGTACATGGCAGCAGAGGCAGCAGCTCGTCGAGTACCACCGGTCCCACGGCGAAATCATGGTGTTATCCTGCTATGAATTTCAAGTTATTTCATGAATGCCGCCGAAAATGAATTATTCAACGCTACAGTGTCCTAAAATAATACGGACCGCTTCTAGTTCCGCCACATCCAGTGTATGTCAGAGACGATGTTCGGATGTTTCCGCTGGTGGAGGAGGACTGGCAACAAGCAGAGCCTTAATCTGGCTCATCCCGGAGTCACGTGACCAGGATTTTCACCGAGGGATGCAAACAACATATTTCAATTCAGCTATTACATGATGCTGTCACACACTTACTCACGCATTTCCTGTGGGGACCGTTTGTTACTGGGAGAAATTGAATAATTTGGCCTACTTTACTGTTACAATGAAGCACCCCCGAAAATGTGTGTCAAAACCTATGGTCAAAACCTATGGTCAAAACATTACCATTGCCTTTTCCCTGGATGTGATTGGTACAGTGTGTGCTCAACACTCAATCAGTCCTTTTTCCTGTAGGCCTATATCATCAGTGTGTCAGGGCTAAATTGTGGACCTTGACAAATTGTGACTGTTTTAATGCACTATTTATGCACAATAGAGACCATTTTACATGAAATGGGTCTCAAGTCGGTTCTAGATTCAATTCATCATGAGGCCATGTTTTAGTAAAGTTACATCTAGTTTTAAAACCTTCTAATCTGATGTTATCTTTATATGATGTATAATCCTGCATTAACTTGTGTTTAAGAGTGATTTTTAGGAGTTTCTAGAATGATATATTGTGTCACCCTTGGAATACTGCACACAGTAGGCCTACAGAGAAGAGAAAGAAGAGAGGGTTAACAAATGTGGAAGATCAGTCCTCTATTCTTGCGAATAAAACATTTATCTCAAATCTAGTACACCCATGGACACACTTGCATTTTGTGGTTGTATTTTTGTGGATACATATGTGGTATCTCTGGATGTATTGTTGTCAAGTTGGATGCATCTTTGGGGTTCTGTTTTTTTGCCAGAAAGTGTGTTATACAACTATAATGTTACTGTGATTTAAAAAAAAACTATAATAAATAGTGTAATCTGTGTAACGGGTCAATATGTCTGTGCCCTCATGCAACTGTTACACTTTTCATAAAGCGAAGGACATACTCTTAAAATTAGGCCGGATGACCAATCAGTGTCCCGTTTTTATAAATCAATATATTCTTGACATGAGGTAATACAATGAAACCTACTGAGATGTCACCCTTCTTTTTGAATATCTGTCTCAATGTAAATGACTAAAGATTGCTGTGTATTAATGCCGTGTTTGAACAAGAGACACATCTCTAATTTCATGTCAGTTTCTCTCTCTGTCAGAGCAAACATCCAGGATCAGGCCAGACAGATGGGCCGGTGACCACACACTAAGCTCTGGTGGGTGGACCGCATCATCGTCACATTAGGGGATTTTCCTCTCCTGCCATGACTTAATACTGACCAGACTGCCACCTCTTTAAATGCTGGAACACAATTTGAAGAGGACATCTCAAGCTGATGGTCCATTTTCTTCAGCTTCAACCCATTTCCATCAAAGAGAGTTTTTATGAAATATTAAACAGGAGTAGTCATACGTGCAGAGAGAGCTCTGACATAACGACAAAGCCTTTTAATCTTTTTTTTCTCAGACCTGCTGCAAAACAATCCCAAAGCCAATGTTTGGGTGAACTGGTTTGTTAGTTTGGCTGTGTAATTTCACAACAATATACTAACTTGGTTCAGCATTGCAATATGTGAAGCCTATGGGTTTCAGACACAGGGACTTTTGATGAATCTTTTTTTTAAACGGCATTAGCGAGTGATTTTTTTAGCAGGGCTTTGAGCAACTGCAGTAACATCCAGAGTGACCTTTACTATTAATATATCTGACTGTCATATGAACAAACAAGAAAGAGGGTACAATAATCCTCTGGCAGGAAAGAATAATGAGAAAAAACCCTGATATCCCCCTAAAGTGAAGGTGAATGGACAGTGAGAGTCAGAGTTTTTGGGAGATTAAAAACAGGTAAATCCTAAAAGAGCTGAGATTTAGGAGATGGAGAGGCTGATGAGATGAAGGAGGTCAGGATTTGAGCGTGCCATGCGACTGCCTCACTACATTGACTTGGGCAGCGGTTTGGCCTCACAGGAGGGGCACTGCTACCAGGGGCTGGCTGCTGACACAGATGTTCACCATAACACTGGTGGGTGTCTTGTGCACTCATCCTTGGCTGAGTTTGATGTTGAAAGTGGATGACATTGTTGATGATGTTGTGTATGTCTTGAATGTTGTTGTATTATTGTTGTATTGTTTTAAGTGTCGGACCCCAGGAAGAGTAGCTTTTGTCAAGAGCAAAAGCTAATCCTAAATAAACATAAACATAAACACAGCGAGTCGTCATATTTTATTAATCATGGATTTGGGATTAGTTTGACAGAATACATAAAAACTAGAGACCAGTGGAAGAAAATAACGTTCATATCAGAATGGCTTGCGTGTGGTTTTCTGCTGCATTAAAATGCCCCTTAGTCCTACTTTAAGTTTATCTTGGCATTAAAACATGATTAAAGGTGGCGGAATCATCAGTGATTATTCAGGACAACATATACAACGATATAATTAGCCTGAGGAGCTCTGGATGTAAAAGTCAAAGTCATCTATAAATATAAACATTTTATCTGCAAGCCCTCTTTATTATATAATTTTGTTGTGTTACTCTAAAGCTTTAAGCCTCAAGAAAAAAGATACAAACTATAGTGTTGGTAAGTCGGCTTTATGTGGGGTACACACTACACAAGAAGCAGCAAAGCTCTACATTTTTCAATTGTTTTAAATATTATCTTGCCCGATTTTCCTGTTGTGTGAGGTATATGTGTGTGATTAAATCCCCAGATCTCTCTGATTTAAAAAAGCAAATATTCACATTTTAAACATTGAGGTTTCAATATCCTGTTAAGGAAAGGTGAAAATGATCATTACATGTTGTTGTGTGTAAATTCCCTCACTGGTTTAACACATTGTATAGGTTGTGTCAGCATTACAAGACAAAAGATGCATCTCTATGACAATGTGATATCAAGCAATTCTCATTTATTTGTACCAAACAAACATAGAAATATCATTTGTATCTCCTTAATAAACCAAATCATTCACATAACAAAGTCCTAGAGACAATTTTATAAATACATTGATTAAATCCATTTAATCATCAGTAGAAATGAAACACAAAAGGGCGCCTGAAGCCACAGCGACGTATCATTTTGTTCCATCAGCTTCACTAATATATGCTGATCAACACCTCGATGCACAAAGGCTCTCTGACCTCCAACAACAGACTCATGTTAGTGTGTGTTGTTGGATTCCCAAAGAAAAAAGCTGCCACTTGTCTCCTAAAAAAAAAGCTCTTAGATTATATACACTGAGTGGTACCAACAGTTAAAGCAAGAGATCATTCATTTCTTTTTGTGTACACAAGTACTTTTATCAAAGTCATGCAAGATGAAATTAATTTCAGACATCAAAGCTTGCAATTGGTTGAAAACTATAAAAACATGCACGTTCTATACAACTACAGGTTAAGGCAATGGAATTGAATTCCTTGAATATGTGTAATTGTGTTTGTCTTGTTTAAAAACAACTTCGATGTTGAATTAAAGCTGCTCCATATCATATCTTTATGTACGTCTTCATTCTTAATTTATGTTAAAAAAAATCCCCATCGTAAATCCGGGGGAGTTCGGTTAATCAAAAGGAATTTCACATTTCATATTCTGCAAAAAATAAGTAAAAAACAATGTCTTGACATAAAAAGGAACTCAATATAGCCTTTAGCACAGTGCAATCACAGGACTGGAAAAAGCCCTTACAATCTGTACATATGGCGTGGCTTTTTCTAGCACAAAAACTGGAAGAAAACGTTTTTAAAAAAGCAGAAAGGACCATTCAGTCTCTAAAAAATGAACGCACAGTCTAGTCAGATAAAGACAGACACAATCAAAATGATAAATGTGGACAGAGGGTACTCAATATTTTTGACTTCTTTATGGGATATTCCCACAACTGCTCTTCTTCACAATACATTGCCCCCTGGTGGTTCATATCAGTTACTGTGCTCTCTATAGAAGAAATAATCTGAGCTGATCAAAATCTGATGAGTTCATATTTGTTCAGCCGTCTGTGCTCAAACTCGTCATCACAGTTTCAGGCCTCGGTGTATCGAACCATATTGTGGAGACGGTATGATAGGACGGAACATACTACCACCGCTCTTAAGGACAGTGAAGAGGTGGAGAGGTTTCTAAGGCCAACATTTTTTTTTTCTGCTGTGAAACAACCTGATAACAGCTGCCCTTCTTCTTAAAAGCAGATTTTATAAACTACACAGCCTACAGGAAACAAGTGTTGGTACTCAAATGACAGTTTTAGGAGATGTTACTTAAAGGATAGACAGACCTATCTTAACACAACACTCATATGTACGTTGAAAGAGTAATAGGTCACTATAATAATATCTTCTTTCCATACCGTCTATGTAGTGATACCTTCATAGATTGACTAACAATGTACAAAATGCTTTTTTGCTGTTAAAAAATGCTGGCTAAAGTTGTGCCAAAACTAATATGAGGCTTCAGCAGTCGGAGAATAGCTTTGTCAGGGCAGTCGTATGTAGTTTTATGGTCAGGGTTTTTGTAGCTCTGACTGTCAGGAAGTATAACTCACATCTCAGAAACGTGGCAAACACAAAGGCTGAATGTTGTACTAATAAAGCCATGACTTCGGAAAATACCCATCCATTAGGAAACGTAGCTTAAGCCTCATGCTAGCTTCAGATAATCTAGATTGATATTTTGCCCAGAACAATAAGCGTGGAATTGTGTTTCTAACTTTGTAGCTTTTTAAGGGTATCGCATCATGGCCAGCACACAAAGGGGGTCCGATTACAGCAAGCCTCAACTTTGTAACAAGTGTTGTACTAAAATGAAAAAATCTGAACATATCCTCACACACATTTCAGTAATTGATACAAGGGAAACAACTGTCAAACAAAACAAAGTGCAATATTCTGGGGAGCAAAATGTATGCTTATCTTGTAACTTAAATAAACAAATTAAAATAAAACCCGTATTTTGTTTCTTTTTTTGGGTTAAAACATACACTCTTGGAGGGAATAACACTATTGATGCCATACAAATAATTACATAACCATGTACCTCCACTTTCCACCTTGCCTGAAACTCCACTCTGGTCGCAGTGTAGCAAATAGTGCAAATTATTTAAGATTTAAGTCCACAGGACCACGGTTCATCACTGTATTTAGCCAAGCAGGGGATGTTCACTGCTTGTTCTCTCTTTGTATTGGTAGTTAAACTGTTAATGTAGCTCAGAAAGAAACTCTGTACCTTGTAATTATTGCATGTGACACATTTTACAATCATTTGCATATGTTTTAGATGGACCTGTGATGTGACCTCATGTTTCCCGTCAAACTTTTTTCTTCTGGGAGCCCTTTGGAGGCTCCGCAGTCTGCTCAGCCTTCTCTACAAGTAGATACAAAAATTAACATTAGCACGTTTTTAAGTACCATCTTAGTATTGCTTTATTTCATCCCTGTGAGTGAATATGAAGCTATGGACACTTACTCTGAGAGGAGGATATGCTCGGGTTCTGCTTCTTTGACGTCAGCACAGGAGGCTCTTGGGGTTTGGGTGTATTGACCAAAGGAACTGTGCTCACCATCTACAACCAAAGAAATGCAATACAATTACAAAAACAGGAAACTACTAAGATATTAATCTGACCGCTTTCTGTTTTTTTTTTAACTTGCCTGAGCCTCAGATGCAGCCTCCTCATCTGATTTCTTCTTCTTTTTCTTGCTCTTCTTGGATTTGGCGGCTCCACCGGCGACATCATCGGCGTCCTTCTCATCCTCGGATACCTTCCAAAACAAATACAGACATTTATAAAATTAGGAACACATGTTAACAGTTGTGTCTTGAGTAGAAGAGCAATTTAAAAAAAGGATAAATCAAGAATATTAAAAAGCCTCCTTAAAATTGTATTAAAGGTCCCATGTCATGCTTTTCCGGTTATTACCCGTCCCCTTGTGTGTTATGTAGCTTTTTCTGCATGTAAACGGTGTGCAGAGTCACAAACCCTCAAAGTACACCCTGTAGCGAGTAAAACTCTAACACAGAAAATACCTGTCTATGCTGCCCCAGAACGCCTCGTTGGAGATTTTTCTTTTTCCATTTTTTTTTTCTACCTGGTCATAGTGACGTAATGCTGCGGAGCCACACACACACACACACACACACACACACACACACACACACACACACACACACACACACACACACACACACACACACACACACACACACACACACACACACACACACACACACACACACACACACACACACACACACACACACACACACACACACACACACACACACACACACACACACACACACACACACACACACACACACACACACACACACACACACACACACACACACACACACACACACACACACACACACACACACACACACACACACACACACACACACACACACACACACACACCTGTTTGTCATTACTGGTGTCATTCTTTGGTTGCTAACAAACGCCATTGTAACACATAATCACTGATGTAACGGTGGTGGACTCATCAGAACAGAGTGGGCGAGCTGACCAATCAGAGCACAGTGGGCTCATAGGGAGGGGGGGCAGGAGCTCCAACAAGGCGTGTAGGACAGAGAGTGAATACACATAGTATACAGAGATGCTGTATGAGAAACCAATGTGATTTTGGAACATTGAACAATATAAATCTATTCTAGTATACCTCAACAATGGAATTATGATCAGTAGAAATGGCCATGTCATGGGACCTTTAAGATAAAGGAATACATTAAATCTCTAACAGATGTGATTATCCATGTGTGTGATTTGGCAGTGAAACCTTGTTGGGTACAGGCTGCTCCTTCAGTGGAGGCGCTGGGGTCTCCATCACAGGGGGCTGTTCATAGTTTCCCCAGTGCTCTGCCGGGGCACTCCAGTCAGAGCTGGGGTCTGCAGCTGCTATCCCATCTAAAGAAAACACAGGATGTCGGTTGGACAAAATAATACAATTTCACAAATATGTTAGTTTTGAGTAATGGATACTTTCCCCATTTATTACATTTTAAAAGTTTGGATTACAAATCATCTCTTAATTATTTTGCAGCTTATGCTTTTTATTATCTGCTATATTAGAAGTATGTACTGTATGAAACGGTTGCTGAAATACTCACTGAATCCAGACCATTCATCATCAACACTAGGGCACCTCGCCCACTGCAGCTCCATTGAGTTTGATATTGAGTCTAACAAAAAAGTAAGAAGGTGATTAAGAGAGAGATGGAGGTAAAAAGAAAAGAAAAACCTAACGAATTAGTTATTGCTAAAAGACTAACATTTAATAACAATACCAACCTGTGGTGTTTAGCCCCAGCATGGAGAAGTTCACAGGGTTTGGGTCAGTCTTTATACGGCCATCAATGCTACTCCATGCTGCAGGCGAGAACACACAGAGACATTATAATGATATGGTTGGAATGCTGTTCTGGCAAACAAACAGTTAATATCAGGTTTGGCAACATCCAATAACTCCTTTAAAAAAAAAAATAAAGAATAGTTTTTCCTACCGTCTAAAATCAGGGTAGATGGAAAAAACCATAATGCTGTCAACCCTAAAAACACCTTCCACAGTCTAAATAACCCCTTAGTGTATATCACCTTTTAAAGTTATAATTTCTATTTTAATGTTTGGTGTCTTTGTTAAGTGAGCTGTTGATTTAATTTTATACTTTCAATAAATTATTTCACCTCCTGCTAACAAGGTCACTCTACAAATGCTGCAATACGTTTTAACCATGGTACAAATCCTTATAAATGCCATGACTATGCCCCATCTGTCCAGCAGAAGGCACAGTTGCACACAGTCTTCAATGATGAATGGAGCATTGTAACTTCTGCTGTCATACAATCATGATCAATGTTTATTTCTGTAGTGAAAAGGTCTACCCAGGCTGAGGATGTACCTTGTGTCTCCTGTCCCCAGGACTGAGGCTTAGGTGGGGCCCTGTACTGTGTTGCCGTGGTGGTGGCACTCCATTTAGGTCCGTCCATAGCACCCATCTGACGTGGGATCTTAACAGACATGTCAGTCCAACCTCCTCCATTGACTGAAGGCTCCTCTCTGCGGCTGGACGTCACTGAGGACATGGACAGAGTCAAAATGTCAGTTTTGTCAAACAGAGACAATCTACAGTCTAACAGCAGATTCTGTAATTTAGAGCTGAGATTACTGATTCTAAAACCATTGTTTACTTTACAGCCTTGTTTGGTTACCAAACCCAGGAAATCACCTTCATGTATATCCTCCATCTCATGTAATAAAATCAACATTTAAAAAAGGAATCTATTTCATCGTTTTCCAGTAACTTCCTCTCAGTTACTAAAGAATAATAGTTTATCTTTGTCTTTACCAGCTCCAGTAGTTGTCTCCCCCTTTCCAGTGGCTTTTGAATGCAGGGAGTCTGTTTGAGAGAAATATGTGTCAGTAATATACAATATTTCTAGATATGAGGGAAATGTTTTTTAAACTTTTTTAATTCAGGAATATAAACAACTTCCACATATAGACTCTTACATTATCTAGAATATTTCCTGCAGCCTATAAAGTAACATTTATAGAATAACTGTGAATTTATAACTGTGAAACTATATGTTGGTCAATTACAAAAAAAAGTAGCGCAATATTTTCACTCTCTTGCCTTGTGCTTTCCTCATGTGGACACATAGGGGATCCAATCACTATTTGAATTATCCCATAATCACTATGAAGGATAGGTACATCCTTTCTTCAACAGGGATACAAAATAATTGAGCAGAGGCGGTGATATAAGGACCAGAGGAATCCCCTCCTGGAATTTACACCCAGCTTAGACGGTTATTATTGCATCTTAAATAAACGTTCGTCAAACTGCTATGTACCGTGGTTTCCTTTGTTTTTCTTGGTGTTGGTAGGTGCTGTGGCCACAAGTGCCTCAGCGTTGCTCTTGGGAGCCTCCGCTCCTCCTGGGCTACCAGAGTCCTCAGAGCCCGGGTCCTTCCTGCGCTGCTGTTTCTTCTCTCGGTTACTAACTTTGGTCTCCCATGCACCTGGTGGAACCAAATAAACAAAATTAAAACGGTTAGGCGACTTACCATCTGCAATGCAATGATAAATAAGTATGTTAGATGGTTTACTGGGGATGAAACTTGTTTGATTCCTTGAAACAGGTAAACTGAATGGGAAATGTAGGTGAATCAAAAAACTGCAGAGATCAAATAAGTTGGGAATACTGAGAACGAGGTAAAACAAACAAGTCATATAAAGAAAAGAGAAAATGAGTCTTACCATCATCAGTTTCCTTCCCATCAGTTTTAGACACATGCTTGACTGGTTGCACAATTGTCTTGGTTTTCTTCTTGTTCTTTTTCACCTGCACCGGGGCTTGTACCTCATGCACCTGTTTATGGAAAAAATAAAAAGTTAGTTTGAAATACAGTATGCGAACTATAAGAAAAATACAAATGGCAATTATGTAGCTTTGTTTTTAATAAGGCCATGCCAGGTAAATGTCATTTAAACAACAAAACTGTCTCATAAAACTGTCTGCCGCTCATCATCGGTTCCGCTTCATTTAGGCAACAGCTTCTCAAATATACCTTCTCGGTTCTGATACGAGGAGCTTGCTTGGAGACAACCTCGACCACTTTAACTTCCTCTTGTGCTACAGCCACTGGTTGTCCGTTGGATTGAGTGTTCTGGGGTAGAAAGAAAGACAACAAATGAACATGTTGATGATCCATTCAGCAAACACAAAACTAATCTGAAGTCTGTTAACCCATCTTTTATTTCAGATCATTTGTAGAATAAACTAACTAACTGTTTTTTATTTTGGAGTATACTTCATAAATGTACAATACAAAAATTGCCCATCAACGTTTTTGAATCCACTGAGACTTCTTAAACTAGTACACAGGATGCATTTATGGTGTTTCATTTAACATGACGTGTTACACCTGACCACAACGCTGTAGTCGAATAGAGACCTACGTTCACAGCTTTCAGAGCAGCTATGTGTAAACCATGCCATGTTCACGTTACAAGTACCATTTTTAATTAGACGTGTGAAGGCAAGCAGTGTGCTTATTAAGTACAGTGTGTTTTATATGATAGTTGTTGGCCTACGATAACATTTTAACGAGTTAGCATGAACCGTTAGTTAGCTCCAGTGGCTTGTCAGTTGGTTATATCAGCTAGCTAGTTAGCATCCTATTCTAGAACCAGATACCATGATTCATTGTATATTTAGCTAACTGGTCTATTTCTGTATTTTTGAAAGTAGGTCACATGATGGTCATAGATATGTTGTTGTTTAAACAAAGTGGGCTGGCTAACGCTGGCTTTAGCTAGTCAGTGATGTATGAGAAAGCAAAGCTGGTTACCTAACGTTACCTTCAACTTTACTGATAAATAATGGGTATACATGTATAAATTAGCTTATGCTAACTGAGTGAACACTTTGTTTAGGGTTAATTGTGTTAAGAGACATCAATGAATAGACGCACTTGTTCTGATAAACCGTGATTCAGCAGCTCGTAAACCCTGCCCACCTTTTCAATCGTTTTCTTTTTGTTCCTCTTCTTCGGTTCTTCTGGTTTGGCAGTTTTGGCCAAATTGGCCTTGCTCGGCTCACCATTGCCTTGGGGGACCGGGGATCCCCGCTTTTTCCCAGCAAACAGACCGCGACAGACGGCGGCCCAGGACAGTGAGAGTACCAGGAACAGACCCACCGCGGCCGTAGATAGGATGACCCAAGTCGGGTACACTTCAGGCTTCAGACCCAAATCTACCCCGAACTGAGCCCGGACATTGTCTTGTCCCCAATAAATCAGCACTTTTAAGCGGCTGGAAATCAGCTCGGCTTTTTCCAAAGCAAAACCTCGCAAGTCCACAGCCATCTTTCCAAATCACGAAACACTAGCGCTAGCTCACTGCTGTCAGCTATCATTACCAACATCCGTATGCTAACGGAGGAGTGGCTAATGTAATCTGATTGATGGAGAAATCACTATAAAACTACACTACGCAGTATATGACACCGATTTATTGTGAGCATTTGAATGTCAACATTATCTGTGAAATAAATGTGCCTCTTTGATAGCTGTGTTGAACAGAACATTCATCACAAATACATTTTGATAACAAAAAAGGACATTTCAGTTTTTACAAAAACACTTTTTTTATTGTACAATAAAAATGACAACATGTTTTAACAATCCACCATGAAAGGCTAGTTGCCAGAACTGCATCTCCATAAAATATATTGTAAATATTAACCATCTTTACATTTCCAATGAGGTTCAGAATAATCACTCACCACACACAATAAAGATTGTAACAAGACTTTAGGCCAGTTTTAGTCAATAACTGCTTTAACAAAGTAAATAAATAGTCAAATGTAACAAAATCTTATATTCTTTTCAGAAGTCTGCATCCAGAGTGAATTCACTGTCTGTCATGCTTGACATAACTCCAAATCTCTGATACTCCCCTACTCGTTTCTCAAAGAAGTTGGTTTTCCCCTCCAGTGAAATGGACTCCATGAAGTCAAATGGATTTTCAGATAGGTATACCTTAGATAAAGGAGAGAAAAGGTTACTCAAATGATTCACTTTTTCACACCGCAACTCATCGTGATTTATTTTGTCAGATAATGTGTAAAGCATTATATGGCTTTGGTTGTACTTCAATTATTCTCAACCCAGGGCTCCTCTGCTTTAACACAGCAGCCACAACAGTATAAAGGGGTTCAATAGCCGCGTTCACACCGCATACTTTGCAGTACTTAGTGCCCCGGCACTTATTACCCCAGGGCACTAAAGTACCAATCGCGTTCACACCGGAGTACTTTTCCCTGAGGGAAGATTACGCAAATGAGCCGCTGACGTCACTTCGTCTTCTTCTGCTTTGGGTTTACTGGCAGGCTGCAAACAACTTCACGGCGTATACTGCCGCCCGAAAGTCCCCGGCCGGAAGTCCCCGGCCGGAAGTCCCCGGAGTTGGGGACTGGCTTCAGTAGAAGCTGCTGGGACTCCCAGCTGCTTCTACTGAAGCCTTCCGAGTAAATCGCCAGAACGCCGACACCTCCTCATCACTCCACCGCTCCCATGTTTTTTTTTGTGTTGCCATAAGTTATTCTCTGTCCGTTGGTGCGCGGGGCTAATGCTAATGCTAATAATGCTAATGCCACAAATACAATGGCGGCTTCACAAAACTTTTCAGAGTTTTACGGGGCGTGGTTTGCAATTCGCCCAGCCAATCAGAACTGGGGCACTTTTTTCCCCCAGGAAAGTACCACCTCTCTAGCAGGCACTAAAAATGGGGGTAAAAGTTCCCGGCACTAAGTACTCTTTTTGGTGTGAACGCAACATAAGGGGTACTAACGGAACTAAAGGGGAAAAGTACTCCGGTGTGAACGCGGCTAATGAGTAATAACCATTTATGTATTTTATATAAAAAGTTACCTTGGCCAGTCCGAGGTCAACAAGAAGCCGGTCGGCAACAAACTCGATGTACTGCCTCATCAGACAACAGTTGATTCCAATGAGGTCAACTGGTAAGGCCTCCGTCAGAAACTCCTGCAATACAAAATATGTTAAAGAAAAGTCTAGATTTAATTAGATCTAGACTTCATATAATGTAAATCTAATCGTATCTTGTGTAAAGCAATGGTAATCAATATAAACAAAGCAATCAGTAACAAACAAGCAGAGATTAACTGTATGTTTACACAAATGATAATGTGTGGTCTGGGTTGAGTGTATCTCTCCAACATCAGCTGATTACCTGCTCAATGCTCACAGCTTTGGTGATGATGTCCTTCACTCTGTCCTCTGATGGCTTCTTCACCAGGTAGCTGTACAGCAGGCAGGCAAAGTTACAGTGCAGACCCTAAAAACACATCAGTATACATGTCAGAGTAGTTGATAGAAAGAGAGAAAAACATCCATTGAAGATATAGGTACCATTTCCATATTAAAATATCAAAAAAACAAAACAACTAAAGAGCTATATATTTTTTTATTTTGGAAATTATTCCAAATGTTTCTAACAAATGTCAAACCTAGACCAATCTGTAATTTGAGAAAGGTCAAGATACGTTTAATTTCATCACCTTTCATTGCCGTAATCAGAGTTGGGTGTAACGCGTTACAAAGTTACAAAGTAACGCGTTACTGTAATAATATTACTTTTGTCGGTAACGGAGTAGTGTAACGCGTTACTTTTATAATTCAGTAATCACACTACAGTTACTAACATTGCCCCGACACGCGTTACTTCGTTACTTTTATAAAATCAGTCATAATCACACTGACAGACAAGAGGGGTTTCCGCCGCAGGTTTATATGTACGTAATCTGCGCGACTTGCACGTCCACATCTCCGCGTGCAGTGCTGCATAAACATGGCTGAGTCAGCGATAACTTTCGAGGGGTGGAGGTATGCCCATTATTTTGAGTTCGTCCGAAGAATAGACAGGAATGTGACGGTGAGGTGCAAACTGTGTCCAGGCCAGAAGCTGTTATCCACTGCTGTAAACACCACGTCAAACCTCAACAAACACCTGCAAAGAACACATGCTAAGGTGAAGCTAATAGCTAAGGACCCCCGAACCCAGAGTGAGGAGGATGTTGTGAGTGCGCCGCCGCAAGAATTTGGAGGACCGGTAACCAAAGCAGAGATGGACAGGCTTGTAGCATCCTTCATAGTAGAGGTAATGTTGCCCATTTGCACAGTGGAATCACCATCGCATCGTTCAGAGATATACTGCGCAAAATACAGACAGCAGGAGACAGAGGACAGCCATGGTCAGAGATATCTGAATCAGTCTTATGCGACAATGGAAACTGAACTAAAGAGAACATTTGAAACTTTAGCAGTCTGCGTGATCTGCCTGTAGGGAGGGGCGGGCCGGCCCTGCGAGTAAAGTAACGAGTAAAGTAACGAGTAAAGTAACGAGTAAAGTAACGAGTAAAGTAACAAGTTACTTTATGTAGGGAGTAACGAAGTAGGGTAATATATTACTTTTTTTTAAAGTAATATGTAATATGTAATATATTACTTTTTTTTAGTAACGACCCCATCTCTGGCCGTAATATCCTCTTTGCTCCATGCATCATCATTGTGGTTGTCTACACACAGCCTAACCATTATGCAAGTGTGTACAAGATGTTAGGTAAACCTAAACTTGATCCTGAAACTGGCTATGATTTTATATTTGTAGCCCAAGATCCCTCTTTTCTTCCTGCTTCCCTTGATTAAACAACATGTCTTTTGATTGTAAATTCATCTCACCTCATCCCTGCTAATCAGCTCGTTGGAGTAGGTAAGGCCGGGCATTAGTCCTCTCTTCTTGAGCCAATAGATTGCAGCAAAAGAGCCAGAGAAGAAGATGCCCTCGACTGCCGCAAAAGCCACAAGGCGCTCCGCTGAGGACAGAAAGTGTCAAACCTGTTATTAGCTATAAATAACAAGAAGCTCCTCTAGGCGAGAATTTCTCCTTTTAATTTCATTAACAATATGATGGTTAGAAGTTGCATCTTCCTCACCAAATGACGATTTGCTGTCATTTATCCAATGGAGGGCCCAGTCTGCTTTTCGTCTCACACAAGGCAATGTCTGAACTGCGTTAAATAAGTTGTCCCTGAAACACACATAGTATACAATTTGACTTACTTTCTTCAAACATATAGCCTCAGCAGACCAAATACAGTACATATATATAGCTCAATCATTTTTTTGCATGTCAACAGGAAATGCAGTATTTTACACACAATTCTCAACAAATAAATCAAAATCAAGTATTAGCTTAAAACTAAAAAGAGGATAGCTTGTAAAGGTACAGACTGAAAGAAATGCAGCAAAAATATGTATGGTTCAAATACTTTATTTGAATTGCCTGTTGAGAAAGAGGCTATGAGATTGTTATCTTCCTAAACTGTAGGTACATCAAAGCTGATGCAGCTGTGAATGCAACTAAAGTGGAGTAGACCTAGCCCGTGATAAACAGGTGCAAATCTAACGGTTGGATTTGAATCTTCATAAGAAGTTGTCTGTATATGGTTATGCACTTTCTCAAAACGCACTGAGACAATCTTTACCATCTAACTATATTTGATTTGCTTAAATGTTAGTTTTTTCTCATCGAGCCACAATCGGTCTAGCTGTGTAATTTGATTTGATGTTCATTTTCTACATCACAAAAAACGAAACTAGTCTAAATTGCTTAAAATTAACCTTTCAACAGTCACCTTCATGTAAGTTTGTCTTCCAGGATCTTACAGGATGGGACCATAAACAAAACTAACCTCTCCTTCAGGTCCCTGACGTATGTGTTGATGAGCATGCTGTACATCTCTGAATGAACCGTCTCTATAAGGATCTGGAAGCTGTAGAAGGAGCGTGCTTCAGGGACCTGCACCTCCTGGCAGAACCTCTGCACCTGTTCGACAAAAAGACAAAAACAACAAGTTTTTTTTTTTTTAACCCTGGCACGTTATCTTTGTGTAAAGTATAATCAAGCTCTGAATCCATTAGTGCCATCTGTTGTTTACACAGAAAACGTTCCAAAAAAGCACACAATCTACTAACGTATGCAACATCCAAAATCCCTCACCAGGTTCTCATTGACGATACCATCACTTGCAGCAAAGAAGGCGAGGATATGGGAGATGAAGTGTTTCTCCCCAGGTTTCAAACGGTCCCAGTGTGGCAAGTCTTTGGATAGATCAACCTGAAAGAAGCAACATCATCAGTACAATCTTCTGTCATATATGCTGCGTCTTAAATCAGGTTTTCCCCATGATAACAGGCTTGGAGGATGACAGTGTCTCTCATAGTTTTGTTTTTGCGTGGGGCTGTAACATATACAAAAGTATTTATTTGTGAGAAACCGGGAAAATAAAACACTTTTATAATGTAATGTAATAATACAGTATTTCATTTACATTAAATTAAAAGATACTGCACATTCTAATGTATACAGCACATTGAATTACATGTACAATTCAAAGTGATGTAACCCCATTTAAAATAAAACGTTCCCTTAAGCAGGCCATTGAAACCCTAATATTTTCTTGGTACAGTAAAACTGAAACCCACCTCCTCCACCGTCCAGAAGGAGGCCTGGGCCTGCTTGTACATCCTCCAGATCTCGGGGTACTGGATGGGGAAGATGACAAACCGTCTGGGGTTGTCCCGGAGCAAAGGTTCTTCCTCTTTCTCTGTACCATTTTGACAGTCTGGGTCTTCCTCTTTGATGCCATTCTACATAGAGCCAGAGCACACCAAGGAAACACGTGTCACCTCACAATTTATATAGTATATATTTTTTTATATATCTACATTATATACTCATCCCTGTCCAACCAAAGAACACATTACAACCACTGTTTAAATACACCTCCCCACCTTAAAGAATATAGCCAACACCTCAAATAATTATTATTTATACATATTTAATGCTTTCTTTTAAGCATCTATTTTTAAACAGTTATAATTAAACTGTGTAGCTTTGTAAATGTTATCGTCTGTGAAATGTGTAAATATGTATATTGACATTTCAATTAATATTAGTGCCTTGTCTTTGCTGCTACCTCTGCTTTTATGTATTGGTCTATTTCTATTACTGCAGTAAGAGATGCCAAAGAAATGTCTTACCTTTTAACCTTACTTTTAACTTATTTTGGTAATAACTTGTCACTTATAGAAATATTTGTTTCACTTACTATGAATCGTTTTACCAAAAGGAACTGCATTTTCTCGTCGGTCGTTTTATCCTACATTACTGATGAACATTAGGTAGCGTAAACTCACATGAGCAGAAAGGTCAAGTGTATGACATTTAAAATCATATTTATTCAACTAACAACAAATGTCTATGTAGCTAACGCCTCGTTATCGTTAAACTGACAGTACAGTGACGTTACGTAGTCTTGCTAGCTCTCACGCTACTCCAGAGTGATGTATTGAAAATGCTTACCGGTTCTTTAAGATGTTCAGACTGCCGACTTATATTCATTAGGTCCATTTCCTGAGAAGACTATTATTTCACTGTCGGTGTCATTCGTTTAGCAACGTGGTGCTTCTATCTGTTACTCCGTCTCATAACCTTGTGTGGACAGTGAACACAGCAGCTGTAGCTTTGTTGTCTAAACCTTTAAACTGACTCAGAGGGAGTGTAGCGCCTCTAGTGCTCATACACAAGACATGCTACATTATAAAACCACAAAAATAAAAGCCTAACAGCAGTATGAATCGACTTGAATAACTCTGCTAAAATCATCATAATCGTCTTTCTCATTTGCAAAAATAAGTAGAACAAGAAAAAATCAGTCAGTCTTTCAGAATGATAAATTCTTTAATTGAAAAGGAATGCAATTTAAAATGAAATCTTTAACAAATAGCATGCCGATTGATGATGTGAGTATGTGGAGGAATATTTTATATTTTCCTTCGTGTTTGGAATGACAGCATGACTATTAAATGAACTCTGAGCTGGATATCAATGTGTGTGAACCAACAAATCCAGATCGCTACACCGGTATGTTGTGAATCCCCAACCTGAACACATCATTTGTGCACGCCCATGCGCCGTTTTGGCACTTCAGCATAAACACTTGATGAAAGGCCATTGGTGGATCATCATCTACCTGTTACAAAAGCAGTTGAGAAGTATTTGTGAGCACAACAATTATACTCCAATTTCTACCGAAGCAGAAATGTATTATACACATGACACAAGATCTTTTCTGTAACCATACATGAAATATTCAATGTTATGTTTTTGTAAATTAACACAGTTGTTTGGACTATAGTAGCAAAGACAATCAGATGTAGCAGGTCAATCAACACAATGTTATTTATATCCAGAAACATATAATTACAACTTAAATATATATTCTCCTTAGGCGAAATATGCATTATATGTAAACTACAAAAAAGACAGATCAAAAGACAAAAAAACAACAACACTCTAGAGAAATGTATATTAAATACCACTATATTTATATAGCCTATTTTATTCATATATATTAGAAGGAAATTACTGCAAGTGTTTCCACAGCGCATTGCTCTGTTTCAGACAAGAGATTGTCTACATCTTACTTTTTAAACATATGCAGACCCAAGGTTATCTACAAAAATGTTCAAGCTCACCTGCAACTGTCCAAACACCATGATCAGGATACAACTGTCTACCGTGGGTTGGAAGTCTTGTTCTGTGATAATGTGTTTAATACGCTTGAAAGGCAGGTTCTGTAAATGGGGAACAATAGCATTTATTAATAGTGTACAATAACAAAAACAAAAAAGGGATGCTTTGATATGAAGTTTCCAGTCTGGAAACTGTTTTGCTCCTCATTTATGATACTTATAACATGTCAGGAAAGGCTACCTTTTAAACGTTTGTATGAATTAATGAAAAATAAGCACTTACTGCTAATTTGCCAGAGATGGCTTCTCTCCCTTGAAAAGGTGAACCCTCCCATGTCAAACAGGAATCAGGAGCCTGAGGAAATTACAATCACATAATGTTTATTTGACCATGAATCACAGTATTTACAACAGTAACTTCAACTATGAATGGTAACATTAGTGGATATTTGGTTTATAAGTGTTGATATTATCCATAATACAGGCAATAATTTAATTGAGAATGAACAAACTTACATAAAGGTTACCCAGTCCTGTCCTGTTGGTATTGTCAAACTGGTTGTAATATTCTTGGACAAAGCCCTCCCCAATCTTTTGCCATATTTCCTTTTCGCAAGCCATCTGTGAAGCTTTGGATCTGTAAAATCAAAAAGTATTATTATTAGCAGTGAGTCAAAGCTGCAGTCAAATAATGGCTGTTTACTGATGACACTTCAAAAATATATTTTCTAACATAGAAATGTTCTGGTCATTCCAGTTATTTGAACAATACATACATGTAAAAACAACACCATAATAATCAGGCATGGTCACATTAAATAAACACTTTGTATTGCTTGTTAATGCTTTTAACATGTACAAATAGTACTGATCCAAGGATTCTACCCTAGATAGAAATGCCAATCACTCAGTTACACAGTTATAACAACTTGACTCATGATAGAGAAAAACTCAATCTGATGTTGTAAAAAGGAAATTAAAATCTCAATCCAAAGCTTTTTACACCTTTATCCTACGACAGGTTGCCCTACATTTAGCACTCTACTACTAAATGTAATGGTTACTGGACAGGTAGGAAAAGACATTTGTCAACATAGTATGTTGACACTTTCACTATGGGAACATTCTCCCCAGATATGCTTTGTATTGATATGGGGAACACTTTGAGAGTTGTGGTAAAAGATGATTTGTGAAGGTGGTCTCAGTGAAATTAATTCAGACCACCCATGTATATTTACGTCTCTGGAGCTGGTTAATTTGGCCACGAATTAACAGCTGGAAAACTTCCTTTACAATGTGTTTGATGTCAGTGTTCCCAGTGTTGCAACGATAAAACAGATTAAAACCGTGACAAAACCAACAATTCAATCTTTTAATGCTGAATTGTTGTGTGAAGGTTGCTAGTCATGCAATACGTTGTTGTCATTATCTCTATGTGTAACGCCTGGTCAAAGCCACATCATTTTTTTTAAATATTAAACGAGTCTCAATAAAGATTAAAAACAGAATCAGGTCCATCAGAAAGCACTGGGCTAGCCTGGGGGTTAGCTACAGAAAGTGTCACGGCCATAAGCCATTCAAAAGCGTAAAGTTATAGCTAACGTTAGCACACATATTTACTTTTCTCGGAACCGTTTCAGTTAATGTGGTCTCGCTGTTATATTCGTTCAACAACACCGTGTTACTACAACTGGGGAAGCTGTTGTTTGGTAACATTAGACTCAAAAACAACACTTTACCGTGTCCAAAAGTTTTAGCTTACTTTTTCGATCGGCGGGCGAGCCAGCATGGAGATCCAGGCAATAACGATGGAGGTTCCCGCTTCCTCCGAGATATGACAAACCGATTACGTCACTTACAACTGACCAATAAGGGCTAACAACGTTGAAATAGTTATGCCCTGTGTTCAGCCTGTCAGGAGCTCTTTCTCCCCGACTCCGTACCACCTTCAACCATGTATGTATTTATGATTATGAATAGGCTACTGTAGTACAGATGGTTGGACTCTAGTCCTGTCAATCATATGGAAGATGTAAATGACACGCTCAGAGCAAATACAGTCCACAATTCAGTGTCAACCCTAGTATGAAGGCGGGATTATTAATCAGGCTAAATGGAGGCGTTGTCTGAAAAACCGAACTCAGGGCTCAAAGACTCATCTTTCTAGTGGCGATGAGTTGACATGATTTAATTTATACATTTCAGTTGTTTAAGATTATGTTACTTATTTTAAAACAGACACTGTGAAATAAAAATTGAGTACTGTGTTTTTAATTGACAAAACCTATAAAGCTGTTGAAGGTATTATAAAGGTGGAGTGAAGTAACTTCAGTTTTACTGCCTTTTTGGAGTCATAGCTCAATTCATTAATCATGTTGTTATGCAACAATAACTTTATGAAAACTTAAGGAATAAGTATATTACCTCCTTCTTCCTATAATACATTTGGCAGGAGGACAGTCAAAACACTTTGAAGCCTTCTCAGTTTCAATGTTAGCGTAGTTACTCCCTTTAGCTGTTGTAGGTTTAAGGAAAACAAAATAATGGGCCATAAAACATTGGACAACAAATCTTTAATGATTATTTAAAAAAACATAAACCAAGATCAACCTGTAAATGAAACGTCTTTATTTTGAACTATTTGGCAAACAATTAATCAAATAATAAACCATAGCTTTAGCCATTGATTGTTGGATGGGTAAGGTGACGTCACATCTCTTATTAGGTACAGTTGTCTCCCAAGGACGAGATTAAAGCTTTCTCCAGTTAAAGTTACTAAACTGAATCACATGAACTACGAACTAACCAATCATCTAAAGTGTGCTTTATTTTAAAAGGTGCTATCAAAGATATAGCCCAATATCATTTAGGCAAATGTCCCACATAGCCATACAGTCAGGCTATCAATAATGTAATTTTCCTGAAATGGAAGACATTAAATGCTTTACTAGAGGAGATCCATATTGCGTCAGGGAGAGTGATGAGACATTAGAAATACAGATGAATTAATAACAGCGTGCAGGTCTTCTTTACAAACACAACAGGAATGTTATTTATAAAAAAGCTGGGTTAATTCTTTTTGTAATACATTTTAAGATCTTTACAGTTCCTCCAATTGTACCTTGGTTACAGTGTCCTATTGGCAAGGGGGATTCCTTAGTCCTCCTGACTTCAAATCAAATCAAACATCTGACATTATTTTCCACATAAATGGCGAAAACAAGCGTGACAGAGATAAGACCCATTTAGGCACTTTTAAAAACATTTTGCTACAGTTCAGTGATTGTTGCTGCCAGGAAAATGACACTCAAAAAATGCAGAATGTCTTCCCGCACTTGACTTCCAGTGACTTGTTCAGAAAGGCTACTATTGCTTTGTCGAGGCCCATGCACCAATAGCTCCTTTGCAATGGATGGCAGTAAAAGTAGTCTCTACAGTCTTCACCCAACAGGCCTCTGAGGTTAGAACCAAGTGTTGTGTTCAATGTTCTCGCATGTCACTGCTCTGGCTGTGATGTGAAATAATCGTCTGTCTGGAACACGCTGGGGATTTCTTGACGCTGATGTGGTGCTGTTCTTCTTGGGCTGGTCGGTTTCTGTGATTAAAAGGACACAAAAGGAATTATTTAATATAAAACTCCTGCCAGGAGTATAGTCACAAAAATTGCTGGACAATATTCTTAATGTTTATTGGAAAACGATCTGTTTCATTACATTACATTACATTGCATTTAGCTGACGCTTTTTTGTGCACGACTTACAATAAGTGCATTCGACCAAGAAGATACAAACTTGAAGAAAACAGAATCATATAAGTACATCAGGTTTCATAGAGCCAAAACATTTCAAGTGCTACTCAACTGGCTTTAGATAAGCCAGTCCTTTATTAGTACACAAGTGCTTTGTTAGTAATTAGTCATTCTTTGTTAGTAATTCTATCGCTCGAAGTGGAGTCGAAAGAGATGAGTTTTCAGTCTGCGCCGGAAGATGTGTAGGCTTTCTGCTGTCCTGATTTCAATGGGGAGCTCATTCCACCATTTTGGAGCCAGGATAGCAAACCGACGTGTTTTTGCTGATGGGAACTTGGATCCCCCTCGCAGTGCGGGTGCAGCGAGCAGTTGCAGTAGTCTAGGCGTGAGATGACGAGAGCCTGGACCAGAAGTTGTGTCGCTTTCTGGGTCAGGAGGGGACGTATCCTCCTTATGTTGTTTCACACCAAACCGTTTACTGCTTTTTACACGACAGTTAGTATGTAAACAAACATAACATTTATAGGTACTGAGCATACAAACCGCACATTTAAGAAGCCTGGGACACTGCGGAAGATCTTCTTGAAAGCACCGGGTAGCGTTCCTAGTTCTCCCTCTGCCAGTGTGACCTGATCCTCCATCTCGTTGACGTTGGTTCCCACCATCTTTACAAAGGCCTGCAGACATTCCAAAAGCAAAAACCAGATACAATTGAGATCTATTCACACTGTTTGAGACCAAGAAAATTCAAAACACTTAAACAATTAAATAAAGCTAAAAGTCTCACAAGCCTTGCAGCTTTTTGCTTATTGATGCAGGTTTGTATTCCCATTAGTTGCTTGGTAGGTTATAAGCATTTTAAAGGGCCCGTGTCATGCTTTTCCGGTTATTACCCGTCCCCTTGTGTGTTATGAAGGTTTTTATGCATGTAAACGGTCTGCAGAGTCAAAAACCCTCAAAGTACACCCTGTAGTGAGTAAAACTCGAACACATTCTATGCTGCCCCAAAACTCCTCGTTGGAGATTTCTCATTTTCCATTGTTTACTTCCTGGGTACTGTGACGTGGGGATACCCAGAGGCCACACCCTCTGCCAGCATTTCACGAAACAAAGCTTCACAAACCATTCAGCGATTCATGCCGGATATGTACAGCGTAGGGCACTGAAGAACGATGCTGTTCCTACTTTGTTTGGACCAGCAGGAGATTCGGGTATACAACCTGTAAGTATTCATTGTTGTTTGTGTATTTATGATGTTTAAAACAAACAAGGTATCTACCACGACTGTTTAAATGGGTAAACGTTTTTCGGGCTGCTAAGTTGGGATCGCGGAGAAATGCTCTCCGCAGACCCATTCTCACAGCGTTATAAACCTTTTTCTTACTCAATATCAAGCCACACTTATTAATAATAATAATAGATTTATTTTGTTAGCGCTTTTACAGGTGCTCAAAGACCCTTTACAGATATAGTGAAAAGAAAAGAACAATAAATAAATATATATAGTTAAAGTTAAAGTCAAATAATACAAAAACAATCACACATTAAAAGCCAGATTGAAGAGGTGAGTTTTTTTAAGGTGGTGAGGTCAGTGCAGTCTCTGATGGGTTGTGGGAGTGAGTTCCAGAGGGAGGGGGCAGCAACGGAGAAGGCTCTGTCCCCCCAGGTCCGGTGATTGGTGCGGGTGGGGATGGATAGGAGGTTGGCTTCTGATGAGCGGAGGCAGCGGGAAGGGGTGTGGTGGTGCAGCAGATCTGTGAGGTAGGGGGGGGGCCTGATTGTTGAGGGCTTTGTAAGTAATCAGGAGGACTTTGAAGTCGATTCTTTGACGGCCAGTGGAGGTTCTGGAGGACGGCAGTGATGTGGTCTCGGGAGCGGGTGTGGGTGAGGAGGCGGGCAGCAGAGTTCTGGATATGTTGGAGTTTATTGAGGAGGTTGGATGGTACGCCGTAGAGGATGCTATTGCAGTAGTCGAGTCGTGATGTGATGAATATCATATTATTATATATATATATATATATATATATTGTTTTTACTTCGGCTGTGAGTGTTTGTGTGTGCTCACTGCTCAGGATGAGTTTCGCTTGTTCTCGCTGTATCGCCGACCCGGAAGCCTGTCTGCTCCTCGCAGCAGATCGCAGCAACGAGCCTCGCAACGTCCTGACCAATCAGAGCACACTGGGCTCACAGGGAGGGGGGGGCAGGAGCTCCAACAAGCCGTTTAGGACAGAGAGTGAATACCGGTGAATACACATACTTTACAGAGATGCTGTATGAGAAACCAATGTGAGTTTGGAAAATTGCACACAGTATAAATCTATTTTAGTATACCTCAACAATGGAATTATGATCAGTAGAAATGGCCATGACATGGGCCCTTTAAAACAGTAACAGCGCTCCTAGACCGGTGTTTACTTCCATTATTGGAAGAGGAAACAACCAGCCAATGAGGATGATCTTGTTCACAATATGTTTTGAAGTTGTTCCTCTTGGGAAGAGGATATTTTGTTTGGTTAATAATGAATAAAACACTGCATACAAATCCTGTTCACTACACGTTACATCACAAGTTTCATGGCCCATTGCCAATACAACTATTTGTGTTGTATTATTTAAGTCGTTGTCAACCCTGACGTTGAATATTGTGTAATCAAAAGGATCACTCACCTCCAGCTTATCAATTCTTCTGTATATTTGTCTCATTTCATCCGACTTCTGCTGGATTTGAGGTAGGTTTTCATTTACTATCTGGGAGGTATCGTTACGGATCTAGTTTAAAACCCCCCAAAAGAATAAGAGAGACAAATATGCATTTTATTCAATGAGAATACAAATATGACACAGTGCATTCATAAGTTGTTTCAGTGTCATAGCTTACCATATCTAGCATTCCAACAAACTCATCCACTCTTGTCAGCATTTCTTCCAAGCTCTTGTCCAAGCACAGGATCTAGAGGGAAAATCATTAAAAAAAATCTGTAAATCTGCACAAACTATCTAGAAACAAGGTAACTGAAATTACATCCAATGAAACTGAGCCAGCCTGGGGCTGGCTTAAGAGACTGTTTCTGTGCACTTTATTATCAATCCCACACACCAGTTAAAGCTTGAATTCAATCAATTGCCCTTAAATTGAGTGAGCATGCCTACAGGGCTGAATCACAGGGCTGAATCACAGGGCTCTTTGTCGTCTTACAGAGCCAGAGGCTAGCTCAAGCATTTTCAGTTAATGTCCTCTCCGGATGACAACATTTTGGTCAGTCGACCATCATAAGAAAATAGATAGAGTTCCTACAAATATATACAACTGTCTGTTTAAGCTGATCCTGGTGTTGATATTGTTATGAATTGACTGTCAGTTCAACCTTTATGTCTGTCATAGTACATCTTAATGAGCGGTTTTATTTGAATGTAGGGTCACATGACTTGGACTCAAGCAGGTCAGTCTTGAGTAAGGAATTACCAATTACTCGTAACTTTTCTTGGTCTTTAGACTTGAGAAAGATTATTTTTGTCATGCCGTTACACAGCAGTGTAGGGTCAATCCAATCTTAACTTTCCTGACAAAAGACATACTTCAATCAATCTGATAGCAACCAATGTCATTCTTTTGACAGGAGGAAAACATCAACCAGGAAACATGCAGTAATCCAACTGTAAAAAGTCCTTTACTTTTGAAAGCTTTCTCCAGAGCTACAGAAAGCATTATACTGTTCATTAACAGTTTGCACACACTGAGTAGTACCGAACTTCATGGCGTTTAAAGCCCTTTAAAATATATATATATATATAATTTACTATAATAATAATAATTGCTAAAGTTCTATAGTATTTCTACACTGAGCTATTTGTTACACCTCTGCATACAGTACGTTTAGGGGGCATAATGACTTGTTTTAGACTCCAGCATATAAATATTAGGACTTGGGCTTTACAGTTTTGACTAAGAACTTGACTTGCTACTACATAGCCACTACAGTCTGGCTAAGATATAACTGTGTACCATCTCTGCCATGAAATACCTCCACATCACAGGGGCTGCTATGGCAGACACGAACGAGTGACAGCAAACCAATCATGTCACTACTTAAGTGTCGCTTAGCAACCACATCGATTGGCAGCTGTGGTAAAGTAACTGCTTTGCTCGTTAGTGGATGTGAAGCCAAGTAATAATACTGCAGTATGCGATACAGTACTTTATACACAAACAGCTAACGTTAACTTAGCTAGTCACATTGTTTTATATAAGCTGGCGGCTCTGAGCACAAACCTCTTCTCCAGCTGTCGCCTTGATGTAGGAGGAGTAGCTGAGGGCGGTGTGTCTCAGTTCCTCGTCCTGCTCCGGGGACCGCTCCTCGGGGGTCCGCTGCTCGGGGGTCCCGGGCTCCGCTGCTTCGTTGAGGCTGGGGCTCTGAGAGATAACGTTGGCTGCTGCGCCAAAGCTGGGGCTCTGCGACACGGTGCCGCTGCTGAGGATTTCGCTCACCATGGACAGACTGCTCGCACTTTGTGAGACGATGCCGCTGTCTCTGCTGATCTCAGCGCTGGACTCCTCCAGGGGAGACAGCAGGCCCACCCTGTCCACCCGATGAAGGTCCATATCGGCCGTCTTTC
This sequence comes from Trematomus bernacchii, assembly GCF_902827165.1. Lineage (NCBI taxonomy): Eukaryota > Metazoa > Chordata > Actinopteri > Perciformes > Nototheniidae > Trematomus > Trematomus bernacchii. Next base: position 9,461,441 of record NW_022987564.1, on the reverse strand, counting down.
TGAGCTACTGCCGTGTTTTGCCTTGTCAACTGACTAGATCACGTGTGTCGAGCAGCCTACGGTGGCTCGTAAGGGTCAGAACAGTGTTGCGAGGTTCAAACTTCAGCCATTTACCTTTAGTCCAACTTAATCACCTTCAATTATAAACTACAGATCACCTTTTTACTTTATTTGTACAACAGTAATATCTGTTATGATAGGCTATGTAAAATGAGTTAGAACCACAAATACTTTCTGTATAATTTTACCCGAAATGAAGGCTATATCATCATAGTGAAGGATAAAAAAACTATTTATTTTATTGAAATCCATAAATATAACGTAATGTTTCTATAAGAGCAGTACAGTATTCCTGTAGTGCAAATAATTTCTGTATATGAGAAAGTGCTACTACAACTAATAAACAGTATTAATGCTTTAAAGATATACTGTATTCATCCAACGTGACTTACATATCTTAGACATTGGTTTGTATCATCAAAGATTGTCTAAAAGCAAAGCCTTATCGGTTGGATAATGCAGAAAATATTATTATTTTCTTGCACTTTTGTTCATTGCTCTTATTGTACATTTCAGGACATGTCATGACTCATGTCATTGCAATGTCGGCCAGCAGATGGCAGCCAGAATTTTTGCATGGCAATGAACTGATGCAGAGGTATGTCATTGGTTAAGGTTTATTACACATTTCAACATTTTCTAATTTTAGTAGAGTTGATGAGCTCTCAAATAAGTTAGTTTGCATTCAGCAATGGATCCCACTCAATATTAAATATACATTTACATATGGCTAGTACAAATAATCTGATGGATGTCATTAAAGTTTTCTCCTTAGAGCACATCAAATTTAGAATAACTCTATTTCAGATGTGCAGTTTTTAATTTAAACTTTAACATTACTTTGTCAGCGTTAATCAGTGTACACTTGAGTCTCAAAATTGCCAGCTAAGCATCTGTGTCCCATGTGAGGAGCATAGTTGTGTCACACATCAGTGTTAAAACTATTTACACATCAAGGACTTACTTTATGTGCATATCTTTTGCAAATATAAACATACTTCCTATGCTGGTCACCCGTGATGGAAAGTCAGAATTAAAGATACCGATTGAGATTGGGGATTTCGGGGTCTACAAATACACTCCAATCTACTGCCGATTGGTGGTGCAGAATACAGCCAAAGCAAACCACCAGTCGGGTGTCAATGATCTATTAGCTGTTTGAGCAGTGTGGCATGTTGAGTAAACAAAGCAGACAAACATTCATTAGCAGAGAGGTGAAAGTAGTTTGCTCCTGCTGGAAGGCCTTTGACCTCGGACAAAGCGGAGGTATTTTTTTGTTGAACATTCACAGTTCTTGTGTCTGAAATAATAAAGTCAACCTTCAGATAGTGAGTCTGCACCATGTGATGTCTAAAGCAAATTATTTTGTGATGAACTAGACCTGTGTTTCTTACCCAACCTAACAACAGCCTACAACAGGCATGGGCTTTTAATAAACTTCAAAATGACATAATCGGAAAGCGGTAACATCAACCATGAAAGGGCTGTTAATTGTTTATCATCTTTGTCATATTATCAGCAATCAGTGTGGTTTTACCTAGTTTGCTGTAGGCCACGAGGTTAAAATATGTTCATGAAATTAATGCAGCTACAAAACAGTATTAACACTTCTATTAATACCAGGAAAAAAGAAAGTCATACCTCTTACGACAAGTTGGTTATGCATTCATCATCTGTAGAAGATGCTGCTACTGGAAGAAATGGGATGTCAGCCTCTGCCATGATTGTTTATTTTGTTGACTGCCAGTAGTGGTTCTTTTTCTGTGGGAATTAAACTAAAACCTGATGTATTAAAAAAAAAAAAAAAGCTTAAACCTGTTCAAGATTGTATTTTTATTTCAACCAAGCCTAACACTGGACCACAACTAAGTGAATAAGTGATGATATTAAGGATTTAAAATTGAGTTAAAAAATGAGTCACACAAACTAATTTGTTAGAATAAGATGCAACTTTGAACTCAAGTATTTTTGGCCTCTACTTCTTTTCATTATATAGAACTGACTATTTGCAGTCTTAAAATACTATTATCAAGTGGAAATAGATTTATAGTTTCATCTCCAAAAATAAAAAATTATGTACATTTTCACTAGTTTAATAGTAGTGGCTATAAGAGAGATTACATTCTAAAAGCCGAACAGCTGCAACGAAGATTAAAGTAAACAATGGAGGAATCAGTGAGTTTTAAAAAGACAGTATGTAAAGCATTAGAACCATAAAGATAACTATGGAAACAAACATCACATTTCTAGTTAGCAGACTTAGAATAATTTATTGGAACAGAAACAAGGATTTGATCACAATCATCAATGCATAAAAGAACTATAAAAAAAATCATAATCTAAACAGCATTTATCAGAATATAAGAAATATAGATTTACTCTTTAAAAACATCCATAAGCAACCCCAAGTTGGTCCCAGTAATAAGAATGAAAAGGATCTTAATAAAAGTGGTCACTAACAAAAGATATTAGGCTGTAGGCACATTCAGAACTCTAGTATACAGTGGACTCGCCTAAAAACAGTTATTTGTTCTGATGCTTCTGACACACATACATACAAATGTTTTGATGTAAGACAAAGACAACTTTAAAAAATACAGGAAATATATACAATACATTTTCCTTGTTTCCTGGTGCGTAACATCCAATTATCAATTATGTCTTAAAAACAAACGGAAGTTACGAAATTAGTATCCGATAAAACACACTCATGCTCATATTTTTCCGGCCTGGTGTTCCAGTTTAAGTCTCTGAGCAGTTGGGATGTTTTCTGTCCGTGTGTGTTTGTTTCTAAGTATTATAGGGTAATGACGGTGCCGTCCTCCTCCACTCCGCCCCTGGGCAGCGCGAGACTGTGTCGTGGGTCCGTTTTCAGGGAGCTGAGGATTTTGTGCAGGCTGCCATTGCTGTGGCGGAGGGCTGGGTTGCTGCTGTGATGCACAGGCTGTATTTGGTGGTGACGGAGCTGGGCCTGTTGATGCGGGTTGTGGTGAAGGCTCAGGTCTCTGTGGAGCTGGTAGCTGAGGCTGCTCTGGTGGTGGAGGTGATGGTGCTGGTGCTGGTGCTGCGACACCCCATTGAGGCTCGGCTGCGAGTGGAAGGAGGCGGTTGAGACCACCGATGAAGGACGTGTGGGGGGGGCTCGGAGGTGCCGCTTGGCCCGAAGCTGTCGTTGGTGTCTGCTGATGTGTGCGAGACACACTGGACGCCAGCGAAGCATTGGACCTTTGAGACGGCCGCTTGATGCTGTTCTCAATGACAATATCCGTATCTTCGTCACTCTCCAGGTCGTCCTGGTACCCAGGTGCTCCAGAGGAGATCATCCCCACTGAGGCCACTGACAAACTCGGGTAACCGGTCGACCCGCTGCTGTCTGACGACTGGCCTGAACTCCCTGAGATCCTGCTGCTGCGGACCACATTATTCCGCTGGTTCACTGGCTTGACCGTAACGATCAGGTTGTGGCTGTTGGCGATCATCATATCTGTTACCTGATCTAAGGACTTGCCCGTCACTTCAATGCCGTTCACCTCCAGCACCTCGTCATTGACCGCCAGCAGCCCGGTGCTCTCCGCTAACCCTCCAGGCACCAGCCGAGATATGAAGATGCCGGGGACTTTCTCCAGCCCGTGGGGGGTCACCCGGACGCTGGTTCCATCTCTGATGTAAAAGCCCAGGGGTTTGTCCGAGCCGTGGCGATACAGTCGGACACGCCGGTGAGACTCAGGTAGGATGTCCACATCAATGATGGAGGAGACGGGCCGGAAGTCCTGCGGCATGCCGATGCGGATGTGTGGTCGCTTGCGGTTGATGTCATTGTTGCGCAGTGCAACCACTGGTTTCTTCCTACGGGTTAAAGTGTTGGAACCATAGCTGGCATAGTCGATCTCTTCTGTAAAACATAAAGGAAAGACAGAACGGGTTAGACATTAGGGTTTATCTTTGGTAATCTGCAGGCAACACATTAAAAACTATTAATTATTTGTCCCCAATTCTTAAGGCATTAAGGAAAAAGGGAAAACTAATACACCACACAAATATTGAGAGAGCAGGATTTGTAAAGTTGCCATCCTCAAACTACAAAACCTGTTCATGAGTCTTTGCCTTCAACTTTACATCAAACCAACTGCCTAACAACCTTTAATCAATCTATGCACAGGAGTGTGAAAACATAACCGCCTGAAAAAGACCTGGTAAACATTTACTATATACAGATTTTAAATCCATTGTGCAACATTAAAGTTGTTATAACTGAAGCCCTTATCATGGCCTGAGTGCTTGCTGGTATATTCTACAAGAGAGTTAAGAATAAAGCAAAGATTTGACAAATAGTCCAACCTATGTATGAAAAATTAAATGTGAGCAACTGGATTCACATGCAGCTAATACTTGGACTCGCTCTCTTAGTGTGCATGTTGGTATAAAACGCTGAGTGTGCAGAGCATTCCTCTCTGTGCTGACAGAGGTGATCCAGCCTTCTGCTACCAGGCAGCAGCTGTAGGGACACTCACAGTGCATTTACCACACAGGCACATACATGTACTGTCCTCAGAACAAACATTAAACTCAAAAGATACAAAAAGTCAACATTCGCCCTCTATCTCAATTAGTAAGACACAACGAAGGATACAAAGCAGTATGGAAAGAGTAAGTTGCCAGGTGAGATCAGAGCTAATCTCAGTTAAAGCATGTTTCCAACCAGAGATTGAGAACAATCAATAAAACAACAAAAGCGCTCGCAGAGGACTGGCTTCTTCACAACAACATAGCCACTGCCAAACATGTACTAGTTTTAGATAAAATAAGGAAGGCACGATTGAGGCTCTGCAATAAAAAACACTCAGAGGTTTAAAAAAAGAAGCATGAAAGTATAAATGGATGTATTGTTCTGATAAAAACACAGTGTGAGATAGTTAGAAATGATACACTGTGTGCCCCAAGATGGGAAAAAAAAACTAGTTTGCTCTCTAATCTCTTCTCCTCAGACGGACAGGAAATCTGGACACAGCAAAGCCTGATGTGACAGGAAGTGAAGCTCCCCAGGCGGGATCATCGGCTCCAGCATTTCCATGGCAACAGCGGTGATGAGTCATCGTTGCCCTACTGTTTTGGACACCTGCTTTCTAAAATTGTTATGGTTGAGCAGTACATTTTTGGCCCTGTGTTCAAAGTACACTGTGGAAGGAGTGAAAACTGAAACAAATGTGGAGAGTCTCTGAGCAGAGCCAGCTGGCCAGCCCCCCCACCCCCCTCAGCCTCATAGCAGCCTGGACACAAGCCATACAACTCCCTATGCAAAGCTGACTCATCATTAATACACATTTGCTTCTCTTGAGCTGAATGTTGACTAAGCAGCATGTTTTACTACAGCTTCAGAAATAAAAGAGAAAATAGTCAGAAATCTGATGCAAACCACCCTCGCTGTGGGAGAGAAGAAGAAGCTTTTGTGGGTGTCACCAACCACAGTACACATGGGGAATCGGTGATGACGAAAGTGGGGAAAAATAAGAGTGATAAATGAGTGTTAGTGACAATGTAGATTTACGTCTCTTGGCAGAGCTTGAAATAATGCCTTTAAGTGCTCACAGACTCAAGCTTAACTGTCTAGCAAAAACCATGTTGATACAAATAAAGTAAAAGCCTCATCTTATCAACTTTCCCTGCTTTTAAATGAACCTTTTTAAGAAGAAGCTTCTGAATATCAAACTTCAAGTGGATGGTATTCTTAGTTTTCTGGGCATGTCATGGCAGAAGCTGATTTGATTAAATCCAGATAAAGCATGTGCTACAGGGCTGGAATTTCTGCCACAAGTGCAAGTCTCCCTGATGAGAACCATATACGAGGGATCCGCTGCAGAGTCTCATTATAGGTCTATGGTGCAACACCCTTCTCCCTCCACACCCTCACTTCAGTCTGAAACCACACAGCACACCACTTCACCAGTACATTTAGTAGGACAGACGAGCTTTCAGTCAGAAATCCTAAGTGTACAACTATAATTATGCTTTCTCTTTGTAATGTCTCACAGCTGCTCAGCAAAATCCCATAAGTACACGTAATTTGTTTAAAGAAACGTACAGATACAAAGACGTGGTGTGTTTGACACATCCCGGGGTAATAGCTGAAGAGGAACGATTGAAGTTAAGCTAAGCAGGGGTTACATCTGATAACACTGATCACAATTCACTGGGAGAGCTCCATTTGACAAGCGTCTGGTCTAAATTCTGTCCCACTGGTGTCCATTATTTCATTATGTAAGCCACAACAATAACATATCAAAACATACATAACTATTCCTTATTTATTTAAGTGAAACCAGCAACTAAAAAGGGAAGCATAGTGAGCAAAAAACTAGCACAAGCCCGGTGCAGACCAACTAAAACACAGTCACACAGTCGACTGTGTTTAGTTAGTGGTTTACCAGACTAAAAAACTTAAAGTATCTTCTTCATGTTCCCATCTGGATAATGAAAGTTAGAGCCAAGTCAGATTCCCTGAAGTCAATTTAAGTTTCAGGAAATCAAAAACACTACATTTGAACCCTCCATCAAGATGTAAGAAAAAAAGTCAATTAAACTCCATCAATAGAAAAATAATCGATTAATCATGGAGCACATTTTTTAACGAATGAAACACATTCTCTGGTCCCAGCTTGTCAAAAGTGAAAATAAGTTGTTTTGCTTTGTCCTTAAATGGCAGTAAATCGAATCGCTCATCACCACAAGATCTGGAAAATTGTGATTAACCAGCAAATTAAGGATAATCTGATTTATCGATCATAACAATCATTGTTTTTTGCAGCCCTTAAGTGCACTATGCCTTCCATCACAACTACGACTGCTGCAGTAACTTAACCTGTTGAGTCAAATCACTGCAGCATCGTGGGATTGCATTATTTGGAGATGCCAAACAAATTAAGATGTCGAGTCATAGGAGCAGACTGTGGCAGCAAAGCCTTTCCATGTCTGTCTGCCTTATTATATTAAGGACCAGTACACTCATCAAACTGAAATGTTATTGCAAAGCTCAAAATTATATTCTCTGCTACTGCAGTATATGTTATGTGCGCGTTTCATAGTAAACTTGCAAGTGCTTCTACTACTGTACTGTGTAGTTTAAACTAAATGTGATTGCAGTATAGGATAATGCCAGAAAATTACTCTGCTCTTTCAATTACCCCACACACACACACACCCCCCACACACACCCCCAAACACACACACACACACACACACCCCCACACACACATCAGGCGCAGGGCTGAACTATGTGAGCACCTTCCAGCTGATCACACAAAGGTTATCGTTACAACTCTTGACAAACATAATCCCTGCTACACTGAAGCATGATGGGTAAGCCAATGTGAACCCGTTCATCAAAGTCACTGCCCGGCATCTGCAGGCTCAACAGCACCTCAGATCAAAGCCCGTCAGAAAAGCTTTGTGTTTCAATAAGCTGCTACTCAATATTTCCAAAAAGTTGTTCGTCATCAAATGTAATTTATCACTTAGGGTATGATATTACGAGTTATGTTATGCACAATTTAAGGACGCCCCGAGCATGAATGCACACTCCAGCTGTTTGCATTTACTCTAAACTTTAAACTTCAGGGAATTCCACCAGATCTAATACAGCTAATCCCTGTCAGGATAAATGCTGACAGGCATGGAAAAAACATTCATTCACTTAAACAACATTTAACATCTGTGGTAAAGAGCATCAGTAAGGGTAATACGAGAGCTCTGACACAGCTGGGTGGATAAAGAAAGAAGGTCAAAATCTGACAGTGGCATTTTTTCAAAATTTGCCATGTTTTTCAGCAGTGTAAATCTTAACTTAGTCGTTCAATACTGGCATAAGTTAATCATAAAGGAGTTTAATTTAGGAATACTGGTGCTAAAAACCATATGATGCTTAAACTCTAGCCCACACAAGGTCAGGGGAGAGAGGTCAGAGGTGGAAAGACGGCTTCTGGGAGTCTCCTACATTCTGCTGACGTGTGTGGCCGTGTGCATGAGTCTGCATGTGGCACTCGAGGAATGTGGTGGAAAAAGTAGTCGGGAATGGAGATATCTTTAAACAGGTTGAAGATCTGCATGACTTCTCAAGACAAGCATAGGCTGCTTTAACACTAGAACCGCCAATGGGGTCAATTTGACCCAGAGCTGTTTTTTATTGTGTGTAACTTTTTTTTAATAAAATATTAAAGTCTTCCAGTCCGTGACTTTTCCTGAAAGTGTGTTATGTAGCACCCTATGTTGTTAAAAATGGTCAATATGAAGTCAGATTGAAGAAATCGCCCAAAAAATTGCCATTTATACCTATTTCCGCCAAGCGGGTCATATTGACCCCACCCCTTTTCATATAAACATGACATGTTGCTATAGCAACGCCTTTTGTCTACTGCGGTTCCTTATAGATTGAGAGATAGATTGAGATAGATAGATAGATAGATAGATAGATAGATAGATAGATAGATAGATAGATAGATAGATAGATAGAGAGAGATAGAGACAGTCTGTAGTGAAGGAGTGCGCTCCCGCTCACGGGAGACTGCTCGCGCTGCGCTCCGCAGCAAACAGCTGTGGGGCGAGTTGAAAGTACGTTATGCTGGCCGCGGTGTCTAAATAATGCTTCCGGGCCAGCGGGCCATTTATAATGTCGAGCCCTGAGAGTCCACAGATTATATTGGTATACGTTTCATCCCTGTGCGATCAAAACTCACTGTTCAATAAAATAATATTTTACCTTGAAAATCAATGCATTCTAATAGCGGGTCAATTTGACCCAGGTGGCGGTTTTAGGTATAAAAAATCTCTGGCGGTTCTAGTGTTAAATGGAAAGCATCGGGCTATTTAAAGCTTGTATTGATATGACACATCACTGGCATATTGGTGCTCTACAAGAGTTAACTAACTGATCCTAAAACCCAAAATATTTTGTTGTAATACCGCATTTAAAAAGGGGAAAAACACACCAATTAGCAGCCAATTTAGTAGTTTGCATCTGGCTCTCAGTAGCTGCCGCTTGACGGCCTCATGCTGTTCCTGGAAAAAAGAGGAAAAATAGTCTTTGTTCCACCTCTAGTTAACCAAAGCTGTGAAGAGAAGGCCCTTTAAAGTCCTACTGCTTTTCCACCATCTCCCATAAAAGACAGGAATCTAAAGAGTTTTATGATCAACCATTAGGGCCTCTGTGCACACTTGTTCCTGGCAGGTCTCCTTACACTCCCTCCTGACTCGACTCGACTGTAAACAGAGACTGAAGAGACGATGGAAATGAACCGAAAGAAAAACACACTTTTATTTTGACAAAGGGTTTCAAATTCTTCTCGTGCTTTGGTAATGGCTGTGCAAATGGATAGTGCGTAACATACAAATGGAATGAGGAAATGAGTCAACAGGGACATTGTTTGATGTGTGTTTTGTGAATGCTTCTCTGTAAAGGAGCGATGTGAACACATGAGCTACTGGCTTTACATGAATCTGCAACAGCACAGTCACAACATGACTCGTATGCTTTTGGTTCCACTCAGAGGTACAGCAATCACCAACAGAAGTTCAGACTAATAATATGTGAGGAGGTGTTTGGGGGCCAGCCTCATGTGTGATATTTCACATAGGGCTTTGTGAAAGTTAGCACGCTATGTTAACTACTTTTGTATGTTGGAACCAGTGACATCATTTGTAATATGTTTTCATGATTTCCCAGTGTTGTATGTACAGTAATAGCATGTGTAAATGCAGTCCCTGCGTGTCACGGCATATGAACATGTTCATCTATATGAATGGAGATCTTTGTGCTCGGTGGGCAGTAAATGTAGTACATGCTGTATCCATTTCTATAAAAGCTCCCATTATCAGCTCTGATTGGCTGAGTAACTGTCAAAGCAGCTGTAAAAAAAAAACAACATATTGTTAATATTAAAAATGTTCATTATTACTCTTTCTCAAGCCTTTTATGTGCATATGAGACTTGGGGTAAAGGCGACAACATCGACACCCTGCTAACAGCTTCAGCGTGTGACCCTCCCCTGCTAATGATATTTTGACTCAGTGTTATGACCCCGACACTAGCGGCCCCGCTGAGGAACTTACAAACACAAAATCCTTTCAGACTGCTTCAAAGAGCCAACTACAACATGCAAAGAAGACTGCATTGCTTTGTACCACTGCTTTATAGAAGTTATAGAGGTACTGTAGGCACTATGGACAGAGCCAAGGCAGCTTTTTCCAGTCTTTGTGCTCGTCTAAGCTAACTGCCTGCCTGCTGTCGTGTCATATTTACTGCATAGATGTAAGAGTCGCAGATTGTGACCAATTGAAAACTGCTTTGCCTTTATGAGCGGTGGCATTAAGGTAGCGTAAAAACAATAAAGGACTTCTCTAAAGCCAGTGTCTGGTTTGTCCGTTTTAGGCTACCATAAACATGACAGTGCTACATGGCAAACACTGTGATTAATAGTTTCAGGTAAATATACACTCAATACAACAAAGTTATGAATGTTGTACTCCATATAGACCCACACAAATAACACTGGACAGGAAGAACATCTCCTACTTCCTTAAATACATCATTCAAAAACTAATTGGATTATTAGAAAACAGGGTTGTTTTAAAGGAAGGTTTTAAATCAAGTTCACTTCTATATGATCAACTACAGCCCATGACTTGGAGCATGTTGCTCTGTCTACAGATTATCCAGCTACAGTTCATCTATGCAAGTGACATTCCTGCACCCCAACAACCCCCCTGCCCCCATCATGGTTGTCAACCAAGCGTGACAAAGTGCTTAGTGACAGGAGAGACCATAATCACTGGAGAGGGGGGGGGGGGAGACAAGGCACACAGAGAGAATGGTGAATAGTGCTAGACCCTGCTGCCTTTTGCATTAGGTCACTGGATGCTGTGGCAGTGGGCTTCAGTCCTGGGGCCCACGGACGGACACATACACACACACACAGCTGGAAGCTCCTCCCTTTTTGAAACCACCAGGAAGTGGCATAAAGTAGAACGGGATGAAACAGCACATGACAGAGCAAAGCCAAAACGAGTCAGTCTAGTACAATTCAATAGAGTATGCTTGTTTGTCCACTGAAACACCCCCCACTTATATCCACATTTGCATTTTTTTGTTTGCATTAGAAAAGATTGATTTAATGAAATACAGAGCGCTTTTCTATGCTTCTCCTGATAGCGTGGGTTCAGAAAAACTGCTTTTCATGACACTCCAGTGCATTCCATTACCATTCAAATGAGATGCAGATGATACTAAAACAGGCACTAACTTTTGAGTTTCCAGGTCAAGTTCCCATGTTTGTCAGTATAGAGTGCACATAGAGCCATTTCCAATGAGACAGACACATATAACTGTGAGGAATGAACCAAAACAATCAGTATTCTTGGACATTTCTTCTCTCCCCCCGTTGGAGACGGCCGGGAAGTCTATCTGTGTGTTTAGGGGCTGAAGCGGCCAAGACGTTCAGCTAACACTAACATGGAAAAAGATTCCAGACAGAATGAAGAAGAACTTTTTTTTATAACATGAAAACATATTTCACATTCTTGCAGGGGTGGTTGAGGCAGGGCCTTGATGGAATTTGGAGAAGCTCGATAAATGTACGTGGTTATTATGGACAGCTGCACTGAACTTACTGGAAGTTTGAAGTGATCTTATGCATGCTGTGTTACGCTAAGTCATAGTAAAGAATGAACACACAGGCAGTGGTAGAACATCATTGAAATACATTTCATTTTGAGGGTCCTTGTGTTGTACTTGAGTATTTATTTGCTAGTTCCTTCTTCATTGGCTGTTACAGTTCAAGTAAATGCTTTAATTATAATGTAACAGTGAAATAAAACATGTCAAACTAAGCCATTCTGCATCATTACTACTCATCATTAGTAACTGCCTACTTTATTTTAGTAACGTTATTCAACTTTAATATATTTTTGAATGCAGGACTCTTATGTATAAGTATATAGTCACATTGGGGTAGTACTACTATCTCTTGAATACACACAAGCATGAGTTGTATCACTTTTATGCAAACTCCTTAAATATGCTCTACCCAAAAAGAGATGGTAGAAAAAAAGATCTTTGCATCTGGACTATCATGTTAACTCATTAACAGATTGCACAGACCCACAATCATCTGAATGTGCATGTCGATTGCTTCATGCTTTCTGCAGATAAAATAACCACAAAAAAAGGAGAATTAGATAAAACAATCAACAGTCAGGTGAAAGTAAGGCCAAACTGTTTGCAAGAGAATAAGGTAAAACAGGACTTTTCGTCCCGATAAAAGCAAAGAAACAAAGCTCTGCGACTTCTGCATGCATATATATGCTGGGTAGCACTTTGCACGCACCCCCTCCATTCCTTCACTCTCTGCACTCATTTCACTACCGCAGCACACAGAGGCCGGGCTGCACATCTGGGACACGTTAAATGGAGCTGCCTTGTCTGCTCCGCTCTGGCTCGGCCTGTGTGGTTGGGTGGGGTGGGGAGGGAGTCACAGGTTTGAGATTCGCTGCAGGTATCACCCACCCCCATCACACACACACACACACACACTGCTAAAACACACGCAAATGTGGGGCCAAATCACAAGGAACAGAGGTTAAGACCAAGAAGGTATTTTAAGAGAGGGGAGTGTGAGAGTACGTGTGCGTACATAAGGAGATTAACCTGTGTGTGTGTGTGTGTGTGTGGTGGTGGGGGGGGGGGGGGTGACGTGTAGCAGAGGAGGGGAGGGAGGAACATCAAAGAAGGAGGAAGAGGAGAGCGATGAAGTAGACAGGTCTTGCATTCCTCCAACATTTCAAAAGGAACAATCTCCACTCCATCAAGTGTTGCCCCCCTTTAGAGAAAAAAGTGCTGTTGGGTTTCACTAACTTTCCTCCCTCCTCTTTCACTTTCTCTGTAACCAACTACTGCTTCTGGTTTTAATCTGCTGATCATATGCATGTTTCCAACCAAGAAAACACATGCTGTTGATTTTAGCTCCACAAAGTCTCCACCACCATCTGGCCCACAGGTACCCGCCCGAGCCTTCACTGCTTACTAACTCATGTGAAGGTATAAATAATACATGTCAGTGTGGAAAGATAAACTTAATGGAAATCTTAAGACTTGTTACTCTAGAAAAGATAGACTGGGATATAAGCAGTGGACAACGTTTTAATTTCAAAGAGAACAATGAAGACATTAAAAACACAATGCGATAATCATGTTACAAATAATATATTTTACAAGCATTTTTGGCTAAGAAGGGATCGGGGGGAAATAGATTTTGGCAGTGCTCTGCTGACACAAGGTTCAGCAGCAGACTTGTGTCGTTGCCACCTGTCTGGCCTTCTGTTTGTGTGAGAGTCCACATGAGTGTGTGTGTGTGTGTGTGAGAGGGACAAATCTGAATGACTCTACAATATGAGAAAACCTAAGATCTTTTTTTCTCTCAATTGCATTCGCTTTACATTTGCTAATGAAGAAAACCATGTTTATGAGTCCGTTGTGAGTATTATCCATGCGGGCTCACTTCATCAGGAGTGGGGAAAAAGGGAATATAGTTCATTTGCAATTGCTGGTTAAGTTTTATAGTTAAGAATATGAATAAACTTCACCAGCATGTGCTAAAATTGTTCATGTTAATAAAATAGGGGCAAACATGTTTTGTAAATTGCCATGAAATGTGGCAGCGAGAGCTAAAAACAATAAACCCACATGAGAGAATGCAGTGGTTGCAGTAAAGGAGTGTGTGGACTGAAACACTTCCTCTAACGTTTAAACCAACTGAATTGAACTAAACCACTGAGGCTTAAAATAACATATCCTTGATGGAGTATTTAGCTAACATGGGAATATTTGGAAGCCAAATATAGGATCTGATCTGGCTAAGTAATTTCAACATGTTATACACTTAAAAGGAGACATAGGTTGACTTTTTGTGTCTGGATTCTGTACCTCAACAATCCATGTGTACTAATGGCAACAGGCCTTCCGGGCTCTGAAATGATTGCATCTGCTCCAACATTCAATGACCCATTCGTTGACCCATGCTACACACACTTCCACCAAACCTAAGAGATCAAGCCTGTAGTTTTTCTTGTAATCCTGCTGAAACACAAACTGAACTGAACAATAAAACAAAACTCCTTGACGTCAAAGCTAATGAGACCCAGGTCAGATCTCAGTACTTCAAAACCACATATAAACTCATAAAGATCTTTACTACTGTCCACGCCTGTACCCTCCACCTTCATCCTCCTCCAGCCTTTGGCGCTGACCTGAGTTCAAGTCTAATCTTTATCGGCTGCAGGTGACACACAACAAGCAGACTATAGGAGTATTATGGTCTGTCTGGCTCTTGCACTGTCTCAAACACATTAAGTGTAGACATCGAAACACTAGAGGATGTGACATGTAAGAATACAGGTAAGGAAATGAGAAAACCAAAAACACATGTATACTCGAAAATTGACTAATTTCCTTCTGTAAACAGGTGGAAAGAGTGGAATTCCATCATACTGCCTCAAGCTGCATTTTATTTGTAGGAAACTGCGGCCTTGAGGGAAATTGAGAAACTGAGAAAGTGCGAGATCCTCTGTCTCACAGAAGACGTCTTGCTGAGAAGATTTTACATCAACCCACAGGAAAAGTGATCCTCTGTTATGAAGCCGCCCCTAGAGACATTCAACTCATTCACACTGTGGGCAAGAAAAATAATCCATCACAGTGCTACTCGACTTATAAGTGGCCAGAGAAAATGATGTCTCCAAAGCTGAATGACATCATTTTTTTTGTATCCTTATCTAAGTAGACAAATACACCTTTCTATGAAGAAGCTTTTTTTTGTTGCAACAAATCACTATAATAGTATTGGCTGAATATGGACTTATTGTCCACTTTTGTTGTTGAACCATTGTTAACCCTTTGAAGGGGATTCAGCATAAGCTTACCACCGGTATGTGGTTGACTCTGCCATTAACGCAAACACCCATTGACCTTTATTCAGTCCTGAACATGGTTCAATGAAAAGCCCCTTCCTGGCCTCCAGGTGAGGCCCCCGTTCCCCGGCTGTGATTGGGTAAATGCACTGCAAGCTTGGACAGGCCTCCCATACTCCCCTGCACCTGAAACACCAACAACCTCTCTTACACAACCACAAGGCATAACAGAACACTTCCTGTGTGTAGTGACACATATCCTTGTTTCTTCCTGCTCCATTGACTCCTTTACACACACACACACACACACACACACACACACACACACACACACACACACACACACACACACACACACACACACACACACACACACACACACACACACACACACACACACACACACACACACACACACACACACCACACACACACACACACACACACACACACACACACACACACACACACACACACACACACACACACACACACACACACACACACACACACACACACACACACACACACACACACACACACACACACACACACACACACACACACACACACACACACACACACACACACACACACACACACACACACACACACACACACACACACACACACACACACACACACACACACACACACACACACACACACACACACACACACACACTTGTTTTTGGCCCCTCTCTGGACTACAATTCATATCAGGACAGGAGTCAGGGCTCATTCCTCCCCTCCTCCATTCAGTTCCTTCCTCTCCCATCCTGAACTGCTGAGTTGGCCTGATTCAACCACCAACTCGTGGCCCACATGTCTGCAGAAAGGGGGGAGGGTGGGTGGGAGAGGGGGCAGCATCTTCTCACGGTGAGTCCGTCTATTGCTGCCAGACATCTATGAGTCAGTTCAGGAGCTCATAAGATGGTACACTTTTGAAAAAAGCTAGGCTTTGGGTTCAATCTTAGTTTGTGAAAGTTCATTGAAGTTGAATATTTGCAGGCTGAGTGCTCCATGATATAGTCATCCAAAATGGGCTCATTGTCAAACAAAGCAGAAAAGTCCAAAGTAACTAAAAAGATATGCATCACTTTACTTTTTTTGTTCCACCTTTAAGACTCATAACTGGATTTTGTAGGAACAACTTCTTATAAACTATTAGGAGCAAACTATTTTGCCCAATCTTCGTTATTATCAAATTGTTGAGCTAACCCTTCACCATCAAATATGTAACAATCAAGTGTATGAAATAGTTGAATGGGTAAGAACTGCACTTGTTTGCATCAGTATTCTGATTACTAAGAGACAAAAGCAAAACATCCCTACCCAATATCCAGTGAACAAAAGATAATTGCCGAATCAATAACCAAATGAACAAACCATAGACAAGACGCGTGCTTTAGATCTTCTTAGTGATTTGCTTTGATGTCATATATGAGGTTTCAATAGCTTCTTTTGGCTCTGGTGATTTGTTATAGCCAATCATAAATACTTCTGGCTCCATTCTAGCCAATCAAATCACTCCAGTGTGTGCAATGGCCGAACAATTGCCAGTCTGGTGAGGGGGCATGACAGCTTGTCTCTTTGTTTTAGCCTCATGACCTATATATGGCTATACTCAGTCTTTTAGCCAGATATAATTGTTCCTTTAATTCCTTGAGCACCCACCCAGACCAAATACAGTTGCACTAGTGCACAAGCTCTAACTCTAAAACACAAACCTAATTTCTTTAACAACAACAACAACAAAAAGGCTTCTTATTTTGTCAGTGTAGCATGGCCACAAGGGGATACCAGAGGAGTAAACATCCCTAAAGAAACAGTCAACTCCCTTTCAGCAGATCGGATCAGACTATTTCAAAACACAGTCCAACACATACTAAATGTGACACCTAACCATGCCTTTAAATGCTTAAAAAGGCATGCATTTGTTTTCAGCATGGAAATGCAGCATTGCATGCAATCATGTTTGTGAATGTTACACACATGTAGTTTGTGCCCAGCTTGACTATTTTTGACCCTGCTCAAGTTTAGAGAAAACTGGGAATCGAAAAGGTCCCCATGACCAAAAACCAAAAAGAAAACACACAAAAAAAACAACAACAACACCGACCTCAACTCAGACAAATACACTAGTGTCCACAGGCCAAATGACACAAGAGTCCATACTGTGCACTTTAACTCAGCCCATACAGCCATGTTTGCACAGGCTTTCATGTTGAGTAGATTGACTTCTGGACGTTTTTGCCTGCAGGACTGTGAACTTCTGACCAGGGTCATCAAACGGTGAAAATAAATAACATCACATGCTACCCGATCAAGCACATCTGATTGGTTTCAAGGGATGAAATGTGTATGTGTTGGCAGTGTACAGGACTTATAGCGGCCATGTGAGTCAGCACCACACACACCAACGTTGTCAGTGGTGCGCATGTTTGCTGTGGGTGAGTTGCCGAGAAGCAAACTCAGTCCCTCCTTTGTAATTATGGATGCCCAAAATAAGCCTTTGCAGAGGCAATGCTAGGTTGCTGTTGTGCTAGCCATCGTGTTTTTCGAATGGCTCGGCTTGCTTAGATAAGAGAGCCTTATGTTGTCTTTCAGGCTAGTAACTAAACTAGCTGTAGCTCTTTTAATAAGACGATGACAAGGATTCGAACGAAAAGCGTAAAAAGATTCTGAAAGATTAACTTCCAATAATAATAATAATTCACCAATGAAACGGGTCCAAAGGTTGTTACAAGATGTCAAACTGTATCCCAGTTCCAGAAAAGAAACTCGGATTTAGTGGGTAATTTGTGAAAGATTACACAAGATTAGATATGATAAGTGCGTCAGTCGCAATCACACTCTTCTTAACCAACCTACATGCTTTGATAATGGGAGACAAACTTGGATTTCCTCAAAGGACACAAATCCTTTGCTCAAGCATGCACTTGAGTCCGTTATATTTGCATGTGTGAATTTGTGTGAGTTTATCAGTACTACACACAAAGAGCAAGCCTGGCCTTGTCCTCCAGTGGCAGAGCTATAATTAAGGAGGAACTGCAGTGAGCAGTCTCGCAGCGAGCCATCTCTGCTCAAAACCAGCAACTCCTCCCTCCAAAACCCACTGACATCCACCCAGCGCCCAAATTCTCTTTTCCCTCTAACCCCAAACCTTCAAACTCTTCCCTCATTTTGCTCATACCACGGCTCTAAACTTGTCCTGGGAATTTTCCACTGCATACTGCTATCCAACCACTCTATATTGTCCATTTCCTGTTTTAGGGGTAATCCACATTGATATACATCACTTACCTGTAAACACACCAAATCTAAGAAATTAAAAAAACAAAGATTTGCTTTTAAGTTAAAATATGTAAAATGTTCCAACATACACAGACATGCTTATTTTCTTTCTCGAGTTAGATGAGAAAATGTATACTACTCAGATAAAATTATGAAGCTAGTGCAAAGGAACAGCTAGCTTAATTTAGCATTAACATTTGAAACAGGGGGAAAACAGCTAGCCTATTCTTCATGTAACAAAATCCACAGACGAGCATCTTTTAAGCTAAAATACTGTATTAATATGTTAGTTTAATGTACAAAAACAAACCAACCAAGCTAGCAATTAACTGTTTCAAAGCTAAGCTACAGTAGGCTAACGAGAGTATCAATCTCTACTGTCGGTCAGATACATATAATTCTCCGATCCCGCTTTTATTGGTAAATTGCTATTATTAGAATAATAATGTAAAAACCCATAGTACTTCCATCTCCATATTAAGGAAAAATCCCATTGTATAAGGAAACAGATGTGTTTGAATAACTGGATATTTGCATCAAGTTAAGACAGTGGAGATTCCCTTCAGTCACATGACACAGGATCTCATTCCACTTTCAAGCCATAAACCAAGAGGAAGAAATAACGGCATGGAGGTATTTCCAGCTTGTTTTTCTCTCTTTGAAGGTTCATGCTGCCGAGGAGTGGCCTGGTGTTGGTGGCTTAGGAAGTTGTTTGTTTGTCCCTGAAGGACCAGCTATATTCATCGCATGCAGCATACCATTTCCAAAAGCCGCTATCTGTAGATGCAGCATTAGACCAACGTCAACTGAAGCCACTGAGTTTCTGAGAATCATAGTCATAACAGAGACTCTATCGAGGTGTGAAAGCATTTCTGAATTGAGAGAAGCTTTGTTTGTCAATTTAAAGCTGCAAATAGACTGCATCCTTCAGAAAATGTAGATGTCAAACATTTGAGCCTTTTTGTTATAAGACAGGATTTTCCATGTATTCAACAATTTTCCAAACAGTTCATGAACATGCAAAACCAAAAAGGAAATATTGTTGACTCTAGGTTAGTAAATAGTCAAAATAAATCTATTTAAAATGAAATGCTTTTTAGACGTGGCCTACAGTTGATGGAAGGAGTGTCCCTACACAGACACTCCTGCCCCACAATGTCTGGAAACTTCATTGTGGGGGAGCGGGGACGCAGTTCAAAGCAGGGTCGTAAACCAAAATGAAAGCAGGGACTTAGGAAACACAAACACCAATATAGTTCTGCCAAACACAACAGCCCTTACAAGTTTAATTAAAACACAGGAGTCCCCTCCCACGCCTCAACAACAGAGAGAAGGGTTGAAGATGTGCGTCAGCTGTGATGCATACGAACACGTGCGGTCCCGAAAGCAATTATGTGTGCATTTTCTGCTTTGTTATAAGCGCAAATTACTGGTGCAATTCAGATCAAATTACTCAAATGAATTGTATTCTTGAGTGTGTGGGCATGCCCGTGTCTCGCTGCATGTTAAGTACGGGTGTGGATTTACGTTTGCCCCTTATTGTGTCAGCTGACATGATTCACAGCATCATCCAAGCCGGTCTGCAGTGGCTTTACAGTCAGAGGCACAAAGAGAGGCAGCTCCCCATCGAGCGCGGCTGTTGCTTCCCTGTCCGGCTCCTGGCAGGCACCAGGCATCTCCATCACACTCTAACTATAGCTGGCATTGTCTGAAGACATGCAGAGAAAAGGCCACACAGGTTTTATTGAGAAGCCCACACACACTACCTAACAGGTTTTACGGCACTGAACATTTTCCCAGCAGAGAGACGGAGATTTATTTGGTATGGCGCAGAGATGCACTGTGACACACACACACACTGGCAAAAGGCTAGGGAAGATTTCCGACACTGACGAGGCCTTGAACACCTCACTTGCCTTAAATGAGGCATTTAAAAAGCAGTGCATTTTCCCATGCTGCTGCCCTCTGAATGTGACCCAGATGTGTCATCAAAGTATCTGTTTAAAGCTTACACAAAGCTCTGAAAAAAGGTGTTTTTGTCTCCATACATAACATTTGCTTGTGGCATCTACGCCTACATGGGTTTCCCCTCTTTTCCAGAATATTCCTGATTTCTGTTGGCCCAGATTGCAACACATGGATAACAGCCAGACCACAGGATGGAGGTGGACACAACCTGCCCTGTCCTCCCTCCCTCCTTTCTTCATACTCCCTGCCTGTCCGTCTATCTTACTGTCAGACTGACTCCCCACTGTCTGCAGCGGTTTTCTCCCCCTCTGCTCTAGAACATTGAGTCATGTCTGAGCTCTAATGTGAGAAGAATGAAGATTGGTCTAAGCAGCCACCTAAAACAGCATTTTAGATATTCGACAAACATGATCAGACGGACAAGTTGAACTGTTGTAATGGCGTCCTATCTTGACAGGAATTGCACGTTTTTACATAGCAAGATGGAGATGAAAAAAAAGCCCAGAAATAGTGAAAAAGGAAAGATGAGCTATAACCGACAGCTGTTGTTTTCTTGTCCTTAAGGGGCAGTAGGCAGTGAGTATGGCCTGTTTCCCTTTCACTCTACCAGTTCCTTCGTTGCACAGCCTGAGGCCGCTCTCTGGTACGAAGCACAAAGACTAGAGATAGTGGCAGCCCCGGCTCTGATGTTCTGGAAACACAAAAGCATACCGAGGCAATGCCACAAGGCAGTGACTTTACATGACCAAATGTAGATCTGCTGGAATGAGGAAAAAGGATGCTTTCTGCCTGTCATGGTATTTGGTTGTGTGCTGTTATGCAATTTTATTATCTAATGAACAGTACACAGAAAAACAAGTGAGAAAAGAGCACACAAATCTGCATTTTGGCATGAATACATTCTGAATCATCTACATGTAACAAGAGATCAATTATAATCCAGTGTCAGAGGACTAAACCAGCTTTGTGAGTTTGGACTGGGATAAAGAGACAACGCTAATTACTGAGGTGGATCGTCCTCTTTTCGACACAGATCGAATGTTGTGGGGTCAAAGCTTTAACCTACAGCTACCATGACTGAGCACTGGCATGTTGACACATCTGCTGCACAATCCTATCATGTGGACAAAAGTACACACACACACACACACCCTTTGGCCCTGGTGTGAGAGAGGACAGATGTGCTGGCAGTCAAACAGACAAGAGTATAGGAACACGACAGAGGCTGTGGCTCTAACATGTATAATAGCTGCTTTATAGGTTTATAGGACTGGATCGGTATTGTTAATGAAAGTGACCCTATTAGCAAAATGAGAATTTAAAGAATGACATGTCTGCCTCTAAACTTATTCTTTTATTAGAGGAAATTAGTTGATATAAAAATGAAGCAAAACCATAAACCAACAAAACAAATATCCTCTCTTTTTTAAAAGGTCCCATGTCATGGCCATTTCTACTGATCATATTTCCATTGTTGAGGTATACTAGAATAGATTTAAATTGTGCAATTTTCCAAACTCACATTGGTTTCTCATACAGCATCTCTGTATAGTATGTGTATTCACTCTCTGTCCTAAACGGGTTGCTCCCTGTGAGCCCAGTGTGCTCTGATTGGTCGGGACGTTGCGAGGCTCGCTGCTGCGAGGAGCGGACAGGTTTCCGGGTCCGCGATACAGCGAGACACAGCGAAACTCATCCTGAGCTCACACAAACACTCACAGCCGAAGTAAAAACAGTAAGTGTGGCTTGATATCGAGTGAGAAAAAGGTTTATAACGCTGTGAGAATGGGTCTGCGGAGAGCATTTCTCCGCGATCCCAACTCGTCTATTACCAGCGTTCAGGGAGCTCTATGCAAGTCAATGGGGACTCCCTGTTAGTTAGCCAAGGGATCCTGGTGTGTGAGGTGCTCCGCGGATTGGTCCATTTGGGCCAATCCGGTCATTTGTTGTTGATTTGGGTATTCACACGTCACAGAACCCAGGAAGAAAACAATGGAAAAAGAGAAATCTCCAACGAGGCGTTCTGGGGCAGCATAGACAGGTATTTTCTGTGTTAGAGTTTTACTCCCTACAGGGTGTACTTTGAGGGTTTTTGACTCTGCAGACCGTTCACATGCATAAAAACGTTCATAACACACAAGGGGATGGGTAATAACCGGAAAAGCATGACATGGGCCCTTTAACACATTCAATGCAAAGCTGCTAAAACATTGAAATGTGTCGAGTTTAGCTGATTGTTGACCAAAGCTGCTGTTCATAGACTCCACAGTTGAAAAGGTCGGGTCAGATCTGGTTAAAGTAAAGCTAATCACCGTATCTATTTACATCTGAATATACACCTAATAAACCAGAATATTTTCCAAAAATACTTATTTGATCATTCAGATTTTTCTGTGATTCATTTAAAAACCCTTTTGCCACCAATTGTTGTTATTGTGCATGTTTTCCTGTCCTTGGTAGAAATACAAACTATAGTTTTCTTCTCAGGATGGTGACTAATACAAACTATTTCGCTTAACCAATTTCAACATGCTGCATACATTTTTCCTCTTGTATTCCCTCAATAGTTTATGGCAAATGACACCTTTCTATTCACTGCCTGCCAGACTTTGTTCTGGTAATAACACACAAAAAGAAAAAGAGCCAAGTGTGGGAAGTCAGCAGAGTGCAGACAGTCAGGGCAGCCGTAGAAATAACACTAGCCTTTCTTTGATCTCCATGCAACTGTGCTGTCCAAGTTGTTGAGAAACAGCACTGGCCTGGGAGCCAGCATTAACTGGGAAAGCTGTTGTTTTATTACTATGTTGTTTTTTGTTTTTTTTTAATCTCTCTTTAGATTGGCTGATGTTGATATCTGGCCCTTTAGTTTTCACAGGTGTGCAGAGCAGTCTGGTTGAGCTGTAACGCTGCACAGCATGAAAGATATGAAGTCACACACTCGACCTTGGCCTACATCGCCTGCTCTATTTATTTAAACTTTTAGCCTTTTGGCCAAACAGGGGTCTTTTCTCTTTGTTTAAGTTTAGTCTGTGTGCAGGCCACTGGCACTGTCTACAAAAACAACTCCATTCCCCTACTAAAATTGAGCTTTCAAAAACAGGCCTGCGTTTTGATAGGATCAAGTCGTTTTTGACAACCATTAGTGCAATTACAGATACAATTCAAATTGACCTGAATGCACATATCCTTATTTAAACCCTACCTGCTCTCCAAGGACTATCACTACAATTACTGCGTGGAAAAATAGAAGCTATGTCAAAGGCTGCCAGCTACAAAAGCATCAAGTACATTTACAACCTACATTCACAGGTCATACTCTACTTCAACACTAGATTTGTGGGAATAGATAAAACATAATCTGTCTAATGTTTTTTTAGTGTTAAGGATCATAAACGTCCTGTTTTTAATCTGTAAACAGTAAAAGATGTTGGTAAAATGTGGAAAGTCATGAGCTCTGGGGTCGGTTTCCTGTACCATGCTATCTTTGCCTAGTATAAATAAGCAGGCAGTGTTCCCTCTCTCTTATCTACACCCTAATTTGCATCACTTTGCACAGGACGCAGAATATGAATGAACAGTTAGTACTTCCACTATCCCCAGATAAAGATACCATAAACCCGTGACAAAATATCAGACTACCAAGCAGAGTAAATTCAACTTGACTCTGATGACAATGTGTCAGAAGAACCAATCTCTTGGAACCAGAAATCTAAAAGTATAAACTCTCTTTCAACTGCATAACTGTCCATGTGAATGTGACCCCGATCTAACATCCATCATCAGTTGGGCACACATGACTGAGCCACTGCAATCACACTGGACACGGAGTCCACCTCCACAGCTCGCTCCTTCACTCGTCTTTGCTCACACCAGAGTTCCCGTTAGAATATTTTTTTGCCGGTCAACATGTCCGTTAAAGTTGAAATCTTCCGGACAAAATTAGATAAGTGCCGGTTAAAGGTCTTCTTTGTTATTTATTGAGCTTTAAAACAAATTGATATGATTCGACATTAAACAAACTAATTATAGTAGATTAACTACATTATTCAAAAGTGTACAGTAATTTACAAAAACGCGGGAATAATAAACGGAGCGCTCTCTCCTTCTCCTGACAGCCCGTCAGTATCATGCAGCTCGCGGATCCAGTAATGAGTGACCCGACAGTAAAACTAAACATATCTATAACTAGTTTAGGTAGTTTGAGAGGTAATTAAAATAGCTACGTGTGATTTTCTAACCTGAAGTGTGTTTTGCTCTGCTCGCCGCTGCAGGGGATCATGCAGAGCTGCGTGTCGACTCGTCAGCAGCAGCCGATCTCTCTCTCCTGTCAGATTAGACTTTACTCGCATTTATGTCCATATCGATCAGATCTAGCTAGTTCTAGCTAATGATATGACTACCTGCTTGTTAAAAGACACCTAAACAATAAGCGTCGCTATGCAACCGGATGAGGCCACAAAGTATAGCGCAGCATTATGCATTTGTTTACATGCCCACCGGAACCCCGAGGCATTACCAACAGATCAACGCACAATCAACCCATACAGGACATCTCTTTCTCCACATTAAGTGTTAGACATTAGAATTGACAATTTTTGTCTGTCACATACTCTTTTGTCTGTCACATACTATTCTTGTCTGTCACATAAGTGGCGCAACTGATGCGGTATTGCGCTAAGGGAAAATTATTTTGACCGGACATTTTGACCGGAGAGATTTAGATTTGCCGGACTTCAGCATATTTTACCGGTCATTGTCCGGTAATTACCGGCTAACGGGAACTCTGGCTCACACATCTTTTGATGCGTCCCATTTCTTCCCATCAGTTGCTCGTCCCCTCCCCCCCCCCATACTGATTGTGCCTGCATGAAAAATGTAGAAGTGTCCCAGTACAAAACTTCCCTCTGTGAAGTGACTCCCCTCCCCCATCTGTCTACAAACTAGTATTTTTCACTGCAGGTTTTTAAATTGCTGGCTCCCCAGATAACCTTCTGTCGAGCTTGAAATAAAAGCAGTTAAGGTAAAACAATGCAACAATAGAATCGATTTGATCTTTTACTATGCTACTGGTAATAATCTAATCTACTTTTATATGTCATCATTACATAACATGCAGACTGCCTTTTTACTTATTAGATTAACAATTTTTAAGAACGGCTCCTTTCTAAAGTGGGCACAACCAAATGTAAGGATACATCTGTTTTCCAACAATTTATCAATTTGGGTTTTAATAAAGTACAAGGTGAGATATATCCAAATTGAAAACAGCTCAATATACATACCAATAGTTTTGCCTTGATGAAAATACAATACTTGTTACAATGTAGGTGCAAATACTATAGTATTCCTTTAAAAAGGATCATCTCTTAAGAGGGTATCGCTCTTTGACAAATGGAAAAAATACTCTATGGGTAATTGAGAAACAAGGACCTACATTGGATTTTTTAAGAACAACGACAAGTTACTCAAAAACATTCAGAGGCATTGTTGCAGTAACAATCCTTAGGTTTTCCTTTAACAATAACCAAAAACTTGAAACTACAACATTGTCATTGACTATGTTTTAAATATCAGTGAACTTCCTGGTTTGAATGCGGTAATCTGCCCTCCAACTATATCTACACTCAAAGGCTATTATGTGCAAGTGTTAGCTTCTGTTCTGTAAGTGAACTCATTTTTAAACAAGCGTCCATCACTGCCCTCGGGGACTAACAGGTATTATCAGCAGGATTGTTGCTGTGTCGCCACACGACTGCTGCACATGCTCAAGTGATCCCAGCAACAATGGCCATCTAAGCCCAGAAGGAGGGTGTCAGGTAGATAAAAAGGGACCCACACACACGTTGAAAGCTATTGTTACATGGACAAATGTACATGCACGGCCAGTCACTGAAACGTGTCTGTTGACAGCATAAAGAGGACGGTCTAACTTAAGAAGTTAAATACAAAGTTTAAAAGTGATTAGTTTCTATTTGCATTTACTCTCTTCCTTTTAACTTTCTCCTACACTTCCTTTTTGGGGCCCCCACCTCTCTTATATTTCCCTTCACTGTATTACCCCCCTTTGCTCTCATTGTGTTTCATTTTTTACTTCTATGAATGCCATTTCAATTCTTTATTGTACAGTGTACCCATGAACTTGTTTTTAAAATCAGTTTGTTTTTCCACACAAAGTATGTTTTACACATTGTAACAACTTTTCAAAGGAAAATAAAATAATTTTTTTGTCTTTCAAAAAGGACATAAAGAGACACATATAAACTTTGTGGCTTAGCTGTCTGGGAGCAGCCTAATTAAATGTTTTTTTCCCTCTCACACTCATATGCATGTGAAAGACCAGTCCAGTTTAAGTTACTACACGAAATGTCCCTTCTTTGACTAAGTGTGAGTCATAGTTTTCTTTCATCTGGGGTGGTCTGCTGACCGGGACGGAGGAGATGCACGGTGACACCACTGACCTGTGCTAACAGGCTGGTACTGACTGATACAGTCACTATCTCACACACACTTTCTCGTGCATGTAACATACTGGGTGCAGGGCAGCTCTTCTGAGACATGAGGTACTCACAGTAAAACACACGCCTCTTTGTCTGGCGACTAACAATAGACTGCAGTGAGGCTTAAGATGCTCAGACCACTGCAGCAGCATCAGTCACAACAGTGCACATTCCCCTGCACCACATCACCAGGTCATGTTTACACCACAACAACACAACAAAACTACAGCGTAAGAGCTTCGTCCTTCAACAAGGGTCAGCTCCAATATGCTTTATGGCATTTCTGGATCAGGTACTTCAGAGAATAACAGAAAGGGAAAGCTGTGACATAAAACAAATTTGACAAATGTAAAGACTGCTCGGTACACAATAATCTCATGGGAAGAGACACCGCCGTTTAAAATGCAATTGGTTGAAATCCCATAGCAAACAAGTGTCAGAATGCTTGCATCTCTTCGTATGAACCACAAAGACACTTAGGGTCTCAAGACATAATTTAAAATGACGACATAATATTATAAAATCATGCAAAAATGTATAGTTTGCAAACATTACATTTATGAATCAGTTGAGATTATAAAAAGTTAGACAATTCACAATCAAACTCTAATTTTTACATTTGAAATCTCTACTGTACAATGACTTAATTCAGCTGCAGCCATACAGTATGAGTTTTAAAGATAGTGAATCACACAATAGAGGAGTCTGGTGGGGCCTCTCAAAAGACCCGAACCCTATTAGTTGTTGGAAATCTGCGCGGTGGCTAGCTTTTGTATTTGAATCACGGGACGACAATTAAAACAATACCCTGGAGTGTACATGTTCATTACACAACGGAGGGAGGGACATTCCAGGAAGGATTGAGGTATGAATAGATGTGAATGGTGATAGATTCATTTGTATGCTCGCTGGATGGCTGGCAGGCAGTCAAGGCCCACTCCAGACTTGGGATCAATGAGAGAGAGAGGAGGACTGGTTCCCATTCAGGGTACCGTGGTGTTGTCTTTTAACAAATACACACTCACATGTACACACACACAGACACACACACACACACACGGAGGGAGCTCAGTAAGGAGTCTCTCTTTTCATGCAGATCTTTTGTCTCTCAGTAATGTCTGGTATGCTGGGATACAGGCTTTGCTCAATGACCTGATTTCTATGGGGCTGCCAAGGCACCGGCCTGTGTATGCGTGTGTGTGTGTGTGTGTGTGCGTGCGTGTGTTCATCTGCCTGCAAGCCCTTCCTCTGGATAAGACAGAGGACTTAGCCAGGCAGACAGATACAGACTGAGAAAGATCCAGCCAATAAGAGGGCAGGAAACTCAAAACACACACAGAAAGCCTTGCATGAAGTAAACAAAAAGGCCTTGAGTTCCCAAAGTGGGAGGAGAGGCATAATTGGAGGAGGAAATATTCTGTGGGGAAATTTGATTCGAGTCAGCACAATAATTGCGGCCCATTGCAATAGATTATTGTTTTATAGGTTTACCAGTTCAAGGATAATTCAAAACGAATACATGAAATGTGTATTTAAACAAACCAGTTACAAGACACAATGTTGGAGAAAAAGTCTAGCCTTTTAATGTCTCTATAAACGATTTCTGTGTAACTGATTATATAAAAAGAGCCACAAAGAAACCAAGCTGCCTCAAAGAAAACCTACCTTGTCTCTGTATGAAGATCCTGAGCAGTGGATGAGCCGTTGACACCGCCTTGCAGAAGTTGTCGTCGTTGTTGATGGGCAGCAAATCACCGTGGATGTCAGCATAGCCGATCATCACCTCCATATTGGCGATGCGGTGAATGTGCAGGATGAGCTTGTAAAACTCTTCGAACTTGCCAGGCTTGATCCGGTCCACCGAAAACCGGCGAAATTCTGCCCCATACTGAAAGGAAGATCAAAAGAGAGAGGACATTAGACAGGACCGTCACCAAACAGGAAGAGGAAGCCGGGATTTCCTGGCTCATGTACTTATCTAAAACATCTGACTGGCACACATAAATGAACAGGGTGGAAGTACGCAGAGCTCAGCTGCAGTCATGACCTTATGGACAATATATGACAGAGGGAAACTGTTTTTAAGCACAATACAAAATGAATTTGCTGCAAAACTTTGAAAAACTGGTTTCAACAGAACCAAAGTGATACAATTACATATTACACTCACACAAAGCATGCCAAAAGTATTTATGGCACAGCAAATCACATTTTAGAATAATTTAAAATGACTGACTCTTTTAAGAAATAAATGGTTTTATAGCGGAGGTGAAAACATTTAGCACACTCTGCTATACATTTATTTTATTCAGATGTTTCGCACCTCAGGCCTCGACAACATGAAGGCTTGATGACTTTCTAAATACAAGATATTCATATGGAGAGATATCCACTTATTTTCTTCTTTCAAGACTACTTCCAGTTCCCAACATTATTCATGTGCGTTACGTTCTTTCTTATTTGAAGCCGAGATGGGCTAAGTTGTCTAAAACGCCTACAATAACACAGTAAGAAAATGATTTTATGAAATAGAGAAAGGGATTTTTTTACAAAGCAAATGCCATATATTTACAGGAATAGTTTGCCTTTTTGTTCAAAGTTATGAGGGGAGGTCGATCACCCTCTAATTTCTGTGATTGGGAAGCTACAGCCAGCAGCCGGTTAGCCTAAATTAGCAAAACAAATGAAAACAAAGGAAACAGCTAGCGTGGCTCTGTTAGAAAGTGACAAAATCCACTGAAGCTCACTGACTGACATGTTGTAGTTCCTTTTTGTTACATGTATAACACCCATCCTTTAAATAAAAAAGGTAAAAAACTGCTGACAGTTGGTGTGCGTTAGAGGTGTTTAAGTTACCTTTAAATAAAGTTTACTGTTTCCAGCCTGTCTGCTACCTGTGGGTTCATGTCAATCTTAATCAATCATTCTCAAAATGGGAACTTTTCCTTGACTCTGTGTTGTTACTCTGCCTAGGGATCACATCATTGCAAAAACAAAATGTCAATTGCGCACACTGCATGTAAACAGCAGGAAAAGGGAAGAGGGTTGCTGCACAACAGAACAATACAGGTGGATGAGTAAGCTGTCTTGCTATGAATGACACTGGCTGGCTGCCTCGCCTCCCACAGGAGCGCAGACTTGGAACTATTGTGCTACAGCTTTCCCGTCAACGAATCACCAATGAGAGCGCGGCTGAGGGTCACAGTGGGGTCATCATGTGACTCAGACAAGAATGGACTTGAGGAGCAGCGATACAACAGAGGCACAAAAAGCCCCATAAAACCACAACAACACACAACTGCAGCAGCACTGGTGTCTGGATCACAGCGGTAATTTGTAGACGAAGGTGCCGTTTGTAACTGTAATCATCAGATCACAGCGGAGGGAAGCTGACAGCGAGGGGAAAAAACAGGGATGATGATCATGTCGCAGCAGGAGGGAGGGAGAAAAAGTGCTGACGCTGAAGCAGAAGTGGCAGTGTACTGACTGGGAGGTGAAGAAGAGTGGGGGATACATTAACCCGCTCTGTAATTAGAAGATGACATATGAATTTAAGAGGAGGCGTGTAAGGTGACTAGGGGGATGCCAGGCGGGTGTGTGGTGTGCTGCCAGATTCACTGATGGCAAAGAAGGCACTGAGGCTGCAACCACCAATTATTAATATAGTCAATTAATCTGTTGATGATTTTCTGGATGAGATGTTTGGTGGGTAAAATGTCAGAGAATAGTGGGAAATGTCTATCAGTGTTTTTAAAGCTTATGATGACGTCTTGGAATGTCTTGATGTGTGCATATACTCAGTTTGTTGTCAGAGAGGGGTAAAAAAAAGACAAAAAAATATTCACATTTAAGATGCTAGAAGCCTTATTTATTGTTCTTTAGTTACCCATACTAATTATTCGATTATCATGTTGGCATTTTAATAGTTGACATCTTATCTATGAATCCTTGCAGCTCTAAAAAGGAAAACATATGAAGCTGCACTTTGAAAGCGTAACTTGGATTCCAGTTTATAAAAACAACCTTCTTTGTAAGATGACACAACAAGTTGACAAACAGGTTTATCCTTCTTCAGGAGGTTTATGTGCTTAACATTTAGGAAAGTAAAACTCATTCACGACTGAACAGTAACAAACACGGCCAGGCTTCAACATGTCACACTTGACTTCATAATAATGAAAGTTCTGTATATCAGTAAGCTCCGTCGTTGCTCTGAATCTGAATCTGAATGTTCCCTTCGCATCGTGATAAGTCTGAACAATCCGTTTCCACATAACTCGGCCCTGTGGTATGAACAAGTCTGAACACGGATGATTAACCACAGGCCCTCGGCACAAACCCCAAACCTAAGAATACATCACTACAAACGTGACATCACCTGTCTTCCCGGCCTATCAGGGGGAAGTGATGTCAACAGGTTGAAACACGCCTAAAAAATGCTAAACTCTGACACACTGTAGAAGTGGAACATAACTGACTTCTGTCTTTCCTTCTTTACCCATTACCTTACGCAAGAGAGCGACGAGTCACCTGAGAAAGCACATACGGGTTATGGCAATTAAACATCAGCTGCTGTTTAGCCTGGAGTGGATCAAGCCTCACACTTCAATATGCTAATGATGTTTTGGAAGAATAAAAAGAACTTGAAAATCTGGGTGAATCAAAGTAAGGGCAGAGGGGGGTATCCCACCCAACCCCCAACATCCCTTCCCAATATCTCAGACTCTGATAAGAGCTAAGTGAGGGAAACCAGCTCCTGGCCGAGGCTCCATGACAGGCAGCCAGACACCTCCAGTGTTATCCTGATCAGCTTATCAATGGGACAGTTTCCCCTGGGAAAACCAAACACTAACCAGTGAGAACCGGGACATAACCTGCACCACACTCAACTGAACAGACAACAAACACACACCAATGTCACTCCTTGGTAATCTAGTCGATGTGAACACTGAAACTTGAATGTTGTTTTTAGGACTCTTTTTTACTAGGAAAGCAGAACATATGAAATGTATATTATTTTATTTACTATGGAATTAGAGGTTCAGCTCATAATACAAAGCAGGATTGATTTAAATTCTGAGCGCCACACAGAGCAAAAGAAAAACAAGCGTGCAGTGCTTGCTTTTCTTTTGACTCATGAGTTGCTGGTATGTTTTTCACAGTTTAAGAGGAATACATTGATTACCATTTGCAAAATAAGTTTTTCTAAAATTTCAAGTAAGGCTATATGGAGAGAGCTGTGCCCTAAAACACTTAACTTGCTCTTCAGCTCTAAAGTTTCCTAGTTAAATGTAAAGTCATAGTTTCTGTAGATTTCTTCCTTGGCTTACTTTTTAAGAGATCTAGAGCTCAAGTCCTGATCTCTGTGACTCAGCACAATAACCAGTTCCTATATGAAGCTGGAAAATGTTTATATAATGATAATATTGACAGTTTCAATCTGCTTTGAACTGAGCGCCTGATAAAAGGGGTATAGATTATTCTGCATTATAATAAGTGAAAGTAAGATTACCTGTTGATTGAACTAGAAATGTAATCTGAAAATGTCTGCTTGTTCTTCATCAGACATTTTCTAAACTGCCCATGGAAGGTGAATTCATTTTGAACAATGCAAGTGGATCTGTCGTTATTGCTTTAGTTTAGATGAATCTCTCTGAATACATCAGATGCGTGAGTTCTGTATATTCCTTATGGTCGCTTTTACACAATAACAGACTGAAAAGTAGTGGAGCTACTTTAGTATGCAAATGCTCTGAACTGTCTTTCTGGTTTAGTCAGGCGACTTACTCAAATGTTCCAGATTTGCTCATTACAAAACCAGAGAACAAAATGACATGATAAGAGGGATATCTGATCCAAAAAGGGAAACGTGACGTTGTATGATAGTGAGTCAGCTGTGATGACGCTGTGAAACCTGCCCATTTCTAGACAAGCAACTTCTGGCCTGTCAGACCCACCTATAAACAAGTGACCACTCCTCTCTGTGGAACAAACACAAACCACCCTGCCTCAAAATAAAAACAAAGCTCCTCGATGATGTTATCTGAGCATCCTGGAATAGACCTGCCTTCCTTTCTCCTCAGCCACCATCAGTGTCTTTACCCAGGTCACTTCTGAAACTGGGAAGCCAAAAGTGAAAAGACCTCTGGACTGAATGAGTCTCTTAATCTGGCATGTCAACTGTGACTCAGGAGCTCATCCTTCATACATGTGCTGATACTCGTATGTGTGCTGGTATGTGTAAACACATCTTATGAATGCCACTGTAGATTGTCATCACGTAATGGAATTTACAGAGAAATGTTGGTTACAAGAAGTCCTTGAGAGGCATAATTAAAAAGTGTTCACTGTTTGTTCACTTTGTGGTCAGGATTAGTGACTTTTGTTTATTTGGGATGGTTTTAACTATGCCCAATTGCTCTATATAAAGCGGTCAATTCTGTAACCAATTATAAAATACAGTTTTTAGACAGAATGCAAACTATTTATCAACTATAAACCCAAGGACTGTTGTAGTTTTAGTGTTTGACTAAGGAAATGGTCCAAATTAAGTTGATCTGTGCTCATATTTTATAGTAATTGGTGGTCTATATTACATAAACCTAAATTGTAAGATAGCTGTGGTCATTTACTTGTTGGTTAGCTTAATTTATGCAGCTATTACACTGTCAGCCTCTCCCAAACTACTCAAAACAATGAGGCTGAAAGTATGCAGGGCAAAAACCCGCAGTGAAAGCGACTAATGTTGCAAAAACATCCGATTCAACAGATAACACCTTCTCATTGTAACAAATGCTGTTGTTAAAGAGAAAGAAACAATGTCAAACCAGTTTTTCCCATCAGCTACGTGACAGAGAGGGAAGGAGCCAAATCAGCACAATCTGCATGCTCGGAAGTAAGGAGACAATAATCAGTGCAAATTACAGAAACATCCAGAAACTGGTGCTCGTTCATGAGCTGGAAAAGAGATTTGTCAGTGAAAATGAGAAAATCTGTGTTAGTTGCACAAAGTTTGTCCGATTTAAACCAATCTCCGTTGCGGGACGACCATGTGAACTCTTAATTTTCTCCACATATTCTCATTAGAGCCTATAACCTCAAACACTCACCTTGCTTTTCACTTCTACTGCGTTACACTCCGCATTCCGCAGAGGTTGCGACTTATTAAAGCTCCGATTCATTTTTTATGGTTGCAGTTTTTTTCTTTTTTTAAAAGTTCAGCCGCCTTTGCCCGCAGAAAGAGGGGCTCTGGTCCCGGGGTGTTCTGCTTTAAAATCCTCCCGCTTCGTCTCCAGTAGAGAAGTTTGTGTCTTCTTTAATTTATTTCACCTCCTGGAGTTTCCTTTCAATGCGATCCGTCAGAGTTCAGAGAGGACTTCACGGCAGAAGAGGAGGTGAGCTTCTCGCCGCGTTGACTTGGGACTGCGAGTTAAGTTTTGAAATGACATCAGCCGTCCTAAAAAATGGGATCCTATGAGGCATTCACGTGCTGCTCGTAATCCCCGCCTTCCTCAGCCAGGAGCTCGTAGTAGCCTAACTATTGCGTAAGAGAGGACTAAATATACCATTAATAAAACATATTTCATATCCATACAATACATGGGGAAATTATGAATCATAATGCATGATAAATGCTATACATACAACTTTTGATTGTTTCAATAAGAATACATGATTTGGCTAAACTAGCCTTAATTATATCACCAAAACAAAATATGTTTGAATGACTTTTCTTCCTCTCCCCATCACTTTGGTGTCTAATGTAAAGTTAAAGAGTAGATACATTAAGAATATTATGACAGATCTATGTTGCACTCATTGTCTAAAAAAACGTTATTGAATAAGACAAACAAATTAGGTGGTTCCATCCTGTTTAATGATCCTTTTGACAAAACACATAGTATTTTTTTGTACAGAGGTGGGAGGAGTACTCAGACCTTGTACTTAAGCAAAAGTAGAAGTACCAGAGTGTAGGAATACTCTGTTACAAGTAAAAGTCCTGCATTCAAAATGTTACTCAAGTAAAAGTACAAAAGTATTAGCATCAAAATATACTTAAAGTACCAAAAGTGAAGTCTTCATTATGCAGATTGGCTCATTTCAGAATAATATATATTACATGTTTTTATTATAATTATTGATGCATTAAAGTGTTATCAAAGCTGGTAAAGGTGCAGCTAGTTGTAATGACTGTGTACACTGCTGGGTAGCTTGTGAATTTACTCCAGGTGTAACTAGTCTTATTTGATTACATTTCACATTATTAATCAACTGCAAAGTAACTAAAGGTATTAAATAAATGTAGTGGAGTAAAAGTACAAAGTAGCATACAATGGAAATACTCAAGTAAAGTGCAAGTATTTCAAAATTGTACTTAAGTGCAGTAGGCTACTTACTTAGTTACTTTACATCTCTTGTTAAGTATTCCTTGGCACATAACTGCAACATCCATGGTTAGATTCCAGTAGTACACATTTGTTGCATTCTCTTTTTCTTAAAAATGTAACATGAAATACTCTTTAGGGGACTGTTAACCCAAAAAACGTAATCATGCAGGTAATCCATTAAAAACTTATAAAAACGGAATCATGTCATACTATTATATACTGCAGGGGATTTCAAGTATATGTTTCATGTTTCAGTGTCAAACTTTTTCTCTCTGCAGGTTGTTGTAGGGGAAGTTATTTCCTTCTCTCTGGTGCTTTGTGTTGATCGGAGGTCCAGTGGTGGAGGTCTACGACGTGGAGACACCTGAGGTAGGCCCAAGACACAGCAATGTGTGTGCTTTAATTTATTTAAAAAAACCTAAAATGTTCATACGCTGCGATCACAAAAGAGTTGTTCACATTATGTATCGATTTCCTTCTGTCCAACGATCAATAAACCGAGACCACGTAAATCCAAGTGAACACAGGGTGGCTGGATAGTTTTGCTTTAATAGCCTAGTGTAAACAGTTTAAATAACACAGGTACCACTACTTTTGAGTCCAATTAATAAGCGATTATGTTCGGGAAAAAACGCTGTCAAAGATATGATTTGTCCTTACGTCAGAAAAAAACATTATAGGTATAGTTGTAAATCCATAAAAAACCGTCTTTGCCTTTGCCTATACGTTTATTTTGGTCGTTTATGACACATAAAGGTCTACAAATTCCGAAAGTGCTTGAAGGCAACACTACGCATAGTCCTCCAGTACGCCAGAGGACGCATTTCTTTCACACATGTTTTTTTTAAAGCCTCTGATTAAAAGGGCAGGTTGCTGATTTGGTTATTATGGAAGATGATGTAATTTAAACACCAGGAATAGCAATACTCCCTACTTAAATCTTGTTCCCATGCAGGTTACTGTAGTTTAGATTCAAATATGACAACCCAAGCAAGTGCCTTCAGGTTTCATGTTGTGTGCTGGTACAAACATTTTCCTTATTTTTGAAATGTTACAGGTTTGAGAGACATATCAATATACAGACAGGAGACCTGACAGGATCTCTGTGATTGTGACTGATGATTCATTTTCTTTATGTACAGTGTCTGCAGTTGAGCTCATTACTATTGAAACAAAGCAAGAACATTAATCTGAGATATGTTGAATGTTGAAAAAGTCTACAGTATTTATTTACGCATGCTCAATTTCAGACTGGCCAGATCCATATGGTTTATGTTTCTGATGCAGCTTTTAAGACAAATATATCCATAATAGTTGACATACATAACACATATCTGTAACCAACTATTTTAAGAGTTTCATCTTTTGGAAAACATTTCAAAAAAGCCTGTCTCTTCTGACAAGTCCATCATAAAGTGTGGAGTCGAATTTGCAGCAGGAGAGCTTCAAAAATGAAACAGCTACACCTGAGCCTGACTGTAACTGGAGCATGACGGATAAATGTTGTGCAGATTTAAACCCCTCGAAGCACACATAATTTCCCTTGAGGCATCCTGGTAAAGTGGCCGTCCCTGACTGCTGTACTGCTTCACAACATTCCTGGGCCCTGAAGCCGCCTATACAACAGCTGCAGTCTGCAATGCCCCACAATAGCTGCAACTATTGCTTGTTTACTCACTAGAAGAATGTGTTGACCAGTTAGACAGTGTCCTTGGAACACATCTAAGGTGTTTCAGATGAGTTTTTGTAGTAAGACTCTGTAGTTTTCTAGTTCTGGTATCTTAATATCTTGGTTTCAGAATCGATGTTTGTCTCACAAGTTGCAATACATTTTTTGTTGTTTTCTTGTAAAACTGGCCTCTGATGTTCTACTATCTAATTCCAAAAGTCTAATGGTTGACAAATACTATATGACAAGATGAAATGATTC
The DNA here is from genome assembly GCF_902827165.1 of Trematomus bernacchii. Taxonomy (NCBI): domain Eukaryota; kingdom Metazoa; phylum Chordata; class Actinopteri; order Perciformes; family Nototheniidae; genus Trematomus; species Trematomus bernacchii. The sequence goes on along the minus strand of NW_022987564.1, from coordinate 9,424,353 downwards.
ACAACATACCAAGATTACACTTCCCATTTTGGTTATTATTATTTCTTACTGGTTTGAACAATCAGAAGACTTAATAATTCAGGTAGTTTCTGCATTAAACAGTATGAGGTTAATTTTGGACGTGAGATGATACAATGATTTTGCTGTAAAGAGATGATCACTGATTAAGTTGTGTAAAAGTAATCATGGTCAATACTTTTTGTAGTCAAACTTATGGCGCCCACTCAAGGCCACTATTAGATACTGCCCACATCGCCTTCAGATTTAAATTCTTTTTGAAGTTATTGTTTGCGCTAAAACATATATCTAAGTGTTATTTCCCTGTTATTTCGTGGGATAAAAACATCCAGAAGCAAGCAATTTTTGTGTAACCTAATCTTACATAATTTGATTTGTTTCTCTAAGGGAATTCATATTGTAGCAACATTTGTGAGGTTGAGAGCTTTACTTAGTATCATCAATGACCATTCATGAACATAATCACATCAAAGATCAGTTTAAAATACATACATTTAGTCAAGTTTAGTGTCAGTGGTCTATATGTATATATCAGGATCAGATGCTGGCTTACATTTATATCTTGGCCAAACAAAGCAAAGACAAGCCTTCATTCATTGTTACTTTACATTGTTTACAATAATTGTAAACAAACAATAATTGTAAACAATGACGCAGCTAGTTCTGCGATAATACATTTGCAACACAAGCAAACTGGACAGACTACATGATTGTTGGTTATACACCAACATTATAACGTATAAGTGCCTCTGTTGTGTAGTAAAAGGGGAACTCTGAACTTCCTGCCAGTTTTTATCATCTAAAAAAAAATCAATCTCCCCTCCCGAATGCAGTAATTCCAGAAATGACCAGCAGGTGTCAGCACATACCAACATAAAGCTGATACAAAATATAGTATTTTAGTTCTGGATGTAGAGGGCTCTGAGAGTGCTGATACAACAATGACAAAGCATGCTCTTTCACATTTTAAACCTAAAAATGTCTGAATCAAGTTTTGGACTGCTGGGGAATCAATGAAACATACTACAGAAGGAACATCTTTGAGAAAAAGCCATTTTTTTCCCTCTGGCCCTGTAAGAACAAAAGAAAAGGAGAGCCAGATTTGATGGTGAAAATGTGAGATTAGACAGTGGCAGACTTTCAGAACTCAGTCGAGAGGGATTAAAATAAAACATGAACAAAACCATAATTATAGAATTTTAGACATGTGTATCTTTTTTATTTATTTGAATGCAAACTCATAATCTGGAACAAAGCAACGTTTGCAGTGTGGGCTGTACTTAACATTTTAAGACTATGTATGTTTTTTTATTATTTCAAAATGAATGGATTAATTTGAATACACAATGATCCAGTTTCATCATGTCAAAGACTAAATACATTTGTTTTGACTATCATTGTTGTGTTGCACTAAAGTCAAGAACAGTAAAAAGACAAATAAATATCTAGAAGAAAAGAGGGGAATAGGAAAAGATGATAAAATAAAGATAGAGAAAAACTAAATAATTAATTAGTAAAGAATAACAAGACAGAACGAATAAAGGAGAAACACAAAAGAAAGGAAAACAGAAAAACATCAGGGAGGCTGAGTTAATCATTGCATTCAGATGGCAACTCTCCCTCTCCCCTCTTCATAAGGTTGTGTGTGTGGCGGGTAGCATGGCAGAGAGTCACTTTATACTCAGAACTCATTGCACTGGGTGGTTTTAATCCAGCTCCATATGTCTGAATTCAGGTGGTCCTTGGGTGGTAATGTGAGAGCAGAAGATTACAGTGAGATGAAAAGATACTCGCAGTAATCCATCCGCTGCATATAGGCTGAGAAACATCCGGAGCTGGTTATTTAGACGGCAGCAGTGCCAGCCTTAAGTCAGGCAGACCGGCAGAAAGGCCGCTGATTCAACCCTCCGCTCTGTTCTGCTCCACTCACTCTCTGATTAAAGAGAAAGGAGGGCACACACACAAATACTGCCTTCATCTGCATCTCCGGATTATCTCAGCATCCAGGTCTCATTGTACAGACATTGTGGTTGTGTTCTAACGTAAGCAGAGCTGCAGCCTTTCCTCGGGACCGTACTGAGTCATGACATGCCATCAGACTCTCCAGCCGGGCAACTCCGACTCGTTTACTCTGGAGGATAGAATACAATACAGGCCCAGTGCAAGTTGCAAAATGGAAAAGTCATCTTTGTCAGTTTCCATCGCTCTGTCTTCTCCCATGCTGTTTAGTTCTCAAAGTATGTCTGTGCATGAGACAGAGAGGGTGCAGGAGGAGGAAAAAATGAGTTAGAAAAGGATGGTGAGAGTCTGTTGAGGAGGTAGAAGAAATGACGTTTAAGTGAACACATGCAGTGCTGTTGGCAGAAGCTCTACAAGGCTGTCACCTCTGTTACGGGGGCGACTTGGCTAAGTACTGTTGATCACACATCTGCTACCATTGGATAAAAGAAGAAAACTCTATATATGTGTTTCTGAAGACAGCTCCACTTTCTACTAATTGTCTTAAACAATTACATTTTTCATTGCTCTTATGTCTTACTTCATCCGCCATGCAACCTTGAATCTGAACAATGTGAGCTTTATTCTCAATAGCTCCTCCATGATCTACTCCGGCTTGGGTTGTACTTTGTGCTTTGTCTTGAACAAAAGCGGTTCAACATTTCCAATAGTGGTTTAAATCTGACCTAGACTATAAAACCTTCTCTGCTGCACCTTTTCTATTACATTTTCCTTCTCCATTGCACTTGTGGTGTGCCTCAAGGCTCCACTCAAGGTCCACTCCTTTTCTAAATGTCTTTACTAAACAGAGAAAATTACCAGCATGTGCATTTACATTTTCATGCTGATGACATCCTGCTATACAGTATACCACATGGTTTCACGAGCATCCCAAGTTAACGACACTTCATCTGAGACCATGTTATTGTGGCCTCAAAGCTCAGATATCCAATCCGTAATACCCTTGTCAGTCGGACAATAAATGCTAAATCTGTAGCTGTAAACCTGGGAATTGTATTTGACTCTAATGTCAGTGTTGCTGCTCAAATCAAGTCTTTTTTTTAACATCCTAAACTAACCTTGAGAAAGTTAGGCAAGCTTTTATCTTGTCTTTCTACTGTGGTCCCATTTCATCTACTGGTAGTCTCCCTTCTTGATGCAATTGGTCCAAGCTGCAGCAATATGTACACGTTCCAGTCTTGACATGAAATGCACACACACAAACAAACAAAACATGCACATCCCCTCATCATGGAGCCCACCACCACCGGAGGGTGCCATTGGCATACTGGTCAGGCTGCATTCACTCATTCACAAGATTTTTTTCTTACAACCCTCTCTCTCTCTCTCTCTCTCTCTCTCTCTCTCGGGCTCGTCTCATCTTCTCTCTCTCTCTCTCTCTCTCTCTCTCTCTCTCTCGCTCCTCCCTCTCTCTCTCTACTCGCCTCTCCTCTCTCTCTCCTCTCTCTCTGCTCTCTCTCTCAATCTCTCTACTCTCTCTCTCCTATCTCTCGGCTCTGCATCCTCTCTCCTCCTCGTCTCTCTCTCTCTCTCTCTCTCTCTCTCTCTCTCTCTCTCTCTCTCTCTCTCTCTCTCTCTCTCTCTCTCTCTCACACACACACACACACAGGGCAACTTGGCTAACACAATGCCACCTCTCACATATCGCCGCCTGCTTAGCTTCAATCCCGTATGGACGTTGCCACTCGCGCACGCTGTGTGATTTGTGGAGTATTTTAATGTGTGAAGTGGCAAAGACCCGCAGCCTGATCTGGACTTTGTCAAAGTTTCTGGAGTCAGCAAAGTCTGAACGGCAGTGGAAGAAATAAAAGTGCGAGAGAGACCACTTTTATACTGGCACTTATAAAACTCAAAATCCAGCAACCACTAGTGAACGAGCAGTTTCCTCTCATCAGTATCAACCTTTTTCTTTAGGCCAAGAAACTCCTAGGGACCCAGTTATCTTCACAAAGACTATAAATGCACAACAACTCAGCCTGATTCAGCAATAGTTCAGCAATCTGATCCCCCTGATAGACAAACACCCCGTCATCCTCCAACACACTCGTACACACCAGTAGTGGCTCCACATCGCGTCACAAGTAAGGAGAGGAGGTCTCCTTACTTGTGACGCGATGTGGAGCCACTACTGGTTCATTTCTTCTCCCTGCAGAGTGAAAACATCAGCCATCTGGTCCAGGGGTGAAAGGTCAAATCTCAGGCTGGTAATGAGGATGGCGTCGCTAGGGGGATGCAGGAGGGGAGTGTGTATGTGTGTGTGTGAGCCTTGCTGAGCGTGTCTGCTTCCTGAGTGAGCATTAAACATTAACGACTCAGCTCTGTTAGTCTGGGGAGAGCAGAGAGGAGACGAGAGGACGGGAGATGTGAGCAGAGGCAAAGAGACAGCGCCTGGACAAAGTCACTTTAGCGAGAGAGGGAGAGGAGAGAGAAATATGCAGGTAGACACACGACTGCACACACACAGGTACATGTATGCACAGAAAGAAAGACTGCATGTAGATACACTCTTCCTTTCAGTCACTCTCCTCCAAAAGCTTTTCCTCTTGTTTATTGACTCAGCCTTTCAGCATTCAGTACATCAATAGCTCTGGTCGATGAGAAAGAAAAAGGCACTGAGGCTGCTGCTGAGACGAAGCTGCTTTTGTGTCTACGTCTGTTCACCAACCTTTTTCTTCCACCCAAGCCAATTCATCCAACACATCCCATGATTTGTTCCAGTTCCATGAACATTATTTCCTCTGCATTTCTACTGGCAGTAAGTAAAGCATGCAGGTCTATAAAAAGGTAAGATGTTAGATTAAAAGTAACAGGTCTCATTTGGCCTCTGCTGCACCACAGCGACCTAATTGGCTGGAAATCACAATGGGCGATACTCAGCAGTCAAGTACAGAGAGCTTACAAGTAAACTGAGTTATACACCTTTATGCTCTATGGAGACTGTTATGTGTGACTTTGTGTGTGTGTGTTGGTGTAGTTGCCATGGAGATGCAAAAGATGGTGGTGATAATGGAATACCCACGTCCACAGCTGTAAGCCCACCTCTCACACAGTAACCTTCATGTGTGTTCAACCATAATATATATGTACACGAGAGGGTCCCTTCTTGCATAATGTTTGTGCAAAGCAGTGACACACAGGTGTAAAAACAGCAGCTCTTATGGATGATTAAAAAGGCCAAATTTAAACAATTGAAATGCTACACCGAATCCTAACTGGTATACAGATGACTGCACAGTAAGTTTGTGTTACACTACTAGGGCTGTCATTCATAACATTGACATTTAACTTATAAATCAACATTTAAATTCTGCACAGCTTGCAATTGACAGATTACACTACATGTAAAACATATGGATGTTTTGTCTGAGATATAACCCAGATGTTTAACTTTCGAAGTCAGGTAAACATTTGCTGGCATGATTTCAGTGACTCAAGTTATACAATTGTAATCTGGATAAAGTGTGCAAAGCTCTTTTCTTTGGTCATATACTGTAAAGAAAGCTAATTACATTACCCTTGAAGGTTCGCTTTTCTTTACTAAGACTATCTTTGCAAATATGCTCGATGAAATTCAGGTCGTATTTGGATCCTTCTCTGCCTACAGGAGTGGAAATTGTTTGTCTCATGAACAGCGATGAGTCAGAAAGAGACGGACTCTCCAATGTTGAATGTTTTCCCTTCCAATGTCCCTTTGGTATCTTAAAAAGAGAGTGCCTGGGTTGGAGCATTTGTGTGTGATGTGCAGTGTATTGATTATTTATCCTTTAAAAGTGCAAGCATGAATCTTTCACTCATGGGAAAAACTGGGGATGTTTTTTGCTTCTTCCTTGCCTTAAGGATGGATATGTACAATTTGTCTCAGAAAACCTGGGACAGCCTGGGGAAATGAAAGATATAACTCACAATATATTCACAGAATGTCTACTAGTGGAGAATGAAAAAGCATCTACAAGACATTTCATAAACTCAGTGTTTTGTTGTTAGCGTACAAATGCACTCAGTTGATTATGGTAACTACTATCCAAGCTATATTGTGTAGCATTGTCAGGTATGTTTTTCTAAAATTATTAATATTTAAAGTGGACTCAAAGTAAAACCAAATTAATCAGGCGTTGATAAGTGATATAAATTGATAAATATGACTACAGAGTATCATTCTATTCTATCCCAAATTCGTATGACGGTTGGACATAAAGGAGTACAGAATTGTTACGTAAACTTCACATCTCCATCCTTGTTATGTCACGAGGGTGCTGGATGTAACGAGAACGTGTAAGAAGTACAGTGTATCAATCTAAATGAGTTTGATAGGCTATTTTAATGTGTCTTTTGTTATGTATACTGTAGGTGTAAGAATACACGTGTGCTAAGGGTGACATCATGCTGGAAAGAAATCGGAATTGAAGTTTGGACAATTCCTAAATAAGCATAACATAAGTTTGTATCAGCTACTGTAACTAATAACTACATGTTACACTAATGGGGATCATGAGATCCACATGCGTTTTGAGAGAAAACATGCCTGCACAGCATGTTTGTCAGCATTTTGAGTCATGGAGAGTCATGCTTGCTACATTAAAGTTATATTAAGTTTGTGAAAAGTTCCCATCAGGCCTCTGGAGAGAAACACATGGATGGCGACGGACATGAAGAAGGAGACAGTCCCTTGCAGACACGGAGTCTAGGCCTGTCTTCCTCCCTTCTCTCGCAGTAAAGAGTATTTATGCGAGCAGTTTGCAGCGCGAGCGCGTCCCACACGGCTCCTTGATTGAAAGAAAACAACATCAATCTGGCACAGACCCCAAGGCCTTTAAATAACCGGCAGAATGTTTAGAGCAGAGATCCCATTCCCTCTGCTGACTCTGGACGCACACTTAGTGACACATACATAACTGTACACAAACACACACTATTTGGGCCTTCACACACATATAAATACATACATAAACAGATCGTTTTCTCTCTGCGAATCTATCGCAGCTGAAACCCCCTCTCGCCCCCTTATCGTCTCCCCCGTCCCTCCTCTGCACTCCCCTCTTTCCCAAGTGTATTGTGGTCATTTTCATTCATCGCCCTCATGATGCTAAAATGTCAAGGTTAGAGTGTGCCAGTTCTCACACACACATGCACGGTCAGAGGAGAGGGAGGGGAAAGGACTACCGACTCTGAATACAAGAATTAGTCAAGCGTGCATTTTCCTTCTTCTCCTTTTCTTTGCCTCTCTCGCTCCTGTGCTGCCCCCTTCCCTTTGTTGGTGGGGGCCTTTGGTTTGTGTGTATGTGTGTGTGAGAAAAAGAGAGAGAGAGAGTTTGAGGGGTGAGGAGTTGCAGTCTGTGTGTGGGTGTGGGTGTTGATCAGAGGTGTGGCTTGGGCTTTACACGTGGTTTTGTGGTTTTATTTTTGGCCTGGTGTTTATATTCATGTATTTGAAATGGATCTAGTGAAATTGACGTGTATTATAAAATATCAGCTCATATTCCACTGTGGGTTCATATTTTTCTCTCCTTTTTTACAAGCTCTCTTCAAAGCAACATTAAGATACAAACCATTGGAAACAATGATACTTACTGGGTACAAAAGGAACAACAGAAACTTAAAAAGGTTACTTTCTCTTAAAAAAAGCTTCATGAAGCACATTGGAAATGAAATCGTTACATTTTAGTTTTTCCTTTTTGACTTTAGAAACTGTATAACTGTATTTTACAATATGAAACTGACCTGAAGCCAGCATGAATGCACATGCTCCCAGACAGTGATGTTTTTACCAATCCTCCTACAGATGAGTTTTAATTTCAGGGCCAAAGTACTGCCAACTTTTAAAGTACAGAGACCACTAAAGTGTAAGTATGAAAGTTGAGAGTGAGATAAAAAAGAGAGAGGAAATGTGTCTGAGGAAGTTATCAACATGATGGTTTGCTTGAGATAAGGTTAGGGTGTGAGTCTTTTTTTCTCATGTTTCATTAGGTCTTCTGACAATTGCGCAAAAAGAGGGCAATGGTGGACTAAACCTTCACTTTCTCCAAACATCAAATTCTTCCCCCCTCTTGAAGTCCTCCCCGAAACTCACCCATCCTTCCTAGAAAGAACTACCCTCCTTCCCCCGGCAACACCCACGCACCCTATCCCCAAAGCAGTGCCTCTAGGGAACAGAGGTAAACATGCCCCCCCTCAGCTCCCAAACAGCCCTCACCTCACCCCCCCCCCCAATCCTCCTCCCCTCTGCCTCTGTTTGTTTGCCATCGGGCTGCTTTCAGGATGTTTTGTTTAGAGCTACGAATCCCCAAACTCAGTGCCCACTTTGAAGATGCTGCAGAAAAAGCCTATGATGCAGATCAATTTGTGAGGTTAGAGTAACATCTGCTCATGCTTTCTATGCATTTACACAGAGAAATCATTTAGCAAATGGCATGTCACATAACAACTGATAATTGTAAATTTTCAGGTTCAAAACCAAGGAAGACACGGGATCAGAATAATTTAAATGACACAAAAAAGTCAAGATTTAGAAAGTGTTCTGCTTTCTCAAAATCATAAAGTTGTTCCTAAAAACAACAGCTTGCAATATTTCATTTTTAAAAAGAATTTCCTGCATCTACTCCAGCTATTTTTACTCCAGAGACAGCGAATGCCAAGACAAGTCTGTTTTTTTTTTTAAATAGCTGACATGTTTACAGTATGTTCATGCGGTGTTGGAGTAGAGACTGTGTAGGAGTGGAAGGTAAGCGTGGGAGAGACGAGCGGAGAGCTGCTGTTGGGGCTATGTTTGTGTGTAAATGTGTGTGTGTTTTGTCTTCCCTGCGGTGAAATTACTTCTCATTCCAAGAAATAGAAATGGAAAAGAAATTGTATGAATACCACAATACAATTCCACAAGTCAAAACACTGATTAAAATAAAGTACAAATCTGAAGAATTGCTGATGTAATGTGCCTAACTACTTCTCGTAGAAAAGACACGACGCTCTGCACACAAGCTTCACACCAATTTGCATCTTACCCGTCTCCAATGACCCCCCCCCCCCTTCCTGTCTTCACTGCAGATGTGGAGATAGATGAGGCTTCGTCGTGCATCTCTGTCACCCAGTAATGCAGTCCACTGGGTCACTTGCTAAAACAGCCCATATGGTGGGAGGTTTCGACAACCCACACACACACCCACCAACACACACACACCCACACACCCACACACACACACACACACACACACACACACACACTGTTAGTGAAGGGGAGAGGCTGCAGACTCTGCAGAAAATGTCTCCTACTTTTTCCCCCCCTGTTACATGATGCAGACCAGTCCCCACAGCTCCCCCTACACACACATTTAAACACACAGCATTACGAGGTGTCGCTGGTTGAAGACAGACGGGGCAGGTCTGCTCAGGATTAGTTCTCCCCGAGCCTCGCCCCGACAGTCTGGACTTCCTTGTCTTCGAATCTTTCGTCCACACCTGTTCCACCGCCGATTTGTACAGTAGCTCTCTCAATACTTAGGCTATTACGTTTCCTTTGAACCAACATATTTCTTTCACGAGTAGATTTGTTGTGGCTGCAGACACACAGCAGGGATATAGAGCATTATAATTTAACACTTATCTGATGCTGAGAAGTTACAGGAGCCCGGTGAGAACGCCATGTGCCCTTCAAAGGTCCCTACAGGCGGGATTTATTTGCCTAAGAGCCTCCAGGAAAGAATCTCCATTGTTCTAAAGGTTTTCCCTCTGAAAGGCTGTGGGGGTATGCTACCTCATAAAAGAGACTGTTAATGTACTCTGACCCGGGCTGGGATTATTATTCCGACAGTCTCTTGGCACTCAGGCGGGATTGGGCTCGGAGTAGGGTCTGCATGGCTGGATCATTTGGAGCAGGTTGGACAAGGTGCCATCGAAACACAGATGTAGGATCCGCTATCAAAGAAAGCCAACTAGGTGATTTGGCTCAGCTTGTGACACCACATGGGCAGGGGAATGGTGGAAATGAAACAAAGGAAATATAGAAGGCAGTTTTTTTGTTTTTTTTACATGCATACTGCGCGCATATAGAGAATGTGTACATGCTCACAATAACGCAGACAGATCACTTTGTTGTGACTGACTCAGATTTTGTTGTGAAGGCAGACCAAGTTATTGTCATGTGTGCACATTGACTTATGGTAGCAGTTTGTGTTGCCCCCGTTTAACTCTGTCCTAAAATAAGTTAGCAGTTTTTTGTATGCAGATGGCACAAAGGCTGAATGTGAAAAAAGTAAGAACCCCACCCCCAAATATGTATATTAGTTTGGCACTTCTGAAATTAAAACAAAAATCACCTTTTTTAACTAAACAGCCCAAACTTTGTTATATATTGTTTCAATGTTTGAAACAAAAATGAGAAAACAAAGTAATAATCATAATAACTAAAATGTATATAGCTCCTTTCATAAACCAAAGGACGCAATTTGAAAAGTGTTGCTCATAAATTAACCTATTCATCAAAAGAATCTGCAGCTTCATAGCTTTTTCTAAGATCAGCTGTCTGCCCTATATGCTGTTCACTCTCACAGTTCTCAAACCAGTGTTTTTTTGCCTTACCAAACGGCTGTTTTTAGTAAAAGGGCTCTAAAAACCCCACCGTACACTACCTGCTGAGCAAAAACCTAAAATGTCAGATACTTCCCGAAATGAGAGACAAAAAACTATCTAGAATAGAAAAAAACACCTTAAAGGATATGTCATGCAGTAAATGCGTACATAACAAGAAAATGCCTAACAACTTTTAATGCGTTTTTACTTTCTTTTTATCTTTTTTGATATGTTTTTTTTTAATTAAATGTTGTGGTGCCGAGAGACGGGAGTCGGAGGTGTAAGCATTTTAAACTCCACAGCAATAACAATACTATGAAATCAAATAAGCTATTTGTGACTTAAAACCTTGTAGTTTAAGTTTGTCTATATCGGATTTGAATTGCTTGTACATGCATTTCCTTTGGTTCAGGTTTGCATGTGTGTGTGGTGCTGCTTCACACACGCTCCTGACCTCACACATCTTCGTATAGCTTCTGGTGCGCCTTGCCACACACACACACACACACACACACACACACACACACACACACACACACACACACACACACACACACACACACACACACACACACACACACACACACACACACACACACACACACACACACACACACACACACACACACACACACACACACACACACACACACACACACACACGCGAGCTGCCCCTCGAGGAAGTGGTTGCCTTTTAAGCTTTCTAGTTTCACATATCTTGTTCCGTTTGTGTGTGCGTGTGTGTATGTAGGTGTGTGTTTCTGTGTGTGTGCGTGTGTGTGTGTGCACGGCGGAGGATTAACAGAGGCCCAGCTCAAGGTAAAAAGGCAGACGTGGTCACTCCTTCCTTTGTCTCACTCTTCTGTTCTTTCTCTCTCTCCCCTTTCCATCTTTTCCTCTCGTGCTCTCTCCCCAGTGGCAGAGTGATGGATGGCAGACTGCAGGGGTGAAGGTGGAGGAGTGTGTGATCAACAGCCAGACCCCTGTGTGTTTCTTTTTGAATGTGTGTGTGAGTTTCTCTCCAGGAATGGTTGCATACAGAGGTGAGCAGTGTGTGGTATGAAACCTGTAATGATGAAATGAGTCACTAATCACAGTGATTAGCGGGTTGATGAGGGGGGGGGGGGGGCAGTGACTGGCTCTGGGATGGCGCTGCTTTCAAACACATACAGACTCTGGAAAAAATGTAAAGGAGTACACATGAAACAAAAACACACATTTACAACACTTCTACCCCTGGTACGTTGGTTAAATATGCACAGTCAAATGTATTTCCCCCAAAGATTGAATCATTCAGACACACACACACACACACACACACGCACACGCACACACACACGCCTGCATAAAATTAATTCATTGAGCTCATTTAATGGTCTGTGGGTTTATACTCTCACGTCCCATCATCACTTACAATGGAAATAAAACCTTAGCACATTACACTTCAATTGGCCATTTAATGCATCCCATTAAATGACTCCTATATCAACTGGTGTATGATAGCAGTTTTAAAGTGATACAAGATTTTATGGGCTATTCTCAGTAAATCTATAAGATAAGGTGGCTAAGGTGGCCGAACTAAATTGAGCAGCAATGATGTGGCTTTAAGAGGGGAACCATTGAGATAGAGTCACAGTTTATAGGGCAGATTACGTGTTGGTTTAATGAAGAAACAAATCATTGGGATTCACATTATAGAGGAACACAAAAAAGTTCAATATCAATTACTTACCTCGTGTTACCTTGAATCTTTTTAAGAAAACTTAGATTTTTTGAGAAATGTAAGAACATTGAATTACATTTGTTTAACCTATATTTTTTTAATTTGGACATATATTTCAAAGGGGATCTCATTTAATTACTTACAAAAAGAAATCTTAGGCACCAAAAACACATAGAAATGGGTGCTAGCACTACACATGCATCATCCCTAAAACCGTACTATTAAATACACTACAGTCTTGCACAAGTATTCTATGAGTGTATTTATGCAGAAGTGTTTCAAATAGTAAGCTATTAGGTCAAATGTATGAAATTGTGTAATAGTGAGCATGCGTCTGGATAAAAGAGAAATACCTGGAGTTTTCTGCATGAGCTGTGTGATATTTTAGATTATAGTTTGCTGTTGTTAGATGCCTGTTTGAGGTTTCTTAACAGGGGGTGAGTAATTCATTTGCAAATGGTTATTTTGTGTGTAAAGTAATGGTTTAAGGGGCTCCTGGATAAAGAAATGTTGTCTTTACACCACAATATTCCAAGGAGAGGTTATTTAATCTAAAAAGATATATAGCAGTTAGGTTTCCTTTTGTTGACAAAATACATACCCTTTTTTATACTGCTTCATATATTGTATAAACCTTTCTGTCACTTCCTCTACCTTTATCATGTTTTCAAGAAACCTTGTTAAATGCACACCTTCATCTAACACGCTGCACCTTACATCCTGTGTGTGTGCGATCAAATATGTCAAACCACTACCGCGTCGCACCACCTTAAACACACGTTCTTTGCAGATGCACAAGCACACACGCCTGTGCACAGACACACAGCGACCGCGCAGTCATGTACGCAGCGAATGAAACAAGCCTCCACCACCAGCAGCATGATGAGGCCTCTGCGATTCAACAAGGCACAAACACTCCCTTCAAATGCCAAGCAGAAAACAAGCGGCTATAAAGATACAAGTGGCTCTTCTTCCTGCCAAAACACTGACACTGCTGTCTGGATCTTACAAGCCAAAACAAATGAGAACCATGTCCTAAAAAACTGTGCACTGCTAAACGATGATCAGTGCCATTTTTCATGCCTATCTGTTTGAAAACCAGCATCCACTGCCATTTATCATTCTCAGTGTATGTGTAGATGTGGGTTGTGTTTTGCACGTCTCTGCTGGTGATTTTTCACACACCTACAACAAGCCTTTATGAGTGTACTTCTGTGTGTGTGCAGACTGTGACGCACTACGACAAATACGAAAGAAAACTGTGATCAATCGATGATTGCCCGAGGGCCGTATGTATTAACATCTCCATCTCAGGGTAATGAAATGCTCTAGCATATACATGTAGTTCTCTTCAGCACACACACACGCACGCACACACACACACACACACACACACACACACACACACACACACACACACACACACACACACACACACACACACACACACACACGGGAGAGAAAGACCGAGAGAGCAAGTGTGAGGGTGTGAATGTGAGAAAATAGCTGGACTATTTGACCATCTCACACTATATAATCACCCTATTCTCGAGTGTGTAAATCAGATCTGCGGATTCTGTTTCCGATTTCGATTCAATCAGAACATTTCCCACACATTTTCTTGTCCATCAAGGACTGCATAATCAATATGTTGTGTCACTTCTACCTAATTATGTTTTTATCATTTAGATATCACTGTTTGAAACCGTAAATACGTTTAAATAAAGACTTGCTGACAGTTTCCACATGCTGAAAAGTTAAATACATATCTTAGATCTCTGCATTGAGTCATGTTTTAAAGCGAAGCAGGACAGATTTACCTAATCTGAGGATCTTGTTTTCATCTAAATTACCCACACAGGCAAAGACATTGTTGCATACAGACATAATTTATCACACACATACAGGCACAGAGGGAATTCACCACCAGAAGCAAACCTGCCATGCTGTCCCATGCTTGAACGGCATCAGATGGATTACGAGCGTCCCTCAGACATACCTGCAGGTAGCGAAGGAATCCATTTTGGGACAGACTGTCAAGCGTAAAGTTTTATTTTGCTCATCATGTAGAGACGGCGCTAATGCATCCATCTTGGCTCCCGTGCAGCGCTGCGAGCAAATAGCGTCGTTGATGATGGCTATCTTCGGAGGATGAGCTAAACAATTCAGAACTCGTTCTTCCCCCTGTGGAAAACGAGATAAGAATGAGGCCTAGTGGAAGCAGAACTGCGCAGTTGACTCGGCGTTTGTTCGATGTAATTTGGTATGGCTATAAGGAAGCATATATGGAACTAGTATGCTAAGATCACAATCACAAACATATGTTGTAAGCAGAGAAGATTTCTAAGGTGTCAGGAAGTGGCAGAACAGAACAAATTGAGTCAGGAAAGCTGAACCTGCAGGGACCCCGAGGAGCAGTTTTCCATTCTTCAACACCACAGGAGCAAAACACCACCTCCATGATACCTACATTGCTTTGAGCTGCTTTTATGACATACTGTAAGATATTAAAAATATCTGTTTCCCCTTCAGTTTTATATAAAATGAGTCCCTTTCACATCATTTTCATTTGCCAAATATCTCTCTGTGACCCCCACATGAGCAAATTGTAAAAAACGTTATTTTGTTTCCACAACAGGACAGAGGATGCTTTTGGTCTGGTTAGGCAAATGTTGCGCCCATCTGCATATCATTCATTTGTATTGAGCTTCTGTTCCTGTTTTTACTACTGTGTCTGACTCCAAATATTATAAGTGCCTTATTTATTATAATAATACAGCTCTTTGGTTCAGTGGAGATGCTTTAATACTTTTTAATTATCACTTACAAGAGAGTTACGATAATAGGATGACACATAAATCACAGTGGGGGTCAAACTAGGTTGAGTTCTATAATAGGAATTATGGACCCATTTTCTAGTTTGACAGTGATAATGAGGTTTGAATAACATATGTATATGACAGACTACAATCCTTCAATTAAGATCACACTAGGTGTCCAAGGAAAATGAAGATGACAAAAAAAAGGTGACAGAAGAGTTGAAGTGTGAGGTTTTTTTTAAGTTATGACTGCTTGTAATATATACAAAATCAATCCTTAAGAAAATGTCTCAACTTTAAGTAAGACATTTCACCAACAATCTGGATTTTATTGTAATATTAACTTTGGTGCCAAGAATAAGTCACTCACAAAACCAATGCTGAATCTCCCAATGTAGCATTTTCATAAAATGTATTGTAACACACAATACTGCTGATGCATGTGTTCGACCTTCAGTTCCTTACACATCTCCCAACACTTACTATTTTCCTCAGGATTTATGCCTTGTCATTGCCAGACATAAACATTTTTACGTTGATGGATATGGTCATGTATTACCTATGCTGCACTTGTCAAGTGTGATCTTGCCGCCCTGTATTTGTTGATGAAAGGCTGACGCTGGCAGAGGAAAGTAAATCTAATTCATGCTCAAATTGAGGAGACTGTCAGAGCAAAGCAGAGCTGACACAGTCACAGGAAAAACATCAGATCCACTTCCAGGCCGAGAGCGCACACCGGATATTTCTGTTCATTTAACAATGCTGACAGACAACCAAACAAGGCAAACAAACAAGATAACACATGTACAGACACACATCATCTTGTGTGTTCTAGCAAATGCACAGGCACAGACATTAAAATGCGTATGTTCAGTGGAGCAATAAATGACTAATTAATAAAAAACATTTTGAACAAATTATTTCTTTGTTTTCTTTTTCATAAAAAATAAATATAGCTACAAGTATCTAGAACGGGTTGTCATGCATTTGACCGAGGGGCATTTATACAAAAAATACACACACACACACACACACACACACACACACACACACACACACACACACACACACACACACACACACACACACACACACACACACACACACACAAACTGAAAATATAACCTTCACTGATGGCACATGCTCTGTGCAATTATTCAATTTGCTTGGTCTGCAGATCACTGGTTGAGCTGCTGAACCTGCCACCAGAGAGAGGGAGAGAGAGAGGGAGAGCGAGAGAGGGGGGAGAGCGAGAGAGGGAGAGAGAGTGAGAGAGGGAGGGAGAGAGAGAGTGAGAGAGAAAGAGGAAGAGAGTTCTTGCCCTGTGTGTCAATTTCATTTTTCCTCTTGACTAGGCCCAAATGATGTAGGCCAGGAAAGGAAATAACACCACTTAGAGTTATAACCTTTCTGATAGTACTGTAAGTAACCCATTACTTGTATTAACAATATTATTCCATTTTATTTGTGTCCTTTTTTTGTTGGGTCTGAACGTCTGAACCCTGATTTAGTCATTTATGTTTGTTTCTTGTGTGAATTGCCAATGGGCCAATACATGTCTGAATTTAAACTCAAAACCTGCCCTGCTCCTTTGGGTGTCTACAGAGTCTGCACATTAAATAGACCTTTTAAAAAGAGATATATGCTCAAATACACACAACATGAAGGAAACAGCAAGGATTCCATGTAGAAAGTTCCAATGCTTTTACGCTACACAACTTGGCTTTAATGCAGTGAAAACTGATTAGAGACAGAGCTTCTTGCATTGGCACACTACTGTGAAAGACGATATTTACACATGGTGTCACAGAAACAGTACTTAAAAAGTGTAAATATGTTATATATGATTTTTCATGACATTTCAAGCTAAATCTTTAAGTGTCCCAGAAACAT
Organism: Trematomus bernacchii; assembly: GCF_902827165.1. Taxonomy (NCBI): domain Eukaryota; kingdom Metazoa; phylum Chordata; class Actinopteri; order Perciformes; family Nototheniidae; genus Trematomus; species Trematomus bernacchii. The sequence continues at coordinate 9,407,322 of NW_022987564.1, read as the reverse complement.
CCTTCTATCATTCTGCAGGCCTTATCTTAGCTGCGTGTCAACATCCCTTATCCTGTCTTTTGCTATCTGACCTTTCACTTTGAAGTCTTTTGATGTTGAAGCTATCTCACTTTTATAGTATGAGTATTTTCTTGATTTAACATGGTGTATAAAGAGATTTTTAACAGGCCTTATTTAAATTCTGACATCAAAAGTTCACCTATGGCTAAATTCAAGCTGGTGCCGTACTTTTTTTTAGAAAGTCTACATTCTGAATAAAATGGGCCTGGCATCACTGTGAGGCATGCATGACAATAATGTGATTTTAATGCCTTTTAATGCCTCACAGATAATGAAATGTTAACATGTCAGTTTTTGCGGCTATGTATTTTCCTCATGTATACCTCCTTGTAAAATCACCTGTGAGCAGTCTGTGAAAATCACATTTGTGCCACATGAGTGCCTTTCAGATGTCATTCTTCTAACACAATGTCCCCTTTGTCACCCAGGTTGCTATCTGCATCGAGGCCGCGTCACCCGACTGCTTCCTCGAAGACACCTTTGCATCACCTGTTAGTCTGACACGTCTGCAGCACAGCTTGGTGTCTCGTCCTGCTGTGGAGAGAAGATGAGGAGATAGAGAACTCCTTCCTTTTGTCTCTCTGCGCCTCGCTAGACTCTGTCCTCCAACCCTCCAACCCCCCCCCACTGTGTCCATCTGTTCATCTCTCAGCGGAGCAGGGTGAGGAGGAGGTGAGACATGCATACGCAGGCACACAAACACTTACATGGGCTGTAAACACGTCTACTGACACACACAAACACACACATACAAAACCCTGACAGTCCATCGGTGAGCCTCTTGAAGTTTCACTGTCGGTATCAATAAAGGTTTTGTCGGTTTTCAAACATCTGTTAAGAATCTATTATATTTTAGGGTAATGTATATAGTTTTGGTTTATACTTTATACAGCAATCTATCATTTCACTCACAACTGATAGCTCTACATTTAGTAAAATAACCTTTTTACTAATTTCTTTCTGACAAACTCTTACTGGATTAAATCAACATGTTTTTTAATTCAAGCTTTTTAGTTTGTTTACACACCAGATACATATTTCTTGGATAGCTCATTAGTAATTAACAAGGAGGAAATACTTCAATAACATCCTTTAGCACCAAACTATGGAGAGTTAGTGACACGTGTTTATCACATAACTTCTAATTTGGTTCTGTTTAAACCCTAGAGAGAGAAGGAGCATCACTGTTGCATAACAGAAAAAACCTCCTACATGACATTAATAACACTGATGCACTAATCAAAAAATAACTATTCCATTCTGTGGTGTCTGGCTACAAAATGCCTGTCCTTTTATTCACCAGGAACGATTTGTTGTTCTGAAATGTAACACAAGTGATAAGACATCACCGGTTGGATTAGTAACCTCACACTGGTGGGAATGTTCCCCCTGAGAATGATGTTACCACGGCGATAAGGGCAAGCCCTATGCACTTTGGCCCCTGATCTTTGCTAACCTCGAGGGGCATGTGCCGTCAGTGCTGCAACAAGGACCCCCCCCCCCCCGATCCTAGCGTCAAGAGAGATCCCCCGATGAAAATGGATGATGCTGAGAGTGGGTGTGCTTTCATTTCTGAATATAGGTGTCTGTGTGTCTCTTTCTATATGTGTGTGTGTGTTTCTGTGTGTGTGTGCGTGAATATACACCGTTTCAAATTCTCCCATAAAAAAAAGGGAAGGAAAATGCAAATATTTGATCAATTGACAGCTGCTTTAATCTGTGAGCCGGCAGGCAGGCAGCAGAGGAACACTTCCTTTGTAGAATGAGATTCTCATTTCCTTTGCACACAATTGTTTTTCCTCCCGGTCTGTTCCTCCTTGTCTTCCTGTCAGGCAGGGCCGGGCCTCATATACACTGCTTCTCTACTTGCAGCACACACTGGAGGTAATTCTAACCGTAATTGCTAGAAACAAAAGCATTTACTTTGAAAATGAAGTCTCTGATATTCTACTAAGCCTTCCATTTTTATAACATCTTCATGGAGATGGAAATATTTTCATCTGTCATATCAGAAAGATATGCCATCATGCGTAATAATGTTCTAGACAAGATATATTAAATGTAATTAAGCAAGTGTTCTTTGTCAGCTGTTTTTGATTCTGTTTAATGCAGCAAAACAACATCCAAATGTAGAAATCTTAAAAATAACAACATAACAGCAGTGTAATTATTCAATTATATGGTTCATTTTATCTTGCCAGTGGATGGCTCTTTGATATCTGTCTCCCTCGCCACTGAAAACTCACAGAAAACTCCACAACCATATGAGCTCCAGCCAAACAGACCACACTGACCATTTAGATGTAATGTTATTTATCATTTCAAATGAAAGATTGCTTTAATAAAAACAACTTGTTTACCACTTTGGTTAACCAGAAGCTTCTGGTTAGTGTATTTACATATTTAGATTTCCTCAGAAGAGACAAATTGATGCTCCACTAAATAATATCAGTCTCTGTTGTCACCTGTTTTCCACATTTCTGCTATAATACACTTCATTAGTTAACCATGAGAAAGGTATTTACAGCTGCTGAAGAATTGCTCATCTACTTTCCTTAACGAGGGGAGTATATTTCAAATGTTACACTGGAGATGAAGCAACACAATACAATAAAACAGCATAATGGTTTTGTAATAACAGCCTGGAGCCCGGCTCTATAATTCAGTCATTGTTTGTTTGTTTGTTTACTTCTGCGTTGTGTGTGTGTTTGTGAATGGGTAGCAGAGTTTGATAGAGACGTTGATTGAGAGCGAAAACATTTCTTGTGTGTGTTTGTATCGATTTATTTGTGCGACTCCTCGTAAACAATCATGGGCTGCTCCTAATTTTGTTGTCAAACACACACACGCTCAGAATAGAGGCCTGTGTGTGCTTACAATGAGCACACACACCACTCGACCACTCCTGCTATGGCGCTAGCTGGGAGTGTGTGTATAATAAGTGTGAAAAATCTCATTAATGCAGTGCGGCTGCTGAGCTGCGGCTGCTGCTAAGTCCCTTGTATTGTCACTTTTCTCCAGGGCCCCCGAGCGCTAGCTAGCTAACTAGCATCATCGCCATGGAGACCCCGGCAGCTATGCCTATCCACTCATCCTCAGTACTCTCACCCTCATACAAACACACACATACACACACTCTCTCTCTCTCTCTCACACACACACACACACACACACACACACACACACACACACACACACACACACACACACACACACACACACACACACACACACACGCACACACACACACACACACCTTCCCTCCCTGCCTCGCTCTCCCTTTTTGTCCTCTGACAAAGCTTGACAAACCGCATGTGACTTGGAGGGCTTAGCACCGGGGAATTGTCAGAGTTCCCCCTCTCCAATTCACACACAGTTCAAACTCTAAATAAGCAGCCATATTGATTTTTAATGATGCCAGCCAGAAGACCCTCTCTGCTGTGGAGATGGAGAGCGATGGAGGGAAGAATCCAAGAAAAATGGACGAGCTCATTTTTTCCCTTATTTGGTGCTTTATTATTATTCATTTAAAAAGACAAATTAGCTAGTTTATTTTTTTTGAGGATGATTGTTTTCCTCTGAAACTTCCATACACTTCATGTAGGCCTAAAGCAAATATAAACAGTAAAATAAGACTTCTTAGAGTAAGGTTGTTTAAATTACATACACGAAGGAGCAGGGGCAGCACAGCGACGGCTGAAATTTGAGTCAATACAGTCTTAAATGTAAAACTTATGCATAAGCTGCCAGAGCAACTAGAACACTTTTGAAAATACAAACTCTGTTAAAGTAAGGCTGTCTGTGTATTTTTGTATAAATAAAGAACTGGTCAATGCTTTGATTATTTTCTTTGCATTTAAAAACTGTAATAAGATTTAACAACAATTGTATTATGCAAAATTAATTTGAACCCTTACACTTATTCAATTATGTCAATTTGAATGCAAATTGTCTATCAATCCACTTTTCATTTGTTTATTCCTTTGCTATGTCTTTCTTATTGCTGGGTTGTAATAGTCGTGAGGCCTATGCTCGACCACGTGCGTACAGAATCCATCATGCAGTCGCCTTACTACATATTTAAACTATGCCACCGCTAAAGACATAGCTGGCTACACATATGGAGGTGATTTAATAGATCAAGGTGTCGCTACAGCTAATTAATCTATATCAATGTTAATTAATCATCCTAACCTCAGGCTTTACAGACCACCCTCTAATCAGTGTGTGTGTGTGTGTGTGGGAGAGAGAGAGAGAGAGAGAGAGAGAGAGAGAGAGAGAGAGAGAGAGAGAGAGAGAGAGAGAGAGAAAGAGAATGTTATAATATAAATGTGAAACACCCAAACAAATAACCTAGTTTGAATTTTAAATATATGTGTTTGATTTGAGAAGAAGAAAAAGAAAGAAGGCATTGGCTCAAGGACAACAAAAATCACCACCTACACAAGTGTGTTAAGACGAAGCCTGTGAGCACAGTACAGAGGGAAAAAACGTCCCTGAAAAAAAGAGAAGGGGGAAAATGATTAACCTCTGAGACATTTACCTAATTAATTCTGTCCGCGCTTTAAATGAAGTGAGCAACCTTGCAGCAGTAGCCGGTCAGTGAAACTCATGTAAAATGTATGTCACCCTATATTAGCGTGTGCAAGAACAAGAGCTGCTGCTACTTAATATAATGACACATGTAATCTTTATTCAACTTGCACCCGTGAGGCGTGCAGACATGGAAACAGCAAAACCTTTAGCTTAGAGCTAAAGCTAAATAAACTGACATGTCTATTGACACAAGTGGAACCATGTTTTACATAATTATGAGCGTTTATGTTGGTATTAATGATGGACTAACATGGAATTTAGGGGTAAGTGGAAGTGAGTTTGATTTCTGATGTTGCAAATGTGTATGGAAAACAGTGTTAACGTGAAGAACCAGAAGTGCAGTAGGACCTGGAGAAGCTGCTCAATTAGATGGGTCAATCACTAAGGAGAACGTGGGTATACTGTAATGGATTTCAGTGTTTCTTTTGGATTTTAATACTTCAAATAAAAACAAAAATAGGAGAATATACTGCTTATTTACAGTAAATATTATTCGTAAAAACGATATGACCTTAAATATAGCCTAGTCCTAGTCCAGGGGTGGAAAAAGCAGGGTACATTTAGGCCCCACACTATCCCGATGGAAGTTGGCCTAAATGTTCAATGTGCACGTTCACAGGCTAGCAGTTATAGTTAACAGCACACACAAAAATTACGTCAATAGGGTTAAGCATTATTGTAACTCAACATAAAACAGTTTGGGTTTACCATAATTGATGAAATCTGCACCCAGGAAGCATGCTCAGTGACGTGAGTGACGTCATTAACAAGTGCATTTTGGGAGTAGCAAACAAGGTAAATGCCCGAGGTGAAGTCCTAGGATTTCTGTGTTCACTGAGGGACCTTTACCTTTGTTGTTTTTCGGAAATAATTCCCGAAATGACTGCATCATCATTCATCTGAAACGAGTTGAAAGTGAGAGCAATGGGACAGAATGTGACTGTAGCTCTGAGTGAAGGGGCATGATTTGAACCACTCGCAGAAAACCGTTAAGACCACGGGTTATGGTTATAGCCTACAGGTGAGTACAACCATAGATATGAGTACAACAACAACAACATTCATCACTCAACTCCATTCTCAAGATAAGAACGCAAACAACCACTTTGTTGCCTAGCAACGTAGCGCTACAGTATGCATACCGATACCGTGATGTGCAAATAGGCCTTGTGCAAAATAGTCTCTGTGTTGCTGTAGTGTGTGTTGGCTGTACACACTGTGGAGTTCAGCTTATTTGTAAATGTCTGTGTTCCTGTTCATTTAACTGTTCATTACGTTCATATAAGAAGTGTCACACTGTTCAGTGGGGTCCAAATACTTTTCATTGCTTGTTGGTATACGTTTGGTTTAATAATGATCTCTGGTTAGCTCTAGCGAGGCTACACAATGAATGGTGTTTGTATATTTATATTTGTATAAACCATTATTAGAGGTAAGTAGCCTACAGACTTCGTTTTTAGAAATTAATTTGCTGTTGGTTTGGACATAAGGAGTCATGTTCATGCTGTTGTTACACTAGTGTGCACGTTGACATTTTTAAATGCAATATATTTTTAAGCCTAAAGTTGTTTTTTTATTTTAAAAGTAGTGTCATACACAGAAAGATAGCTCAGAGTTCATTTTAACTGACTGAAAGACCTTTATTGAAACCTTTTACACAATGTGTGGGACAAAACAAGCAGTTTGACATTACCTTGAGTGAAATATACCATATTTTCTTACATTTTGTAAACCAAATGACTAATGAATTAATGATCAATGGAGTCTATAATGAAAATAATCACTAAATGTAGACCAGGATGAAAACAAAAATGTGTAACCACACACCACCCTACGTACACACTCAAACCTCAAAGGGCAGCTGTCAAGCGCTGCATGAGCATTCCTGTGGTTTAACACTATGCATTTAAACATAAGCACTGACCAAGTCCCCGGAAACAGCCCTCCTCCCGTCCACACTCCACCCTGTAGGTCATTAACGTATCAGAGAGATGCCCGCCCACAGTGAAGAGAGGGGGGAAACAATCATGTCACTGGAGAGGAAACACACGCATGCATCAAAAGTTAACTGTTTTGGCAAAGACAATATTTCTTGTATCTTTAGCATTGAGTGCACAAGATACTAATAGGCAGCTGACTGCCAGCTGTGTGTGACCACACAGCATAGATAAAAGAGCCGGCAGCTGTGGAGCAAATGACCTTAAACAACAGTGAATAAAGAAATACCATCATAGCAACATTCAGGCACTTCAGATTGGTTAGAGGTTCATGATACTAATATAATTGATTTGGTGGAGGGTGAACGTTCATCTTGACTAGCAAATTGTTAAATAATCTTGGTAATCTTTCTAGGTTTTCCACTTGAAAATGTGTGTTCTTTGTCAATATTGTCGACTGGATGGCACAGAAAGAAATCATGTTAAATAAAGCCTCTGCTGCACAGAAAATGGTTACTATTTGCTTCATCAGAATGATGCGTTTAAAACAAAAGAGAGACTCTGTTATGATTGAACTTTATTATTGTCCACAGTAAGGTCAGCAGTTCAGACCCATTTTTATATTTCATATGACACATCTGCTGAATGTGAGAACCGCACTTGTCACAGCTGCATTTTGGTGGTTTTTAAGAAGCTGCTCTGAAGTGACATTTTAATATGACACATTTCTTTGAATGACATTCAATTTGGCAGCACTATTAACTCCCATCTGTTTCACACAAACACTCTTAAAAAGGATTAATAAGACAGGCAGGCAGGATGGACTGTTTGTGAAGTGTATATTTGTGGCTTTATGCATATGTGTGAGTGAATGTGTGTGTGGGAGTGTGCGTGGGCAGCGGGGGCGAGGCAGCCAGTTCACCACAGAAAACCTCCAGTCGAACTGAGAGCATGAAGCATATGACCAGCCCTGAGGAAAAGTGTGTGTCTTTGTGTGTTTGTGTGCAAATTCAAAACTTTTCAGTGCTTCCTCTGAAACTCTGTGGCCAAAAAACATGAGTAGCAAAGCAGGATGCAAAGCTGAACAACACAGAAAAAAAAGAAATTGTTTTACCCAGTCCTGCACCTGTGGTACCATGGAAAACTACTGACCTTAAAGCAAATTTGATGCAGATGAAATCTATTCGACATAAAATCAGTTTCACATCTGTAGTAAGCATGTGGGGTGAAGCAGGATGGAGAGAAGTGTGTGGAAGGCGTGAAGCACTCTTTCGCTTTCTTGCATATGATTGGATTTCACTGTCAATGATTGCATTTTAACTGTAACCACAATCTCCCCTTAACTTAAACATGTATTTTAGTCTATAATGCTACAACAAGTCATGCTTTTTCTCCTCTTGGGAGGACAGAGTCACAATTGTACAAGTGCTATTTTGGTTATCAATACAGTATTGAAAGAACTATGCTGCTGATAATGTGATATCACTGATATAACTTTTGTTAAATTGCCCATGTTTATCTGAGACACAATCTCAAAAGAACACACAAAAAGCGCCAATGTACCCCAACTGTGGCATTCAGAACCAGACCGTCATTCTGCATTTAAGGCAGCGTGCCTTGCTGCTGATAAGACACTGTTCTACAGGGGTTAGCATGCACAAAATGTCATGTAAGGCATGTCCAGCCAAGGTGAAAGACAAAAATGTCTTCAGTTTGACAAAAGAGGTGTGACATACTCTGTGCTGCTCGGCTGCTAAGCCAGCAGTGACAATAATTCACTGAAAATGAAAATGTAAGCTTAAAACAATCTACTGGATAATTTTCTAGCAAATCCATCTGGTTTCCTCTAACAGTGCTTTTTGAAATAATTGTCCAATATACTGTATGAGCTGCATGCTGGCTTCAGTTTTGGTCAGACAGTGGTGTTCTAATTTGATTTAACCGTATTGCATATTTAGGAGCCTCCGCACGCCTGCTTCAGGAGATTTCAAGCTGCCTTGCACCTTCGGATTAGTGGCATTATATTTACATTACAGAGACATTAGATCTCCTTATATGACTTTCAGTGGCAGTGATAAAAGCCATTTCAGAAAAATATGCGCGCCGCTATCGTGAAATCAATCGGCTAATTTCCATTTTTGGACGGGAACACAGCCCTTCCAATATTTATTCAGGTCAGGCCATCGTGTTTTCCCACATGCTATGAATTCATTTGGAGTGGAAATGTGCAAGTATGTGGTGTGTGTTCTCTCTGTCTCTCCCCCCACACACACACACACACACACACACACACACACACACACACACACACACACACACACACACACACACACACACACACACACACACACACACACACACACACACACACACACACACACACACACACACACACACACACACACACATACATAATGGCATTTTATTGCAGTTCTGGGCTGGCTAATTGTTGTGTTTGGCCCACTACTCACAGTATGCGCTGGCAGGTGGCAGGTTATGTTTTATTTTTCTGCAAATCTAAACAACATAAAGTGTTGGAGACAGGCAACTTCCCCAATTGAGCAGCCTGCAGGAGTCAGTGAACCACAAAAGCTTTTATTGCTTGTTAGGGAGGGAAAGGAGGGAGGAGGAGGGGAGGGTAGGGAGTTAGAGAAAACAAGTGAGAGATGAAAATAGTCAGCATTAGTGTTTGTGTATGTATGGTTGGTCCCCAAGTCTAATCCTTGCTCCAATCTATGATAGAGGTGTTTGGTCTTCCAAAGCCAGAGGCAAGGTCCACTTCACTCAGAGGTTCGTGGGTGCAAAGCTGAGGTCAAAGGTCATCATCTGGATAGTTTTAGCTATTTTGGAACGTCCCCTTTAGCGCTGATTGATGTCACGCAGTGTGGCCTCAAAACCTGTGACTCCTAATCCCCTCTGCAGTCTGTCTGTGGGCATAGAGTTTCCATGCACAGGAAAAAGTCTTTTTTGACTATGCAAGATACTCCTGCCAGGGAAAAAGTGTTTTGTGGCGTTTTTTGTGGATATTAGTAACACGTGCATATCTATGGGTTATCTATGGTTTATACAGGAAGAAAATATCCCTTTTCTATACATTCATAACTTAAGGCATACATACATTAACCTTATTGAGGTTTCAGATGAATAATTAATTTCCTTTGAGATTGAAAATATGCACTTAGACTTAGAATTGACAGAAAATCACTGACCAGCACCGGCCTGAATTCCCTGTTTGCAGCCGAGGACTGATTGAGCCTCGGTGTCGCTTTATCCAATATACTTTTATGTGCTCCCACTGTGTTAATAACATGGAGTTTATGGAGTGTGCTCAGTAATTAAATAATGCAGGATTACTTTGACTGGGAACACAGTGGATGATATTTTTATTTCATGCATTCTGCACCGCGGCCCTCTTGTGGCTCTAATGGGATACAGATGGCGGCCAGAGGTTGTCCGACAGGCGGTCGGCACCGCAGACTGAGACCAGCGGGGAGTGTCCTGAAACTTGTTCACCACATTACTGTGCCCCACATGCAATGCCTGGGGCCCAATGAGTGTCATTTTGTGTGTGTGTGTGGGTGTGTGGGTGTGTGTGTGTGTGTGTGTGTGTGTGTATATATGACATTAAGAGACATAGAGAGAATTGTAATCCGTCAAATATATAAATCAAAGAAGATAAAAGTAATTCAATTCCACATCAGGCTATATGGATCAATGATCTTTATGTGTACACAATGTCAAAGGGTAAATTATGTTCTTTGTTTTTGATATAACATTTAGAGTCAAATACATTTTTCTGACAATTTTGGTTGTGTAGATTTGTTCCATTTTAAAACTCAGTTTAAATCATAAATACTGACTTTTTCTCTCACTAAATGCAACTTTAGTCTCTACAAGACTCTCCAATTTCATCCAACCTCCATGGCCTGTAGCAAGGCTAGACCATTAAAATATATTGCCACGGAGGCATTTGCTGGGTGGAAGGCCTTAAAACAAACTACTTGACAGTAAAAAAGAGCCTATTTATCTTCCATCTCTCTACTGGGTTACAAACTGAGTTCCTGCAGTAGAAGACTCCCTATTTGTTCACTTATATCTGCCTCAATTAAGTTTGAGAGTTGCCAGACTGCCATTTTGGTTAGTTTTTCTTTTTTAAATGTTATACCGGCAGCATGTGGCTGTTATATGAGTCTATTAAAGGGCTTCTGTTATTTGTAGCGGGCTTTTTGTCAGCAAATGTTGTCAAAGTTTGATAATCACTTTTTTCCATCTATCATGCTAAATGTACCCGCTATGAACTGACTTTTACAGCAAAGCAGCCTAATCAGCAGTGCCAGCTTTTTGTCTGTTTTAGGTTTTTCCACAACTCAGGTCCTGGGTTATGATTCCTGCCATTTTCTCTCTTCCCTACCAACATTATTACAATTCTAAATTATACCCCAAAGGAATTCAGAATTGTTACGGAGGCATGAAGTTTGCTTTGTTGACTTGACTGTGACTTTGGAAGAGCTCACGGAGGGACAGTGCCCTGTTTGTGGAAAGCCTTTGGGAAAAGCCTTTTGATTAATCATACAAATCCTCCTCAGAATGGTCCAGAGGGCTGATGGGATGTGGCGTTTGAAAAGATCCGTGGGTCAGAGAGCCTTTGAACTTCGACCCTTGAACTGTGGCTCTTCACAAAGGTCCCTAGACAAAAGGGGGTGAGCAAATGTTGCACCTCGTGATCTGCCCAGTTACAGAGCAGTGGAAGTTAGAAATCTAGAGTTTTTAAGCAATATTCAAGGTTAGAAAGATGGATTCATGATATTTGTATTTATTGGGGATCATAGTGTTGATAAAGACATTAAAACATACCACATTGGGAAATAGCTTCATGTTAATTGTGAAGCTTGAAGAATGAAAGATTGCAGGACGGCTAGAGAAAGCAATTGAGAGTTGGCAGCCCTCCTGTTTGATTAGCCATTAGCCTCTGGTGATGGGAGTCGCAGTCAGAGCGCCACTCCCTTTGATTACAGCGCGGCGGAAAAATACATCTCCCCAGCCAATACATTTCACTTCAGGGGGCTGATTTGGCTTGTTGCTTTTTCGCTCCCTCTCATATTGTAATCAGACATGCTGTCAAAAAAACATAATCATACATAAACAGAATAAGTCGAGTCAGGACTTTTGAGAGGAAGGGGTTAAGATTTGTTGGATTGAAAAATGCATCATAATGAGCCAAAAAACAGTTTGAGAGGACGGTCCAGAAAGCATCATTTCAAGGCTAGCTTTGGAGTCAGAAAGAGGGCAGGCTTTACAACGTAGAGTAGATGAGTTTTTTTTTAACACCGGGCCTGCTCGAAGCAACATTGTTATGATGCCAAAGACTTTGTGATGACTTAATAAAGCGTTCTTCCAAGTAAACAGGATACCTGCCAACAAACGGTTACAGATGATTCATTTCAGTATAATACTCAAGGCTGCTTTCGAGGAACACTTTCATTTCTCTGAAGGCCCAGGTTCAAATGACAATGACAAAAATGTCACCACCACCCTGCTGATGTGTCCTTAAAAAAATACAATATACAATATCACCCTTGCAGCTCCAGGATCACTGCTCTGAATGTTTTTCATTTTTGTAAAGCACTTTGAATTGCCTTGTGTTGAAAGGTGCCTCTTTACTCCGATCTCCCTGAATGGAAGACAACATTTCTCTTCAGAGCCCCAGCTTCAGTGCTCGGAGCATATCAACTTGAATTAAAACATGTTAAAAATATGTTTTATTGTGATAGACAGAATATGGTCAGTGCCAAATCTTGTGCTTGTGATTAAGTCAGAGATAAATCTTTTGGCACTTTTTGCTCCGTGGAGTGCAGCGTTGAACACAACAGCTGGCAGTTCATGCCCCCTGCTATTTTCACTCCAACACACCCCTAATTTCTTTTCGGCTCTCCCTCCCTTGCTTTCATGCTTGACTTGCAGCAGCTTTTGTCCAGTGGCAGAGCAGCTCGTCAGTGAGGGGGGGGTGGGGGGGTGGCGATGGTGTTGGGGCCCAGTGGTTGGACGGTGCGGTAAGAGGCTTCCTGTTACTACCTCCTTCAGATGTGCAAATCACTCTGGAAGAACATGCTCTTTTCATCTTAAAGCCTTCCATTCATAACATATAGCCATGTGCAGTTGCACTTCATATCAGGCTTTACCTTCTCCTTTCTGTTATATCCTCACTCTTATGTAGGGGTACCCTCCTTCCTCTTTAGTTACATATCTTATACACAAAACTCCAATCATTGCCCTGCATCTGTTCCATCCAACATCTGTAGTCCCTCCAGGTTCCCCGCTGTGCATCATGTTTGTATGTGTGTGACATGATGGCCTAAGGGCTACAAGGGTGACCATCTTCTCACAAGACCTCCTGCTGTGTATCCTGCCAGGGTTACAACTGCCAAACTGGACTTGCTGTAACCCTGAAATTATCAAGACATTACCAGGGGGAGCTATATGTGAGAAGTGTCTGAATCATTTATCATCCAAGGTTGAAAAAGACCAATGAAAATAATTATTGACGAGATCCGGGAATTTCTGTTGCCAAAGGCCAATGCTGGAGTTGTCAGACACTTTCAAATGCCCTAAGAGACTCAGTTTTTCATGACCAAATTACGAGCCAGATATATGACCATTGTGTATGTACTGTGCATCATGAAATGCCACCTGCACGCTTTACTCAGGCGCCATTCCTTGTCTAAACCAAAGGGAGTATTTCCTGTAGTGAGAACATTTTGTACATGGTCATTCAATCTCCTTACATGTGAAGGGAAAGTAGGGCTGCTCAATTAATCGTATTTTAATCGCAATTACGAGTATGGCTTGCAACGATTACGAAAACAACGTAATCGAAATAAAACGATTTTTTAAAAATTATTATTATTACTTTTTTTTTTTCAAATTAATTTAGTTTTTTATTGGTTTTTCAGTTGAATTATACTTAAAGTTCAGTGTAATCAACTGTTAAAAACATACTGTTCACATTTTTTTTTCTCTAATAAATTGATGTTTTCAAAGTAAATGGATAATCGTTTTTAATCATCGTGATATCAATTATTGACCCAAATAATCGAGATTATGATTTTTGCCATAATCGAGCAGCCCTAAGGGAAAGTGCAGACATCCTCAGTTTGTATGAGACACCAGCTTTATTTTACAGTGTAAGGTAGTTAAGGAGAGGTTATAGAATCACGGAAGTTTGTAGGCTTCATCCTAAGTTGACCATGAACTGCTTTAGAAAATGTAATGGCATTCCTCCTTCCAATAGTTGTTGAAATACTGCCACAAAATGGTGAAACGACAGACCAATATAGCCTTCCCTAGAGTCAGGCCACTAGCATGAGTAAAAAAATATGTAAAAAAATGTCAACTACAAAGGGTATAGGAAGGAGGGGCTGGACAGAGGAAATGGCTTGGCGATTTTCGGCCTGCTTGTATCTGGGAGTGTTAAAGCTAACGAGATTGTAAAAATGCCAGTCTTAACAGGCAGCAGCAGGATGTGTGGCTATTAAAGGAGAGCAGCCAGGTACACACATACAGTACACAGTGAACACACACACACACACACACACACACACACACACACACACACACACACACACACACACACACACACACACACACACACACACACACACACACACCACACACACACACACACACACACACACACACATCGCACTTTCTAATCAGACTTTACACTCCATCCCCGCCGCAGCAGCATGACCACGTGCTACGTCCCGACAGCATTGTGACTAATTTCAGCCATTGACAGCCAGCGCTGCGCTCTAAGCCGTTACTAGATGGTTGAAATTGATTATTGTGCAGAAGACTCGACTGTCGTAATGAAGTTAGAGCTCAATCAGCTAATTAGAAAGCATGTGACGTGTGTGTGCTTACTAAAATGCATGCAAATGGACGGGTATTGGCAAACATTCGATGTGCAGACATGTTCGTATACATGTACCTGTACACGCCTGCATGTAATCATATAAAGGTTCAGCGGTAACATGATAGCGGCTGAAGAGATCCCTTCAGGGGCGGTGCGGGAGGTTCAAAGTCACGTCTGCATTCCCCTTCTCCTCACTTGTTTCACTATATATCCATCCAACATGTCTGTCTCCCCCCCTCTTTTTTTTCCCCCCTCCCTCCTTCTCAGCAAAGACCTGGCTGTCCAGCTCCAGTATTTTAAGCCAATCAGCCAGGCGTTCCACACATCCTTAATGAGCTCACGGGGGACGTGACTTGACTATAGCGACAAGCGTGCACCGCTTCCCAAAAAATCAACATCCAGCTGCTAGCGTCTAATTGTCTAGTAAGTGGCAAATCATAGTAATATGGCAGACAGTGGGGCATCCAGACTTTTACAGGCTCTCGCAAACATGCACACACACACACACACACACTCAAGTCCTTCCTTCCTTGATTGTTTTCTCTTCACGTAAACTAAGAGACTGGCAGTTAAAAATACACACATGTTATCTCTTAACGTTTACATCTCAGAGGACACACACTGTCTTCCTGTTTCTACAAGGCTTCTGGTTACTGAGTCTTGTATACGTAAAAAGAAAACCCACATTAGTATTCATTTATAACGTAATTCAAAAAGAGAACTGACACTTACACCACTGCATTAATCTCTCTGCCCTGCTTCATTAAGGCCTGTTTTTTTCCCTGCTTGATGCAGTGCGTAGTGGTAGCCATAGCAACACAGTCATAATTTATCATAACCAAGTGGCTAATATGCCTATAAGCGCTGTGTGATCTTTGACCCCACACTCACTGGCTGAAACACTTAATATTCCCGTTCCATTGTCTGCTAATTCTTCTCCCCCCTCACTCTCGCTCACTCTCTCACTCACCGGCTCTCGTTAAACGCATGTAATTGCCTAATTCAACATGCATTAGAAATGTAGTGTTTAAGTAATCATCGCCGATAAGATTGGGATAACATTTCAATTACCTTGTCGGTGCGTTATCTTAGCTGCAGTGTACATAACAATTAAATAATCAGCACAGCTTGACAGCAACAGCTGTGATGTATACACAGCATGTATTCACATTTTCATACATCTCATTTTATAGGATACAATTTAACACGTTTTCTTCTCAGTTGTGGAAAAAGTAACAGCAGTGCAGTTTGAATTATAGAAACTGTCAATCTACTCGACGGAGCAAAGTGCCTGTGTATTTTAAGCCCTAGCTTGCAGATACATTTAATGATATGCATAGTGTTAGTTTATTGTTCATGTGCTGGTGCCAAACTATTGACAATCATATGGAAAACAAACAAATGTCTGTATTGGCTGAAAATAATAAACAAGGAAAACTATCAATTTGATCGTAGCTGTTAGAATAAAGAGCTTTTGAGATGTTTCTTTTCCAAAGCTGAATTCCCCTTGAACTTCATGGCTGAGAGCCGCAGAGATGACTTGCAGAAACAGCGGCAGATGTTTTCTATTAAACAGGGGTGCCCTTAAATCAGCTTGGGTTGCCACTTCCACTCCCCTTCCCTGACACATTTCTATAAAAAAAAACACATGAGGAATATTGGCTAATAAATTCCTGATAGAGTCTCGTGGCTTTCTACTCGGATGACCTTGTGTGTGTGTTGTTGTTGCTGTGTGTAAGTGTTATGACCTAATCTGCCACAGAAGTTTAAGGGTAAACCAATTTGTTCCTCTACATCCACAGAAAAGCCATTATGAAATGTTCAAATTGCACTGAAACTGCATTTTCCAACGGCAACATTTACCCATTACACATGCACACTGAACTTTGAAATGTTTCCCTTACCTGACTCGAAGAGATAAGGTTTGAAAGAGACAGAAAGAACAATACCGGAAGAGAGCGATGGGAGGATAAACTCCACGTTTTGAGAGCCTGCACATATTTGTAAATGCTTTTGTTTGTCTGGCGTGTGGGCTGGGACAGTAACAGCTGGATTTCCACTTTTATTTCAAAACTTGTTTTTCACAGATAGCAATCGGAAACTTCACTTGCAACATCAAAGTATGAAAAAACAAGATTTGTGATATCTAAGAGAGGAAACACTTGGTGCGCTGTTTCTGTTGAAGACTGGGGCGGATAAGGCCAAGGAAGTCGTGTTTCTCCCCGTTCTATTTGTGGCTTTAGGGGGAAAACACACAAACACACAGGCCTATTACTTCTGAATCCACTGTCATAGCCTATTCTGTGTAAATATGTGGCTCTTTCTGTTATGTTTATGGCAAGATAATGAGATTTAAAATAAAGTATTATACATGACATTAAGGACAATTAGAGCACTCGCATCACATCAGCCCAAAATAAATAAAATATCATTAGCTTTATTACTTTGTAGTTTACACAGAGCAATGAAGAATTTACGAGGAGGATCATTTAATCAACAAAGCATACAAATGACGATTAGAGCAGGATATCCCGAAGATGAGAATATGGAAGTGTTTGTATTCGCTCTACAAAATCCTTTGAGGTTTTCTTCTCTACATAATGAAATCCAAATGGTGCACGGTTATACTCGGAATACATTTTGAGTCCCTTTTGATTTTATTATATCTTTTCCCATGCCAATCTTAATGCATAATGAATTTGTATCAAACCTCTGAGTTAATTCATGACGGTCACAACGGTTTTCTCAAATGTTCATGGTTTGTAAGGAAGTGTGGCATTTTATAAGGCTCAGAAAAAAATCACACTTGATAGAGACACAGAGCAGTTAGTGGGTCCGACCACCGACTTATATTTAGATCAGGGAAACCACAATGTCTTGTTTCTCAACCGTCTCTTCGTCTCTCACATGCAACATGGAAAGAAGTGTGCAGTTCGATCCATCACAGCGCTTTATCTCTGTCGGCCTCAGTCCCTGCCTCTCTGTTGATCTCTTTCCTTCTCACACATTCCACCTCTTTTGTTCTCTCACCTTTAAACACACCCTCACTTGACTCTATATGTTCAGTATCTCACATCTTTGTTATTTCTGTCTCTTACTAGCTTGGTTTTCTTTGTTTCTCTCATCTGTTTTTTCTTATTTCCTTTACAAGCTGCCTTTCCTCCCCTTAGGTCCTCATTCCTCCTCCATCTCACCATGCTTTTGCTCCCCGATATTCTTCCTCTTCATCTGCAGCTGCGTCTGAATTGAGCTGAGCACATCTGCCTCCGGAGAAGCCTTAAAAAAGAGAAAACAAACAAACCGATTCTCATGAGCAATGGCCCCCGAGGGTTCATTGCGCACTAGACAGCCAGCACAGAGGGCCTTCCCCGTAAAACCTATTGTTCTCAGCCCTGTTTGAGGGGGAAAGTGTGTGGGGAGAGCCTTGCCATGTCCCTGAGCCAAAGGCTGAAAGACATAAGGCTTTATGAGAAGACATTACCTTAAAATGAAGCAAATAAGCCTTGTTTAACCCGTGTGAAAATGGTGTTAGTCTTAGATAAACCTTTTCATTACTTCAACTTCTTTCTTCATTTGTTCTCACTTTGTCCAGACATGGGCCTGAACTCAAATGAGCAGTAAATACGCAACATGATGTGTTTCAAACGGGATGAATGATGGAGAAGGAGAGACAGGGATGGGGGAGGGGGGGAGGAATGCACATCCAGTGATCCCATGATTTGCTCGCAGACAAGCCCTCTATAGCTCTTCGACACGGGCACAATGAGCACTCTATCGGGGAGCTAACCAGCCATGTCAAGCAATCGCCTGTTTGATTAAAGGGCAAGAAAGAGGGGCTTTATCTGCTAATGATTGGAGGGAGAACAAAACTTATTTTGTTTTTCAATTGGTATGGCTTGGAGGAGGGCTTTTCTGTGCAGATTTTTCCAGTCGTGCAGTAGGAGAACATTTCAGTGTTTGACCCGATGTTTGGGTGCAACGATACAGTGGCTTATCCAGGCAGAGGTCAGTGAGCCCAAGAAAAGTCAATATCAGATGCAGAGATGTATTCAGGCATTCAGGCTTAAAGAAACATGCAAGAGCAGACACAATACACACTCACTTTCTCCCCCCTCCTTTCACTTTCTCAAATATTGAAACATATAATGATGTTAAAACTATTATATGTTGTCACTACTCCAGACAGAACAGATGCTGTGTACTCCCATCACTCCATCACTTGTCTTTGTATTTAGTCCAGTTATAACTGAACAGAATAAAAAAGATATATGTATATTTTTGTTTAGAGGAATGTGTTGCTGTTGGTGATAAACCCACAGATAATTTTCACCTGAATCTGCAGCGCTCAACTCTACGGAGGTTTAGAGTGAGTGTTAGCTCAAACTCAGCGGTCTGGCCTGCAACTTTACTGTTTTGGTTCACTCTCATGGCAACGTTTTTAGTCACAGCAGGCAGCTGTTCTCAGCCAGAAGCTCTTAAAACCCACTGCAAACTACATACCCAGCACCAAATGGCACACAGACATGGCTTTATGAACATTGTGGAACATTTAGCAGCTAAAAAGACAGATATTTCCCTCATGAGTTGGTAGAGACCAAAAACAAAGCTAAAAGAGAGTAATTGCTGCATTCCAAACAAATAATGTTGCCCTGTTATTGCTGGAAATATAAACAACTTGTTTGCTAACAAGTTTGCCATATCAACTTGGTGATGATGAGTCAATGCGGACAATTAGATGCAAGAGGTTCAAAAACAGTTTTGGGCCTGAATCTAACTTAAAGTGGACCTATCATGCTATATTTGAAACATATATTGTAGGGCCATACCTATACAAAACATGTCTGTGAAGTTTTTTTTTCAAAATACCAAACAGTTCACCCATTGTAGCCATGCCTCATACTGCTCAAACCCCTCTTTTGAAGCCCTGTTAGAGAAATGCGGATCTTGGGTCCTTAGCTTGAAAAAAAGAAAGAAGAGGAGGCGGAGCTAATGCCTGATCAGAATTCTACCGGAGATAAAGTTAAATTCGGTTGTGATAAAACGGCATCCTGTTTAAACCACGTCAAGGATTATTTCTGAAATAGTATGGAGCTCAAATGCTTTTTCTCTTGCAGGTTTATCACAAGGTGAGTTCTTTTTTTATTTCCTGCTTTTTAAACACATGTGCTTTACAGTACAGGTTAGCTCTGAGTGTTAGCGAGGCTTGCTAATGTAAACAAAGACGTCCAAAACACGTCAGGCATTGTTTCTGATAGCAACTTTCTGTGGGTCCGCCGACGTCACCACGGATGGACACGTCAGTTCGGATGGAAATCTGTATCCGCTCGTTGTACACCCGTTTTTAAAAGATTTGGGTACGGAGGAAAAGAGAGAGGGTTTTATTTTCTGACGCTGCGTGAGTTCCCCGACGCACCGGGGACACATATTTATGTATAAAAGACATCACAAAGTGCATTTTGCATGATAGGTCCCCTTTAAATAGGTAATCTTGTTCAAAAGTTAATGTTGATACATATATATTTATTCACCAAGGAATTCTTCAAACATTTAAAAAAGGCCTTTTTCATAGAATTGTGAAACAAGTTAAAAGTCTCATTAATATAATCAATGATTACTGGATTTAATTTAGCAGCTTCAGTTTCATGGTCCTGTTATTGTGCTTGCTGTCACACTGTCATGGCTTTCCAGACACTTAATTCGAAGCAATTATAAGTAACACCTGTGCTTTTTAAGACAAGTCAAAATGTCTGCTGTGAAAAAAGCCTGTTGCTCACAGACACTGATACAGTTTGTATTACAATGTCTCCATTAGGCAGAACCTCCTCTGTTATTATGAGCTGACATTTTGCTTTCCAGGTCGGCGATGCCACCAGAGACCTAAATCTTCGTATTTAAGGACCTATTAATTGCAAGCCCTCTGATACTAATGGGACTCTTAATAAGAGCCTCATTAAAGACAAGTGTACGGTAAAGGTCAAACAGGAAGACAGTTGACATCAGTTGTTAGACAAATATGCAGTGTGTTTTCTGCTGCAGGTGTCTAATTGGAATGATCAAGATCTAAGCTATTGCCAATTAAACCCAGGTCATTTTAATTATAATACTCAACAAGCAACACTCCTCAAATTACTAATGCTTTTTCAAAGAGCACATTGCTTAAAATAATAAAAACAAATTCCAGGAATGAAGTCTGATTATTTACTGAAGCTTTAGGACTAATCAAAAAGCATCCATTAAGCAGAAATAGACATAAAGTGGCTATAATATTACATGCAGATATGCAGCTGTTAAAGGAGGAACCTGAAGCGCACTGAGCTTTAAACGTGTTGCCGACCTATCTTCATGCTATATTAAAGCCACTCTTTAAAAAATGAGACCCCTCGCTCTTCACTCCGACTGCAGAGACACTCCTCTTCACAGGCAGAGACTAAAATGCCATCTCCTAAGTCTATAACTCTCTATTGCTCCTACTCCTCCTACGTGAATTTACTCTGCTCTTAAATTCCCCCCACTCGTAAAACAAAAGCACCTTTTAAAAAAAAAACCTGGGTGAGTTTTGCATATAATTATCATTTTAACAATCTGACTGCTGACTATTTCAACATTTGTGCCTTGGTAAATGCCTTTAATGTGAAGCTGTGTAAAGTTTCAAGAGATCATCATTACCATGGATGATCCCTTCCTCAACAGTAATAGCCCAATGTTATTTTAAACTGAGACCCGTGTTATGTCATGTTATCCATAGATAGATGGATGGATGGGTAGATATAGGTCTGAAGCATCTGTTAGTTCCATGATAGTACTACCTCAGTGCATGCTGGGAAAAGCACCAACTCTCAGGCTTCTGTGTCTCATGGCAGTCATAACACTCAGAGTCAAAGGCTCCAGTGTATATGTGTGTGTAAGAGCTTCTTGTGGTGTTCTTGTGGATGGGTGAGCGTATCGTTATAGTTCAGAAGTGCAGTGGGTTCTCTAGGCCATAATTCATAGTCTAAACAAACACACACACACACACACACACACACACACACACATACACACACACACACACACACACACACACACACACACACACACACACACACACACACACACACACACACACACACACACACACACACACACACACACACACACACACACACAAACATGCTTACCTAGTGTGTTTAATTATGTATCAGTCAGTCATAGAAATTCAACCCCGTCAAAAATGAATTCCTTAGAACAATAATATTTTATGATACTATACAACGTGATGAAACTCATAGGCTGCATCAGAAAAATATGTGTCATATGTCGTATGTGTGTGTGTGTACAGTATGTTCTGTGTATGTGACTGTCATTGAGTGTATTGCAGTGATGCCTAGCGTAACATTTTCCCTTGGTTTATGTATCAGTGAGCGGCATGTCGAGGGAGTCCTAAAAACAAAGGCAGTTTTCAAAAAGCCTGTTGGCCATCAGTCTGCTATGATAGCCATAACAGATGTATAAACACTCCTCAGACTTCCTACTGAGTGCTAAATGTTGGGAGGCACACGTGTGTGAGTAATGATACAACATCTGAAACTACAACGTTTGCAAGCAACATTTCATTTGCAAGTTTGGAAAGTTAGGAATAGATTAGAGGATCATTAGGAACAACGGTGATTTTTCTCTCTCAAGAGTGTAATTAAAAATGGACCTGCTTTGAATACAAACAACACAAACAACTCTGTATAGAAATGTATTAATCCATACAATAAGAAATGACATGTCAGCCAAGGAGGTGGGTACTGCAACTGAGTTAAAAAGTTCTGCAGAATAATAAATCATCTTGTGATATCTCATGGCCGTGATTTTGTTAACTGCTTATCTAGAAAATAATGGGTTTTTCCTTTTGAAGATTTAATCTCTAATGGTCTTAAATATATGACTGTTAATCAGACGTGGAAGTGCTTTGCCACAAACAAGGTCATTTTGTATTTCTTTAACTCTTCTGGGAACAGCAAGCAGATGATAAAGTATGGCCATTTGCTTTCCACTCGGTCCCATCAGGCTAGTTCAAACTTTCCAGAAGAAAAACAAACGTTTCTATTTTTTTCTAACTTCTTTGTAGTTGTTTTTATATAATTAAACGTTCAGTGATTTTCTAATTTATCACTAGAACTTAAAAATACTAAAATGATCACAAAAGGAAAGACATTAATGGATTATAACAACACAGCCCAAAGGGTAAAACATTAAATAAACCTTAACTGCTCGGCTAATATGCCTCAGTGTATTCATTGACTAGTCTCTCTGAAAAAGCACTCACTTTTCCTCATGCTATGGTTGAGTGGTTTCAGGGGGCCATGTGGTTCTACAGTCCCTGCTTAGTGGGTGTATCTCTTGAATGAAGCCATAGGGTTCTATATTTTACAAGCTGTGCCACTGGAGGAAGTTTTTGTGAGGAACAGGGCAGGCCATTTGCATCTGAAACAACCTCTCCCAGCCCCTTTTTCTGCCTCTCCCCTTTCCTCCATGGCCCCGGGCTAATGCTCTCTTTTCCGTCCGGAGCAGGCCTGTGCACCTGTAGATTAGACACACACAAACATTCGCTCTCACACACACACACTCCAGGGTCCAGCTGTGGGCTGGGGACTGTTCGGTTTAGCTAAGCTAGCAGTCCAGGCTGCATCGGCCTAATGATGCGCGACTGGCCATCTGTGGGCCTCTTTGACAGGAAAGACACAGAGGAGAGGAACTTCTCTTCCACTTCATTTAAGTTAGCCCCGCTAATGAGGACTGCAAAATGCCTACCAAACATCTGACACTTTGATCAATTCAGATTTAGTCTAACAAGAAGATATACTATTTCACTGCTTTTATGTTTCATGTAATGCTTACGGCTCTTAAGGTTAACTCAAATCAGTGCCTCTGTAACTAAGCACTTAATTTTTGGTCCCAGTGCGGGGCAGCAAGTCACCCATTGACTGCAGATCTTGTCACTGTAAACTCCCAGTGACTCTGATTGAGGGTGTAGACAGACATTTGTCAAATAGAGATGGCAATGTTTCCTTGCACCTGTCAGTTAGTCAGTGAAGAGCTTCACTTTAAGGACAAAATACTTGAGAGGTCTAGATTCATACCTTCTCCTCCTCGCTGAGTCCCACCATATATCCAAAATAAAAGAGAATACAATATAAAAAATAGTATAATGCATGATAGGGGTCTTGCTGAAACAAAAAGCACATTTTTTGGGGTTCAGGCATTAGACGTACATGTCTTTGAAAAAAATAAGCAGCCAAAATTCGATAAAGTAAAATGTATTATTATTATTAAAATGATCTTATTGCCTTCAAATTATATATAATTAATGTACACATGAAGATAACACGAGGACACTGAATGCATCAACAGCATTGTCCTGGCTTCTTTTGCTAAGATGTTCATGGGTAATAAAACAATTTGAACACATTTCGATGCTCTCCCTTTTGTTTGCATTTTGACATCCCTATATTTGGCAGAATGGGACCTAGCCACATTTATCAAGGCCATTAAAACACAAGCTCTCCTGTTCCTACTGTCAGAAGTTCCATTCATTTGAATGGAAATGGTCTCTGTGTCAGGCGCTTGTACTTTACTCACTGACAGTAATGTGATTCAGGAGACCACCTCACTGTGCCAGTTTGTCTGGATGCCAGACAAACTGGCACTTGGGGCACTTAACCATTTAGGGCATTGGCATGGCACCTGTACAAGGCCTCTCATCCATACATCTTTGGCATTTGCTGCCACTTGATGAAGCCAAAACACAGAATCCAGCTTCTCAAGATGGTGTTTCTACTCCAATCCATTTAAGGAGAGATTTTTCAAAGCTTTCCTCCTCAAACACAGGGACAGAAAAGTGTGTCCTTGCAGCTTCCCTACTGAATCCCTGAAGCTTTTGTTTATCTATCATCCTTCTCCAATCTAACTCCTCTTTAAACACACACACACACACACACACACACACACACACACACACACACACACACACACACACACACACACACACACACACACACACACACACACACACACACACACACACACACACACACACACACACACACACACACACACCATCTACTTCATCTTTTTACTGTCAGTCCACTGGCAGAACACAATGTTTCTACATCTCAGATGGTCGATATCTGAGTGCTTACACATTCTATACAACAGAGCAGGTCTGGATTGATGAATGCTGCTTAAGTGAGAGAGGCCAGACCATATAGGGATTTCAGCCCTGAAGGCAAGTTGGGCCACTGTAGGGGGTAACACAGGAATCTGCTGCCACAAGACATTCTCAACTGTGAGTATTTAAAACCTTTAAACTTAATGACCAGGATGCGGTTGGCCTCTGAAAACCAACGCAAGTAACTGTGAAATATCCCTAAAGATATCCCTCTTGTTTCCCAATTAAATTATTTAATTCTAAACTATGTACAACCAAAGTATTGGACAATTTTGATCTGATAATGATTCTAAATGTAAAGATAAGTTATAACATTTAACCTGGAAGGGGACAATACCAAATGACCGAAGTCATAAAGATTCATCCTCTCAGGAAACATGAATGTCAGTACAATGCTGATATCTGGTAGATAAGGGGATCATACAATCCTCTGGGCAATATACTGTATGTACTCAAAATGAATGGCAATCTATTCAATAGACATTTTAATCTGGACCAAGGTGATTGCAGGCCAACATACATTGAGCCATAGAAAAAAAAGAAAATAAATCTCAATAGACAAAAGCTACACAGAAACAAAAAAACTTGCCTCTGATTCAAAGCACCGTTCATAATAAAGAGGAAATCTAAAAAAAACAATTGAAGTGCACGAGCCAACAACTACAACTGCTACTGTAATATTTTTCTTCCACCCGATCTCTGGTGTCCTTTCGGAACACTTATCCAGAGAAGCTAGGAGTGTAACGACACTATAGTTTAAGCTGCCATCAGTCAACAGGTCTTAATCTGTTGAGTCCTGCTCTATATTCCTCTGGGAGAGAAAGCCTATTAGATTTCACTTATTTAGACTCTCATAGTAACAGAAATACCGACTGGCCTACTGGGATTTCTTCAAAACACTCTCTCCAGCTAACGCATTAGAGCTGAGAAGTCTTTTACATTCCCAGACACACCTATACGTGTTCACAGATACATGCAAAAATGACCGTGAACATAGAAAAAGTACACCCTGACTTCACAGTTGAACAGCTGAAGAAATGTATTTTGACTTGTGTTTTACTGGCTCAAAAGTCAGACTGTGGGATTATTTCTGCTTTAATGATCTATGCACCGTGGCCTTACCAAGTGTATGAAGTATAGAGCTCTCATTGTGGTCACGCATGAAAAGCCGTCACTTCAGATCTAAATGAGGGTCTGATGTATATCAACTTACACTTCCTGCCTTCAGCCCGGCGGTCATCCAACCCCCAACCTAATCCAAAACCCAAAAAGCCATCACCCACTCCCTTTAGGGAAGGTCACAGGTCAGGAATCATTCAGGCGAGACACAACAAAAATAGTTTGTTCGTGCTTAACAACCACTTTTGGGACATAAAGATGAAATATGGTTTTTGATGCTATCGTTGTTAGGGGAAAACTAAACGGAGTGAATTAAGCTCATAGAACATGGTTGATGAATGAAAAAATGAAAATGTTTTGAGGTTACCCTCCTCTGAATCTCGTTTGCATATCTCCCCCATTGCCCTGTCACAAAGAGCAATGAAGCTGAATGTGGGCGTGCTAGCAGGACAATGCAGGCCAGAGTCCATTTATCTCCATACGTCAACAGGAGAGGCTTTGAGCCAGCCACATTCTGGTCAGTTTAAAGAGTCTGCTCCACCAGACATGAGTTAATGGGCTGATGATGGACATGCAAAGGCAGGTGCTGTTTTTGTTGGCTTTGGACAAAAAGCCAATGGCTACTCGCTGACTTAAAGCTGTAGTACTTCCAAAGCACTGCAGAGTCTGGGGGAGCATCAAGTGACACATTTCAACAAAATGTTCTATCTAAATGTTTTGTTTCTTGACTTTTAGTCTTTAAATGATGTGATCTAGTTAAAGACATGCACTTATTTCAAAAACTATTAATACAGATATTAATTATATTACCATATTCCATCACATCTCTAATTAGTCATCGATTAAAGGGGATCAAAAAGGTAGTAAGATTCAATCCTCAAATTCTCCAATGGCACATCACAATCAACACAGTCAATCACACAGTTATGCAATACAATAAAACTCAATCCAAGATGAAACAAGGAAACTGCCAGGACAATTTGCTAACAAAGACCTGGGGAGACTAACAGACACTGATTTACAACAGAGAGAACAATTAGCGTTGAAAAGGCTCCAATTAAAATGACTCCCTTTGATCAGCAGAGGGAACGGAGCTTCAGCGCACACACCATCTGCGATGGCGCAGTCAGATCAATCTGAAATGAAATAATTATGGCAAATTAATGGGTGTAAAAGTCACCAATTGATACGCTGAAGATGATTTCATATGTCTAATTGGGAGAGGGAGGAGGATGTGCTTTAACAGGGAGAGACATTTTACGGGATTGGGGAGATAGAGGGGAGAGACAAGGGGAAAAAATCGTACATAGATAGATAGATCAATAGATGACATAAAATACACACTGGCATTAAAACGTAAAGAGAGGAGGGAAAAAGAAAGGAAAAATGAAAGACACAGCTTTGACTTCTGCATCACTTTCCTCCACAACATATGACTGTAGACAGAATATTAAAGCACACAAATCCTGTCGCTGCAATATTCCATAAATGTGCAATACATTCATTATGTATTCAAGGGAGGCCGTAATGCTTTCAAATCATTCCCAATCCGGCCGCGTTCAAAACCAACAGCCGCAAATCAAATTTGGACCAAATAACTGTCAAGTAGGGTGGATTAATGAACGCAATACAAGTCCTCTGACGTGAAATGATACCGTGCGAGAGTTAACACTGGAAAATATGTGTTCATATCTAGTTTGGAAAACAAAAGAAAAATACAGCAGCTGCCAAGGACTGTTATTGGGTTGTATATTTCTGCTTCTGCGCTCACCTGAAAGCTGTGTGACAGTCCTGGTCGGTATTCAAATGCAGACACTCAAGCATTCTGCGATGAGGAAAAAAGAGAATAACTGAATAGCTAATGTACCTGACAATGGTGTTGACTTGTTTTGTTGCCTTCTTTAGACAGAGAGTAAAATATAGAAATAAATACAGCTTGGAAAAGAATGAATTTAGGGCAAAACCAAACTGCTCAGACGGTGGAGAAATTGGCAAAGTAAACCAGATTTGTACAGCGTACTTACATTTAACGTATTCCTATCATTTCTGATCAAAGGACAGATTCCTATGCTATCTATTTCTGGAGTTTTATTTTTTCTCATTTTTCTTCCTGCTCAGCAGAGATGACTGGAACACCTGCTGACTGAACAGGTGTGACAATATTCCAGGAGAAAAAACAGGCTCCCGCACGCTCCCTCTGAGGAAACTCAAACACCCCGAGTAACTGAGGTGTTAATTAAACAAAAAGGGAGAATGTTAAAACAGTGAGAGAAACGCCTGCTCCCCCTCAAGTTCAGCTTGGCTTGTCAGACGGCTGAGCCGGGACGGGAGGTTCATGCTAATTGTCATGGCCTTTCATTTTGGGAAGGCACGTCAGAATCCTCAGCGGAGGCTAATTTGTAAGTTTTCCTCTGAGTACGTTCAGTCTGTCCCATTTTTTTCATGTCATATCAAGTATTCATTTTTCCTCCTTCCCCCTCAATTTTCCACAAATAGCCAAAAGAGAGCCTTGATCTACGATCTTCATAGCAAAAAAGAAAATTCCAATAAGTGTAAATTGTACAAAAGCTGCCAGGATTTTCATAAGCACAACAGCTGTTTTTTCTCCTGCTTCATTATTTTTTGATAAATCACCTCGGTGAATTATTCTCAAGCCAAAACATTTGCTACATATGCAACTGTTGAGAAAATTGTTTAGACCAAGAAAGTGCTCATATGGTTAAGCCTTATCCAGCTGTCACATCATTCATCATGTGATTTGGGGTGCTGAAGTTTGAAAAAGAAATAACCCACCAGTTGTGGCAGAAAAAAGTTTTTTTGGGCAGCTGTGAGTTAATGAGGCATTGGAGCATGCGTCGGTGTGTTGGAGCTGCTCACCACAGTCACGTTTCCTGCTGACATCACCGACGGCAGCTGAATCACAAAGCATGATGCGGACTGAGGGACGGAGCTACTGTGACCCTCAGCAGCAGCCTCTGTTCATTTGATGAACTCAAAAACAGTCACGCAGACACAAGTCTCATAGAAGCGCTCCATCATCATCATCGATGTGGGAGGTTGGCGTGTGACTGTGTTTGTGAGGGGTTGCGGTGTGTTGCCTCACCCACACACATATGGAGGCACACACACACACACACACACACACACACACACACACACACACACACATACACACGCACACAGAAACAAACACGCAAGCACTTATAAATACATGCACACACGTAAACATTCAGGTACAGTTCGTAGGAACATACAGTAGGGAGAAAAAGAAGGACATATCACTTATGGAGACACACACACACACACATACACATACACATACACATACACATTCACATACACATACACATACACATACACATACACATACACATACACACACACACAAATGGTGTGTCACTGTAGTTAAATTGTGGTCCCCCCCTCCGTCTGCCTCCTGTTTACTTAAAGCTCATGTTTTCCTTTGTGGCTTGTTTGAAGGGGGCGAGGTCTGCCTGCAGAGCTTCACTATCCTCCCAGTCTGTGTTGTGGCCTGCCATCCATGCACATGTGTGTATGTGTGTGTGTGTGTGGCTGTGTTACAGTGTGTGTATGTGTGCACATATGATGGCTTTTACCTGGGTGTAAACATTACCTCCAATGCTTTTGCTATGCTTTATAGTGTGTTCATCCATCATGCTCTGTTTTCAGTCAACTTTTAAGTACAGTCAGAGGACAGGATCACATGGCTCGCTATTCAGAATATGACCATTGCACATTTTTTTGCCATTGCTGCACTATAGCCCATAAACAGCTTCTGGGGCTAATTTGTCACATTCACTAGAAATCTGCACACCCGGCACTACGATCAAAATTGTGAAATACAGACACATAAATCCCCACTTATAGTACAAGAAAACAGTTTTAAGGTCATTATTTGCCTCTTCCACACAGTTTTCAAATCATGTTTTTTTATAAAAATGTCAATGTCAGAACCGCATCTGTCATAGAATGATAAATTGCTACTTGGCCTTGTCAAAATAAGATTTATAACAAAATGTGCTGCCCTTAACCCTTGAAAAAACCTTGGTCGCCGTGCAAATACACTTACTAAAAGGAAAGTTCAGTCAAATATCCGTAAAACAGGCATACTGAACGTAGAATACCATTACTCGGTGTGTCCCGTCTTCTAAAGCCTTTTAGGATAAACAGCATGTCTCATTTGGGGGTTCTGAGTGCTCTACCCATGCGGAGTAGAAACAGGTGTTATGTGTTGTCAATAATTACTGTGTATACCTCTTCCTCTCACGAGTCTCTCGCTCAGTCAGTGTGTGTGTGTGTGTGTGTGTGTGTGTGTGTGTGTGTGTGTGGTCCCATATGGTTTTGATGGGTATTTGGACAGGTGACAACATGTCAAAAACTTGTAAAGTAAAACAGGTCTGTCAAATTCCCTCATTGGCGGCTGTTGCAACTAAATTATGACTCGCATAATTCATTTTTCTTTACAAATGTTTGGGCTTTCTATTTGATTTTTCTGTTAGGGCTTTTCCGCAGAGTAAGATCACACCATATTTGTTCTTCTTTTGTTGCTGTTAATCTGTCGTTTCACTTGTATTCAGTACTTGAAAGGCACAACTGTGTTATTCAAGTATACTGAACAAGTGAACACAGCATTTCAAGGCTATTAAATGCAGCTTTTAACATTTAGCAAAACAAACATTAATTGTGAATATCTAAATAGATGGCATGTTTTTGTACTGGGACAATTAAGTCACAAACCATTTTGCTTTTCAAGTTGGGGGGGCTGAATGGCATACTCACTCAACAAGTGCTCTACAGTCATCCCAAAATGACACTAAGCTCTGAATACAGTGCTTTGAATGGAGAGTGACTTTTATAGTTTTTTATTGTGCCACAATGTTCAGATTTCCTGTAGTAGTCTCTCCAAAACAAAGGCAACAATTCTCTGCCGGTACAAACCCACCTCCCCCTTCCACGTGTAACAAATACTTCCCCAGCGGACTCTCCCTGGTGAACACAATCAAATAAACAATACGGCTTCTTTTACTGAGAACCAGAGTGCCTATTAGAGAGAGCAAACGACCTGATTGTTGATTGTGTTAGCATGTCTGAGTGCCTCACTAAATTGCCCACAAGGGTTGAACACTGTAGAGGGGAGGGAGGAGAGAGAGTAAAGAAGGGGAGAAAAAAAAAACGAAAAAAGAAAACTCTTGACTTCTAGATGAGAGGGACTAAAACGAGTGCTCGTTTCGAGACACGGGAATAGATTAGCTGGGGTTCTGGGGTTGGAGCCTGATTACAGAGCTATTGTTGTTGTTGGAATATATCATATCGCAGCGTCTCCTGCAGCCTTGGCTAAATAAATCTGTCGTAATCCCCCTGGTGAGCCCTGGCGGCTTCGCGAGCGCCTACTTAACCAGGCTAATTAAAACTCGTCCTTGTCTTGCTTTCCCCAAATGTACATGCCAGCTTCTGTCTGTGAGGTTGCAGAAGCTCCATTGGTGGGATGCATCTTATAAATGAGATGCATCCCCCCCCCCCTTATGTGCTCTTCCTCAGTGCATACACAGAAAAAAAGAAGAGCGGGGGAACAGAGAAACAATGTGTAAACTTGAAACGGAAATGTGCGTAAGAATTGCCGTTGTGTGATCTAAATATGGGGTATTCCATTGATGACCCACTTTATCAGGAGGCACATGAGGAAGAATGAGGAGAGCTGGGAAGTGTGACTTCATACACTCACACACAGCACTCAGCTTTATCAGTTCAACAATTATTGTCACCGGGCTAATTATGAAAGGCAATTAGTACTGCTTACATGGCAGGGGAGTGAAGGATGGAGAGGGAGAGAAAGAGGGAGAGAGGCATGTTTTTTTTCTTCCAGCACAACATTTCAAGATTTGCAAAAATTGGATAGGAGGAAAAGCGTTGGGGGTTTCCTGGGAAATAAGGCGTCCTCGCGTGGGAGTGCTTGTCACTTAATCATCTGGATTTGTTCAAGGTGACATGGTGATGCACTTGGGAGCCAGCGGTCCAATTCCTCCTCTGGGGTGGAGGGGCTTAATGAATGGATGTGTCCTCGGGCGACCTGCGAGTTCCACTCCTCGTGCATGGCACCAAAGATGGATGAGGAATTTTATGGCATTTTTTACTTATTAAATTGTGTACAATGGAGAGACGAGAGGATGATGTGAGATAAAGAGGATAACATGTGGGCAAGGTTGTGAATCAGGTTTAAATCCGCAGCATTAAATGGAAAAAAAGGGTATCTCGCATCATGTTACAACAAAAGGAGTGTCAATTTAAAAGAAACAGCAAAAATGAATTGATGGATGTTGTTTTTTGATCAATTGGAAGTTAGCTGGCAATTGGATTCCTGTTAAAGGACCGTAAAACATACTTTGAAACTAATATTCCTTGGTCATATCAACCATCTGTTTAATTGTAATAATGGACATTGAGAAAAAGCAGATCTTGTGTATCGCCTAGAAAAAGGTCGCTTTCGAGAAATGCTGATGCCTGTCAACCCCTACAGGCTGTTGGGTAATGTTTTATCCTCATGCTGCCTGCTGACAACAAACACAGAACAAGATGTCAGTGAGTACACCTGTAAATGTCTGTTCAGCTCTTCTGAAACACAAGAAATCTGATCACACAGAGTCTGATGCAACAGCGTTTAGCCTGCTGAGACCAAGCGGAGTACCTGCCAAGACTGTCACTGTGTGTCACAGTGTGCACAAATGTGTTGTTTGCCTACAAAGAAAAGAGGGAGAAATTAATTTTGTACCATTTGTTACTATTTAGGAACTTGAATGTGGACATTGAAACTCTGAGAAAATAGGAAAATGCATGTGTGGATGAAACCCAGGTGAGTTGTTTTATGCATTGATGTAACTTGGCCAGTTGAGAACGCGCCGTCATCTTTGAAGTAGTTTGTTTTGTGCGAGCTTTACTGTGACTGCGCTTGCATTTGATCATAAAATAATCACACGACACCAAAGTACCCTCGGATATGATATGAGCCGATCCATCAGGAGGTAGCATTGCTTCCCTTTCCTTTCTTCTGTTCTTCTTTTAATCATCTGCAGTCTTTTTTTAAAGTGACACACGCAGCCATGCAGAGTAGTACAAGTTGATTTGTGATTGTGAGCATGCAGATGAAACACAAACTAAATGTCCCCATAGATTCACAGTTATTTACAGTCATGCTGCATATGTGTAAATGATTGTTCCCTGCATTGGGGTATTCAATCTTTATTGTCAGTACCATAATACAACCTCTGCTTACATCGAAGAAAATGTAGTTCATCACACAACAAACATTAGACAATAAACTCCTTCACAATATTCACCAAAATACATTTCTCTAAGAGACGATCAAGGATGATAAATACCATCTATGAAAAGATGTAATAAATGGGATATTTCTGTACACGCAGACAGCTTGTTATTTCTGTATTGCTATCTGAGTTGAGCTAATCCCAGGGTAACTTCTCCAGAACTCTACAGACGCCAGAAAAGCTGCTCTCCAGAACAGTAGCAGACAGGCCTCCTGTAGTGAAAGACAAGGACAGACTAAACATGACAATGTTGATGGATTGGACTGTAGATCCTGAGCTCCCTGCCAGCACTGAATGTGCCCGGCCCATCACGCTAAGAAGTCAGAATGTACCACAATGCTGCAGCCAAAACACAGATAGGCCGCTAAACGTCAGCGTTCACCACCTGCATGTCTGAGAAGACAAACAAAGCTGGACAGGACTAATGGAGGATCACTGTGCCTCACTGGAGCGACTGACCTAATTGGAGCAATTGGAGACAAACACTCACTGCCATCAATCACAACACCTCGGACGGCTTTTGGAAGGATTTCAACGAGGGAACAGAGAGAGGCAAAGCACGGACAATCAGGTGTACACATGGATGCACGTGCAGACTTTGAGGGGTGGGGGTCGAACTTGATGCCTTGCCAAAAGTTGGATTTTCCCCTGGTGAAACCTGAGGCATTTGAAACAGCAGGCTGCAGAGTCGGCAGGCCTTGGTTTAGAGTTGTGGCGTTTGCGGTGGTGGGAGGGGGAGTGGGGGGGGGGGGGTCAGCTTGTCATCTGTAATGGAGGAATGTGGGGCCGTCTCGGTGGGGCTGAGTATTCCCTTTCACACTCTGTTAAAAAGAAAGAGAAGGGCAGGAGGAGAGGGAAGGGCTGGGTGGAGCTGGGCCTCTCACTCAGACGGCGTGTTCCAGTGGCCTATTTTCAATTCCTAGAAACTCCTGAAGCTTCTCGAGGTAACGCTGCCGAACAACCTCCTGTCTAATGCCATTCAGAGCCCCCAGCACACCCTCACTTAAATCTATTATGGCTGCTTTAGTAAATTAAAACCAGCTCAGGTCATTCAACTCTAATCCAGTTTATTCAGATCTGATTAATCGCACATTATCTAATCAGTTAAATTCAGTTAAAACCAGACAACAGTTTAGAATATGGTCAGCTACAAACCAAAAGCAACAGGGTTTCCATAGATCCAAAACCAACTGCTTACAGTCATTATTTATTCACATTTATAATGAATTTTGGAATTCCTGAATTCTGAATCTCATTTATTAAAGCCTAAACAATCGTCAAAACAAAACTATTGAGACAATAAGACGCTTAAAAGGTTAAAAGTAATCATTTGAGACGATAAAAGGTCTTTCCTTTTTTTGAAGAAAGTGTTCAAGTTTGACCTGTTTCTGTAGATAAAAGAGATGATAAAACGTTTCATGTAAAACCTGCTGTGGTTTCCAAACAATTACATTATTTTAGTATGTTTTTATAAAAATCTTTAGACAGAGTTTAGAGTCTGTCTTTGCTATTACTATTTTTCAAGACACATCTTTTAAATTCTTGTTAAAAACCTCAGTATCTGTAAAACACACGCAGAGTTTTCACAGCCGCAGCTGCTGCCACGGGACAGTGAAAGTTTCGCGAAAGAGTTCAGAGCGATGTCCCACAGATGTGAGCCCACATGTGTTTTTTGAAGGATGTGTAAGTATTGACAGCGAAGGACAGGCTCCAAATGTGGAATGCTATAAGCAAGATCAATGCCTTCCTCACTGAATATGGTATGTTTTCATGTTTTATGGTTAACGGTTTAAAGATGGAAGTACTGATGTCAGGTTGGGTTCATCTGTGGTTCATTTAACTTGAGGCTTCCTCCTGTGCGTGCAGCTTTCCGTGACTCTCGTAGGAGTGTGTGTGTGTGTGTTTGTGTGTGTGTGTGCGTGTGTTTGCAAGTCTGTATGTGTTTGGCTGTGGGTGTGAAGTATCCACACTGTGATTCACCGGTATCTGTTGATCCCCAGTATCGTGATATACCCCGCTCCTTTTGTATCATATAACACTCACACACAGACACACACCTTTCTCCTTTCACGCTGCTCTTTATTCATACATGATTGATTTTCCTTTCTTGCTTCAATTGAAAAGGACAGAGGACGTACTGTATTTTCACAATGAAATAATTAGAAACCCTTTTTGGCACGTGCTTGTGAAAAAACAGGGGTCCATTCAGACCGAGGAGACCTGCTCTTACCACCTCTGCCCTCTGGCATCTGTCACCAACATCAAATGAAAAACGTAGAAAAAAAGAAAATACAACTGTATTTTGGTGTAATCATTAGGATTAAGCTGGTGCAGAAACGCATTAATTCCTAATCCTTCCCGTGTCCCCTCTCCCTATCCCATCTTCTCCCTTGTTCCCCCCTCCTCTCCTTTCTCCTCCTCTTTCTTCCCTCCCTCTCTCCCCCATGCTTTACAGCACCAAACGCTTTTAATTTGTCAGGGAGGGAAGGGGGGTTTAGTTAGAGGCACTCGTTCGGAGCAGCTTTGAGCCTCTGCCAAGCTCTCGTTCGCATTGTGCTGCTTACAGCTGGGCTGCCCTCCTTCCCTGCTCTCCCTCTTTCTCCCCTCTCTGTTCTTCGTCTCCCTTTCTTTTTTCCCTTTTCTCTTTTTGTGTGAAGCGCTGTCTGCTTTTCTTGATGGTTTTTTGCTGCGGGGAGTCGGGGGAGAAGAAGGGGGTCACTTGTCATGGGGCCAACTTTCAGGGGTTCAGTCTCTTGTGCATGGACACACACACACACGCACACACACACACACACACACACACACACACACACACACACACACACACACAAAAAGACACTCGTGCACATACACAGGCGCGCACAAACACACACCAGTGGCAATAAACACCAGGGAGGCGATGCCGGGAGAAGGGTTGAGGAGAGAGAGGGAAGGGGGGAGGAGGGAGGTGAAGGGGGGAGGAGGGAGGTGAAGGGGGCAACATGGCACACTCTTTCCAGGCAAAAGCTCCACTTTCACTTTCTTCCTCTTCCTCACACAAGTTCTCTGTTAAGGTTCTCAAAGAAGAGTAGAAAGCACTGCGACTAATAGAACAACCCTATTATGCAGGAAACAAACTAAGATGCAGTACGTGAAAGACATGATCAATGAATGGAATAAAGTGAGAGAAAGAATAAAAGAGGCATATTCAGAGGAAGCACGAGCGCTGCGAGAATAGGAAAGAGGAAGATGGATGAAATGAGAGAGATAAAGAGGGGCAAAACGAGACAGGGAGGCAGCAGAGAAACTCCAATAAAGGCACAGATCAGATAACGGCGTCTCTGAGGACTTCCAAATGTCCTTTTATCTCTGCGAGAAATGCTGATATTAAAAACCAGACGGAGATAGCGCGCGGCGTCATTTGCTGCCTTTACCAAGAAGTGAGTTATTACTGTAAATTGGATCAGAAAATACTCATCGAGGCTCATCTCGAACACACTTAGTGACTAAAGTTTCCTCTTCCGACGTGACACACTCGTTGGGTAAAAGCACACACTCACTCAGGGCTTACTGACTCATGCTGGGGGCCGATGGCCAGGCAGGTTATCCCACAGTATCAGGTATACTTTGTTGCATGCCAGATGTCGCCTACAAACGTGAAAAACATATTCAGTTCTGTTTGAAATGGAGAAGAAAAGGGATGAATTACTCTTCAGAATGGGAGATTATGTATGATTCAAAGCCCTTTTTACAGTCAAATGTTTCTGCTTTATATTGCATCTAAGATGGAATAACAACTGATCGACAGCTGAATTTTAAGTTCACCTTCATTCGAGTATTTTCCAGCGAAGCGCACCAGACATTTACATTTAGTCAAAGTATGTTAACAACACTAGTTTTCAGTTTGGAAGAGTGTTGATTTACTGTATTCCAGTGGAGTTTACCGAAACCCTACTATAATTGTCTCATTATTAATATTTTCATCTAAAAAAAACTATTTCCTTTAACACTTTGATGAAAAAGGAAAAAGCAAATGTGGCTTCCCAGAATTGGTCGATCACTTTCTGATACACTGCATACTCCCAGTCCTGTGAAATGTGTCTACTTCCCCTTTCTATGTAATCCTTACCACAGTTCACCAAAAACAGATGACTTAGAAACAGGAACATGCTGTGGGAAACATGACAGCTAGAGCTATGTCATCCAGACTGATCAAATCTTAAAGGTCCCATGTCATGGCCATTTTTACTGATCATAATTCCATTGTTGAGGTATAGATTTATATTGTGCAATTTTCCAAACTCACATTGGTTTTCTCATACAGCATCTCTGTAAAGTATGTGTATTCACTCTCTGTCCTACACGGCTTGTCGGAGCTCCTGCCCCCCCCTCCCTGTGAGCCCACTGTGCTCTGATTGGTCAGCTCGCCCACTCTGTTCTGAGGAGTCCACCACCGTTACAGCGGAACATCAGTGATTATGTGTTACAATGGCGTTTGTTAGCAACCAAAAAATGACACCAGCAATGACAAACAGATGAGAATGTCCGCACCCCCAAACGCGGCGCACCTACAGTGTAAGCGCGCCACCGTTTCGCCGCTGCGAGGCTCCACTAGCACCACCCCCCCCCCCCCCCCCCCCCCCCCCAGCGAGTCACAGTTTCGCTGCTGAGAGAGTGTGTGTGTGTGAGGAATATGTGGGTATGGTCACGTCACTGTACCCAGGAAGAAAAAGAGGAATCTCCAACGAGGCGTTCTGGGGCAGCATAGACAGGTCTTTTCTGTGTTAGAGTTTTACTCGCTACAGGGTGTACTTTGAGGGTTTGTGACTTTGCAGACCGTTTACATGCATCAAAACCTTCATAACAAACAAGGGGACGGGTAATAACCGGAAAAGCATGACATGGGACCTTTTAAATTAAATATCCTCACAACCATCAGCTGGAACCATATTCAGAGTAGACAAGAGGAAAAAAAATCACATTTAATTTGAATAACAAATGAATCCTTTTAGTGGGAGTGCTGCAATTTTCCTCAACGTGTGTGGATAATGATGTGACTTATAAAGGGATCAGATTGAGTTTGGTAAAGGTTACATCACCATGACAACTTGAAGAGAAGGTCGTCGATGGAGGAGGGGGGGGGGGGAGCAGTTTTCACAGAACATGGACTCTTGAGAACTCATGATGAAGGACAGCATGGCTTTCTTATCTTTAAAAGAATCCCTGGAAAAACCCAATGTGAGCAACCGGCTTCGGTCAATCCATGCCTTGTTTTTGGACCTATACAACGTATTGTTTACCTACATAAAGAAAGAAGAGAAACATATGTGTGCAATCATGTGTTTCTCTAACCCATACTTGCATATCTTTTTTTATTTTTCCGATTTGATAACATTAAAAGAGTTAACACAGTATGTTTCTCGTTCCTCCCGTAAATCATCCCCCTTTATTTCCTAGCAGTTGTAATGCATGTAAAGCTATATGTTAAATGTGTTCACGGGACACAGAGGAAATTCATCTGAGTCATAGCAGCAGTTTGCACATGAAGCGGCACACACACACACACACACACACACACACACACACACACACACACACACACACACACACACACACACACACACACACACACACACACACACACACACACACACACACACCCTGCAGCGCGTGGAGGGAAGTTAAGTGAAACAGTGTGCTCAGGATGTACTCACAGCGACACACATATGTAAATTTGGGCTCGGCTGAGCTCAGCAGTACGGCCCTCTGCTCTTCCAGCTCCCTTTAAAGCGCAGGAGGAAACATGACCGTGTTGTGACTCCTCCAGGCTTACTTTTCACTCTAATCGCCTGGGAAAACAGGAAATTGCGGTCTCGGAAAATGCAATGTTTATACTTAGGTCACATTTACACGAGTGCCCCTCCCCCACATCAAGCCTCCACGTGTTATTGGATTTTTTTGTTTGTTCTTGATCTTCTTTTAAAAAAATTATTTGCTTTTCTGACACCTTTTAATGTAATTGTACCAGCATTACTTTTTTCTGCCACACAAAAGTAGTTTTAAAGCTGATTAATTAAAGCTGGGCAATAATATGATGTTGATAACTACAGTTGCATTTAACAGTAACTTTGCAAAGGAAATCAAGTTATCCTCGCTAACCCTGCTCCTAAATAATTTATAAAGACGCAGCCATGAGTAAACTGATGCTCCAGCAAGGCAGCAGAGGCTCAAACTTTCATACAAACTTAAAATGTGTCAGCAGAACATGATTCAAACCCAGTCATCGGCTTTACCATCACATTTTTCATCCTCAAGTTTTAAGCTTCCATGAAAGACATCAACCACCGCAGCCAATATGGCCCAAATCCAGTCATGTGCTTTCTCAGCTTCTGTCACTCCACCCTTCACTCTTCAGTTCAGCTCTCACCAAGGCTTGTCTGCATTCTCCACAAACCACTTCATATTTGACTCTCATTATCTTCTTTATTCTCAGTGTGTGAACGCTTCAATTTCTCCACCTACGTCGTGTTACATAACCCCGCCCCGCGGCTACCTGTAACTCTACCTGCACAACTTCCTGATCCATGCTATCAATCATGCAGCTCTCTGCCTGTCCACAGCTTTCACACCGGCCTCAAACCCTTACTCCCCATTTCATGGATCATGGACCTCATGCATACTTCTATGGACTGTTGTGTGTGTGTGTCTTTGTGTGAGTGATGAGAAACAGTGGGAGAGAAGTGTAACTTGATCTTCGGACATCTTGAGTGTCTTGCTGCTACTCCGTTCTCCTCCAAGGGATGTGAATGCTCGAGAGATGAACACACCTGGATCCCTGAGGCGCCACATGCACACAAACGTACACACAAACACACACACCTTCATTCCCAAGTCTGCTCTAATGCCTCGTTTAAAGCCCTGGAGTTAAGGGGCAAGGCTCTTTGGTGTCTCTCTTACAGGGCTGTGAAGTGTTGACAGTTGCACATTATGGAGACAAATTGAGGGCCCTGAGTTTGGTGCGTCTCCAGACGTCGTAGATGGATGTTTTAAAACACTGGGAGGGTAATCTAGAAGGAGTCTCTGGCTTTTTGGAGAAATCTTTTTAGTCCCGGCTCACAGCGTGCTGGAATGACAAATGAAGGAACGGTTACAAAAGCTGCAGATGTTTTTTCCCTGTGTTGTTTAGGTGCAACAGTATATACCAAAAGTGATGTGGAGTGCAGAAATGACAGAGAAAAGGAGAAGCTGAAGACAGAAAGGGATTACAAATGTCAGTGAGTGAGAGTGTGGAGCAAGACAAGCAAAACGAAAGCTAAACCTACAAACCCCTTGTCTAATATAGTAATGTCAGTTATTAATGTAACACTGAGACTTTATTGGCACATATACAATGGAAAAGTTATTTTTGTAGAAAACTTGCGGCGGTTGTCTACATGGCTGATGCGCAGGGAGCTAAGATATATGGTGGTCTGGTGGTCCCCTCAGATTTGCATATAAATACAGAGAATTATTTGCGTTGGCGGCAGGGGGGCAGATCGGGGTTAAGTGCTCGCACTGAGTTGGTTTACCCAGCAAGCCTGGATTTAGTCTGTGGCGAAGGGCAAAGCTATCATTAGGATCTCACCAGGCTCACCGCCACTACACACTGATAATATCCCAGTCTGCTGCTGGAGAGCAGTCTGTTCAGTCTTCTTACAGCAGTGAAGCATCCTTCATTAGCTATATTTGTAGAGAAACCAGAAAAGCTCACAGTAGACAGGGGTATATCTGCTGGGGTTTTATTTACTTTTAATATATAGATGTATATTGGACCCTAGAGTCTTCTCCCTTAACTGAACTCACATGTTCAAAACAAATCAAAACCAATAACAAGGTAACAGTTTTGACAATGAGAAGAAAACAAACCCACTATATTTTTATTGGAAGTTCTTTTTCGTTGTTGTAACTTGACCAAATCTTTGCTCATAATCTTAATTTTAAATAGTTTACTTCTTTTGGAAATTGACTTCGCAAACATAACAAAACTTCCTGTGAACAGTCAATTAAACATTTTTTATCCTTACAGCCAAACATAATTCTGAGCTGCGATTCATGTTAGCCACAGACTCGATAATTGACACCAACGTGTCCCTTCCATAATAAGCCATCCTATTTATAGCCAGAGCCACTTGTGGTCCCACAATTAGAGCACTGCATCGAGAGTGGTAGCACATGTAATTAGCAACGTGTGTGTGTGTGTGTGTGTGTGTGTGTGTGTGTGTGTGTGTGTGTGTGTGTGTGTGTGTGTGTGTGTGTGTGTGTGTGTGTGTGTGTGTGTGTGTGTGTGTGTGTGTGTGTGTGTGTGTGTGTGTGTGTGTGTGTGTGTGTGTGCCTGTGTGTGTGTCGAGCTGTTTCCTGCCCCTTAGCACCTCTCCACTTTTGTCTTGTGTTTTAAGAGGGGTTCAACCTCATTGTCGACAATAAACACTGCACAAGGGACTTACCACAGCCCTCCCTTGACACACACACACACACACACACACACACACACACACACACACACACACACACACACACACACACACACACTGGACCTCAAATGGCGTAATTTGAATTTAAATAGAAGTGTACAGTATTGTGCGCCGTTGAGTAAAGTGCATCATCCATTAGTGAGGACATCCTTAGGACTCCTTTAAATAACCCTTTGCTCGGCCTCACCCCTTCTCTCTCCTTCACTGTCTTTGTTAGGAGATGACAGGACGACAATGAGGAAATAATCTCAATCCTCATTCAGATTTTTTCCTACCACTTTGCTCGCCTATTATAAGATTGTATAGAAATAATAAACCTGGCCTGGAAGAATTAAGCGTATTAAGAGTATCTTTTGAAACAAACTTGAAGCCCAAGCTCTGAAAGAGAGAAACATACAAAGGTGTTACCCCTTTACATATCACATATTGTTACTGACTTTAACATTGAATAATGTAACGTGAAACTTGCTTTAGATAAGTAAATCAATTACAATGGACACCAGACTACTTTTTATCAAGGACAATATGTGAATTTTTACTTAATAGAATCTTTGAATCACACCAAGCATATACAAAACACAAATATTCAGCTTTTGTAGACAGCTCTGA
Organism: Trematomus bernacchii; assembly: GCF_902827165.1. Lineage (NCBI taxonomy): Eukaryota > Metazoa > Chordata > Actinopteri > Perciformes > Nototheniidae > Trematomus > Trematomus bernacchii. Next base: position 9,365,065 of record NW_022987564.1, on the reverse strand, counting down.
CTCCCTGTGTCTTGAAGCACACTGTAATGCAGTTTTCAGTATTGTGCCTATATGCACAACTTCCTAACCCGCAAACTGACAACAATTAAGTTGAAAACGTGTTTACAGTTGAGCAAATTGTATTTAGCAGCATGCATCACTGCCTGTGAGAAGTGCCATGGTAGGCATTTTGAAAATAGCGCAGGAATGCCAAACTCTACAACCAATAATAAAAGTGAGAAGTGATAACAGGTGCCTCAAACCATCAAAAACAAGATTTGGTTTCATGAAAAGACTGGTGAAGTCCATGGATTTTGTTGGAGAATTAGATATTGTCAGTCCTGAAACCTCAGGTTAAACTGGGATATCTCTTTTCTTTTCACACATCCAGAGTAATTGTAGTTCACGGGCAAATGTTTTACATCACCAGAGAGTACACAGCTGTCTTTAACTACAAATGAAAAAGACCAGTTTCAGCTTTTACCCACCGGCCGAAACCTAAAACAGATTTGCAGATGGCTCTTTTATTTTTTTAAAGAACAATTGCAGTGAATCACATCAAAGCTTGGACAATATACTCCAGATTCTGATCATTTGTCGAAAAAGCCTGCAACATGTGTAGAGACATCGAGCTAATGCTCCGCTTCACCAATAACCCATCTCTTCTAGACTGACGTTCTGTGGCTAAAACAATGTCAGGGACAGGAAAAAGCTGTTGTGTTATCTTGTCAAAGCACGGGGGCCACGCAACAATGGCTAAACGCGTCCGCTGCCAAAGGAAACGTTTTATACGTAAATTGGTGGTCGATGACACATATTTGATGACTGGCAACGGTTTGAACTATGAGCCTGACACTTCAAAGGGATCGGGTTTCCTCACAAGTTTATTTCCAGTTCCTCTCTGCAATGAGTTTTTAGTGGTGTGGGCTTGGCTGCGGGAGAAAGGGAAGGAGAGGGAGATTTCACACACAGGGACGGGCAGATGTATGCAGGCACACGTGCACGCACACACACACAAAGACGACACACACACACACACAAAGACGACACACACACATACACACACAGGCTTAGACAGAGTGCTTGCACTTCAAACAAATGGGACTTCATCAGTGTACATCAGTAATGGTTCCAGGCTGCCCCAACAGCCCTAATCATTTCCAGAGGGAGACCTAGAGCGAGAGACACAGAGTTTTTTTTCCTCTTGCTTAAGCCTCAGTTGCAAGTGTACCTTCAGCAAATCAAACATTAAAGCCCTTATATTGTAGGATAAATTCCTGCCTGCTAGTAGACACATGTGAAGGACACTATGAAGAGAATACAAAGAGCTTTCATTGAGGAGATGCACACATTCAGTACAACACAGAATGTAAACACTGTGTTTTCAGCATCATAAACTACTCCCTCAGCATGCTTTGTGTGCAGAATGCAAGTAAACATAATCCTCCAGTGACTACAGTCTAACCCCATTGTAAGTCAGGTTAGTCATGCAAACAAAGAGCAGGAGAGGTTGCGTTCAAAAAACCTCAGAGGACCTTAGTGGTGCAAACAGCTGGCTGCTGTGTGATTTGGAACAAAGTGTCGCAGGTTTGCCTTGAATGCCATATTTTTATCTCAAGTGATCCGACTAAAGCCAAGAGGTCCTTTTCTTTATGTCCAAAACAAACACGGTGTTTGTCGTTCCTAGGAGAGTTAATGTAGTGTGAATATCCAGAGCAGACTGTCTGTATTTAGAATCAACTGAAGCTGAAAATGGCCAGGTGCTGCAGATACAAAAAAAAGAGTCATTAGCCGGGTCAATGTCGGCCACTACAAAAACAGTGATAATGTTTGTGCACCTGCGGAAAATCATTTTGTGAAGAATTTAGTGTGTTTTCAATTTTGAGGAAAAAAGAGAGTGGAAAGTCCGCTCACTTTTATCTTTTTTTTTAAGCAGACTCTCTGAAGCAGAGAGAGAGGCACAGGAGAGTTCTGACTCTTTGCCAACAGGGGATGTTGTGTTGCATCAGAGGACTGAACTCCCTAACTGTGTGAGTGCAATGCGTGTCCTTAACACACTAAACATATAAACAGGATAGGAAGAAGTTGATTTGGCTTCTAGTAAAGTAGACTTCCTAACTGGAGGAAAGGCAGGTTTTAATAAAATCCAACAAACAAACATTTTGACAAGGACAACAAGGATAAATGAACGGACTGTTTTTGAGACACAAATGGGCAGATTTGAGAGAGAAATAGACCATGTGTACTGACAGTTGGTCCCATCATGTGACGCCCCCTTGGCAGACCAGTGGGATCTGGGCGTGCTGGTTGGCCGGTTGTCATTCCCAGGTCACGCCTGATTGGACAGTGGTCAACGGCACAGCCACACCCCTCTGTGGGGAAGCTAATCTCTAGTTAGCAGGTCCATACAACGAAAGACTGTGTGTGTGTGTGTGTGTGTGTGTGTGTGTGGTGTGTGTGTGTGTGTGTGTGTGTGGTGTGTGTGTGTTGTGTGTGTGTGTGTGTGTGTGTGTGTGTGTGTGTGTGTGTGTGTGTGTGTGTGTGTGTGTGTGTGTGTGTGTGTGTGTGTGTGTGTGTGTGTGTGTGTGTGTGTGTGGTGTGTGTGTGTGTGTGTGTGTGTGAACCAACAAAATGGGATTATCAGAAATCTACAGTCACACCACTGCCAGTTCATTTCTGCAATGGAAACTTCCCTCTTCTGCACCCACAGATAAAAACAGTATCTTCTACACTACCCTGCCTTTCCTGTTGTTAAACACGATCTCTTCCTCTTCTCTCACTATTGTACTTACACACACACACACACACACACACATATACCCGCAACGCGGTGTTGAAACAACCCTGTGTGGGAAATAATCTGTAACATAGATTGCCTGTGATCATTTTGGTCATTTCCCATTGACCTAACACCACAAACATCTGACAAACGACGTGGCTCCATGATATAATCCTAATGCAGTTTACGGGCCATTACCGGCCCTGACATCCGCATGGTGTTCCAGCTGACTCAATTTGTGGTTACGGCTTCATCGCCTCAACAGTCAAAACACAAAACAGTTTTTGACAGCAAATTTTTACTTACCTTGGAAACAGCTCTGCAGCCAGGGAGAAGTGAGAGATTTAGAACAGAAGGAGAATTCATAGCCCGCTGACATCAGCCTTCTTGGCAGATGAGGAAAAAGTGATAGTGATCAAACAATGGTTGCAGCCAGTGAGTTATGTTTAAGGTGCTGTAACATCCTGAAATAAACACACTGCCTTCAGAAGAGCTGTAGCTCAGCTGTCGTGCCTGATCTTGTTCCTCCAGGTTTGCTTTTAGTTCAGCTTTCCAGTCCTCTTTTATTCTTTAGCGCCATCCAATACTACCTTAAATATTTGATGAGGAATTGTTAAATGTCAGCACCAATTAATTCGGCTGTATTTTAAACTTTTTGCCTTACATAATCCACAAACGTATTCCTTTGTCTTCAAGGATTCACCTATCCTTTCACGAAAAGTAAAGATTAACAAAGTGTGTCATTATATATTACATTTTACAGTACAAATAAGAAAAGAATGTTGTATATCCCAGGAAAATCTGACTTTGACTAGCTAAAAAAAATTACGTACATGAAATTGAAGTAACTTTCACAATTCAGCATCACCCGGGTACAAACATTATATCACTTACTCTCTATTCGAGTCAAATTAGGTCAAATAAGCTTTTGATAGCCAGCTATGACCATGACTTAAAAATGGCTTAATCATGAGATTCAGAAACAGACATCCACTGTCTTCCTCTTTCTCTAATACAACTCTTTCTTTATCTCTGTCACTCCCATCCATTGTATGAGAACTGCATGTCGAGCTTGTCACACTCCGTGACAGGTTGTTTAAGACGGCTTATCTGTCTTGCTTGTGAAATTGTCCACAATGCTCCTATACTGTGGTCAGACAGCTGGCTATACATAAGACAGGCATAGGCAGAAGGAGAGAGACCGAGTGTCAGATAGAAGGAGCCTACTTCCTGAGAGGAATATCGATCTGATCATGTCCTCCTCCCTTCTTCGTGCTCTACCACCTTTCCTCAGACAGTCCTCAGACGAAGAGGTTGAGTGACAAAGACAGGGGAGAGAACGGAGGCTGAAACAGAGTGGATGAGACGAAAGAGACAGATAAGAAGACGATGGCGCCACAGAAGTATTCTCTCTGCCAGACCCAGAGTTTGGCACTATACGGCCATGGCACAGGGAACAGATTAATAATATATCCTCACAATCTCTCAAGTGGTGTTGCTCCCAGGCCCTCCATTATAGCCACAAGTGCACAAGCTGCAGTAAAGTACTTCAGTCGGCAAGCCCTCAAAATACTCTACCCGTCCATCTGCAATGCACACTCCTCGTGCTCAAGTTCATCGCTATCAATCAAAAGCTATTAGGCCCGAGGAAAAAAGCCACAACTGATAAAACCCTCACCAAAGTACATCTTAATTGATGTTTCCATATTCATCCTCATATCCCTGCGGTGTAGCACTGACGTGATCTACAAGCTCATCAGGAGGAAATTAACCAACCCAGCAGGCCATGTTTCGTCCAGTGAGACCGACCAAATAAATATCCTGAACCATCTGACCGTTCACATTACAGCAGCCAGCCCACTTCCTCTCACTCTATTCTTTATCCTTCTGGGATATTTATGAGGTGAACATTTGTAGTGCTGTGGGGGAAGATAGTGTTCAATCTCAACAATCTACCTTACTGTGCAGTTTATATTGGCATTTGAACACTCAAGCTCAATGTTTATCATGTGCTCACGTACAATCTAACCTTACCATTTTACTTTTAAAGAAATTATCCTTGATGCTTGATTTGATGTTTTTTTATAATCAATTATGTGATCATCATACAGAAGACTATATCTTCATTAGTGTTCTCCAGTGGGCAACACAGCTGAGTGTGCTGAGTGGACAGCCAATGATTCGACAGGTGTTGAAATATCTTGAGTGAGAAGTTCAATCTATTGGGATTCAGTGCTATAATTAGCATGTTAGTCCAAATACTTTCCACTTGTCATGCTCACATGCTAGCTTCCACTTTCAGTGTGGAATCCAAACTTAACGGCATAATATGTTTGGCCAATTTATGAATTTAATAATGGTTGATTAGTAAAATAGGGCTATGACATGCTCTAACCAGTAATAGTACACCAGGGAAGTAGAAAATTAGTCCACTAGCAATCTGTCAATACCTCCCAAAGGAAACTCCCAACCAGATGCTTCAAACTAAAACTCTGTTTCCACAAATTAGTCCCATAACAATTACCCCTCTGTTAAAAAAAATGCAAAATATGCACAATCACCACATTCTTACCCCCGCCTAGTAGTTGGTTAGTTTAGTCAATTTCTGTGTCTGTTGTCAACAGGATTAAGGAATAACTACTGGAAACTTGGTGGAAGAATGACGCATGGGGAGAGGAAGAACCAAGTCATTTTTGGAGTGGATCCAAATCACAGGGCGGCTATAAGCATTATGTTTCACTTAAGGAAACAACCTAGGTGGAAGTCTGTGCTCTAATTGTATTTTGTAATTCCCTTCAGCAAAATTGAGAAGAATTCAAATTCACCCTTATGTTCTGGTTAAAACAAATGTTAGGATTGAGTAGACTGCTGGCCCCTTTCCATTTAATGCATCCGTTTTGAGTGCTGCTGAATTTTTCACAGCTCCGCTTCGGGGTCATGCAACAGTGCTCAGGCATGTAAAAAATGTGGCGTGCAAGATAGCTTGGACTCATCTTACTCAGGGAGGAGTGCAAAAGTTGTTGAGCTAAAGTTTTCAGGTGAAAGACGACGTCATGAACTCATTACCTCAGGCTTTAAATAATTAATTTCTAAGTGCATCACAGAAACATACACCACGCTTGACGAATAATTTCTACATATATTGAACTCTCCAAAACTCCATCATAAAAGGCTGCAGGCCTGGATAAACACATCCTGCTGGTTTATGAGCAAATTAGGTGGTGCCAGTCCTCCCCATCAGCCGTCATGTCTGAAAACCAGAGCCTGTCCCTCTGGTGCCATTGGCATGCATGCTGCTAACCTGTGAACAATTCATGAGGGCGCTCTCCATATTTCATGGGACGGAAATGGATGTTTCATGTCAGGAGTGAGGGAGAATGGAAAGGGTAGAGACAAAGCAACAAGATTAATCGAGGGAACGGCGACAAGAGCTAAAGCAAAGATGAGAGTGAAAGAGGAGAAGAATTAAATAGGAGCGAGGGGGGGTTGGGGGGTTAAGAGGGGACAGAGAAAAAGAGAATCTGTACAATCTATGTCACGGATTCCCCCCCAGTTCATCTCAGATCTCGCCACAATTAACTTCCACCTCACCTCATTCATTCAATGGCCTAGCCTTGACGGTATCTGGAGCTCCGTGGACTCATTGACACCGGCTAGGGGAAGAGAGAGGATAGAGAAAAATAGAACGGACGAAACAAAGGCCACAAGGAAGAGAAAGTAGAAAAAGACGGAGATGGAGAAGAAGAGAGACTCACAATCACTGGGCTCGGCTAATGAATGTACGGCGGCGGGTGGCGGCTCCTCCACAGGGAGCTGCCCTCATAACCGACAGGGCCTGGCTGGGTGTAGTAATTGAAAGTAATGATAATTAATATCATCGGCATAATCACCATTCATTATTGCAGGGAGGATGTTTATGGCTTCCTCTGAACGGGAGAAATAAGGCACAGTTTGTCAAAAAAATAACTGAATCTCATTAACATTTTAGCTTTCCTAATCTTGTTTAATATCGCGGAAGAAAAAGTGGTGAGTGTTTTGCAGGAGCGGCTGGGTTATTATTAATAAAGATTAAAAACATAACATTAATTCATATTCCAGTGCTTTTCCTCTCCGTTGAACTGAAAATTGATGTTAAATCTGGATAAATTGGGTTTGATGTCATGGATAACGAGTTGGGATTAACACACCCAAGACTCCTCTGCATCAGTGGAATAAGCATTTTCAGATATAGGCAGCTGCAACATCATATACCAGAACATTTGAGAGGCAAATTATGGTAGTCAAATTTACGAGATAAGCAGCGGGCTATGACCAGGAACAAAGTAGGTCCTCAATTTATGGTGGCTTCTTGATGGTGATGGATCAGCCCTACTAATGTTTTCTGAGTCTCTATGGATTCGAAAGGAGAATGTCAAACTTAGTGCAGAATAAGCGAATGCATATCATGAATATATTTCCATTTGTTTGAGTCAGATATATTATGTATTACCATGGGAAACACTGAGGCAAATTAGTATCAATATGCAGTCAGTGGAGTGTCGTACAGGCTGAATTGGTGGAGTTAGCACATGTAAGCAATCAGGCTAACTTCACAGTCTTGTTTTTCACCATGTTCAACCACCACAGCCGACCACTGCTGTGTGAACCGTATCCCATAGAGCAGATTGCACTCGAGGATGATGAGCTTCAATCCAGCATACAAAAAAAAAAACACCTTTCTCTCTCATGTACCCTCTTTAAAAGACCTATAGTTATTCAGTTAGTCCAAGTACAATTACGTGCCTTTCAATTGCAAATCAGAGCAGAGCTGTGAATCCGAATAGACAATCAAGCAAGGTCGCTTCCAAAAACACAAGCCTCGCGTTAAGCCAACTCCAGCCTATTAGGGAAGGGACATATGTAGCTAAATTACACCGTGCACCCAGGGGATATGCAAATGTGCTGGACCTCCCGCATGACTTACCTTCTTTTTTATCATGCAAACCATGTTGGTGTGATAAGCTTCGTATGAAAAAGCACAGGGATAGGCTCTCTGTGTGCAAGTGAATGCTCCTCCTTTGTGAGAAGGGTTATCAAATACTTGCCTAATAACCAACACTCTAACTTGGGTAATGCCAAAGGATTAATTAAATTGTTCTGATAAAAGCCGCCGGATTATAAAACACGATTAAAATGGTCAGTGTGAAAGGTGGAGAGAGGTTGTGAAATGGTTTGATAATCTAACTTTGTGTTTAGTTTGCATGCCGTGGAATAGTAATTGCTCTGTTGCTACCAAGCAAATTGGAAAAAATACCATTATCATCCCATCTTGAGCTTTTGTTGAGGACTTGTAACTGATTTCAGAAATACAGTAATTCGTTTTTCACACAGAAGTGGCTTCTCCTGCACTTTGAATTACACCTCTGCTTCTAATGGGGCTATTGGTAAATGGGCTTCTTTGTATAATTAGATATTGATGTGTATCGATTTGCCATAATTGCAGGGATAAAGGGGAAACTCACCACTAGCTGCTCTCCCTTAGTTATTTTTCCCCTTCTCCTTTTTCTTTCTCTGCACTATTTCTATTTCAATACCCTGTGTTTTCAACATCTCTATCCAAACCCTCTCTTTGTCTTTCATTCTCGCTCATTTCTCTTGCATGCTCACACCCTCTAATTCTGCCCCGCTCTCAGACCACCCAGACAGCCATCCCTGTGTGCTCCAGCTGTTCCCCTGCTGTGGCTCCAGTTTGTGTTACTTTGTTTCCGCATGGCTACGATTGAGCCAGCTCCCCCCCCCGCGACCCATCCAACCCCATTTCTTTCTCCCTTTGCCCCGTTCTTCCCAACGTCCCTTTTCCTCTCTCTGCTCATGCTTTAAAGAATCGGAGAGGGATGGCTTTTGTGTCCCGTGCAGGTGTCCCGGGTGGGTGAAAAGGGGCGCAGAGGCTGTGGCTGCCTACTGTCAGGGGGGGAAGGAGGTTATTCAGCCTGGGATCCCCCACCTGTGGCAGGTCTTGACCCACATGAGTCAGCCAGTCACTCCTGGGCTATAGAACCTTTGTGGCTGAACGCTATTACTCTCTGTGTGGCTAGATACACACAAGGGACCTGGCAACACTACAACGTGGCTTGTTCCTCATGAGTGATTCATGCTTAGCTACTCATCCACACACCGTCCTCCAGTACAGACTGGTTCTAGGTGAGAAAGGGGAACAAGAGTGTTGAAGGATGTCAAACAGAATGGGGAAAGTGGACTTACAGTGCAATGGTTGAGTTAGTACAGCTGGCGAAAATCGTTTTACGAGGGCCACACATGGATGTTACTGAATTTCAAAACAGTGGATATGTAAAACTAAACAGAAACATAAATTAAAATGAGAAAAAGTTTGAGAGTCATATTTAGAGACATCAATGTGTTGCATATATGTGTTACATCAAGGGAAAAGATTCCTTGCTCCTTGATATCACTGTAGTGTTATCATCTTGTAGGGTAATGCTTGCTACAACCCTGTCTCAGAGAAATTGTTTTACCATACAACTTAACTGCATTCTCAATTGCTGTTTTGAATGAAACATGTTTCCTTGGTAACATTGTAAAAGGGAACAAAATAAACTTGTTTAGGTTTGTAAACAGCATGGTTTGGCATAAACTAAGTACATTTGTTACATCATTGAAATTAAGTAAGTGCATTTTAAAAGTCAACCTTAACTTTTGGTTTCATGGTTGACATGAAAGGAGGCCTGCGATCGTTTGACCCACGCAACGGAATCAACTTTGATGAGAAATGTGTTTGTAATACATTTCTCAAAAACAAAACAGGACAAAATATGTATCACTTGCAACGTAATTGATGATGCAGTTGTGTTGTATGTGAACATAACTTTTAGAGAACAGGCTGATTATAAAGACAATGATAAATCCATGGATGTTGTGAGTGACTCGCAATAAAGATAGTTAAAGCTTTTCTTTTTTTAAATGTACATTGACATTCAAGCCTCTATTTGCTCTCTAAGTCTGAAGTTAACAGGTGACACTTTTCTGGGTTTTGATTGGCTAGGTGAGCTTGGATCTGCCTCATTAGTAATAACACAACAACAGACCTGGGGACAGAAATAAGGGCAAGTCATCCCTCGGCTCTGATCTTCAGGCAGTTTTGCATTTAGCTTCCAGATGGGTCAACCCAGGGCACAGTGGAGACCGTTTTCATCCCAGTTTCATGCCCTGAGGGCAACTTCACCCTGCTGCCCGAGGGTGTGGATGTTCCTCCTGTTGATCCTGCCGTAACACAACAGCCACCACCGCTCAGTGAGTGAGATATTGAAGGTGTGAATTGAATCAGAAAGAACCCCTGCCAAAGGTTTTTTTCAAATCGTGCTTGTAGTGAAGATACAAACCTCTTTCTCATCCTCATTGTTGTGCTTATATTTAACAAACCTGATACGAGTCTACACTGCTGGTGCCTGTTTTGTTTCGGCAGGGGATTTCTCAAACTGAAGGTGTCCAATTATCCATGGTAGTAGAGTGGGGACTCTCAAGTCCCTCCAGAAGGGGAGGTGTGTGTGTGTGTGTGTTGGGGGGGTTGTGGAAAAAATAAATTGTGTTTGTGATCTCTACGAGTCCCTGAACAGTGGAAAAGGAGAGGTGGGTGTGAGGTGGGGGAGAAAAGATTAACCTCACTTTAATGAGAGTACTTATAAGATTCAAATTTCAGCGGAGTAAATTCAAAGCCACCATGACCTCCAGCCTGTCTACCATCCTCAGCACCGGGGCAAGCACTGCAAAATGATATCCCCCCTATCCAAAAGATTTTTTAAATCCAGGATAAAAATCCAGCCTCTACACCATTAAGTTTGACCGCAAAACTACTGCGAAATGTGTTTCAATGGGCAATAAAACTTTAAATTCAATTCAAAAGATTCAGCTCAGTTTAGGCGTTAATATCCCAAAAACAGAACAAACTAATCCTAAAGACCTTGAAGTAAGAAAAGAATTCCTCTTCCTCTGGTCAGAGAGTCAAGAAATAATAACTTTCTATGTAAATGGAGTTTTCAAGTTGAAGTAAGTTTAAACAAACATACATATTCACATCCACATTTGCAGATTATTTTCTATCATTTTAAGTCTTTTAAGATGTTATTGACTTAGTGGTTGCTACGTGGTTCTTAGAGTAAAAAATGACTTTTTAAAAATGTATAAGTGCAGTTAAAACCTTGTTGTTGGACTTTAATAGACATGCTTCCATGGGTTAGGGTTATTTATTTATTTATAATAGAGCATGTAAAAAGAGAAATATTAATGTTGATGCTTGAAATGGCCTTGCATAGCGTAGTAAATAGCCCCTTTTATTTTGCACTTGAAAATAAAATGATCTGTCTTAGACGTTTATGTTTTTTTGCAGTGTAAAACATCTCTCTTTTCATGCCTCCTCTTCCACTCTTTCTTTTATATGAGGTGTTCAATATCCTTGCTGCTCGTATTACTTAGAGTTTTAACAGCCTGCGTGAAAAGGAGAGAATTGTATAAGCCAGGTCTTTACTGCTTCCTTATCCACCCAACCCCCCGCCAGCAGTGTGGCTCGCTTGTTGCTGTCCCGCAGTATCACATTCAGCTCCCCACAAATACCTACCTCTCCTCTGTCTTATTGAACAATAAAAATAATTTAAAAAATAATTTTCAACAATACAGCACACGTATTACTCCTGTAAATGCCATTCTCCTCCTTTGTAGATTCTATTTGAATGCAATGTGAACATTTACACAATCATTTAAGCTTCAAGAAACCTTTGACTGCAAGATTAAAAGCTTTTCAATTCTGGCAGAATACTATCAACTTTAACAAAGAGATATATTCGGATTTGAACTTGCTTGAGCGCCATAATTAAACAATTGTTTTTAAAGATTGAGTAGGCTCAGGGGAACTGAGGTGGGATGAAATCATTAGGTCAATGTCAGACTAAACCCAAAGGAAGCTACTTTAAAAGGGGGAGGCAGTCCTTGCTTTATAAAAAAACAAACCCTTTTCTTTTAAAACCGGTGTCCAAAACAAAAGGTGACATTTCCTTTCTTTATTTCAATGCCTCTTCTTTTCAGCAGATGCGATTACGATTGCTTGATTTTTTGGTTTCTTTTGAAGGAAACTCCTTTGGGTTTATTTCCACACCGTGCAATATTTAAACATTCAATCTTTCAACATTAATTTGGGATTGGTGCCCCCCCTCCCTCCTTCTTCCCCCCCATCCATGCTGCCCAGTAAATCAACCCCCCCACTTTCCTTCCATCACACACACACACACACACCCGGACTCCCCCTTTTCTTGGCTATCGGACATCAATCTAGCCAGCACCGTCTGCTAAGCCTCACTGGGCAATTAACCACATTGAGAGTGAAAGCTCTAATCAATCCCTGGCCTTCTCCATCACACACATATAGACACACAAACACACACACTCCTAAATCCATTGGTGTAAATGTTGCTGCCATTTATACAACAGCAGTCCAAACAGCACTTTTGAAACATGCTGTCTCTTCAGGGACACACATAAAAAACATACACAAACACTTCCTGTGCTCTTGCATTAATTATGAAGACAAACAGACCAGTATATTTTCCTGCAGTTGACCAACATTTAAGAAATCTAGAGCTATACGTCCATACTTGACATTAGATTTACAATTGTATTAGTTATCAAAAGACTCAAAGATGCATACCATTACCACACTATGGGTTACAGTTACAGACATTTTACCCCTACACCAAATATTTTTGAAATATCCAAAAATAAAGGGTAAGGAAAAGGACTGCGAGCCAGATTAAATTGATATTTTCTAACCAAAAAAAATGTAACCGATCTTTTCTCATTGTTTTATAAATATTTGCAAAGGAAAGTCAGGCTAAAAAGGTCTCACACACCCTGCAACCCTTGTGCCTGTACATGGCGTGGGCTAAATGTGAACTGCGAGGGTTACTGCTGTGAAATCCAGGCTTCCCTCCGCAGCTTGTCTCATTGATTCATGCGGGCCTAAATGTCAGCACCAGCGGGGCAGAGGACCCTGGTAACCCCCCAGAGAGTGCAGGGTGATGGGGGCTAAAGGCAGTGTGTTCCACAGCCCTCGTCTCAAAATAGCCTGCTTGACTCTGACGCTGTCAAAGGACAAGACATCATTGATTTGGGGGATAAATAATATTAAGCCCTCAAATAGAGGTACTGAATATTTCTGATGAATACTTTCCATGGATTTACCTGAAACGTAAAGAGTATGGTATGTTTTACTAAGCCGTAATTAATAATCAGCATTTATTTTATTCATGCAACAGTTTCCCCTTCTATCAACACTGTATAGAGTCTGATGCCTTCTGATCCCTCAATACTTCTTTCCTCTTCTATTATGAAATACAACATGACTTAATGGGGGAGCTACATACATTTCATGTCATCCGCAAGCCTTGTTTGGAAATATTGACCTGTCGGGTATTGATTTGGTGTCTTTGTTCATGCATTCATGGGTAAGTTCAGTGCTTTGATCATTTGGTGCGTTATGCTAAATCTACATCAAACACAGAAGAAGAATCAATAGCTCTTCCTCGTTACATGAATGATAATGAAATCAGCATGATTGCCCAGATGCTTGTGATTGATTGTAGTCTGGGTTTTAGAGTTCAGGAGATCTGCTTGTAATCTTCTGAAGTCTGGTGGTGTACGGAACTTTTCATACCTGTGCACTGGTTTCCTCCCAGAGGCCAGAGGGCAAAGACATGCAGGATAAAGGACTATGTAGCTAGAACTTTTTATGACACTCAAGTTAGAAAGACATGGAAAGTGAGTGTTAATGTTGGAGTCAAAGTTGAGTCATCTTTAAAGTGTACACAATTCATCCAGAGAGGAATATAAATTTAACACAGTTAAGACGACCAGGAAGGCGGCAGCCGTAACACCTGTATACCAAACTGAATTGCAATCCATCCGGTGGATGTGTAGGTAGTTCGCTGGTCAATAGGATGGATTTCTGTAACACGTTTTATTGCAATCCATCCGACAGTTCGAGACATTTTACTAAAAAATTAAAATGTCAACCTCTTTGCATTAAAGAAAGAGGCAAGGGAAAAACTAGATGTAGTAGTACTTGTCCTCTAGACCAGTGGTTCCCAAACTTTTTGTGCCCAAGGCACACCAAAGGACAAGTAAAAATCTCAAGGCACACCTATTGTGCAAAATAGCCCTTATAACACGTGTTATCACTCATATCATGTAAAATATCTGTACATGTGCATAATTATTTACTAATGCCAAATAAAATGTGACAAAGACAACTATATTACTCATGAAATATTTCAGAAATTAATTTGAAACTTTATCAAATTAGGCTTCATCAAAGCAGCAACACACTCATTTAAACCAGACAGGTCACACAATTAAAAATGAGGCAAAGACTCAGCAGAAATTCAGCACAGAGAACTGTCAATGCAAGGAAGCTGCACTGTCCATGGGGCTGAACTACAAATTATAAATGTAACATTTCAGCAATCAGCATTGAAACATGTGCTATTGTAAATATTTTGCCGATTTACAAATTAGTGAGATACATGTGCCTGTCGGGGCGCGCAGATTTTTTTAATCCTTGGTGGCACTGAGGAGAGGGCCACTCGCAAGTCCTGTTCAACAGAGAGCCGTGACCTCCTGTTGTTCTTCATGTAAACCAGAGTAGAGAACCGAATCTTGTCTGTGGATGATAAAACGTTTTCATTCCTGCCCTGAAGCTTGGCGTTTAACTCGTTTAACTCGTTGAGATGCCCAAATATGTCTGCGAGGTAAGCCAGCCTGGCGCACCACCTCTCATCCGCGAGTTTGTCTTTATGTGGGACAGCGTGTTCACGTGAAAACTCCAAAAGCTCTTCCCGAAGCTCATAAAGACGGGATAGGACTTTCCCCCGTGACAGCCAACGTACCTCTGTGTGGAGGATCAGGCTTTGGTGGTCGGCTGCTCGGCTGCTCGGCTCCCATCTCGGCGCACAGCTGGGAGAAGAGGCGAGATTTCAGGGGCCTTGATTTGATGTAATTCACCATCTTCTCCCGTAGTATGGCTTTCCATTTCTTTGCAGAAGAAAAACGTCTCTTTGATAGAGTCAGCATCAACATATCTGACGTTTGCCAGAAGTTGGGCAGCCCCACTTATGTCAGTAGATTCGTCTATTTGTAGGGAAAATCTGCCGCTCGCCTGCAGTGCCATAAGACAGGTAACTTTCATGATACTGTCTGCTGACAGTTTCTTTCCTCTTTTCTTTCGGTGGTGGGTTGTCGGCAGTCTCTGCACTGGTGGTTGGTGGTTTGCTCCGCACAAGAAAGCGCTCCATTTTCCCTCTTGCGTGTTTCTCTGTTTTAATGTTGTCCTTCAGCCTTCGATGTGTCACGGTCTTATAATTCCCACCTGCAACTGCGTTAACAGCGAAATATGGGGTTCTGTGAGGATTTTTTTTTAAATAATTGTTTTTAGGTATAGAGTTTGCCTCTGTATTATGAAATGAGTGCATACAAAGTACTGATATAGTAAATAAAAAAATAATTATTTTTGTGTAGTTGTATATTGCAATAATAACGTATGGTTGTCACAAAATCCCACAGCACACCTGGACTTGCCTCACGGCACACCAGTGTGCCGCGGCACACCGTTTGGGAACCACTGCTCTAGACCCTATGTCTGTATAACATTCAATTGCAATCCGTCCAATGGTTGTTGAGATATCAGTCTGGCCCAAAGTGGCCTTGTTGAAGTTTCTAGTCTGCCTAATGATTGGTTAAAAGCTTCAATACTGTACAGTTTACTCTAAGATTTCTTTAAAGTCATACATTGGAGAAAAGGCTACAACTTGAACGGAGTCTTTTTGTAACACAATACAAACACAGACTCACCTACCTCCAGAGTTCATGGAGCAACCATCCCACTCAGTATATTAGAATAATGACACAGCGGGCCCACTTCTAGTGAGGGGGAGGAGAACACCCAGCCAGTATTCATATCAGAGTGGATAAAACAAGTGTGAATAATACCTGAAAAACCTGTATGAGTCCTGATAGGCACACCATTTAAAAAAAAAGATGTTGGTTTAATCTTTAAAACGCTGTGCATGTAAAATGGACAGATAATTTGAAAATGTGCAGTCAACTTAGGCCAAAGTAAATAAAGCAAACAACGTATTCCCATAATCTATTTTTGTTGGACTTAGTGAGAGTCAGCTCAATT
Organism: Trematomus bernacchii; assembly: GCF_902827165.1. NCBI lineage: Eukaryota > Metazoa > Chordata > Actinopteri > Perciformes > Nototheniidae > Trematomus > Trematomus bernacchii. The sequence continues at coordinate 9,349,088 of NW_022987564.1, read as the reverse complement.
GACGATGGCAATTTTTATTGGAGGTGTATGACTAATCTCCTGGTCAACAACGAACATTCAGTTAGGCCCCGGCCCCACGGGAACGCATACGGCAAAACGCATAGGATTAACGCAAACGCAATCGCCAAAAAAGCTTCCGTCCACACGCAATATACACCGGATAGTAGTAATACAAAAAGTGGTGGGGGGTCCCCCCATGGGGGCCTCAAAGAGGAAAGCTAAATCTGGTTACAGATGTATTGTTCTATGAGCTCAGGAAACAAATGTGTAGAAGTTACTTTTGTTGAACATTGACTACACCATCTCTTCTCTCTTTACTACCCTACCTAGACTTAAGGCTTTGCATGCAGCCCCCCCTCCCAAACTAAACTGAAAGAGAAAAGCATTTTATAAAATGTACTTAATGTTTAACCAACATCAGGTTGTGGGGGTGGTGTGGAGAGTGGGGGTTGGGGGCTGGCATTTGCATAGAAATTAAGGAATCACCACTTTGTCCTCAGCTCTTTTAGGAATACTTCTTTTAGCTTTAAAAAGGACTGTAACACACATGCAAAACTACCACATACCACCAACCACCAATTCAGTATATCAAAAACATGTGGTTGCTTGTCATGAAATCATGTACATAGACACATGTTCTAGATAGAAATATTAAGATCACATAATTTTAAAAACAACCAGCATAGGGTAGCCTACGTATAACTTACTTGTGACCACCCAGGTCTTCTTGAAATGTCACAGAAAGCCTCAAGACTAAAAGTACACGAGTTGAAATGCACCATTTATTGTAAGTTTGCCACAAACTGTCAGTTGCAATTACCACCAACAAAGTATACGTCGATAAAAGAATGGTACAGGAATATGTGGTAGTGTTCAGTGTTTAGGGTTGTCTCTACGGGAGTTTGAAGTTGCCGCTGAATGGTGCAGGATGTGATAGGCTGAGAGGCGGAGGCTGGGGAAGAAAGGAGCTGCTCGCAGTCAGTAGAGCCGTGCCGCTGGAGAGCTCTGTCGTCGACCGCAGGCTCCAGCTAAATAACGACGTGACACCTAACGTTTTCTTTTTAATTTTTAATTTATTAATTTCTCGTCGTTTCGTCACCTCGAACAAGATGTAACTCGTCGGCATCACCTCAAGTATATTCATGCATTTGAAAAGAGCCGGGAGTGAGTGCGCCGAGACGAGAAGCCGAGCTGTTTTGGCGAATGGAACTTATTGTTATGCATTTGTTTTGACTATGTTATCCCCAAGTGAGTTTGGGTCCAGTCCGTCTCTGTCCGTCGTCGATCCTTAAATTGTGGGATTTATAACCGAATAGTTTAAGGGGAAACGCCGAAGGAGGATTCTGCAAAGCCAGCAAGCTTTTTCCTACAGAGCCGGGGATTTAAATCGTCATTTGCTGGTGCTCCGGGAGAGGCGAGAGTCAAAGAAAGAAATTCATGTGGCCATTCTCTCTATAGCCTAACATTTTTTTGGGATTGCATAATGAGCAAGGAAAGACCCAAGAGAAATATCATTCAAAAGAAATATGTAAGTAAAACACACACACCTTTGCTGAATTTGCTCACAAATGCAATTGCTCTATTCAAGTTTGCCTTGCTTGTCTCGATGAAAATGCATAAACTTTCATCACGGACTGAAGGTTACCACCAGGCAGCTTGTGTACTATTTGGGTCAAATGTCCTTTTAAAGGTAACGGCTGTAAGTTACCTCAATGCTTTTTATTTAAAGAGACAGCAATGTTTATTCAGTGTCTGTGTTGCAGCGTTTCTTCGACATCAGACATGTTTTAGGCTATTTTAACATCGGGTGCTTTGGGGGGGATTGCTTCGCTCATTTTGACTCGTTTTGACGCTTGGTGGGGGGATGCATGGAGGGTCTTGGTAACGCGATAAAGCTACAAAGGGCAGGAAATTAAAAGACTTGGCAAACTGTTTTCGGAAAATGCTTTTGTTCGCGCCCCATTTCTTCCTATTCACAGCCGTGAAGACGAGCCTGTCGGCCATGGCTCAGCTATTTCGGCTTCCATTTCGTCCCATGCTGAGCATTGTATCTCCGCTTCAAACTAAGCCTTCACCCTAACAATACACTTTAAAAAACCGTTCGCATGTTGAAACGTGAAGAGGTTTTGTTGAAGGTAGCATTGTGAAAGCCGGTGTTGTGTTTTTGCTGTAGGGCTGGCAAACCGACATGTTTTGCGGACTGTTGTGGCTCTTTAATTCTCTCCATAAAGAGTGAGGTAGAGCAGCAGCAGGAGGAGGAGGAAAGAGGGTCATGCAATTCAGCATATTCGTTCAATTTCCAGCACTTGAACCGGTGTGGGGACACTCTTGGGGTTGTTGTTATATGGGGGTATTTGCCATTAGTCATCCTATAAATGACAAGTCCACGGGGTCTCAGTAATATTGCCGGTCTCCGTGTGACCTCTGTGAACGAACATATAGCAGCAGCCCGTAGAGGAATAACTCAATTTTTGCAACGCTACGGGGGATTAGCTTACATGCGTTAAGGTCTCGTCCTCAGCCACCGAAATCACATGAAACTACACATTACATGGCCGACGTGGTTTATCACAATGTTTCTGAGTCTTTCAAAGAGGCTGTGTTCAGTCGCATTGCAGGGGCTCATGTATGAAGCGATACCAAGAAGCAACCATTTTCTTTCTGCAAGTAACACTGGTGAATTTATGGGGAAGGGGCTGCAGAATAAAACACTTAAGGCTATACTTGATTTAAATTGTAGTTATTTTGGTCTGGTGAACGCCTTTTTATCCTCCTTCCTGAATGAAACAAAGAGTTTTAATCTTGCAAAGTGTGAATGGCTCAGCATATCACTCGAATGAGTTACTCATTCGAATCTCATGCAGACTTTCCGGGCCTCTGTGTCTGAGCTTTTAAAGTTTGTTTGTACCTCTTTGTGGATTGTTTCTGTGCATTTTCGTCAGGCCAGCGTATAGGTATATTGTTGCGTTTAATTGCACTAGTCATATCATATCTGTTAACGCTGTGAAGCTGAAGTCAGCAGAGCCAACATCCCCCCCCCCCACCCAAACAACACGTGGAGTGTATTTAAAATGTGTTTCCTCCGACAGACAGATTGTTGGCGATTTTAATTTCTAACCGGAACAGTTAAACAACTGTATTTAGTACTGAAGGAAATACTGCAAAAAGGCCAAACTGAGCAACAGGTTTGTAGGAGCAAGCGTCCAATTGGACTACAGAGGTTTGTGTCCATGCATTCTTGGATCTTAATTTAACTGGGGATTTTTCTGTTCCTCTAAACAAGTACAAGGAATGTAATCCATTCCTTTTGTAATCAATTAGAGCATAGTCTGACTATTTTGCTAAACTATTGTCAGTATAGAGAACGTGAATGTGACTCATCCCAAAGAAGGCAGACAGAAAAAGTCAATCTGCCATGGAACATTTCAACCCATGTTTCTAATGGACACAAGTTATATGATTAACATCCCATCCTTTGTCAGTCAGAATATTTAGCCCTTACAGGGATTTTTTTCCCCCTTCGATTAACAAAGTAGTTTCAGTTACAGTAACTTACTTTTTATTTTCCATTTGTGAAAAAAGTGAGTATGGCAAATGTAAGATTTAACTTGTTTTTTTGTGAATTTGTTTTAAGAAACAGGATGTGCTACAGAAATGATGACTAACTGGAACAAATGACCCCACTTAAAATTGAGCCAGACTGATGGCCAACTGTGTCACACTCAGATTGTATTTGATTTGTTCTATTCATAAGGAAATGGTTTGTCTGTGTGCTCGACTTCAGGATGCATGTTTCTGTCCGTGTGTGCGTGCATGTGTGTCACATCTGTCATGGGTTTTCGGCAGCTGCAGTTGATGCACAAAGGCTGGCCCACACCAAATAAGGCTTACAAATGTGCATTTTCTACAACAACCTGGAGGGGTCCAGATCCTCAAGCCTTCCTCCAGGCTTTGAGACAGGACTCCTGGCCCCTACTGATCCCCTTCTCCCCCCTCTCATACCCCCCTTAATTAGCGTAAGACAATTATACATGCTTGGCTTAACCATTTCCCCTGAAACATGAGTGTGAGTTGTTACCGCTCTGCCCCCACCCTCTGTACCTAACAAACACCCACTAGCTGCGAATGATATTAAAATTCATCAGTCATAAAATGATTGAAAAGGGGGGATAGGGCCTTAATAAAAGCAAACAAGGCAATACCCATTTCCTTTGGAATTTATAGCCGCCAAGGTGAATGCAACCAACAAGATAAAAGCTAAATTGCCGTGTCAGTTTTCTTTCTCCATGGATGCTTAGTCATCAATGTCAGACAGGGTGACACTGCAGACCAGTTCACATTCTCTTGTATCTCCCCATTTTAAAATGACTTAAATGGTGCAATTTATAGGTTTATTTTTGTTATATGCAGGTGCCTTTCAAACCAGTGGCTGTAGGAAGGTGCTGTGTAATGTCTCAGGGAATAGGCGCTAATGTGCAGCACTGTTGTTCTATCTAACGAAACATGACACACACAGTGCGTGTGTGTGTGCTTGTGAATGCGTTTAAGCGAAAATAGCAGGAGAGCACGGCAGAGTGTAGCTCAGTGCAGCCTGGGCCATTTTGTGCAGAGTCGGCTTTTCCTGTAGGCCCCAGCTGGGGCTAGGCCTCAGATTCAAAGGTTGTGTGTGTGTGTGAGTGCGTGTTTGTGTGCACGCATGGTGTGTGTGGGACAAGCACAGCTGCTGCAGGGGCCTTTACAAATGTAAAGAGGCTGTCAGTGTTTGTTTCATCAGGCGCACAACTGATGAGGGCCAAGTTGGAAATCCATTGCGCTGTGAGTGTGTGCGTTGAGCGTGCACAAAAAGAGGAAACAAAAATAGAGAGTGGGGAGTGCAAAGGCACAGACTCTCCCCCTCCTCTCCTCTCTTTATCTCGCTCTCTCTCTGGCTGCTCTCTCGTTCTTGGGCTGTCCAAATGAAATGTGGGCCTCATGTCGGACCATGAAGAGAGGGTCACAGGGTTGTTTTTTCACCGTGCCTGAGCCTCAATGTGCTTCATTTAACCTTATGTTTCAATGCAAATTCTTCTTTCATAAGCTCCCTTCTCCTCATGTGTGCAACATGGCAGGGTTCACTTTGCAACCTCCCCGTCACTATAGCTACCAAGGCATACCAAAGTGTACTGTGGCTAAAGCAACGTTTTACTGCCTGTTTATTTAACTACATTTACTATGGTTACGTTCTACGTGGCACCTGTGAAAGGCACTACTGCAAAAGATAAAAGTGCTTTCCATATATGCTTAAATGTTTTGTCAGTCTGATGTTCTATGAATTTTTACCCATGCAGAAAACACTGTATCAGCCTGCCATAAAAGTAACTTGCAGCATAATTAAATTGCTGTTTATGATTGCCAACATTTTACCCACAATACAAAATAACTGAAGCAGGAGACTGTGTGTTACTCGCCCTGTTCAGAGAAAGCATAAAGCATACCTCCCATAAGTAAACATTTTTCTCCTTTTTCTCTTGGTGACAATTAATTTTCTACTGGACTAAAACCTGTCCGGTAGTTAAACAAGGCCAGGCCTCGGTTCACATGTCACCCTTCAACAGTTTTGTGTCAGAGGAAACCGTCCTTCCCACGCTGCGGGCCCAGCCTCATCCCTTTTGCCTCATCACTCCTCTTGCAGGGATCGCCGACTCAACAAGCGATGCCAGAAAATATTTCTGGAAGTGAAGTTGGCGAGCCCAGCCTAGTTCATTTCACCATTATTTATTTATGTATTTAATAAGTTTGTGCTGAAATGAGGAGGTGGAAGCCCTTTTTTCCTCTTAGATAAATTCTGCTTTGCCAACAGAGTTAACTGCATCATTACAGGCTCTCTGAGCTGCCGGCTTCAATTTGGACTGCCGATGGATATTCAGCCGCCAAATGCATCACCGCTCGGCTCTTTTCTCTCACACACTCCCTTTTTTACTCTTTACTAAATCTTTCTTTTCTTTTGTGTCAGTTTTCTACATCATTATGTCACACACACACACGGCCCAAACTGCTCTTATGCAATATGACCTTTTTCTCTTATCAGCTGTTGGCATTGAGCACAATCTCCGGCTCTTGGCTGGCACAAGCACACACTCACGCACACAGGCAAAGGTCTTCAGGTGTTCACCTGCAGTCAGTAGGTGATAGGAACTGGTTTCTCTTTTAAAGCCAACCTTAACAGCAAAATGTCTAGTGATGTCTGCAACGTAGGATATTTGCAGAAGTAAATACATAAAACTGGGCGTGACTTTCTTTGTTATACGATATGTGTGTTTCTGTTGAGAGCAGTGTGCACGTAGGTCTATGGAGGTGTGTTTTACTGCATATGCTTCAGTAGTTGGACACACGGCACGGTTGGACTTGGTGCAGTTGTGGACAGCCAATGTAAGAGGGGGCCCTGTGTGTATGTGTGTGTGTGTCACGTACACCACGTGCGTTCCCTCCGTGCGCGTCTTCATTCTGCCGAGTGATTTATATCCTCCTGCTCCTGTGGGTTTGGATGGAGATGGGGAGGAGGGGGGGGGTGAGACAGCTGGTCAGGCCCTGAGAGGTTGTGTGTGTGTGTGTGTGTGTGTGTATATGTGAACACACATGCTCACTCATGCAATTGTGTGTGTGTGTGAGTGAGTGGTTGCCACAGCTTATCTATTCAGGATCCCTACGAAGCTGAATCAACACTTTAGCTTTGTCTTTGGTTCGGCCTTGCAGGGTTTGTAGTGTCCATGAAGGACATTCGGCAATAGTAGAGTGAAAAGAAAACAATTGACTGGGTTGTTTTTATTTACTGTAGCTTCTTCCAAGCATTATTTATTATATATTCTCCTTTGAGAAAAATACACAATAATCATACAACACTTCATGTGCCTTTTGCTTTTAGTTGAAATTTCAGCTTAGCCGCTGTCCTCCCTTTAAGCTCTGTAAAGCTGAACGAGGAGACATGAGGTTGTTTTTCATCCATTTTTTTGTATCACCAAGCTAATGTAGCTTAGTCTGGCATTAGCTTTTAATGACCATTATGTTCATCTGTCAGACAACCTTATGACCAATCCCAGCTCACCCTCTTCCCACTCATCTCTGCTACATCAGTTTAATAAACACTCCTTATATTTTCATCCTGTGGTCAATCCCATCTGATCCCCTATTGTGACACCATCGTCTTTACACATCCAGTGAATTAAGCCTCGAGGGATGAAGCAACAGAGCAGAGGCTCAGTCAGTATCGATCCTCCATTATTCCCTCTCTTTCTGCCCGGAATACCAGTTTCACTGTGGAACATATACCAGTAAGACTCTGAAGGCAACATCATAAACTGTCTTTGCTGTGATAATAAGATTAGTTTATCCTGAAGCTTATGGCGTTAGTATATTCTTATAAAACATTTCTGTACAGATAGCTGGTTGTACAGTCATCAGATTTCAGTCCGGTAATCCTATTCAGATTTACTATTCGTATATAACTGTTCATGGTATGGTCTCATGAGCTATCTACCAAGTGCAGTAATCTATGAATCACTTTCTTTATGATGGAGCAGTTCCTTTTTCTCTGCCAACAAGCCACTGGCCACTCAGGTCCTCTTTGGCGCCGTGCTGCCTTGGCTGCTAAATTGCTCTCGTGTAATCTCTCATGAGGGTATTTCCCTGTGATAACTTTTTTTTTTTTCACATTTGACTATTATTATACCTCTTTTTCCCGACGGTCATTTATGGCTCTCCAACATGCTTGGCTAGTTGTGGAATGCTGACCTCCCTTCTGTGTAAGAGCTCTCCAGTGCAACCCTTTTCACCAAGCATTTAGCCCCTTGCTAGGGAGGCCTTAATTCAGGATGGCACTTCCCTCCCTCCCTCCCTCCCACCTCCATTCCCCAACCAGGGGAGTAATGAGCCAGTGGAGCAAAGTGGCTGGGTGACCACTGTTGCTGCCTAATCTGTACTTCAGCCCATGCTGAAATATTTGAAAAATAAAGCAGATGTTGTAAAGGTGGCATGGTGTAAAGACACAAATATATATTTATTCAAGGCACACGAGTGGTTATGTATGATGTGTTTTGGACTGAGGAAAATGAGTGGTTACAGAAAAGCTGTTAACTGCATCTGGCCCTCACTCACCAATGCCAGCTGCCAAAACTGTAATTGTAGGATGGACAGGAGTATTTTTTAATGCTGAAACACAGTTTGAGTCTGTTTATCCTATTTACTGCTGAGTTATGCTGGTTACCGTTTCAGCTCAGCCTATATGAGGTGAGATGAAGGAAGGTATGAGAAGGTGTATCGATGGTGGGTGTTTCAGGGCTCTAAGAGGCCGAATAAACGTTTTATTTGATTCGTAGGTCAATAGATACACATTCTGTTTGCGTCCAACCTATAACCCGTTCCTCCAACCTCCATGAGAAACGCATTACTTCCCCCCCCTTTCTTGTCTTGTAATAGAATACTGAGTGGATTTTTTCCCCCGCTGTTCCACTCTATCTCTCACCTCCTCCCTCTCAACTCGTTCGCTCTATTACTCAGCGCAGCTACAAAGCGAGGACAGAGGCGTTGGGAGTTTTCTGTGGGATAGCGCTGGAGTGAGGACGGAAGAAGCGGGGGTATTTTTTCCTCGCCGAGCTGCGAAATTACCTCGCACAGAAGAGGAGAATCTGCCGCACGATCGAGAGGATCTGTTGTCTTTGCACTCGAGTTTGAATTTGACTGAGTCTGTGTTTGCATGTGACAATCATTTACCTGAAAGATCCGACTGCTTCTCGACATGATTTGGTTGTTTTGAAGCTCTCCTGCTTCGGTTTCTCACTCACACGGCATCTCACATTCTTCCCTCCGTTTTGTTTTGATTTTGTCTGCCAAAGGAAACTTTTGATTCCTCTCTCCAGTTTGGTCAGCTGTGTGAATTAACCCCCTGCAAAACCAACTTTGCCAGACAAACAAACCCGAACATACTAACATGCAAGCACATAGTCAGACCCCCTGGGGGTGTGATTCTGGACTTTAATCTTGTGGTTTCTGTATTGCCTGTGCACAAAAAAATATGTAAAGAGCGATCTGACACATTTGTATTAAATGTGTATTCATTCTAATCTCTTGATGTGAAATACTTTAAGGGTGTCCTCGGGTTGTTCCTATATCTATAAATAAAATGCTGTATAAAAGCAGAATTAATTTACAAGAGTCAGTTCAGGAATATTGATTTATTTTCTTCTTTTTTTTGCCTATTGATTTTCTTTTGTTAGCAATAGGTGCTTTTTAAAGTTTCTCCACAGAGAGTCAAAGGTATTGTTCCCCCTGTTTTTAACCTCTGCTCAGTAGGTGAGGGCTTTTATAATTCTCCTGTCTGCATGATTTCCTCCAGGCCTCACAGCAGGGAGCTAGAGTGCATGGTACACTGAGGGAAGGGCGCCAGAGTCTGGGCTGAATGTCTGGCCGGCCTCCCCTGGCCCTGGATCAAACACCACAAGGCCTGGAGGGGGGAGAGAGAGAGCGAGAGAGAGAGAGGGCGAGAGAGAGAAGGCCAGCCCTGGAAATCACAACCTGTGATCGTCAAGGAGAACAAATCCAAGAGGATAGAAATAATCAAATTAGGCACTATCTCAAGTGGAATATTCACAGTGACAGCAAGGCCTGTCTCGCAATCTCTGGTGAAGAAATGCTCCGTACAAAACGCAGCTCTTGGAAAAGCACATGGAAATCATGAGAGCTTACACAAACCTTCGCTGCTTTTAGATACGATTGTTTGAGGAAAGGAAATGAGGTAACCACTGGTTGACTCCAAGCATCACTGCCGTAGATGTTCGCTCACTTTCACATGTTTTGAAATTAGTAATGCAGGTGTTTGTAAGCCAACTAGCAGGAAGTTACCATGGTGACTAGAGAGTATACCCCCCCCCTCAGCTGCTTTACTCATCTCTTTGCCTCTGTGTGTGTGGCATGAGTGATTGGGGGGATTTATACCTCCCACCCCCAGGTTTCTATAGAAACTGACATGCTGACAAGGTTTCTGAGCAAGTCAAACATCTCTTCCTTTTTGTTTCATGGCTAGCTCATGAGGGCGTGGAAGTAAATGAAGAGTAACGTTATATTGTTGTTGGAGCATCTGGTTCCTGGCTGCATGCTGGGGAAGTTACTCGATCTGTCTTGCAATCATGTGAGTCAGAGAAATAAGGTGCAAAAAAGTGAAACTGAGACAAAGTAGTTGAGAAGGGACATTTTTTGACAAAAACGTTCAAATGCCCTGTTTTTTCTGTTGCCTCTTAGACGAGAAATAAAACCAACACTTTTTGCCAAAGTTCCTCTACTGGTGTTTTGGTTTTCTTGTATTTCCCAACATTTGTAATGTCTATTCCGTAAATTGCAGTAGTCATAAGAAACCATAGTTCTCGCAATTTATGATGATGGCCCATTTCCTGACAGTAGGTTGTTCAACCATTATCCACACTGTCATTTCCACTTTGAACACCACCCCCACCAATAATGGAATTTCATATTACTCATATCGTTCATTCGTATATGAGATTTGTTTTTAAGTTTTGGATTCAGCACAGATATGACAAAAGAAGTGAACAATAGCAGGAGGTTTATATCTACTTATGCCAGTGTAGTGTGTTGGCATTATGTTTTCATGTTTGTAATGCACACAAATCTGAAGTTTCACATCATTTTTACATCAGAAGTCAAGTAACAAGTAATATTAAGCTGTGCAGTTTCATTGGAACTAGAGCTTTGAAGTTTATTGTAATGTGTGGTATATTATTTAAAGAAACTTTGACACCGTGTCTTAGTGTGAGACATTCACTATCTTACTCAATCTATTTGGTTAGTCATACCCACAACATCATTAATGGATTTATTTGAAAGGCAGACAGATATAAGGTCATTCATTTCGTAGATGACTCTGAGAGACAGCTGACTGACTCAAAAACAAACCCACAACAGATAAATGAAGGTGCACCAACAAAATACCTACTCCACCCATGCAGTTGTGTTTGAGCTGCCTGGTTGACATTTTTGAGCTACCTCTTTCTTCTTTGATCGTCATAAATTAATTAATTTCCCTCTGTATTCGGACCCCCTTTGAGATCTACCAATGATAGTCTGAACTACACATGTGGGTGCCTCTCTCTCTCTCTCTCTCTCCTGTGGGTTTCTAGCTACATTGACGCAGTCTAATCGCCCCCCATGCATCACCTTCATTCTTCATCCCCACTGTACCAACGCCATTATTCACCTCTTTCTCACATTCTTGCTTTCCACTCCACCTCCATCTACCCTGCCTGCTCCATTGCTTTTGCACACAATCTTTCCTTTACCTTGTCTCAGTATCTCTCATCTTCTCTATGTATTCTGTCAGTCTCATTCCGCCCTTTCCCTGGCCCCTTAGGCCTCGGAGACTTTGCCTTTGTGTGCGATAGTGGAGTGAGTGCAGCGAGGGGTGGGGTGAGGTACGAGGGTTTTGTCCCAAGCTGTGAGGTGAAAATAATTTCTTAATTGCCTCTTGTCTTTTTTTTGTGCCAGCGGTTGTGCCAGGGAATGGACTCTTGGGCCCGCACTACAACTCCCCAAGCAAAGGAACTCCCTTGCCTAAGCCCTGGCTTTGTTTCATAACGTTCTCTGGCTACACTGTAATCTGCAGTCATACAGCAACACACACACACACACACACACACACAGACACACAAGCAGAGGCTTTAAAAGGCTTAAGATGTTGGACACAGCAGAATACAGAGAAAATAAGCTTTGGATGTAGCACTATGAGGTCTAGGTGAGTTGTAAATGAGCAGTTGTGCTGCATTGTAAATTGAGTGTACTTCAGTGAAGCACAGGATGTGTTTGATGTTGGTTTCAATGTTGCCTGGGATCCTGAGTAACATTTGTGAACAGGTCGAGGTGCTTTTGTTCTGTGTTTTTTAATTACACACATTTTACATTAAAAGTTCTGTATTCTTGCCTAACTTCTGCAGGCCTATTTTCTGTGAGTGTGAGTCTTTTTATTCATGGCTTCATTTTTTTTTCTGTGCAATCTAGTTTTATCTGGTTATAAATCTAGTTTTAAGCGTGAGGAATGTGGTTGTGCAAAGCTAGTTCGAAATATAGATGTATCTCTGGCCAAAGCTTGTGGAAATTGAACCTGATAAGAGACATCTTTCCTTAATCCAGTAGATCTTCTGCCTGTCTCTTATCATTTTCATACCAGAGATGAGAATATGAAGTTAAGGTGCGCTCAGCATGTTGGACCCATATGTGTGGATTTTACGTCACTGAATCATTTTTGGCTGCTGAGGTTCATAGACTTGCTTTACCCTATGCTGTGAAGCCGGTTTGGATGATATGCTTTGACTATGTGGACGGGCCTAACCTGCGTGACTGTGACGGTCTGAAAGGGGGTACTTGTGAGACCGTGGTCCGGCCCCGTTCCTGTCAACTGTCAGTGGAGGTCTGTGGTGGCTTCCATTAACCACCACACTAACTGGTAATCTTATCTCCCTGACAACCTGCATTAGGCTCAGCCTGCTGTGGGTTAACCCTTCACAGGCCACAGTGCAGGCGTAGTTTTTCTATCGTCCCCAGTGGTGCAACACTGTATGTTGAGAGGAAGTGTTGTCGTTTTGGGTTTGAACTTTGCCTCGTCGAAAAGGCCCAAACAGGGTTTGAGCGACGGGTTTATATGCTGCAGAGAATCAGCCTGTCATATTTTCTTAGACAGAGAAGAAGCTTATCTCTTTCGTGCCTCCTCCCTCTGTCAACCCATAAAGAGGATGTATGAATTTTGGAGCAGGCTAGTTGCTAGTTGCATAGCCCCCTGAGGATGTCCATAAAATCTGTCTCCCACTCGCCCTCCCTCAGCCTGTCTCGCTCCCACACCCCTTTAATTTTCTTCGGCCGCAATATCCTACCCCGGCCCTGATTGTTGTTTTCTAAAAGCTGGAGCGATGTTTGTTGTAACATAATCATTTAGTCTCCCTCCCGTGGCTCTGGCAAGCTGCGCGCTGAAATCTATCCACTGCTCATTTTTATGGGGAGCGAATTTGCTGCAGCTACTGCGACGACTGCTGGCTCACCTTTTTGACGCTGTATTTACTAGAGTAGATGGATATCTCGCCTGCAAAAGATTTGAGGGATGACACATGTTATATACACATTTAATATACCCCAGAGGTCACGCTTGTGAATTTGATTAGCGTGGTTGAAATATGACGGTTATGATATCGAGCGACTTCGCCTATATTGAATTTTTAATCTCAGTGTCGACAACATGCCATTTCTCCTGATCGGTGTGGTTGGAACTGGAGCAGGAGAATTGTTTGGTGCCTCATTGCATTGAATTAGTGTAGTAAAACGTAGCACATCTTTTTGAGGTTAACACAGAACCCTCATAGTGGTGTCATTACGGGAAAATACAAGATGTTAAGGGACATTACAGCGGCTTTTATTCACTCGGGTCAGACTTATTGACCCTGAATGAATATCAGTTCCGCCTCATGACATACCAGCTCCAGTGAAACTAGTCGCCAAGGTGGTATCATGGGAAATAAAGATGATTTTTGTACTCGACATCACCGCCATTCTCTTCGAGTTGTGCCTCAGTTTTTTTTGTCTTAGTCATGTTCCTGTGAATTGAAGCATGACACTGAGATTATCTGTCAAACACTCACACACAACTCTTAATCTTTCATTCACTTTTTATTGTTATTTCTTCTGTAGCACACGCTAAATCCCATTGATTACTCCCTTCACTTGTGTCACAGGCGGGGGCACCGTATGGGGGGGGGGGGGGGAACCCTGATCGATTCAGGGGTCCCGGAGCTCTGTAACATGACGGGGATTAGATATTTATTGTTTCAGGCTTGGTCTGAGCTGTTGACATGAGGCCCACAATTCCTAGTGGTTGCACGATCATAGGGATGTGCTTCAACGTCTGCTGCTTTAAGGAGGAATATCATTTTTTTAATTGAAGACTTTTGTGAAGATGTGCACATTTCAAATGATTCTACTTCTTCTATATTCCTACTTCTCTACTTAGCAATGGTTGGAGCTTTCTAAGTCGCAGATCCAAGCTAGTTGGGTTTCATCGTTCTCTCTCCTCGTTAGTGGAAGCTTGCGATAAAAAAAGTATCTATTTTTTTTCGCCACTGCGAGAACACCAAATTATCTTGCGGCGAATTGGATAAGTTCCTTGTAAATGCTTCTAGTGCTCAACTGCCAGTTTGCATATGATTTCCATAAACGAGGGTGTTGATGTATGAATAACTTGTCAAAGGGATTGATTTATGAAGGCAGCTGTCACTCACTGGCGCAGTCTATTCTGAGCGTGCCCAACCTGACCCACCAGCGGCTGCCTGAGTGGCTGATTGAACGATTGATATAAAATGCAAGGTTATCAAGTTATTATATCGGCTTTGTTTTTTTTTATAACTCATCTAACTCCAACTTTTTTCAGGCGTGGCCTGTTTATATTGAAGAGGGAAAGACTTCACTTACAGGGAAAATGTTCTGCATGACAAGGAAACAAATGAATATCTATTGACAGGCCTTTTCCCTTCCATTTCTCTTTGTCCCTCATTTCCTTCTCCCTCTTCTTTTGTATCTTTCTAGCTGGTAGGTGTTATCAATGCTGCTATTGTCAGGGCTGAAAGAGCAGGGGGGGCTCATGAGACCCCCTGACAATGAGCACATGCTTCGACCCTCTGTGGGCTTCCTGCGTTGTGTGTGTGTGTGTGTGTGGTGGTGGGATATCTGTGATAAGGCCTTTGTGTGTCTGGGAAGCACCTCTCTTCCCCTCCTCATATTCACCTTTTAGGCTGCAGGTGTTATGGCATAAATGGTTACCATCAACTAGCTTTAAATTCGCGACCGGGCAAACGGCTTTCCAAAAAAACAAAACACAGCTGCGCGGTAATGTTGCATTGATTTAACCAAAGACTTCATATCAATGTCTTTCTGGAAACCACCTTGAACTCTGAATTGAACTAATGCAAAGGGTCTTCGCAAATATATATCCTTATTTTAGAAGCTCTGCACGTAGGCGGCATTTCTCGTGTCTATTGAAGTCTTCCCTCAGGAGAAATAAAGAGTTACGAGTGTCCAGTGGGTTCCTTTCATGCAGACAGATGTGAATAGAAGAACTTTTGTGCCAGAGTTGGTAAAAGGCTGCCATTCACTTGGTCTATATTAATAGACTATAATCCAGCAGCTGCTGATCTTGAATGAATGACAGTTTACTAAAGGCTCTACTATGTGTTGAAACACCATTTACAATGCAAGAAATCAAGTTCAGTCTTTTAAATGTCAGTTATAACCTCCAAACAACATGTGGCCCTGACAGAGGCCACGACGAGGTTGTTAAAGCTTGAAGCGCTTTGTCCTTGATATCATTCCATAGATAGAGTGTTAGCCATCTTTTAGATTTCAACAAACTTTTTTTATTTTTAAAAGGCATTGCTCAAAGACAGAAGCAGAGAAAGGAAGTCAAGGTCGTTTTAGGTCAGAAGCAGTCTAAATGGATATGTGAAGAGCTTCTGCAGCTGCGATGGAAAAAGGATCTTCGCTGTCATGAGAGGATCATGGGACAGAATTAAAGATGTGATGGTAGTCAAAAATGCCTTCTCACATTCATACTGAAAAGAAGAATGAATGTCAGAACTGGCCTGTGTCATAACACTTTCTGCTTTTTAATTTGACTGTCATTCTATTATTCTCACGCACACAAACAAACGGACAAGATGGCTGCTGGGAGCTGTAGCTGGCTGTTAACACCTTTAGTCTTCAGAAGTGGGCCTCTTTTTGTTGCCGTCTTCACACCACAGGAAAGATGGTGGGGTGCGGTGGAGGGGGCTGTGATGTTAGGGGCCCCCTCTTGATCCTAAACATTCACATCATGCGACCAACAGTCTTTATTGCGGAGTTTATGTTGAGTGCGAGTGTGCCCAGTGTTTGCTTCTGAATGACGGTAAAGAAGTAGGTCAGCGAAAAGACCCCGCTCAACCCGAGCTGAGCGGATTGTGTGCGTGCGAGAGCATATGCATTTGTGTGTGTGTGTGTGTGTGGGCATGTGTAGTGCAGTGTGTAATTTGCTTCCTTCCGCAAAGAACCGGGCTGACCTCCCCCGGCTTCCCCAGCATCGGGGAAGTGTGTGTGTGACGGCTGAAGCCCCGGCACAGCTCTGTTCAGTGTCGCTGCGAGCAACAGAGTCAGCAGTCATATGCAGACTGACAGCCGACTGAGCAAAAACAAAAAGGGGGGGGATGGGGCACTGGACAGGAGGAGAGAACTATTTTTGAGACTCAGCAAGTGTGCACGGAAGATTCAGAGAAAGACAGAATGGCTTTGGCACGAGGGGAAGGAAGAGCTCAACGCTACAGACGGTGAAAATGGACGAGTGAATTCTTTCCGACTCATGCTCACTCACTCATTTCACAGCACACTGCTGTTGTTAGGGGATGGCTGAGCGGCTCCACCCCTTACCCCCCCTACGAGCCAATCCACTGTTATATTCCTGCCCATCCTGCCACCTGATTGGTGGGCTGTCTGAGCCAGTGAAATGAAATGGGATTGATGGGTAATCTGGGACCGGAGCTGGGGGAAGAGGGGCAGGGTAAGGAGGGAAGGAGTATGGTAAAACGGACTCATAGGATAATATAGCAGGTTGAATCCATTGTATGCAGGATTTAGTATCCATGTTCATTTCTCAGATTGTTTTCATTCTTTAAAATCCCAAACAGCTAAATGATTGTCGTTTCTAAATGATATCTTTAAAGATAGCTGCAGTTAATGTGACGTTTGGCATGGGACACTAACCACTCGATGGTACGCGCAGTAGTGCGCGCACAACATGAAAACACGACCTCTGTGACCTGGATGATGCCTCCCTGGGGTCGCTGGGGTTGAGGGTTGACTGCCTCTCCTCAAAAATGCTACCCTCTTAATATGGGCAGGGACATTCATTTTAATTAGACATTTACATGAAAATATCATCTTGCAAAACACGGACTTGCTGTAAGAATTGGTGAGAAATATAAGTATATAGAGGAAACTGATTAACATAGTGGAAAAGCAAGCACTGTCTGCCCCCCTGGGTATTGTCATGGCTCTGAATGGCTAATGGGAAGTGAAACCAGATCTGGAGATTGCTCCTAAATGGCTGCTGAGCTATGTCCTTGGTTGTACACTATACAAGAGCTGCATATTGTTGAACTTTGTTTGTACATTTAGCAGAGAACAAAATGTATGCAAGCAAACACACTGTTTGTGTTGATATACTGCAGATGTAAGAATGAGAAAAAGCGGCTTTCTCAACCTGGAATACTTTCTTTAGATACTGACTCGTGTTGAGATCTGTCTGTGAAGATGCGTTGGTTGATTGAACGTACACTCAGTAAAGCTACATGTGAACAACATGCTGCTAAATGTTTGCACACTGAGCATATGGAGTATTTCCCTGAGGGATTCGGTTCATGTTAAGGGCCTTCCTCCATTTTCTTTCTTTAGAGTGTTCCATGACCACGAGCAACCTTTACTCCCTCTGTCTCTTTAAGATACGTTAAGTTTCCAAATGAATATAGATGAGCGGAGAGATCAGCACGTGTTTAAATCAATGGGCTGCCAAATGCAATAAAAACTGCTGCTCGCTACCAGTCGCGTCAATAAAACATTGATTCTGAAATGCAGGCGTTTTGCCGAGGCTCTTAACTCCCACTTCCTTTAAGCGACTTTAGCTCAGGGAAACTTTAAATGTATGTGAGCTGTATTTGTTATTGCTAACGTTCGTGGAATAAAGTGACTTGGACAGCAAGTTGATTTTGCAAGTATAGCTGGATTGTCAGAAACCCCAAAACCATTGCTGTAGGTTGTCTCTATCAGAAATAACATTAAAATATGTTAAACTTCAAGGGTAAATGTATAGAAAATGCGAAAAAACAGTGTTCCTTACGTCTCATGTTTTCCATCCCTGTCACTACTGTTCATAGAAATCTCTCATCTGTATAATACTCTGCCTACTCCTTCTGTGAAAAACAAATACAAGTACCAGAAATCCCCGAGTCTAAGGTGACTTGGAACAGATCAGAGAAGCTGTGCATCATCTTAGTCTTGCTCGTCTTGTTTTTATTCTGAAATGACTTGCTTTGCCACAAACCACAAACTTTCGCACCCTGCCGAGGAGAAAGTGTGTGGTGTGTCTGAGTGCAGTCCCATAAGAGCCAGCACCAACTCCCCATTTTGAGCCAAAACCTGAAGGAATGAAAAAGGGTGAGTCAATGGTCCAGCAACTCTGAATAAGCCCGGAGGATAAAGAGGCCCCAAGTTAATTATTCAAACCAGCGGGAGAGATGCCTGGCACGCAAACATGCACAGGGTTTCCCCAGGGATTGTGCAAGGGCCTCCTGTGGTTTGGTCATGCAAAGCACTTTAAATGGTACTGTAGGAAATTGAGGTAAAATATAATTCCTTTGAAAACCAATGGACGTAGGTGTATTATCTTCGAAGACAAGACGTTTACATTTGCTTTCTAAATGTGGGTTTTCTTAAGGTTAAGATGAACTGAAAAGCTAATGTAACTTGAGCTTCTGTTTGGCTTTTTATTTACAGATAATAACTCTTAGTCATCATCTTCACACTTTTCCCCCCGCACTGACAGGAAAACAACCTGATTTCAGACGAGTTTCATTATGACACAACTGGCAAGAAAAAGTCTCCATCACCAACAAACATCAAGAGTTGAGAAGGGGGAAAGTCTTAATTACATCACCACTGGTTTTCCAAAAAGGAGTCACATCCACAACCCTTTTAACATTTGGTCCACTCAGCGCTCCTCAGCCCCATAACCAGTAAATTAGCTTCACGCAATGTGACTTTAACTGTACAGTGCTGTACATGGTCACACTGTTTTATAGCAGCAGTAAGTTATAGCGGTAGTTGGTAACAGAACCTGACATTTGCCCCAGTATGCTGCTGCTGTCTTTGATCCCACTTACCCGTGCTTAACAAAAGAGAAATGGCACCATGCTGCGTCTATATAGCAAGCCACATCATTAAGTCTTGCGGATGGTAATTTCAGCGAACTCGTGTTTGTGTACGCAAAGACAAAGTGAGTGACAGCGTGCGTAGGTGTGTGCGAGCCGGGGAGAAGCATTTGTTTGAGACTAAGGGCCGTATTTCCTCTCATTGTATAGGCCTTTCAACGACTTTGGAGCTTTTCACTTTACCGGGAAAGTGGCAGATGTGACCTAGGTGGTAAATGGAGGTGTGGGAACAAGACGGAGTGCAGTTAGTACACACGCAAATGCACTCACACATACTCCTCCATTGTGATGAGTAAAGCTGAGATGATGCAAAGCCACACACTCACACATCCTCCTCCAATGTGTTGAGCTGTACTGATAATATGAAGCACAGCTCAGAGTCACACCAGAGAGGCTGGCGAGTGTGTGTGTAGGCACCTATGCGATAAACACACCACAAGACTATAACATCTTAGTTTGACTTTGTTTGTTCAACGAGAAGATATTGTTATATGTTGCAAATTAGACTAAACCCATAACCCTAAGTGTATCCCAGTTCCACAAAACATACTAGTTGGTTTGAGTATGTAGTGTATTCACAGCAAAAGTGATTAAATTGATTGTATTCAAAAACAATGTGTACAAACTCTCTCTTTGGTGGATGTGTCTCAAAATGTAATGCACACTGCAAATGAAGAAAGTCAGCCACATCTGGAGGAAATCAAAACTGATAATGGAGTGACATAAAAGAAGCTCCGGAAATAGGATACAAAATCATCGAATTAATGGCAAGGTCCGTTCATTTTCCTTGACTTCAAACTGCCAAACAGCTTGATAGTTTATAGTGTAAGTTTAGTGTGGATTTGAGACCCAGCTTTTGTCCCTTCGGTCATGAGAGTGTATCTGCATCTGCTAGCCGAGCACCACGTGTGGGTGTCTGGCTGGCTCACAATGGCCTCAGTGTACCGGCCTCTCTCCCCACTGAGTCCTCACTGTACTGGTGCTCACACAGAGAATTCCTGGATCTTTCTGACAGGATACCATTCTCCCCCACACTCCGAAGCTTTAGTGGGAAAGGAAAAACCTGAACATTGAGTGATAATAAACTGGGGGGGAACCCCTGACAGTCGTCAAAATTCCTGAGTCTCCCACTTGGTGGTTGTATGGCGAGAAAACACAAGTCTCCTGCGATTCACATCATTCTGCAGAAACGCAGGGGGATTGATTGTGTGGGAAAACAATCTTGGGAAGTGGACAAGATCCAAGGGAGCTTTTCATGTTGTGCATGTGGTTTGCGTGGCTATCGGAAAAGGCTAGAGTCGAATCGGTTCCCTCGCAACAATTACAAAGGGGCGGAGGGAGAAAAAGGACCTTTAACTTTGTGTGGAGTGATTTTTGCCTGGTGGTTTGAGTTGCTGAGTGACGTAGCTTGGCAAGGAGAGAAGGGAGTGAGAGAGGGAGGCATGGCAGAATAAGTGGTGGGCAAAGGGAGAGAGAACGGAGGAGGTGAGCGAGAGAGGGAGCAGGTGTGAGGGAAGGGGAGAGAGAGAGAGAGAAGGAACAGATGTAGACAGGGAAAGGGAATATAAGAGGAGGGGAGGGAGAGAAGAAAGAGATCAATGGCTGCTCTCTAAATAACGGATGTTTGGGGCGGCAGCTCCCTGCCCTGCCTTCCGCTGTGTGCAGACACTGGCAGTTAACCTGTCTCCAGTGCACAGGAACAACTCTGCGGGCTCATACACGCGCACACACACACGGCTTCCCCTGTACTATTTCTGCTTCTTCTCCCAGTTGGACTGGTTAGAGATAGTGTAAGCCCCAGACCTCCAGACTGCCCCTGTGGTCAATAAATCCCCAGAGCCTCCTGGGAAATGTGGTTTCCGAGGGCCAGAGTCACAGTACCCCTCACCCCCAATGTAGAGGGCGTGTAGAGTTCATACACAGCCGCTGCAATATAACACCGAGCTCAGTGAAACAATGCCTATGCCAATGTGTGATAAACTTTATAGGTAATTTTGCAATACTCCCTTTTTCTCTTGTGAAATCATCTCCTTTTTCTTCCTCTTCACCGTCAGGTATCTAAGGTCAAACCAAATGCTTGGCCTCAGAAAAATCCCAGGAATGTCAGCGCCGACTCCACCGCTTAAACATACACGCACACACCTAAAGCCACGTCATTGTCGCCACAACACATTTATCTCCTATTGATTTAGTTTTCCTCCCACTCCCTATGTCAATGTGAAATGAAAGGGACACTATAGATTAAGATTGATTTATTTTCCTCGAGACAAATGTGAACATTTTTCATCAGTGCCGCACTATGATTGATTGCTTTCAGTGACCCTTTGTCTCGGGCAAAAAAAGAGAAGCGAGCGTGCACGCACCGGCCATATGGGTGTTAAGCTTTAAGGGCAGGATAAATGCATCGCAAATCATTTTTTGAACTCGCTCCTCCTGCTCGGCCGAGATAAGGATACACATGCCTGAACACACACGGTCACACATTTGATTGTCTTTACGTGCTCTTGGCTCCTTCCGCGGGTGAAATGTATGAACAACAATCTGAAGTTGAGGCCAATGCAAAGTGACATTTGAGTGGAAGATCCATACAAGTCATCGTCTGAAGCCCTGAATGTGCTCTAGCCTGCTGTAATGTGCTCCTTGGCACTTTTCCAACATCTGTGGGTGTTTTGGTGAAGCCGGAGAAAAGGAGTCATGATTAAAACAAGGAGGTATGAAAGACTGAGCCACGAGTTTCCTCCCTTTTTGATAAGAAGACGACAATCATAAGGTGGTGCAGGGGTTAGGCAAGAGAAAGTAAGAAAGAACATTTGAATTGCACCTCCACATGATCTCATAGAGGGCAGGCAAATCAGAAATAGAATTACCAGCATATGGAGAACCGCAGTGACGCGAATCATAAATCGAATCGGAAGATTTATCATCGATAGATTTATGATTAGAAAATTATAAGAGATGGGTAGACATGTGGAGATTATCCGACTGAACAAAACGTGATCCGTCTCTTAAATGTGTCAACAACAGACCTTATTTCCAGCTAGTTTCCAAAATCCTATGGAGAAATTGCATTGCATTTTTGTCGAAGGAACCGGAAGAAGTTTACTTCTGGGTTTTAGGACGCGTCACTGCGGTTCTCTATTGTCACTAGTGTGGTTTTTGCTTTTGTCAAATTGCTGAACCAACAGTCATTTTTGAAAATCTGGCAGCAACATCGTGCATGACCAATGGAAGTTTATTTTAGTCAGCTGTATTTGTCAGAGCTGGATTATTACATGGTCAAACAGCTACAAATATCACAACATTTTCCGCCCAGCACACACATGGCGCTTTTCTATTCCAGCCTCTTTTTGCTGATTCCAGCTTACCATGCCTTCCTGCTGCACGTGCACGTTTCCTCATGAGAAACAGCTTCTGGCTTTCATTAGATAATGCCGCTGAGATGAAAGAGTGATCCAGGGGGTTCTGACTCAGCCCTGCATTCACCTTCACCATTCCTCCTCCTCCGTCTCTCCCTCCCCCGGCCTTGCATCATCATCAGTCATCTCTGTGGTATTTCTGTCTAGAACGAGAGTGGGTCACTGCACCATGTCACTGACACACATTTGAGTCAGCTAAATGATTTCCTGCATGTGGGAAGCTTCTCCTGTGGCGTGATGAAGACCTCGGGCTTTGTTGTTTGTTGTGGTGGCGTCATTTTCCTAAGACAAACACGAGGAAACCCCTGGAGGTATTTCCCAGACACTAGGCACGGATTGATGATGGAATGGTAACTGCTTTGATGTGGCCGGACAGAAAGTTAAGAGAGAGAAACACAAAACTCTGGCTAAAACCTTTTTTTGTTCTGTTGTCATTGTTATTAACTCTGTCATTGAGATTTGACCCATTCTCTTGAGTTTGCCAGCTCAAGACAGACACTAATTACGGCTGTATAAATTGGGTAATTGGGTTGGTAGAACGGATAGAAAGGATAGAAAAAGATTTTTGGTGATTTGAATCAGATTGTAATGGCTTGGTCTATGGCAAATATCCAAATCTGCTTTGTTGCGTTGCTTGCTTCTGTCTCTTGTAGCTTGTCCGAGTACCAGCAACACTTTGTCTCAGACTTGAGGACAGATATGCCACACCAACTATAAATCACTCTTGGAAAATGGGTGCCTTGGTAATGCTCCTCACCTTTCCTTATCCCCCGACTGGTGATTCTCTCAGCCATATCAAAGCACAGCCCCATCTTACTCACCAGTGACACCGCATACATTGCATAGATCTCTCTCACCGGGCTTCCACGTTTCATTAAGAGCCCATTTGGCTGGAGACATTTTGGAGACCCAATAAAGAGGCCGGCCTATAAATCGAGGGGGTTTAATGTGCACGGGACGCCATATGAAGTGTTTTTATGACGATGCGCAGACAGCCTTGAGTTAAACTATTGAGCCGGCCTCTACTGTCGCTAGCCACTTCCCTCGTCTGCCTCCTTCACTTGGCCCCCGTTTCCTCCAGTATTTGCACATCGCTCACCCGACCATGCTCCTCCGGTTATTTAGGTCTGTCTTAGCGCTCGCTTTGATCCTCCAGAGTAAACCCTACCCCCTACCCCTGCGCATGGCCAATGATTAAACAAAGGGTCAGGGAGTTTTGTGGAGGAAGTTGTCTGTATGTGTGCAATAGTGTGTGAGCATGCATTTGGATTTAAAGGTGGTGTTTGAGAATTATAGCCAGAAATCCCTTTTTAGCAGGCCAGATGGGTAGCAACTGGAGATTTGTCGAATTGCAACGCGTGCATATGGCCTTCCCAATACACCGTTGTAAGAAAGAGAAATGCACCTTGACTCTAATACCATACTGGGGAGTGGACTTGAATGGGGCCAGAGTGTGTTGTCCATCTTTTCAAAGTGGTGCAACTGTGAGGGCAGCACTGGAATGCAGTTTACATTACGATGCGGAAACGCTGATGGTCGTATAAGGATTTATAGCAGACAGGAGAGCTTTGAGTGCAGCGAGGGAGGATTATTTCAAAGCTTTTTGTTGGCTTTGGAATACAAAATGTTTGGATCACACTCACTACGAGTTACAGGGGAGTTTGGGATGTCCTCCAAAAAAATGGGAGCCTCTCTCAAAGGATGGTTAATCGGGAATTCATAGAAAATAGTGTTACGTGAAAATAGTTTATTTTGAAACACCGTGATATCGATGTTGACTGTGTAGCTGAGAATGCGACAATGAAACCGGGATGTCGGTGCAGCTGCTTCCCAAATGTACAGCTGAAACACATTATTTACCACAAGATATAAAGCTGTTTTAAACTGTTGCCCAAAGATCTAATGGAAAAAAAGTAATAAAAGGACAGACTTTCTGTGTGTTTCTGTATATAATGGTGTGCATTTGTGCCTGGCTTTGTGTTAGAGAGAGATGGCTAGAGGTGTCAGGTTGTTGAACTGTGCTGTACAAAAGCAAAAAGTAGTTCTTCATCAGACAGAAAGATACATCTGCTTTTATCTTTGAGTTTTGACCCTCTTCTATTTCATCGTGTGTGTTTTCGTGTGCATCCGCCTGACAAGTGATGTACTTGCTCATCTTTGTTGTGACGAAGCCACATTTGCTGGCGGCACATCAAGATCACTTCCCTCTCGCTCAGGCCTTATTCCTCTCTTGTCTGCTCGTCATCTCGTCTGCCTGACTCACACAGGTCTCCATCACAGATGCCTTGGCGCATTCTGCATGTGTGCGAGCACATTCGTGTGAATATGTGTGTGTGCGCACCTCCTGCTAGCCCTCAGCAGGACTGCCAGTCAGTTTGTGACTACACTCCCACACATCTCCGTCTCTTCTGCTTTCTCACCATTCCTCTCTCCCTCGCTTCCTTTTTCCGCCCGCCTTTAATATCCCAATCAAATCAATCAAGTACACGTTCCATCCAGGCAAATGAGGGTTTAATTGCAACATTTTCCATCTCGCCTTCATTAGCGCTGCTTCACAACGCAGCTTAATCCATGTGGGTTGTTGTTTATGATGAAGTGGAAGGATGGGAATTTGGAAATTGGGCAAAATTCGAACATGAGACTGGTTCCCAGATCATACTCAGGCCACGCCTTTATGATGTAATGTGTTCTAAAGTAAACGACAAGCCCACTGAAGCTGTGAGACCGCGTGTCTGAGTCTCAACGTTTTTTCTCTTCTGTAATGAGACTAAAGCTGGTATTTTGGGGAAGTTGGTGTGGATATAAATACCTCTCTGAAGCCACCTTGTGAGTGCTGCTTAGCTTGCCTATTCATAAAGCCGCTGCTGTCAAACCCCTGCACACACACACTCTGATACGGGTGGGTGTTGACTCCCAGTGGAGATACTGTCTCTGCTACTGCTGCGGAGTACAAATGGACGGACACGCGCACACAGCAGCACTCCCTGTCTCTCTCTTTCTCAGTAATGCACTATCGACCTCTTTGCTACTTTGCAGACCTTGGGCTCTCCAGTGGCCTCAACCTGTTAAGTACACAGACACACACACATGCTCGCCGTGACCACGCTGACCTTTCAGCTCGCAGAACGAGACTTGATTTCCAATATGGGTTTGTCTTACAGCACTCTGCTCCCTCCCTCCGTCCTCCCTCCATCCTTCCAGCAGTCGGTGTTAATGTGATTAGGCTTGTGTGTCTGCTTCCCGCACGCTGGGTTCTTTGTCTTTCTGTCTCACTTTATCTTTCTCTTCTTCCATCTTCTTCTCTTTGCTTCTGTAGCTGAGGCAACGCCGCGCTGTGGTTCTTTTCTGCACACCTCTGCTGTGTACTAATTCACTTTATCAATCCCTCTCTTCATGGTAGGTCATTCCCTCAGTTCTTAATCTAATCTCGCTTACTTCTAGTCTGTTCTTCCTCTCCCCCTGTGGCCTCTCCTTCTCTCTCAGCAACACCCCCCCCTCCCAATGTTCGCTAACGCTAACACAATGTCATTTCCTGTCTAAATTGAGTAAACGTAGTAGGATGCTTAATGAAGCAAAGTGGCCACTTTCCGTGCCATAGACTCTTCATCTCAGTGCTATATGTGTATATGTGTTGTAATGATACGGTGTCGATTTCACAAACTCCTCTTGGCTTTTTATATACCTGCCAATATCAGTCTGAAGTTAAGAGTGCTGTCAAATCCCTGTGATGAGACCGAACTTACTAGGACATAGTAAAAAGCCTCACACATGAGCACTATTTGGCAATGTGGTTGATGTGACCTTTAAAATTCACAAGCGAGAGCCCGCTCAGAAGAAAGGTTGATTTCTGAAGTTGCTGAATATTTCTTTTTCCGCCACACAGGAAATACCACCAGTGGCTGCTCGACACTTCATTTATCATAAACCCAAGGCTAAATCTTTCAAAAGCAAAAGAAGTTTATTGAAACCAAAATGGTTCGCTGCATTGGCTTCACAGCTCATTCATTCCCTCCAGCATTCTCATATCTCATTAAGCAGCAGGGGCCCCTCACGGGTGATAGTAGAAGTGGTGTCCTTTTTTTAAAAGGAGGGTCTTATCAGGAATCGTCTTGGTTCATATTTAGCTGCTATTATCCTGATGTGCTGAGTGGGAATAGATAGAGAGCATTGAAAGGAAGGTGGGGCTGACTGAGATACGGCTAGAAACGACAACCAGGGGAAAAGATGACCTCACATGGGACCTCTTTGTGGCGGCGCCTCCTGGACTTTCTGTTTGTCTATATCCTCTTTTGCTTTTCCTCTGCTTCCTCAATCCTACCTCTGGCAGCAGGCGCCAGGCTGGCAGACTTCGATTGTGTGTGTGTGTGTGTGAGACAACTTACACAGGAAACGGTGTGAGTCCCCTGCTTCTGTTGAATCCAGAGGGCAAAGGTATAAAGGGGTTTGCCACGGGATGGAAATATCTTGTTGCATTATTTGTATTCTTACTGCGGGTAGTATTTTTGTTGTCTGCTAGAGGGCATGTTGGAGAAAGGAAAAGCTGAGTGGAGCGAGGTGGGTAAGAGCATGTTTCGGGGTGAGGAGAAACAACCAGACTCTGTGAGGCCAGCAGCCTAGTTGGCCCAAGAGCTTCGGGCTGTTCCCCAGCCAGCCTCTCCTGCCTACAGCAATATTTACGACCATTTTTTGGCAGGTGGGAGTAATTGAACAAGCATTTGTTATTTGGCCAACAAGTCTCTGGCTGCGGTGGCTGGGCTCAGAGAACTCCCCTCGTGTTGTAGTTTTTAACACTTTGTTAATTGGGTCACTTTCAAACAGCATTTGTAATGCGTTTTCAATGATCAGAGGTTATGCTTTATTGCCCAATGTTAAATGCCGGATCAAATGTGACACTTATGGTCCTTTATACTTTTAGATACCTTAATATTTGATTGACAGTAACTGTAAGTGACAGTTGTTGTCCACATGTAGGAAGTGGGAAGGGGAATTTTGAACGTCCGTATACATTCTATGTTACCTTTTTAGGTTTTCTTTGTTACTTTTGAGTACCAGACATATCAAGATTTCCCCAAATGTTAAGCAGAATAAAGCAGAGAAAGGGTGCTATGTTAACATTCACACTTCTATCCTTGTTTATCAAGTCATGAATAATCATGGATTCTGCCATTACTTCAATGTCCTTTTTTATTTTAGATATTGAAAAGGTGTTGGAAGCCAAGTGCAGAACAAGGACTTGCTTTTACACTCCCATAATGGCCCAAGCAACCACACTAAAATGTTAAACCTTTTTTTCTATCCTTTCTTTAAATAAACAAATGTTCTTTTTGTTTAAACCACTCCACCTCTTTTTTTTTTATTTAATCAGGCCTTAATCTAAGTTGGCAATTACTCCGAAACAAAAAGGGTGCTAGTGGTGGTGATAAAATTGAATGAAGCATGTTGATTTGATTCCATATTTCTGATGTCTTTAGCACGTTTTTTTTCTCTCCGCTTCTTAAGCAGCACAAAAGCAGAATTCAAGTTGATTGCAAGTGGCGTGCAATTATGCCCTTGTGTTTCCTCAGCTTCTCTGCTGCGCTCCCCTCTTACCCACTCCCTCCTCTATTTTTCCAATCCCCAGTTATAAAGGAGTGAGAAGAAATCAAACCGTCCAGGACTTCTCACTGAGCTAATGCAGGAAAGGGATTGTGAGCATCTGCTAACAGAACATAGGCTTAAATGAAACGGCACATTTTATGAGAGCTCTGTTAATCACTCAACTCAGCTCAGGACATGTTAAAACACAACATTGGTTTAAATGGTACGCTGGGCACAATTAAAGGTACTTGTGCTGATGGCATCTTATATCTTGGCATGGCTCCAGTGGTAGATGGAAAAGCTAGTTTAATGGTCACAGCCAGAAGGGAAGTTTTTTTACAACTCGGCATGTTGTTAAAATGAGCCTGGTCCCATTTTTCAACAGGAGTGTGTTTCTGCTGTTGTCACGGTGAATGGACCATTGTATCACAAGCGGCGTTTGTGAGGGGAAAGAGAAATGGGGACGTGAGGACAGGGTGTCACTGTCCCGTGAAGCCACCAGGCTGTGCGGGTAAACCGGGCCAAGAGCAGCAGCTGACCCACACACACAGCTCACAAAGAACGACACACACTCTCTGTCTCTGGCTCGAGAGCAGCACGGCTTTCTACTGACATACATGCAGACTAACATCAGCTGCAACTGTCTGTCCTCCCTCTCGCACGCTGCTGTGTGTCTCGGTAGCCGTGGCACGGGGCCGTTAAAAGCCCCACGTTGTTCCTCGCTTTTACGTCCGCTGATTTCATGTGACAGGTGCATTTCTCCGGGCGGGGTAGAGTTTGAGGTTTTTATTAAAGCGCATGAATCAATTAAGAACCGCATTGCTGTGGGGCACGAGCACATGATCGCTCTCTTTCCCCCTATGTAGAAACTCACCAGGAAAGGAGCCAATGTCAATAATGAACAGAGCAAGGCTGACTAGTTTGAAGACAGGGTGTGCCATGCGTGGCTGCGTGTCAGTAACCAGCCTGTCCGGTGATAAGTGAGGCAGTAATGGTCGATACTGGGAGCCTGCGTCACAAATGAGGTTTGGCAAGATGAGCAGGGGATGAAGAGATGGCTCAATTAAAACAAAAAGAGACTTATCTTGTGAGAAGTCATGGTTAGTTTCTAACAATCTGAATGTCTGAAAAAAATGCTATCTTAGAAAGCATGAAGGAGTTTTAAGAACATGCTACAAAACTGTTGCTACATAGGTCTCGTCTACATTGTCTTTGTTCCCATAATTTTCATTGTTTTTTTCCTTTCCTTTTCTTCAGACCGTAGTTGTTACATTCAGAGGTTTTTTGTTTGTATCTGGACACAATAGGTCACAGTCAGACACAAAGTAAAATGTCAGACTGAAACACCTTCCCACTGGGGAAAACATGCACTTGATGTAGCGCCATGGGCTCTGCAGAGGGGAAACCTTTAAAATGGAGGAAACACAGATTAGCGCAAAGCCCGAAATGTATCGGATAAATGGATGTATTTCAAGTTATAGGTACATTAACAGGTCACATCGAGACATTTATCCTTTACTCATTCTTTTCCCTCTCTCCCCCCGCCTCCCGCTAAGCCTGTGGCAGGTTAATAAAATAAACATACATCCAGCCGTGGCGATGGCAGACATGTCAGACTCCCTTAGCTGTCATCAGCCGGCTGTATGTGTGTGTGTGTGTGGGGGGGGGGGGGGTTGATGCATGTGTGAGAGTCTATTTCCAACACAGACTGTCTCTTTTAGATGGGGCTTGTCTGTCAAAGCGCTCTCTCTGTTAGAGGCTCTTCCTATAGGCACATTAGAGCTCATACGGGTGCAGGGCATTAGCTTAGCAAACTGTATACCGGTTCAGTTCAGTTGATGGCTGTCTGTTGGTAGTGTGTTTTTGAAAAATTAAGAATTCTTGATAATGAAAACAGGCATTTGTTGCACTCCAAGTCCTAACTATTTTGCCCTGCGATACGATGCCCCAGGGTAAATTGGTCCTTTTTCTTCCCATGCCTAGCTACTTACTTTCTTGAGAGATTAAATACTGCGGGACCAGAGAGGACGTTGAAGAGTAGTGGCGTGTGTGTGTGTGGGTGTGTGGGCCCTTGTCCTCTAAAGGCTTTGTGGTGTAGGCCAAGCACAACACAGCTGCCCACCCACCCACCCAATCTCTCGCTCTCTCTTCCTCTGTCTCTCTCTTGCTCGCTCTCTCTCTCTCGCTCTCTTTTTACTCTTTGAAGTTTGTCCCAGTCCAGAAGAGTGGTACAGGGTCAGACTAGAGAGGAGGATTAACGAGGCCCCTGGTATAGACGGATGAAAGGATGGTGGGATGAATGGTCTTTATGAAGTGTTAGATGAGAGGACGGAAGGCCAGGTGATGACAGCCAGTGGACTGTGGTTGGAAAGCAGGCGTTGTGATCAAGAGCCCAGATCTAAGGTGCCGATTAAAGACAGGATCAGTCCCGGCAGCACTGAGATCAGCGCGAGACCTGATGCACTTCTGTGGCCATATTTACTGTAGTGTTTAGAGTTTCACCTCCTAGCTATTAGGATTTTTTCAATCTAGATCTGAGTGTAACTTTTGTTTGCTGCCTTCAGATTAAATTTAAACTCATTTAGTAAGGATCGAGTTGAAATGTCATCACCAAATGTAACAAGGACCGCTTTACACTGCATGTTGACGTTTTATTGTTGGGATTGTCGCTGAGAGAAATGCAGTTGCTTTGCGTTGTTACAGCCCTCTGATTGTACGTTTTGCTCACACACTCAAAAGACAATCTGCATATTACACATGCACTGTGTGAAGGTATGTGAGCACACATGCCTCTGCGCCACCGCATTAAACCTCCCCAGCCTCAGCGCTGCGCGGCATTAAACAGACAGTGATTGATCTACGGTATGATTGTTTATTTTGCCTTGCTGTCAGTGATGGATGAAGATTTGCGCGTGTTTGAAAAGTCTATGTGAAATATGGATGGGAGCGGTGGGGGGGGGGGGTTGTTTTTAAAATCAACTTCCCTGAGGAGAAATACCAGCGGGCCTATGGGACGACATGTCATCATACCTTCACCTCAACTCAGATTTAATGCCCCCCATAGCGCAGCAGTAACTCAGCAATCACCATTTTAATAACTCAGATGAAAAAACCCAATTTGCAACATAACGAAAACAAGTCTTTCAAATCTTTTATAGGAACCACCTTTGTAGAGGAATTCAGTCGGCGTATTTATCAGACTTTAAAAGATTCACAGTGATTACAATCATTCCAAGATTGACCTTGTTTAATTTCCTGCCATTAGCGCCTCATTCACATAACAAGCCACATGCTAATTAAAGTTTCCCAATAACACTATTGTCATTGCTGCAGCATTTGGAGCTCGTGGCAACATACATTCAGCTGCAAATGTGCGACACGTCTCTTTAAACCCTGGAGCTATTGATATTCAGTGGGCTCTGTTGTCCTCTACAGATGCCAGTTGATTGAATTCCTTCATCCTTACAGAGTGCCGCATACAAAACTTCCCTCTGTCTACAGATGACAGCCTCGGAGCAGCAAGACATTTCTAACACCCTCTTCAGTTACCATCCCCCCAAGAGGCCAAAAAGGAACCAGGGTGAATGAATAGAAAGGGGAACTCGAGACACAATGCCTACCTGTCCTCCCTCCCTCTCTTCCTCCTGCTAACTCCCCTGTGACACCCCTTCTTTTCCTCTTTTTTTTTTTTTGCTGGCAGAAACTGTCTGACTCCTGCGACTCCTTTCACACGGGCAGATGGCTCGATTGGGAGTTTCTCCAGCCCAGACTTAAATCAAAATCAAACCCCAAATCCTCCATCTTCTCTGTACTAATATCTTTGTTTTTTTCAAATGTCCCTCATAACAGACGACTTGTTTGTCTGCCAGTTTCTGTAAATCATAGAAAGCAGGCTTCCCCTTTTTCACATCTTGTTTCTCTCTTACAAAAACGTTTGCTTCCACGTGCCAAAACATCGCTCTGAATCCAAGCTCATTTGAAGACAAAAAGGAGATGGATGCTTGAGTTGTGTTGTCTTTTTTAAGCAGATATAACTTAAGCACATTGCACATCATTAGTGAGGGTGAGGTTCAGAGTGAGGTGAGTGTGTTTACAGCTGCGATCTAAAGTTGTAACACATGCTGTTGAGTAGCTCCGGGTTTTAGTGTTCAGAGCATCGGTTATAATTGGTTCATAGTGTGCAGAATGTTTGCCATTACGATGACACAATCTGACTCAGAAAGAGTGCGTATTACACTGGGAAATAAAATAATAGCTTTTAGGACATTTTGAAGGCCTTTAAGATTAGAAGCAAGGATGTTGGACATCACAGCCATGGCAGCTTAACTTTTAATTTGAGATCAAGCTAATGCAAGATGCTTGATGTGATGTTGGGCTGGGGAATCCAAAGTTCCCATATCACCTTTCAGTTTTAAATTAGAGCCATGTGACCATAACCTCTTGTGGGCAAAGGATTTGCTCCCCATCGGCAACTGAAAGGAACCTCTTTCTTTTCTCTGCCCGGGTCTTCCACAGCACTTTGTCATGTAAAGAGGCCCTTATCTGGCTCTGGTTGGGGGTAAAGAGGCTGGAGAAAAATAGCAGGCTGGATCCCTGGGGCCAACAGAGATCGACGCATGGTAAATAAGTGACTGTGATTGACGGGTCCTTTTGAGCAGAGTGGCTCAGACCCGCCCACTGATGTGCCTCCGGGAGGTCAACCCTGACCCCTTCCGGCCACCTGCTTGCCCCCGACCCTTGACCTTTAGCTGGACTTATACGTGGACCGCATGTGGCCTTCAATAAGAAATTAGGTGGTTATTTTTCTACCAGGCTTTTACTTCTCCAACATATACATTGAACATAATATAGCATATTCAATGTTTAAAATGTGCTTTACCTTTCTCCCCTATTCTGTCCTTTGAGCCTAACACTCTTAACATTTGCCTTTTTTGCAAAAAACTCCGATCCATCTCAGTGAATGTTTCAGCAAATGACTTCTCATTTAGCCCGGGTACCCCAACTTGTGTGCTGCAATTTCTGTCATGTCTTGTGGCTTTCTGCTCTGCTCTTGGAGCGTTACATTTGTTTCGCTTCATCTCGTAAATGACTGGCCAACAATGACAATTTAATGGCGGGAAGTGTAGCGATTTCTCAAGGCCTGATTTAATTTCCCTCATTTTGCCTAAATTGGGCTGTAGTGTTGGTAAATAAACAGAATGCATCTGGACTGCAATAAAGACAGTGAAGTGACAAGAGGGTGTGTGGCAAAGAGGTTGCGCTGTAAAGGTTGCTTTTTCCATTCCTCCGTGAACGGTTATAGATTTATTACAGAGTGCTAGCTTAGCCTTTTGAAAGGTGCAGTAAATATAAAGGTTTAAGGTGTTTTGTGGTGTAAAAATATGTGTATGAATATGTTCCCTCCTCTTACTGTTCATATTAGAGATTCATTGTAGTTTGCAGTCTCATTTAACTTTACTGGCTGTGGCTGAAAATGTTGGCAAGATGGTAGTTATTTTTGGCTCGGGTCCAATTATCCCACTCCCTGAATATTGCCACTCTTTTGAGATTTTGCACACAAGTGACAGCTGCCTTTTCCATAAGGCTCATAACTAAGAAGACATAACTTGGTCTTTGCTGCCAATAAAAAACAAAACACCTAATTGATATGAAACAGGGATAGGGGAGGCCACAAAGCAGCCATTTTGTTGAAAAAACACTTGGTCTGGCGGAAGTGCGCCGGACTCTGAGGAATTCGTTGGAGGAAAGGCCATTCGTTGTGGCCAAACGGCGGTACTACACTTCCGTATCAGTCGCTGGGCCAGGAAAGACTTTTTCCCATTGACTAACATTGGAAAAGATAATTTTTTTTAAACTAAATAAACTACCCAGTATGAACATTTGTTTAGCCCATTCGGTCCTCAAGTTGTAAAATGTGCTAATAACGTTATTCTGAGAGTTATTTTCCTCTGCATTATGAACACGGATCTAACCCACGGGACCGCGCCGCCCGGCACGTTCATGTGACGTGTTCAGTACTACATGAGTTTTACCTTTACCCATGGATGCACAATAAGAACGGATTATATGATTATATGAATACTTTCGTGACGTTTCGCTCTCTCAAAAGTTGGGCCATTTTGTCTTCACGCGCCAATGAGCAACTCTCATAGGAATGAACGAGGCCCCGCCTCCCACGCTGTATCCAGTTCTTATTATACATCCATGGTGTATATGCTGTTAAATGGTGAAGTGCTGCATGTTGAAGAAACGCCCTTAGCTCTGCACGAGAGCATCATGTCTGACATATGTTCACTGGGACTCCTGTTGATCACAATTAATGCCAGCACATGTAGGTTTGGGATTATAATGGTGGCGTTTCAGCGTGTGTGTCAGTGTGTTAAATGTTTTACTTGAATTTAAAATAAATGGCATGTAAATACTGTGAGATTTAGGGCAGGGTGAGAAACTCTGCATGCACCTCACCTCACATTCCTTCAAGTGTGAGCCAGATGAAACAATAGAGCTTTACGACACTCACACACTCACACACACACCCTCCCTCTGCTCGCTTCTCTTTGATATTGAATTACCTCAATGACCAGGAGAGGCAACAAAGTAATAACAGGCCTTAACTATTGACCCATCCCAGAGCTCCCTCATAGCTCCTTTCAGAGCAGATCTGCTGACGTGAGCTCCCCACCAAGCCTCTGTATGCGCATGGAGTCTCATTTCCATAAGGAAAATAGTTCAATAGACTCTGAGCCTGAGGGTAATTATTTGCGTTGTTAAATTGGGTAATTAACTTGTCACCCAAGTGATATTTGTGGCTTGTTCATATCAGTTTTGATTCACCCCCCACCCTGTTAAGCAATGGAAAAATGCAAAACAATTGTGTTGTGTGTGAAATAATAGATATGTTGCCTAATAATTGCTTTGTTGGAATTGTCTCATTTGTCTGGCAAGATATTGGAAAAATTGCCCAGCATTGCCATCAGAAATGTTTCAAATGTAATGTACCCATTATTTTCAATTAAAACTTGGCAAATGTTTGAATAAGCCTTCCTTCCCGGGAATGAAGTATTAAAGGCAGGTTATAAATGTATTCCTGTTTGTTGCAGTCAAAAAGGATGACATGTAGGAGGTACCGTTTCCCGGCTTATGGTTTTTGACTCAGACTGTTTCTTTGATTCATATGTATGCCACATTTGAAGGCATACAATTAGCAACCCACGATTGTCCATTCAGACGAGCACCCTCACAGGCACACACAGATAGCATGTTTCTGTTCATCAGAAGCAGCTGCTGGGAGAAAGGATTTATATGCACCTCTTGGCCCTGACTATGTGTGTATGTGTACATAACAGAGCACAGTCTGCCAGTAATGATCCAGACAACCACTTGTATAGTGTGAGCTTTTAAGTCCTTCAGAGACAGTCTTGTGTGTCTATGTGTGTGTACAGTGTAGAAAGAGCGCTGTGTTGTGACATGCTTGTTAGTGATATTGTCAGCCAGAGAGAGACTTGACCTTACATGGTTTGTACAAGGTTCTCTGTTGTTGCCGTCATCAGCCACAGTCCCACTAGTGGAAAATGCGTCTCAGAAATCCTAGTATAGATATTTCTGTTGTATTACATTCATGTTATCACTGGTGTGAGATGTCAGACTAAGAGGCGCTATCTGTATCTGAACATTTTACTCATAAGTCTCATCGTTAATCAATTTAATGTCAGCTTAATTCTTTTTCTAACAAATACCAGCGCTATCGAAAAGGTTAATGGCAGTAGTTTCTTAAAGCATACCATTGTGTAGAAGCATCTGCATTGAAAATAATCATTTCCACATACCTCTCAGATAGAAAGCCATTCAGAGTATTTAGTCAAACAAAGTTGTCTTTACAGTTGTGGAGAAAGGTGTATTATTCTCAAGTAGAGAGCATAGCCTGAGAGTCTGAAGGTGTAGGCGTTGCTATGTTCATTTCAAAGGTTATCTGCAGGCCTGGGTTTTGCACTGTGTTTTCAGGTGGGATTTAGGAGGGCTAGCCGATATCTTGTCATGTTTTCATCTCGGTTCAGTTTGGTTTGTTTATGGTCTGGATCCTCACGTCATCTACCACTGCAAGCAGCTGCAAGTAGACTCTCATACACACGCAAACACACACCCTGGGCATGTGTGCACAGTTGCATACACAAAGTCTGACTTAACCTCAAGTGACTGACTTACAAGTATGCACACTCATCAGGGCCAACAGAGGGCATCTCAGGTCAGATAGTTACTGATACACACACACACACACACACACACACACACACACACACACACACACACACACACTCAGGGCTGCTGAGCCTTCATCCTGGCTAGTTGTTGCCCGTGTGCCCCCCCAGCCGGCTGCCAACAGGCGGGTTAATATTGCCACCAGCTGCAGAGGGGGTGATGCTAACCAATGCCAAGCGGCACCCGGCCCAGAGTGGCCACACAGGAGCCAGTGTGCTGCTCTCCTCTTCTCTTCCCAACTCCTTTTCACGACACTGTTTATTTTCCTGTTCACACTGCTCCTTTTTCTGTTCTGCTTCTATTCAAAGTACAATTTAAATATAAAATGTCACTGTGTGTGCGTACGTAAAAGGAGAAGTGTAAACGCATGGATCCAGGCCATCCTAGGGCGGTCATCCGTCTCAATGAACAACACTGGACAGTGCATTGGCTATGTGCACGTGGGACAGAAAGATGTGCAGCGTAGGCAGCAGTAATGGAGTGGGGCATTATGGGCCACACGGAAAGGCAGGCGCTCAGTTTCTTTCTCATCATTCTTGCACCTTCTCTGAGTCTCTCTGTCTCACTGAGGCTCTTTTGTTTCCCTACCGTGTAATATTTCCCATGTGTGTTTGTCTAAAACCACAATCTCCTGCTGTGTTATATGTTGCGATAGAGATGTGATATTCTGTTGCTGCTGGTGCATCAGTCTGGTGTGCTATCAAAGCTGCTGTTAGCAATGAAAATAAGGCACTGGCTTTTGTAGGCTTAACAGGTTAATGTCTTTGCATAGGGATCCTTTTGGGCGTCTCAGGGGTAAACATTACTCAGAGGGTTGCAGAGGAACCAGTGTACACACTCCCAACATTTCATCAACACAAAATGTCTGTGGCCCTGTGTGTCAGACTGAGCGAAGAGAATGAGGCAGGGCCAACACTCATCATAATAAAGAACCAAAAGGCAAAAGCACACAGATGGCCTATTTCCTAGTTCACATTTTAATATTCACATTTTCTTGGGTTTTATTGTGTTACATTACTTTACATAAAATATCACTATGAATTTAGCAATTCAGAATGTTTTAATTGGCATAAAGCGACATCATTAGCACCAATAAAGAATTGCTTAACCCCCCGCAATATTTGTGTGACAAGGAAACACACACTTTGTATCACTTATAGTTTATTTTTAATATTATAACTTTCACATCCATGCTTGGTTCCTAAGAGTTTTACAGCCTTACATGCCTGCCTTTATAAATTGTCACAATGCAGACATGGCGGTAGATAAGTTTGGATAGAATAGTGTGTGTATGGGAACGTTTTTGTTGTGTGAGTGTTGAGGGGGTATGAAGAAGGAGGTTATATAGAGGCTACAAAAAGGTCATTCACAGGCCTGGCAAAGGCAACTACCAGAGCTCACAAACACACACGGGTGCTTATCGATTGAAGACTTCTTTGCCCTCACATCAACAGACACCGTCGTTCAGTGTATCTAAAAATGATTGTGTTGAGACCGAACTCTCTTTGATTGGAAGCGATGGGAGGAGGGCTCGGCAGACGAGAGAGGGAGGTGCAGAGGCCATCTGTTTTTCTTTTCAG
This sequence comes from Trematomus bernacchii, assembly GCF_902827165.1. Taxonomy (NCBI): domain Eukaryota; kingdom Metazoa; phylum Chordata; class Actinopteri; order Perciformes; family Nototheniidae; genus Trematomus; species Trematomus bernacchii. The sequence continues at coordinate 9,311,231 of NW_022987564.1, read as the reverse complement.
CAGCGATGCAGGCAGGATCCAGATTCTCAGTGACAACATTTCAGGCATCTGTACTGAGAGCAGAAGATGCTTCTGAAGTGGCTTCTTTTTTCACGAATGTGCTCATTTGTGTTCATCTAACTTGCGTCTCGCAATACACAGTCATTTAGTGCTTTATTTGTGTGAGCAATGCCAGCCTTTTTTCACACGCTCAATATCTTTTTATATCCTGGTTGTGGAAAGAGGAATTAATGGGTCTTTCTAGTAAAGCAGCTCGTCTGCGCTCTTGCAAAGTTCTGCAAGGGTAAATGACTTTAAAGCCTCAGGCTATAAGTTGTTGTTGGTGTGTAAGTGTGCCCGTGTGACGGTGCTTGTGTGCTTCTTCCTGTCTGATTGTTAACAGCCTTACCTAACTGGATTCCAGATGTAATCCTACAGTCTCTCTGATGAGTCTGACTGTCCAAGGCTAACAGGGGGACTTTTAGACGTCCCCCTCAGGCGTTGCCCTCGCACCAGCTTGCATCCATACAAATGGCATCTACCACTAGTAGACAGATGCAGCATGAGCTGACCAGAGGCCTGTAGTTGTCTCTATATTCCTATAAGCCTACTAGCCTGCAGGCTGTTCCTGTCAGACAAGGCATGAGGCTAATGAGGTTACTCTGTTTCCTGTTTCTGCCTTCCTGTCCCCTCCTTGTGTTTGTGGGAGTGGGAGTGCTTCAGCTCTTTGGCACGATATGTCTACACACTGTAACCTAACTTGCATATGTTTTGAATTCAAACGTATTGTGTTTGCATGTGTGCACACGCACCCTCTCATTATGTATTCAGCACAGTATGTTGAGTCCAGTAGTGTTTTCATATATATGTCATGTGTTAAAACTCCTAGAAAAACAAGAGAATGTGTCGGGTGATGCTATATTTAAAGGCCAAATCTGGCAAGCTGTTTTTTTATCTGAATCAAATCAATAGATTACATGCTTTTCAGCATGCCTATTATCGCCTTAAATTCAGTGTTTTTAGAAGTCCAGCATTAGAAACTTGACCTTGTGTTTTAAAAAGGAAAATTCTCCAGTGCTTTAGCCTAAGGCAATATTTAATTTATTCATGATGTAGATAAATGTGTAAGAAAAATTAACTTCATATTGTGACTTCTCATAAAGCTCTTCATCTAAAGATATAGGATCAAAATGAAAACTTAAATCAAAATATATAAAAGTCCTGGGGTTTTAATAATCTCCAGAGACACATAGTGCTCGGTGTTATATAGCCTGGGTGACGATGACAAGCACATTCCTTTGGCTTTATGAAATCGCAAGTGATAAACTATTGCTATGGATGTTAGAAGTCATACCTAATTTTTTTACACAGCTGGTGTGTGGAGGAGGGAAGGTTTGTAATGCAGCTCCGTTAAGAGGGATCAGCAGCAGGGTCTTTCAAGGCTCCTGGGGGAATAGAAGGGAGATGAGGAGCCTTTTCTATTGCTACCATGATGAATGACAGCATGTTGGGGAGCGCCGTCCATCAGAAGTGTCCACGTGATGGCAGATAGTGAGCGTGAGCGTGTGTGTGTGTCCCACAGTGCAGGGGACCGAGTCAAACCTCATGGTCAACGGCAAGCAGCCAAAGTGAAAGTGATATTGTGACAGAGTTGCAGGGTAAGTGTGTTGAATGAGGCTGTTACTACTGAATGGGAGCTATTTGTTATGCAACCTCAGAGTATCAGCACACACAGGCACACAACGGTTTCCCAATACTCTATTTTAACACACATTTCCACCACGAGACCGGTGTTTTAGTCTATTGTAAGACCAGATGTACCTCAGACCTATTTCTCAACTGTCAGCACTTCCAACCTGCCAAAAGAAATGTAAGAATATGAGGGCTATTCCTCAACCGAGCCCTAAAAACCATAGCAACAAGGCTGTGAAAGTGATATCACGCCATTACTTAAACATTTCCCTTTATGAGAGACTTTTAATATTCCCTCCACAACAATTCTACCATCCTTTCTTGGCTTTGTGGCAGCGAAGGAACAGAAAATGGTTGCTTTGAGAACTCTTTGAGGTAATGCTCCTTTAGGGCTGTGTGGTGTGTAAAGCAGAGGCCGGAAACAAACCTTAAAAAACCCTTCAACTTACTGTTAGATAATCTGTAAATACTGCCTCGAGGGCAATGAACAAACCAGTTGTACTGATTTATCAAGGGTTTATACAGGGTTTCATTCAGCTGGTCATTTATTTGTGTGAAATCAAACCCTGAAAATGAACATTACGTATAAAACTAAACGATACATAGAATGTATAAGTTGGAGAATTGATCCAACACAAGTTGCGTGTGTGTGTTTGTGGTTTTGTATTTAGGGTTAAGGGTCAGAGAAGGGGTCAGTTGGTCAAATACTCAGTGTGGGTGGGCAGCCCTGTCAATTTAAACCCCTTTATTAGGCTGCCAGCTGGCCTCTTCTGTTCACACGCAGGCACACACAAACTGTGACATTGTCATTCAGTCAAAATAAAGTTGGTCACAGTTCAAATTTTGAAAGCTCTCTCCCTCTCTCCATCCCTCTCTCTGTGTGCTCTACTTTCCACCTGCCTGATAGCGTGTTATGCTCGACAGGGCTGAATCGCGCTGGCAGTCTGTCACTAATGTAATGCTCGGATAGATTCAGACAGTGTGTGCGAATATGAGTGTGCAAATGCAGACGGATGATATGATTGACAGAGGAGCAGTGAAGGTTTGTGTGTCTGTTTGTTAGACGCCATCACAGCCATGCTGCGAAGGCATTGTTCTGAGGGGAGAAACCTTTATCTGCTTTTAATGAAGGCACAGGGAGAAAACGTGGAGCAAGAATATGGTCACACCCATTTAAAAGTATAGATCAGCTGATATTTAGAAGTTGAGTTCAATAGCATATCTTCTGTAAAAACTGTGTTCCTTTCATCGCTCTCCTCTCCTGCAGATGTACGCTTTCTGGACCCTTTCCCTCAAACTGTTGGGGCTACCCTTACACGCCTAGTTTTAAAGGGAAGGCCCTGTGGCTGCACACGCATTCCTATGCAGTGAGCTTGTGGTGTAATGAGGCGATTATATATGGGGCCTCTCGTCCCCGGCAACCCCAAAACCTTGTTCCATTCGCCCATTCTCTGAGCCCCGAGCTGAGCTAAGCATCCGGTCCACTTGAGGCCACGAGGGACAGGAAGACCAGGATGTAGTTAGGATTGGAATGTGAGTTTTGTGAGCAAACACGTGCTGCATAGTTGAGGAAGTTGGCCTCGTTTTTTTTAGCCACTGCCTCAGTTGTTAGTAAGTCGTGCTGACTGTAGAACTGCTTGTCACATTCAATTAGTGCCAGGGTGCTTTTTGGGAAACGGTAGCCATCATTGACATCATAAGCAGGCAGTGGGCTCAGAAATACCTGCACTGCTAGTTTCCAAATTTCAAATCAGTTTGGAAATGAGTCACCTCTTCTTAAAAATGTTCTTATTTGCATATTTCATTCACAAGATTTCTTTGAAGAGCCCTTCATTGATGTGTCATAATCGAGAAGACTGTAGAATGTTTTTTTGATCTGATTGGCTATAACCCTAGGAAAGGTTACACTGATGTATTTAGATATCAGATCATTGTTATCGCAGTCATCTGCACCCCTTGTGAACCCTGAGCAGTCATATCCTTCTAGTCATCTGTGGCCCATGTGTCGGTGAAACGAGAATGTGCCGAAAGGAAGAAAAGACGGTGAGGTAAAGACTCTCCTGACTACTGGATACAATAACCCGAGCTTTGTTAAAATAACATTTCTCTCCCATTGATCCATCCATCCGTCTCTGCGTCCTTCCTCCTAAAGGGAAATGTGTGTTAGAATAACAGATTTTGGACCGGTTTTGTAGAGCAGATCTCAGCTGGCGCGTGGCCCACATTCCTCTGCCATGACATCCGCACAGTCTGCAGCCGCACACTGCTATTTATAGATTGGCTAGTGAGAACGCACACACACACAGATATGTACGTATAAGCAGATTCCTAAGTGTGTGAATGTTTACATGCATGCGCTCGAAGGATGCCTACCAACATAGTGACTTATATTATCTTTTTTTGCCTTGGTGTCTGTGTATATATATTACTTTATAAGAGTTTGATAAAAATGTAAATTTAACAACCTAAAAACTGATTTATTTAAATTTTAAATCTGTGTTTCCATCTCTCCTTTACAGTTTAAGAATTGAACGATTTTGCTGCAGAGCTGATGTTAGGCTTTCTATCATACTTAAACACTCAGAGCAACACAGAAGCTCTGTGAAGTTCTAAAAGGCACACTGGGTGTTTTTCAGTGAAAGCAGAATAAGAAATCTACCTGAAGTACCGCTTAATTTATGGTGCACGGATAGTCTTAAAGTCTGGTTGTCAATCATTGTCTTGCCACAAAAAACGGAGTTAGAACTTCTTTCCTAATCATTTCAAACACTAAAACAGAGTTGTCAGATCTGTTTTTGATTGTTATAGTGAGTTTATTATTTCAGAATTTAAAATGGACACACTGTAGTCTCCCCCATCTTCCTTCCCTCTATCACCCTCCTTCCCTTGTATCTAACACTGCATCCAGTTTTACACAAAGCCAATGCAATCCACTAGTTTCCTCATCAACTATCAGAGTTATTGGATTTCCCTGCTGTGGGGAAAGGATTGTTGAGTAAACCCGGGGTTATGAAGTGGAACCAGCTCCACTTGTCATCCAGTTAGATGAACAGATACAGAGGCAGTGATAGATTGATACCGCTCAGACTTTTCACATAGACAAGCTTTTTTTAACATTCGTTTTTTTTTTATTCCAGTTTAACTTCAGCTTGTGTTGGTTCTTATTGGCAACACTTTAAGCTCTAGGGTATTTATTCACTGCATCATTTAAATGTCTTAACTTTCAATATAATCTTGCAACAAAAGTTAATGATTAAAAGAAGTAGGAAACACATGCTCTACTTTATTGAATAATAAAAGTCAAGGGAAATCATTTAAATGTTACAATAATTAAACCCTGCATCTCGTGTGTGTGTTTAATGTTGGTTTCTCCCCTTGGATTCCATCTTTACAGACATTTTATTGGGTAAAATGTGAAAAGAAGCCCAGCAGGAAAGGTATTACGTTGGTATACATCCAAGCAGTGTCTGGTTAATCACAGTACGTTTGTGTGTGACGGAGAGAATCCCGATGGATAATTAAAAGGTGTCTATCTGTGTGTTTGTGTGGTTTGTGCAGGTTGGATTACCTGCTTAGCCACATCAGTTTGGGTGGGGTTGCTGGGTGACAGTAGGCACGAGGCGTTCCTGATGCCTCTCTTGGTTACACACACACACACACACACACACACACACACTCCAGCCTGTGCAGACAGAAAAGGTCCCTGCGCTCATTAGTGGGATTCCAGCGGCCTGGTGGGAGCTGGTTGGGGTGTAGATGTGTGTGTCAGTGCCAGGTAGCGCTCAGCTGGCACTGCTCTGTGTGAGAGCTGTCTCTAAAGCGCTCTGGCAATTCCTCAGAAACACAATCTCACACACGGCCATGTGTGGCCCAGAATCTAAGATGCAAAAACAATTTGATCTTATTGCTCATTTAAGGAAAATGTTTGCCCTCCTCTGTCATGCTGCACTTCCCCTCTGGCAGGCAGTGGTAATGTCCTGAAGGGATTTTGCATGCCTTTCCTGTCCCATCACTTTTTATTTCTCACCTGGAAAGCAAACACAAGAGCAGGCTTTTGAGGCCAGTTAAAGCAGAGCAGCACCTCTGCCTAAAACCATATGGCAAACTACCTCTAAGGTCAGAAATGGTTCACTTGGAGTTAAGCAAAGTTCATAAAAACATGTAACCGATGATCTGAAAGTATGCAGACCTACTAGTGAGCTTTCAGACTGCAGCAGCTGTAATGGAGCAGAGCTTTAACATCACGTTCTTCCCCCAGCTGATGAAAAGTCAGTCAGCATTTCTTTCCTTTTTTTCCTTTTTTAGACCTTGTTGCTATGTGTACACAGTGCAGGAAATATCTGTGGCACGCTGCCAACAACTGTGAGGAAACCATAGAGAGAGAGAAAAATAAATCCTTTAACTTTAGATACATTTTTGGGAAGAATAATTTTCCTCTTCGCAGTACAGCTGTGTGACATGCTTGTGTGTCCGGTATAGATATGGATACCATAGAAGCTGTATATGTCAGTGTGTGTGACCCTGAGGTACCGTTAATGCTGTGTGTGTGTGTGTGTGTGTGTGTGTGTGTGTGTGTGTGTGTGTGTGTATGTGTCAGTGTACATTTGGCCTTGTGACACACCACAGAAGGAGAGCCAGTGAGCTGTCTAGGTAATTGGTGCTTACCTGGCAGGCTTCTGCACACATGCTCGTGCACCCACACAGAATGGATTAGATGACATTAAATACAGGAAAAAATGGCATAATTTAATACTTGCACTTCCTTTCTGGCTTGTGTGTGTACATGCACGCTCATGTGTGACAGTGTAATGAGGGGCTGCACACTGCACACAAAACACACCCTATCAACCTCTGTCAGGGGCGGCAAACCATCGGGGCACTGAACAGTCTGCCTGTGTGTCTCTGTGTGTGTGTGTACTGTATGCAGGGATACGTGGCTGTCACCCATCAGCTCCATCATGTGCAGACACCCAGCTTTTAATGTTGCCCCCCCCCCTCTCTTTTAGCTCTGCTGAGGCCCTATCCCCAAGGTCCCTGAGCAGACCTGGGAAATCAAAAACTGTTTGCAAAAGCTTCTTTTATCTGCTGAAGAGGGAGAGAAAAAAGGATTAACAAACACATATTTTCAGTCTTGTCAAGTTTGTCAAAAAATATGAAGATTTACTAAATAAATCAAGTGAGTGAATGAGGTCGTATCATTTTTGTTTTAATTACAGGAAGTTTTCAATGACATGAAGATGGTAAACCATACTTACTCATTTCTAAGTTGTTTTTCACTTCACACCTGTGGCAATCTAAACAGGTTTTAAAGTATGGAAACAATACTCTACTACATACACAAATAACTCTGAAAAATGGGCATGTTTCAGGGTCAAGTTACATCAGACATGCTGTCAAAAATGTCACTCTGCCAATTCTAACTCTCTTCTACCCTGACAAGTCTGCTCTATGCAGGAGGTTTTATATCTATTTTCCAAATATGTGTGTAGTAGACTTTTTCTGTGACGTTTCAAATCAAGCCTGCCCGGGATACGATTGAATCCATCTCACATTACTCAAGGTGGAGATGCCTTTGCACCTACCTAAAATCTGAGGAATTAAAAACAAATTTTTTGTGAGAAACTCGGCACAGATACAACAAGTACGTATAGTCAAGGTTATTCATTTTAGGCAACATAAACATAAGAAAAACACTTTTTTTTAAAAGGGGATCTTTCGCCTTTCTTGAATTATCCGCAGTGACAAGGCAAGAAGATAATGCATTAGGTTTAGAAGCAATACATGAACTGTCAGTTTACCTTTTTAAAATAGAATATGTAACCGCTCAGAAATGTCATCTTGCTGTAAGGTCATGTGTGTGTTTACTTCAAAGCGTTCAGGCAAATGTGCGCACACCCTGTTGTGAAGCTGCTAATATTAGCGGTGTGTTGTCAACAATGATCAGAAGGCATAATGTATCTATCATAACATCTCAAGTATCTTGTGTGTTTGGGTGTGTGTGTGTGTGAATCGAGTATGCTAGACGCTGGAATGCAGCACTCAAAGGAAGACATTTATGAGCGGTAGTAATTTCAGTAGCATTTTATTCACTGGCGGTGGGAGGATGCATAACATTAGGATGAGATTACCTTAGACCACAGTCATCTGGAGTCAGTTTTTTGAGAGCACTCGTTTTTTAATGGAACACTATGAACATTATCTTGTTATCACTGCAGCGATAAAACATCTTGAAGTTGTTATTTCCTTGTGAGGTGGAGATTTTTAATATACCCTGCGCTAATGTCACTGCGCTATCCGCCAGCCACTCGCCCGAGCCAACACTAATGACCTGAGTCAACTGCGTGATCAGAACGCACTCCCACACACGTTGCCTTCCACGTCCGCTCTCTTGAATTACATTTGACTCAGACAGAAGGAAATGTGCTAGCTAAGATGAGCTGACAGGATCAGAAACGTGTTTAACTCAAATAATTAGCATACATTAGCTCGTTGAGCAAAGAGAGATAGTGTTTTCTTCCCCCAAACCTTACAGCTAAGATCCACTCGCCTCATGGCTTGACTAGAGAAAAGCTATTTCTAGTTTCCATTATTTATTAATACGGCTTTGTTGTTGCTCATGTCCTAATCTCATTTCCTTTAGTCATTAGCGTTGTTCGACATCAAACACAGCTGCTAGAGCAATGAGTGTAGCGGAGAGGGGGGGGGAGAGGAGTATGGTTATTGCTGTTGGACACTCACTAAAGACCCTTTAAAAAAAATGCTTGTTGCTGTAGAATAATTTCCTTTTAAGCTGTTTAAATGTGCAATGGGACAATAGTGTTTTGAATAAATTGCTGCTTTGATGTGCTTTACATTCTGCTGTCATGTGTTTGTTGTTTAGATTGAAAGTGACTTGGGGGGGAAAAACAGCCGTGTCTTGGGAAACGATGTGTTGTGTGTGTGTGTGTGTGACTTCTGTTGACCTCTTTGACAATAACGTCTTCTGTCTCAGTCTCGCTGGGAGAGATTAGCAACACATGAACTCGCAGTCCCATGATGCTTTTTTCATTCGCTTCCTACCTATTCATCACCATAACACTCTCCTATCATGGCATTGTGGGGAGATGCAGTCCTTTGCGCATTGTTATGCAAATGCTTCGCCCTGTGTCGAGCTGCAAGCTAATGCTATGTTATGCTAATGTTGTGTCATGCTAATGTCACGATACAGCGAGAAACGGAGGGGAAGGATGCAACCGAGACAATATGAAAGGAGGAATCCCCATTATAGAAAAACTTTGTTGGCTGTTTCCCTTCACCAACGCACTCATAACTTTTTAAATGAATTCATGTGTGGAAAATAAACAGTCTGTGTTTAAATCGTTAGGTTTTGTTTCGTCTTGGACAACTGGCCTGTAAGTCACACTTTTATAGGCATGCTGTTGTCACACAGAAACAAAGGCAAAAGCTTAGCATTAACAAACTGTCTAACTTCGGAACATGCTGTCTTTTATTCGGTTGTTCTTTGTCTGACTGCCAAATCAGATTTTGATTTTACAATAACATGATCATTCCGAACAGTTTTTGGGCCAAGAACACATTTCCTACAAGTGCAAAAAGAACGTTATTAAGAAAATTGGTGAAAGAAACCCTAATCTCAATACAATAGTTTGTACTGACCCTTCTTCTCTCTCTGGATGTTTCTGCAGGATGACAGTGATGGGATCCCGTGGTCGGAGGAGCGGGTTATGCGAAAGGTGCTTTACCTCTCCCTAAAGGAGTTTAGGAGTGCACAGAAACGGCAGCTGGATGGCCACGGAACCCCAAACTCCAATGGTAAGTTCATATATGTGTCCTTAATGCATGGTAACAGTGCCGCTGTGTATTTGTGTTCGGACACCTGATATATCAGATGTGTATATATGTAAATGCCTTCTTTGCCATGGTATTATACTTGGTGGTTTTTGAGAAATCAATGCGACATGGCCAATAAAAAGAAATAAAGCAAACTGATCAATACAATACAACATTTGTAACAAAAGTTTAATAGAGAGTTCAATTCTATCATATCCAGCAAGGCAAATACATTTAAATAAAAGTAATTTGATCTCTTGCAGTGTACTGTAAACAGTCTTGCAATAATTAAGGGGTGTCTTCTAATGTGGGCATTTCAAATGTTGAAAACGTTTTCTTTGTTTTGGTGAAATGAAAGCACAGAAACTGCTGACATAGTTAATGTCAGGGTGGCCAATTTTGTCTGGCTTGGCTGACATTGGCGTCTCAGCCTCGCTCTTCATTGGTTTAATTGAAGGCGACAGTTGTATTGGGCTGTTTGTAAAGTGGAGTCTAAGCATGTTTACTTTGACCACAGAACCTGATTTCACTTAACATAGAGAAAGTCCAATGAGAGCAGATGATCAAGGTCTCTGATTTTCCTTTTGCTGTGGCTCAGTGGGCACCGAGCGGCAGTCTTTCACTCTGCTGGTTCAGTGTCACATCCTCAAAGGAACCCTTGAACTGAAAGTATTTCCCACTAGTTCTGTTGTTTACACATTAAACAGAGGACCTCAACAATGCCTCTCAAAAGAAAGACTGTAGAAGTGTTGTTAATCTGTTCCAGCTTGCACTTTTACACTCATTTTCACATGGACAGATAGAAACTCTGCCATGAATGAATACTTAAAGCTGCTTAGTTATACATACATCCAATTCCATCTGCTACAGTAACAGTTAAGGGATTTTGCATTTAGGACATTTATGCTAAAACAACATTAGATTAGTGAGAGCACTGGGAATGAACATCATTTTTATGAACCAAGCTGCTACCGTGTCTTTGTTTGACACTGGTGCTCCATCACACAAAAAAAGCCTGTGCACGCCAACAACGGAGATTTTGAACTTCACACGTGCCTCAGAAGCTATTCTCAGCTGACATTAACACAACCTAGACATGGAAAGAAAGGAAACGGGAGGAAAAAAGAGCCTCTGAAAGTTCACGCCCAGCAGAAGAAGCCAGTCAGTCATCCAGCAGACAGACGGGAGGGAAGTCTCTTTTGAAATGTAGCTTATCTTTTATACCTAGCGTTAGTTTTTCTTCCCTATTTTTTCCCTTATTATATATTTCCTCACACCTTCCTTTCTCCTCTCTCTGTCTGTGCCCCCTCCCCTCCCTGTAGCCAGTGTATCTCTGTGTCTGTCTGGCATCTCATAGCTGCCACTCCAGAGCTCCTCAGGGCCTTTTAAGCCGCCGCGGGTAGCTGACCTTATCGCCTGAATAAAAATGACTCATTAGAAAGCGTTGGCGGCCCGTGGTGCCGGGGGTAACGACAGCAGCCCGCGCTGACACAAAAGGGAGCCCGGCTGAATAGACGGGCCCTGCTGTTTTAGAGCACTATGGGTTAGCAAGGCTTTGGAGGTTGTACGAGCCGCACAGTTTCCCCTCTCACATTGACGTTGCGGTGAAACTGTCAGCCATTTTGGAAGATCACACTCAGCGTGCGTTACATCCTGAATGGGCAGCCCCTGCTGTTTTAGAGGACTGTGGGTTAGAGAGCCTGGGCTTATGTTAAGGACAGACATGTGCCACTGTTTTCTGTCTCCATTTTGCAGTGTGATCATGCATGTACTTGATCCATTAATATGTTGTAGAGAAGATGATGGATTAGAGATGACTGTCATATCTAACTGATTAGTCAGTCAATGCTTTACTTGATTGGCAGAACAATTCCATAATTGTTTAATAGGCAAAATGTCAAACATCTTCAGCTTGTCGAACTTGTTCTGTTTGATATTGTTATGAATGTGATTTTTTTTTTTTTGGGTTTTAGACTGTTGATAGGAAACCATACACAATGTTAAGGTATTGCCTTAAAAAAAAAATTAACATTTTCACAATTGTATAGAAATATAACATTTTAGTAAAAAAATTATAAATTATTTTGCTGATTATTATCTTAATCACTTAATTAACCTGCAAATATTCACACTTGAGTACAATACAGTTGTTGCTATTCTTGGTTAAACATTGGTTGGTCTGTTTTTTTTTTCCAGAATTGGGTAATTTTTGTATTATAATAATAGAAAACCTATTAATAATACAAACTTGTTTTGTATTAAACTGCTAATCATTACAGCTCTTATTTAAAGAATATATATTAAAAAAAACATTGTTAGTCTATATACCGCGTTCTGGTCCACATTGATGCATTTTTGCAGTATATTGATATATTTCTAGATAACCATCCAACATCTGGGGAAATATGTGTCATCTGATGGAAGGTGATAACAGATATACCTACTTTAAGCAGCATTTGTCTTCCTCCCAAGGCATCTGTCTCCATCTTTTCCTCCCCACATACCTCCATCCATCCCCAGTCTCAGACTCTGACTCTCTCTTCCCCTTTTTCTCCATCACTGTGTGGCAGCAGTGGCTATCTCTTTTAAAGGGGGTGTGGCAGTCTGTCAGTCGTCTGCTTGTGTGTGTGTGTGTGTCCCACCCAGCCTTCTCCCTGCCATAGCCAGCAATCATGCCATCTCCCCGGCCACTTTGCCTCTCACTGTTGGCAGCCGTCCATCTCTGTGTCCATCACACTTCCTGCTTCTCCCGCTTTCTGCCTGCATTATTTAACAAATGACATTATGCCCTTCTGTGTCCCGGTTCCTGCCCTTCTCCCACTCCATCACAACCTCATTCTTCCTCTCCTTTTTCTCCTCCCCGTCTCCCTCCATGCGTCCGTCCTTCCGGTTGTCTCTCCCCGATGCAGGGTTTCATTACACATCAATAGGACTCTGGTTACTGCCTTCTCCGCAAGCTCCTATCTCCTCTCTCCCTCCCGCTGCTCAATCTACTCGATTATGTATCTCCACACCCCCGCCCCTCCTCACCATAGCCCCTTTTTCCCTCCTGCATCATCCATCCGTCTCTGTCTCCCTCTTTTCTCACAATCTCCCTCTTTTCCGCTTTGTCCTTCCTGTCCTCTGCTCCCGTCTGTCTTAACTACCTACAATATCTGTCACCCAAACCCGCCCTCCTTCTTCCTCCATTCATCCTCCATCGCCACCCTCCCTTCCTTACCCTCTGTCCTGTTTCCCACCCTTCCTCTCCTGTTCTCCGAATCGTTAAAGCTGTATCTTCTTCCTGTACCTCCTTACCTCGCCACATCTCCCTGCTAGACTCGTCTGTGCCTCTGTTTTCCCCTGCCATCCTTTTGCCTTTCTCCCTCTCCATTTCCCTGAGTGCTGTTGATGGAGGAGCTGGCTGCTGGCCAAAGCCAGAAGGGGGTGAAGAGAGAGGGCTCACTGTTTGCCCATTTCTCTGACTGTCCCCTATCTTTCTCTTTCTGTCTGCTTCACTCAGGACCTGCCGCTCCCACCCTTTTTTTATGCACGCTCTCCCCTTTCCTTCAGCTCTCACTCTGCTGTCACTCGGCTGTCTGTCTGTATTTCCCATGCTGCCAGCTCTTTGCACGGCCAGTGTCAGCCATGGCAGCTTGAACACCGTGTGGCCGCTCTATTCTCCCTCTCTGGAAAACCAGCAGAGAGACAGATTGAAGGTGGGATAAAAGGAAATGAAAAATATGACCACAGTAGACGAAAGAGGTAGAGTTTAGGTCTCGAGTACAATATCTATTTTGTCCTTGCAAGCTTTTTTTATTTAACCAACACCATCACAGAACCCCATCTTTCCCTTTTGATGCTTTAAATGTACAGCCCTGAAGCAGATGCCATGCTTCTGAGCTGCACACTTCTTTGGTTGCTTTTGTTCTGGCTTGTGGTAAGTGTCATGCAACATTGTTAGGTCCAACTCTGTAACAGAGAGCAATATATTTGAAGCGGTTGGAAATCCTCTTGCCAGGCAGTCAATTCTTCTACTCTGAAAAGCTTCTGGGAATGGATGCTATGGGGAGTTTCCCTAAAATAAAACTACCCATTGTTTCTTTTTATATTATCCAGCCGTTTTAATTGTATACAGACACAGAGCATCACTTGAACAAAGGGCATGGAATATAATTGTAGTGCTCTTGTTTACTAGAGGGAAGGAGAGATTCAAGTGTTGTTAATCAATAGAAATCCTACTGCTATTAGTACAGAAGTGTTTCTTTAAGAGCCAATAGCCAAAGACAGATTGGATCCATATATCTGCTAACCTAAAACAATGCAAGCATTTTACCAGAGCTATCTACATTCTGGGCCCAATGTGGTTTCCTGTACATTATCTATTGCACATCAAGCACCTATAAGAGGACTCTTTTGCCCCCATTATGAGTGTCTTTCCTATAGTATGACTATCTGCTGCAGCCCACACTAATAGGCTCCTCTCAGCCCTGTGATACGCTATGTTACGCTATGTACCTCGGCTCACTCCCTCCTGCCCTCTCGAGACTTTGAGGTGAACATAGTGAGGCGATGAGCTTAGTTAAGCACGCATAAATTTGATTAGAAACCCCCTCCCCCCACAGGAGCAGCATTTCCCTCCGCTGCCCCATCCCATCCCAGGCTTAACCTCCTCTGCACCACCCACCTCATGTCGTAGGCCTCCAGGAGCTTGAGTTTAGGCCCCGTTGCCTTCCTTCCACACAGACCCATCCCCAGCCCTCTGCCTTCCCAAGATTCCCAGCTCTAGCCCTCAGATGGGCAATCATGTGCAACCAGCATATGTCAAACAACTCTTTGGAGGAAAGGGGGGAATACGTGGAGGGAGGGAGTGGAGGAGAGAAAAGGAGGGGAGGGTGGAATGAGGCCCTGCCTGTTTGTTTGTGTTCTGTGGGGACATCATGCGTCAGTCATTTTCTGAGCACAATTAAAGTTAATGAGCTATTTCGTTTTTTTGCTCTGGTGCAATTTTAACTGCCAAAACACACAGTCCAGAAGTCGTGATAAGAATCTTTGCACCATTTCCTCGTTACAGCGCCTCATGTAATTATCCTTTTCAATCATTTTTTTTTTTTACTATGATAATAAATTAAATACTGAACAATTCTTAAGTTCATTCTCAACACACTGGGCATCTCTCCCAAATGCAGATTAAGGTGGAACTTTGAAGTCCTTTAAGGGAAACTCTTGATTGATTAATGACTAGCGGATGCGAGTCTTCCGTGCCAACCATGGCATTATAAGGCTGTGATTCACTCCTGGCCTATAGACTTGTAGGCAACATAAAGCATTGCCAGCAGTGTGATGGCCTTACTCATCACGGCGGCGCCTGTTCACTTTCTGACCGCAACCGTGTGATGACTGTATCTCCGGCTTTCAGGTACTGGCCTGCCCTGCCTGTGTGAGAAAAGACAAACTGCCAGCATGTCTATGCAATGATGTGAAAGTATGGCTGTGTGTGCTTATTCAGCCCAAAGCACATTTATAAATCTCAGTTAAATCATATGTTTGAAAACTGCTTTTACCTGCTCATCTTCATCCTGTCTCCTACACTGTCATTTGATCTTCCTACTCCTCTCCCTGTCCCGTATTTCTCACTCGACACAATGCCTGGGCTTGTTAAACAGTAGCCTCATCGCTAACAGGCTATCATTCAAGTTGCCACTTATCCTAACCCGCGCTCCACTGTCGTTATTATCTTAATTCATTTTCCTCTTTGACACCCACCATTAGGAGTTAGCGGTGTAGGGTGATTGACACATACCTCCGAAGCATCAGTCAAATGGAATTTCACTGGGTGTGCTAGCAACGAGCTAAGAATCCCTGAACCAATGAGAACGTGAGAGCCACGTTGAAAGGTGAAGGAGAATAATTACGACTGCTTCGTTCTTGGTTTAACAAGCAACCTCCAGCCTAAATGGTCATGAGTCATGAGTTTGTTTTTGCAAAATGAAGGTGAATAATTGAACAACCTGCCACACCAAAGTCCACTCAGGCATGAATACTTGTCAAAACTGGTAAAATGGGATGCACAACTGTCAGTGTTGAACGTTTGATTGCAGCATACAGCTGACAGTATTGGTGCAATTTTAAACATGTGGCTGCCCCTCTGTCTGCTTGGCAGTTCCCGCAGTCTTCATTTTTCACAAACTCTTGAAAAGCTTTGAACTTCCCCAGTTGTTTCCCTGATAAGTTTGCTCATTCAGGCACCATTGTTGAATCAGACAGTCCTGACACATTCCAAGAACGACAACAACTGCCCGGGAGGAAATCAAGCCTTGTGATATCTATTTAATTTGGTTGTCTCTCTTAATTACCATTGACTTCCACTCTTCTGTTTGACCTCATTTGAATTCTCTGCGCCTGTTTGATTTCAGAATCTGTCTGGGGGCTTATTTTGTTTGTCTGAGATGCTTGCTAAATATTTAATTAGGGCTCTGTCAATTGGGCTCACCAAGAACGTCAAGTCCAGCAATAACTGTTCACTTCTCTCTCTGCCTCGGGCTTGTTTTTCCTTTTTTAAAATTCTTTGTCAAAGGGCAGACATCACGTACGTCAGCAGAGAAAAGCAGTTGCAATTGACAAGCGGCGATGTGGACAGGAAAATGAATAACTAATGCTCTCCTCACTCCAAAACAAGTCCCCATGATGCTGCAATAGTTTCAATACATGATGTGGAGGGCTATGTGAGTTGTCATTAAGTCACAAACACTGAATGGAAGGTGTCACAGTTTTTGGCTCAGGAGCTTGGTGTATTTGTACTGTCCAAATATCTCGATCACCTTCTCTCTTTCTGTCTTTCTTTAATCCTGCCCCCTTTAAGCTAAAACCAAACATTTTCTAGTGCATCAAATACAACATACAAAATACTGTTTCCAACATTCTCATATGAAAACAATGTGTGTTCCCCCAGACATTAGGTTTATAACAATGTGAAGCCCTGTGACATATTTTATGTTGACCCTTGCCTTCTTTTCTCAGGTTCTCTAGCCAATGGGCAGCTGAACGGCTCGGGGTCAAAGGGCAGCCACAAAGAAGATGGGTCCTTGCGCTCTCAGGGACATGGGAGCCACGAGTATACTGAGGATGGTCCTCCAAAAAAGAGGTGAGGCAGTGTGTATTGATGTGTGTGTGTTTCCAAACGTGAGTTCACACCAAAGGCTCTCTGATACTCCTGAGTGTGAACGTGCGAGGTTGCATGAGTCATAATAAACTTTGCACACTTCAATTTCCTTAGTAGATTGCACATGGTATCAGCTGTTTCAATGTTACTACACTGTTTACACACATGCTTTATCTTCCCCTTTTATAAAAGCACTCTCTTTGCTCTGTGTTGTTCCTGCTTTCAGCTTCACAAAGTTTCCCATGTATTCGCTCTAACAACATTTAAAGCAAAATCAATTAAAAGTGTTTTTATTTATATACTTGGAGTATGCACTCTCTTCCAAATGTCTCACCCTTACTGCGTCCCTCATAAGTGTGTGTGCAGTAAAACACTTGCAGAAGAGCTAGTCGTCCATTAGTTATAATAGAAGATGACAGTCAACAGGGAAGTGTAAATAGTACCACCCTTTAAAGAGCGCAGAGGTCCTCTAATGAGCTCACCCCCTCATCTTTTAACGCAAATGCCATTTCAGTCACTTATAATTAGCCACTTAAAGGAATGTTGCCATGCATTTCCAAATTAATCATTTAAAAAATGTAACTTGTTGCAGAGTACAATAAGCTGTTAATATCCACCCGGCGTATTTCTTTAAAAAGGCGTTTATATCCCAAGTTAATTATTGAAATGGATTTGGTCTGTCCAGGGATTGGAACAAAACACTGCTCTCTCTTCAGGAAAAGGTTCTTAGGAAATGGAATAAAGGGTGTTGGGAAAATGTGAGGCTTATTCGGCATGAAGCAGATTTTGAAATCACAGGCTGGAAAATATGATTTACAAACAATCATGTTCTATAGAGTGTACAGCAGATTAAAAATGGCTGGTGTGTTTCTCAAAGCGGATGTTTTTCCTCTTTATCAACACCACATGCACTCACACATAATACAGTACACAATTACATTCATGCTTACATTTTCAGACCTCTTTTCTTGTATTATTACTATACTGTAGGTGGCAGGTGTGTGTATGTGAGCGTGGGTGCTTGCCCGTGTGCTTGTGTTGTTTTGTTCTTCTGCTGGTCTCTCACACACACACTGACAGGGCATCAAAGCATCAGTGTAAAGCTAGGGGCGGAGTCTGGGGGCTGGACAGCAGCAGATGTCCCTCTGTAATGAGCAGCCCATACAGGCTCCATTCACTGCGTGTCAAGCACCTGCCTGAGTCCTGCTAGCTGTCATTGGATACTGTAACCTCCAAATCTGAGCACGGTCATTCCAACCTTTCATCTACCTGGCTTTGAAACAGAAGAGCGTGCCTCTGAAGCAGCTGATAAGAAATGTGTAGTATTTCGAAGAGATTGTTTAAGACGCGTTCAATTTAGAGACCTTGCAGACTTTGACATTTATGGAAATCGAATATGGGGTTGACTAAAAATGCAGGTAGTCGGAAACATTATCTTAATGACAGGATATTATGAACTTGGATCTCTTAGACTGTCATTATAATGGGCATCCCCTGACTGAATAAGAGTTGTTAAATGTAAGCCATTGGTCATAAAATAATAACAAAGCTTTAACACGCCTACCTATAAAATGAGGAAAAGATATCATACTTTTATTCGGTTAGCTCTGATAGCCTGTAGCGCTGTGTTGTTAAGTGTAGTTCAGATAGAGGCCAGCTTGCTACACACACAGACACAGACACAGACACAGACACAGACCCAGACCCAGCAGGACTGAATGAAGAAAGGCTTTCTATCTGATGCTAATGAAACACAAGCCTGGCCAGTACTTGGCAGTGCCTCCTGCCCTCTTAAAAAGCGTATTTTGTGTGCGTGTGTTTAATGTGTGAAGGATGACTCCAGCGCCCTGGCATGGCTGCCCCGCACTGTTCCTGAACAGGACTTACTGAGACAATGCCAGGTGCTTTTACACCTGGCACAGGCCAAAACAGAAGGGAGGAGCGGTGGCGTAGCCGCTTCCAAGTTTGAGTGGAGAAAAAGTTTCACACTGTGGAAAAAGATGAAGGGATAGACAGAGAAGGGAAGACTGGGAGGAGCAGCAGAGAGAGGGAGGACGGGAGGCAGAGACAGAAGGACAGGTGCGAGTGATTTTTGGCAGGAAGCGGTCCCCTTTAGAAGTCTTTGAGATCAACTCTGTGTTTGCCTTCCCATGCTCCTGAGATTGGGGGAGAGACTGGCAGCACATCCTCTCCAACATGCCAGCCCATTGTAGCCCTCTCCTACCAGCATGATAATATTCTCAGAATGGGGTTCCCTTGCCAAAGTGAGCTCTGCACACACAGACAAACTTACAACCCCACACGCTCTCATCTTCTCCTGCCATGGTTTACTGACCTACTTACTATATTCCCGCACCTCTTTTCCTCTCCCATTTTTGATTTAGGTTAAATAGTGTATTTAGCAGCCACTGAAGTGTCAAAACAAGTCCCGGAACAGGATTTCATATTGTATTACCATAAAGTAGATGTCTTGGCTAGAAGAGGGCAACAGGGAGCCTCATCCTTTGCATGTATGATTCAAAATATTTTGCAATGGATGAATAGCATACCTTTTGCCTTAAGTCTTCTGTTCAGTCATAAAACATTCTGCTGCCACAGAAGCATCCACTCCAGAAATCTGTCATCATTTTTGGCATATCGTCAGCATCTTGTAAATCTTGTTAAGTCATGATTGAAATCCTCAGTAAATGATTTACTGATGTCATTGGTATTCTAATTGAGTTTAGCTACTCTCACGGGAACCATCTGAACCTTGCTGGATAGAGGCTGGATTGTCCATTATTTGGAAAATGTAGTTGCATACAGTTGTATGTGTAGGTGTCCTGTAACTGTGAAACAAATCTGGCCAAATGTGATTGAGGATTTTTAAAATGTTGGAGGATGTCAGGGAGTTTCTTTTCTCAGCTGCTTAAAGAAGACGAACTCATGAAACTCTGCGAAAGTGTGGCTGATTTTGTGTGTGTGTGGATCAGAAGTTGAGTGGCCTCTTTAACAGGCTTCTTAACTTCATTTCTGCGTTCTTTCTCTCTTTCTGTCCCTCTTTTCTGTCTCTCCTTTTCTCTCTCCCTCTTCCCTGAACCCCACTTTTGGCTCTTTGAATCCGCTCTCTCTGTTGTTTCAGCCAAGACACACACTCACACACTCAGCTGCTGCCGCTTGTTTTGTTTCGACTTAATGAATGCCAAGTGTATACACACACACACACACACACACACACGCGCAATCACACACGCAATCACACACACACACACACACACACGGGTGCACATGCAATCACACACACTCACTTGTCTTGTCTAGCGTAACCAATGACTCTTGTCAGTAAGGCCTAATCACCATTTCCATTTATGAGGGATTACATGCATGTGCGCAGGGCCAGGCCTGCAAATGTGTGTGTTTTTTAAAAGGGCCATATTGTGTCTATTGATTTACTTTAGATGAGTTGGAACCTATATGCAGTGCCACCCCTCGCTGTGCTTCTCTAGGAACACCTCATGTTGTGTATCGTTGGGAACTCGCATGCACAAACAAGCAGACCTACATTGATCTTGTTTGAAAGCGGCGCAGATAGTCCTGCAAACATTTATCCAACCAAGAAGAATAGCATCTTTGATTTTGCAGACAAATTGTGGCTTTGTGTGTCTTTTTGAAAAGAAACCACCACACCACTAAATATGTCTGTGCTTATTCTAGTGTAGTTTAGTCTGTCTCTCTCGGTTTTCTTCTGTCTCCCCCTTTCTCAGTCTGTCAGTGACTCACCACTGCATGCCAGTCCCCAAAATCTCTCCTAAACTCTCCTCTCATTGTCGCTGCAGCTTTATGAAAGCCTTTCACTCCGCTGAAATGGCAGGGTGAAGGAGTATTAACCACCCAGCACAGAGCATAGTGTCACTCACTAGACAGACTTGCTCCCATAATCACTGTCAGATACATGTGCTTACATAGAGATAGTAGCACAGATTAAACATAACACATGTATTTTTTTTACTTCATGAGAACAACATCTAAGTGGTTGACAGGATTTACTGTACACTCACAATGCTCTCAATATATTGTAGTTAGTATATGATTCAATAAGAGTATCTTATTTTAAAACAGAAAGCATAGAACACTTAACCTTGTGTGTCAAGCAATGTGTTCCAAGTGAAAGCCAAAATTATTTCCCTTTTTTAAGCTTTATAGCTGGACGAATCCAAAGGCAAGCATCACTACCCCTTGATGTTCTTTTAAAGCCAGCACTCAGTTGGCAGCCGTGTGTGAAAAGAAAATGTTTCAAAAGTGTAACACAAAGTACTCTACTGCAAAGTGCAGTGACCCATTGGGGAGGGTTCAGTCTTGTCATCTCAACCTGGGAATCATCTGTGAATGGGAAACGCACCGGTGAAAGATTGATCAGTCTGGAGGTGTGTGTGTTTGTGTGTGTCGGTCTGTGTGTTGAAACTGTCTGTGTGTTACCTTCTTTCAAATATGTTCTTAGTTGTTCATATAGCTTCACCAAAAGACACCAACATACAGGAAAAACTGCATTCATAACTGTAAAACAATAAGTAGATGAATGTTTACTATTCAGTAGATGACCCTTTATTTAATTTTGTGTGAGCCACGTTCTCCTGTGTCTCTAGCCCCAAGGCCTCAAGTCCACTCAAGGTCTCCAAATGTCCACATACCGGACTCTGTCTTAGGCGCCGTTTACACGAGGAGAAAACTGCTTGTATCTGCATAGTTTCGCGTGCGTATAGCCCTATTATTTACACGAGGCCGATAGAAACTGACCCCACAAACAATAACGGGTCCCAAGGTGGATAGATTTGCAAACGAAACGCTCTGGGGGGTCAACCGAGTCCGTGTAATCACCTCTATACGAATATTTCCTGAAAAAATAGCGATAGCCCCGCCTCTCCCCACCTCTCCTGCTCACTGCTGTATCAACTATCAAAAATAGCTGTGTTAATTAAACGCACAAGGGGTTCTTGAATGAAATAATATTATAAAAGGCAAACCAGAATTGTTAACGCCCAATATACTCCTTAAACAAAATAAACAGAGTCAGATTTCATGCATTGATCCATTATATTGACAAAGGTGCGATCTCACCCGGTGTTTGTAGAGAATATCTCTCTCTTTCTGAGCCGTCCTCTCCACGGAGTTGTTTTCTTTCGTGTTTCTTGGTCGGGATGCAATATCCACAGATTGGTTTCTTTCAGTTTCTTTCAGTTTCAGTTTCAGTTTCGGGGCTTAAACAGAAGGGTAGCCATGGCAACATTGCAGCGGGGCTGCTCGGTTGCTCTTCTTCGCGGCTTTTGGTGTATTTTGGCGGAAGTTACAGCGCCACTTACAGTCCCAGCATATGTACTACAGCGTTTCCAGCGGCCTCGTTTGAACAGACACGTTAAATGAAACAAATGCATGTGAACGGAAGACTTTTTTGAATACGCATACTGTGCATAAACGCAAACGGTCCCGTGTGAGCGGGGCCTATATTAGACTGATTGCTAAACACATACAGAACCTTCTCTGATGTTTATTGACCTAATCTGGCTGTGGTCAGCCATTCCCAGGGGAGAATAAAGACTGCAAGGTCAGAGGTCATGGGGTTTGATGTTCCGCATGTTGCTGTGAGGGGGGAGGGCAAACAGCCCTGAGCAGTGGACCTTGACTGCTAACAAAGCCTATATATAAGTGCAGGGTTCTATCTTTTTCTTTCTGGCCCTGAGGGAAAAGGAAGCAGAGCTGGACAAGTTACTTCATTCTTTTTTTACCTTAATTCAACATCAATTGAAAACTTTTGGGCTACCGATGTGTTTTGAAGTTATTTCAGTGGCTTAAGTGTAAGCACATCATTAGCATTTTTTAGGTATCAAAGGGGGCAACGGCTGACTTCCACCTAACCTAATATAGCATTTATATATTCACAGAGATACAGCTAAGTTTGATCTATTGTCAAGATGACTCTCTCCACATCTGCCTATCAGGCCATCTCCCCTCTCATTGTTTCATTCAATAAAAGAGCCAAGTGAAAAGCCACGGTTATATTTAAATATGCAGCCAGAGCCCTGCTTTATCTTTTATCTCGTAGGAGCCTTATTGTGACTCTTAAAGCATATAGCTGTCACAGCTGAACCTACACACACACAGATGCTTTCACACCTCTGAATAAAACCCCTCCATTTATCTTGGTGTCAACACAAAGCAGTTGAGCGTTAGAATCATATGCTGACAAGATGTACAGAAATACTGAAGTGTATATTTGTTACTACCATGGTTATGGAGGCTTTCCAGTGGACTACTCGCTGTACTTTCAGGCTTTGCATAAGGAGCAATAAGAGGCCTTCTGTGTGCATATTTCCCCTCTGAGCAGCCTCAGCTCAATGACTAATGATGGCATTTATTTGTGTTTGGTGTGCACATTGCTCACTGTATATGTGACTGGGGTCTGTGCAGGCCGGGGCTGTTTGCATATGGTGAAGGTCAAAAGGTCAGTGGGTCAGTCACTGCAGTAAGTGCCCTCCCCTTCCTGCATACATGGAGACAGAAAAGCAATAAACACATTGAGTAAGATAAGTGTTCGGTTATAACCGTTTAGTTCCCCAACATAAATCCAAAATGGATGATGTGTGGTCAGTGTAGGGTTTAAATAACTCCATTGGAATATATTACGCACTTTTAACCCTGGGAGTGGCTCAGAAGTAACATCTGTAAAGGCCAGCTGATTAATGTTCCTCATTTACTCTTTATTTTGTAATGTGCTAAACTAAAAGGTGAATTGTCAGTTAAATGTGATAGAAGACAGGTTTGCTAAAACATAAAGGCCTTGAAGCGTTTTTCTCTTTTATACAAATGCTTTTATTGCTCTTAATCACACATACACATGGTGTCAATTACTGTGTGATCGTTGCATATATACACCATTTCTTTCACTCTTTTATCTGCTGATGGATTAGATCTGAACTGGCTGCCAGGCAGTACACACAGAAATAAATATAGAGACATTGATTAATGCTTTAACATTTTGTGAAGCCTACTCTCTGCATATAAACACCTGTACACATTTGACTCTGTGTACATACACTAGTTTCTCAGATTTTGGCTAAACAGACTTAATACACACGCACACGCACACGCGCACGCGCACGCACGCACGCACACAGCCAGCTGCAGCGAGGTTGTCTTTTATCAGGACCATGTGGGCCATCTGGAGCCAATTAATACAGCCCCCAAGGAACAGACTCTGGATCAGTGCTCCTCTCCTCACACAATAACCTTTACCATGGGAGGGAACACAAAATCTGACTTGAGATCAGCCTTATCAAACCCTAGGACACGCTCCGGACAAGCTCAGGGCTCCGCTTGATTCAGATGTGTTGTATTTCTGTAAAATAGTAGCCATATTTTGAAAGTAGACATATTTACTGAATACATTTTGTTTTTATTTAACCTTTATTTAACCAGATAAAAGCAATGAGATAAAATCTCATTTACAATGCTGACCTGGCCAAGAAGGCAGCAATGTTACACATTCTTACACATAACACGGACATATAAAATACACAACTAAGTAAACAAAAGACGAAAAGCAGTCACTGCATGAATTTGTTCTGATGAATACATTGTCAAACTTTACAATAAAACAAACATTTATGCTTCAATATTATATATGTGTGTTTTTTCAGTCTGCTGTCAGTTAAATGTTGAGAGGCACACGTTTAAGCTATTTTACTCACACTTTTATACTTCCTAATTGAAGCTGTTTTACACACAGTCATAACAGTATGAGTCCACAGACACACACTCATTAAATGCCCTCTCAGGTTAAGGAGCTTAGTCATTCTACACATTTATTAATTAAAGGATTTATACTAATGCTATATTTTGTGAAGATGGAAAACTAAAAGTAGAACTAGGCTTTAATTGTCCATTTAATTTATATATTTGATTAGGATCAGGCTTAATCATTCTAACTTTAGAATCAGAAACAAGATTTGTATCTGTACCTTTGTAAAGCTAGAACACAGATGCCAAATACACATTTTTTTCTGTATTGTGAGACAATGAAAAGCAAATCATTTAAAGGAGAGGTGTCATGGCCATTTCCACTGATCATAATTCCATTGTTGAGGTATACTAAAATAGATTTATATTGTGCAATTTTCCAAACTCGCATTGGTTTCTCATACAGCATCTCTGTAAACTACGTGTATTCACTGAATTTCACTCTCTGCCTTTAACGGCTCGTTGGAGCTCCAATAGCTCCAGCCCCCACCCTCCCTGTGAGCACAGTGTGCTCTGATTGGTCGGGACGTTGTGAATCGCGCTGAGCTCCGTGGAGGTGTTGTTTCCTTGTTTAGGATACACAGCGAAACACAGCCAAACTCATCCTGAGCACACACAAAGTCACATCCGAAGTAAAAACAATAAGTGTGGCTTGATATTGAGTAAGAAAAAGGTTGATAAACGCTGTGAGAATGGGTCTGCAGAGAGAATTTCGCCGCAATCCCAACTGTCTGTTATCAGCCTGCAGCCAGGGAGGAGAAATCAGCTGAGCTGCCTGCTCCCTGCACACAGATGTGTGTGTGAGGAAGTCCGTGGATTGGTCAATTTGGACCAATCAGCGGGGGCTTAACGTAACGGCTCCGCGGACGTAACGTAACGGCTCCACGGATTGGTCCATTTCGTTCCGGGTACGGGTTGACATCATGCCGTACCCGGAAGAATCAAATGGACAATGACGTATCTCCAACGAGGCGTTTTGGGGAGGTATTTTCTGTGTTAGAGTTTTACTCACTATAGGGTGTACTTTGAGGGGTTTGACTCTGCACACCGTTTACATGTATAAAAACCTTCGTAACACACAAGGGGACGGGTAATAACCGGAAAAGCATGACACCTCTCCTTTAAGTCTCCACAGTGAATGTATCTCTTTGTTTATTCCATCTGCTGTTCTTTTGCTTCTAGTTGTACATATTGGACTCTGTACATCAATATTTAATATGTGTAAAGACTTGAAAGATGCTGGGCCAGCAGCTTATTCAATATATCAAACATGCATGGGACACTGTTTGTTTACCATCACTCCTGCCTAATTGTCATTTAAAGTATTTTCCTTTGCATCTATTATACGTTTTTTTTATTCACAAATTATGTGGTTTAATAAATCAGCTGTTGTCAGCTCTTCCCACACAAACACACATGTGCTTAGTCATCTAGTTTGTTGCAGTCTAAACCCTGCTGATATGCTTTCGCTGACAGTAAAGCTGGTTTAAGGAGCCAGTTGGGGTTGAATTTTTTATTTGTGATTCTCTTTTCCTACACTGGCAGTTTTGAGTTACGCTATGTCCCCATAACAAATGTTTAATTTCATAGGTTTATCCCCTAGATCATTGCCTGCCTAGACTTCATATTTATGTTTGAAGTGACCCATATCTGACATTTACGTGAACAGATCTCTGCCCTCAAATGCCTCACATGCAACTGCAAGCGACCCATTACATCACACACAGGAGCCTGTGTAGAACAACAACAGAAAACGTGACATTTGCGGGAAGGGAAGGGCATTTAGGAAAAAAAACAGATGACATAGCGATGAAAACATTTATCCTGCACATGTTTTTCTGCAGAGGTCAGATAAGAATGGTTGAA
This sequence comes from Trematomus bernacchii, assembly GCF_902827165.1. Lineage (NCBI taxonomy): Eukaryota > Metazoa > Chordata > Actinopteri > Perciformes > Nototheniidae > Trematomus > Trematomus bernacchii. The sequence continues at coordinate 9,284,953 of NW_022987564.1, read as the reverse complement.
AAATGGTCACATGTTGAAGATAAAAGTGAGAAGACAAATCTGGGGAGAAAGAGCTGTGATGCGGGAGAGGAATAATGGTGCTGCCATTTTGAGGGTTTCACTGATGAACAGTTTCTTAAAACCTTAGGATGTCCAGGGCTGCATTTGAGTATATGTCAGCGCTCAGCAACTCACAGACTTAAAAAGAAAGCCATTACCCTCAGAATGTGCCTGGCAGTATAAGACGGAAAACACACATTCATCTTATATGACCGTTCTTAAAGCCATCACATGACCACTGATATATCAGGTTTAGGATCACTGATGAAAGCTGCCCACATCAAATAAAACATACATAAAAGGATTTCAGTGTCCCCACTATCTTGAAAAAATCGTATCTGTGTCACATCAATACAAAATCTGATTCAGGCCCCATTTGCTTGTAATGTGAACATAGACGTATCAACTGAGTTTTAAATATACGTTTAGTTTTTGCTAAATGAGTCATTGACCAAAATCCCTGTAGAAGGGACCCTGTCTTGCTCGATGACACTTCAGCAGGGCGGATGCCTGCCAACACCCTCATAACACAACATAACCACATGGAGACGTCCTGCTATCATAGCAGTTCCCATGGAAACGAAGTTCACTGGAAAGGTGTTGATAAGATGGAGACTGAACAAGAGAGCCATAAGTGTTTGATTGACAGGCTCCATGTGTGGGATCTATGTCAGCTGTCCATAAGTGTGCCGGTGGTCCTGCTTCGGCTGAGTTAAATACATTAAACTAAGCTGTAGCTCATCTGTCTTTCTGTCCTTGTGTCCCTTCATCCCCACCTCATTCCCTTTTTATTTTTTTTATTATCTCACTTCATTTATGTGTTAGTGCGAAATCGCAAATGGCCCATTATCCTCTCCCTTTCTTCTTCCTCCTTTTACCTTTTTTCCCAGAGATTGCTGGCTGACAGGATCGTCACATTTTTTTCTCACTCTGTCTCCCGGAGATAATCAATGCTCTAGCAGCTACGGTGGCATGTGTAATATTACACATTAGAGCAGCCCTTTGAAGGGTAGATGGCTGGGGGGGGTAGCATGAAGGGATGGAGGGAGGAAAGGATGGATGAAAGGTGGATTAGAAAAGGATGAATGGGGACATCCTGCTGTAATCTCTTTGCTTTTTCTCCTGCGATCGGATCTCTTTTTCCTCTTTCTCCCCCCCCCCGCCTTCCTCCAGCCCTCCTCTGATTCTCCCCCAATCAGGGCAATCACTTTAATTTTTCTTACGTAAGCATCACTCGCCTAACACAGCACTGCACCAATGAGTATTCTATAGCTCAACACGCTTGGGAACATAGTGTACCCTCCCTGGCACACACACACGAACACGCACACGCACACACACGGGCAGCCCTCCTCTGGGCATACAGGGCTAAATCACAGGCTCATGTTACCACTGAGCCCTTAGCGCAGTAGCAGTGCTTACAATAACAGTCATGTCATTGCAAATGGTTCCCATGCTGATTTCTCAACATTTACCTGGTCTTTAGGCATCTGAAGTGTGTGTGTGTGTGTGTGTGTGCTACACCCACGCTTGATGGTCTCGTTTGTTTCAGCTAAAGATTTTCTATCTATGATTTCAGGGTTATGTCGATGAATTTGTTAAACGTGTGTTATTGTAATAGTTTCTCATGCCCTGTATTACTGACACACCTAATAGTGATAAAAACAATCTTTGTTTTGACACCTTGGCACTATTTCCAAGGAAGAGCGCTCTCTTTCATCTTATGCGAGCAAGTAATTACTTGTTACCAAATTAATAGTTTTGGCATGGTAAGGTCATAGGGTTTTATTTATCCACTCCCAGCTTGTGGATTAACTGCAAGACCCTTAATTATCTCACCATCAGCAAAGCAGATCGGTGTTTATACCTATTTATCTGTGCTGTTAGTGTATCTAAGGAGGAAGACGATTGGAATTAATAATACATAGATAAATGTGCATTAAGACAATTTAGTCCAATTACTAAAGATTACCTGTGACCAGAAATGTATTTTTCAGTAATTGTTAGAAGCCCCCCCTAAGGATATCTGCCATGTTAGTTAATATATAACAGATAACAGAGGATCGTTCTAGGAAAACCTGTCTAAAGAGGCTCTGGTTGACTGTCTAGACAGGAAGTAGTAAGCACAATGCTTTATTAGCTCATCTGTCTCTGTCCACATTCTTTTGCACCGTTGCCTCTGCTTTATTTATCTTCTCATACCGTTTGTATTTAATTTTTGTGTGTGTCAGTTCGCTTTTTGTGCGTGCCAGTTATTCTCTTTTGGAGCATTTAAATATGATCCAAGTTCCGAGCAATGAAACTATCCAGGGTTTAGTTCACCATAGAGGCTTTAATAGAGAGCTCCCTCTCTCCTCTGACACTACTTAGAAAGTGTTTATAGCACAGCTTAGTTGACGTTGCCATATTACATTGCAGATGATTAAATGTATTCAGTGGTGGGACAGGTTCGGGGGGGCTGCACATTTGAGTTGCCACATGACCACGGTAAGGTATTTGTTAAAGCATTGCTGTGTATGAAAGCAATATTATAATCTGTGTCCAAAGGCCTAACATGGTGGCATGTTTGAGGTTAAGTTACCTAACTCCGATTGCTAAATATCTGTGTGTGTATCTATGCACATTGTGTCTCCTCTTCTCTTTGTATTAACTTCCCCTCTCCATCACTTCACTTCTTCTTCTCACACACTTTCTTTCCCAGCCTTGCAGTCACGCAAACCTCCCGGCTCCGAGTGTCCCTCTTCACCCCCCCCCCCCCCCCCCCCCCCCCCCCCTCTCTCTCCATCACTTCTCTGGCCTCATCCTTCTCTGTACTTCTCTCTGGCTCCAATCTCTGTCCCGAGTGACACAACTTAAGTCGACTTATGGTGTGCGTGCAGGCTCAGAAGTTAAATGTTTCATGAGGACAGACTTGAAGTTGGGTTGGCGAGGGTATAATAAGGATGCATTTTGTGTCCTTGCATGCGTGTATGTAGAAGTGAATACATGTTGAGACTATTCAGTCAGGCAGCAACATAAAGCCAGTGTAGCAGACATAATGTTGAAGTGTGAAACTAAGAAGATTGCGCTGTACCTCTTACCTCCTCCTTTTGTCACATTTACCTCTCGAGACGGCCCTGAATGGGTTTGAATTGTATCGATTCATTCATTGAATTAAGTCAGTTTTGGAAATGTTTTCCGATCAATCCTTTCTTATCTTTTTCTTTTCCCCATTTGTTGTATCAATTCTCACTCTAGGCCCTTCCTTTGTCTCTCATTTACTCCCCTATATCACTCATGTTAACAGGTTGGCTACGGGTCAAATCTCAACTCTTAACTTCATGTGCAACCTTCTTTGTTACTATCCCTTTTTCTCTCCATGTTTTGCAAGTAAATCACAGCCTTCTGTGAAGTGACATCTGTCCCCATTGTGTTGCTTTGCATATTGAATGTTCATGTTCTTTGTTCTGTAACACCAGGGGAAAACAACATCCTCTATGCATCTCGCTTTTTAAGTGAATGTTGAAATAAGACGGCACAATAACACCATCTATTAAGTAAAATTAGTGATTCAACTTTTCACGGCCACATTTATTGGGAGACTAAAAGTCTGTTATTCTGTTTGCACAGAGAAAATGCCTTAAACATTAAGTAAAGTGGACGTTTTGTAAACTCAAAATGAAAGCCAATACGATTTGTGTAACTGCTTATCACCATTGTGTACTATTGATTTCCAGTTTACCAAAAATGCCAAGTTGAATTCTTTCATAGGCTTTTGTTTACTGCTTGTTTTGATTGTAAACAAACTTGATGTGAGCAAACTGTTGTTTGTTCAGTTTCTTCACACTTTCAATGCAGTGCTTTGGCAATGTGTGTACAATCATCTCTCAATTTCTCCCATATTGAGCTTTACACCCATGTCACGGCAGGAAATTGACACGTTTTGACTTCACGCTGTTCTCTGATTGAAGTGTAATCGGAGCTCTGCACCAAATGCATTGTGGGTGTTCTCCAGACATGATCCTATCTTCCCTTTCTTCAATCGGGTCCACGGCAAATTGACAAATAATACCAGGATATCGCATTTCTTCTATCACTACGCCTCAACATTTATAGGCTAGCTCTGTCACACACACACACACACGCACACACACACGCACACACACACACACAGCAGCTGCACTGATCGATTAGGGCCACTTGCTGGTTCGTCTGCACCCTGCCAATCTAGGACTTTTATGGTTTGTGTGTGTGTGTGTGCCTGTACACAACAAAGTGTGAACGTGAGTGTCCCCATCCAGGTGTGTGTGTGGCGTGAGGGGAAGCATATGACAGGCACGTCCATGGCTTTATTTCTCAGACACACACTTCTTTAAGATTCTCTTCCTTCCCTCACCTCCACTGACACACACTGTGAAATAAAGAAGGAAAAGAGACACGCAGAGGGGGAAATGAGAGAGACCTCTCAAAAGCGTTGTGCACCACAGAGGAAAGAAAGCGCATGTTAAGAGGTGGAAAGAGGAAAAGAGGCACTTTTAACAGTGGAAAGGTGCGAAGGAAATGAGAATAAAAAGGGAATTGCTTCATCTTTATTCTTAAGATGAAGAGACTTTAGTTGTTCTCTGGAATCATCTTTCATTCAGTACTCGACAGGAATAAAAAAGCATCTACAAATACACTCAATGACCATGTGAACAGGTACATGTGTGGCTATCTGCACCTCCATGATGGGCTTACAACCACTTTTTACTTCACAAATATGCAATTGAACACACAGAGCTGATTCTTCACTACAGAGTAATTGTTTCAGCAATCCAACATCCAAATGCCACTGCGCCACAGCAAAACAAAACAATGAGTGTGTTTGTGCATAAATGTAAAATATTTATAGTGAGATTTTAATCGGCTGCAGACTCTTACATTGCTAAGTGTAATTAAATATTCATCAATCACTTACTCTTCCTTCTTTCCTTGTCTTCTCCTTCTCAGACCTCGGCTCCAGGCCCAGAGGAAGTTCGCCCAGTCGCAGCCGAACTCTCCGAGCACTACGCCGGTCAAGGTGGCGGACCCCGGCACCCTGACTGCTGCTGTCCTGCCCCCCGTGCCCTCTACCTCCACCTCCACCTCCACCTCCCTGACCACCCTCTCTGCTTCAGCCCTCACCCTGTCCATCCAGGACCTGTCCAGACGCAAGCCCAAAACCGAGGACTTCCTCACCTTCCTCTGCCTCAGAGGTAAGACTCTGCAGAAAGCAGCAGAGGGAGACGCAAACACAAGCAGAGTCGCAACAAATGGTAAACAAGGAGCAATGTTGTTCATTAAGGAAGCTGCAGATACGTTTTGCTAATATTAGATGTTTTAATATGACCCCATGGCATGGGTAATTGGTAGAAAGGCACATTACATACTAGCTCTTTGGCTGGAATTTGCTACTGTTTGGGTGTTTTTGTACGGGTCAGCAATATGTAAGCTTATAGTTGCAAGCTAATGATGCAGCATTTTGAAGACCTGTCATACGGTTTGTCTAGCCTAGATAGATAGATAGCACATATAGTAAATATTGTCAGGTTTGGACCACCCTTCACTCTAACACACACACATAACCACACACGCGCACACACACACATACTGCAAATATCTGTATGCTCGCCCAAGGCTAAGATTATCCAGCATTTCATCAGCTTACACATCTCCCCCTCCTACCTTTCAACAACTATCTGTCTCTTTAACACCCTGCCTATCACCCTCTACCACAGCAGCTGTTTGCACGTTTACTGTAGTGCTACACAGTAACACCCCCCCCCCTACCCCAGACTACAAACACTACACGGGTTCATCGACACTATGTAGCATCTCTGATGTCAAAGGAACTGTAAAAGCCATGGCAGAGTAATTAGCAGCAGAGATTGTGTGTTGAGCTCTGTTTATTGGGATTGTGTGAACCAGAACAAAATAATTAGGTAATACACCCACCAACCCACTGCCACACACCTGTAATATAATACAATTTTACATCTTCCAACCCCCAAAACTCACAGAAACACAGGTGCTGTTCTCTTTTCTGCTGGAGTTATTGAAGGATTAATGTTGCTTATGATGTATATCTGCTGGCCAACAAAAAAAGAAGTCCGCTGCCATGATGGTAAAGAGTTTCTCCTCACTTTTCTGGCTAGTTCATATTTTTCTTTTAAGGTTTTACGGCTAAAGACCAATGAATCATTCTTGAAAATATATATGATCTTTTATAAATCTGAGAAAAACAAGTACAAAAGAGACTAAATGTATTTGTCCCAGGAATGTTGAAGTACATTCTATTAACTTTATATAGCAGATGTAAGGAGTGCTTACCAATCTGTTTTTCAATATCCATATTAAAATATATCTTTCGATTAAAATAGGTGTTGTAACAATACCATTGTGTACTAGATGTCCTGTATATAGGCAGTCTTGTACGGATAAGATATAAGAGAGTACAATGACCCTTATAACCTTTAATAAATCTTTAGCTCTACATTAATATGGGCTGTACTAAATCACTCTTTTATGAAACATGAAAGGAGAGGGAGTGACGCATTCAAAGCTGAATATTAAAAAAGTTGAGTACCTTTTTTTTAAACAACCTTGGTCGTGACTTCTTTTGTTCAATATCCTACTCTCCTTTTTCTTAAACATGTCCTCACAACCAGAATTAACTTCTTTTCAAGACAAAGGCCCGGGCTCCAGATTAATTTACTGTTATCATCATTAACCTCTGCCAGTCGTACAAAGTAGGCTAAAGACTCACGAGCGGCGGCAAAGTCAGATTGGGACGTGACTGCTATACGTTGCTATTCTGACGAGAATAGTTTCATTATGGAATGTCATTTTAACCTTACAGGGCTCATTCAAGAACGTTTATAATTGAAGGTTGCTAAAAAACGACTGAAGCCTTTGGTGAGAGCCCTGGCTTTGATTAGCATATATAGGCCAGGATGTTACATAGGCTAATGATATAATGTCCCATATACTTTGAAGCTGAGATTACTCTGAGCTCTGGGTGCTAAACTAACCCCACCATAGCATGTGCAGTGGTGGACTAATGAGGAGTAGGTGGTTCCGACTCAGTCTCTCTGCTTTCTCTCTTTATAATTAAGGTGAGGAATGGTGTTTTGAAACCCATTTTTTAGTCGCAAGGTCTGCTTTACTTTGCTACGAATGCTAATTTTAGAGCTAGGCTGCTAAGCTAACAATTCACGGTTTTCCACTGGGCTTTTTCCACTGTGCTGCCCCCTGCTTTACCGCTGTATTTATAGATCCAGTTAGCTCTGTGTGGATATGAATATGTGTGTTTGTGTTCTATCCATTCTGCAAGTTTGACATTTTCCTGAGCGGGCTTCTTCTGCTCTTTTTTGCCTTTGGCCTCTCATTTGACCCATATGCAGGGGCCCTTACCAAAAGAAGGACATGGGAGAATGTCAGCAGAGCCCTTGAGGTTGTGTGTCAGTACGTGTGTGTGTGTGTGTGTGTGTATGAGTATGAATCCATGCTCACTATACTGGTGTTGCCCGTTGTGCTTATCTCCTGTGTGCCCATAAATCGTGTGTATGCACACATGCAGCATCCATGGTGTGGAGACAGCCAACGAGGACAACCCGTGGCTGGTTAATCTTTCCAAAGGGACTCGCCTCTTTGATATCGTCTGAGACCCCAAATCCCCTTTTAAGATTGCGATACATGTGTCTCTTGTGATCTGACCACCACACACATTAGGCTGCTTCATGTCTGCTACCAAAATGCCTCTGACAGGATCTCTAGCTATATTATGGAAATCTCACAATCCATTACCCCCGTCATTCTCTCTCCTTCTTCTCTCATATTTTGAAGTCATAACGGCAACATTTATACCTTTTAACCCCATCAGTGGTGATTTCGCTGATCCGTCCCAGGTCAAACGTTCACAACGTGTAAACACACCCTCTGCAGTGTTTGCTTTTCTTATCGGGTAAACATTACGTATCCACCACAAAGGCTTCTATCCATCACTCACTCTGACATCTACATAAAAGCAGTTAAAACATGAAAGACTTCAAGCTGTAACGTGAGCTACAAAAAAACAATCAAATGTTGTGAAATCTGAACTCTTAAGCCACTCTGTGTTGTGACATTTAATGTAAGTATTCCTCCATTATGCACATTACTCATGCATCCAATTGGAGTTTACAATAGACAACATTTAATTCTTTGGGGATTTGTATTCCCCCACCAATGAAGTGTGGTGTTGTTGCTGTATCCGAGGAAATAATTCTGATGCAACGTGGGAGTAACTGGACAGATAGAAGTGAAAAACAAGATTTCTGTCTACTGTATGGCAGCATTCACAGCATGTATGCTCACCACCCACACTGTCTAGGGCTTATATTCTGTATTTATCTCACTGCTCTTCTCTTTCTCCTGCAAACACACACACACCCTCACACACTAGCAGAGTGCCTAGTCCTTGCCCGTGCTCTCTTGAGTGGTGTTTATGTGTGGTCCAGGCCTGTAGATGCGCTGTTTATATCCATGGAGAAAGCCATTTGGGTGGTAGCCAGACAGTCTGCCTCTGGCTGCGTCTGCCTCTGGTAACCTGGAGGAGGGTGCTGTGCTGCTGCTGGCAGGGGGGGGGGCAGCACTGAGAGCAGCAGAAGGAACTAATTCAGATGTTGGCTTGCTCCAGGTTTTTACAAGTTATCCAAAGCTTTCATTCCAAAGCTATTTGGGGTAATAGGGACACTATTTTAGGAATGATTGTTGTCAATCACCACTTGTTTCTCTCTCTTCTGCTTTATGTAACATGTTTGAGCATCTTCAAAATACTCAACATTCAATACCAGGCATTATGTCCTTTTTGGATAGATTTATTTAATGAAGTTTGTCCTCATTGAGGCACAATCACACACATGCACACACTCCCACACAATCACGATATACACATTGACACAGATGAGATAAGAACAGATAAGGGAGTAAATGAATAACTGTCTGCACACACACTCCTGGAAATGAGTGTCTTGCATAAGGTTTTGTTTCCAGGAGTGTGAGTTTCTTTGTGATTCTGTGTATGCCAGTGAATATGTGCACACTGTTTACCTCACTGCACCCCCGGCCCTCTCCCCTTCCTGCCAGCGGCCCTAGCAGGGTGCCTCTCTCTGGTTCAGCGAGTCCAGTTTCTCGGTTCTGCTTGCGCAACCTCGCAGCCCTGACCTAGTGAACCAAAGACCTTAGATCTCTAGTCCGTGATTACACACAGGAGGAAAATGTGGACTTTTCACATCTGGTTTTTGCAGAAAGCACTGCCAATCATGGGAGCTGTGTGTAGCTAGCTTGTTGGATTTGATTTTGTTTGATGGTATTTTTATTGTCTGAGAATCTCGCTTAACTAGACGCACATTTTCCCTCCTGGGAGTAGGATTTCAAGTCCGACAGCTACTCTTGTGTGTCTCTCAAGTGCATTGCTGCTGTGACAACTGAGTTCCCCTCAGGGATGAGGTACTTTGCTTCCTCTCTAATGTGTGATTGCTATTTGATTAAAGCCTGGAAACATTACGAGTAGCGTTGTGACTTTCTTGTCAATCATGATGCTAAGCAGAAGTCGGTAGGGCAACACAGAGTGATTTTGCATTATCCTCCAGCTACTGTTGTGGGGTTAATGGTTTTGCTGACATTAAGGAATGTCAATTGGAGACATAATCCTTAATCTTCTCCGTCTCCCTCTTTCTGTTTCTCCTCTGCTGACTGATGAACCGTTTTGGCAGAGCTCAGCTGTAGGAGATAACTTTTCCATGCCACAGAACCCACATTTGTCTCCCTTTTTGACCTTCCCTTAAAAAAACGCCTTAAACTTCCTGTGCAGACATGCAGCACTTTGCGTCTAAGTAAGCACGTCCACATGTCCCCATGGCAGCTAAACCCTCCTGATTGACTATTTAAATTGTCCTCATTGTTTCAGTTCCAGTTAAGGGGACAAAAGAAGGGTAGCCAGAGAATGGAGGTTTTGTAATTATGCCCCCCCCCCCTCCCCACATACCCAAGAGCCCTGTTAAAAATGACAATTCTAATAGATTCTTGCAGACCTAATTATGATTTGTCTGCGGTCGGAATGAGGTGGATGAAAAGATGGTGTAATTGGGGGATTGGGTTTGAGGCCTTGAAGAAGGACTGAGATATGTTTTTTTTAACCACAGATGTGTTTATATGTGCAGTGTGTGTGTGTGTGTGTGTTTTCTATGAGCTGACTGTTTCTCAGCTCCACAGCCACTCCTCTAGTCGAGATGCCAGTGGTCGGTGTTGGACCACTGGGTCTGTTTGGCAGGCTGGCTTTGTCTGTCACTCTTTGTGTCCTTATCCTTCTATCGCAAAATCCTAGACAGTCTTCTTTCGGGGATCTTGAATATATTAGAGGATACAGTTGTGCTGTTGTTACATCTGTTGTTGTCTGATGTCTGCTGCCTTCTCACATTCTGCTTCTTTCAAAAACTATTTCTGTCCATCTAATATTTTCTGACTCACTGCCACCGTCTGCTCCATCTCTCTTCCTCTTTTCAGTTTCCACTCTATATACCTTTTGACAACCTGCATTTATTACCAAATCCTGAATGTTGCATTGTTAAACTGGTCCCCACAAGTACTGCAAAAGGCACAAACAAACTCTACCTCTTATGTATTTGAGCATTTTCAACTCCACTTCCCTGCACCCCCAAACAAACACACCCTCCTCCCTCCATGTGTGCCCCCAGGTGCCCCTGTGGTCTGTTCGCCATCGGCCCTCTGACCCCTGTTCAGAGCAGTAAATTACAGCCATTTAGCTAATGAAGCAAGTCATTAGAAGCTGATTGGGCCAGTGTGTGTGCCGCCTCGCCGTGTTTGTTTGGTCTAAGAGAGGAGCGTTTGCTCTGTCGCCAAGATAAACGAGGTGTCTGAGCGGTGTGTTTGTTCATGTGTGTGAGAGTGTGTCTTTAGGTGGATGTGTGTGGCTTTTTTTCTATCTGTTGGTGTGTATGTACGTCGCTGCGGTCACCTAACCTCCCAGGGCTGATCCGCTGGTTGAAAGCCAGACAATTGCATTGTGGCACCGCTACAAGGGTTCAACCACTTATAATTGTCTGCATCCCACTTCAGATGCTGTGCCAAGAAACCACAACACTAACACACACCGGACAGGGGTTGGGACTTCTTTAACCGGCCGTGGTGTGAGAATATATCCCAGCATGCAAAGAAACAGCCCATGTGTGGTTTACTGTGGATTATATAAGACGCTGTTAGTTTCTGTCCTACTGACTCCTTTTAGAAATTAAAGAGGGCAGGTAAAACTAATAATATCTGTCCGGGAAATCTGCAACTACTACAGATTCTTTTCCGTGTCTCCAGCTCTCTGAGGGGATAATTAGAGACTGGCAGAGCTGCTGAGTGAAAAGTGTGATCCAAGGCACAATCAGATTTTTTTATTACGTTGCTCTGCTTCTCAGTGTATGAAAATGCTTTGATACGAGAATGAGATTAAAACTAGGCTTTCAAAATAAATGTGATGTGACGTATGCTAACCAGAGGTCCCCCGACTGGCCAATAAAAGTTGTTATTGCAGTTTAAAATGAAAATGAATCTATTTTCAAATGTGTAGTTTAGGCTTTAGATATGACAGATGAAATAATGTGCTCATTGTGTTCTCATCGGAAATCAACGTCATTTAAGACATTGATTTACAGAAGTGTGTTGGTGGTCTTCAGTGTTCCCTTAAGGACCCTTGCTTTCTATTTGTATTTCGATAGATAGACATTTTTAACATCACAATACATAACTGTTAAATGCTGAAGAGATTAACATTGCTCAGACTGCATCAGTTAAGCTTTCTATTATGTCCAATCCTCTGTCAACAGGGAACACACTCTCATTCAGGGTTTAAGTAGGTTTCTTTACACACACACACACACACACACACACACACACACACACACACACACACACACACACACACACACACACACACACACACACACACACACACACACACACACACACACACACACACACACACACACACACACACACACACACACACACACACACACACACACACACACTGAGCTCCATTGTCCACTTAGTGTACTTGTATTTGTCTAACATTTTGCACACATTTTGGACAAAAGATCCCTTTTTTAACATTTATTAATGCATGAATCTCTCCAATCTAAAACATATTGTCCAAATAGAGACCTATTGAAGTTAAAGTGCTAATTTCCAACATGCTTTATGTTCTTTATAAGATAAATGCCTTTTGTTTAATTGAATTATTTTGGTGTATGACTTGTTATACTTTTATTAAGCAACTTTATAATGTACACAATAACAAATGTGTAGAATCTCAGATAAGTATTAAGTGCCCTCTATAACAAGAGTGCTAATTAAATAATTGGCTAGGCTTAATTGACTCTGTGTAATTTAAAGTGCTCTGTATAGCTTAATGCAAGCTAGTTAAATTCAGCCTATTTTTCAGAGGCTTAACATCATTTTAATTGACATATAATCGTGCATTGCTTTCCATTAATGCCCTTTTAACACTGCGGGCCAAAAACCACAGGGTTTGCTGAAGCATATTACTGGAAAATGTTTATGAGTCTTCTGGAAGCACACAGAGGCATGATGCAGCACAATGAAAATCCGAAATGATATACAACTGTGCCTGTGTGTACATATATTTAATATATCTTTCCAAACATAAAGTGCCTGTTGCTAAAGCTACTCTCTACAAGCCCGTCTTAGTTCTTATTCCTGCACCTATAAGAGAGGGCCAGCTGTTTGCACCCTGATTTACGAGTGCAACATTATGAGATTTAATAACATAGCTTTGGGCTTTATGACCATTTATGAGAGTGTGTGTCTACATCCAGCTAACTGAGGTAACATTATAGGCTATCTGCTGCCAAACACCATTTACTTCGTTCCAGCACGTAGTGAGCTAGACTTCTCAGAGATGACAAAGAAAGTGATTGAGTGTGATGGAAAGAGAGAACTCTGACTTTCTTCCCAAATAGTGGGAGAGATTGACAGTAATCCTGTTTGGAAGAGTGAAGGCAGCAGATTTGGGATTAGCTCCGCAGTTACTCTTTGGTTTTCTAAAGTCACTCTCTTACAGAGTTAGATATCAGAGCACATGTATGGTATATATGTCTCAATAAAACTGTCAAGATGGAGATTCTCTTTGGAAAGACGACCCGTTTCATGCTCACATTGCTTAAGCTTCTAGCTTTAAACATATGTTGCATCACCCCCCCCCCTCCCTTTCCTTCTTTACGGTGCATAGTTATACCAGTCATATTGTGAAAACCACCAATACATTTATTATTATTATTGTCTTGGAATTACATTTGCAAAGCATTGTCACAGGAAAAAGTCACAGGGCGGTAAACAGTCACAGGTCATTGTTAGTAGATGAATGTTAAATCCATATATTCACATTGTAAGAAGAGCGTTGGAAGACAAAAGAGGTTTATTCTGATTCAGAAACAGTAGGTATTTTGTTGTAGTAAAACTGTCATCGCTTTACAAATCATTTTAACATTGTGCTGTGTGTGTCCTTGATTACATGTGTGTCTTTTAGTTTGTGAATGCAACAATGGTGCCGTTGTGTGCAGAGCGGTTTACAAAGCATCAATAGGCCACCAGCTGGGATAATAACTGATGAAAGAAACAGCAGCACAATTCCCATTATTCACAAACGCTTGAGCAACTTCTATTCTAACATTAATATTTCACCACTCACACATTGATGTTGATTCAACTGTCATTTCAGAGATTAGAATGAAAAACGTATTGTTTTTAGCAAGCATGGAAAGCTGGTGCATTCCAAAAAAAAGGCAGTTGATTTTTGACAAACAGTAAAAGCAGTATATCTGTGTTTTTCAATGCTTTTTTCTTTATTGAAATTGTGATTTATTTTTCCTTTCCTACCCTCCTCCCACCACCTACCTCTATATTATTAATTAACCTCTCCGTGTCCCTCTCTCTGCACTCAGGTTCAGCGGCCCTGCCCAGCAACATGGCCTACTTTGGAAGCTCCCAGGAGGAGGAGGACCTGGAGGATGATGAAGGCGAGGAGGTGGAGGAATTGAGGAACGGTGGGATTTACTCTCATGGTTGGGGAAGCTACAGCCAGGCCTCGGCCTCCTCTTCCTGCCACTCCACCCCCCGCAAGGGCAAGCTCCCCGGCAGGCAGCCGCTCAACGGGCATGGTAAGGACCGGACTAACGCCTGGGCATAAGCATGTAAAGAGTGACGTCCTGTCGTACATTTCCAAGGGCTTGATGGGAAATGTAGTCAGGAATATGAGCAGAGACAGACTGTTGGGTCTAATAGGTCACACATGTGTTTACCATCCAAAGAGATGAAGGACGGAGCAAAATAAAAGAGAAGAAGCTCAGAAGTGCATTGTGTAGGGTTGAAGGTGAGGTAAGAGGAAATATATATAGGGCACTCTAAGAGAATGAGATGGATGAAGAGGGAGTTGAGTTAATAACTAAAGAGGAATGGAAAGAGAGAAAATGAGATGGAGAAATTCCACGGAGGAAGAGGGAAAACCCAGGCCGTAAACAGAATCAGTCACGGGACAGAGTGGTAGCGCTATTTTCTGCGTGAACGTGAGACATTTCCTAAGTTTGCACTCTTGTTTTCCTGTGCTAGTCACATGGGGGGAGCAGAGCAGCACATCAAGTCTTTCCACCCCAATTAACACTTAGCTTGCTAAGCCCTAACAAAGTGTTTATGCACACTGCAACAGCTGGCAGGGGCCCCCGACACATGCACAGCGCACTGACAGCATACTACACCCCTTGGGGCACGTAGACCTTTGGATGAATACACATACACACACTTGTGCGGAACATTTTGCATGCAACTGAGCCCATGAGAACAGACCCACTCCACATCCCAGCGTACATGAGTATGAAAACAAGTAAGCTGCATCTTTTTAATGCCAACAATTAAATAATGATTCTACATTCTGAACATCTGACTTCTAGGTCTTGAGTACGGATAGAACAAATACAAGACTGTGGGACTTTTTCTACAGTGTATACTACTTAGTTTATAGAATCATATATATTTGTCCTAGAGTTTTTACAGAGCCATATAAATAATATTTCAACCTGGAGGCCCTCACTCTTGGCTGACGTCGGGGACACACAATCCTTCCGGCCAGGCGTTTCCCCTCAAAGCAACTACTGGATTTCATGGTTCCTCCTTTTCCCCCTCCCCTTACTCTCTCACTTCCCACCCTCAGTCTGTAGAATCGCCGGCAGTAAGGTTAAAAAAGGTGAACGCTTTGCTCATCTCTTTCCTCTGTCATCCTCTCAAGTGGAATGTGGAGGAGGAGGGCGGCTGCTGGGAGTAAGAGAGAAAGGGGAGAGGGAGGTCCATAGATTAGCTTGAACTGAACTCTTGGGGGATCTGTGTGCTACCGTTTGAATAGTTCACTGACACCACGAAACACAGACGGATTGAATGTTCTCTCTTATTCTTCATGAGCATCTGTAGCTGCAGCTTGAAACATAAACTGTACATCAACAGGTATATCTCTATAAGCAGCACAAACAATAGGATTTTGAAACCTGTTTGAACAAATCCAGGCTTGTGGTGTGCATGAGGACAGAATGGCCTGCTTTCTTATCTCGTATACAAACACTGTTTGCAAAGCAGCTCGGAGCCTTCGCTGTGATATGCTAAATAAATAGATAAGAGGGGGGAAAAGGCAGATAGACTTTGTAGGGGACAATAGAGATGAGGGGGTTAAGGACACTGTTTTCACACATAGGTGTGCACACACGGTCAAGACTAGGTCCTTGTGTAGAGAAAGTGTGTGTGCTGTATCAGAAACACACACACACAAAAAGAGTCAAACACACACCTCAGTCCATTTTGTGGGTTTTAAGATTGGTGTCAAACGTGACACTTTAATATGCAGCTTTGGGCCACTCTCCAGCAGGAACAGAGTTATATAGGCTCTTAGGGAGGATGAGGAGAGGAAGGGAGGGAGGGCCGAGAAAAAGAAGAAATATAATTAGTAGAGGAGAGGGAAAGATTTTATTCTAGGAGCTAAAAGGCCCGACATTGCAGGCGATTCATCAGCTCTCCGTTTCTCTCTCCCACTCGGCCATGTGCCATGTTGACACAGCTAAATTAAAGCGCTTTTATTGGGCTCAGTTTCTTGCTTAGCTCACTCCTCAAAATGTCAGGATTTCTCTCATTTTTTATGGAGCCTGGGGCCCCAGAGACTTGCAGACTTTCACTTCAGGTTATGATTGGATACACACCTTTTCAGTATAGCACATACACACTTCTGCAGATAGAAGCATAAAATGAAAGCAACCAAAATGCACACACACATCATCTAACAACATGTGCCTTGATTGGAGAGCATACTGTATGTGTTGTGCATTGCGTATGTGCTGTAAGTGCTGTGTGTGTTTGTGCTGTGGCCTCCTGTCATTCTTTCCATGCAGCCTGTTGATATTAGGAGGCCATGAAACTTTAAATTGAGCCTCATACAAGCTGAAGAGAGAGCTATTGAATATGTATGTTAATTGCCTCGCTCCCGTTTGACTCGTTTAGCATCATCCCAGGGGGCTCATGCAGTCCACCTCCATTTTGAACAGGCTCATTGACATGTAGTATAAAGACGTTTTCATCCACACCTTAAATCATGCATATTTCACTGATTGGTCTATATGTTAGCCAAAACCCTGTCGCTCGGATGTATGTGCGGGCCTTTCCACTTGGTGGTTGTGGTTCGGTGCTCAGGGTTAATATGACAGTCTGCACTACAGGGGGGTATTGAGACCTATGTCCACATATTGGCACTGGCATAGGTGCACGGTAGCCTGACAAATCCTAAAAGATGTCCAAGAGTATTTTTGCCTTGATACCTGATAGGAACTTTCCAGTCCTGCTTTCTCTACAGTGGCTTAATGTTTGCATTTATTTATTTATTTATTTTGGACTTGTGTACATTAGGAACTAGTTTGCAGTACTTGAAAACAAATATATACACATATAAAATGTCTACATATACTAAATAATATATTCCTTAAAGGTGGGGTAGGTAATTTTGGAGAAACCAGCTCGAGTGTGCTAGAATTTGAAAATACACAGCCGGAACAAATCTGCCACTTCCTTACAGAGCCCCTCCTCCAAGCCGGGCTGGCTAAAATGATTGGTCGTGCTTTTTACAGTACTACGGCTTCCACAGATGAAATATTTTTATGGATTTTTTGTCAAAACACTTAAGATATTCATTGCTATCAGGATGTTAAGAGCATTCCAGGGAATATAACAAAAAGTGTATCTCGAGCCGGTTTCTCAAACTTACCTACCCCACCTTTAATCTCAATATTGACTTATGCAAAGCTTTACTTCAGACTCTTAGCAGACACATAAACTAAGGTATCTTCTTTATCTTCAGGAAACACATGAACACACACCTATTTTATATATCAGATGGAAAGTGTAAGCAGTTAGCTTCAACATTGATTGCATTTTCAAGGAACATTACGATGTTCCAACCTCATCTAGCTCTGAAAAAACGAAAGAAAATTGTGTATGGACATTTTTCCAAGCAATTTTCCTATGTTCTAATAAATCTTTAAGCCTATTTCGAATCTAATTTCATGTATACGAAAACCCACTTAAAGCTAATTAGAGATTCCTCCTCTCACTCAATAATAAAAAGCAACCACCCTATCTCCCCTGTTCTCTTTACAGTTTTCCACGGCCATGGTAAAGCAGGGACCAGGGAGAGTCCGAGGCCTAAGGGAGGATCTTACGGCAGGGAAGCGCCGGCCCCGCCACTGCCACCTCCTCCTCCACCACCCCCGCCCCTCCTGAGGGAGCGCAGTGAGCGGGCGGAGGCGCGGGAGCAGGCGCGGGAGCAGGCCCTGGAGCAGGCCCTGGCCAGCAGCAGAGGCTCCTCCAACGGGCTGTCGTCCAGGAGAGCTGCTGAGGAGCTGCGCAAACAGGTACTGTCCCGGCAGCAGCACCTGTAATGGAGATTTAAAGAAAAGACACAGCATGCGATAATATTCAAAGATAAAGGGAATGGAAGAAGTGACAGCAGGGATATAATTGTCCTGTAGGGGAACTCCTATGGCTGGTGTGCTTTAGCTGTGGTTCAAGAGGCTCGAGGTGAAGCGTGCTCCATTTTAAATCCTTCTCTCTTGACTCTTATGTCACATCCTCTCTTTATCGTCTTCTCAATGATTTCTCCTAACTACTCCTGTAACTTTCTTGTCTCCCTCCTCTCCTTTCTTTGTATGGCTGATTCCCTCCTCTGCTTTGCCTCCTCTGTGCTCTTCCCTTGACTTTCCTCTCCTCTCCTCTCCTCTTCCTCCATCCATTGTGTCTGGGAGAGTAATGATTGTGTTTTCGCCTATCTATATTTAGTAGTGCTGGCTAGGGGCTGTGAAAGCCTGCCTCCCTCTTCATGGCACTTAACCGGTTCCAAGCAACCCCACAAAGTGAAACAAGAGGAGGAGATGGAAGGAAGAGGGGCAGAGGTGGCTTTAGTCGTCAGAAAGCTGGCATTTGTTTGATCACATTAGTCAGAAGCAACTGTATTCTTTTCCTCTCATAATCTGCTCTCTTTGCTTCCTTTCTGTCTTTTCTCCCTTTCCCTTCCTGTTGAATGCCAACCCCTCTCTGCAGTGTTGTTGTTGTTGTTGTTGTTGTAATGTGCTGCTGCTGATGCAGACTCAGGCTTGTGCTTTGGGTTTTGAAAGTGGCTCGGATTGTCCAGTAAACCAACAGTGAATCCCAATGAGAGTGACTGCCTGCCAAGGCAAACTTCAGCCTCACTTACTCACTAGTATCACTCTTCCTCTTCTCTCCTTCTCATTCAATTCTCTGTTGGCCCCCTGCATGCTTCCTTTGACTCCTCTCCCGCTGTGTTTTACTCCTGCGCTCTCCCTTTTACCTTTTCCCTCGTTATACCTCTGTCTCCCTTTCACTCATTTTCTCTTCACGCTCCACTCTCTCTGTCTTAGCTCCCGTGTCAAACAGACGGATCTTGCCCTTGACAACATGGCTCCAATCATTTGGAAGGATTAGTCCTTTTTGCCTCCCTCTCGCTCTCCCTTCAATTAGCATGAACAGTATGTGTGTTAACCACGTGTGTTCAAGACTCACACACATTCATACACACTACCAACTGCGAAAATACAGGCTAAGCCATATAAAAGGTTAAGTGATTATGTAGCCGTAAAACCAACTAGGGGGTTGTGTGTGTAAAACCGAAGGGTAAGGGCATTATCATAATTCAATTCACCGTGATTCACTTCTGCTTAATTCAATAGCGGCTTGTATCAACAAAATACATGCGCCGTTACGGGACCTTTTTATAAAACAATATGATTCTATCCATTTTAATTAAATAACAAAAGCAGGTCTGTCAGCAAAGCAGCTGCACACATCAGCGAGCACAGGAGGAGTGTCCAGGGCCAAAACACATTTAGCCGACTAAGCAGCATTTAAAAAAGGGCCCTGCACTTTCTTGTTTAGTTGCTTTAGGCATCCTCAATTAAAGTGCTTGTTAAACAACATGTTCAAATGTACAATAAAGAAAGAAACAAGAACTCAATGAAGATAGTGTGTTTCTCGTTCTCTTTCATCAGCTCCTGTATGTAGATCTTTCCCTGTTGGTTTATAAAAAGGGTTTTGCATTATGTGTGTGTTATTAGTACCAGGCCGTAGTGACCTTTCTCTAGCTGCTTAAAAATCAACCTGCCCAGGGCATCGCTCCCTAATAAGACAGCAGAGGGGGGGGGGGGAAAGGCTTAAGCCGGATTTATGCCTCTACATCGAGGTGTTCTGGCAGTCGCGCTGTAAATGACTCCGGCAAAATAATTGATTTATAGTTCGCCATAGGATTTAACCCGTTGATAGTCCGCTGTGACATTTGATGGATGTGTTGCACGCCACCAATCTGTGTCATGCGCTCATTTCACACCCAAAGTTATGGTGTTTACATTATGTCATGACTCGGGTGATATAGAAGATCATGGGCTGTGTCTTTGTTGTGTAGTAACATCTTTAAGGAGCAGCAGGAAAAGGAATGTGACCATATGTGGTGAAAAACATCTCCTGCCTCTCCCTTCCTTTGTCAGTCAGCAGGGCTTTGCAAGGGTTAAACTTCCTCCTGTCTTCTTCTATCCTCTGGCTGGCCTTCTCTCCATGTCTGTCTCTCATCTCTCTCTCTCTCTCCTCTCTCTCTCCTCTCTCTCTCTCTCTCAGTAATCTCTCTCTCTCTCTCTCTCTCTCTCTCTCTCTCTCTCTCTCTCTCTCTCTCTCTCTCTCTCTCTCTCTCTCTCTCTCTCTCTCTCTCTCTCTCTCTCTCTCTTTATCTCTCTCTCTCCCCCCCCCCCTCTTCTTCTCAGGGCCGGCTCCTGCAGATGTTGCCTGTTAAAAAATCTTCCTGCCAGGCCTCAGCTGGGCTATAGCAACACATGATGTCATCAAGACCCACCTCCCTCTCCCTCCCCTTCCCTCCCCTTCCCCGCTCACATGCGACCGAAATCCACTCGAGAACAGCCTCCGTCTGCCTGTGTGTGTGTCTGTGTGTGTGTGTTCTCTTTTTTTCCCCTTGGCTTTAATTGTCTTTCTTGTTCTGTTCATCGTCCTCCTCATTTCTGTCTGCCAGTGGCTGTTAGCACGAGCTGTTTCTGTCTGTCTTTTCCTTTCTTCTCCTGCAAAGTATCTAAACTAGCTCCTGCCTCTTTACTCTGCCTCCAATGTTCTCCTCTCATCGTCACTCTCTTGCCTTCCTCCCTGCCACCAGACCGAATGATTACAGAGAGAAAAGTGATGGAGACTTGCCGAGCTCCCCTGAAGAGAGCCGGTCGGCTGAGCCCTCCTGTGGCAGGAAGCTGTCATGACACTGTGTCTCACACACATTCACTGCTTTGTCAGCAAACTGTGGCTGAAGAAATACAGTAGCTATCAGTGTCCGGCATCAGTGTTATATTGAATAAACAGCCTCATTGTGCCTTGTAGTGATTGTAAAAAAATGTGAAACATGTTAGTTTAAACTTTGTGAGATCGGTCATTCATTCTTAGCTCAAAAGTAACAATTATAACAATGGTGCAGAGCATATTTTCTTTAGGCAGCGTTTATGCTTGAGTTCTCTTTTAGTCTCTCTTTCTTCTCCTCACCCCTTCTTTCCTCCCGCTCTCCTCGTCGCCCTTTGTTTTTCCATTGTGAGGAGGAGTGTGTGTGTGTTGGAGGGGAATGATTGACGGTGGCAGGGTTAGGTTTCAGTCCCCCCTTATCTTTTAATGGCCCGGTCTTTGTGTCGGCCCCCCCCGCCACCTGAGACAAACACAATACAATACATGCGCACACGCACACACACACGGTCCACACACACACACACAAGTGTGATACGAGAGCCCTTCAAAGGCAAACCTGTCAATGGGCCGGCTGTCACCTCCCTCCTGTGGCGCCCAGACTGTGATTGATAACTCCATCTCTCACATCCCTCCTCCTCTCCTTCTTCGGGGGTTACCTTCCAGCTGGTCTGGACAGAAAGACGCACAGATACTGTAGAGGGATGGCAGTGAACATGATTGTACATTTTCTAATTACAATCATGGCTCTATGATGGCGTTATTGTTCAGAAATGTCAGTAAAAACATGGAAAAATCCTATTTTCTATGAGAATAAAATGATTATGTATGAGGTAGCCACTTTTCATGTTAAGACAACTACAAAAACTTGACCCCAGCTCAACCCGTTGAGATATTGGCTGCCAATTACTGAGCTTTAGAATATATCAATGCTGTAGCCTTCGCACATAAACAAAGACCAATCCGGGAGAGGGAAGAGAAGGAGAAAGAAAAGGGAGTGAGGAACTCTTGGCAGCACTGAAAGTGGGCCATGAAAACAACAAAGAGACGAAGAGGGATAGGAGTAGATATTCTTAGAAATGCATACAAGGGAAATATCATTTGAAGAAACGGGATGGAGCGAAATAGCTAGATGGTGTCCGATACACAATTTAATTTGACACAATGGATTTTGACACATACAGATCCAGCTGTGAATGATTTTGCACTGAGTTTGGCCATGCTACTTCACCACAGCTGTAGCCGGTGAGTCAGGCATGGATCCAGACACCTCTGTACTCCAGCCGAGTGCCTCAAGACTTCACATTCATGTACAGATACACAGTCCCTTTCTCCAGCTCTCTCTCAAACACGCACACACAAAGCAGCTTTATTCATAGCACCAACGGTTTAATTATAGCATTTAAGGAAACCCATAGCAAATAAAAGGCTGTTTTTATGTGCTCCGATGGGATTTTATTCCATCCCAATGACCCCACCTCCTACCTCATACTGTCCAGCCATCTGTTAGCAGAAACCATGT
Organism: Trematomus bernacchii; assembly: GCF_902827165.1. Classification (NCBI taxonomy): domain Eukaryota; kingdom Metazoa; phylum Chordata; class Actinopteri; order Perciformes; family Nototheniidae; genus Trematomus; species Trematomus bernacchii. The sequence goes on along the minus strand of NW_022987564.1, from coordinate 9,262,512 downwards.
GGCCAACCCTGTTTTCCCTCTCATGTCATCGCTTTTTTCCCTACCCATTCCTAACTGTTGTTTATCTCGGGATGTTGTGGTTTTGGTTTTGGTTTGTGCATATCCTTTTCTAAATCTCAGCCGGCTGTGTTGACAGCACTTTGAGCTGCAGTTTACAAAAGCGCAAAGCATCTGAAAGTATAGTAATCAAGACAGTTGATCGGTTCTCTAATGAATAGCGTAGGTTTCCACAAATACTTTTGGTCTATCGGACAAATGTTTTACTGCAGTGTTCTCAATCTGAATGTTTGGCATCTTCATTGTAGAGTGTGGGTGCACCCACACCCCTGCACATGTCTTGTGGTGCTTTCTTATTTATAGAAAAGTATGGAGGTACATTAAGGGGAATGTGTTGCAATGGCATTTTTAACTTGAGCATGTAACGTTTTCAATATTCAGAGATCCGATCAATGATTCCGGTTTTCCCAATATTTCCTTCTTTATATTCATGATTATTCCACATCATTCTGATCCTATTTGTTATCCGACTTCTTTAACATGTATTATCTCTCCCATCTTTTCTGTTGACTCAGGTCTCTAAAGTGAACGGGTTGACGCGGGGGGGCTCGGCACAAGCTGTCGGTGGTGCCAAAAAGAGCCGCGACTTCCGACTGCCGTCCAAAACTGTGAAGAAGTACACAGCCACCGTGTCCAAGGGCCACGTCACCTACACCAAAGCCAAACAGAAAGAACTGGGCAAGAAAACCAAACTCAGCAGCAGCAGCAGCAACAAACACAACAGCGCCGCCTCGGCACCTTCGTCAGCGAACAATCACAATCACAATCAGCACAGCCAACCAGCAGCCAGCAACGGGCTGGCCCACTCAGGAAAAGCAGCGGCACCAGCTCACCACAGCAATGCAAAAACCCGCAAACAGGTGCTACTATCCAATGGGCTGCACAACGCTGGCGTCCGCCTCAACGGCAGGCTGAACGGGCAGCGGCACAACTCCCTGGCCAAGGAGGACGAGCAGAGACAGAGCCAGCAGGGGGAGTGCATGGGTCGAGAGGGACTGCGTAACTCCAAGCGGCGTCTGGAGGTGGTCCTCAACCCTTTGGGGTCGGGGGTTGTTGAGCAGAAAGCCAAAAGCACTGTCGCAGAGGCCAAAAAGGCCAAGCTTCAACCCACGCCTCTGGAGACACGCAGCAGCAGCAAGAAGGCGGCCAATCAAGAGAGAGCTGCCACTCCAGTTTCTAATGGACATGAATCAGAAAAAGATCCTGAGCAGTCTCCACCTGTTACCACTCTTCCACCTTCCACCTCTCCCCCTCAACACACCCAGCCTCCCTCTACACCAGCAGCCAAGGCCGAGCCGGTGAACCAGCGACCCAAGCGGGCCTCGGCCGGTAAGCTGATGTTGATTCGACAAGCACAGCAGCAGCAGAGCAGGTCCCACGCCCGGAGCTCCTCTTCCTCCCCCTCATCAGGCCAGAATTACCCCCAGAACCCTAGCCGTGCCAGCACTACCTCAGACCCCCAACAGACCTCCGTGTCCTCCTCCACCACCTCCTCTCCGCTTGCTTCCAGCAACAGCCCCGGACAGCTCAAACCGGCAGCTTTCCGGCCCGCTGACCGCGACAAGGAGTGGGAGCGCGAGAAAGAGATGTCCCGCCAGACGGAGCGAGGGCAGGAGAGGGAGGGGGACCGCCAGCGGAGCCGGCCAGAAGGCTGGACGGCGCTGGGTGAAGCCCCTGTCTTCCGGCCAGCGCCACGGGAGTTCCAGGACCCCCTGGTGTACTTGGATGCGGTGAGGGAACAGGCCGAGGGGGCTGGCATGTGCCGGGTGATCCCCCCGACAGACTGGAGGCCCGAGTGCAAGCTGAGCGAGGAGATGCGTTTCGTTACACAGGTGCAGAGGGTCCACATGCTGGGCCGGCGCTGGGGCCCCAACGTTCAGCGGCTAGCCTGCATCCGCAAACACCTCAAATCTCAGGGCATTACCATGGACGAGCCACCTGTCATTGGTAAGTGAGCCAGACGGGCGGGCACACATGTATATCCTGAATTGATTGAATTAACCGAGCAATAAGCTACAGGTTTCTTCCTGCAGGCTGCCACAGAGGACCAGAGATATTGATTTGATAAGAGAAAATGAAACCCAGACACTCTTTGCCCAACTGAAGCGGTTTCTCTGTCAGAGCTTTTGTTGAATGTAAATGTAGGTATAAAGATAAATGAGATGCAGCAAGTTAAAACAAGAAAACCTATTCAGTATCCTGCAGTTTTTAAACTGTTTTGGGTCGTGCTCTGAAAGATTCAGTGGCATTTAGCCCAATTGATCTACCTGTTTATATAAGTCAATAACAGTGTGGAACAACTTGGCAAGGAGCCCGATGAGCCACAAAAACAATATTTCCCCCAGATTGTCACCTTCCCTTTCTCACAATGAAATAGTAGTTTTATGAGCCTCGACAGCCCTTTAAACTGCCCTGGTTCAGACAGAAACTGTACATATGACTTCTCTGCAAGAACGACATGCAAATGGTCGTGTTGAATTGCATTAATTGCGCTGATTTATGTTGTAAATGTGCCGAGTGTTGCTTCAACGTGCAGCTGTATTCAGATCAGCCCAGTGCGAGTACAGTTGGTATGCGGCTGCTGGCCAGAGAGCGCTGGCAGCCAAGAGAGTCAGTGAAGTGGCCTCAGCCTGCCAGGGGGCTCTGGTTCCAAATGACTTCCTTTACTGCGCCCAGCAGATCAGTCCTACATTAACACAATTTGTGTCTCTGTTTGGCACAACGATGGTTTAGATAATTGTGAAAGGTGATAGCTTAATTGGTCGAATCAAATGAACTGGGCTGGATTAAAAAGCATGGTTAGCCAAAGGAGCAGATGCTACGAGATCTCTTTTTGATTTAATTCGTTTTTTCTTGTCTATTAAAAACATGCATTTTTAGTGACAGCTCTGTTTCTAAAGATAACATTATAATGTGGGCGTTGAAGATGACATTTGTTTCACCGTCGATTAATGTTACTACAAGACATGGTACGTCCTATCTTTTCCCTATTAATCTTCCTATTGTCTTTCTTCTCCCGCAGGTGGCTGTGAAGTGGACCTGTCACGTTTTTTCCAGCTCATCAATGACATGGGCGGCATGCAGCAGGTGATGGACCTAAAGAAGTGGACCAAGCTAGCGGACCTCCTGCGTATCCCCAAGTCAGCGCAGGACCGGCTGGCCAAGCTGCAGGAGGCGTACCTGCAGTACATCCTGTCCTACGACTCGCTCAGCGCAGAAGAGCGGCTGACTCTGCAGGCCGAGGTTCTGCAGGAGAAAAAGACCCTGGAGTCTCGCCGGGGCCCTCTGGAGGGTCTCTCGGACTCCACGGCACCTAGTTCACTGGTGCTGCCGCGCTATGAGCCCAAGAATGGGCTAGCGGGGGGGATAGTGGGAGGGGTGACTGGGAACCACCGTACCAACGGAATGTATCACCATCTGAAGGAACTGGAAGCTCAGGTCAAAGCGGGCCGGCGCCGGCTCTTCGCTCAGGAAAAACAAGGCAAAGAGGACAGGCAGCACGGAGAGGAGCAGCCGGAGGATCAGGGCAGCGGGGTCCTCAGTGACCAGCACAAGTGTATTAACAAGGTGAGGACAGAGGACACATGTTTGTACTGCACTGACAAGATGCACCCGAGTGTGTTGGGTTTATTGGAGCATTAGCTGCGAAATTAATTTTTGCATTAGCAGCAGCACTAAGACGGATGTAAATCTCTGAATGCTGCCTCCTCATTGGCCTGTCCTTTCCTCATCATAGGTGTGCTAGTTTCTATCATGGCAAAGATGTTTGTCTTCTTTTGTTTGTTTTCGTCCTTCAATTCCTAACGAGCTGATAACGACTTAACTACAATATCCCAACGATATACACATTGCCTTGTTTATCATTTAAAATCCAGGGGTTTTGCTGCTTGTTGTCAGCACCTGAGCACTCTCCAAAGGCCCCGTTATTGCTCAGCTAGATGTCTGCCATCTTACTACTATCTGAATCTAAACTGATGTCACACATGTGCTGCAAACAGCCCACACCTTTTATATAATCACCACTAAAACTTGAGTGTTTGATATCACAATGCTAGTTATTAAGTGACAAAATGCACTCCCTGTTTTCAGAAGAAGCGAAGCCGTGCTGTACATTGTTGTAAAACACTTTAGGGAGAATGTTAATATGGTGTTTAGAGAGATGTTAATGCATTTGAAATTCTTATTCACCAGTCTAGGCAACATTATCCTCCTGTAATAGTGTGTGGTTTATTCAAAAACATTAGAGGTTCTAACACCTGTTTACATTCAGTAGTGTGTGTATGTAGCTGCTTTGTAAAAACCTGATGGTGTTGCTGTGTGTGTGCTGGTGTAGGTGTGTGTGTGTGTGTGTGTGTGTGTGTGTGTGTGTGTGTGTGTGTGTGTGTGTGTGTGTGTGTGTGTGTGTGTGTGTGATGTGTGTGTGTGTGTGTGTGTGTGTGTGTGTGTGTGTGTGTGTGTGTGTGTGTGTGTGTGTGTGTGTGTGTGGTGTGTGTGTGTGTGTGTGTGTGTGTGTGTGTGTGTGTGTGTGTGTGTGTGTGTGTGTGTGTGTGTGTGTGTGTGTGTGTGTGTGTGTGTGTGTGTGTGTGTGTGTGTGTGTGTGTGTGTGTGTGTGTGTGTGTGTGTGTGTGTGTGTGTGTGTACATGCACAGCCTGCTCGCAGCTGTGTTGATTCTGGCTGAAATGTAGGTCAGAGAAAAGGCAGCCCTTGTCCCGCCCTCCTTTAAACCCCGCCCCCTCCAGCTCCTTTAATCCAGCCGTCTCCCCCCATGGCTTCTCTCCTTCAGCCCATGCCCTTGCTCTCAGCTATTTTCCCAAATCTCCAGTCATCTCTCTTACGCTCTCCTTCTCATCATCCTCTTGCCAATCCCCTCTCCTCTCAACACCTACGTCAGCGCAGAGGCTAGCAGTTCTTTGTGAGTGTAGAAATCAACAAGGAAATGTGCACTCATTGTACACTACACAGTATTTATTTCCAGAGCGTATTCCCACTTCTCCTCATGACACAGTATCTTGATGAGTGAAGCAGTAATCATTTCTGTAATAACTTTGTCCTGTGGTTGCTCTCACTGCACAATACTCCCATCCCATTAGATGTTTCCCTCCCAGTTAATTTGGGTAACTAAATCCCTCTATATGGCCTCCATCTATAGAACTGAGATATTGTTATCAGACTTGACTCAGTACAGTGCATAAAGCTCTAAATTATAGAAGCTCTTTTCAACGCAGTGACATGTGAATGGCTGTCACCATCCTGACAGGACAGGCTTGTCTAAATACGACCCATCACTTCTCTCCACTGCTCCGATTTGTGTGCATTTTTCATCACGAGTGGCCCCCAAGAGGAGCTTACGTTTCACTTTTCTATCAAGAGAACAAAGTGCATGTCAAGGGTATAATTACCTCTAATTACGCCAGGAAAGGCCTCGATAAGTGCTGCTACTGACTCGCCTAAAGAAAGTTGTGCTTACTAGGTCCATAACTTCCTGCATTATTTCACAACGCTGTAGCTGTTCTAACTGGAAGGACACAGAGCTCCGCCAAAACCTTTGATCACGCAATGTTGAAATAAATAAACTTATTTTATATTCAGATCTGCTTTAAGTGCTTTGAGTTCTAACTTTGCCCATGCTACTCCCTTCAAACAAATGGACAATCAGACACACCGAGCAAAATAAATAACCACCTTGCTAACCTCTAGCCAACAATAGAAATTGAAATTAGGTCAGTTTGAAATCATCAAGAAGGGGAAGAAAAGAGAAACAAATTGTCACTCTGAGGATGAGGAATCAGCAAGGTCATCGTTCAGCGAGGTTTGTACGTCTCCAGGCCCTGAGCCGGCAGATTACGGTAACCTTAAAAGCTTCTCTGCAGCAGGAGTGTCTTAGGAAGAAGGGGTCAAGTCCAGGGGAAATATATCTGTAAGGGAGGCCCAGAGGTGGAGCCTTATAGAGACTGTACTGCTGTAACACATGTCTGTGTGTATACTGTACATTCCTTCCAGCATAATGCTTTCCCTCTGAGCTCTTCACTCATACAAACATGTGGTGGGATGTAGGAAAATGTGCAGTTCATTGATGTCCAGCGATATTTTTTCTTTGCTCATGTTTTATTCACAGTCCACTCTCGGTTCACATTCCCTACTGTTGTTGTTTTAGCATGACAGAACACATTTGTGAATTGAAGTTTAGAGGACTCCTGTGACTCATGTGTAATGTCTCTTTGTTGCAGGGGAAATCGGTGTCTTTGACTAACTTCTTCAGGATAGCGCGGAACACCATGACCATGTGCTTTAACAAGGAACCAGGGGCTGCTGAAGTGGAGGTGAGCGTGCTAACGTCTTTATTCAACAACGTGTACATTTAATCTCTTCCAGATGATGATTATATGTTCCTTTTTATGTAACACAATTCGTCAATTTAGGCACAACCTATACCTTGCTTCATGCGTTCTTCCACTCAGAATGTATTTTTCCTTTTTATTTCTTGCAGCAAGAGTTCTGGAGGATTGTGGAGCAGAGAGACAGCCATGCAGCGGTGCATTGTGGGAAGGTGGACACCAGTACACATGGCAGTGGATTCCCCACAGGAAAGTCAGAGCCATTTTCAAAGTAAGTAGCCCACGGGTCTTTTCACCACATGGAATATTTGACGTGTTTTGCAAGACTGTAGTCCTGACCTTTTCCAACCGGAAGGCCACTAACATCTGGTATCCTTGGGAATAACCCATTTCCTCTTATCTTTCCTCAGACATGGATGGAACCTCACTGTCCTCCCCAATAATCCTGGATCCATTCTGAGGCATCTGGGTGCTGTGCCTGGTAAGAACACATAGAGACGGCTCCCTATGATATAAAAGCTGTAGCAAACTGAAAGAAAGACACATTTTGCTGCCAATGCTCAAGAAAAAAGCATTCATTAGCCATTCATATTAATATGATGTTATTGTTTCTGTGTAATTTGCAGTAAGTATTAACCTATGCTCTTGTTTCTCTCTCTGTCTCCCCAGGGGTGACCATTCCCTGGCTTAACATTGGCATGGTCTTTTCTACCTCATGCTGGTCTCGAGACCAAAATCGCCTTCCATATATTGATTATTTACACACTGGTGCTGACTGCATTTGGTGAGTTTACCCTGGGCTCTTTCCCTCATCATCACTAGTGTAGTGTAAATGTGATAACACTGAAAACGGTCTTTTTAACATAAGTAGGTTGAAAATAAAAACAAAACTCTGTTCAACTGGAAATTCAACGGATCCTTTTCATAGAGAATCTTTGTTATGAATGTGTGTTAATGTGTGTGTGTGTTGCTCCTGCAGGTATTCTGTCCCTGCTGAGGAGAAGGCAAAGCTGGACAAGGTGGTCCATACACTGCTTCAGGCCAATGGCACCCCAGGGTTAGAAATGCTGGAGAAGAACATCATGGTCAGTGTTTTCTGAGCAGCACAGGGTCACTTTGTTATCAAACGTATACAGAAATGTAACCGTCTTCTCCTCCATGCTGGTCTCCCAGATCTCTCCAGAGGTGCTGTGCCGTGAAGGCATCAAGGTTTCCCGTACGGTGCAGCGGAGCGGCCAGTTTGTGGTCTGCTTCCCCGGTGCCTTTGTCTCTAAAGTGTGCTGTGGCTACAGCGTGTCAGAGACGGTGCATTTTGCCACGCCACACTGGATCAACCTGGGCTACCAGGCCGCAAAGGTACACATAGAAATCTGTGTGTACAGTACAAGAGCCATGTTGAATTATTCATGTCATATATGTATGAATAGAAAACAGAATCAGCAATAAGACAATATTTTTTTTAAACTATAAAAACTAAAAGTCTGTTATGTGCCTTTGGGAGGAATACTTTGCCTGTGTATTACAGTCTTTACTTGATGTATGTGTTTTATTTCCCTCTTGCTTTGTAATGCCTTCCAACACTGGCCCCCTGTGGCAGTGGCAGTTAAAGCTCTGATTTATGTAAAGGTGATTGAAACCGAAAGGGATAAATGATCTAAGAACCTAGAGCTTAATTCTTTAATCAGCCAGTGTGTTGAACTTTAAGGAGTCATTTTTAGCCGTAAGTCTCCCGAGGGTTGTATTTAGATTTTCTTGTGATCATGAGCAAGCCTTTGGATCCTTGGACCTCATTATAGCAGCAATAGAGGAGAAGAAAATGTTCCTTACTCTCATTATGGGCATTATGGTGATGGAATGGTACGTATACCATCGGCAATACCATCATATTCACAGCCACAGCAAACTGCTCTCAAGGGTAATATGACATTCATACAATGGACTGTGTTGTGGTGCACCGCCTGATGCATTTTCTCACAAATGGTTAACCATTTTAACTTATGCATGAGGAACAGAAGAAGATTTATCTGTATGTAAATGTGTATAAACCTGAAAAAAGAAATGAAACTGGTTAGGGGAAAGGTGCTGTCTTTTAGATTTTTAGCCATTAAAAATACGTACCATGATTTTGTGTGCAGGACCTGAAATGTCGCCGTATAGCCAAACCCTTTTCCATGGAGAAGCTACTGTATCAGATCGCCACGGCCGAATCTAAGAGGGACAACGGCCTCCTGCTCACCACTATCTCCGCCCCTACTCAAAGACCTCAGGTAGGATCCCAAATGATCAAAAGAGAGCATCATACTTTTACTTTTCTTAGCGAAATATTAACACAATCTTTCTGTTCCTTTATTTGTGGTAACAGCAAATACAGTTATTTTGCATTGGATAATTATTTTCACGTCCATGCTCAACTCTGACTGCTTTCTGCACATTTTTGCACACAGCCCTCCACTTTAAAATATCATACACTGTAGTTTTCCATATACTAATTTTCCCAAGTGTTTTTGTTTTCTTTAGCATCCTTTTTTAATGCTAAATTGTTTCTTTAAAATACTTATTTTTTATTATCCTTTCCTTATATTTATTTGTTTACCTACTTTGCAACTTATTTTTTTTAATTGTTTATTTTCGCACCACCAGATACCAAAGCAAATTCCTTGTATGTGTAAACGTACCTGGCAATAAACTTGATTCTGATTCTGATAATGTCCCACTACTCATATTCTTTCAGAGCAATAAAAGACATAATGCAGTTTTCATCCTTTCCTGGCTTTAACATGTATCTCTCTTGTCCAACAGGAACCTAGAGATGCGCCAACGTCAGGAACTTTACAAGGCAGGTTTGCTCTCCTCCGCCCGCTACGGCACCCATGACGGAGGCCTGGGGCCCGGCGAGGGCCGCAAGAAGCCCCGCGGGAAGTGGCTGGCCCTGGAGTCCTCCGAGAGACGCTGCCAGATCTGTCAACACCTCTGCTACCTGTCCATGGTGAGGGCTCAGATTAACACACTGTTATAGAGATTTGTTAAAATGCTCACTAAAATAGTGCTAGTTTGAGTATTCTAAAGCAAAAGTTATTTATTCATGAAATCATCAATAATGCAACAGGGTATATCATTTTTCATTTGCATTATGGCCTGCAAAAAGCTTAGAGCTCATACTGTACTTACTAACTGCTGCTTTATATACAAATTAAATAAAATGTATTTATTCACGCACTGTTGTGAAACATTTTCTTGTGCTTTCAATGCCCAATTTTTCAAAAGTAACTAAACCAAACTACATAATCCAAATGATGAAACGTGCAATAATGTTATCCAACTAAATGCCATAATATTGTAATATATTCCAACTGAGAGTTTGCCAGTAGCATAATACAGTAGAAGTGGTAGACATTTAAATGATTTATCAGGTTTCTCACTATTTCAGTAATGAGTGCTCTGAGCTGAGTGTAGTTTCTATAGTAAAGTGTGTGTGTGTGTGTGTGTATATGTGTGTGTGCGCAGGTGGTGCAGGAGACTGACAACGTGGTGTTCTGTCTGGAGTGTGCCCTGCGCTATGTGGAGAAGCACAAGTCCTGCAGAGGCCTTAAGATGATGTACCGCTACGATGAGGTGAGTCCTGTTTGGATCTGCTGTGTTCAGTTCTCTCTCCGTCCAGAAGGGGGAGACATCAGCTAGCTTTACACTGCAGTCTATGGGCTTACACTGCAGTCTATCTATGCTGGGTTTACACTGCTCCAGGAAGTAGATTGCTCAGCATGGCAGTGTGTATGTGCTGCGTTGTCAAAGCTGTAATTCCAACTGTGTGTGAACAGTATTGGAAAAAGTACTCTGATTTATGACTAACTAGGATTAAAATATGTCAAATAAATAAAGTGGAGTAAAAAGTACAATATTGGCTTCTTTAATTTAGTGGAGTAGAAGTATAAAGTAGCATAAACTGAGAATACTAAGGTAAAGTACAAGCCCCTCAAAATTGTACTTAAGTGCCGTACTTGAGTAAATGTACTTTGTTAGTATCCTCCACTGTGTGTGAATAAGAGCCAGGTGATTCATGTGACTTTGTGAAAGGGTTAAATGTGTAATCTGTATTATCTGTGCTTCTCCATCAGGAGCAAATCAACAGTCTGGTGAACCAGGTGTGTGGACGGGCGATGTTGAAGAATGGGGGGGGTGGAGGTGGTGGAGTCGTCGTCAGTGCAGTGGGGGGGGACCCCTGCCACGGTTTAAGCCCCGCCAAAGCATCGCCAGCCAAGCGAGGCCCCCGGAAGCGCGCCACAGTGGAGGTGTCCCTGGCCCGCCTGTCCTCCACCCACATACCCAAGGCTGCTGCTGTGTCCTGAGGGGACCACCACACCGGCCCACCCCCTCCAAAACTCCCCCTGTTGTTGTTTTCACATCAAGCAGGGACTATCAAACCCTCCTCCACCACCCAATATTTAAGATTGATTGTTTTTGAGCTTTGAAATCCCCTCACCTGACCTCAGCCCCCCCCCCCCCCCCCCCCCCCCCCCCCCCCCCCCCCTCCAAAAAATGATTCACCTTCCCCCCTTAGTACGACAGGCTTGTTTTATAAAAAAGAAAAGGAAAAAAAAGAAAAAGCAAGATGTCTTTTTTGCACTAGTGTGAAAGAAGAATTTGTTTTTATTCTGGATGATTTTAGAACGCCCCCCCCGTCCCTGCTTCAGTCGTCCTTTACAACATTACAAGCATTAAGTGTAACGCTCACAAGAAGACTTGATGGTTATACCCTTTACCTCCATTCTCCCTCCACTAAAATGGGTTTCATGTGTTACCCTTCTCTTGCATCACTCTCTCCTGGCCTCATCTTGCCCCCTGAGACTCAAACCCCCCCCCCCCCTTCTCATCATGCGTCACTCATCTGTGAACATGGGACAAATGAAAAGGCGGCTTTTTTTTCCCCTCTCCAGTTTTGTGAAATGAAATGGCATCAAGTAATTACCCAAAGTTTCCCTCTCTCCTTGCTTCGAGGAAGAGGAGTCCTTTTTTATCGATGTTATCCTTTCTTGATGCAGCTCCTGCATTTTCTTTTAAAGGGGGGTTGGGGACGCGAGGTTAAAACTTGAAAGACAGACGATGTTGGTTTATTGTTGGTTGGCTATGTTTTATCAAGTCCTTTTTTTGAATTTTAGCTTTGTTTTTTGCTAGGTTTTTTTGCAAGAAGTCTTCTGTGTATTTTATTTTGTTGTCATTGTGGATGTTTCTGTTGGTTGGTGGATGTGAGAGGGGCAGAGCTACAGCTGCTTGACCTGAGAAGGGTCCCGCTCACCTCACTTCCTGGTAGTATGGAGGGATCCCTCCTTCGCTAGCAAGTGGAAACTGTGCCTGATACTTGGCGAGGAGATCCATTTTATTGGTGCTGTTGGTTATAATTACTGTATAACGACACAAAATAAAAAATCTGGGGGTTAGCGCCTGCTAGCGGCTAACAGCTAGCCGACGCGCCCCCACCCCACAGGGCAGAAAGGCTCTCAGGCTTTTCTGGTTCTAGATGTGCAATCGTGTTAACATTCCATTCCTCCAGTCCTCTTGTTTCATCTGTACCAGTAAACTTTAATTATTATATTATATTATTATTATTTTGTGTTTTTTACTTCTGTTGGTCTGACGTGTTATCTCAAGTAGAGCCACTAGTCAAAGAGTGTAAAATGTGAAATATCAAATCCAAGTTTTTTTTTGTTTTTAATTCTACTTTGTTTTTGGCTTCATGAATAATTTTTCCCTTTTCCAGATATGAGTGATTTTTAGCGAGAGGAAAAAGACAGACACAAACAAAACATCAACCTTTTTTTGTACATAATCCTGTAAATGTCTTTAAATACTTGAGCCTTTTCTGGGGTTAAGGAAGAAAGAAAGAAAGGAAGGAATAGAGGAGAGAGAAGAAGTTCCAGAGGAGAGTGGTTGATGAAGAAAAAGCCTTACATTTCCCTTTCTTCATTCATGTGAGTTTGACGCTTACAGGGTTGCTCTGGTAAACGTGTATAAAAATTAAGTGCTGCTTAAATCACTAAGAAAGAAGATATTGAGTAGCCAACAACTGCCCCCCCCCCCTCCCCCAATCTAGTTTTGTTTGTTTAGCTTTACTTTTTTAAAGAAAAGGGAAAAAAAAGATATGTTCACGAAAAAAAAAGATGGGTTTTTACATTTTCATTACTGAAAATTCAACAAAAATGTAGTAGCTACTCATGTTGCACTGAGCTTGCCAGTGGTGACTGTCAAGGAAATATCCTATAATCCAGTTTGTTGGTTGTCGTCCCTCGCAGAAGACTGAACTGTTTTAGGACTATTTAATGAAATACCAAGTCGGGTGTTTTCAACATAAAAAAGTGGTTGTCAAGTTTTTATGGCCTTACGATATATTTTATTCTGATGGGATTTTTTTTGTTTGTTCTTCAGTTCATTTTGGTTTTTGTTTCTTCCATTTTCTACAGTATAAACTACTTGCTCACAGTGGGGTCTCTGGTGACTTAATTTATTAGTGCCGCATCTCGGCCTTTCCCTCCACTCGGAAAGAGAGTCTCATGTTGGTTATATTGACAGTTTTTTACTTTTGCAGTTTGTACTTAAGGTTTAATAAAAACTTACCGACAATTCACTGTCATTTCTTTCCAACCTTGTGTCTCTTTGTTTGGTTTCATTATTCAGATTTTAAGTGTTAAGCTAAAAGAGTCTGGTAAAAGTAAAGAGCCATTGCATCCAAGATACAAATACATTTTGAAATGTACGGTAACTCTAGTAGACTATAAAGGAACATTGTTCTAATAAAACCTGTTGACAGTGAGTCCTGTGAATTGTGTAGACAGCAACATCTTTGGAAAAACATAACTTGAGCACAACGCACCATTTCTTTAGCTCCTTATAGTAAAGTGAAGGCAAAATCCTGAAGGCATGTCAACCTTGGGCTAACAACACCCAAAGTGTATTCATGACCAATACTAGATGTAAGTGAGAAAACCTTCTGTTGCATTTTGGGTGAATTGACCCTTACAAACAATACAATTGCCAAAACACTCCATTGAGAGAGCATTACCATAGGCGAAGGTCTCACCGTGACATTATCAAGCTCCACAGTCCGCAGCAGCAGGTGTGGAATACACAACTGCTATTATGTTCATATAACACCGTTTTCACTCTTCACACACAACACATTGTCCATGCAAAACTGTTGGAGGGCCCTGTAGTGTACCATGACCTTAAATAAAGTGCAGAGGAATGACCGCCATGCATCAAATCAGCTTTTTCACAAAGCTCCACTCGTAGCATAACACTCACAGTATAACACTATTGCTTATTTTCCTGTTGAGATATTTTACAAAAAATTAAAGTTAACTTGTTAAAATCATCTTTCTCAATCCAAAACCATTTCCACTCTTCATCCATTTTCTTGTTTCAGCTTTCCATTTCCAAAGAGCTCAGACAGGACCTTAAAGAGTGACTGTTAACATGCTCAAACCCTGACTCCTGCTCAAAGTTCATTATTTAACGTGTGTCAGAAATGCTTTAATGAAAATCAAACAATGTTGGGGAAGAAACATTTATTACCAACAAGTCAGAAACTGTAGGCAGAGGAAAAGAGAGGAAGAAGTAATGCTGCCACATCGCACAAATGTCAACATTTCTGTACAAAAATGTGGATACAGTTTAACCTTCTGGGTGTTCTCCAATGCATAGCACTCAGTCCAAACAGGGATTTGGTCCTCGCTCAAAAGGAGAAGTTTGCCCACGTATTATTGGTCAAAGGAATGGCAATGGGTAACTCTCCTTTGTGTGCGTGTGTGTATATGTGTGTGTTTTAAATCATTGATATATAAGTACCTGAACTCCATCTGTGGCCTGTCAGCTATACAGCACTATTTGGTGTAAAACCCACTGCCAGTTGACTGCCAATGATTGCCATGTTTTTTTTTTTTTTAATCAAAGTATTTTCTAGTTTAGTAGTTTACATTTAAAATATTGCAGAATGTAGCTCATAAACCAGTTCAAGAAATGCAACAAGCTTTGGGGTTCAGCGTATCCATAAAGCCGGGAAACATTACTCGATGTGCCCCTTGCAGATTATTTTTTATTGTTTTGTGCTAATCATGTAGCATTTGCTATATTAAAGGTGGGGTAGGTCATTCACTTCAGAAACACTTTTGGTTATATTCCATGGAATGCTCTTAACATCCCGATAGCAATGAATACATTAAATGCTTTGACAATAAATACATAAAAAAATGTCATCTGTGGAAGCCGTGGCGCTGTAAAAAGCACGACCAATTATTTTAGCCGGCCCAGCTAAAATAACTGGATGGCCTACCTGCCTGTCAGCCTTCCATTGTGCACAAACTTATCTCGTGCCCTCATTGGTAATGTGCACGTTCGTGTGTGTTGGAGGGGCTCTATAAGGAAGTCTGAAGCAAGTGGCAGATTTTTTTCGGCTGTGTACTTTCAAATTCTAGCGCACTCGAGCTGGTTTCTCCATTCTTACCTACCCTACCTTTAAGGTGGCAATTCACCCAACTGCAACTACAAAAAAAGCAAGGTAGTCAAGGTCATTTTTTAAGCATTGCCATAGGGTAACCACAACATCAGCAGAAGAAACCTGGAGAAAATAAAAAGTAGAATTACTACCCGTATTTTGTGTAATCATATAGTCCAAAGAAAAAACACATTTCACTGTTGGCCTGCCAAAGCGGTTCAAAGCTTTTAAAAAATGGCAATCATTTGGGATAAACACCATCATTAAATTGGGTACCACTTTACAATAAGACTACCCTTATAAAGGGTTTACGAATAGTTTGTAATTCATCTATTAATTAGGTTCTGAACACTTTATAAATCATTAATAAGCTTTTACAAGACATGAGATAAACAGGGCAACTGTGAGCGGTTGCTTGCCAAATAGTGAGCCCACATTTATCTGTACTGCTAAGTCTTATATTGGCTACCTAGCTTACTTCGTCTTCTTCATCATCAGCCAGCATCCTCGGTATCTGTTGTTCACAGAGTTGATTCTCGCTAAGTAGCCAATATAAGGCTTAGTCATCTGAGCCTGTGTTGATGTATGAAAACTATGTTAGAACTGGTTTATAAATGGTTCTTAATGATTAATAAAGTGTTTACAACCTAATTCATAACCTAATTATAAACCCTTTATGATTCCTTTATAAGGGTAGTCTTATTGTAAAGTGGTACCTTAAATTGTATTCAGCAAAAGTACTGTTCTCCAACATATATTGATGCTTAATAGAAGATGGACCTTTATTGATACCCCGAGGGGGAAATTCAGTAATAATAATAGCTGCAGTTTAGAGAATATGTTAGCATTAGCATGGAGCAGGGATTCAAAGAAAAACACTGCAAAAGGGCACATGGATGATTATAGTGTACACTTCTCTGTGTACCTATCACCAGTATCAGACCTCTCCTGGTCTCAACACGCAGACACAGAATCTGAATATTAGAGCACTCTGAATAAAGTCAAACCCTTCATGTGCATGTTAAGCCAATCATATGCTAAAGGGAACTCAAACCAATTTAACAGCATTCAATTAGAATTAAACACTTTTTTTTAAGGCAAGGTCATATGGCAGTTAGTGCAACCTCAGTGTATTTTCTTTTTCATTTCTTCATCATGAACATTTGAGATGGAAGCCAATATTATAACTTTTCTCCGTCTGCAGCTCGGTGTGTGTGTGTGTGTGTGTGTTTAAATCCAGTCCATGTGTCCTCCTCAAACCTTCGGCCTGTTGGCCTCACAGTCTTTGCTGCTCCGCTCTTCCCCCCCGTCCACCAGCGCCGTGTCGGGGTGCACCTCCTCTTCATCCAGGGTCACCACCACGGGGGGCCGTCTCCTCCTCCTCGCTCCTCCCCCTGATCCCCCAACACCCCCATCGCCTCCCTGCTCCGTCTCCTCGTCTTCCTCTTCGTCCTCCTCGTCCTCCCCGGCCTCTGTGTCCTGGCTGGCTGAGTCGGTGCAGGTGGAGGAGAGGGAGGAGAGCTTGTGGCGCAGCTCGGCCTGGGTGGGCACCTGGAGACTGATCTCTGTGGTGAAGGACTCCACATCTGGGAAGAGGAGGAGGGGGAGGAGGAGGGGGAGGAGGAGGAGGAGGAGGAGGAGGAGGAGGAGGGGGAGGAGGAGGAGTCATATAGCAGGTAGGTGGATGAGTAAAGCTGTGGCGGTGTACTGCTTTAGTCATTGGGAATTGTAACCCTTTTCTACACTATTCATTTGCTATCTTAGACCAATTACTGCCAATAAAGTCAGAGCACTAATTCCTGGAAGTACTTCACAGGTTTTTTGAATGTGCTTGAAGTTGGCCAGACTCGCTCTCCTACCAGAGGTGGGAAGTAGTGGAGTACAAATATTTCGTTACTGTACTTAGGCCTAAGTACATTTTGCTGGTATCGAAGATTTTTAACTTTGACTTCTTACATTTTTAACTCAAATACCTGTACTTTCTACTTCTTACATTTTCAAAACAGGTTTGTTACTTTAGTTTTAATCTGTGTTTGGTAGCGTGATCATTATTATTAAGAGTCTATTGCCTATTGATTTGAACACGATCCGTGTATCCATCATTTCCTGGTCTTCTCTAAAGAAGAGGGACCAATGAAAACGTTGTCATGTTGCCGTTGTTCAGCATCGAAACATTCATTAGCCAACAATGACATTATTGTTCTATTAATATAAAGGGAGGTCAGGTACTCTTTAAAACAGTTGGTAGTTATGGGTACTTTTTACTTAAGTACATTTCGAAGCCCATACTTCTTTACTGTTACTTGAGTAAAGAAGTTTAGTCAGTACTTCTACTTTTACCAGAGTATTTTTAAACACGAGTATCTGTACTTCTACTTGAGTAAAGGGTGTGTGTACTTTTGCCATCTCTGTCTCCTACAGACATTTGAATGTATCAGAGAATTATTTGCATTACATTATTTTTAGAGAGACCGAGCCGTCAGTGAGATGCTGGAGGTTGTTGACAGTGGAAGGAACTTTCTCCAGCAGATGTGAACAGATGGCGTTTGTGTATCGTGCTTAAACATTGTTCCTGTCAATCTTCTGAGTCACATATTTCTGCTTCATCAAACTCTATGATGTGGATTAGATGTCAAAAGTTAAATCCCTTCAGTAATTAAGCGCTGTTTGAGTTATTATAGTTTGAATGCTTTAGAGGTGTGTTTATGGCCGCCTACCTGCGACAGGCGAGGGTGCCGCTGTTGTCCTCTCCTCCAGAGTGCAGGAACACATCCAGGGCCTCGTGGTCAGACATGTCCATCAGGTCCATCTGCTCCAGCATGTCCACGTTCACCTCCATGGACGACATGCTTCCTATTGGCCCTGCAGGTGAGACGGAGAGATATTAGCCTGGCACCAGACTGAAGAGGGCAGCAGCAAGGGGCTGAGTCCAGGAACACGGTGCTTTGAGTTCTGCATTTCAAAATGTGCCAAGCAGAAAGCAAATGGGCACATTCAAGCTGGATGGCATTGAAATGGGTTAGCTTGTGTACATAAAACATTTGGTTTATGGTCAAATCAACGGCATTACCAAACGAAAAAATGGATTGCCAGGTGTCAGAACATGTACGAAGTATATGAAGGCGACAAGCAACAAATACGTGTCATTAAAGGATAGGTTCACATTTCCTCAAAGGTATCTTAATTCAAATGCCCTTATTTACATTTTAATTGTTTATTTTAAGTCCTTCCATCTATTCATGTGGGCCAACAGAACATCCTCCACTCATGCAATCCCAATTTACAAGATGTGGGACAATATCTACGGTCTAGGTTTTGCTTAAAAAGCTCTCTTGTATCTTTTTTGATCAACATGTGGGCATGGGAGCATGGCATAGAAAGAGTTGTGAAAACGTGATCTTATGCATAGACAGGCTTCAGTGGCTCAGAAGCAAAGAGCCTTCTGAAAGAGAATTGAAATGAACACTTTTACCAGCTTGAAGGATTGGAATCCATCTAGGAATACTGCTAATGATCATGGTACCCACATGTACATTTTAGGGCTGGGTAAAGCATCTTAAAATTGAATTAATGTAAAATGAAATGAAAGATCGACCTGGCAACACGATGCAGTGAACCCAGCATCAGTCCTTTGAATGTACATTACGTTAGAAACAATACAATACTTAAAGCAGATGAGAGCCAAACAGAATGGACTTAACTGACCTTAATATTCAATATAATGTTATTTGTGGTTAATTCTACATTGTCTACATAATTAGTATGACGTGCAAAAGGGCAAAATGTGGTTAAGTTTCACAAAAAAACTCTAATATCTGAGTTGATTTTCTATGGCAGAACCAGCATTACTGGCACTAGGAACTAGCTTGTACTTTAAAAAGGAATATACAAACAAAACCGTTGGAGACCCCTTTTACACCCCCAGCGTTTACACACACGACTCCAGTCCTGATTCACCGCCTTGCAGCGAAACAAACCCCCCCCGTTCACTAGCATGATGTGCTGCATGCGTGACAAACAGCCAGTCAGTGCACTGTGGGGATGAGAGGGGAGTGGGGGGGGTTGGGGGGTGGGGGCAGAGTTGCGAGCACAAGAGGGCGAAGGCGCACAGCAGTGAGAGAAGATGCCATTGGCTACTGTACCTCAAGGAAATGAGGAGAGCAGAGGAGGGCGGCACAGGGAGGGAGAGCAGAAGAGAGAGTGAAGAGAGAGAGAAAGAAGGGGGGAGTTATTTCCCATGGACACCGCTCATAAAGTCTCTGCGTCCTTTGAATAGCAATGCAACATCACACACACACACACACACACACACACACACACACACACACACACACACACACACACACACACACACACACACACACACACACACACACACACACACACACACACACACACACACACACACACACCTGAACCAGCACTATCGCCATGTTGTGAAAGGCTTATCCAGAAAGCAGTGCATTAAGAACATCATTTCCATGTGACTGCTTCTCACATGTTCTTCTTTTAGCCCTACTGTGACCTTGCCTAAAAGGGAAGGAGTGTTTTTGCCTAGAGCGAGATTGGGGAGTGTGTGTGTGTGTGTGTGTGTGTGTGTGTGTGTGTGTGTGTGTGTGTGTGTGTGTGTGTGTGTGTGTGTGTGTGTGTGTGTGTGTGTGTGTGTGTGTGTGTGTGTGTGTGTGTGTGTGACCCTTGAGACTGGCTTTTTGACAGCTCAATGACATCTGCCACCCCCTCTCGCTTTTTTTTTGTCACTATCTCTTTTCATTTTTTGCTCCACATTTATCTCCCCTCTCATCTCCAGCTGGATTTCCGCTCTCGAGTGGCGCCGCCCTGCTGTAGAGATTTGTATTTGGAGAAGAATAATGGGTCTCAGTGTTATTGAGCTCACACACCAAGGCGTATTTTCAGATGTATTTCACCAGAATTATAATGTGAGCCTCCGTTGTACGGATTAACACATATTCGAATATGATTGGTTGATTATTTCTCTGTTGTAGATTTAGTTAAAGCAGCCAAATTGCTAGCCTTTGTAATGTGAATCCCATCTTTTAACGTGTGAAACCAAATTGTAAACATCTCCTCTGTCTTTTTACCGTGAATGAATTTAGGGGATTCTGAATATGAGCTAATGAGCTGTGAATATTTCACTCAGTGAACCTCAAGCCTGGTCACTGTTTTTGTCATGGAGATTATGAAAAACACAGCACTGACTTGAAAGCTGTTTTGAGTGACAGTAAAAATATAAGTCTCTCCCTCTCCTCTCCTTAAGACTCTTTCCTTTCGCTCCCTCTCTCCTCCTTCCTTGCTGCTCCACAATCCTCTCTAATAAGCCATTTCCAGAGGATTAAGGGAGCAGGATTGATGAGTAAAAAAAGAAGAAAAATCACATTGCAAACTCTGGGCCAGTAGATTCCAATACATCTTCAGCATACTATCTCATGCAATCCCTCATTTCAGCAAATCCTTTGGGTATTTTAGCACAGGCTTTTTTCCGTAATACATGAGGTAAACTGCAGCAGGATTCTATTACAATCCCAGTGGAAGCCTACAGTTATGAGGCACGGTGGCATTTTTCAACGTAATGGTTCTACTTGTGTGTTTAGCGACAGGCGCTCAGAGCCTCGCTGCAAAAAGCTATTATGGCTCAATCTTGTGATATGCTGTTGAAGTGTGAAGGTTTCAGCTGATGGCATCAGAGCTGGGGAATTAATTCATTTGAATGCTCGATGGCTTTGCATTCACCCTTGAATTTGTAACAGACACTACAACGTATATTCATAAACATTTTTCCTCTGTAGGCCTCAGACCGAAATATATTCTAAATGTCAAGCTGTTTAAATATATTCAGAGAGGATGACTTTGAAATAAAGAACGCCTTCACACCCACCTCTCCTCTCAGCGATCTGCAGGTATCCGGTGGACAGGTACTGCTCCATGTCTTGCTGGAAGGCCTCCTCAAAGAACTTCTGTCTTTCTTTCAGCTTGACCTGGGGGGTGGGGGCTCCTCCCTGCTCGGCCCCGGGGACCCTCTGTGCGTGCTCCGTGTCTAGCTCCACTGGAAAGAAAAGGGAGAAGAACATGTTTAAGGTTTGCAGGATGGGGTTAGGTGCTGGACACAGTGTTGAAAGAAGTACTCGGATGTTTTGCTTGAGTAAAAGTCGCAATAATACATTGATTGTTAAAATACTTTGTTACAAGTTAAAGTCTTGCATTCATTTTAGAATCGTGCAAACATATTGGATTATGAGGTGTTAGTGTGCTGGTACATGTAGAGCTAATTTAAATTACTTAATATACTGCTGCTGGATATCATAACCAGGGGTGCACATAACTGGTACGCAGGTACGCATGCGCGGCAAAAACCTGAATTGCATAACGTCACTTGTGTCACTACCTATGGTCACTACGCGCCTTCGCGTACCTCAAAACATCAAAAACAAAACACATATTTCGTCTACACGTGTTTCTTGTCAACACTCAATGGCGTAAACTACTAGACATGTCAAGACATTAGGCAGCTACGTTGCCGTTTCGCTCCCTGCTAAAAATCTTCGGACTTTCTATGACTGATTGAACTGGGTGCTGGCCGAGCCGCGCAGGACATAACCAACGGACCTGTGAAGCTTTGCAGGAGGCAGAGGCTTAGATCACTGGACGACAGAGTTCAGTGGGAGACTCCCCTTCCGTGCCCCGCGCACACACTGGAGAACTGCGCAAAATCAGCTCATCACAACGTTCACGCTCTGTGGTCAAGCTGCTGCAGTTTTATTTACAACAAAGTGGAGTAAAAACACACAGTTGCAAACTTACTCAGGGTGTTAATGGAAGAGTTTGAAATCAGACAGAGGTGGAAGAGTACTCAGATCTTGTGTAGGAATACTCTGTTACAGTAAAAGTCCTGCATTCAAAATGTTACTCAAGTAAAATTAGAAAAGTATTATCAAAATATAGTATGTAACGTACTTGAATAAGTGTACTTAGTAACTTCCCACATCTGAAATCAGATATGACTTCAAGTCATGTGATAATTTCTTAGTATTTGATCCTTCAACTTGGCCTCAGGAAATGCAAGGACTTCACAGTTTTGGCAACAAGTTTTGAAGAAAGCAAATCGGAGGCTTAAAAAGAGACAGGGAGGTACATCTTCATCATCTTCATCATAGCATGCAAGAAGTGTAAATAGAGGACAGTGAAGGAGACACTGAGGAGGACCACGCTTCGTGTGGGGTGAGTACCAAACGCTGTCTCCTGGTACTCATCTGAGTAACTCACTAAAAAAGTTATGATCACCCCTGATCATAACCTATACATATATGTAATTGTTCATTAAATAATTGATTTATATTTTGTATTAGCTAATAATCTAAATAGCAACTAAAAGCTGTCAATTAAATGTAGTGGCGTGAAAAATAACAATATTGGCTCCTAAAATGTAGTGGAGTAGAAGTTTACAGTAGCATAAAGTGAAAATACTCAGGTAAAGTTCAAGTACCTCAAAATTGTACTTGAGTACAGTACTTCAGTAAATGTACTTTGCTACTATCCACCACTGGTAGCACATGAGATGGAAACACGTTCAACTAGAAAGCAACAGAAGAGCATAAAACTCCACCAAAAATGTGCAATTATGTCAAACATATCCATCGATGATGCCTTAAATATTTCAGAGGTCTAATGCAGAGTATCTCAAACCTGAATAACCACCAAGGTACCCAATACATTTTAATGAAATGATATTCATGTTGTTTTGGTTTGTTCTCTTGACATACAGGAAGGGGAAAATATGTCTCACTTTTATATAAAGCCTAAACTTAACTTACCTACAAAACGTATCATACGAAAACTTTTTTATTGAAATTAATGAGGCTTATGGCAGATAGAAAAGCAGCCAAATTCAATCTCTACCGAAGCAGAACGATGTAGAGCGCAGCGCTCCACAGCATTCACATATTCTGCCGTTATACCCTCAGTGACTCAATACTCTGTCTCCTGTGGGTTTGCACGGAGGGTACCTCACTCAGAAAAGTCTCACACATGCAACCCCCACCCCCCCCCCCTCTGCTGCACGCACTTCAGTCTCCTGCTGTCCGTATCCCCAGCCATTAAAGGGGATGAAAACATACAGTGCTGAAAACAATTGACTGCTGTTCCTGCATACCCTTTCTCGAATGTAAAGGGCATTCAGTTTTTATAAAGTCACTGAGTTTGACATACATTATGGGGTTAGACTGAAATGGTCTGTTGGTTAGTTTGCATTGTAGAATAACCCTTCATTTCCTCCTATCTAAAATATGCAATTTTGCCAAAATGTCTACGAATCATCCTGTGTAGCATATGAAAATAACGGAATATTTAACATGCTGAACAGTGATTCTTTGATGTGCCTTGTATTGACAAGGTTTTAACTGGATGGATTCTGATTGGTGCATGCAGGACTCTGGAGCAGATTGTGATTGGCCGGTGCATCAGGCCCTGTCCTGGCAGAGATGTCTGGGGACTGGAAGGAGAGCATTAAAGAGACTGGGTGACCCAAAGCATGACTCTGCAGATAGATAAACATTCTATTAGTGTGTGTGTGTGTGTGTGTGTGTGTGTGTGTGTGTGTGTGTGTGTGTGTGTGTGTGTGTGTGTGTGTGTGTGTGTGTGTGTGTGTGTGTGTGTGTGTGTGTGTGTGTGTGTGTGTGTGTGTGTGTGTGTGTGTGTGTGTGTGTGCGTGCGTGCGTGCGTGCGTGCGTGCGTGCGTGCGTGCGTGCGTGCGTGCGTGCGTGCGTGCGTGCGTGCGTGCGTGCGTGTGTGACAGCCTGTAGTCTCAGACAGTCTGTCTCTTTAGTTCACTTGTTTTTACTTTGATAGATGGCAGCATTATATAAGACCATGCTGTCACTAACTGATGCAACTGCCAGAGATGTACATATAACATGTCTGATGTTTCCCACATCTTCAAACCTGGGTTTTTAAGAACAAAAAAAATCCTATTTAGGGAATTTTGTGTTTGTGTTTGTGCATTGCATATTTGAATTGACTTCTGTTCATTTAGTATATTAGATATCAACCAATAACTTTGCCTCTACCTTTTTTAACTTCTTCTTAATAGTATCATCCACTGGCAAGACTTTAGTCATTATGGTTGAAGTATGTGATAACTATAATTCTGCTTAGGCCAAGTTTTACTCAAATGCAATAATCTGTTCTTGTTCCCATTGCTACCGCTGAACATTTTATCTACTGCATGAATAGGGCTGTATAAAGGAAAATGTAACTTTATAATAATAGCAATTGTGAAGCATGACAACATGCAGACAGCAGCCCACTGTACAAAAAAGCCATGACATCAGTATAAAACCAGCAACACTCTGTTATCCCTAAAAGGAGCCAAAGATGTTGGCAGACTGACAAAGTCACAGTCACAGAGGTCTAAGGTCAGAGGTCAGTGGTTGAACATTACCTCCTTATGACTATTTGCGTTCAATTGCATTAACATCCCAGGTCATATTAAGCTGCCTGTCTTAGCTCTGCGTCAGTCTCTGCTTCCTCTGTAAACACCAGCCCTCTAAAATCCAAACAGAGCTCCAGGAGTGTTTAGAGTCCTGCAGGAGCAGAGTGGGCACACGGACAAGAGTCCTGATGAAAGAGGGTGGGCTCTGGAGGGGCTTGCAGCAGATGGACACACACAAAGACAAGAACAATGATGTCCCACCAGAGCTCCCTGATGATGAACATCACACCAACAGCCCTTGGAGACTCGGAGGAGAAAAGCCGCCCCTCTCTCTCTACAGTATGTCATTCCTCACTCAGTGTCCAATTTATCTCCTTTATCTGACAAGCCGTCTTTTTTCTCCATCACTCCCTCACTCTTCCCTCCGGACTCTATCATACCCTCTCTGCTGGCTGGTGTGTGTGTGTGTGTGTGTGTGTGTGTGTGTGTGGATGTCTTGTAGAGACTGTTCTATTAGATTAGGGGCCTTGGGGAAGCTTTGTTTGGATTGTCGAGCATTGTGTGGGGTTAGTAACAGAGGACAGAGAGGGAGTGAGGGAGAAGGAAGGCAGTGTGTTTAGTTATAATTAGGGTTTGTGGTCAGACAGCACTAATGATGTAGCTAGATCCGGTCTTTTTATCTCTCCGTCACTAATCGAATTCTCAATCCATTATTACCAGAAGCGACAGCGACGCTGGTATTGTTTTCACCTTGTGGGTCTCTGTGTGTGTGTGTGTGTGTGTGTGTGTGTGTGTGTGTGTGTGTGTGTGTGTGTGTGTGTGTGTGTGTGTGTGTGTGTGTGTGTGTGTGTGTGTGTGTGTGTGTGTGTGTGTGTGTGTGTGTGTGTGTGTGTGTGTGTGTGTGTTCATCAAATGCCGTCCAATGGACACCTAGCTTGATCTACCACAGAGCTGGTTTGCAGTACTTTGCCAGATGTTTGTATGTCTGTAAACAGTTTTTGTGTCCCAACTGTGGAAGATGCATTTGTTAAACACATTTGTGTGGAGTTTACATTTTTTTTTTAAGTTTGAAGATGGGTATTGTCCAAGCAAGTGAACCTGAATTATGGGAGTAAGAAGTGGGGAACGGGCAATAATCTCAATCCCTGGCCCAGTTTGGCCCAGTTGATCCCATTCTAATGGTGCATTTCCACTGCAGGGCCTCGCACAGCTTAGTACGGTATAGTTAGGCCTTGGTAGGCCAGGCTCACTTTATGCTGCGTTTCCATTACAGTTTAGTAGCTGGGGCAGTAACTATAGTAACGCAGTGTAGGCGGAGCCGTGACGTAATCTTCAATGCAAACCACAAAACCAACATCAGCCGTTAGCTATTAGCACTCAAGCTCACAGCTCCTCATATCTGTTCAGAAACTAGACAAGTTAAACAAGTACAAACCACAGACTGCCTGTGTCATGACGAATACAGTCGCTGGTTTATTTATGTCTGTAGGCCGTTGTTGTGTGTGTGGACGGTCGGAGCATATACAACGTTAGTTTAGCCGATCTCCATTCAGAAAACACGCATTTTAAAAGGTTTTTCGCCTGCCGTCTGTCTGCAGACTTGTCAAAGCATTAATTCATGGTTTTTACTAACCGGTATCAGTATGTTGTTTCTTCGGCATCATTTTGAAACGTGTATTTCAATTAAATCACGGTCAAATATGTTAATTTTGTTGTAGTTGTAGCCCCCTTGCCAGCGATTCTCTCTGACCATTCAGCAGTCGAGAGTGTTTACGTCACTAGTTAAGCATATTCAGCCCGGTTGTTGGCCCGGTAAGAACCTCGATTTTGGAGGGCCAGAAAAAAGGTGAAAAAGTAGCCCTGAGCCGGAACTACCCCAAGTGGAAAAGCAAAAAAAAACGGGCCGGGTTTGGCACGGCACGCTTAAACCGTGCTACGCGCTGCAGTGGAAATGCGCCATAAGATGATCTTGAGCCCGAGCTGTCTATTTATTCAGACCATGGACATACTGAGTGTCTGCTTATATGTCTCAATTTCTAAACTTTTTCTGTCCATTCAATCTAAAAACTATCAGTCTTGAGAGTTGCCAAATAAGTGATGTGCTTCCCAAATTATACAACTATTTTAAAAAGAAAGTAAAAGGATCAAACTCATCATAAATGCCACATTACTCCAAAAAGAGTCTTAACCAAACCAAGACATTAAGCATAGATAGTGATGGTTTTTGTCAGTATTCCACTCAAATATTCAGATGAATGTCATTTTCTACGCTTAATGGGGAGCTTTCACATCTTTTCAGGCTCTTTCAAACATAAACCCACCGATTTTTCTTCTTATGCTACGTCTAATCTCTCCTTCCTCCCCCTCCATTCTCTTGGTCTTTTCTTCATCATCTACCAGACAACCATATCCTGCTACGCATGTTACTGTAGCTACGGCGACTATTTTTAGCTCCCGCTCATATTTAGCCTGCAGGATTAAGTTTGTGCTGATGACTTTAGTGTAGGAGCACAAGATGTTAGGTCCAACAAATGATTTCTTTACTGTTGCTGCACATTCAGACAGACCTGCAGATTCATGTGAATGCACACGTAGAGTTGTAAAGGCACTACAACAACATACATGCCCACTCAGCCTCAAAAGACATTACTACACACTACATCAGGACATGATTCATAAATGAATAGATGCATGAGTGCTCACACAGATGTACACATCAGGTGATGATTCATAGGAGCTAGGGAAATAGCATATTTTCAAGTCACAGCAAATGATGTCAGTTGAAATGACATCATTTAATTAAATTACAAAAGTGTTTGGCACTTGAAATAGCTGCTACAACCCTCTCTAAAGTCAAAGAGTAATTTTCTTCACAAGAAAAATGTTAAATCAATGTGTGAGGGGGGGCACAAAGTCTCTAGCAAGGCATTTTATGTCATTTTCTGTCTTTCAATATAGAAAAATTAAGTATTTTTAACTAAATAACATTTTAATAGGAACAGATATAGTCAAAATTGTAGTGTACTACCTGCTCTCGCTCTGTTACTTGGCGTGTCTGTCCTCTCGATCATGACGCAGACCAAAACAGTGATACTACTCCCTCAGAGGCTTTTGCTCAGAAGCTCAGCAGGCAACACACACCATGTACTCACAAAGCTGCTCTTCTTCTCACCTCTCCACTGCGTCATTAAATAATCTTGTTCTGCTTGTTCAGGTGGTTAAGTGTGCAGATGGATCGTTATGAAATGAGACTTTAATGCAATTCCACTCATATCTCTTTTCAGCGGCAGAAGAACGTCTGGTATGTGCTCTACAGAGGCAGGAAGCAGAAGCCACAGGAAACAGGCTGGTATGTCAGGATGTGTGTGTGTGTGTGTGTCAGCCTGTGTGTGTGTGTGTGTTTGCTTGTTATTTGGAAGTATGGGTGATCATGCACCTGTGTAATCATTTCTAAATATACCCATTTAATATACACACATAATGAATAAGCGGAAAAACATTTACCTGCTGATTTACTTCGCTATTTACTCACTTGACATGCAGTGTGTTTTTTTATTTGCTTTGTGTTTACGAGTGTGTGAGTTTGTGGCTGAAGCCTAGCTGTGAATGTTCCTTTATGTCATGTAATGTGTGTCTATATATAGAAGCGCAGAGACCAAACCTTACCAGCTCTTCCCTTTATTCACAGCTAAACTGAGAGAAGAAGCTAAGAACCATAGCTGAGAGAAGTAGAGATGAAACGCCACTGAGGGCAATTCAAATCTTTAGGATTCAACTCAAGCTTTAGATTTGACTCAATGGAGTCATTTTGTCACAGCTTGGCTTGCAGAGCAAACATGCATATATAAGATTTAAGTGTTAATCATACAAATTGGTCATCACATCTCTTTTGTACACTAGATGCTAATTTCGTCTCACTTTCAACAAGAACATATTTCATTTTGGTGACATTTGAGAGTCCTTTTCAATATGAGGCACTAATTAGAGCTCTTTCAAAATGTTATTTACTGTAGGAAGATTTCTTAGTTTTATAATATTGAGTTAGAGCACAGACTCTTTTTAAGTGACCATAAAAATACAAGTAACTAATAGTCCTCTTTTCAGATGGAAATATCACTCTTTCGAGTCATCAACAGCCAATTCAAGACATGGCTGAGTCTGTTCACAGTCATTAACACTTTGTAGTGCACTTCACATATCTGCTGATAGAGAGACGTTTATGTTTGAAGCCTTAGTGGACAAACGGACAACAGATGAAAGTGACGGTGGCCAGTTTGCCTTTAATGCCTGCTACACAGAGACTAGAGCCATATTTGTGTTCCTGTGAGCAGACAGTATTGGACATGTAACGTTCCTCTGAGGCTGTTTTTATACATGTATGTGGGCTAGAGAGACAGAAGCGTACACACAGAGAGAGAGAGAGAGAGAGCGTACATGTGTAGGGGGCAAATGTTCCCATACACATGTCATTCTTGGCGAAGGAAAGGTTTGAAGGACATGGCCACAGCCTGTGACCGTGTAGCCAGATCTGTAAAGGTCACAACATTTTAAAAACATGCGGTAGCCTTATGTGATGTCAAGGTTGAATCCACTTTTAGAAAAGACATTCATTTCTAAAACAGTGGCTCTTTCAGGCATGTCTGCCACTCTGGAAGTCCTTCCTTGTGAGCTCTAATTATCTTTTTTCCCTAAAGGCCCAAAGATCCAGCCAAAATCTCATTATAGGTGTTTCATAGGGTTCACTTTACATCCCACTGACTCAACAATAGATCAATATGTGATATTAAAAGAAGATCCACTTGTTCTGCCATACCCTTTCTTTAAATGAGCTGTCTGGTCTCAGATGGATTTGTTTGGGTTTGCTTATAAAGGCCTAATGTTTCATGGTGACAGCAGAGCGCAGCCTGAAGACCAAGAGGACACACTGACAGCAGAGACAGCCACTCTTCCTCTTCTTCTTCTTCTTCTTCTTAAGCCCTGCTCACTCAGCCGTGGTATTTTTAGATTCTGTCCGCCTCGCTATATCTCTCAAGTGCTCAGGTTTTCGCCTAAGGCAGCCCTCTTGTCGTAAATAACACACACAATCACTCCTTTCTCTCCGTCCCATCAGAACGACTTGTATATTAAGTGACAAAACATGCATGATACAGGAACCAGAGGGGCGGGATTCATTTCCTGTGTGAAATATACTTAAGCGTGCACAGGTGACGAGGGGGAATCATCCAAAGACAGAGGAGTGAGTCATTGTTGTTGTGAAAGGGTGATTTAACAGTGCATTCTCTAGAAAGTACAGTCATTATCTGTGTGTCAGAGAAAATGATTTGTAATGTATTTTATTTGCTGCACATGGTCTTAAGTAAATGTGCCTTTAGCTACTCAAACATACATACATACACAGCCTGCTGACTTTATAATGCTTTCAAACTGATCATATACACACTCACACACACATACAGGACACATCAGTACACATGGATCTTAGAACAGCAAACTCCTTTGAAATGTTTAAAAGCAAATGAAAGACCTATCTTTTTAATATGGCTTTTAATTTGGGTTAACTTTTAATTCTCACTAGTATCATTATCCATGTTTTACTGTATTCTTTCTGTTTTGCTTTTATTTAAAGGTCCCATGACATGGCCATTTCTACTGATCATAATTCCATTGTTGAGGTCTACTAGAATAGATGTACATAGTTCAATGTTCCAAACTCACATTGGTTTCTCATACAGCATCTCTGTATAGTATGTGTATTCACTCTCTGTCCTACATGCCTTGCTGGAGCTCCTGGAGCTCCCGCCCCCGGCAGATCTTTAAAAAAAAAAGTAAACTCCTCAAATCTAATTTCCAGCCTCCGAGTGTTCTTGTTATGCGTCATGGTATAAGTTGCTTTTCTTAAAAAACTGTAACCTTGGAGATCCCAGATTGAAATTGCAACTATAATTCTTCCTTTCTGTGTTGAATGTGGTGATATTTTTCTGAGCAAAACCTTTATAGTGGCTTTCTGCAATATTGAAAATAAATATTCAAAAATATTCCACACTAGCTGCAGGCTTTACTCTCTTATGATTTACATGAAGAAGAAAAAATGTCAACTTTCTTGTTAAAATTCACTTTCAGACTCAACCATGTGCTAAATCAACCACTTCTGGTTACTGGAGGCACCTAGAGACCAAGAGAAGACAGAGGAATATAACTGTCATCATGTTATCTCATATGTGGCTGTTGTGACACATCAACATTTATTCTTACTATGTTCACATTGTGGTTGCTATTGAAATGGTTCGTCAGTCGTGTTTCAGACTGTAGCGTTTGTACAACGCAGTGTGGGTGTCGAGCAGAGTTTGCCACAGATTTTGTTTCAGTTCATGTTTTCTTTCAACAACCACATAGAGCAATTGATTTCCATGTGGTTTGTATTTTATTATTTTCCAAATAATACTAAACATGATTTGGAGGTGTTGTGGGCTAACTTGTCTGCTATGAATATGATTGGAAATGGAGAAATAGCACAAAGCATAAAATAAATCCCTGTAATGTATTACTTCTGCAATTTACAGTCCATCTAGTCAGTTTATCTTTTTACAGACATCTTATTTCCAGTTGCCACCTTCCCCGTACTAAAACATAAGTCTCCAGGTAACACATTTCAAACATTGATAGTGATTTTATGCCCACACATGTGGCAGTGCAGTGGTGTACCAACACAATTCTTACTGTCAAGCATCCACAGCTGGCAAGCATGCAGAAATAGTTTTTACTGATTTGTAATAAAATAAGTCAACAAAGGGGCCTCAATGGGTGGAAATAAAAATACTCAAACTGGTGCAGTAACATGTCCATCCATCCATCCATCTCCTCCCGCTTATCCGTGATCGGGTCGCGGAGGTAGCAGTTCCAGCAGAGAGCCCCAAACGTTCCTTTCCCTGGCCACATCAACCAGCTCTGACTGGGGGATCCCAAGGCGCTCCCAGGCCAGCGAAGAGGTATAATCCCTCCACCTGGTCCTAGGTCTACCCCTCGGTCTCCTCCCAGCTGGACGTGCCTGGAACACCTCCCTAGGGAGGCGCCCAGGTGGCATCCTTACTAGGTGCCCGAACCACTTCAACTGGCTCCTTTCGACGCGAAGGAGGAGCAGTCCAACTTCGAGTCCCTCCCGGATGACTGAACTTCTCACCTTATCCTTAAGGGAGACGCCCGCCACCCTGCGGAGAAAACCCATCTCGGCCGCTTGTATCCGCGATCTCGTTCTTTCGGTCATGACCCATCCTTCATGACCATAGGTGAGGGTAGGAACGAAAATGGCCCGGTAGACAGAGAGCTTTGCCTTCTGGCTCAGCTCTCTTTTCGTCACAACAGTGCGGTAAAGCGACTGCAGTACCGCTCCCGCTGCTCCGATTCTCCGGCCCATCTCACGCTCCATTGTTCCCTCACTCGAGAACAAGACCCTGAGATACTTGAACTCCTTCACTTGGGGTAAGGACTCATTCCCTACTTGGAGTGGACAGTCCATCGGTTTCCTGCTGAGAACCATGGCCTCAGATTAGGAGGTGCTGATCCTCATCCCAGCCGCTTCACACTCGGTCGCGAACCGATCCAGTGAGTGCTGAAGGTCGCAGACCGATGAAGCCATTAGAACCACATCATCTGCAAAAAGCAGTGGTGCAATCCTTAGTCCACCAAACTGCAGACCCCCTCCCCCACGACTACGCCTCGAAATCCTATCCATGTATATTACAAACAGGATTGGTGACAAAGCGCAGCCCTGGCGGAGGCCAACCCTCACCGGAAATGGGTCCGACTTACTGCCGAGGACCCGGACACAGCTCTCGCTTTGGGAGTACAGAGATTGGATGGCCCTGAGTAGAGACCCCCTCACCCCATACTCCTGCAGCACCTCCCACAGTAACTCCCTGGGAACCCGGTCATACGCCTTCTCCAAGTCTACAAAACAAATGTAGACCGGATAAGCGTACTCCCAGGCCCCCTCCAGGATCCTTGCGAGAGTAAAAAGCTGGTCCGTCGTTCCACGACCAGGACAGGATCCGCATTTTTCCTCCTCAATCTGAGGTTCGACAATCGGCCTGACCCTCCTTTCGAGTACCTTAGAGTAAACTTTCCCGGGGAGGCTGAGTAGTGTGATGCCTCTGTAATTGGCACACACCCTCTGATCCCCCTTTTTGAAAAGGGGAACCACCACCCCGGTCTGCCACTCCTTCGGCAGTAACATGTATTATTTAAAATAACTGGGACTGCTGCTGATGTATGATATGGATTATAAAATTATATTGACTCATATATCTGTCTGGAATTGGAGTCATGTTTAAAAGCAGTGTGAGGTGATGTTAAAATACACTTCAAACAGTAACACTCTTTTTGCTTTAAGCTGCGTTTTGAAGAAAAAGAAGTGGGCCACTGTCATGAGCTTGTTAAGGTTCATATGAGTCATGACCGCATACTTCAAGGTTTATCTCCTCTGTCAGTACCCATCATCTGATTTGAGTGGGAGTGAAAACACACAATAAACAGTTTTGATAACTACACATGTAACCAGGCAACTGAACACCAACATGTGAGCCAGCGCTCAGTGGGAGGGCTTCTTCCTGCTAAGTCATTCACAGCCTGAACACCACCGCCGGATAGAACATGTTTCACTACAAATCATGACTTTTTATACGTTAAACGACATGCCATACAGCTTCAGAGACACAATGTAATATTCCATTACACAGCCCCCAAATGATGCGATTCATTCCTTTTGACCGACTGCACACATGAGCACTTTTAACTAATGTGCCTAAACAAGAAGCTGCCACTGTCATTTACCTGCTTTGCTGTCAATTAGTCACACAAAAACAATAAAAGGATACACACACACACACACACACACACACACACACACACACACACACACACACACACACACACACACACACACACACACACACACACACACACACACACACACACACACACACACACACACACACACACACACACACACACACACACACACACACACACACACACACACACACACACAGTGTCCTTATGCATTATTGTACCAGTTAAAACTGTGTGTGACTCTAAAATGTTGTAACTTGAAATCAGTGTAATTAAGGCTACCAGTGAAACATTCATAATTACACAAAAATGTATATTCTTATACCCACCACCATATGACCTTCATTAATGAGCCCAGTGATAAAACATTTATGGTACCCTGTATTGCCCTGGCCTCTTTTCAGCTCTAAAGTTGCTGATGCTTGAATACCTGGCCATTTTACAGTGAATGCACCGCAGGGGATTTGAATGCAGCCTCAGTCAGTATCATCTGAAGAGCTTAAACCCCGATTTGATAAAACCCAGGCAGCTAACAGAGCATTTCTGCTTCTAAAGTAATCAAAACACCAGCAATATCAACAGTTTGGGGCTTATTGGGTAGAAGATAGATACAGCTTAGGTGAGGAGAAAAAATAAAGTCATGACCTGAATCTTAAAATGACCAAAGCAAATGTAGTCAAAGAAATGTAATCTGACTGTGACATACCTAACAGTAGAAAAATAATGTTGTTAAAAACCTAATTCACTGCTTTTAATGTTGCAAAAGCGCTAACAAAACATTCATATTACCTCATAGCCAGACCCTGTTACATAATAAGACACATTGTGATGTCTGTGTCCTGGATTTCAAGCTGCATTTTTTTTATTTTGTCACTTTAATCTGATTTGACACAACAGTGAAGCAAGAGGAGCTGTCTTATGATTTCAAATGAAGCGAGATATGAAATTGCTGCAGAGGCACACAGTGTGCACTCTCTGGGATGTGCGGCCAATCCCTGCCTGCGTATTCTGTTCTGAAGTGAATGAGTTCAAAATCTAAATATTGTGGGTAGAAAGGCCTGAAGCAGAGTCAACGGAGGGAGCACATGTACTCTTTGGAGCCAATGTGAATATATGCATTTTTACCTTTTTTTCTTTCCAGTGCCAGCTGACATTTGGCTCAACACATTTCCGTAGCTGCAAGGCATCTAGCCTTTTGAAATGTGTATATTTAATAGTACATGTGTATGTTGCTGCATGCAGTCACAACAGACAGGCTTGGCATGTTGGTACCAGCAGAGGTCAGATGGTTAAAAAGGTAAAGAGAAGAAGAGATGGAGGGTATGGGACATGTGACAATGCATTCCTGTAGCTGGGTTTAAGAATGTACATTAACACCACGCAGGAAAGCAGGATAGGAAAGATATATAATCTATTATGCTTATCTGCATATATATATATTCATGTTGCACTGTTGGAGGAGCCTGTGACTTAAGTTTTTCATTGCCATATCTACACTGTAGCTAATGTGCACATGACAATAAAGCCTTGAATTGAATCTTGAATGCTTGACAAAAAGCCACTTTCAATTTATCAGAGTGAATAAATGGAGGCTTTGAACAACTAAAACAACTTAAAGTAAAATACAAAAACTCAGTTTAGGAAGTAGTTATACATTGGTCGGTAATATATACATGTGCACAACCAAAACTCTTGTGGTCAAATTATTATATACATAATAGCTGACGGTAACATAAATACATGAATATGAATTATTTGCTACATGTTTATAAGACATGAGATGACAGCATGGTCACAATTATGACATTTAAATAAAACACCAACCTTTACATCTTAAAGGTGACCTATCATGCAAAATGCACTTTTGTACGTCTTTTATACATGAATATGTGTCCCCGGTGTGTCAGGGAACTCACCAAGTGTCAGAAAACACAACCCTCTCTCTTTTCCTCCATACCCAAATTTCTAAAAACGGGGCTGCAACGTCTGATACAGATTTGAAATATCTCTGACGTCAGAAACAAGGAGCTCCGCCTATATGGGCAACTCTCCACCTATCAGGGGAATGAGAGGTTGCCGTGGCATGGTAACAGCATGGTAACAGCATGGTAACATGACGCTCGTGCCTCACCCCCCTCCTTTGCAGGGGGGCGTGGTCAGCTGCAGCTCATTTGCCACAGAATCAGCCCTTGCAAAAACAGGGCTGGAATACAGCAAATAGAGCGAAATGAGGCATGGCTAAAATGCATGATCTGTTTGGTATTTTGAAAAAAAAACTTCACAGACATGTTTTATATAGGTATGGCCCTACAATATATTATTCAAATATAGCATGATAGGTCCACTTTAAGTCACGTGCAAATGACTCAACATGACGCTCATGTCTAATATGGTTCTGTATCCTTGAACCGATTTATCTTGATAACCGGCGGTGACAGGGAAAGACAGAAAGATAGAGAGCAGGTTGTTTCATCTGGCAGCTCCTGACAGAACATTGTCAAATAGAGGGTCCATCCATCAAGGAGGACGAGGAGTAAAAAGGGAAAGTCTATCTGTTGTCAGAGGTCTGCCAGCTCCTCTCCCACCTGTCAAACTGCCCAGCTCTCACTATCTGCTCAGAAACGTCTCATGTTTGCCAACAAAATGTCCTCCCTGTGTTCACTGACACCGCTTTAGCTAACTTCTTCTTGCTTCACTTTCTGATTCCTGTAAGGATATTGAAAATACCCCATTTTACTATCCGAGAAGCCACTGCAACTTATGTTTGAGGCATGGGTGATAAATGGTGTTACCTAATATGTGGAAATTGAATTCTTGGGCTAATCAAAATGTTGCAGTTCCAGTCCTGCTTCATTTGCCATTCAAATGCTGCTAAACCCGTCCTTTCAAACGGGGATTAAATGTGTCTTAATGAATAATGAAAAAATAAATGTTCCGTATCCATCCCTGCACTCAGAGATAAATATAGGAGGAAAAGAATTTGTGAGCTGCCAAATAAATCAGCGTTCAGCCAATGGGCTCTAAGCACCTGACAACGAGGAATCGAACTAAAGCGGAGCTGGATGCAATTTATAACTTCACAAAGGTTTTAACCATAGCACGTGTGGTACAGATGTGTCATGCTGTAAAGCTGGAAACAGATTTAACAAATTGCGCTGCTCCCCAAGACAATTCAAAATGCTTACATCATCAAAACCTCTGCGAACTGTTAATAGAGGTTGAGTGAGAAGTGAAAGGAGCATTTTCTAACAGGGTAATTGCTTGCATTGAATGAGCTTTACTCACAGATAACGGTGATGTCGTGTTTAATGATGGGCAACGTAATAATAAATGTGTGCTTGTGAATGCTCAAACCTGGCCAATCTGATATGCACGAAAAGGAAGCAGGTAAATATAGGTACATAGGTAGAATCTCTAGAAGGATCCAGTAGGTGAAAATAACAAATGTCAGAAAAGGAGAAACCATAGTGCACACATGCCTTCAGGTGTTTTGAGCATCTAACCTGCAAGTAAATACAATAAAGTAGAATAGAAGTAGTGCCATAAGAGTCTATATACAAGTGATACATCATTTGTAAGTTGCAAACAGGTGAATGTTATGGATGTTCTTAGTTCAGGTGTTTAACAGTCTTATGGCCTGTGGTTAAAATAATAGTTTTAAGTCTTTTAGAAGCATGATCATCTCCAAGTGAACAAGCTGTTTGCAATTGAGTTTCATGCACATAGATATTCCCATCCAATGTTCACATTTATTTGAGACATGCACCACACTGTTTATCTTTGCCGATATACAGTAAGTGTGTGAGATTGCTAGAACATTCACACAGGCTTTGATGCATTATGCAGGAATCTCCTCTTTTCTCCTAACCGTGAGAAATACAGCTTTACATCAGCAAAATTCTCAGTGAAGACGCCTCTCAACAACGACCCTTTCACTCTTTCCTCTATTTTTTTTAATTCTACTAAGCAGTGAAGGAGGAGAGCTGCAGGAGACAGAGACGTGGGCTGATATGCATCTAAAGCTCTGAGCCAAAACTTGAACTTCCAGCACAGTAAAAACTCAGCTCCCTCACGTCAACACTGTGGAGTAGACCAGGAGGTATCCAGTATATAGTGTGCTGTATGGTATGAATAATAACTGAACCACGCAGAGTTTTCTAGACAACATATTATTGAAGACCAGGGTCCTCACCTTGTTAGTATAGCACAGTTAAGACAGCACAAAACAGAGCATGTTCAGTGAAGCGTGTGCACACTGTGGGATGACAAAGGCATCAAAATATTGAAATCTCCTTGGGAAGAGCTGTAAGAGTGGAGCCAGTTCACATGTTAGTAACCTTGACAAAGTTAAATGTTTCCCCATCTTTAAAATAGATGTCAGCTAGATCAACTTGATAGGAGGGGCTTCATTTAATACAGTGTGGGTCTAACATTTCATCAAAGAAAAAAAGATGTTAAGTCTCTGTGAAGGACCAGGGTACGCAAAAATCAGGAATGCAGGTTGAGGTGCAAAAATAAGGATGTTATTTACCCAATATATGTAGTTTTAAGATGGGTAATAAAATCAATTAGGTTTAAACAAAAAGGTGTAGATATAAACAGACACAATCTAGCATTTAACACATAAACAAAACGTCACAAAAAATGGGTGACATCCTGTGTGCTCTTCTGCCCAAGAGCAACTCACATACCCCCCCTCATCTCCACACTGCAGGAATTTAGCACTACTGGCCAGTCCATTGTTGCGTGCAGGGGGAACAGGCTCTAAAAAAAGGGTGGCTTAAATGGAGTGGCCTCTTTAAACACCCCTCAGGGTTTGAGAGGAATGGCGTAGTCCAATTAGCTGACACATCTATAAAGGCAGGTGTTTTCCATCAGCTCAGCCTTTTGCCAGGAGCAAGGTGAGCTGTAAGACACTCACAATAGGATTACACACAACACAATAGATATTTTAAACAAGATTGCGTGCACTCAATCTAGCAAAAATAAAGCTGTTTCAAATCAATGTGTCTGTGTATGTCTGATGTAAACAAAAGCATAACCTTTAGGATGTGTGTTCGTTTGTGAGGCTTGTAGCCCTCACACTCCTTCTGTACGTATATCCCATCATCTTGGGTTTTTTGACGCTGTACATTTACCACACTGTGCATTACAGACACAAACATGTTCCCTTTGATCAATTTTTCATCAGTACTCGTGTTAGAGTGAGAGCCAAAATAGATATGCAGCTGTTTCATTTAGAGAATCTGATAAATGATAGATTGGTATATGAAAGGTGTCTTGCTGAAGTGAAAACCTCAAGCAGGTGGTTGGGCATATGTGCAACATGGCTGTTTTATTATTTAAAGTTAAATCAGGTAGGTTGGTACACAGCAACACATGTATTTTTCTTGGAGTTAACACTGAAATCTGTTGTTACTGTATGGTGCTTCTTTTTGGTAATGGTTTGTGTAAAATGTTATGGGTAATTCAAAGATTTCAAAGACAAAAATGTCAACAATTGTTTACTAAGTTTAAATGTATTTAACATACATGGTATACTACTGCTGATATAGATATATGTATCCAACCCAATCGTTTTGGCTCACTCCCCACATTTCTTTGAACTGTTTAACTGTCTGAAAACCTTAAATAGTCATCTCTGAACTACCGTAGATTTCACAAAGACCTAGTTTGATTTTTACTACAAAGTGAAAAGACTCAGAGAGATAGTGTCTGTGTTAAGTTTTGAAAAGAATAAGTCTCGGAACAAAGTGTGCAATATTGAGTGGCTTTATTTGTAACACACTCATTGTATTTAAATTCAATTATACCCAAAACAAATATTACCTTTTTATTGTTTTGTTACCTTTAATTCCATAGCTCACTTTTTATTTTTCAGGCTTACCATCAATCTTCATGTCACTCATCTCATAGAAGAAACATTTACATTTGTGTCTTTTTCTTGGACCTTTACCTCCCCTAACCTTTCTTTAACAACATCATTTCCTACTTGCGTGGCTCAGCATCAACAGAGGAGCTTCCAGCTATAGGTGGTAGGGGGTGGAAATGTGTGTATAGACTTAGAGTAAGAGGTAGCCAAGTGGGATAATGGAGCTATTGTATGAATCTATAAATAAGATTCCTTCCTGTCCCTAAGAGCCGGCCTACTGTCATCCTGTGGAGAGTCAACGGGAGGGAGACACTGAGACATTCTGTGTGTGAGGAACGCAGCGGGAAGTGGTAACAACTCATATTCTATTTACTTCTACAACTTGACCTTGAGTTTATTACATAGTTTATAAACTTTAGGACATGCTTCTCTTTCAGTTCCTTTTAGAGAAAACATTCCAGCAGCCGTGGTGCATTTTTTAAGCTTCTTTTTACACGGTGTGGTGCAAGTTCATGAAGCCCAAGAGTTTAAAAATAGTACTGTATTCCAAAAATTATGCAAGACAGCTGCACTTATCCGGTCGTCTGCGGTATTGTGGGTGAAAATGCGTAAAGACAAAGGATACTAAATATAGCTGTTGGCGATAAGCCCAGTGAAGGTTCAGCACAACTGCTAACAATAAGAAAATGAGGCTACAGTGGGCACACTTATCACATGAAAACCCAAAGTCTCTAAAAACGTTTTTACCTCGTATATATAATTTGTAAAGTAAATCATGGAAAAGGCCAGAAGTTTGAGAAACTGCATAAACCCCCTCCAGGATATCCATTTAAGTTTAAACTTTTCTTCAAATGGCTACTGGCAGGGAAATGCACATCTTATCCAGGTGGTTCAAAGAACATAAGAATGGCTTTTATGTCCTCCAACACAGCACAGTTTCTATATCAATCAACAGATCGCCTTAAGGTGAGGCTGACAGGATGTTCACAACATTATCCACATGGCTGACATTTGCACAAAACCTCCCACCACACCATAAAGATTTAGAAAACTCTAAGGCACAACAGAGAGCCAGAAAACCATTACAGTATGTTGCTATAATAAACGATATCATGCTCTGAGTTGTGTTGCCCTTCAAACTGAGGCTCTCATTGTCGTAAGTGCTCTACCTTACAGCAGAGATCATTAAGAAGCATGTCTTCTGTGCACTTAGCTGCAATTGACATGTCATAAGATCAAATGAAAGGGCTGTGTTCCAAAACAATTGACTCTTTGTTCAGCCTTATGACTGCTATACTTGAAAACGTTACACTCTACTTTTCCAGTTATTGATTTGAAAGTGTCAGGGCAATAATGTGAAACTTCAAAAAGGAGACGTCCTGTCAGGAAAGCTCAACACTTTCAGCTCTCCAGGTGAACTCTTGGGCAGAGAGCTTGTTCTTCTCATCTGGCACTGAAGTCTTCCACTAAATATTTCAAAGGTGTTTTTGTTAGAACCTGACAGAGGTATCAAAAGCTATCAGCAACATCTCTTTGTTTGGCCAAGCTACACTTCTCTTCGTCACTGCGTATTTATCACAAGTTCTCCTCATCCCTCTTCGGTTGTTTCAACCTTATTTATCTGCAGTCAAAGTGTGCCCTCTTGTTAGCCACAGTATGAATTGTGGAAAGCCTTGATCTTGGTTTGGGAGGGATAACCTCCCCCGGTCATGAAGTTGATCCTTACTGTACTCCTTAGTTTCATATGATATTATCTTTTACTTTAATGCCATTGGGCGTACTAAGTACTGTATGCCCTAGGGCTACTGCTACTGCATCATGATCATGTGGTTCAATACTGCAGTCTGAAGAATTATACCTGAGTGCCCTTGCAGCTCCATGTTACGTCAGACTCACCTCTAAATCAAAAGCAGTTTTTCACCGCACTGGAGCCAGTATTCAAGAAAGAAATGCGGCAATAATATGTATAATCTTATGTGGCAAGTCCAGTAAAATATGTGCATTATTTATTTATCATTATGGCAATCTGAATATACTTTGGAAAATATTATACAGTCAATGTGAGGTAGTGTTTTTTCCTTTCCTTCAAGGCAGGTGCGTTTTAGTGAAAGCATTGCACCGCACGAAAAACTCGATTTTTGGCCCGGTGATGATGCTGTATTGGAAATCCATCTGTTGTTTTTGTTGTTCCTGACTTCTAGTTTGGCCACACAGCATCACCTGGCACACAGCGGGAAAGCCCCCCCTCCCCCCCCCACAGCAACCTGTCCTACTGCATCTTTTGGTGTTGTTGTTTTCACACCACACA
The DNA here is from genome assembly GCF_902827165.1 of Trematomus bernacchii. NCBI lineage: Eukaryota > Metazoa > Chordata > Actinopteri > Perciformes > Nototheniidae > Trematomus > Trematomus bernacchii. Next base: position 9,221,171 of record NW_022987564.1, on the reverse strand, counting down.
CACACACACAGGTACACACAACACTCACAAATCTGGGAATATGTGATGCCGGGAATTCAAAACAAGCCCAGACGTTGATCATTTCATTAGAATATAATACATGCAGAGTCATAGTCACTCATACAGATGTGCACTGAGAGTCAGAGACAGAAAAAGGGAGAAGGGGGAGGAGGGAAAAGATGCGTTCTATGACCTCGGTTCAAACGAGAGGTCCTTGAGGGGTTATCTGTGTCTGGCTGACTGGAGTTATTTACCCTTACATAAGGCAGGAGGCGGGGGGTAGAGGACAGAGGTAGTACAGGTAGAAGAGAGGCAGCCTGAGGCACAGCAATACTGTCATGTGTAGACAAATCCAGAGTATGAATATGACAGAAGCACAAATGCAAAGAAACACGTGGGACAACATTAAATTCACAGAACACAACAGTATAAAATCTTCCCCAGACTCCCTCTCTGTCTGAGACTGTTCAACCATGGACCCAATTAGTGCAACTTTCTGGCTGTCTGACCACACGATGACTTTTTTCTCCATTTCCCAGGAGTGAAGAAAAATAAAGGATAGCCCACCTGCTGAGGTACATCACACAGGGATGGAAAATGCAATTTCTCAACCATCTGTGACCAGGATTTGAAACAAAAGCACTGATTATATCTGCTTCTTTTTTCCACATTTTGATGGACAGACGTCTGTATGTGTTTGTGTGTGCAGTATATTGTATGTCAGTCTGTTTCATATCATCCCCAGGCATATTCCAGGGGGTGTTTGAAGTCATCTGACAGATCTAAATTACGATGTATCCCTCTAACTCTATCACTGCAGTAACTGGGGCCACCCTTATAACAAAACAACTGCCATAACCCTGTGTGTAAAATGATACACCAGTCACTATTGTCCCTTTAATTACAATCATTACGCTCCTTGTGGAGTATTCATTCTTCTGTCATGCTGCACAGCTCGGAGCTTCATTTCCTCAGCGTGATGCGCAGTGGGAGTTTATTTGTAGCTGTGATACTGAAGACAAGGTTTTCCACCATTGTTGTTTAGTTAATTGATGTATGACCGGGTTAAAGTGATCTTCGGCATTTTGAACAAAAGCAACATAAGTCTCTCTCTAAGGGGCATCCATATTTCTAATAATGTTCCAAGTCATGTGGAAACCTGGGAGGACTTTATTCTGAATCAGGAAAAGACTGTTGCTAAGTCCCGCCCCCTTTATTACTGTTGCTTGTGCCAGTTCTCACACAGCACAATGACAGCAGGTGGCAGATTCACCACTTTTCAAACAATGAATCCTTGATTTCAGATGAAGGTAGGCAAAAGCAGGATTCATGTTCTCCAGAAACCATACATTTTACCAGGTGAAATCACAACAGTTGGTGATTTGATCAACACTAGCTAGGTAATTAAAGTCGGTTGAAAACAGACTTTCCGATTGACTTTTTCCCAGGTGATTCACATCTACAAAAAGACCCTGAAAGGTTTCATACTAAACGTACTTGATGCATTGTATCTTGCTTATATGCCAAGGCTAAAGCGAACAGGTAAACCAATCAGCCTCATCACCAGTGCTGTTCATAGTTCACAACATATTCTTTTCACAGGCCGGTAAAGCCTAGCTCCAATAGCTCCATTATGTTCTACTTATAGGTCAAGATATGATCAGTGTGTTTAGAAGCCTTATCGCTCTGTCTTTAATGCCCCGGTTTCCCTGTCTGAAACGCTGGTTGATGACCCTTTCATTCAAATACCAAACAATACCTACTGTGAAGTGAACTTGCCATGAAACGGGATGTAGTATTGAAATCCCTTAAACCTTTCTGAGCATGTAGAGCCAAAACCTCAAACAATGTGTAGCAGATAAAATAATTACAGCACATATTATATTTGACACAATCCTTCCTTTCTGTTTTTTAATGTCATGAATGAAAACAAATTGAACATTCTGTCTTCCAGATAGTAGAGGCTATTGATTCTCTGCTGCACAACCACAGCCCCCTACCAATTAGTAGACTCCCAGACAGACCCTCTCCTGTGTCTTTTTATTATTCTTTTCACCATCTGAAATGTGCTTTTCAGTTTGGCTTAGTCTTTTTAATTCTCCATCTTTACCAATATTCTCTTTGTATTATCCTCAAGTCACCCACTTTCAGTCTCTTCACCCATTCCCCTTCATCCAGCACCTGCTGTCTTTGCATTCTTCATTGTACCCCTCGTCTGCTGCACTGCTCTCTAATTCTCTACTGGCTTTTCCTGTTCATTGTTCATCTCATCTCCTAATGTTTGTGCCCTCTTTTACGTCTCTCTCTTCTTTCTTTTATTCAACCACCTTCTCTTCCTCCCCACCTCCTCCGCCTTTCTCCCTCTGTGAGTCTTTAATCTTCTCTTCCTCTCTTTGTCTCCACTCTCTTTCTCCCTCCGTGGCACTCTTTGTAACATCCTGAATCCCAGAGCATCTTTGCTGAGAGACTGTCTCCTAATCTAATTGAGCAGGGATGATCTTAGTGTAGCGATTGTTTGGAAACCCTGGCAGTAGTACAGATGAGTCAACATACTCTGGACTTTCCAACAACACCTGTCAGGCCAGGTGGGCTCTGCCTGCAGCACACAGAGGGAGAAAGAGGTGGGCACAAGTTGGAGTGAGAGTCGGAAGGACAACAGCAAGGGGGGAGAACTAAAGTGAGAAAGGATGTGTCATCCGTCAACAAACTATAAATTGCCTGGCAGATTATTCCTGCAACTCTTAGGCACATTAAATTACATTACATTACATTACATGTTACTTGTTAGACGCTTTGATCCAAAGCAACTTACATACATTCAATACTGTGGGCAATCCCCACAGGAGCAATTTGGGATGAAGTGTCTTGCCCAGGGACACAACGACATGCTGACTGCAGTGGGGTTTGAACCTGTGACCCCCTGATCCGAACACCAACGCACAACCCACTGCACCATTTTTACGCCTCCACGAGGCACGAGTTGGTATCAAGAAATAGATAGATGGACAATATATATTTTCATAGAACATTATCCTATTATCCATGTCTCTGCATTGAAAAACATTCCAGTAATAGTTATGATAAATGTGTTTATATATCCTTTATTTAACCAGGTAAAGACTCATTGAGATTAAACTCTCTTTTCCAAGAGCGACCTGGCCAAGAAGGGCAGCATGAACAAAGTTACAACAAATGAACACAGACAATACAGGCAGACAAATACAGCTGTAAAACACTAATTAAATGGCACATTAGCCAGTCAATATGCAAAATAAAAGAAACTATTAAAAATCATTAAAAAACTGTCAAAATGTAAAACGACTTCAATTTTGGGATGTACGAGCACTCACATCTATATGGTTTCTTGTTCTCTGTCCTTTAAGATGGACTTGAATTCCCCCATAGTGATACAATCTGAGAGTTTCAGCTCCTTCTGTACATTAATCCAAGCAGAGGGGGCAGCATATTTAAAAGCTGTTTTACCCAGTTCTGTTCTTACTTTAGGAACCAGCATCTGAATAAAATCTTGTTTATGAACATGGCCAAATCTTGTTTATGAACATGGCCAAAAATAACGGCATAAAGAAGCAACTTTTCTGTATGTATTGGTTATGCAACAGTGTGAGCATGATTTCTTTTTTTTTTATAGTGCACATGGAACTCAATTATGACTTTGCAGCATAAGTGTCGGATTACAATTTTGTGTCACTTGCAACAAAAGGAAAGTTACAAGCCGGGGCAAAATGTAATTATTATGTTGAATAAACATCAAGCTGTGCTCTGTCCTTGACTTTACCCTTTGACAGCACAGATTCTTTCATCCCTCCAACAAAATCCATCTTTAGAGACAATTAATGCCACAAATCCCAGTCTTACCCTCCGTCAGTGGCTTCAAAGGGAGCGTGACCTCCTTGAAAATGAACAGACAAATTAAGAATCGTCTGGTTACATAAACAGCGTCTGTGTTTACAGGCTATGTGAGTGATGTTTCAATATGCTGACCGCATTGTGGTTATGTGTGCATGGATACATGTGTGAATGTTTGCTTACACACACACACAAAGTCTCTGAGTCACAGGAGAAACTGGCTATAAACTTAACATGCGAGTCAAACATTGTCACTTACTTATTTTGTATTTGTTTGCACTTATTAGCAAAAATGAGGTTGAACATTAAATAGGACGCTCTTTGGTGCAATGTGCTACATGTCACATCTCAGAAATGGTTACCTTTTCTATTACTCCTGAATATTTCTAAACAGAATAAGCGGACTTATTACCATTGAAATAAATGTAAAAAAGTGAAACACAGTTATTTAACACGCCTACCATTGTACACATAAGCACTTTTATAACCCATTGAATCATTCTAAAAGAATAGAGCTGCATATTTATACAGATTTGCATGCAGTGAGCAGAACTGCAAGAGGAATGAACTTTCAAGAATAAGCACACTCAGATTGTTCCGCTCAGCTATATTTTTTTCCTTTGCTTCATCCCTGAAAACTTAACTTCTTCAAGGAAAAATAAGCTTTCTTCTGGCAGCATTAAAAGTTGAGTTTGCCTGTGGCTTAAGCCTACAGAGACAGTGCGGGAGCCAGCTACTGTACCATATTCCAATAGTCCAGCCCGCACTCATTAAAGCAGCACAAAAGACTAATCACATCTGCAGCGCTTTGATTTACATGCAATTAAAGTTTCATGTGAACCCAGATAAACCAGACAGGAGGAGAGCAGAGAAGAGAAGGAGAAGAGAGGAGGAGGGCTGTGGGATAAGAGAAGAGGAGATTAAGGAACAGATGAGACGCCAGAGAAGAGAGCAGATGTGTGCAGAAACCAGGCGCAAAAGAGAGGAAGGTGGGGAGAAAAAGGAGAAGGGGAGGGGGGGGGGGAGTAGACAAGGAGAAGAGCCGAGAGGAGAGGAGAGGTGAAGCAAGCCATCATTGGGCAGAAGTGATGACACAGCACATCCATCTCAGTGGCAGGTGCCTGCTGTTGCTCCTTTACAGAGGACACAACATAACTGAGCTCTGCACCAGCGTAACACTGTGGTAATACAGCGCTCAGAGACAACAGAGATAATAAAGACTGCTGATTGTCTCATCTAAAAATGTTAGTTCATAAATAGTCCATAACTTTGCTCTACTTTTATCAGTATAGCATTATGTAAAACAAAATTGAATTAGTTTGCCTTTTTTAATCAGCTAAATGAGCACCATCAGCCTTTTACTTGATGCTCTAATTAGTTTATATCAATACCTATTCTTGCTACCCTGGCGTTGTTCGGGCATGTTCCTTTGATATTGACACCAGTACTAATCACAACTCGTAAAATGGAGAAATGACAACACATATTGTTCTTCTTCTTGGTTAAATCATTCCTTATCTTTTGTTCAGTCTTGGACTTCTCCAGTCTGCTGTTGAGCCGAGACTATGGACTTGTTTGCTCAGATGCTGCATTTGCTTATGTAACATAACGGTTCCAAAATCAGTAATCGTACTCTGCAGGCACTTGATATTTCCACTTGAAGGCACTGCTATATATGAAGGTAATGTGATGGATGCGTCTTGACAAGGAACGAACTAGTCAAGCGCAAAGAGAAGCAGCCAAAAACTAAGGGGGGAATTATAAAACAACAAGCTGGCTTGTTAATCAGCCAAATAATTGAACAAACAATGATGTAATTATTTTTCAAAAAGCCCACAGTCATAAACACAAACAATATGCATCTACTGTGGGCGGGTTGATCAGTGTGTGATCATTAACTCATCACCCCAGACACACGAATGGTTTCTAAGCGAGTTATATGTAAGGTTGGGCAGTAAATAACATCCTGAAAATAACAGGGGGGGAGAAGGGGAATGGAAGCAAGACGAGGGGGGATGGTGCAATAATAATGAAAGCAATAAAAGAGACACAATTTCCCAGATGTGATCTGTGCCTCAGTCTAGGCAGTCAATGTGTGTGACTGTGTGTGTATATGAATGTGTGTGTGTGTGCAAGGTTTTCTTTGTGTATGTTCCCACTGAGCTCTCAGATGAGTCAAAATGAGTCACATCATTCTATCAATCACCCACTTACAGTACAGCAATCCTTTCGTGTTGTGTGTGTGTGTGTGTGTGTGTGTGTGTGTGTGTGTGTGTGTGTGTGTGTGTGTGTGTGTGTGTGTGTGTGTGTGTGTGTGTGTGTGTGTGTGTGTGTGTGTGTGTGTGTTGCTTGAGGCCAGATTGAAGTCAAACATTAAAACTGCAGTCCTACACATTTCCACCCACTGAATAACCAATGAACTCCAAACTATAACTTTATACTGAAGCAGTGATTTATCTTAATCCCTGCAGTTTACCCTGCCAAGTTTCTGCTTCAGACACAGAGCAAACATAAAGTAGTTGGATACACAGTTACTTACAAAAAGGGAACCTGTATAATATTTCCTGTTCACTTCTTAATTTAGCTAAAAAGAAAGAAAAGACGTAGCACTTAATTCTTCCATAACCTTTTTGTTTTGGGGTAATCGTTCAAATGGACGTACACTGTGCTGTAAATGAAGTACGTATCAGTCCATCAGCAGTGAAAAACATCAGCAAGTCACCTGGTCATCCCTCTCACTGAAAAGATACAGCTGGTCTCATTGTCAATCCACAATCAGAGCTCCTTTCAAATAGATCTACAGCTGGAGGCGCTCCAGGGAATATGTAAACACACTCTGCAACGCATGCTCCCACAAACCGCGTTACACACTTCCCCAAGCTCTCTTTCCAACAAGTAAACCAATATGCAAACACAAGCAGGCATTAGCCCCGTTATTTATAAAGTAGATATCATCTCCCCTTGACCATACTGGGTTACACAATCAAACTCTTGGCATCTTCAATCCCACTCACTCTAGCTTTCTGCTGTCACACACACACTTCACATTCCTACTGCTAATATGAAGTGCATTCTTTTATTTCTGTATTTGTTGTTAAATTGCCTTAAAAATAGATGTCCACCTCCTGTCCTGTCTTCCTTAAATATAAAAAGCCTATTTTGGATGGACACAAAAGGGTTGCTTTGAAACAATCCCTATGTCACACAGATATTTAACATACTGATCACACACAGATCACCACTCCCAAATACAAAAGAAGAAAAAAAAGTCACTCACAAGAGTCCCTTTGGCTCCCGTCTGTTGCACCAGGCGTGGTGGACATCCCAGCAGGATGCTTGTTGCCCTCACAAGAGAACCAAAAGGGAAGGAGGGGGAAGGCAGACGGCACGACGATAGTACACCGAAAACTCCACCGATCACAACACCACCTGCCCACCACGCATCCTCACGCTGTCTCTCACACTGCACACATGCTCCTCCATACAAAAGAGGCTCCAGAAAGGCTCACACACACATTCTCATGCAGATCAGCTCGCAAGCACACACACACACACACACACTCGAAACGGTGAGCGTACTTAAGATCCCTGCACCCACGAAACACACACGTGCATGTATGTATGGGCGCTGCACCAATGTCTAGCTCCAGTGTGAGGACTGCTGAGGCTGACAGAGGAGAGAGAGAGAGGAGAGAGAGAGAGAGAGAGAGAGAGAGAGAGAGAGAGAGAGAGAGAGAGAGAGAGAGAGAGAGAGAGAGAGCAGTACCACTGCTGCTGCGCGAGGGAGGAGGGGGACCAGAGAGAGGCGGGGTGGGAGAGAGGGTGTGTGTGTTGGGAGGAAGGGAAATAAGGAGCACTGATGATTATGAGTGTGTGTGTGGTTGCACATGTTTTTATAACCCATGAACACAATTGCCTCTGACCTTTGAATAAACGGTGATGCCTCTTCACCCAGACTGCTTCTACATGGCTCGTAAATAAATACCTAATAAAGTGTAAACAGAGTTAAGATGGCAAAGCAACACAATAGAGTCACTTTCCAAAAGGTCAGGTTTTGTCCCTTCAGTTTTCATCAAGTACACAACACGGTCAAAAGTGAAACACACTCGCGCCCACGCCCACTCTGTCTGCCTCCACTGCCTGAGGAGGGGACATAATCATCTTCCTCATTAGCATGATGCTGTGAAGAGCATCTCAGCTCCACCTAGCTCTGTCTCCTTCTCTTATGTCCTTCACTAACTTCTCCTTTCTCTATTTCCCTCTGGGTTGCCCCCTCTTTTTCAATGCATTTGAAGTGCAATTGCAACCACTAAAGACACATGATTGCTGTATCAATTTTGTAAATGTAGGAATCAGAGAAGGGGGGAAATATCAAAATAGACTGGAATAATGCATATTTACATCAAACAACATAAGACTTAAGAGAACAAAAGGGGAGTGAGTCACTAAACCCTGAAGCATAAGGACACACACAACAAATCCACATAACGTCAACCCTGGCTTTCATCTTTATGACACATCATAGCCCTGAACGCCTGAGGGGCTTTTTGCAGGAGAAATAAGACACAAACACCACCAGCCACAATCAATAGCATTTAGATACAGCTTCACAAGTCACACTGCAGGGAGCTCCTCAAAAATATCATAAGAGAATTAGCTCTGGGTGATTATAACTACACCTCACAATGAGCTGGGGGGTGAAAAGTGCACCGGCTGGACTTTGGGAGGAACTCCTGAAACATGAAATCCTGCAGGGCAAGAAGAAGAAGTATTACAAAGATAATTGGAGCCCTCAGTTCACACATAAATTCTTAATCAGCTAATTAGAAATAACAGTTAACAGCAGTTAATTCAGATCTCACTGCACTGATCAACAAAAATATGTGTTGCTTAGCAACTACTTTCTTAAGCTGCTGTTCCAGAAGTAATTATTTAATGTTTTTTAATTGTTTTTTAACAGAACACATTATCTTCACCTTTTAATATAAAAGTCTGTTGCTTCTGTTTTTGTTCATTAGCATTTCAAGTGGAATCTAAAGCCTTGAAAGGGTTAAGAAAAGTAAGACTTCACCAACGTAGTGTGTTTTCAAAATGCTTTTTCACCATCCCGAATATCCTGATCCTTGACAATGATAAAGTCTGCAGAGATGTTGGACTGCACTTGCAGCTAGTTGCATAAGATACTAATGAAACCATGGGAACTTGATTAACATTTCGTATGTCTCTTCATACATACAAGGCAGGCAACTTCTGACCATGACACTTACCACATTCATCGTCTTAATATTTCAATAAATGCAAAAGAAAATACTGCACTCCTTTGCTTTGCAGATGTGAGAGATGGCAGCATACACCCAGTCCCTTGATCTGTAGCACTCCTAACCATTGACTAATGAGAATTGGGCTTACAGATATCAAAATGTTAACCAGTACATTAAACCATGATCCTCCAGCGAGGAAGTGGGTGGCAAATGTATGACTCATCGGCCATGTGAACGACCTCACAGCCCTTTTTCTAGTATAACAAAGATTCCTCCAAATAAATGTTTTTCATAGAAATCACAGCACTAGTTGAGTAATTCAAATCCACTAACAAGAATGACAGAAGTGTGCTAACATTACAGGATTACTTTTAAGATGTTAGAAAGTTGTATTTAACAGTATTATCTAGTAGTGTCTTCCACAAAATCTCGCTGTCACAGCTGCAGCATTTAGGGGCAAGAACGTATCCCCAAATGAACTCCGAGCACGTAATACCCAACAAAATGTGTATATATAACCAAGCCAATTTGGTTTATTAGCACTAACGGTGCAAACATTCATTGACCATTCACATTTTTCACTCTCAAATGTAAGAGGCTGTTTTTAATGTTTGCAACTCCACAACAGTGTGGGTGTGAAAAAATAACATCACTGCATTGTAAACTTGTAACTAATTTGTGTTTACAGAGCAAAGTGCTGGGAACTTAAGAACTAATGTGACAAAATGTTGAATCATTCCCTCCATGGCTGAAGCAGCAACTAATACTGGCCATTGTTCAGTGTATAGAGCAAACAGGTATTTGAAGATTAGTTATTTTCTTTAAATCTCTTGAATTCAGATTTTCTCCTCTCCTTTTCGAGAACCCTCCATCATCTCGTTGCTTTCCCTCCATCATGTCTTCCTGTGCAATAACTTCCTTTGTTAAACACGTTTTGATTTGACACTCAACCAACAATTACTAGTGATTACAAAACTGCCAAGTGTATTGAGAGGACTAACAGATGAGAACGAATAGACACAAAAATACAGTTGCCTTGGAAACAGAAATTCTGCAGTCCAGTTTTATGTAATCCATGCAGACACATGCCAAATTCTCCAGGCTGACAAACTTGTCAACTCTCTTGTCCAAGAGTCCAAAAGGAACAGTGCTTTTCTCTTTTTCTGTATTATTGATGTTACATAATCGCTGGGGAGCTCGCCAAATCTACTGTCTTAATACAAAACTGCAAATCCAAATTAAGAATGACACAACTTATTTGTATAATTTGAAATAACATCACTTTACCCAAGTACTTCAAATGTTCAGCAAACCAGCACTTTCTGGGTATCCTTCTATCTTTCATTTTTAGACAAAGGCTGATTAGTTTCTATCCCATCTCACCCAATAGAGTCAATATATTTCCGCTAATTTTAACCTTTGGATTTAGGACATAAGGCACCTAACCAATTCAAATCAATTTGAAACTGCCTATTAAAAAATTGAGATTAAGGAACCCTTAACTATACTAGGCACACAGTTTCTATAATATATATAGAAACAGGACAGCAATGATAGGCTAAGTAATGTATATCTTCTTGAATACTGTTCCTGAATTAGTGTTAATATTGGACCAAATTAAGCTGTGTATATATTTGCCAGTGATGGTGGCTGTGCAGCTGTTTTGTCAGCTGTCTGATGAAAGAGTTATACTTCTTCTCATCAAGTTGAAAATGTTGTCATTTTCAGAAATCCCTGATATCTCAGGGTGTTTCAAACTCAGTTACTCGTAATTCAATCTGATGATTATATGACGTGCGTGCAGCACAATCTAGACTAATGTTACAAGCTAACACAGGTCAGCCAACAGGAGAATACTAGCTGCAATGTGCCTTGATAGCAGCTGATGTCAGAAGCCAGCTTTATAATTCACCGAGCCTCACCATCTGCACCCCCCACCCTCTGAGGGCAGAAATGCTGTTTCAGTGTTACAGGAATGTCGGCTTTGTACCAGAAAGCTGAGCTTCAAAGCAACTTCATATTTAGAGCCATTGATCCCTGAGTGTCAGGTGCCATTATTTTTATCTTACTGATGCAAGTGGTCGATATGATAATCCTCCACAGGGGGTCCATTATCCCCTTTTGTCACCTATAAATGTCCAGCAATCAGGACAGACTTTTGTGTCAAGCTTCTGCTTTTCTGAGGGGAGCAGATTGATGCGGTTCAACCACATAGTGCCCCCCCCCCAGGTGCTTCTCTTTCAGTTTCACGGCATGACTAAACTAAAAGAGACCCTGGAGCAGAGCCGGAGGGATTACATTTCCCAGCTGCCCTGAGAATGTCAGAAGGAGCTGGGGGACATCAGTGGAAAAGTGGGCTTCATCGAGGCTGCTCAGCTTGATCTGCTGCCGCCACGACCCTGACCTGGATCTGTGACTTGAGTTTGGATGGATGGACTAATACAATCTTCGTTGGCTGACACTGTAGATTCAAGCTAGTGATGTTTTTTTCATCACAGGGACACATTTAAATAAAGATCTCTTTCTTTATATTTTTAAGCAGTTCATTTATAATTGTTTATTGCAGCGGCTTGTTTGGGTTTTGTAGGAACCAGCCTAAATCTAAATGTACTATTAAGCAGGCAACATAAACTTTAAGTCTATGTCAACATGTCATCCTCCATAAATATATAGTCACATTCCGGGTCTAAATGGGTCACCTTTTAGTACATCCCCTCAGGGCCAATGGCTGAAATAAAGTGGCATGAGAGATTGTGTTTTTTGAAAAGTAGATAAGTTAACTATTTACAGTGTAGTGCACCACTTCTGCATGATCACTAATTTAGTAAAAAAAAAGGAGAATCAGGTTTTCTTCAAATCCATTCAGTTGTGTTTGATATTTTGTACACAGTGTTGTGCCCAGTGGGATTGTGTTGGCAGGCCAACTCTTCATAAACTAGAAAATAGATATTTAAGGAAGAGAGAGAGCAGAGAAGGCTACACTGGAAGAAATAAAGGGAAAGGCCATTGCCATCTTTGTGCTGTAAAGTAGACCCAAACTGACTGCTTACGTTTGTCATCCCATATGTTAATATGTCATTCTCAAGCAGTTCATTTTTCTAATCTATCTTTCTCTTGTTCTAACTCTCACTGGTATAGTGCGAGTGATTTTAAATGTCTATCCTGCAATCTGATGAAGGCCAACTCGTACAAAGGTGGGAAATTGTTGCCAGGCAACTCTACACCTCAGGCACTTCTCTTTATCTTTTTTTCCTCATTTGGATCACACTTTTTTTGACATCACCACAAAATAAGAGCAGTTTAAAGTGGGTTATTGTCCCAAACTATCTTATTGCAGGTGAAGTCAAACATTTAAAAAATATATATGATATCCAGGAAAATGTTGAAAGACCTGAGAGGATTGGATCAGGGAAAAGTGGTACAGCATGTAGGAGAGGAAAAGGTAAGGAGAGGACCTTGATAGATTATTTTTCAAAACAGAACTACATGTGAATACCAATGTCTTGTTTAAAAACCAAAGTCATATCAGATTAGATTTTTCAAGCTTCACCAGCTTTCTTTCGACTTTGGCATTGTGGGTAGGGAGTCAGAATCTACTCTGTGAATGTTAACTGATATAGTGCAAGTCTTTCTTATCCTCTGAAATGTCTTAGTTATTTCTCTTCCATCTATTTTCTTATCACACTGATGTCCATGTGACATAGGGATCCTGTTTTCAAATACAAAAAGATACCTTCTGGATGGGCTTCAAATTATTTGTTAAACATTATCTAATTATCTAATGTAGGGTTACTGGAGCTGGTACTAGGACTACATGTTGTTTAACTGTATATATACTTTTTACCTCACTTCAGTATGTTTTTAACTATTCAACATATATTTATATTCATATTATTACATTAGGTAAAGAAACTGCTGATGAAAACTGTAAACCTCTACAGACATAAAAGGAAGTAGGTAAGATATGATTTAGATCATTTTATAATTTAGCAAGAGCTGTTTTCTTGATTATTTGTATGGTCTATTAAATGTCAGAAATGTGTGTCCAGGAAAGTCCAAAGTGATGTATCCAAATGTCTTGTTTTCTGCAATTTAAGCACCAACAGTTACTATTTATCGATTATCCTAGTAGATGGCATTCATTTTCATATTGAATTGTAATCGATTAGTTGACTCCATGATGACCAGTTATAGAAATGTTGATGTGTACAGGCCAACAAATGTGTGTGCTTGACAGAGTTAAAAATACATGTAGAAGGCTATCTTCAGATGTCATAATTTCAGCTTCTGTCCTAATCTTGTCTGACATCCCTCATGTCAACAAGTCTCTCATCTCGGAGGTTGGGGGTTTGAGCTAAAGCTTGAAAGACAACTTGTAAAACACCTGTAGCTGTTTGTACCACTCACAGTCCTGTCAAACATAGGAGGGTAACTAGCAGTTGTGAACAAACATCTAGAGCAGTGTTTCTCAAAGTGGGGGGCGCAGAGGCATGACAGGGGGGGGCGCGAGGGACCAGGAGGAAAAATTGTTTAAAAAAAAGAAAGAAATCATAATTGGAAAATTATTGATTCGGAAATAATATGATACAGTACAGAACAAGTATGTCTGGGTCTCTGTGTTTCATTCAAGCTCGGCTCTGTGTGTCTGTGGAACGAGCCATTTTGTGTGCGTGTGCGAGCGAGAGAGAGAGAGAGAGAGAGCGCACCGGTACCGGAGATTGTTGTTGTTAGCTTCTGGTACTAGCGAGATACGCTAACGGATATACATTACATTACATTACATTGCATTTAGCTGACGCGACTTACAATAAGTGCATTCGACCAAGAAGATACAAACTTGAAGAAAACAGAATCATATAAGTACATCAGGTTTCATAGAGCCAAAACATTTCAAGTGCTACTCAACTGGCTTTAGATAAGCCAGTCCTTTATTAGTATATAAGTGCTTTGATAGTAATTCTATCGCTCGAAGTGGAGCTTTTTCAACAACAAGGTGGAGGAGGGTCCTCTCCTGTCAGACTGAGAGGCTCAGTGAACTAAAGGACTCTCTGAGTGTTTAGATAGTTAACTTTAGTCTAAGTTATCTCAGTGGGTCTCAAACGTTTTGGTCACGATTAATGTAAACAATTATTTCCGAGGCACACGTTTATAGTTATAAAAAAATAAGAGAATAAATGAAAAACAGGTATGAAATACTATATGACAGTAAAAAAAGAATAAAGTTTAAAAGGGGAGTGATTTGTAAAATATCCATAAAGAAAAAGAAAATCTGTTTACAGTTCTGTTTCATATGGGTGTTGAGAGATGTATCCATAGATCTCTTCATTTTGCTCTCAAAGTGCACCAGATTGATGCTTTTAACTTCAATATTTAAAAAAAATATGTGAGGTCCACTCCCCACTTATAGAAATAGCACTTTAATGCGTGGGGAATGTTGCAGTAGAAAATTCTACTGTAGCGACCGGTACCTTAATGGGAAACCCTGCATGTTTGAGCACCCTCTATGAAACGTCAAGCTACCCCACAGCACCCCCAAAAGAAATCTCTGGCGCCGCCACTGAGCCTGCAACCCCATTTTGAAGAAATGTGCAGTGCCAAACAGGCTCATTGCAGCCACTAACGATAAGACACACTTTTTTGCCAAATATCAGCATTTTCTTTCTTTTCATTTTTTTGCAGAGATTGCAAAGTGGCAAAGTATTATAACTTATTGTTCTAGCAAAGGGATTGCACAATTGTATTATGTATTTTTTTTTTTGACCACACAGACTTATGGAGCATTGTTTTATTATCACTGTTCCAGCAAAATGATTTTTTTGAAAGGAATGCTCACGTTCATATTGATGTATTTTAATAAATGTTAACTTGGCCCATTACGTGACTATTTGTGTTGGGGGGGCCCGACTTTTTTTTTTCTCCAAAGGGGGGGCCTGACAGAAAAAGTTTGAGAACCACTGATCTAGAGGAAGTGATATAGATAGAGACTATATGTCCCCGTTTCCTGAAGATGTAAAACAAATCCGCTGACAGGAAGTGTACACATCCTCCCAAGACTCATGGTAAACTCTGCAGGCATGCTTTAACAGAGGCAAGGCATGTAGACATACAAATAAATCAAATAAACTTAAAACATGCAAACACACAGTTTTCTCTTATTTTTATATAACCACACTGGCTGACTAAGAGCACGTTCTTATTGAGAGCAATAGCCCGCAGAAGCAAATGTTGGAAAATAAATACATATAACACACATTCACATAAACACCAACGTTCATGCATAATCTGACTCACACACACTTAGTTTTCAAAGTTGTCACAGGCACCCGTGGGGCCATCTGTTCCTGCATTGGCCAATTCGAAGAGACATCAACTCAGGAATCATTAAGGATGCAATATGGCTCCTATGTTAATCACAAGCCTTCGTCCTTTCCATTGAAAATGAGCCACTGGGCAACGGGGATGCAGGGACGGTTTGTTATTCACAATCTGTTCAAGGAAGCAACATTTTATAGGTCATTTTCAGAAGAGTCGGATAAACTGGAGACTGTGAGCAGGCTTTTACAATTTTCCAAATTACAACGCTGTAATATATTATAACCGTAAAGGAGATGTTCATAAACCGATCTGACATTTAATTTTAAACAGTTCAACTGCATTTGCTGTGCAGCAATACAACGTGAAACAATCTGATGAGAGCCCTTTACTCAATGGGCACTTATTTCTTTGCCCGACACACTTTTAGAACGTGGAGAAACATTATCATTTTCGTTGTCTGGCTGAGATACTTGTGGCCCTTATTTTAAGCACTATTATTCTATAACATTAGCATTGTATGTCTAGAAAATATGTCTAGAAAAGCTATGGTAAAAGCTTGAAATTCAAAACATGGTCGTACAATTGTTGCTTCGTAAGGTAGAACTTTAACCAGAAAGAATGACAGGTAGATCAAATTGAAGTGTAGAGAAAACGTTAACTGTGTTGTCCAATAAATATAATATATGCAATTGTCTTCTTGGGCCCATACACACAGGCATGCATGTTTAACGTTTTTTTAAATGTTAGTGGCTCCCTCTCGACACCTCTCTACAGAGGCCTGCTGACGTCTCCCTTCAAAACCACATCCCTAAACTCAATCCTACACATCCAAAGTATTCCTCTCATGTTTCTAAAGTACCGCGACCCCCCATCTCTCTGTTCTGCTACCACAGCTGCTATTGGCGATGACTGACCTGTGCCTCAACCCTTGTTATCATTTTAGAATTTTTCCCAATTTCATGCCTTTTTATGCCTTTCAAGTCTTTTGGATAGACTACCTTTGACCATAAAAATCCAGCCTTTCAGAACTGACATGATTTTCCTCTTCACTCATGTTGTGGCCCAGTAGCTGCCATGGTTGATGGCTTCTCTGCCAGTAAAGACTTATTTTTTTGTGTGACTAATGCTTGATGGCATAGTGCTGCTCCCAATGACATAATAGGTATACAGTATTAATATATAATATACAATACATAACATCTGAGTAAAACCAGCTGAGTTATTACAGAAAAAACCTGGACGACCTGGACAGTTTATGCATTGCAGGTGTTACCATGCAAGTATAACATTTTCCCTCGGCTCAGCAGGGACCAGCAATTTATCATATCATAAACAAAACTGTCCCGTTAGCTCAGCTCAGAAAGGTGACTTTCAACACAGAGCTGTAACTAGGCCTATTTATTTATCTGAAAGTAATAAGTAATGCAGATCACAACACAAAATGCTGTCTATAGTTTCATCTGAATTTATTTCAAGGATAAACAGAGCGTGGAGAACAATGCGACCCTATAAATGAGAGAAAAAGATAATAGCTGATGTGAAATGCATGAGCTGCATTGTATTCTTTGTCCCGACATCTGATAAAACCTGAATAGGCAAATTAAATCAATATCACAATCCAAACAATGTTGTGTGGAACCATAAAAGTTGCTCTTCAACGCGGGTCCCAGGTCCTTTGGTAAAAGGATTTGGTAATTACTCTCATTGCACAGCTCACTGCACACAGCCCTCGAGGTCGACTGCAAATTTCAAGGTTTCCATTAAAAAAGTGAATGTGAGGATTATCTCCCTTAATTACTTTACTTGTTCTACCTGATGCGTATGTGATGCAACCCAAACAATATTCAGGCCGCCAGCACACATCTTATAAGGAAACCTTTTTGACAAATTGGTAGAAAAAGTGCCTTTTTGCTTTCCCTAAGTTATGTAATATCCCTCTGAAGCACCGCACAATTGAGAACAAGATGTGTATGTGTGTGTGTGTGTGTGTGTGTGTGTGTGTGTGTGTGTGTGTGTGTGTGTGTGTGTGTGTGTGTGTGTGTGTGTGTGTGTGTGTGTGTGTGTGTGTGTGTGTGTGTGTGTGTAAACAACAGTACAGTGTATACAACCGTTTTAAGTCGTACAGTACACAGTATGAAAATAAACTTGCAGAACCTTGAAGCTTTGCTTTGTCAAAGGTTTTGTAATCATTGGCCAGTAATGCAGTGCAGTTTCAAATCAAATATGGATGCATGACTACAATTATTTGATCAAATAAAAGCTGACAGAAAGGTTCAATTTCTATAATTTATTACCTTTTGCAAGCACATTGCACATTGAAATTCAAATCTTATAAAAACGAATAAAAAATCATTGGTTGAATGAGATAAAAAAGTTACTAAGAAGCCCTGCATGTTGTCTGACTGTTGTTTTACACTGTTTGTCGTAGGATAGCCCCATCTAGTGTGTACAAAAAATATATATATGTCAACAATAATGAAGGGAAGGGTGCATCTTCTCTGTATATTGTATCCCTGATTGGGCTGCCAGTATTGTTAAAGGGCTTCAAATACTATGATATCCATATACAAATACATTATATTATCTGAAGTTTAATTTAGTCTAAATCTAAAACGTTGCATTTCATGCCAAAATACTGTTTCTATTCATGTAAAGGAAGAAATATCACGTTGATTGGCATAAGAATAACATCCGTTTCAAAAGCACCAAAACAGACTGCACAAGTGTTTGCTCTAAAATGTAAAAGATTCCAACAATCTACCGTGGAATTGTTAAATGAGAGTGTGATGAGAACTGAAATACATTTGACAGAAGATGCCGACAGCAAGAGAGACAATTGTGGGAAGATGTGGCATGAATACAAAACAGAGCGACTGATTGGCTCTCTCTGCTGTTGTCTTGAAATGCAGCATTGTCATTCAGGCAAAGTTGCCAGTAGCTCAGTCAAAAAGAGGATTAGATAACGACTGGCTTTCTGGCTTCAGAGAAACTTTACCACATTATTGGTACACAAATATATTAATTATTTCTGTATTCTAGGGAATCAATGTATTGTGACATAGAGGACATGTATGTTGGCCCTTATTGGAAGCATAGCTGTTATTACACTGCACATTTCTAAGGTACACAAATTCTCCCAGACTAGATGAATTTGTATGCATGATATTCAAAACATTTTATTTTGTTTTGAGGCATTGTTGGATCCAGGCTCAGCACAATAGTCTTGCGTGGACACCAGCACCTCATTTATTCAGAACTATGGACAGTGTGAGATTTTGGCAGCAGTTTGCAGGTGTAGATAACGTACGTTTAGTCCTGAACTAAAACCATATGCTCCCTTTTTCTAAATTCAGAAATGAAAGGGAGTGAAATCAAAATAATTTATTCATTTCTGCCTCTCGACTTATGTGTCTAAACTTGATAGAAGCATGTGTCAAACATTGTGACATTGTTTCTGTACAGGGCATGTGATTAGACACTCAGTGAAGGGTCAGATCTGGTGTCAATCACATGTTGCTGGTTAGACGTGCCTCCACTTCACAAAGATAGTTAGGGTCAAACCGCTTTGAAAGTCGTTTTAATTTGATCTTTCAGTATATTGTTGTATACCAATAAAATATAATGAGGTTCCATTTGTCTCTTTCCTGACGTATCTCTTACATTTCACGCATTCGTTTAGACCAAAGGTATTGTATTTCACTTGTTAAAAAAAGGAAATAGAAAGCACTTGAAAATAAAGCCTGGAAATGATTGCTGTAAAATCAAAGATCGGCTATAGTCCAAAAAAAAGAAATTGCACATGTTGAAATAACATGACTGGGATAAATGTCCTCTTTGAGATGTTCTTAAGCGATGCGTAATTAGGAGAGAATTGACTGAACAGCTCCCGATAGAGGATCATTGTGCGTAAGGGTGAATGACATTGACAAAGAACAAATGATAAGGAAAACTGTCAAGAAGAGGTATGAGCACATATAGCAAAGTCAAATGCTAACAGGAAAAGTGAGCTAGGATTAAAAAAACTGGATGTTAGAGGATCAGATCCAAATATACTCTTGTCTATGGTTTATTGAAGCATTTTACCCACAGCATATTCCCCATACACTCCTACTACTGTTACAGAAAGCTCATGGGAAGTCGAGTCTTTTTTACTATCCCCAAAGACATAGTGAAGAGAAGCTGTCAGTCAGATGCGATAACGTCAGGGTTCAAACCAGTAGAGATTAGGATAAAGTAGTGTGGATATTTCCCCTTGCAGAAGCATATATTCTCTATTATTAGGAGAGGAGAAAATGTTGTTATTCAACAGACTCCAGCTGTGTGGTAGCAATATGACGAAGCAAAAAAGATAACAGAGAAAGTGAAGAGTGGGAAAAATGTATCCCTCGGGCTTTCTTTGTGAGCAGAGGCAGCCACAGAGGCTCTGTCGCAGGATATTCCACTGAGACCGCCCCCCCCCCCCCACAGTCCCAATCAGAAACCCTGTCCTATCCACAGGGTGTCACGCAATGCACCGCTCACACAATATAGATAAATAACAAAGGAAGAAACAGAGGGATTTTGAGGATACATAACCACATGTAGCATGATTGTTGTTGGTCTTATCTGTGAAACATACAGGTTTTATTTATGTCTTAGTGTGTGCATATGTATACATGTGTCTGTTGATTGTGTATATATAAGATATACATATGTTATACATATTTTTTTTATATATATATTTTTATTTTTGTATCCAGGATTGTGGGAAACGGTATTTCGATCTCTCTGTCTGTACACACAAACTGACAGATTGACAATAAAGTTGACTTTGACTACTTATGTACTTTTTTGAGTATTTTCCTGTCATGCCACTTTATACTTGTGCTCCACTACATCTTACCATCAAATATTGTATTTATTACTCACTACATTTATTTGACCAAAAGTTATTGGTATCTAATCCTTTACCAACTGCAATATTACAATTATAGACTCCTGAATGCATCAATCATTTTAAACATGTAATATAAAATAAATTAGTACTAATAGATACTAGATAGTACTTTTTAGATTTGGTACTTGAGTACATTTTTCTGCTAATACTTTTGTACTTTTAATTCAGTAGCATTTTGAATGCATGACTTTTACTTACTTTCTACACTATGGTATTATTACTTTTACTTAAGTATAAGATATGAGTTCTTCTTCCACCACTTCAGGTCAGGAAGAAAAATAATGCAGAGTTCTGGTGATACTTTTATATTTTTTAATCTGATGACATTCAAACATTTCTCTATGTATTCTTTATTGCATTACATTCGCTCCCTCTAATTACACCAAGTTGGATTTTAACACATCTCAAGCCGTACAAGAGAGTTCATTCAATCCATAATTCACCATTCACTCTTGAGAGGGACATTCTTATGTGACATTTTAATTGGCACAATGCAATAACAGTAATGGGGAAAATGCTACTTGATTATAATCTCATATTCTAAATGTTGCCTAATATTATTTCAGGTCAAGCTTCATCCGTAGCATCGCTTATATAAATGAATTAATGTATTAGTTTTCCAATCTTTATTGAACTTAGTCAATTATATTTAGATTGTATTTCCCTGTCAGAACTCATAGCATCAAAAGTTTAAGCTACACTTCAGTTTGAAAGATAGACATTATACATAAATGCATCACCACTATACATTTCATTATACATTTGTGACAATAATTGTATAAACTAAGCCATAAGCCATAAGTGGTTATTATCGTTTTTGTATGTGCTTTTAGCAATCATTTCTGAAACACCTCTGTAAATGACTAAACGTGACAAACCCCTACCTACTCTAATCTTATTTCCTAATTTGTATATTTAAAAGCTTATTCTGAAGTCACTACAATTGACATGTTACCATGAGAAAAAGAGATCTAATGTTGGATCACTGGATATAAATGGATCAATGTCTCCATCTAGTGGCTTGATGTTGTAGTAGGAAGGAGTTCTGACGGCGTACTGTAAGGTTTCAGCAGCAAATGTGTAAAAGGTTCAATGGATCCTAACATATGATTAGTTTCAACAAGCTGAGGGTTGATCTTGTCTAATGTGGAATACATATCTCATCTACACTCATAGATTGTGACTCTAAACCATACAGATACAAAGCTGTGCGTGTCTTATGCAGGCCTATTCAGAAACAATATGGAAACACATTGTTATAAAAAAAAATCCATTCGGACCATATCTTAAAAAATGAATATAAGTCATACAGGAACCATTTGTGAGGAACACTCACATAGCTATTTAAAAAAATAAAGGAGTATTTGTCATTCAGATTTGTCAAAGGTTACAGTAGCTCAAAAGGTTGTGATTTTATGACCAACAGCGTTGCAGTTTTTATTAGTGCCTTCATGTTTTGTTTGCCCTTGTGTACATGCACAGAGGCACTTGTATAGGTAAGACAATACATCAGCCAACAATTAAAACACTTTTTTACTGACGTACAACTCGCTGTTAAGCACCATGGAGTTCAGCCGTGCTCAATCAGACACTGCAAGCAATTAAACATGGACGCAAATGCAACCCTATCACAATGAGCAAAACACAAATAATCAGCTTTGCAAACGTTTTACAAAACAAATACAACATATTTGACTTGTTTGCCCCCATCAATTTAGATTTCCATTTTTCTCCAACCATGCCAGCAGAGGGCGACTCTTTCCCACTCTATAGTTTTGTGAACATTTGAAGGCACATTATGAGGGAAAACTTCCACTTCATGCCACTCCCCCCCCAACACACTATCAGCTCAGCTCCTCTCTCTTTCCTCTCTCTCTCTCTCTCTCTTGTTTCCATATATAATACAGCTCTATTATTCAGAATAATTATGCCTCTGCCTCGAACCTCGATCAATTATGGTTAGTGTGGGCTGACAGAAGTCAGTAATGAGAAGCTGATGGGTGCAGCGGTTTGGCTCATGGAAATAAAAACAAGTAATTCACATACTTCTGATTTGTGAAAGCAGTTTCTGTGAGAGCACTACTCGGGTACACATTCACTATTTGCATGTATATTATACATCTATATGTTTAAATGTATACAGTAACTTAACCCTGACATGTTTAAGATTAATAATGTTTAATAATAACACTTAAATAGTTTAAGTGTGGTCTGCAAAGTTTTCAATCGACAAAAATAGTCTCCTTACTAGAGGAAATGTGTGTATGCATGAGCTGATATTGAAGAAGAGTGTTTTCTCTGCTTAACTGTTTTATTCTGGTTAAAAATAGAAATGCATTCTTAATTTCTCATTTGTAGAATCAAACATTTACCACTTGCATGTGGTTTAGTCATGCATATGACATGCAACAAGGACTTTGCTCCAATGAACAAACAGATAACCTAGCTCTGAGAGATAGAGGAAGCTACAGTACATCTGAAATGTAAATTGCTGCTACGGTCTGTTTCACTGACCTAGAAAGATCCTCCTGACTCAGTGAACTCAGATCTAAAGTGAAGCGCAGTGCATATCTGTCGGAAAGGACTTGGTGTTTGGTGTTCATGCTGGGGAATGTGGGGCAGGTTTACCTACTCAACTGCAATTACTTACGCTTTGAAAAGAAAACGTTCCATAGTCATAGTGAAGATGCTCCTGGAGATGTGACACGTTCACTCTGGCTCACATACGACTTCCTGGTGTGACAACATCTCCACTGCTGCCTCTGTCCTGCAGTCAGAACTCCCTCCTCTCTGCACAACGTGTACACAGATACCAGGGGACCATAGAGTTCTTTCACCTTTGCTCCTAATACATATAAAAAAATATACATTTCTGAGGATTAAATTATTCTTCATAATAAGGAGCGACCTTAATACGAGTTGTGGCATTCATGTTAGAAGTTGCCTCTTTAATTAGATTTATAATATTTTGTGAAGTTCTGCCTGCCAAAGAATTCATCTGCTTCACTAAGTATAATTACTTCATTTAACTAGTTATACATAATGTGCATTAATGTAATGACATGACTCTACAATCAGCCATGATAATTGCCCATGGCAGCACTGCTTGGTAAACACTGACTCACTGCAAGCAGGACTGAGGTTTGATTCCTTGTAGAATGAACCACTAAATAATGTTAGGTATACATGTGAATATGAGAAATGCTGCTATTTTATATACCCCTCCCAGCTGTAGATTAAATTAAATAAGTATGTAGAGCTGGACATTCTAATGTAATAATCGGTAAGTGACTCGTAATTTGTTTTAGGCAACAACTGCCACCCTGCTCTGTAGTGTACGAAATATTAAACTGGAAAAAAAGACTACTGTTGACGTAGTGAAGTTATTCATAGTGTGAATTTACAATGAGTTGTGTTCCTGTGTTAGCTCTGTGATGACCTATCAAGAATGTTTCCTGCCATTGTGCCGAATGCATTTAAGGACTCCAGGCTCCAATGAATCTGAGCAGAATTAAGGCACTAACTTTTTCTAGGAAACATGTTTTCCATCTTTTGACATAATGTAATGAAGCATAACACAAGAGGCATGAATACTTCATTATCTTACAGATAGTATATCACTTTGCATCCTAGCAGATTGATCAAGAGTGCACTCTTGAAAGAATACTTGTATATTTAATATTTCTTGGTCTATTCAGCTATCAATTCTCCTTACATTATTAGGATCATGGCATCTACCCCAGCATGCACGGGGGAGTGGCCAATAAATACAGGTATACAAATACAAATGTAGTCAGTATATTTTAAAGATTTTCTAAGCACTCATCCATCACTCTACAAATCCATCAGTCAATTACCCTATTGCCTTTTCATTCATTCTTTAATTGTCATCAGATTAGCAAATCCTTTCTACTATGATTTGTAGCTCTGATATTTGCCAAACAGTAGAGGGTCTTGGGGGAGACGTGCTCTGGGACTTCCACACAATGTGGATAGATTGCTATGTGGCCTTGTGCTTTATTGAATTGGCCATTGCCTGTTACCCCCCCCCCCCCCCCCTCCCCCACTATATGGGCAGCGGTGTTGGCAGCTGTCAGAGACACCAGGAAGTGAGCCAGTTTGGACCAGAGCCAGCACAAGACGTCAGACAGACGGCCCGGCACAGCAGAGACTGTCCACCCCCCCCAACTCAAGGTGACCAAGTCCTTATGTGCTACACCCGCAGCACACCTGGTGCACATATGGAATCTAGACCCACTTCCCAAGGACTTGATAATTGATTTTTTTAAATGGGTACATCATTCCTCTACCCACTAGTATGACTAATTTGATTTGAGAGCATAATCAATATTATCTGGCTTTTCAAAAGAGAGCTGCTAATGCAGGAACTGAAATGGATTTTACATTATATTCATAGCTCAAAACACGATAATGGATCTCATTAGACACAAGGATACTTATTTTTTGGTTGATTTAACTGCGGTCAAATCCTGCTTCATGAAGTTTGGCAGTAGTATAGTAATACTTTCCAGCATTCGTTTAGTTCAATCTTAAACATTTGAATTAGTTTTAATGCGAATTGTTAAGCACTGTAAAGCTGTCCTATGTCCTAAAATAACATTTGTATTCCAAACAAAGCAATCCTTCCTCTGATGAAGAGTGAATGCTGATTTCTGTCAATATCCATTAATTTAATGAGAAATGTATTTAATGATCAAGCATTACCCTCACTACTTTGCACCTCCGAAAGGCACAAAACCAAACCGTGTCTGTACCGGCCTCAGTGCACTTCATACTTTCATATTTCTTAGGAAACAAAGACCGAAATACTACTTGGAACAAGCAAACCTTTTGTGTTTTCTTATGCCATAATATAATATGAATTCCAAATATGAAGGGACACTTTTATTACAAATACGAGGTCAAAGAATGTCGCAACAACACTACGAAAAATCCTACTGATCTCCAATATAAAACATTCCCTTTAAGAGCTTGATCATTGCAGTTTAGTTGTTTGTTTTTAAACTTCACGCTACTGATTTTTTGTAATGGGAGAGGAACAAAAAGTCAGAAATGGAGGAAGCATTTATATTAAACTATATAGTTCCATGTGATATACTAATAAGTTGTGTAAGTGTGCTGTTTGGTAAGCAATCAAGAATACACATCTCACTGTATTCTTGCAGTGCTTCAATCAAATACAATTGTTGTTGTATGACCAATATATTAACACTAAAAGCACTTGTATGGTAACTTATAAAAATGTATAGGCTTTCCTGGTTTAAACATAGAAAATCAGGAAAATTACAATAATGCTTACTGGTCATAGATAAAACATGTCTTACAGGAGTGTGGTTGTACTGTGTCTATCCACCGTTTATAATTCCTGCTCCATTTCTCCCTGATGCTCATCCAGTCGTGAATATCTCTCCCTTTCTGTGTCCTAAGGCAAGGTGGTGTAAAAAGCACTGAATAAGCTTTATGCATATCAGGACGCAGCTTTGAACTATACTTGTCTGACCAGTTTTTCTATGCTCATCAGCCAGCGCTAGAGAACTCTTATCCTAAATTGAGTCTGTGCATCAAAAATCTTTGGAGGAAGGGCATAGACAACAAAGAGAGGACTGACAGCAGACGGGAGAAGTACTAAGGTCATGTGAAAAGAGGCAAGAGAGGGGTGATAGATAAAATGGGTGAGATGTGACAGTGATCTCTTGTTTGGCTGCGGGACAGAGGATCACATCATAGATTTTCCCATGAGTCTTTGCACCTTATACAGTGTCAAGGCCGTGCTTAAGCACAGTGTGCCCTACTTCTGATGCTGCTGCTGCTGAACAAGAAAGTGATGATTCTGCTTTAGTGTGAGAGCTGTGACTGAAAGGTCTCTGGTTTTATCCTTGACATCAACTAATGTGATATGACAGGGTCCCTGGGCCAAACACTGACCTGTTACCTGCTCTGCCCACACTGAGCTAACAGCGTCAGCTAAATGGATACAAAGGAAAATGTGAAGTTTGAAAGTTCCTTGACTTTACAAGAGATTGTGCAATACATTCATATTCGATCATTTATAAGCACATGTTAAATGTATGTTTTTTCACTCTAAGAATTTCAGAACTTTGAAGGCCTCGATCATCTTTTTACAGTCCCAGTATTTGTCTGCATGAATAAGTCGTGATATTTGGTGTGTCTCCTTGAAATAGCATTGAAAGTGGGGATTGTCAAAAGCACACACACACAGTCAAAATGTAAACCTCTGCAACATCGCTGCTGTTTCTAGATTTGAGAAATAAGCTATTTTGGCAGTGAGTATTTTGTTCCACAGTTCAAACTGTCGTTATAATCCACATTTGGGTAACTCTATTTTAGCTTCGGCTAATATGCTTCTATGGATTTCTGTTCATCAATAATCCTCTTTTGAAAAGCAGTCTGAAAGGTTTTTTTTTGTCATGAGATTGAGAGTGAGAATGATGCATCATGAGAACTACATTAAAGGTCCCCTATTATACTGTTTTTCATCAATATATTATAGGTCTTAGATTTATACAAAACATGTCTCTGAAGTGTTTGGCTCGAAATACCAAACAGATCACCCATTGTAGCATCCCATAATCCCCTCTGTTTCAGCCCTGTTTCAAAAGTGCTGATTCTCTGTCTGTTACTTTAGATGAAAATAAGGAGCCACTCCCCACGCCCCTCTGAGAGATATTTGGTTAAAAAAAACACAATGGTGCTCTAGGAGGAGATTCAGGTGATAAGGTAGGGGTGGGGGGTTACCTTGGTTGGTTATTGGCTAATGGTTACACAACCCAAAATATCGTTATGACATCATAAAGTGGCCAAAATCTGATCAGCTCATTTTCAGACAGGTTTTTATATAAATGGATCAGGACAAAAAGAGAGCGAATCTTTTTTTCCTGAAACTTTCAGAATCTCTTTACACAGAGGAGACACATATTTATATATAAAAAGACATGAAAAAGTGGATTTTGTACCTTTAAGGGAACCATTTAAGTTCCAAAGAACATTCACTGGTGAGACACCTGGATCATTATTGCATGCTAGATAATGAGCAGTGTCTTACTCAATTGATGAGTTTAGGCAAATAAATCACATGTAGAAAAATGGGAATGCACATGCATGGAATCTCCGTTAAGCAGGTTTTAACAAATACCAGAGACGTTGGCTTGGCCCCACACTGTTACATAAGTGATGACATGGAGGCTGTCAATGTTTTACTAACACTACTTTATCTCAACGGGGTAACTGCACATTGATAGTACGCACAGGAGCGATAGCCAGGTAACATTTTTACTCTAAAAATCATGGCCCTGACCAACAGCTTTCTTATGTGTTGTATGTTAAAAACCTAAAGGACAACATATGTGCTTGGTGATTGGGTTCTGTTAATTGTGAACAAAACATCAGGATACACATAGCTATACTCGACAGGTGTAGCAGAGAACACATCAGATCCTAAAACTCACTATTCTCCTCACAGTTTGAGACATGACAGCTCTGCAGGCTAAAGAAGCAATTAACAAGGAAATTATTTCTCTGATTGAAGCAGGAGAGCGGCAGAGAGGAAGAGCAAGTCAGAGTGAGAGCGATAGCAGGGAGGGAAACTTCTGACAATGACTTTGTGACACACACACACACACACACACACACACACACACACACACACACACACACACACACACACACACACACACACACACACACACACACACACACACACACACACACACACACACACACACACACACACACACACACACACACACACACACACGACTGATTTCCCCCAGAGCCTCCGGGGCTGGACCATGGCTGCCTTTAGAGATAAACCACCCTGCTATCTCTTGGAGATTTTACTCTCTTACAAGTTTCATGAAAGCTGCCGCATATGGTTTTTGAAGTCAGCATAAAAGTGTGTGGCTTTCTTTCCCTTGGATGTTTAAATCTATATTTGTGGTTCGCATAGTTCATTCTTTCCTTCTCTAACAACCCGATTGCTGTTTTTCTATAAAGTTTTGGCAAAGCTTTCCAATTACCGTGTAGGTTTTAAACGTGTTGTGTGGGGACAAAAGGATGTGGGGAACAACAAAAAATATGGATTGATTTGCCTTCCTCCTTCATTTCTCAGCCTTGCACATAACGCTGCTTAGCTGACAGTATCCTACCTTCTGTGGTGACAGGCCATTCATTCTGGAGGCTCACAGGTATTTTTCAGATGGTAAAGGAATACTTCACATTTTCAACTGCACAGCTGGGTGAGGGAACATGTCTCCGTGTAATAGACTGCATCAGCAAGAAAGTGTTTGTGCTGATTGTATAAATGTGTGTGTGTGAGGTTGTTTGTGGATATGATAATGCAGCCACATTTGTCAATGACATAAACAGATATTGCAGAGGAATGAGCTGTAACTGGAAATAAAAGTAACAATTATATTATTGGGCCTTCACAGGTGGCAGCTTGGTAACTGTGCTAAAAATCATCATGAAACGTGACATATTTGGTATTTGGTAGTGTTATACATCATAAAGTAACTTAAAGGTAGGGTAGGTAAGTTTGAGAAACCGGCTCGAGATACACTTTTTGTTATATTCCATGGAATGCTCTTAACATCCCGATAGCAATGAATATCTTAAGTGCTTTGACAAAAAATCCATAAAAAAATTTCATCTATGGAAGCCGTAGTACTGTAAAAAGCACGACCAATCATTTTAGCCGGCCCGGCTAAAATAACTGGATGGCCTACCTGCCTGTCAGCCTTCCACCTGTGCACAAACTTATCTCGTGCCCTCATTGGTCATGTGCGCGTTCGTGTGTGTTGGAGGAGGGGCTCTGTAAGGAAGTGGCAGATTTTTTCCGGCTGTGTATTTTCAAATTTTAGCGCACTCTCCAAAATTACCTACCCCACCTTTAAGTCACCTCTATTTTGGCAGCTACTTACAGTAATAGAACATCCTGTTTCTTCACTAAAATAACGGTAAAAGGTTTGGGCAAAACATGGATCTCTTTGCAATGAATAATATAAAGATGCAAAGAATAGAGGGACTTTTTGTGTGAATAAAATGGAAAAAGGTTATGTGTTTTGTTTATAATGTCATTAACATCACGGGTATATACATGCATCTAACTGTAATAAACCACCAACCTACTTAGTCTGATCACTTTAAACCAATAACAAACTGTATAAAAGTGTTCAAAAGAAATTAAAATGCTGCTGAAATTCTAATGGTGCAATATTTATTGCATTGGGGTCATTTATCTAAGTGCCTATTTTACAGGCTGGGTAACCCTGTGTTCAAGTGAAACACCTATTACTCATAAACATTTACAGAGTTTCCCCCTGTTGGTTATGTAATAGTCAATCCTACAGTATGTCATCAGACTCATTTGGGATGGACATACTGAAGGTTTAACCTACTTGTTTAGTCCTGTTTTCTGAAGATTACACCTCTGTTGGCCAGGTCCTGATGACTTCCGCTGGTTCGTCTTTTCACGTGAGGGCAACCACATGATCCATCACCTCAGCCCTTCTCTGCCATTTGACCATTGGTGTCCTAATAACAAGGAGAAGACATTATTCCATTCTGCTTAAAAACAATATCCATCCAATTTCAAAATAACAGTTCCTCTTGTTTAATCTGATGAAACATATTGTTAAATGATTATTAACAGAATAACTCAGAACAATAGTTATATAAAGTGGTATTGGATGAAATGGCACAGAGTATAATTGTAACATCTCGCTCGTTCATTGTTGTGTTGTATTTATAGTTTCTATTGAAATTGCTCAGCTTGGATGTCCCTCGGGCAGTGAATGCAACATACTTTGAACTGTGCACTGCTCACTGAAGCGTGCGGTATGGGTACACTGGGGCAGATGTGGACGAGTCTAAACATACGGTGGCCCGGAAGTGCAAGACACCACAGCATTTCACAAAACACAACAGCATTTCACAAAACACAACAGCATTTCAGAAAACACAACAGCATTTCAGAAAACACCACAGCATTTCACATTGGACGGAAAGGGTATTCCTTTAGGGAGAACACTTCTTGTTTGTGATTGGACAGAGCCAGCCAGAGAAGCACTGCTGTGATTGGTTGTTTTTGCTGCCAGTCAAGAAATGATGCTTCGTGATTGGTCAGCACCCGACAGCGCAACATGTCCCAACACATCAACCGTTACCTGTTAGCAGTGCTAACAGCTAACGGTTGATGTGTTGGGACATATAGCTGTTAGCACACACTCAGAGCTCACAGCTCCTCATATCTGTTCAGAAACTGGACAAAAGTTAAACAAGTACAAACCACAGACTGTCTATGTCATGGCGAATACAGTCGCTGCTTTATTTATGTCTGTATGACGCTGTTGTGAGTGTGGACGGAGCAGCTACAGGTTAGTTTAGCCTGATCGATCCGCCCCTTCTCCAGCACGTCTTGTTTGAATGACAGGAGTAAACACTGACAGCTGCGGTGAAACTCGACAACAAAATGAACATATTCACCGTGATTTAATTGTAATACACGTTTCAAAGTGATGCCGAAGTAACTACATACTGATACCGGTTAGTAAAAACCATGAATTAATGCTTTGACAAGTCTGCAGACAAGACGGCAGGCGAAAAGCTTTTAAAATGCGTGTTTTCTGAATGGAATCGGATCCATCAGGCTAAACTAACCTGTAGCTGCTCCGTCCACACTCACAACAACGTCATACAGACATAAATAAAGCAGCGACTGTATTCGCCATGACATAGACAGTCTGTGGTTTGTACATGTTTAACTTTTGTCCAGTTTCTGAACAGATATGAGGAGCTGTGAGCTCTGAGTGTGTGCTAACAGCTAACGGTTGATGTGTTGGGACATGTTGCGCTGTCGGGTGCTGACCAATCACGAAGCGTCATTTCTTGACTGGCAGCAAAAACAACCAATCACAGCAGTGCTTCTCTGGCTGGCTCTGTTCAATCACAAACAAGAAGTGTTCTCCCTAAAGGAATACCCTTTCCGTCCAATGTGAAATGCTGTGGTGTTTTCTGAAATGCTGTTGTGTTTTGTGAAATGCTGTTGTGTTTTGTGAAATGCTGTTGTGTTTTGTGAAATGCTGTTGTGTTTTGTGAAATGCTGTGGTGTTTTCTGAAATGCTGCGGCGTTTTGTGAAATGCTGTTGTGTTTTGTGAAATGCTGTTGTGTTTTCTGAAATGCTGCGGCATTTTGTGAAATGCTGTGGTGTTTTGTGAAATGCTGTGGTGTCTTGCACTTCCGGGCCACCGTATAAACAAGCCCCAGCTGAATTGAATATGGATGGCAGCGCACAGGAGCAAGCATGAGCAAGAAGAGGCAATCAAATGCATAGACGTGCAGATGTGACAGAGTGCTGGAAGCCTATAGAACTATGGACATCTTGGTTGGAACAGACAGGGTTAACATGAATATGTCTGCAGCTTAGAAAAGGACTGATCTTGTGATTCTCCCACACATGAATGATCCACTGTAGCCTCCTCTATGCCCAGTTAGCTCTAAGGCAATACATGAACACTGAGATCTATGGAAAGTCCATATAAGCAGACACTTAAAAGCTTTATTTTGCCTTTTGAGAAAGCAAACTGTATTTAGTAGCAGACATTTGATATACTGTGCCTCATCTTTCATGGGTATCTTCTGTTGCTCAAATTAATTCATTAGAGTCAGCAATGTGACTTTAATTTACAAGCTACATCATTTATCATACTGAATAACGGTTGCTTTATAAGCAGTACCCATATTCACTTCAACACATTCAGATGTCTTCCTACTGTAGTCTCACATGGTTCATCCTGTGGCTATAATGAAAGTTTAAGCATTTTAAATGTGCTATTATCCTGAAAATGCCAATGGTTGCCATAGTAATTGCAGTTCCTTGGGAAGGTACATAGACTACACCAAAAAAAACAAAGAAGAAACAAATCATATAAACACTTTTAAGCAAATACTTCTGCAGCTCTGTTGTACTTCTGTACAGCTTTATTATATACAAAGATCTGAAAGTGCTCTTTATTAGACTTTTTTTTTTCATCTTGATAAAAATAGACGAATGCCGAAGGAGATGAGATCACCAACTCACTGACAACTGTTATGACTTTAAAAACTCCTCCATGCTCATGTTATTACTATTCTGTCCAAGCCAATAATGTAGAGATTAGTTGAACTTTGAAATGCCTTGTACAATGCCTTTTGAATTTTTTATCAAAGGTTCAGTTATTTCCCATGATGCATTTCCCCTCTATCATGTGTAAGATCAAAGCGTAACACGACTGATTTTTCACACTTCATGTGAAACTGGAAACCCTCTCGGGGCACTTCTAAGAAAACCGTGGCTCCTCTCTGATAGCGACCTCTGTGAATGATCACCCAAGCACATCAACGCTACTCGGTGTCTTGCAAAAAGGCTTTTTAACCACATTATGGCTTGACTTGTGCTACATAAAACAGGACTCTTAAAAAGATGTTCCTAGAAATTGTTTCTTTAAATACTGCACTTTTTCTGAAGGATTACAAATAAATATTTCACATCTTCAGGGACTGCTTTATGTAGACAGAAGATCACCCTCTTTATAAAAGTCTAATAATGATACTTTCCATAGTGTATGTTAAAAAATGTCTTCAAAATGTAAAACACATCAATATATATGCTGTTCATGTGCATGTGGAACTCATTTAAATCAAATGGCTGTTTAATAGACTATGTTTCCCTTTACACCTTGAACACAGCAGTAACTATTGTCTATTGACGGTAATGATACAGAACAATTTAAAATCAGACATTCTCACAACGAATTGATCAGGCTTCCAACTCTTTATGGAGACAATATTAATTAAACATTATTACAATTACTCCAGTATGAATTTCAATGACTTTTTACACCACTGAACTGGGAACAATCCCCTACAGGAGTGACAAAGCTTAAGTATGCAGTGAAAATGATTAGAAGAGTATGAGGCGTGGCATACAAGAAATGCATTAGACACAGTTTGCATAATGTAGTTCCAAGAATAACCTCATACTGCAGATAACAATTCATACCAAAGTGGAGTAGGGCTAAGCACCAACGACTATTATTTCTCTTCTATTAAAAACAGGTTGAGCAGGTTGTTGGGTCACATTTGTTCTGGTTTAAAATGCCAATTGACTTAACCGTTTTTTTGCCACTTATGAGCAGCAGAAACAACATTGATATGTCATCATTTGTTGATCAAGCAAATATGTCTGTGTCTGCTTTTTGCTGCTGAACGGGTAGTAGAGTGCTTTTCCTCTAAAACGGCTTCCTTATCTTAAACTCTAATAATGGATATAGAAACTGGATGAAAACAATGCTAAAACAATATCAGATAAGCAAAAGTTATTTTTCAGAAACTCGTAAAAAAAAGCAAGTGAATTTGGTCTTATGATAATGGTTTTGGCCCAACATCTAATCAGAATGGGCTTTATGTAGGTTTACACATACGAGGAACTTGCTTTGGTTTATTTGGTGCATTCAAAGACACAGAAAGAACAATACGTAACAAAAATGTTAATACAAAAATAGTACTATTATAAAAGCTTTAAAAAAACTGTTTTAAGACTATATAAAATAAATATATAAAAACAATATTTACACAAAATATAATTATGTGAGGAACCGAGTACAGTTAAAAATATTATAAAATAAGACAATACTATATTCAAAGTGGAGAGCTGTGCAGATTTAAAAAGAGGTAGCGTGGAGCAGAAATGTGCAATATGTTGTGCAGGATTTACGTAGACAGGTTTTACGCAAGTTCTATTTAACTCTTCTGAAAATGTTAAGGGTCTTTGTCATCTCGGTCAGGAAATGTATTGCCACTCATCTTAAAAGGTTTAGTTCTGATGAAAAAAAGTAATGAAGAAGCCTCACAGATGAGGAGAAATTACATTCTAACTACTCAGCAAATCCACTTGCTCCCAGCTTACTGGATGTTATGGACGAGGATGGGGGAAGGGCGATATTAAAGGGAACTATTTGAGAACATTTGTCATGCCCATCCCTCTCAGCAGCATGTCCAGTGAGGCTTTGAGACGCATAATCCTCAGCTGAAGCTTTTTCTGACAATGTGAGTGAAGTTCAGGAGATGACTGCAGCTTGGTTACATTAACCGACCAATACTGTGCATCTTTAGGTACTAACTGGAAAGCAGAAGTATCCCCACTGAACTAGAGCTGCAACAATATGTTGACTCAAGTAATGGATCAAAATAAAGGTTATCACCTAATATTATAATGAAGATATCAATTTTTAAAGTATTTTTTTATGCAATTCCCTGTTTTTCTCTGCTTTATATCATATTAAATTGAATATCTCTGTGTTTTTGACTGAAAAGACATTTAACCACGTCACCTTGGACTTTGGGAAACTAGGATAGACAGTTTCAATTGTTTCCGACATTTTATTAAAAAAATAATCAATTTAAATCAATACTGTAAATAGTTTTTTAGTTAGAAATAATTCGCCTTACATTGCACCACTGTCAGTAATGCCTGCTTGGTCTACACTACTAACAAGGTGCCAGAGTAGAGTGTACTGTACGTGTGTGTGCAGATGACAACAGTTGGCATTATTGAAGAGTCTCATGATAGTCATCAGTTAGTCAACCCACCCTGTGCTGAAGAATAACGTCCCTTTGGTATTCCAGGCACAAGTACAGCAGACTATAAACCCACAAGGACGACCACATCTCACAGGAATCCCAAACAGCTAGCCACGTCACCAGGACGCTTTTTACCATCTGTAAAGCCTGTTGGTGAGAGTGTGCACGTGCCTTTGTGTCTAGAGCTGACTAATCTTGGCGGTCATCGCACACGTCCCGCTGGAATCATTCATCACCCTCTTCTTTGTCCTCCACAGACACACACCACACACACACCATCAATTTACTCACTCCAATTCATCCTCCTGAGTCAACTGTTCGACTTGCCAAGTGTCCCCTTTGCCCCCCCCCCCCCTTGCCACTGTGGTATTTTACTTCAGTAAGCTCACACCTGAGGCCCTGAGGCCCATCTGCCTGCATAGCATACACACACACACAAACACACACTCACACTCAAGTTACATCTATAATAGATACAGATAGCAAAGTGAGCTGGGATGAAGGGGACTAACCTCTGTTAACTGACACAAATGAAACACTTCCTTGTTTAAAAATCTATACAATGGTGCAAATAGGGAATTATCTGCTGATTATGTAACTTGCTAAATCCATACAAATGAACCTGCAGCAAACAAACCTTCACTTTTCCCGATTAAAACATTTGTTCAAATATTCTGTCTGCATCCTCCTGATATGCCCAATTATAATTTGTGTTATATTCCTTTTTGCATGCTGTTAAAACTGACATGAAAATGGTAATCTTCCGTCAATTGCTCTGGACAATCCCTTGCCGATGATTGGCAGTAAAAGTAATTTTTAACAACAAAATGTATCTTATTTTCGTCCAAATAAGTGGTAAAAGGGAAAACAGCCTGAGAAATAACTCATCCATCACAGACCTAACGCATATACACTCACA
Organism: Trematomus bernacchii; assembly: GCF_902827165.1. Classification (NCBI taxonomy): domain Eukaryota; kingdom Metazoa; phylum Chordata; class Actinopteri; order Perciformes; family Nototheniidae; genus Trematomus; species Trematomus bernacchii. The sequence continues at coordinate 9,185,214 of NW_022987564.1, read as the reverse complement.
TTCACACTGTGTGAAATATTAAGGAGTTTCCACTGGATCTGACTTGGAAACTGAGGAAACTAAAACAAATTCATATAAAGGCGAATACTCTGCAAGTAGGCCATCACCTGGAAACTGATCTGGGACTTGTTTGCTGTGAGCAAAGAATGTCCACCTCAACAAACGGTAGTCCTATCCAATATATTTGAAGCCTGTCAAGCGGGACAGAGATCTTCAGTTCTCATTTTCATTCCTCAAGAAGTTGGGATTTCAGCGGAGGCTCAGACAAATATTTACATTAGGTAAGTATGTCAGACTGCTTTTCCTACCTACATTATGTCTGTGGTCATTAGATAATCCAAACCAACGTATGAAGTGTGTCTGAATGCATTTGTAAAGAAGTAGTGGGCTCACATTTGAGATTAGAGCTTTAGAAAAATATATAAATGTAATAGAATTTCACTAAAAGGCCAAGGAGATAAAGCAATTACTGTCTAGCGAGCCGCCTAAGAACCAAAAAGTCCATGAAGTCACATTTGTCCTTTGGCGACTAAGACGTGTGTCCTCTGCTGGGATTTGCAGCCCATCACAACCTTCACCACCTTCAAGCACAGTTTACAAAAGCACTTGTATATTGAGAGTATGAACAGTGGGAAGAGAAACATGCCGTTCTTTGCTTTGCTCTTGAAGACAAATGATAAACTCCTGCAGTCGTGATGATTGCCAGGGTGGGACGGTGCCGTTAAATCTTATGAGTGCTTCCTGCAGCTGGAGGTCAGGCTGCGGATTTTTTGGAGCGAGCCAAAGACACTGTCATTAAGGACTTTATGTTCTGAAGTAAAACTGGAAAAGAACAGTTGGTGAGGGCTGACAAAGAACAACATCTGACACTGTAAAAAAACTCCCCTCTGCTGATGGACAGGTGACCTTAAACTGTAAAGCAACCACCTTATATGGAGGTTCTGTCATTAATATAACTGGTTACTTGAAAGTATGAGAAAAACCATTCCGTTTGGACTTGGACTTTTGCGGCCCTGCCGACCGAAAACTCATTTTATTACCTTTTTCATCTAGGATACTGTCCAACACACTTACCTACACTAAGAAGATGAGATTATTTTAAGTTGTTAAATGTTTAGGAGCTTGAACCGCTTGTTGGCGTTGCATAACAACATTAAAACTAGGCTCAAAGCCAACAGCTTCTTCCTACATTTATGGAATGGCTCTAAAGCAGCTGGATTTCTCTGTTGCGATTAATCAAGTACATCTTAAACTGTATCTAACCTTAATTTATTGACTTATAATAACAGAGGATCTGGCAAAACTTAAGAAAATAGTTGCCACAGTCAATTAATATATCAAATACATACATTATTGGCTATTTTTTTCCTCATTCCAATACTCTTTAATGACTCAAAGATGATAAGTCACACATTCAGTAGTTAATCATAATTTGCCCAAGAGGAATGTAATTATTATTCAATACAACACTGTCATTGTCGGTGGTATGTATCATTTGCCTAATGAGGTTGTCGTAAGGGATGATGGGTGGCCAGCTTTGTGGCTTTAGGGATGAAACTCCTGGCTCACAACAGATGAGACTCATTTCTCCCCTTTTTCTCAATTTGTTCAAGTATGGAAACATTGTTTTTACAGACGCTACCTTCCTTTTAACCTCCTGTGTAGTCAAGGGTGTAACTTTGGTTTGAGAAGTGGGGGGGACACAAAACAGGGGGTCCTCCGCAATGAAATATTTTCTCAATTTAATTCCATTTCCTGCCTTTCTACAAATATATTAGGGACTATAGTGTTAACAAATCCAAGAAAAATGTGTAGTGTATATAATGAGTGTGCACACTTATCTAGTATCCTATCCATGTGAACCTGTTTTATTTGTGATTACCTGACATCCTCTAGGGGGGTCCGGGGGCATGCACCGAAGATTTATGGATACAGTTCTCAACACTCATATGAAACAGAACTGTATATATTTCAATAATCAAAAAGCCATTAGAATATGCTCACAACCAATAACAAATCATTGATAAACTCCTCTCTCCTATCTTTATCTTACCTAGTCTGCATTTTTTCTTTTTATTTATGCATATTTGACTAATCACTCCCCTTTCAAACTGTGTTTTTTATTTTTGTACTGACCTATAGTACACATTGGAAGGATTTCTTAACTTATTTTATATACAACTATATATTACATAGATGGAAATATTTGTTTACATAGATGACCAAACCGTTTGAGACCCACTGAGATAACTAGACTAAAGTTTACAACCTAATCACTCAGAGAGTCCTTTACCTCCCTGAGCTGACGTTATCTCTCTCAGTCCGACAGGAGAGGACTCTCCCTCTCCTTATTGTTGAAACAGCTTCTAATCTCCGTTAGCTCCGAGCTAGCACCAGATGCTAACAACAACCCACGTAACTCTCTCAGTCTCTCTCTCTCTCTCTGTCTCTCTGTCTCTGTCTCTCTCTATCTGTCTCTCTCTCTCTCTATTTCTCTCTCTCTCTCTATCTCAGTCTCTCAAAGTCCGACAGGAAAGAGCTCTCCCTCTCCTTATTGTTGAAACAGCTACTAATCTCCATTAGCTCCGAGCTAGCACCAAATGCTAACAACAACCCCCGTAACTCTCTATGTCTCTCTCTCTCTGTCTCTCTCTCTTTCTATCTCTCTCTCACAAGATGCGCTCGTGCCACACACACACACAGACGCTCCTCCGTGACGATGACCGCTTGCGTAAAAAAAAAAAAAATTAAAAAGTGGGGGGGACACAAATGGGATTTTGAAAAGTGGGGGGGACATGTCCCCCCTGTCCCCAGTGGAAATTACGCCCATGTGTGTAGTCATTACCCACATGTTTTAATGTGTGCACTAAATGAATGCATACACTACTGTTCATTTCTTAAAATAAATAAACAATGTTATTCATACTCCTGTATCTCTATAGTCTCTTCTTCCCATTTCTGCAGCTCTTCTCATTACAGTGAGGATGATAACTGGCACTGGCAGCTGAGCCACTCTCTATGGCTTTGCACCTCATGCCGAGTCCTCAATGCAAATATGCTCCAATTTCGTACAGCAGCACAGTCAGTCACATGGCTGAGAAAATAGAAACACATTAATTAATTTGTTTTGATTTGATATGCCAGCCATGAATGAGTTGAACAAGTTGAATTTAAAAAAATGACACGTTAGCTTTAAAATGCAAACTTGAATGATAGTGAGACGGCAAACTCATATGAATGTTCTAAGAAAAATAATACATAAAACATGTATTGCATTGTTTTATGTCTTCATACTTTCATACATTGGTATAGTCGAACATTATACTACTGCTTAAGGAGCAAGAATGTGCAAACAGTGTATATCCTTAATTTGAACCTTGGCCAAAGCATAGCTCTGTTATGTGAAGTATTGAAGCATATGCATGAGATTGAAAAAGGTTAGAACCATTCATAAAAATTCTAAAAGTTGCTCCTGTTTGGAGAAGCAGCATTAATTATAGCACTTAAATGAATAATCATGCAGCCACACATAGTCATATCTCATGTAATGGCTTCAAAAGGTGCCTAACAACTTGACTGTCAGAATTTGAGGAAATTACATTATTTCCATGTCTTTTGTCTCATAATGTTGTAATGAAAGGCTGTTAGATTTGGGCTTTGATAAAATCCTACTCATAATTATCTTCAGCAGAGAGACTGTTAAAGCACTTTGGAAACGTAGTTACTCTGACAGACATGAACCACATTTAAATAATTCCCATCATGTTTCTACTCACACAACCCCCGAAGACATTAAACGTGCTGTCGGAGACTTTTGAAACTAAATTCAGCAAATGAATAAAAACACGTGAGTAGGATTTACTCAGACTTGGCACACACTGACCATGACATTTTAATATGGGCCTGGACAGTAATCTGTGTTGAATTGATTTGATAACTGTATAAAAACACATTGCTTTTCTGTTAGTTTTCCCAAGCACAATCACTATAAATCACATTTTGCCATAACATCTAAACATGTTTGTACAGACAAACCAAGAGAAACAAAATCAATGTTAAATTCTCCGCACATAATGTTTTGTGGGTAATGGAGCATGATCAGGCAGCGAGGGTTTCCAAAATACGCTCTAACTGTATATGTTATACTATATCATCTTTAAAAAAATATATATATATATAACTCTTAGGCTTTATTAATATTTTCAAGAAAAATGATATGTCTCCCTCCTTCCACACATGGAACCAGCCATGTATAAAATGTTCTCTGAGAAAAGCAGAAAGGCGGAAAAAGCAACAGGGCAGTGTTTCTGAAAATAGCATTGCTAATTAGTTAGCTACGGTCACAGCATTCATATCAGCACACAGCAGTTTACACAGCCATCAAGCCAAATCAATCTTACTGATTATTTATTGCAATCCAGGTCACTTCCAATCAGCAATCACATAAGATAAGATGGTCATAATAACCACTTTAATGAGGGTTGCAATAACTAATCTACCTTCATGGGTAAATGATATAAAGTCTACCCCATAAAAAACCTCTAACTTAATAGGTCACTCCATCACTTTGTTTGGATTCGAGAGAGCCAGACCCCCTCTGCCAGTTCCTTAGTTCTCTCTGACAGCTTCCACTCTGCCCGGTAGCGCAAATCATCTCTTTCATCGCCTGAATCTACCAGTTCAATCCTCAAAAACATGTCTTTCTCCAAGATCAGTGAAGCTAACACGGAGTCTGCAGCTGGTCTGGCTCTTGGCAGTCTCGGGGAGGATCGGGAAACGCCACGACAAGGGGGCAGATCACTTTTAACCCCCCTGCTTTGGACTTCCTCTTTCTCGTGTTTCACCGATGTACATTCTTTTTCATCAGAGGTAGATGTACTTGAAGAGCTCCCATTGGTTGATTCCGAGCTGACGGACGACTGTGTGTCCTCTGATTGGTCAAGGTCCACATGGTAGGCTACTTTCCTGGTACTTTGTCTGTTGATGGACAGACAAGGAGGCCATCGGAGGGAGAGACATCTCGTCATTGCCAGCCATACTTCCTGAGGCCTGAAGGGACCTGACCTCTGAGGCTGATTTGTGTTACAAACAGCACCCTGTTTCTCCAATAGCATGCAATGTGCTGATAATTCTGCTTCCACCAGCTCTGCTACTCCATTAGAGTTTGTTGGCGACAGTTCTTCTTCTCTGTCCACATTCTCTGGCTGTAGCTGAGGATCTTCTCCAAAGCTGAAAGAGCCGCTGAACCTCTGGCTCCTCTTCATCGCTCTTTCTGCTTCCACATCTGAATGTGAAGATGAATCTTCATCCGATGAGCATCCATGTGGCGAGGACTGATCTTTGCAATCTGTTGACCCTGGATTCTCTTCGGACTGAGAGGAGCTACTCGCCCTCTGGCCTTTCCTCATATTTGGGCAAATAAGCCTCTCGTTTTGCCTAATATGTCAGCTGCCTTCTGCTGCTCTTCTTTCGGCTTACAAGAAAATATATTGAAAGGAACGAAAAAAGAAATGTAATCAAGGCTATCACAACAACAACAACAGCCGCAGCTCTGTTAGCATGGCACTTTCTGACATAATCTCTGCTTCAAGAGGCACAGCTTTAGCAATGGAGATGGGCAGCGATGACGCTGTGTTGTCATGTGCCCACACACACACACACACACACACACACACACACACACACACACACACACACACACCACACACACACACACACACACACACACACACACACACACACACACACACACACACACACACACACACACACACACACACACACACACACACACACACACACACACACCACACCCCTGCATGGCTATGTGTTCACGCTCCAGTCGAGTGAGCCGTGACTTGCCTCAAAGGGAAGTGATGTCAAATTGCATGATGTCATACCTAGCCGCGAACCAGGAGTCTGAAAATGGTTTGTGTGAGCGAGAGCGCAGATGGTAAAAAAAGATGCGCGCCTTCCAAAATTGACCTAGATGTGCAAAAGGGCAGTCTTAATAGATACATGTTGTTTTTCATTTCGCCCTATTCATTTGACTCTAGCTCTTATTGCAGGCATTAGTATTCCAAATAATATATATTTTCTTTTTGATTCTTTTTCGTTTTGTTCTCAAAGTATAATTGTGTAAAAAAGGTATTTGTAAGGTCCCGATGCGAGTATTTAGACCCAGAAGTGTTTCAACAATCTGTAAGTGTACCAAAAGAAAGATTTAAATAGAGGGTAGCAAGAAAATATAACGAAATATACGAAAACATCCAATTTATTCTGTACAACAATGCTCTTCTATTACATGAGATAATTTATTCATGCTTATACTTATCAATGTTTGCCTACATGTTGTTAGATAGTGAAAGGTCTTTAGGGACAGAGACCCTGAGTGTACCCCCCTATAGTGCTCTATGTGTAGAGTATATGAGTGTACGTGTATGTGGGCGTCTGTCTGCCAGCTCGGTGAGTACCTCCTGTCCCAGGTCGACAGGTTGTAAGGTCACTCGCTATCTTCCTTGCTTTTCCTTTTATGGTTAGAACGGCTGCTCAGACTGCACATCACGTTCATCGTACACCTTCTTGCATCATCTCGGGACATGGGGCCACTGCAGACTCCAGACCAGCCGACCTTATCGCAGAAAGACACACATGCTACAGCTGATAGTATCTGGTGAGTCAATTTTGGTGTACGGGGCTGCATATCAGTAAGATAGAGGGTCACTGGAATGATGCCAGATAGGTAGCAGATATGAGAATACCTTCATGAACTGTTACATATATCATGAGCGGGGATGAGGAAATGCAGAACATTACAATAAGAAAAAAAGAAATAGAATGCCAGATAGAAAATAAAACAATAATAGTAAAGATAAGATAAATAAAAAGATTAGACCAAAAGTCACCGTTACGTAATGGCTATATAATCCTAATATTATAAATCCTTATGGCATGGGCTGTGTGCTCTCAATACTTGAAAAAAACATTCGCTATTCAATTTCTCCCAACTATTATAGTAAACACGGTGTGGCCCTTTCTCTGTGCGGTCAACCTTTGAACCAGATCCGTGATGAACGTGTCAAACAAAGTGTTGAAAAGAATCTGAGAATTGATACTGAATATTTCAAATTGCTTTCAATGCTTATTTGCTGCAGTACATACACATGAGTACGCTGAGCTCTCTGCTCTACCTTTTTTCAACAACAAGTATACACACATAATGCTGTAGATTTGTTAATACAAATCTAAAGTTGTATGCCCTCAATGGTTTGTTAATTTTCCCCTGTGTGGTGTCAAAAATTATAATGAATATTGATATTTAATTAAGGTTTTGTTTCAAAGATACAAATTCCAGGATCATGACAACACTAGTCACACGTTTTAGGGAATGAGGTCATAATAAAAATGTCTGGTGCTCATTGAATTGGCAAGATTGATCATTCACCTCAGCTCAGTCAGAAACACATCAATGACTTATTTTGTATCTGATTGCAGTTTAATCAGCATAAATTGTTTTCTTGAACAGCCAGATAAAGAAAGTCCTCACACATGTGGTATGTATACATTTGAAAGTCACCTCACTCTAAATAAGTGCTTTAATTCTGTAACTGAATGAGGAAGTGATTGTATCGGAGTCATTGATGCTGCATCGGGAATGCAGTGGTGGGAGAGTAGACAAATATGGAGAGGCACGCTGCCTTTACCCTAAAATGTCCCCTGGCAGACACACAGGGCTTGGCTGAACACTATGCCATTGCCTCCCCAGAGTAAGTATGACTCAGTGTTTGCCTGCAGTTTTCTGCAGTGTCTTCTGACCTAGTCTGTATCCAACTGTGGAAATTACAACACTGATGATGAATAATTTATCACAAAAAGTTCCATATTGTGGAAAGGATGCGGCTGAAATTGTTCTCTTCACCTAATTGTTAAATCGCTCTTCATAAATCAGTCAATTGGTTACTCACCAAGGTAGGAAACAAACAACAATGCAGTGATTCATTAGCCAGGGGGAAACATTTGAAATATTAATAAAAGGTTGGAGGTGTTGAACTAACTTGTGGAGATGCCATACAACTTTCATCACAATCTCATTGTGATTTGATTATTCATATCTGCAGCACTAAACACTGTAGCTATAGTGCATATACCAACAAATCCTCTCTTGAATCTAAAGACAGTTGAAGTTACCTTTATCTGAGCCCTTTGATAACCTTCTTAAAAGTGTAACTTAAATTAAAAGTGTTATTCAAGCACACGTGACCCCAGTTCAAGGATACAAAGTTACACAAGCAGGGAAAGGTGGAGTTGGAAAGCCAACTGAGACCCCTTCATTAAACATTCATGTAAGCTTTGGACAGAGTAGCTTTGCAGGTTATTTTTCCATCCACGTGGCTATTTTTAGACTGCATTCTTATACATTATTCACTCTAACCGAGGGGGAACCCGTATACAAGCCATTAAACTCACCCTAAGGTCTACTGAAGTTCGTTCAAATGTCTAATTTATTAGGAGCAGGTGAGTCGAAAAGCCACTTTAGCTTCACGCAACAGGCGAGCCAGGCGAGGGCGCAGTGAGTGCACTCCTCATACTTCCTCACACGGGAGGTGAGCTCCAGCCGGAGAAGCGTGCGGCTGTAACGCGACTTCTGATTGGTTTAGGTTATGCAGCGGATATGTGAAACTCACTCCCATTGGACAGCTGTACGAAGGCGGAGCCGTGCATGGCATTTCATTGATATAGCCTACAGCTGGTGGCTCCAGACTCGCCACACGGACTGGAAGGGCTATGAAAGTGACGAAGGCTTGATGTAGGGGTTTTTAAAGAAGGCTCGAGAAGTGTTTTATTATTTTTTTAAAGGTGGCAAACCAAAGATTAGCAGAATACACAGCCAAAATGCTCTGCCACGTTACTCGTCCGGATTCAGTGGTGATGGAAGTGGAAGTTGATGCGAAGGCGAACGGTGAAGACTGTCTGAATAAGGTAAGCTGTGGTGGAGAACACATCACGTTTTGTTAATATAATACCTTTTTTAAAACGCAGTGTCATTGTCAGCTACGGTAGCGATGATTTTGTTGCCTGGCGAAAGTTTAGATGTTCCTAAACTTCAGCTCAATTCTTAATTTGACTCCAATGTGTGGGTATAAAGATTGCGAAATTAAACGACAATGAATGCTAAATAAGATGTATCGGCTGCTTGACATAACATTAACTGTGGATATAATCTGTTAACACAACTATGGATACATCAGCCTTATTGTTGCACATGGGTACGCGGAAACAAAATGTTCTCCTGCGCCCATCGTGCCAAAAACCAAACATCTGTTCAGGACAATGAAACCTTAGGATGTCGAGTCATTCTCGAAAAGCACGACTTGATGTACATGAAGGAAAGTTCTGATGCATTGTGGTAACACTGCTGTCGTCTACCTGCATGGCTTAGTCAGAGGCAGATGGCTTTGTCCAGGTTACTTGAGTTCATTCTTCTTCTGCCTTTTGTAGGCGTTCTCGCTACTTAGTTGCTTGCTGACATTTACCTCTTTTCCTCCAAAGTGGACATAAACAGGGTGGCATGCGAACTTTTCCTTTCATCAATAGCCTTAAGTTGTTTTTTCCCCCACTTTTTAAAAAGCTACTTCAAATGCATGGCAACTTGCCGGGGGATGAATGAGTTTTATCTCAGCCTCCGGGCTCCCTGCAGACCACCACCAGCAGTTATGTAATAACCCCATGGCCGCTAAGGGGGCGTGGGATTGTGGGTTTGATGAGCCCCTTTACCCCGGGAGAGACTCCAAGTTTACTTCCATCCTATCGTGTGCTTTAGAATATTGATGGGATTTATCTGTGTAAGAGTAGCACCAGGGGAGCAGAAATCCTAATGAACTAAGTGATAAAAGCAGCCCTATCTTCCTCTGCCTCTTAAATCTTGCAAAACTTTATTGATTCTCGGGAAATGTGTTGATTCTTGCTGGGAGATTAAAGCCAATATGTATAGTCCTCTTCAAGGACATTTAAGCCTGCTGTAAAAACTCAAAATGTTGAGTGTAGAGTCAAAGAAAGATGCACTTTCAAATCAACTGTAAAGCTACCTCTCTCTGATGTCCCATACACTATCAAATCAACTATAAAGCTACCTCTCTCTGATGTCCCATACACTCTTCAAATAACAGTGATAAGATCCCTTTTTACAAATTTATTTTTTCAAAATCCATTATGTGACCCTGTTCGTTAATAAATGTGCAATATACATACCCGGCTGCTATATCTTCATAACTGTTTTTTCTATGGTGTAATTTTTGTATCTTTTAAAAAATGTTTTTAATGCATGCTTCTTATTTAACATTAAGCTGTCTTTGGCTCTTTTCTGCTGTAACACATGTACATTGCCCTCTGTGGGACGAATAAAGGTATTCTGATTCTGATTCTTTAATCTCTTTCCAGGTTTGCAGAAAGTTGGGCATAATTGAAGTGGACTACTTTGGGCTGCAGTTCACGGGCAGCAAAGGAGAGAACCTGTGGCTGAATCTGAGGAATCGCATCTGTCAGCAGATGGATAACGTGACGCCGTGTCGACTGAGGCTGAGGGTCAAGTTCTTTGTGGAGCCCCATCTCATTCTGCAGGAACAGACTAGGTTTGTTTACCATCTCACGTGCTTGCACAGACTTTGTTTGCATGCAACATGAACGTCTTCACATTTGTTTATGGGCCTATGAACAGATAAACTTTCCACTTCCTGTTTGCAACATTATCTCGCATCTGCTGAACCGCTTCAAATTCACCAGAAATCAAATCTAGATGTTTTTTTTATTGAAACACTTTTAGTAATGCATAAGACATGTAATAATGAGCACATGACGGAAAAACAAACCCGTTGTTACAGTTTCCACAGCCTAATCTAATCACTGTGGACAATACAGTAGAATGCCCTGTAGTAACCTCTTCGCTGAGCCGGGGTTACTAAAGTTCGTTCTGGCAGGAAATGTGATCCAGCAGCCCTGGGGGTTTGTGCCGCTTTGCATCTGCCCCCAGGGACCCTCTGTGCGACAGCCAGGACCTCTGTCACTGCCCCCATTCAACTCCAAATAACTTTTGTTGTGCTTTTTCTGTTTAAATTGTTTGTGGCCATTTTTGTCTGAACAAAAGCACACTCCACTATTCGATTTTTTGCAGGTGCTGTATGGAAACTGAGATAGGCCTGTGTCTAGTGTTTTTTCCTTCATATGATATTATCAATATGAGTCTCTGCATACATAGTGACATTTATAATCATGTTTTAACGCACCCGGATATACATTTTACGGATATTCTTTTCTGTGCTCTTTGAGAGATATTTTATCCCAGCTATATTTATTTTAGTAAAACAATAGCCAGCCAAACAAAACCTCCCCTGGCAGTTTACACAATTATCCTAGCTTGAGGAAACAAAATATTTGAAACAAAATAACAAGCCTTGACAAGTCTAATTCCTGACTTGGATATTCATGTCCCCAGTTTCATTTTAAAGTTATAAATAGCAATTGCTCTCGGAAACTGCCCAAAGAGTTGTTTAACACACAGTGTCTGTGTGATGCTGTGGATGTTATTGTCACCTCAGGTGGTGCCGTCATTGTTTGATACTGCAGGGATGGAAGTTGGAACCATAGATGAGAAGGCAGGGCAGACTTTGGATCGGAATCTGTTTTGGTGGGCTGCTCTTGCCCCCTCTCTTTCACACTCAAACACAGCGTGCAACTAGAAGGGTTCATTAAACCGACATGTATCTGCCTCGGCCAGTAATTGCCTGGCATTCTGCTAAGCTCTGTTGTTCTCCACTTCACCACTGGCTCTCCTTCAGCTGTTTCTCTCATTGTGGCCTATATTCCACTTTTCCTTTTTTTTTCTTTTGAAGAAAAAAAGTGAAAGGCACGGGGGAGAGTGTGATAGTTGAAGACACTTGCCTGCACTCTGAGCTCCACCAGATAAGCAGGGGTTATCAACAGATGGCTTGCGGGGTGGGGGTCATGGGGTTTGTAAAAAAAAAAAAAAAAAAAAGGTGAGATAAAGATGTTAGATGGCAATCAAGGGGTGCTGCTAATAAAAACTCACACATGGCACACACCAGCATGCTGTCAAGTTATGAGTTTAATTTTGGCAGAGCCTTTCTGCCATCCATCTGCTCAGATGTGATTATAAGCAAGCTCAACACAGGGCGAGAGATGTTGACAATACACAGCAGGGGCATTTTGGGAAAACTAGCATGTCTGGAGAAACTGCTACTGTATATCATTTAAATGTGTTGTGAAATGATACATGGCATTTCTGCTGCTCATTTCCTTTTCTTTAAGGTCCCATTTAACATATCCATTTTGTGGTCACCTTTGACCTACTTTAGGCTACCACTGCCTCCATGTTCAGTGCAGGCATGCTTCCAGGCAGGCAAGCATGCAGAGCTCACAATGGCAAACACATTGCACATTGTTGTTAGTCACATGCCTCTTGGAATGAGTCCAATTCTTAAGTTGTTAATTTAGATAGGACACAACACCGCCTTATCTACTCTCACGAACAATGTCAATTTGTGAACGAGTTTTAAAAGTTAAAACCAAGCATGAGTCACTTCAGTATAAATGTGAGCGGGAGTTAATGTTCCCCTCAGAACGTACACTCAGCAAAAAGGACTGCATGGTTCCACGACTCTCAGTTGAGCTGCGGGGAGGGCCTCTTTTTCAGCGCTCTCCTTATAGGCCTTATTACATAACCTGCAGTGCACTGGGCGCACAGAGCTGCTTATATAAGCTGTTGTGTACTCTGCTTCCACGTAAAGCCTCGCAGGTCACTTGCATGTTCTTGCTCACATGCAGCTGAATATTTGGGTACTTGCTTACGTTTATCTTCCTTTTTTTGGTAGTGTCTAATTTACCTCGAAACTGCACTATCCAGGATAAAACCATAGTCATAGTATTTAAACCCATTTCCTAGACTCCATAATACCTTTGTAAACTTTTCACCTAGGTTTGGTTTCTACTACTGAAAAAAAGGCTGTCTCTATTTAAGTTACACGGCTTAAGTTGAGCTTGATTCCATGGCAGCAGTATCCTCTGCTTCTAAGACCCTATTTTCCTAATCTCATTGCTTAAGATTCTCACTCTCACAACTCTACCAAGCTTGTTTTATAAATCTCGTAAATTTCCAAATTATTTTGTAAACACATCTGATTTGCTCTGTTTCTGTGAGCGTTCACTGATGGAAACGTTTTTATTGGTTAAGGGATTCTGGCCCAAGGGCCTCAACAAAACAGCCTGTGCTATCTGCATCATTTAACCCCACTTGCTAAGGGGTGCCTCTGCTTTAAGTATGTGAATGTTTTCCCTTCATTAGCACTTGTATTTAACATTCTGATCAGGCAAACATTGGATATCCTGAAAGGGCAAAGCTGTTGGTACAGGATTTATTAGAGGTCCTGATTGTTAACCTGTTTACCGCCCCATGTTTATCTGAAATCTAAACAAGAAGCCACATTAGTTTTAACCAATGAAAAATCATTATTAATAACTATCATTATTTGCATGCAATTTTATTTTTATTTAATTGTATTCCAATGAAGAGTTCCTTGTTCCACCAAGCAGGCGCTAGCTAATAAACTAAGCTAAGAAAACTAAAAGACAAGACATTTATTTCCATAAATAGGACATAACGGTCTGGAAATAATTCCACACTAGAATTATTTAAATCTAATTTTAAGAAGTTTGCTCTACTGATATCATTGCTCTCACATGACACTGTTCCTTCCTTCTTAAATCATCCCAGGCAGTTCAGAGACATGCAGGTCAGTGGTACTAGAGGCTAGGCAGAGGTGAAAGTGTGTGTTGACCTGCAACAGACTATTGATCTGTCCAGGGTGTTCCCTTGCCTTTCCCAGAGTGAATGGATTGGAGAGGTTTCAATTTAATGTAGCATTTGTAGAATAGATCAATTGAGAACAAATATTTTCAAATAAAAGGTTTGACTTTGCAGGGATACCAACAATTACATTAATAATCATGAATAAAATGCAGCAGCCCTACAAAACCTTTGCAGTCTGAGAGTAACATTAGTATACTTGATATTCTGCACGATTCAGCTTAATCATCGAGCTTCTCTACCAAAATCTCTGAAAAAACTTTCAAGGTTATTTATTCCGGTCACACACAAGTTAAAATGTGTAACTAACTGTTGCAGGCTACAGAGACAATCAAGCCAAAGATCACTGAAGAAGCCTGTGGGCCTTCACCTCCCTTTCTTTATTGCCATGCTTCATTGTCGGTAATTAGTAGCTTTTAGCATCCATAAGAGTTTGTTTCCTCCTGAACTGGAGTAACCTACCCTGATTTTCGTATTTAAAGTCATAACATTCATTAGACCTTTCCGAAGAACGACAGATTTGTTTTATTTGTTTGGCGCCTAAACTTTGATTGCTGATCTTTAATCACTGTTTTACCATTCAGTACAGAGCACCAGCCTGTAACAGAAGGCAGTTAGCATACAAACAGCTTCTTTGTTTTATTGCTGTACAGCTTTCAGTTCAACTTGGAACAGAGCAAAGGCACATGCTATTTAGAGCTTGCCATTTGCAACTTTCTGATAAATAACACAATGCTAAAACCTTTATTTTTTAAGTTTAACACTCTGACTTTCCATTCAGCCCACACCATGGGGGAAGATATTCAACAGGGTCTACTATAGTTCATTGACCGCTAGTAACCTCACAGCACACAGCTCCTGGCCGTGTGTCATTTGACTCGCTTACAAACCACATTGTTGAGAGCCCGACCGATGAGGTCTGAAACTCTTCTGGTGATTGGCTGGATGAGGTGCAGTCTCCAGGCAGAGGTGTTGGGTTTCACTTTGTGGGGACGTTTTGTTCTTCTGTGAAATGAACAGGCTGACATTCTGCCTACTCGGGGAATAGACATTGAATTAGGGCAGAAATCATAAAAAGGAGACAATGGGTTTTATAGATGGGTGGAACAGACTAGAGAGGGTTTAGTTGACTTGGTAATGAGTGTCTGGTCTTACTTGAAAACCCACGCCTATTCCTCCTTTTTGTCTGTGTGATCTAAAACTTGCAAAGATTTGTCAAATTTTTATATAATAAGTTGCTTAAAATGCCCTGAGACTGCAGTTTGGGATTGTATCTGTGTTGTATTTATGGTTCAAAGACTTGGAATAAAACTGGAATAATCTGATCTCTGTAGCCACTGACCTATTTTGAAAACATTTTGTTTCCAGGGTTCAGGCCTGCTTTAATTGAATTATTCCAGCCAGGCTATCAGGAATTCAAACATTGTTGCAGCACTCAACATGACCTCCCTTTCCACTACAATCACTGTTTGAATACCCTTTATGTCTCCTTTGCTGTTAGCTTTCCCCTCGGTATTTATGAATGTAAATAAGTAAGCCTCTTAAGACTTTGATTATGGTTTATCTCCCTTGTAGGAGCAATGAGATGGACACAGTGTAATACACTAAAGCAGGGCACTGACTTACAGTGTTCCATTTGTCTGGTCTGAAGAAAGAGGCGATGATGACTGCAGGGTGCACAGATGATGCATGTGTATGTGTCTTATAGTAAAGTGTGTGAGTCACTGACATGGGGAATCCAACGCGCTGAATAACAGAGGAGTGGTCTAGCTGCTGGGGAAACAATGGCATCCTCATGTCCCAACAAGAGACAGAGTTCAAGTCATGAGATTCTGTCTAGCCTCGTCAGCATAAATAAAATGGTTCCAGACAAATCCAGTCACTCCCGATCAGTCGGCCTCGAACGGTGTGCCCACTTGGGGAAACATTTCCAAAAACATTAAAACTAAAATCTGAGTTCTGTGTAAACCAATCCATCTCAACCACCATGTTGACAGAGTTAAGATTCATGGACCGTTGTCTCTCCCAAGCCCTGAGTGTAGGATGGACCTTGAAAATGCTGAGGCAGCAATTCAGCAGACTAACTGTTATCTGAGGTGAAGCTATCTGCTTTAATATAGAGGCAACAGAAGACAGCACGGTAATCTGTACAAAACTGTTGCCCTTGTTGTTATCATAAGAGTTCTGCACTAAGCTTGTACTGAGAGCAGATACAGTAGCATTATATCTTCACCGGATCCTCAGTGGGAGAAATTGTTACCCTCTGCTTGTGAAGCAGCTGTTCGTTGCAGATTGTCATGTGTTTGTGTTGTTTGTGTTGTTTGGCAGACTGTTTGGCAGACTGAGTGCATATCTGATGCATCTCATTCAGCCCCAGGGAAGTCAGGCAGGAACAGCCATCGTTGAACTGAAGTTACCTCAGTTGCAGAACCCGTTCACCTGTTCCATTCCACAGCTTATAATTGGTGATTTATTCCCAATGAAAATTGGAAATTGATTTTGAAACTTAGCTCAGCAAAGCAAACACCTGTTTACACATGGGTGCCCGCATGAACCCAGGAATGCACGAGTCAGATGTCTTGCTCAGCAGCCTGGTGGACAAATAGTCCATATCGTAGCAGATGGTTGGTAAAGTGGAGCAGCTGAGGTTAAAACTCATCAGTGGTGGTGAAGTAAAATGACTAATAACACACTGTAAAAAATACTCAAGTACAAAATGACCTTGATGATGGATGTCAATGATATTTTAATTGGCTAAATTAACCAACTAAGCTGTTATTGTACAATATTTCCAGTGAATTGTAATGGCGTTTAACTATAAACTCGTTCCTCATTATTGTACATACCGTACTTGAGTAAATGTACTCTGTACATTCCACTCCCGAAACGAGTCATGTGGCATATTCTGTCGACGACACCAAACTAACAAGCCAGGACTCGTTCTGAAGAAAGCTTTTTATGATATGAAATGCCTTGCTCAGCTTCACAGTAACCTGGATTTACATGTTCCAATCCCTGCATGAACTATAGTAACCTCCGCAGCCTGCCCTGTAATAAACTGGAGGCAGACCTATTGTTTGCGTCAGGCAGGTAGCTAACTAGCAGCGCTTCATCACATGACGCCTGCTGGGCCTGACACAATAGAGATCAGTGTTTGTGTGTGTGTGCGTTGGAGGGAATGGGATGTTTAACACCATATCAAAGCAGTGTTTGTTATGCCTGAGGCTGGACAGCTACGGGGCTTCGTTGTTATGGTCTGGCTTTGTCAGGGTGGTGGAGACTGGCTTTGTTTGTGTGCCTCATAGCTGCTTTTGCTACTGTTGCTGCTCCTTGGAAGCACGTGCATATGTGTTCGGTGAGGTGTGCCTTGTTAATGCATACTGAAGATGTTGCAAAACACAACTGTACATATTCTCTTATGCCCTCAGTTGTCCCTCAAGAGTCTGGCTTTGAGTCCCATAAGGAGACGGAGGAAATGTCAACTCCATATTGTTCCTGTATCTCCCACGAGCATCTCAACACTACGCATTTTCTACGTTTTCAAAACACAATGAGTTGATATTAACTTAATAAAGGTGCGTTAAGTGCCGCCTTCCCCCTCCACTCAAGGGTCCCCTCTAAAATATCCTCAAGTCATGGTATGACCTGATTTGCACAAATGAAAATGTCTCTGTTCGCATCATGCTTCAAAGAGAACTGTAGCCCGAAGGAGTTTTCTTTTTCTTAGTCGGAAATAACCAGCAGTTTCTGGCGCATTCTGCTTTTAGTCTACCACATCAGGATGCGGTGGGCCAAAAACTCAACAGCCATTTTTTATGTTCACACATTACAATGTTCTACAAAATAAACTCTTGTCTGCACAGCAAGCCAACATTATACTTTCATTTCTGGCATTGTCAAGTCTGAGCTGTCTGAGCTGAGTGTCTATAGATCAGGAGGGTTACACAAGGTCACTGCATCAGCACTGGATATTCAGGTATTTGATTTGAGATAATAACAGATGGCAACACCAGGATGTTAAAATGCAACAACTGAAGTCTACTGGCAAAACAAAAGATTTGCAGCCAGTAAACAACATTTCCCAGTGACAAGCTGTCGGACTGGTTTGTAGAAGCAGCTGACTTAAGACTATCTTAGAGTTACTGTGTCATAGGTAATCTCAAGGAAGGATCAGTTTGGGTTACTTTAGTTCAACACTCTTCATGAAGGATTGAGTCATTCAGGTTGTTATTCCTTTTGACGTTTTGTCTCCTGCTGCTAGAAGGAAAGAATTCCTCACATCTTCTGGTCAAAACAATGGAAAGGACCTGCCGTTGATTATTTGTATTGAGCATTTAGCTGTTTTCCTTTTCCACAGCAGAACTCAATGTTCTCATTTATTAGTTCAGCCCAAATGGTAACAATTGTTGTTTTTGACCAACGTTAATCTTTGAACTATTTTCCCAACTGTCAAATAAACACAGCTTTTTTTCCAAACAAGAATTCCCCGTGCAAAACAAGACCAGTGGAGGCTTGTCTTGAAATAAGCATATTTCTGGAGTGTGAGGTTACATTTGACAACAAGCCACAGAGACATACAGGATGCCAGCCATTGTAACTAATTTCCATTATTGCATTCAACTTCAGACTTATCAAGGTCATGTATTGGCCAAGCAGATACAATTCAAGCACTTTTGCCTTCTGACTCACCATGTTAAAAGTCCAAGTACTTCCCCTACTGGGAGAAAACGTACTCTCCCCCTCTCCACTTCCACTTTTAAACCTGTCAATTCACACTTAAGGAAGTTCTTGTAGTTTGTTCTGAGGAAGAGATTGAAAAAGAGAAAGTGTCTTTGTGGCCACCAACCAAATATCAGTTGCTTTTCCCTCTGCTGCTCACACACCCCCCTGGCGCATGTGGTGCAATTCTGGCTCGGTAATGACCACCTGCTCCGGCCTATGTGCTCCAGATGCCCTGACTCCTCAGCTGTTACACATGAAAGTCGGTTAAGAAACGCAATGGCTGACATGACTTTATCTCAAATATATACGTTGCCTTAGTTTGTTGAATTTATTAACCTAAATGGCAATTCAAAGATTTGGCATTTGACCAATGTATTCTTCTCTTCTCGTCCGACAGACACGTGTTCTTCATGCACGTGAAGGAGGACCTCCATAACGGGCACCTACGGATGGGCTCAGAACAAGCCGAGGAGCTGAGCTCGCTCCTGGCACAGGCAGAGTTTGGGGACTACAACCAAAACACAGCAAAGTACTGGTACTCCGAGCTGTGTGGAGAGGATCCCAGCACGGCCACCATGAACAGGTACATCACTCTTTAAGAAAAACAACATTGGCCTCTAGAAAAGCATGGAGAGTAAATTCCATGAATGCATAAAAACATTTTTCTTATTGCATTTCTGGCCCACAATCGTTCTGTTCTCTCTGCATTTTACTGTAATAGAACCCCTACCCTGACATGAAACCACCACTTATGACGTTGGAATTTTTATTTTACACAAGACAACTGGAATTTGAACACATAACTAATAGCCCCCTATACATACAGTACACGTTAACAAGCCCTGGCTAATAATTAAAACCTGTTCCCTCCTGAATCTCTGCCCCCCTCCCATCTCTGAGGGAGATAGTCTATAAAGATATGATAAGTAAATAAAAGGTCTGGAATAATCTGATGTGGCAGCTGGTGTTCAAGGAAATGAGGACATGTAAGAAATCAAAATGCTACCCTGAACAACCAAAAAGTAACAAAATGCTACACTGAGTTTACCGGTGGTGGCTTTAATACATTTGCAGCCTTTGTATATAAAGTGAAGAGGTGAAAGACTTTGATTGGGGGTATATCTCACACTTATTTTTTCAGCTAAGATGCGCACGCACACACACAGATCAGTCAAACGGCAGCTGATAAGAGATCAGATAGCGTGTGTTTGCACAGTTTCACTAACGGAACCTCCATACTGTAAACCTTGAATTTTTTCCTTGCAAACAAGAATAGAGTAACATAGTTTTGCTACTGCAAGGTTTTGGAGTCCAAGAGCATAGATCCCATCGCATTGTGTAAACGCAGCAATGCCTGTCCCACCTACAACTAATGGGAACTTATCTAAGAACTACTGCATTGTCTCACTTTCCAGTTGCTGTCTTTGAGTAGAGAGCCTTAAATAATACAGTAGGCAAGTTTATTTATATAGCACCTTTCAACACAAGGCAATTCAAAGTGCTTTCCAAAAATGAAAAGCACTAAGAAACGTATTATAAAAAGGCATTTGAAAATACTCATTTAAAAACATGAATAACAAAGGTACATGAATAAAAGTTACAGTGCAGTTTGAGACACACACATCTGAAATGTTTAGGTCAATCATTGCTAACTTTTTTAGCAGAAATAGTTTTCTATGAGCTCACCTTCTTTCTACTTTCCTTTTTAACTTATCCTTTAGTTATTTCTAGTGTTTCATGCTAAACGAACCCCCCTTTGGAAAATTCTAATCTGACCCCATGGTACCTTTTTTTGTTTTCGCCAAAACTATCCCTCTTTTTTAAATGCACATTAGTTAAGTTTACCTTTTTTGGTGTCCTCCAATTATCAAGCCTCCTCTCCCAACTGCTATAATAAACAATTTGACATGTGCTGCATTGAAACAGACCTCCACTCACCTCCAGCCTACTATGTATGCACGTCCTTGCACTTCCAAAAAATGACTTTGAATACATCTGAATAATCTCTATATTGTGGATTACTAGAATATTTTAAGGGTAAAATACATATTACGTTGGGTTTTAAAAACAAATGCTACTGTGTTTTTTTTATATACACAAAAAAGGTACCTAAAAAACAACTTTTATTACAGTTATAAGAGTATACTCAAATTGTACTTGTACCACAGCTGGGCATTTGGGATTTTCCAGCAATTTTCCTGGACAGTCTGTTGAAATCAGCAGGCTGTTACTATTGCTAAAATAAGCCTTCAGCTAAGCTGCCCAAGTATTGATCTCATAAGTATAGTTGTCAGAAAGAACCATTTTAGCATCAGTTCTCTGCCTGAGGGCGTGTTAACTTTGACAGCTAAAACACTCTAGTGTGTTATTTATCCTGCTCGTATAATACTCCCGCCACACCGGTTGCACCATGGTAACAATGTGATCTGTATGCTAAAGCTTGTGTCAGAACGATATTTCCAATCTGAGCTTTAAAGCTAAATAAACTCAAAGGGTTTTTCTTTTTTTCCTTTCTCTCCCCACCCGTCTCCCTGTGCAGCATCATTTCCAGACACAAGGCTCTGGAGGGTTTGGGCCCGGGCTCTGTGGAGTACCAGGCCCTGCAGCTGGTCTCCTCTCTGGAGCATTACGGCGTGGAGTGGCACTGGGCGCGCGACGCAAACGGCCAGCGGCTCGCCATTGGAGTCGGCCCTGAAGGCATCGCCATTTGCAAGGAGGACTTCAGTTTAGTCAACAGGTATGTTTCAACTAGACGAATGCAATTAGCTCTGTGTACTTTTATACTAATAGTACTCTTCATGTTGCAGATATACATCTTTTGGGGTTTTAGGACAGAATGTGTTATTGAAGAATATTCAACATGTAATGGTTTCTTCCCTTTTTGCTCCATCTTTAGAATAAGCTATCCAATCATCCAGATTGCAACCCAGTCGGGGAAGAGTGTGTACTTGACGGTAACCAAGGACACAAATGACAGCGTGGTGCTTTTGTTCAAGCTGATCAGTAACCGGGCAGCCAGCGGTCTGTACCGAGCCATTACAGAGACACACGCCTTCTACAGGTGAGAGATAAAAAAACATACTGTATTCAAACCCAGATCAATGACTAAGGCTATATAGCTGTACAGTCAGAATTAAATATATTAATAACTACTCAATGTTCCACTGCTTACCTTTAATTAAAGGTATCGTATAGACATGTGGTGAACCAAGATATAAATTAAAATATATTTTGGGCTAAGCTTCTCAGTTGATTTCTGTTTTTCTTCATGTCTGTTTACGCTCTTCGCTACAGCTGTTAGTCATTCATAAACCTGACCTTAAATGTGTTGTGTGCACATTTGTTCTGCTCCATTTAGCACGTAGTTGCTCCTGAGTATGCACTCTCACACAATTGTACACATCGACTAACTGCTGGTACAAATTCTGCAAAGTGGGACCCATAAAACCTGTAATAGACCTGATCAGTGTGCATGAACAGGGAGATCGTGCCGGGCCATCTTTAGTAGAGTCGGAGAGATTTGAGTCTGTCTGAATTATGCAGTGAGCAGGAACAATTCAAATGGCTGAGCTATGAAATTGTTGTCAATCAGTCACAATGGTACAAAGGTACAAAAGACAGCCCTGTCCTTTTGTTTCAGGGATGGGTTTTAGCTCAGAGTCTGGAAGGAATGTCTTCTTCCTGCTTCCTCAGAAACAAATGTTTATCTGATAGGAGGTGGCACGCAACAGGATGAACATGAGTTTCCTGAATATTACGTGCGAATGGAGTATTGGATAAACAGACATACTACCCTCCACAGTTTGGGGAAGAAGAGGCTGTACATTTTACATTTATATTCAATTTAATAACCCACTCCTGGCACAATTAATGTATATATAATGTCCTGCTTTATATTTTGTTAATGTAAATTTGTATTTCCACATGTATATTTTTTACTTTTTTTTAATGCTATTTTATTTCTATTTGAGATGTTTCAATTGTTTCTCTTATGTACTATACCTTGTCTTTTTATGCTGCTGCAACGCAAACATTTCCCAAATTGGGATCAATAAAGTACTTATCTTGTAAAATGTTCAAATGCTCAGCTTTTGCTGACTGTAGAAGTCATGTCTTATCATTTTTCTAATCACATCCTATTTCATTTCTAGGTGTGACACAGTAACCAACGCAGTGATGATGCAGTACAGCAGAGACTTTAAGGGCCACCTAGCTTCCCTTTTCCTCAACGAGAACATCAACCTGGGCAAGAAGTACGTCTTCGACATCCGACGCACCTCCAAGGAAGTGTACGACCAAGCCCGCCGCGCCCTCTACAACTCGGGGGTCGCTGACCTGGGCTCTGGCAGCGGCGAGCGCTCCTCTCCCTCACGCTCCCCCAGCCGAGACGACCCCCAGGACGAGGGGCTGGACTGCGGCAGCTGCCAGCAGAGCAGAGCGCTGCAGGAGCGGCTGCAGAAGCTCCGGGAGGCTCTGCTGTGCGTGCTCTGCTGCGAGGAGGAGATCGACGCTGCGTTCTGCCCCTGCGGACACATGGTGTGCTGCCAGTCCTGCGCAAACCAGCTGCAGGTGAGACTGTTGTTCCCTCTCTGTGTGTGTAGACCGGGAAGACTGATGAGTTTGTTTATAAGCCACGTTGGGGGGCTTTATCATTAGTGCGGTTAGCATTTCCACTTGTCATATTCACTGAGAAATGACCACTGCTGGCATTTGCTATAGATTCAAAGGTTTTATTGTCATATGCGCAAAGCTACAGTGTAGAAATGGCAATGAAAATCTTCTGACCTGAGCTCCTCCAACAATCCAACATATAATATACAAAAATAAAAAGTAGTGCAAAAAGTCTATATACATGTAAATAGAATATGATATGTACAAGAACGGAATATTAAATAAAATAATGTAAATTAAATATGGTTTATTGCGTGGATAACTATTTATATAAATATATTGCATATGCTGATGTCAACACCACCTTAGAAGCAGTATTTTATTAACTTGAAGTTTGCTTTGTTTTCCAAAAGCTCTTTTAAGTTTTAACTTCCATCCTTTTTTATAGTCCTCTGAGCAACATCCAAAGCTCTGCTTGCTCTCCGCTGACCCCTCACTTAATCAGCTAAATGTTGCCCCTCCATCTGAAGGCAGATGGTGAGTGTGAGTGTCTTATGGAGGGATTATAGCAGCCAGGCAGATCTTACTTCCATTTACTAAGAAACGTGACCCAGGTAATGGGGAAACGTGACCCAGGTAATGGGGAAACGTGACCCAGGTAATGAGTCAGTAGAAACTCAAGGGGAGAAGGAGAGTTCCACAGCTTTCAGCGTGATTATGGAAGCTGTTTTCCCATTATAGCAATCCATTACAAGCTTTCCTGATTTTAATATTAGCTTGTGTTCTGAAGGAGATTTGCCAGCATGTCCTTCAGTCTTAACTTGATGACCCGAGTGGTGACTCATTAGTTGCCTTGATGGCAGTCAACAGTCCTCTCCACGACTCATTTGATTGGAGAGCAAGTTTCCGTGACACCGCCTACTGTGTGATAATGGTTACTTATTTTGTTAGCTTGCCTTGCCCCTTTAACTTTCGCTGGCTTTGACACATTTGGCTTAATGTCACGCATCTGCTGGGAAATGTGGGTTGGCCCGATTTGTCACATTGTTAACTTGTTTTCTTAGGTTATTTTCTTTCTTGGAAGTGGCCAGGAAATGTGTGTTTGAGGGCTTTATTGCCTCAAGATCCCTTTTGATAAGCATAGAAAATATATTACACAGTAAAAGAGTTCACGTCTTAGTTGAACCACCTCAAATGTCCTTAATGTGAGTAAACAAACAAACACCCGATGCTTACTACTTTTCTCTTTCCTGTCCCTCAGCTGTGTCCCGTGTGTCGGTCGGAGGTGGAGCACGTGCAGCACGTCTACCTGCCCACCTGCACCAGCCTGCTGAACCTGACGCTGACCGACAACCACCAGCACCGCAGCCCCCCCGCACCCATCCACAGAGAACTGGCTTCTCCGCACAGCTGCTCTGCAACAGAGTACGAGCACAAGATCTACCACACATAAAGACAACTCCACCAAACTCCATTACGAACACTTTGAAGCAAAACCAGCCAGATTGAGGTTTCACGAAAGAAGAAACCTTCCTCGTCCATCTGCGTTTCCTGCCCGGAATCCAAGAACTACTAAACATTCAGAAGCTCGTGAGCATATTCAAAGATGGACACACTCAAACCACTCCTTCAACTAGTGTGTGTGTGTGTGTGTGTGTGTTTTATTGTTATTTCCCTTTGGATTGTCACTTTGTCTTGTTGGTTCTTAGTATTTGTTTGCATGTCATCTGTCCAAATCTTATTTTAAGACGGCCCCTGCCACAAGATGATTTTAGATTAGGCTCTTATTGTCCTTTAAGTTATTGCATCAGTTGACCTGGTACAGAATTGTTTTATTCATTTGTTTTTTCTTCGTTCCATATCAGACTCCTAGCCCCAGAACCATATCATAAAAGTATGTGCTTAGAAATGCCTAACACATTACCCGTCTTTATTTTAACGATTTGACATTTTAAAGCTTCCGTTTTGGATTTTGAGATCTGAATTTTATGTAGAGTGAAATCCGTTTTTTTAATCCATATTTAATTTCTTGTTTTTCATGTTTCCTATGCCAATTAGGGGGTCTTTGGAGGCTAAGCAGCTGCTCTGGGTGTATCGGTGCATAGTAATCGGGTGCTAAGGCCACCATGGTCCAGTTTTATGTGATCTCTGGATTAAATGTGGTTCTTTTAGCAAACTAGAAATGTGACCTTGAGTGTGAAATGCAGTATCTTACTTTCACAACCCCCCTAAACTCCAAACTGGACTTGTTTATTAACTGCCACTTTTCCAAAACAACAAGCTGGTTTCATAGACTGATATACCTTTCCATTTTGTATCTCCATGCCAACATAAAGTGGAAAAAAAAAATAGGAGCACTTGTACTGCTCTATACTAGACGCAGTACCACAAAATAGGGATTTGTCCAACAGCAGCTGCTTCCTCTAAAAACCTCAGCTATACATTTCGTTCTCGAGGGTGTACTATTGAGTTCCTGTTTCGATATTTTTTTAAAGGGTACTAGGAGATCTGTCTGTGCAATACTTGCTTGCTTTTTAAAAAGCTTTTCAGTTTTATTTAATTTCAAAAGACTATTTAAGAGAAAAAAAACATTGTCACTTTACCAAGGATGTTTTCCACGTCTGTAGAGGGATTGGCCTTAATGTAGCAGCGACATCGTGTTTATTATAAACTTTCGACAGACTTTTTTTCTGGTAAGAAAAGGAACACTTTTATTTCTTTGACGCTGACTCGATTAAGCTCAGTCACTGCAGGGGAAGGACTTTTATTTTTCACATTGTGCAAGTAGCGATTTGTTTCTGTTTTCTGAAGCAAAAGCCACCAGAAAGAAATCCTTTTTATATATTCAGTTTTTTTAACAAGAGAAAAGTATTAATAAAGTTTTTTTAAAACAAACTGCATTTGTCTGACATTATTGCATGTTTTGTCAAATAAAAAAACCTTGACCGGAAGGCTGTGGAGCCGAAGATCACTGGGTGAAATGGATAGGAAAAAACAACTAATTTGTCTATTTCCTTTTTCAACCTGCCTTGTCTTGTGAAGGCAAAATACGGAATGTGTTCATCTCCTTCAAGAAAAAACATTCTGTTTGGTAAAAGTGCTCACAAATTTCTACCAAGGCCATGAGTCTTTTCTAAAGCTTTAAATGGGTAAACAAGCAAAAAGAAGTTGAATAACTGCACTTGGCTGACAAGTCATTTCTGTCACGACACTCAAACACTCACGTTGTTCCCTTAAGCCGATTTACTGACAGTCAAAACTGGAATTCCCTCAGTCAAACTGCTGTCAAAATATTCTCTGTAAATTAACATGTCTTTATTTATATATTCTGTTTCTAAACAAGAAAAAGTATTTGTTTTTTTTAAACCTGGAATCCCCTTAGTCAAACTGCTGACATCATACTGTTCTTGGTTTAAATTTGCAAAGCTGTCACGATAAGTCAGTTAACCTGCTGTCTTGAAACAATCTGGCTCTTGTGGTTTCAGAGGACACATGGTGAGAAGAGAAAGGGCACAACGTGTTTTCTTGTCAAATGTCAGGCTGTGTGGAGCAACTACCTGCTGTGACTCTCCCCTCTCTCTCCAGCCCCCCAGGTCAATCCCACTCTGAAAGGTCAACACGTCCTTTGTCACTGTCAGACTAGGGGAGAGAGTTGAGATGAAACAAAGAGACTCCGTTTGTTGATAAATGACAAAGCTCCATTGGACTGTGATTATAACGTCTGCTATTAATCAGTGAAGCTGCAATTGATGAGTCAGACTTCAAATCCTGTCTCTGAAGTTTGAACCCCTCTTTTTTTCATGACCCTTTGGATGAGGATGCTTCTCTCCCCCATCTTTTTCTTCCTCTCATGCATCACTGCCATTAAACACACTCCAAGGACACTGATGACAGCAAGGAGGGAGAGACCTGAGTGCTGTGAAGTCAGTCAGCCAGGCAGAGCTCAAGTATCATTGCAGGTTGTAGTATAAGATTTGTTTTATCTTAAAAGTTCAACTTTAACCCAGGAACACAAGTAAACAAAATGGAACATCTGTAAATTGGACACGCTGCAGCCTGAGAACAGTGACACATGTTCAAATTAGGGCTGAACGATTAATCGATTTTAAATCGAAATCGTGATTTCGATTTAAAATCTTTAAAATCTTCGATTTTTTTTTACTTTCTTTTTTCTTTTCTTTTTTCTTCTTGTGTGTCAGTCATCCACACCAATCAGAAGTGCTGTGCTCCACATGTACCAGCCATTGTTAACCAATCAGAAGTGGCCCATGATAGAAGGTGATAGACAGATTGATCCAATCACCTGCCAAGTATTTTTTAAAGTGCCTGCCCTTTTCCAAATGGCTTCCAATGGAGCTTTCCTAGATGGTCTGGTGAAACAAAATCTTAAACTGAAGCTTGACTTTAAAGCAACCCAACGGAAGTTTCATGTAAGTTTAGTTCTTTCACTCGTAGCTCGGGCTGCGGGGGTGCTAGAGACGGGAGCACGTTGATGCGACCTTCCTAGCTGGAGATATGGCCGCATTTTACAATAAACTTCCGTTGGGTCGCTTAAAAACAAATATCGCAAATCGAATCGCAATCGCAATATTTGTCAGAAAAATCGCAATTAGATTTGTTCCCAAAATCGTGCAGCCCTATTTCAAATCAATCAACAACTGACACAGATTCACATGCATGAACATGTAGCCACAAACGGGGCCAAACTGGTCAGGTTGTGACCCCTCTCTGCTCTGATTCTCTGCCTGACCCAGTCTCAAAGCACAAGCAGGAAAACTATCAGTCATGTCAGGACACAGGTGGATAAGCTCATCGTATTATGTCTAGAGAATGCAGTGGAAAAACATGGAAACACTGCCGAGACGTTAAGCTCTTTCACATTTGAAAACATGAGAACATTTTGTGTTGTCACACACTAATCCAAAACATAGCTATAATACCACACACAACTGCATTAATCTCTTGTTGAAAATATCCAACAGAAAATGGGTTTTGCAGTGGGTGGTGACATGGAGGCAGAGACAAATAGAAAGTGTTTTTTTATTAAAGATTGAGGATGTTTGTGTTTGCATAATCTGTGACATTTATGCTTTAATGGAATCATGTTTTAATAAAAGCCTGCTGATATTTGGGGCATTTACAACCCTTTTAAAGATTTGAAACAAATAAATATGAACTTAAAAAAACCAAACATGATATATCAGACAGTTTACGGTATATATTTAAATGATTTGCCCCCAAAAAAAATCACAAACAATTATTTGTACTGTATCAGATTGTATTGGCATTATTTTGCAAATGCCCATTTTCTACTTTGGATGTAGCCAAGAGCAAAAGTCAATAAAATGGGATTTGTGACCCAATTTTCTATCTGACTATGACTGAGCTGCTGTACATTTTGGTAATGCCGGATTAAAAGGGTTCAAAAATAACAGTCCTGTCAGGGTTGTGCTGTGTTTGAATATAAACGGCGTAATTGAAAGCACAGGCTGAAAAACACAGGAAGGTGTTTCAGGGGATGAATTGTAAATGGAAGAGGAATGTACAGTAGTGATGACGTAGGCAGTAGCCTTTTCCTTCAGCCATTTCCTTTAAATAAATTCAATTAAGAGATCCCCATATGTTTTTGTCCTGTACAGAAAGCTTCCTTTACGTCCACTGCCAAACGCAGGCAGGATGTTCTGAGCAGCAGCCATTACTGAGGAATTAGTTCTCAGTGCGCATCTATCAGTGCCAAATCCATAACAGATTTATGACTGCTCCATTGTTTACTTCACATGTCACTACCCAATGTTGACGGGGAATAAGAGTTCAATTTGGGACACGTCGAAATAACAATCACATTTCCACCAATTATGAAAGAGCTGGCTGATGATAATGTGGAGACCATCTGAGGCTTGTGTCTTGACCACCACTTACTGCATGGTGGTTAGGGTTGGGCACTTGTGTATGACTTAGAAAACATACTTTAGAATTAGGCTGAGCATGTACACTCCAGTTATACAACAAGCTGATGTTATGAAGCACAAAGAAGAGGAGAGAATAAAGTAAGTGTTGCTCCTTCCCCTGCATATCAAACCGTGTCTGAGCAGATTTGCCATGCTTTCTTCTAACCCTTAAGGGAATTTGACCTACTTCTCCAGAGCTGGAGTTTGTTATTCATTTTAAATGGATGCCTGTTTAAGTGTAGTCCAAGCAGAAGCCTGAGAGAGAGTAAGCGCTCCACATTCAGCTTGATGTTGTCTCCTGCATTTATTTTCCAGTTCATCACTTCAAAACTTAAAACCGCACACAGTGTACATTCCCTGATGCAGGAGGTTCTTCTTCTCCCCCGTTACCTGAGCAACTCAGGTAGAAAACAAATAGAATATTTAAGTTCTTATCATTTCAACTCATGCCAGGAAAAAGAACATCAAAGATTCTCAACAACTTCACCCACACGCTGCCATGTGGATTTCACATCTGCTCGGCCCAATGACACACTGCCAAGGGAAACGCAGCTCTCTGAAAGTGTTAGGGATAACTTCCCTCTAGGCAAACAGAGCCCGCCTCCTGATGGCAGCTTCAGATGGTAACTGAATACAGGGCCCAGTGTGCGTGTGTGTGTTGGGGGTGTACAGTATGCCGTGCATGCCGAGGTTTTAGACGAGTGTAAACAGCCTGCCAGTGCCAGGCTACACAATGTTCACCATGCAGAGTATTTATGTGTTGTCATTAGCACATCTACTTCACTATGTGATGATGAAGTCTGGTGCTAATATATACTGCAGGCATGCTCTGTGTATACCTCAGGACATGTTAACATCTTAACATGTAAACTAAGGAGACAAGGTTGTTTTAATTACTTATTAGCCTATTTCCACATTATGAATGACAGCAAAAGGTAACTAACAACCTAATCTTAAATTTGTAGAAAACAAGTACAAATACTTAGAATGGAACTCCACAAGTTAAAGTATTAGTTATATATTAAATGTTGGTGTTTTCCACATCTAAGTATGCACCTGAACAAATAAAAGCCAGCAAAAAAACACCTGCAGCGCTACATACCATCTATGTTTGTCATTCTGCCAAGTGTCTATAAATGTCTGGATGTGAACAAAACAACTGACTGAGGACTCACCACCTGAACTAACAAAATCAGTACAAAATGTCAGGCAATCAATCAATTGTTCAGATGTTTCAGTCCAGACTAAAGGAGTGGGTGACTCCCTCAGGGCCATCACAAGTGCCACTCTGATATCACGAGTACTGAATGTCAGATCACAACAACATCTTTTATAAACACAGGTCGTGCGAACCATACATGTTTATGGTTACGTTTCAGGACATGACCTTAAAGATTAAATACATTGTACACGTTCAGACAGTGAGACTGAACCATACCATAAAAGCTGCACTTTCACCTACTTCCGTCCTCAGCCTGTAATTCAGACGCACACTATAGAGTCCACGGCAACAAGCTGACTGAAGGTATATGTCTTACGCAGAAATTAGGCCAACATTTTATTTTATTATCCATTTTATTGCCTGAAGAGGTTTTAAAAGGTTGACCTCATTTAAGCACCTTATCTGCATCTAATAATGCAGTTCAGTGTGACGTGCACTGTTGGTTAAAGAGCAGTGGGCTTTTAGCGGCTGCTCTACCTCATAGCTGTGGACTGCTCTTATCTTATCAGTTATATACTGAGGCATGAGGTCAGACCAGTAGATCCAGTGCCAATCATGATTAAGGAATTATTTTAAGAAAAAGACCGTTTGATACAGTCCGTTATAGACTGTGTTGGCGATGTTATAAGTATAGCTTTGCAAGCTACCAATAAATTACACTGGAAGAAGTTGAACTGTAGGAAATGTTCCCTATGGATAAGACTAGTTAGGCTAACTAAGGCTAATGAGTAAAAGTTGTTTTACTACTTTGTAAGACAAAAGATCAAATTAACTTTTCATACTTGTCAGTGTTGTCTCAACTGACTTGTACAGCTAAAGCATCCCTTCATTTGCAGATTTTAAAGATTTTAAACAGCTTGTCAGAGAATGTTAAGAGCAGAATCACACAGGTTCAGTTAGGAATAATAAAAACAAAAATACATTATTTCCTTTTGCTAGAAACTGCAAAATGACAATCGCTTTAATTACATATACAAGAAGTGTGCTTTGTAAATAAAATGAATTGTTGTTAGACCGTACTTTCCATTGAGAGGATTTGATTGGATTTACTCCCAGTGTAGACATTATTTCAGTTCATTCAATGTGTTACCATTTTAATTAAATTACTTTTACTTGATTTCTTTATTCATATGGAAATGCAGACTTTACACTGAAATGTTCCCCTGAGTAAACCTCATTCACTTGAAGTCTTTGTGGGGGAAAAAAGTTAATTTTCACACTTTTCTTACTTTCAGGAAAAACTGCTTCCTATATGGAGAGACATTCTAGTTAGAACCCATATAGCAGTGCTAGGACAAAGGGACACACATATCACAAAGGCCTGTCTGGTTGCCAGGACACACTTTAACAAGAGTTTCAACCTGGCGCTCACGCTGCTCTTCATTGGTTTTCTTCATCTGTGCTGACATCTACTGGCCTTACTGTGTACTAACAATGATACATGCTGGGAAATACATGCAGTACGTATGTGCGGTACTGTAGGGGAGTTAATTGAATCTGCTGCAATGAAAAAGATCAAACATAATGTCAAATGGACATATTTACATTGAATTTTGAAATAATCATATAATGGCTTCTCAGTGCCGTCTTGTGAGTTGTATTCTGTATTTGTTACAGAAATTCTTTACTTAGGAACGTTTCAAGTTTCACATATGCGTATATAATATTCCAAATACAATAAGAGTAGATCATTGTTCTTTGTAGATTACCTGCATACTACATAAACACCCTGAGACATGGTTACTGAACCTTTCTTAATGATAGTTTGTGTATGATGCGGTTTTTCAAACACAAATGTTTAACTAGTTCAAAACTATTAGATCTGCTCTCTCTCCCATGTTGAAAAATCCTGAATCTAAGTTTATACAAATATTTTTCATTATAAAATGTTAACTGCTGGTCGCAAGATGTCTCCTAATCCACTTCAGTTATATGTGCGCAGGAGAATTCCCACATACAAGTGCGAGTGGAGGTGAAAAACAAGCCTGTTTTCAACAAAATGGTCACAGTTGTTGGTGAACTACATGGTTAAAATAAATGACTAAAGGATTTTCTTTTCTTTGGTATGCATTGTTGATGTCAGACTAACAGATAATATATGACAGAGCAGCAGAAACATTAACAATTAAAAAAGGAGACCAATTAAAAAAACACATGTTCAAAGAAAAAACTGAGCATGATGTCATAGAACACTCATGACTAATACATTACTTTTCTATTTATCTAACTCTGGATCTCCACATCCATCTCCCTCCCTCTTTTATTATCTGTCACCACCCCCCCCCCCCCCCTCCCCTCTCTATGTGCTGCCTACCATTAGCGTATGCAGCAATGCCCCGACTGGACAGCAGGTGTGCCCTTTAGCACTGCAGCACACATCCCACTGCAGTGCTACCATGTGTGTGTGTATAAGTGTGTGTGCATCAGGCGTGCCAGCCAGCCTGTCCACTGCTGCTCCTGTCACTCTGCTGGAGGAGAGGAGGGGGAGAGGGAGAGGCCGCTGGAGGAGCAGAGGGAGAACGAGAGGGGGATAGAGAGATAGAGGGTGAGAGAGAGAGAGAGAGTCCAGGCCCAAATAAAGCCATGGGGGCCGGGGCTGGGCTGGACCCCCCACTGCTATAAATACGCTGGCCGTCTGGAGGTTCGGGTTCGGGTTTGGTGGTTGGGGCTTGGGACCAGTCACCACCTCTGCTGCAGCAGTCTTCCTCAGGAGCGTCTCCTCTTTGTACTCCTCCTCATCCTCCTCCACCTCACTCTGGTCATCGTTGCTCTGGGCTGCCAAGATGCCTCGCGTGGACTCAGACATCAAGCTGGACTTTAAAGATGTCCTCTTCAGACCCAAGAGGAGCAGCCTGAAGAGTCGCTCAGAGGTCGGTGAGCTGATCATATCATCCAAAAAGCTATGATCAACTTCATTGATAGGACTGGGGTATTTCTCAGGGGCAGTGTAATCCTTTAGTGCTGCATTCAGGAAGTACGCTTCTATGCTGGGTGACGCAATTGCAATATGTTAACTATGTATACATGGGGGAGGATGGTGGTGGTGGGGGGGGAGGGGGGGGATGGGGGGGCAGCGTTTAGGGCCTTCTTACCCTGTTTGCTGCACTCGTGTTAACATTATTGAAGATGAAAATGGACTGACAGCGCAGAGGAAATGACATGAATGGATCTTAAGAGGATGTGTCACTGTAATTGTATACGCGTGTGTGCCGCTTTGTTGTCTTGTCTTGTGTAAGCCTGTAGATGGACACTGCCATTGTACCTTGTGAGCAAACAAGCACTGAATTAGCATGTAAGAGCGGAGTGACCTTCTTAAAGGTGACACAGAACAAGGCTAGCCTGTGCGGACAGATGCTATAAACAATAAACTGTCTACAACAAAACAAAGAAAGTGAGTCGGTGATGAAAAACGTGTTTTTCTCAGAATGGATTTGTCATTTGAAGCCAGTATATCAGGCCACTGTGTATCTAGCATGTATTGATTTGGCTCAATGCTTTCCGTGTTGTTTTATAATAGCAACTTCTCCAGAATAATGATGTGTCACTATATCAGTGACCTAAGTTCATGTGTGCTGGCACTAGATCTTGAATTGAAGGGGTGGGAGTTGGCAATCTGAGGTCTGGTACTGTAAGCAACATGAGACACAGGACACTTCTCAGAAAACTGTTTAAAAATAGTACAGTGTTGCAGTCAACCAGTGCATATGCCACAGAGGTATCTGGATAACATTATATATATAGATAAACACACTGATGCAGATAACAGCACAGAAAATACACAACACTTGGAGCAAGACTGAGTGCAGCAGAAGCACATTTTGTCATATAAATTGAATATCTCACCAAATTATTGAAATTTCACTAAATCTTCTTTTCCTACAGTCACTAAATAATAAAGAAAATATCTAAAATAACATGATTTCAGATACATATGATGACTTCATTGCAGCATACTGAAACCACAGCCAAGTGTAATGACCCGTTCACTCCAAAAGCATCTATCTAACGGCTCTTGTTTGAATTATAGCTGCATTAAGTCCACCTGAGGGTATACAGTGTGGAGAACAGGGAAGATAAACAGCATCAATAAGTTAACACGAGACCACATAGTAAAATGGTCGGTAATGACGCAGGGATGCACCACCACCGGCCAGAAATGTGTCCCTTTCAATCTGGAATTTTAATTCAACTGTGAATTGTCACTGCATCATTGGAGTTAAAAGAAACACAGATATATTTAATTCGTTTTTGATCATTAATCATTATGTGGGTGTTGTGGTTTAATTAAAAATTGCAAAGATTACAAGTTCATATGCATCTACAATCTCAATCAGAGATCATTCAATCAATATTAAGAATAACTGAGTCTATTGGATCTATTGTCATGATCTACTGGCGACTAGGCAGGAAAACCCTGCTGAGTCATTGTAGTTATTAAAAGGAAGTATTGATTTCTATGACTCCTCCTTTCTCATCAATATTCCTTTCACCACTTTGCTCTTCCTCCCACCATTATGAGTTATAGCCTAATTTTAGCTGTGGCTCTGAAAAGGATTCCACCGTGAAGGTTATGGCAGAGTACAAACTGTTCGCCTATTC
The DNA here is from genome assembly GCF_902827165.1 of Trematomus bernacchii. Lineage (NCBI taxonomy): Eukaryota > Metazoa > Chordata > Actinopteri > Perciformes > Nototheniidae > Trematomus > Trematomus bernacchii. The sequence continues at coordinate 9,150,236 of NW_022987564.1, read as the reverse complement.
CCACAGCTGAAGTAGTTGTGCATGATAAATGTCTTGGCACTACTCTACTAAAGCTAACAGCACTGTGAAACGGTTGGATTTAAGCAAATGGAGTCAGTTTGAATCACTTTCCATTATAGTTAATGACAATCTATCCGACCTTCTGCAACCTGTAGTGATTATGTGTTATAATGACTCAAATATTGAGATCAAAGCATGTACAAAAGCCAAGTAGTGGGCACTGTAGCTACAAGCTACATGTACATGATTGCTAACTCATAGTGTAACAGTATAGCACAAGAAGCAAAAAAGAGTCACAAAGTCAATCCACAGATTCAGTTATTCCCATTAGCAAAATGTATCCCCCATTTGGTAACATTAGCTAGCTTTTAGTCCTAGGCCAATTCACAGCCAAACACGCAATGGTGCATATTACTGCTTCTGAATTCAACGTTTCATTTGTAAGAAGGAAAAAGATGTGTAACTTCTTCTTTGTGACTTCGAAAAAAAACAACCTTTGTAAGTGGAAACTCCACCTTCGTGCATTGGTCAACTCATTTGAATAAGATCTATTTATAGCAGATGTTTTTTGAACAGAATCAACGGTAACACTTGCATCATCACGACAGATATACGTTCCTGTAAAAGGAGCAGTTAGTGTGGTACAGAGGGTCATGTTTGTTTCATGTAGCTTATCACATTACATAGCTAAGCTAACCATTGGATCTAAATGATTCAAAACCCCCCCGTTAAGACTCGGAACATGAGCCACTTTAGCTGCTCCAGAAAATCTGCAATGATCCTCAGTCTCCTCCAGAGAAAAAATATATAATTAAACTGTTAAATAAGCACTTTGGAGATTATTGTTCATAACCAAAGTCTCCACAATGACTCTTTTCTCCCCCCCAGGTGGACCTTCAGAGGACCTTCACATTCCGCAACTCTAAGCAGACGTACACCGGCATCCCCATCATCGCTGCCAACATGGACACCACAGGGACGTTTGAGATGGCACAGGTCCTCAGCAAAGTGAGTTAACACTTTGTATTTCACGTACAATCAGGATACATAAAACAGGATGTTGCAGGGAATCATGGGAAGAAGACATGAATTAGAAGCGGTGTCCTAGTAGCAGTTAGACATCTACTTGTGATGATTCTTTTGTAACACCTCAAAATAAATACTGTATAATAACGACCAAAAATGTGAACTGATTTCTGTCCTCAGCCTAACAACATATTGTAACGGCCAAAATGATTCAATATATTGCGTTTAAAACCAAACTTCAAGGAAACCATAGTGACATCACAAATAAATAAAATGTAATTCTCTGATGTTGTTTCACTATCTTCCTTTCTCTCTTTACTGTAGCACACCCTCTTCACAGCCATTCATAAACACTACTCTGTGGAGGACTGGAAAAACTTTGCTGCTAAGAATCCAGATTGTATGGAGGTAATATCACCAATGTTTGTTTCTCATAAGCATCAGGATCAAAATGACACACTTTTTCATTCACAAGGGTCTAAAAAACCCTAACCCCAATTTTCTATTTCTCTCCCCAGCACGTAGCCGCCAGTTCAGGCAGTGGCGTTGCAGACCTGGAGAGGCTGTGTGCCATCTTGGAAGCTGTCCCCGTCATAAAGTACATCTGTCTGGATGTGGCCAACGGCTACTCCGAGTACTTTGTGGAGTTTGTCAAGACGGTCAGAGAAAAGTTCCCTAAGCATACCATCATGGTAAGAGAGCCCTAACACCCTCTGGCTGACAGTTATTGGACATACTGTGAGATTGAGTCTTAGGGCTGATGCTGTCTCTCTTCACAGGCTGGTAACGTGGTAACAGGGGAGATGGTGGAGGAGCTCATCCTCTCCGGCGCTGACATCATCAAAGTGGGCATCGGGCCAGGTGGGTGTGCACGGCTGTCTGAGTGTGTGTGCAAATATTCTGAGGAGTGTGCAGACTCTAAATAAACCAACAAGTATACAGGCCTCACACACACACACAGACACTACTGAGAAGGAGGGGCAAAAACGAACAAGATTGGCCTTAAATATAAAGGTTGAATTGTCTTATTTATTGATTCTTTTTTGTACAGTGCTTGATTTGATTTGGAACTGATAGGTTGTTCTAAATAGAGTAAATGGTTTCATTGTCAGTAGAAAAGCCTTTGTTAATGCATCACAACTGGTTTTAGCAACCCATTATAAAATCACATTTTAATGAGAAGAATACCGTTATTTTTGACAAATCTCCTGGCATTTACAGTAGATGCTCATATTAGATGGCTGGATTATATGAGGCACAGAATCTCTAAGATCAGCTGCTGTTTTCCCTTGTATCTGTAAGTCTAGTTTTTTTATGCTGCTGCAACGAAAAATGCCCCAATTTGGGATCAATAAAGTGCATCTTATCGTATTATCTTATCCAGCCTGTAGAAAATCCCCCTGAACTGACAGCGCCAGAGCTTTAAGTCAGCAGGTTCCTGTAGCAGGATCTATTAAACACAGACGGGACAGTTACAGCTACATGGGTTCCTCTAATGTGTGCACTGTGTGTTGCAGGGTCCGTGTGCACGACCAGGATCAAGACAGGAGTGGGCTACCCCCAGCTCAGTGCTGTCATCGAGTGTGCCGACTCAGCCCATGGACTCAAAGGACACATTATCTCTGTAAGTCCCACAACACATCACACACAAATAAAAGGGGACGGCCAGATTTACTGACGTGTACAGTATAGTTATTAAAACTATGAATGGTAAACCACACTGGGATTTTGTGGGCATCAGTCCAACAAAAATGCGAAATGCAATCCTTCAACAGGTTATGCCTTTTATTGATGACAAAAACATGGGTAAAATGTAGAAGATATAATAATGAAAATCACAAACAAAAAAGGAAAATTGTTTGCATTCAGTTATCTTAAAAAGAGAACTTCTTTCATGTACAGTAAGGCAATTGAATTGTCTTTACAGCCTATTAAGTATTAGAGAATAAATAGTGTCCTCACATTTTTAAAAGGACCCTTACATTATCCATAGTGTAGATCAATAGGAAAGCCTGAGTCATAATTGTCAATATTAGTGACTCAAAGAAGTTACTTTACTGAAGCACAATGACTATATTGATTGTCCATAATAAACTGTTGCATAAATGCTGTCATGGTTAAAATGTTGATGACATCCACTAGAGGGCATCCATAGAAAAATAATAAAATGTAAGACCTGTGATTCAGTGTTAAACCAATGACTGTGTATTTTCTCCATTCAGGACGGCGGCTGCAGTTGCCCAGGAGATGTGGCTAAGGCCTTTGGTAAGTATTCAACCTAAACACCTTCTTTTGAAAGGACTGGGCTGTACAGGTCTGCAAATCTAACATCTTGTTTTCTCTGCCTTTGCTTCCCAGGTGCAGGGGCTGACTTTGTGATGATGGGAGGGATGCTGGCAGGCCATGACCAGTGCACCGGAGAGGTCATCGAGAAGAACGGCAAGAAAGTCAAACTCTTCTACGGCATGAGCTCTGACACTGCCATGAAGAAATATGTGGGTGGAGTTGCTGAGTATAGGTAAGAGTCTGATATCAGAAGTTCATGAAGGATTCCTATTCTCCTTTAAATAACTTGTCATATGTGTTCAGCTTATTAACTCAGCTGTGTGTTTGAACTACAATCCCCCTCTCTCTGCTCCACTCAGGGCGTCCGAGGGCAGGACAGTGGAGGTTCCCTACAGAGGAGATGTGAACAACACCATCCTCGACGTGCTGGGGGGTCTCCGCTCCACCTGCACCTACGTGGGCGCCGCCAAGCTGAAAGAGCTGAGCAGGAGAACCACCTTCATTCGTGTCACACAACAGTCCAGCCAAATGTTCATCTCATAGGGCGTACTCATGTCCACACACACAGGCTGCATAGTATGCACTGTGTGGGTATTATGCAGAGTTTAACTCACACCGACACTTCCACATGATCACACCAACTTGTTTCTCTCAGGATATCTGCCTTCAGAAAATGTGTTTCCTGCAGGTTGTGATTCAAATAAACCTAAAGCTTGACAATAATTCTCCAAGATGAATAAAAGCTCTATAATCAACTCAACCCTACATCGAGTGCGTTTACATGCTTAGAGAGCCATGGCTATTGAATGTACACTATTTAGTTTTCACATGAGCATTTCAGATCTGATATTTTAAAATACTCTTCTAACTTTAGTATATGCGGAATAAACAAGAATGTTAGCTATATGAAACACGTTGCATGTAAACACACTCGGCAGGAGGAAGCTGGCCCTCATGCTAAAATCATTTGGGGAAATTGTTCTGCTGTACTGTTTGATACAATGAATGTGCAAATGAATATGCAAGACCCAGAGATGTCACCCTTTAACTATCACTGGAGAAATCATGCCGCAATAAACTGCATGCAGGACCCTCTGCTATTTTCCTCAGTGGTGTTGATACATTTGAAAGATATTCCTGAGGATTGACAACATAATAGTGTAGCTCTCCTCAGTGTCTGTGTGCATGTATTTTGGGAGTGTCAGGAATACTGAGCCAAATCTTGACATCTGGATTTATGTGTCCCAATCGTTTGACATGTTTGATTTACCCTGCTGTGTGTATAAAACTGTCTCGTCTAAGTCCTCTTCTTTGATTCCACTATGCCTGACATTTAAAATCAAGGGCATCTTGTGGCTTCTACCTCATTGAAGCTCTTTATTTCATGTAAAGAGGTTTTAACACTAATAAATGAAACATTTAAAATACATACTGGAAAACACAGGTCCATTGTTTTTGCAATGAAGAACAAAATGGTGCAAATAAACCTGATTCATCAGAGAATGATCAGTGTGCTTCTTCCTGCATATACACTGTATAGTTTGGTTGATGTTTTCTAATTGAACATCAGGGTTTTGGGACAATACAAGGAACAGCTTATATCTAATTCAACAGCCATATTAAGGCAGTTACTTTTGAAAAAGAAAATGCAGCCAGCACAGAGAGCTAGAAATTCCTTTCAGTTAAGTGATGTGTACTTTGATAAAACATAACAAAGGGACATTGAAAATGGATCAGACATTAATTATAGCACAGCACTAGGTTCAAATCAGCAACTTTCTTTATCTTTATGGGACAGTTGTGCTGACATAGAAAGAGCACTAGAACATTTTACTCAAGTAAAACTAATACTAAAGTGAATATATTTGAACATAAAGCTTAAATACTAATGCAACAACATTAACTATAACTTCCATTATTATAGACACTTGCAGCCTGTGCATATAACTGATCAACTACAGTATAACCAACATCCCCCCTGCTGTCTTTGACACAGATAATCAAACGAAAATGACCTCTATGAACACCAAGGCAGCAACAAGTACTTTTAAGCTATAGTATCAACAGCAGAAAACTGTAAATACATTATAAACTCCACAAAGGTTGCAGACATAAACACACAAAAGCAAGGACTAGTTGAAACTGGTCATGTAGCACACACACAAAATGCTACATGCTACGTTACTAGGCAACGCAGTTGATGCTGAGTTCAGTGAGTTTGTTGTCTTCATAGAAATAAAATGTTTTTATATCTTTGGTTGTTGTACTCACCTGCCTGAACGGTTTTCTGAGTATGATGCACCGTGTGCTCCTCCACCATCTGCTCAAGGTTTTTATCCAAGCCTCTCAGACTCAAATTTCTCAAAGAGTTTAGAGTGTGTCAGCATGTTGTCCTCACCCAGCATGCACCTGTTGTGTGGGTATGTTTGATTAAGGCAATTTAGCATGCCGGCCGGCGGTGGCTTAATCAGTTATTAAGGTAGATGAAACCTTCTATATTCATTTTAACAATGCCGAGTTACAATATAGTAGTAACCCAACACCATTTGACTTTATTTTATTAGTTAACTCTAAATATAATAGTAATTTAGGAATGTTAAATTGCTGTTACTTTTAAATATATTGAAATGCAACCATACTTGCTAGGTTGTAGCCCACAGGGCCATGCATTTGCTTAGCCTCTCCATTTGCAGATAGTGAAGCAAAAACCCCTAACACAATCGAAACAGGAAACATTATTTAAAGTACAACATAGAACTAATGTGAGCTTGGTGACATATAATGTCTTAATCACTGCAGATAGTAGGAATGTCATGTAGCCCATACAACACTAGAGGGGGACATTTTCTGCTCAATTTAAAGGGGACCTATCATGCAAAATGCACTTTTGTACGTCTTTTATACATGAATATGTGTCCCCGGTGTTCCAGGGAACTCACCAAGTGTCAGAAAACACAACCCTCTCTATTTTCCTCCATACCCAAATCTCTAAAAAAGGGGCTGCAACGGATCTGATAAAAACTGATCCAGATTTGAACACTTTCCTGACGTCAGGACAGTGGCGCTACGGCTATTGGGCCAACTCCACCAATCAGGAGGAGACAACCACGGCATTGCCGTTCGAAAGAGCTGGAGACGTTGTAGTACATATGCCAGGCCTCTAGATGGTGCTGTTGCTCACAGAATCAACCCTTGCTAAAACAGATCTAAAAAATGTCAAATTGAGCAAAATGAGGCATGGCTAAAATGCATGATCTGTTTGGTATTTTGAAAAAAAAAAGTATAAATATGCCTTATATAATGTAGGTATGGTCCTACACTATATTATTCAAATATAGCATGATAGGTCCACTTTAAGCCACTAAATCACACTAGTGTTGATAGCATTGTTTGTGTTAGTATTAAAATAAAGACACAGGACGCCCATTTATTCCAGATATGTCAAGGTTTCTTTTTCTTTTTCAAAGAGGTGCATTTGTACAGATGTCAAATACATACACCAACAGGGTTTCTCCATTGCTATAGAGGAAAAGGGTGGTGAGACACAGGGACTTAGTGAGTACAATATAGTACAAACAAGTTGGCTGGGACTGCTGCGCCCCCACCTCCCCTGCAGGCCAGACTGTCCGAGCAGGTCTGTGCTGATGTCCGCTTCTCTGCTACCGTCTTATAGGCCAACAAGTTTCAGTTCAGTTCTTGGTGTCTCCGGTTAGCAGAGAAACATCTAGACAGACAGTTTGCTAGCCTCAGGGCTGAGTGTTCAGAACAGGGGGGGGGGGGGGGGGGGGGGGGGGGGTCAACGGAGCCACAGCTGACAGATAAGCTCCACCCCCCTCCGTGGCAGTGGGCAGGGTCAGAGGTCACCAGCCGTACAGCCTGTCCCCTGCTGAAGTGTTTGTTGTACGGAGAGGCCGAACAAAGACGCTCAGTACACTGAAGAGTAATCCAAGCCATCTCCAGCATAATACACATATCATAATAATAATTCATAGTTAATTGTCATTAACAACATTTGTTAATCATATCAAATGATATGTAATACATTTACATATCTTATAACCCATATGAAACAGCCCACTATGTAAATTGATTGGGGTGAAACTAAACTTTTAAGTGGGCCTCTACAAGTTTTTTTTTTTCTTTCTGCCTGAGTTGGTTATCCAGCGCTATGGACATTGATGAGACGTCATACAAAAAAAAAAAAGAGGAAAAAAAGGAATCCTGATCGAATTCTGTTCACTTTTAAAACACAACAAAGTGCCAAAAACACATCCTTTTTGCAAAATGAAAGTACAAACATCAAGAAACAAGAGCACACATGCCTTTTTTCTGATCGAAAAGTCAAAGCTCACACACCAACATTCATTTTATTTGTAAAATTGTGCAAGAAGCCAATTAAAAAAAAAAAAAAAAGACATTAGCAGTGTTCCTCCAGTGAGGAAGCTTGTCATAAAAACTCAACAATGACACATTCTCTACATAGTTTTAAGTCCCCTGACATTATATCTAGTGCTACAAGGAGACTAAAACACAGAAAAAGCTCCTGCACCAAAGATAATGATAAAAACAATGCTGAGGTTTGTACGCACCGTTTTCACACCGCACGACCAACCAAAGCTGTGCCAAACTCAAACACGGAGGCCAAATTTGATCTAAAAAATGTGAACTAAACCAAATTAAACATCACAGCTCGGGTTGGTGTAGGGTGGAAAAGATTTCAAACAAACCCGAACACAACAAAAGAAGGGATGCATTCCATGATAAAAGGTTTTCCTAGTAGAAAAGAACCAAGGAACCACCTAACACCTCGGCCCGTTGGACCCAAGAACGCGCCGGGCGCCAAGCGAGATGGAGCACAGACAGACAAACACAAGGTTACGGAGAGGTGATGTGCAAAAACTTAAACTGAACCATCTCTCTTTTTCATCCTTATTCACCCCTTTTTTATCTTTCTCATTCTCTCTGTCTGTTTTGAATGAATGTTACCCCTAGGCAAGGTTTCGGTCTGAGACAGAGGGGTTAGACCAAGCCCATCCTAGGATTAGAAAGTGCTGAAACATTATCAAGTCTTTAACATCTACTTACATGTGCATCTCTGTTGGTTGGTTGTTTTTTTTTCCTTTTTCTTTTTTTTGTTTTTTTGTACAAAAAGTGGTCCCCACTAAGCAATGAGGTTTCTTTTTTTTCTGCGGGATTCACCGTGAACCGCCGAGGGTCAGGGTTTATGATCTCACAGACAGTTACAGGAGAAAACACTCCGTCACACACACACACACACACACACACACACACACACACACACACACACACACACACACACACACACACACACACACACACACACACACACACACACACACACACACACACACACACACACACACACACACACACACACACACACACACACACACACACACACACACACACACCACACACACACACACACACACACACACACACACACACACACACACACACACACACACACACACACACACACACACACACACACACACGAACATCAGGTGAACATAAGCACACATACTACACACATGGTGTGGACACACACGCATGCACAAAGGAGGTACGACACAGTCTCTCACACACTCAAATTTAGAAAGGCCGCAAGGACAAAAGGGAAAGGGAGGTACGGACAAACTCTCCGTTGGGTTTGTTTCGCTTCACAAACATCCTGACTCTTGTTTTACAGATGTGACGCACACATCGACAGACAGTAAAATACACAAGCCATTAACAAGGATGATACACTGGAGTAGGACTATGCTACATACACTTGGCACAGCAAAGAAGGGAGGGAGGGATAAATGTAAGTATTGCACATCGTGGGACATTTCAAGGGGATAGAAACTTGGGATTATCTTAATAAAAGAAAAATACTACTCGAAAAATTAGGAAACCTTGCTGTGATGTGCCGTTCACTGTCCTGCATTCAGAATGTGTCTACATTCCAGATTGCTTTGTTTCATAGTTAATTCCATTGAAGTATAAACACAATGACCTTTTTTTTTAAGCAAGAGGTGAAAAGGAGACCGAATATCAAAAGATGATGTTAGGAGGGGGACAGGCAGCCCAGGCCACACTGAAAGGTAGCTAACGGTTGTTGAGGGTTAATATTCCATTGCTTGGCCTCAGGAGGAGGTGTGAGGCTGGCTGGCTATGATTGGGTACCTGAAACAATGTTAACGAGGTCACTACGGGTGTCGTGGCAACGAGGTTTCCGCTGGTTACTTCAGGTGCATGTGACTTTTGCTCTCCTGCAGCTCGAGTTTATGACTCTGACCAGCTGGGACGTGTGAGGTTTTGGGGGTCAGTTACTGCATATATGAGACACTTCCCTGAAAAACTAGCAACTGGTGTTGCAACTGCAATTCCTTAAGGTTAAAATGTACTCTATGATAAGGGGAATAGTGCTAACTGAAGAACACTTTGATCAGGTTCAGGCTTCTAAAAGCATTCGATAATATATGGCAAGATTGTATTCTCTATAAGGAGGAAAGGAGGAGTTTTGGTTCGATGTTAGATGGTTTTTATTACATGTTTATTGCCGAGAATTTGAGCGGAATGACTCTGTTTGTGTTTGTGCAAGTGTGTGTGTGTGTGTGTGTGTGTGTGTGTGTGTGTTCAACTCATACACAAGGAGATTGCCTGAATATTAGTCATACTATTGCTTTCTAAAGTAACCAAACTTCAGCATCAATTGGCTTTGGCTAAAAATAAAAATGCTCTAAGCAGAGGTTTGATAACATGTTGTGGTTCTGCTTTTTACAATTGTTGGGAAGGGGTTGTGTGTATGACATTTACAAAACACAGCCACACACAGATTGCAAAACAGACACACACACATATTTCTATTTGCACTCGTAATGATCATTATGATTCAATTGGAAAAGGAAGAAATGAAAATGTACTGTGGTGGGGTTGATCTGTGAAACCCTGTTTTATTATAAAAAAATAAAGCATTTTCAAATCCCATAAGGGGTCTACTCATTCACTCCCCATCAACATCTAAAACATTCTTCATCCATCTGAGCACACATCCATCCCACCATCACCCCGGTAAACTCCCACCACCTGAAGCGTTGCCCAACACACTAACACCTACATTATCAGTGGGATTCAAATTTGACTGATCTGCTTCTTAGAGGCAACCAACGACTTTCTCTATACCAATACCTGAATGCAGAGGCTGAGGAGAACGCTCAACAGATATGCCTGCAAGAATCCACATCTTTAAATCCCAGACTCCACTGATGAATTTAAAAATAATTGCCAATTTAGTTTAATAAAACAGTTACATTCTGGGACAACCAAGCAGGCGTATCTGTTGAGGTCATTTCTGCATCTTTTGCTGCAAATAGGGTTTCAGCTGACTGAAAGCACAGGCTGTGTTCAAAACTGAACCCTAGTCCCTGCACCCTGGTTTCAACAGCAGAAAAGTGGACAAAAAATCTAAATGTTCCTTTGGATAAATGGCATATCTTAAGTCAGTAAATTCAGTAGGCAGGCACGTGTTAAGATTCTGTTTTACAGCTACGGTTATGTTCCTAAAAACTCAAATCTAATTTGACCTTAACTGCGTTTATTTTCCTCTATAATGTGACAAGTGCCTGTTGAGGAACAAAGACCCTGGTCTCCTCCAGTGTGTCACGTGGTCTAGGGCTCGTTTCAGGGCCGGGCGGTTCAACATCACGTCTCCACCGTTCTCCCTCCTCCTGATGTGCAAATTGCAAGATTCTATTAAGTACGACTCCAAGTAGAAACACTGGACATTTAACATTGTCTATATATCAAGTGAGTATAACCTTTATGCTATACACAGTATACATACTCATACACAAACTGACACAGGTACACAAACACACCACTCTACTGTACTGTGCATTAATCCATTCAACTAGTGTCTTTGCAGTAGGGACCACAAAGCGTCCGCATTCGTCTCGATACAGTACATATTACAGGTCATTCATGGATGGTGTGTACTGTTTTGAGTTTGTGTAAGTGTTTGTACGGACATACACAGACCCAACCTCATGCGCACACACATTACAAATATATGACACCCTCAAAATTCTGTGGCGTGAGCTTCTAATCGATGCTCTCAGTCGAGTACAGAACATCAGTGGGATATTTCAAAAGCCTGTTCTTTGTTAATCCTCATGCCAGATCCTGAACTTTCAAAAACACATTCCAATACTTTCCCCTAACCTTTATATGGCTGGCTGGCTGTACAAGTGCACATGCTGAGAACCATCATACTTCTAAATTCCTTTTGTCAACGTTATTTTTTCTCTAACTGTCTACTAACTGGAAACATTCTCCAATACCTGATACAATCATCTCCTCTTAGTGATCCCATGGCACATCCGCTCCCACCTTCACTTCTCCAAAAGCTTAAACTTTCCAAAGTGCTGTTGCTACTTTCTACCCTTGTCTTAATACAAAAAAAAAAGATCTAAAAACATACAGTACTGCGTTAATAAAGAGACAACACCAATGTGTCGGCTGTATGGTGAGTGTGACAGGTGTGTTAAGTGCTTTGAAACATCCTGACTCTCTCAGAGCTGATTCTCTCTGTCCTCTCACACAGCCTCTTCTCCATAAAAAAGTATAAAGTAATTCATCAAAAACCATGAGGATTGTCTTCCTCTCAACATTTTCTTGAAGTGACCCAGTGTGTTCGCACTTCTATGCTTTAGGTTAGGGTATCTCACATTGATACATTAACATTGACCCACCTAGGTTCAAAATCTAGGACTTAATGACCCCTGGTTACGTTCTTTTGACAATCATTGGATCATGTGAGTTAGAATATGAGGAGATTATGAGAAACAAGAAGACAACGCTCAAGATGAAAGACTCCACCGTCATCGCACTGAACAGAGTGAGTGTTGTTCCCTCTCTTTTGTGTGGCACACTGGCAACACCTGATGACTTCACTGCTTAGGTCCGGCCCACAGGGAGAACGATTGTTTTCCAACTACCACTCTGATTTGGAAAAAAATATAGTTATGGTTTTAACAAATCCTTTAAACTCAGGATCTTTTTTTCAGGATCACATTTAGGCATTTTTGTCCAGGCACAGGAAGTGAAATCACTATCAAGAGTCTAAACTGTGAGCTAATTAAATTTGAAATGTCCATAATGTGTAGCCAGCCAAAAAGAGCTATCAAGCATTGCGTCATGTGCCACACAGCAACCAATAAACATCTAGCACACCTCACAAATCCCTCACCCGAGTCATCTCATGAAAACCATCAGAAACGGCAGCGATTGCTCAAGTGATATCAAATCCAACTATTACAAAATGTGTTATTGACTACATGGACTTAAGGTGATACCATGTAGGGTACATTTACCTCTACAGCACAGTATTCAAGATAGAAAAATAAAATCGGAAAACAAAACTTTAAAATCAAGACAAATGAAACATTAATGTGGGCATTCATTTTTTCTTGTAGAGTCCATTTATGTTTTCCTAATCCCAATGGATGAATATACAGTCCTGCGCTTCACTTGCCAATATTTGACCTTCCCTCGAAGCTGACCTTCACCTCGTAGGGGATGAAGGAAGGTTTGGGCAGGGTCAAAGGTGGCTCCTCCTCTGATTTTTCTACTTTCCGACCTTCAGGAGCAGACCATCTTCTCTTCCTGCTTCCTGATGGCTTGCTGGTGCCAGCTTGTGCGCTGCTGGAAACCTGACCTTTAGAAAGTGCCCCTCTTTCCCCAAGCATGAGATCCCCGTTTCCCACGTCGGTGCCTCCATTCCCACTGGCAGCGCTCCCTCGCTGGCTGATGCCGTTCTCCCGCTCTGAGACAGCTCTGGGGGGTTTGAGGTAACCAGAGGAAGGGGTAACCAGTTCCAGGGGCTGGGTCTTCTTCAGGGATCCGTTCCTCAGGTTCTTCAGGGTGAGGGAAATACAAACGTCGCCCACAGAGAGCTTGGTGCAAGGCAGCTCCAGAAGCTGCGTGGTCCGGTCTGGGCAGCATGAAGACCAGCCTTGGCCGAACACGAAGAAGGGGTACTCCACCAGGACCTCCACGCTCACCTGGAGGATAGGGAAGGGGGGGACACACACATAAACACTTCAATACAAAAAGTAGCTTGTCTTTAAAGCCCCTAAACACTTCAAATCTAACAGTTATACATACGAAATGATTACATTTGTATTTAGGAAACACTCAAAAACATTCACTAGGATTGTGTGGATGTGGTTTTATAAGATTTGCTTTGCAGTAATAATGAACCATCTATCCTTATTTTGCCTCTTTTTTTTACAACCAAGGACAGAGACAGGGCTACAAGGACTTTGTTTGTGTCTAAATTTAGCTGAATGAAAGAACTACTGGGACATGTTGTTCTTAAAATCAGAAAGAATATTATGTTATAACTGATTGGTTTGTTAGAGGCACAGCTGGATACTGTTGGCATAGAAGCAGAACATAAGTAAAAACATTGAACAAAATGACCAACATACTTCAAGAGAAAATGCCTAATCCAAAGATGAAGTATTACACAACATTGATGAAGACGATGCAACATATTTATGTTTAAAGGGGACCTATCATGCAAAATGCACTTTTGTACGTCTTTTATACATGAATATGTGTCCCAGGGAACTCACCAAGTGTCAGAAAACACAACCCTCTCTATTTTTTTAAAAAGAGGCTGCAACGGATCTGATAAAAACTGATCCAGATTTGAACACTGTCCTGACGTCAGGACGGTGGCGCTACGGCTATTGGGCCAACTCCACCAATCAGGAGGAGACAGCCACGGCCATTGCCGTTCGAAAGCGCTGGAGACGCTGTAGTACATATGCCAGGCCTGTAGATGGTGCTGTTCTCACTGAATCTGCCCTTGCAAAAACAGAGCTAAAAAAGGTCAAATTGAGCAAAATGAGGCATGGCTAAAATGCATGATCTGTTTGGTATTTTGAAAAAAAAAAAAGTATAAATATGCCTTATATAGGTATGGTCCTACACTATATTATTCAAATATAGCATGATAGGTCCACTTTAAGGGATTACAGTTCTGAATTGAATTATGAACATATAGGGCTGACTTAGATTTGAGAAGGTGGGAGTGGAAGAAGTTACTGAGATGGAGATGAAAAGGCGAGTTTACAGAGGAAGGGCGGGTAGAACAAGTAGAGGAGTGAGGAAGTGAGCGTGAAAGAGAACAATGTCAAGAACGGTACAAGTGCAAGATGTATCAAACAGCCTCTCAAAGGAAATGTCAGGCATTATTTCCCCAACCCTATTACATCGTTTTTGATTTCTCAGAGTTAGTCCTCTGAGTGTGGACTCAAAGCTGCTACCACCTCTCAGGGAAAGAAAAGAAAAAGTAAGGAGCCACTGATGGAGTACAAGAGAGAAGGATAAGTCTTTGAAAGATTGTCCGCTTTTGTGGGGTACAGTATCAAAGAGCAGCCGGGGGCGGGAGAGAGAGTTCGAGATGTGCTGTGGTGGTGGACCAGTCACAGCGTGGACACATGAAATGGATTAACTGGCTTTAACACTCAAAGACAGTGAGAATGTGGGTGTTTCTCAATCGCGAGTACGCTTGCTTGGTAGCACATGTCTGCCGAGCGTCTTGCTTCAGAAGCGAGTCAAGAATACTTCCTGACATTTGGAAAACGAACAGTGGAACACGCTAGCAAGTGTGCAGGTGTGCGTCATATGAGAGGCCCCGCCTTACATTTTCCACCACAGATTTTGGAAATTGGTCCGTGCGCAAAGCATTGTGGGGATTTTAAGACCGCGGAGTCTACTCATGTGCAGCCTCGATATTTCTCCAAACGGAGTACGCCGGGCTCGGTAGATTTCCAAGTATGCTGGAGATTGGAACAGTACTTCGGCGGCACTCGATGACGTAGTATGCTTGAAATAGTGGCTCTGCAGCAGCTTTACTCGCGATTGAGAAACACCCTGTGTGTGTTTGAAGGAGTTGGAGGGAGACAGTCAAAATGATCAAATCAATGCTCAGTATTAGATGTTAGGAGATTACTGAAACATCGTAGTTCTAAAAAACTTTTTACACGTAGCAGCAGAAATGTGATGTCAGTACATTCATGTTCCGTGCTTCACTGAATACTTAATGAGTAGATATCCAACACTCTGCTCTTTGAACTTTTCTACAGCTCATAATAAGAACATGGTTGTTACATCACTGCCATCATAGTACATTGAAGTTAATTCAATCTGAAAGGAGTTCTGTGAGGTTCACCTATGATAGAGTCATTAATAAGGGAGCAGCTCAACACTTGTCATTCAACATTAATAACACACACTCGGAGCATGCATTAAAGCCTTCTAAGAAATCTTGCCGATGTAGTGTGTCACACTCACACCTATAGAGACACCTATAGGACTAAACACAGCAGTAACGGGCTGGATATAGGAGTGGCTGTTTCACTGAGCCGTAATGCACAAAGCATAATGAGGCCATTACGCGTTATCAAGTCAAATCACATAAAGGCCTTAAAGTTTCACTTCCTTGCAGGGAATGAAAAAAGAAGATCGATTTCAATCTTATGTCTCTGCATTACGAATGGAAATAGCCCTGAGTTGATTAGCTTAGGTTGGCATAGCATAAACACTGGAGGCAGGGGGGAAATAACAAAGCTCTAAAGTTTGAAATAAACTACTAATATTGCCTCTAAAGCTTTATTATTATCACTAATCTGTAAACAAACAAAATGAATTTCGTCAGGGATTCTATTGTGTGCACATTAGACAAACAAAACTGAACATTGCTAATTAGTGGGCTTTAGAGGTGGGAAAAGCCATATTTACAGCTCTGCTTTGAGTCATGGCTCTTGCTCCATAGTTTAAGCACAGACATGAGGGTGATATCAATTCAACTGACATTCAAAGTGTACAAAAATATAAATGTAAGACTATAATTAATGTTGACGTCTGTCTCTCACCTGTGAACGGTGCTCCCCAACGGAGAACTGCACCACAGCGAAGTTGTGTGAGGCGGGGCTCCCTTCGATGCGCTCCACTGTGGACGAGTCGATCTTCAGGTCGCTGCTGATCTCAGCGCTCTGGATAAAGTCCTCCGTCTTCAGGTCCTCCACACGTTTCAGCTCCCCGTCGGCCAGCTGGATGATGGAGCCCTTGATGAAATAAGGGGGGAGTGATGGGGGCACCCCCGTACTGGATGAGGAAGGAGGAGCAGAAGTCGCGACCACCCCTGGCGGAGCGGGAAAAATGGGGAGATGAAGCTGGGCTTGGACCACTGCGCCTGAAACGCTCTGGTGATACGAGCCGCCGTGGTGCTCTAGAGTTTCTCCTTTGGGGGCCGCAATGTATGTGTGTGGGAGTCTGGGAGGAAACGAGGCGGCTTGGCTAGATGATGTTACTTGGGAGGTTACAGGCTCCAATGTGGCCACTCCACTTCCACTTACAGGGATAATGACTGGTTGGGTGCCAGGAATGAGTAAGTGTTGTTGTAGGCTGGTGTGATAGCTGATCGGCGTATGGCTCCCAGCGCCCCCTGCTATGTACCCAATGATAGGTGGCTGAGGGTAGATACTGGAGGAGGGGAGACCCATTGACAGTGACTCTGTGGCGCTGTGGGTGGTCTGGATGACGGTCTGAGGCGACAGTGTGCTGACGGCAGCTTTCAGGCTGTCCACACTCAATGGGGATGCAAACGTGAAAGAGGAGGTGTTGGAGGAGGAGGTTGTGCGATTGACAGGCTTGCCCAGGATGATGCCACCTTTCTCCAGGTGTGCAGGGGCACAGGTTGTCAGCTTCTCGTTGCCGGCTCTGTGTTGTACCAGCTGGTGGTCCCCATGGCTGTTGGGCATCAGCATGAAAGAGGTTCTCAGCCCTGAGTGATCGTGAGTGGCGTAGTCTGAGTGCAGAACCAGCTGGCGGGCCTCGTAGGAGGACAAAGACAATGTGGCGTCCCGGGATTTGCTCCCTGGCTTAGGGAGGTTGGACTCGGGGGGTGTTCCGAACCGCCGACCCCTTTCCAGCTCTCCATTGTGGTGCTCTCTGTGTCTGGAGCCACCTTCATCTTTCCTTGTGGGTCCGTCCGAATACTGCACCACAAGCTGGGACATCCCATGTCCCAAAGAATGGTGGGGGTGCAGTGACTGGAGAGGAAGGTGGACGCCTCCTTGGTAATGAGGTGACGGCACAGTCCGTGTCGACGTTGACATCTGAACTTGGTGAGGGTAGAGGTCTGTCGAAGGCGGAGGCATGGAGGCGCGCGCCGAGGACGCTCTCTGCTGGTCGTGCTTGGAGGTGTGCGAAGGAGCAGACACTGTCTCTGTGTACGAGTGTCTCTGCGCGGCCAAAGAGGAGGACGAAGAGGAGGTGAGGGGGGGAGGTGGAGGAGGAGGCGGAAGCAATTGAGGGGAGATGTAGCTCGCGTATGGGGCACTGTAGGGTGAGGCTATGAACTGCAGGTTGGGAGGCAGTTGGGCGTAGTGGACAGTTCCTCCAACAGTGGACTGTGACAGGGCGGACGTGTACACTGTAGGAAGAGATGAGACGAGACTCAGTGAGGAGGATGAAGAGTCCGAGGTGGAGAAGAGGGATTTATACTGGAGGCTGTCCGACTGACTGGAGCTACGGTGACCGCCCACTCCACTCTCATTCCCAGCAGCCACGCTGGCCAGCCAGGCCATGTTCTCTGTGCGCTGGCTGTCACTGGCGGGGGGGATGGTGGGGGAGCGGAGTTCAGCGGGTAATGTGCTTGAGACGATCTCCCTCTTCTTTGGGGGCAGACATTCATTACTGCGTTCCTGATTGGACTTCATGCTGACTACGCCTCACGTCCCTAAGCTGTACTTGCTTATCGTTCCTTAACCTTTGGCCTTCTATTGCTTTTCTTTTCTATTTCTGACTTTTTATTTCACTTTCCTTCCTTTTTCTCACTTTTGATGATCTATCACTTGTCTCGCCGTAATAAGCTATGAAATCTCTACTCTCTTTCTATCTTGTTCACCGAAGCCCGATGTGTATCAGGGTGATAAGAAGGAAAATCCAGACCCTAACAAGCAGGTGAGGAGGGATTAAAGATGGAGATGAAGATATGGAGAGGGGGGGTTGGAGGATGGGGGGAGAGGGGGGGGTAGGGCGTTCTGTTTGGTCCAGAGGTGTTTAGCGGCTGGAGGGTGAGCTCAGAGCTGGAGGGGAGAGAGTCACGACGTCACACCTGCTGCTGCCGCCGAGGACGACGGGGGGCCGAGTGCGTCGCACTTCATGCGGAATCATTTCCTTGCAAAAGCAAGCCTGCCCACACCCAGCACAATCCTGTGGAAGAGAGACAGAAACGGCGTTAGAAAAGGTGTGGGTGCTTTTAAATAAAACTAAATAATCACTGAAATGTATTAAATCTTAGATGAAGCATTCTTAATCTAGGGCACGGGTCGGCAACCCCTGGCGCGCGGCACCGTAACCAGTGGCACACTAGGAATAAGTGGAATAAGTGTGCAAAATATTTATATTGTATTTTCGGATCCTGAACGAGACCGCCGCCAGAGCGCGTCTCCCCGTTACCTGCAGGAAGCCATGCACGCAACGCAGCCCCGCTCTCTTTAACTCCAGGCGACTTTCTGCCGCTTTCCTCCGTGGTGCAGGGCTGATCGTTTCACCACAGAAGAAAGCACTTCACAAATTGCAGTACCCATAAGGAGCTTTACATGCAGCAGTTTTTGCGTGGCTGTGTCTTTAGTTGAAAGCCCAGTGGCGATCTGCTCATCTCTCATCTAAATAACATGCTACACAGGAGCGGGCTGGCCATGTGTGTGTTCTGGAGAATCACAGAACGGACCATCGTCCTTATTATTATGCCGTTTAAACCAATTATTTAAATTTGTTTGTTAAATTCGGCATCATGTAAGTTGCGCTGACAGGTCCACACACTGCTTCCCCGCAGCGAGGCTCCCCCCGCCCTCCTGTTGACAGTTCACGAACGTCGAGCTCTTTTTAGCACTATTTTTGCCACAACATTATGTGAGGAAAGAAATTGAAGCATGGATAAATGAATAATAACACAGGCAGTTTTTAAAAGTTGCACCCTTATTAATTATCGAAAAATGGAAACAATTCCAAGAACTTTCCGGCACCTGCTGTACTTGGACATCTGATAACAAGCCTGTGCTGTACTCAATAAAGTGTGTGTGAGTGTCCCACATGTGTGCCTGTGTGTGTGCCTGCCATCTGTTAGCAAGGACCCCCTGCTGTAAAGATGGAAAGCTTGGTGTGAATCTCATAAATAATGTAGAAGCATTTCAAGCACCCCCCCCCACACACACACACACACACACACAACCAGCGACACACCATCATGCTTACTCAAACACTGACACCTGGGCATATTCAGTTATGCTGACACATGTTATTTTGGTGACACACAGCTCAAGTTCACACACAAACACACACACTTTCCCCGACAAGTGCACAAAAGCAAAATCAATGAACAACTTAAAGACCCTTCCCATTTGTACACTTGGTGGGCAGAGTATCCTTTGACTAACAAACGGCAAACTAAAAATGTACAGCTAGCATGGCTGTTGCTACGACAAGGCACTGACTGCATTACAAAATTATGTTGCATTACTGTTATTTAGTACATGAATAAACATCAGGAATTAACTTTCACTCAAACAAATAATCATATAATAATAATTAACACAATGAAATATCTTCAACCACATACAACATGTCGTAAAGTCCTATGTCCTAAATATAGACTTTTTTGTCATTTAAAAGGCACTTCATCCAAATGCCATGACGAGGACAACCAATATAAAAAAAAGAAAATATTTTCAAATGTATGTCATGATACTTAACAGTATTTAGATAAGGAAGTCAGTGACCTTATCCATTTTTGCATATAAAAATAATTGTGGTTCCTCCATTTAGCCATTCTGGTAACAGACCTGATGATCTGATCTCTGCCACTGCCAAGCCACAACATATTTAATCTTCCAACCAGAATGAATTGTTCAACACTTTTGAGACTTCATAAGGTTTATTTGCAAGTTCCTGCAGGGAGATACCAATTGCTTTCACTTTGAGTGCGTGCGTGCGTGCGTGCGTGCGTGCGTGTGTGTTCTGTATGACGAGAGGCCTCTTGCATCTCAAGCAGATTCCTTTGGTTTTCCAAGTGTCGCATTGCTACTATAGCGAAACTGCAAAGACATGCGTAGGAGTAATGCAAATTCACATGATGCACATACAGTATAAGAACACACACACACATACACTCAGACACACACACTTTTTCAAGCACGCACCATCTGTTCAATCAGGCAGGCATGACTCAGAGTGTGTTGAGAGGTGCTGTTGATCGGTGAGCTTTTAGCACTGAGATGCACTCTTCCCTGCCTCTCCCTCCTTCACTCCAACTCCTTTCAACTCCTCTCCTGCCTCAGCCTGCCCACCTCTCCTTCTTCATCACTCCATTTCCAATCATCGTTTTCCATCTAGTGTAATGTTCTTAATTGTCTGTCAATCCTTGCTTCTACTCTCTTGGCATTATTTGACATGAATCTTCTTCTTGTCTCTCTCCTGTTCGGTATGTCATTGAACGTACAGTTGGTGCTGTAGCTGACAATGACAGTGATGATATAGATTGGTATACAATAATAATCCAAGTTCGTTTTCAACAAGCTGTTGCTCAAATTAAAACTTTGTGATAAGACGAGGAATATTATGTGTCTGAGCGCTGTGAGATGAGAGACGTTTCATATCAGCCGTCACATCACAAAGTCAGCACACACTGCCTCAGATCTGTTCATGCTGCCATCTATGGCTGCTTTTATCTTCAAAGTGAGGTACTTTATTTCTGACAGTTCGCTCGGACTGGTGAGAAAAGGTTTGTTCGAATTCCAGGAGAAATATTTTGCATTGTCTTATAGGATATAATATGTATAATGTGTTTGTAATAAGCATGGCAACAAGAATGTTAATACAACAAAAGGGATGTAAGCTACTATAAAATTGGATATACAATGTAAATCAATGGGAACTCTTATTAAGTACAATAGCACATAAACCTGCATTAACAACTGTTTTGCCATGTGGGGGCAGCAGAAGCAAACACAGTATATTGACATATTACATTTAATATGTCTAACTTGTTAGCAAACTAATGCTTTTTGCCCATCCAGTAGACATGGAGCAACATTAGCATTCACTTGATGGTGGGCTTCTAGTCACCTTGCACATATATGACCAATATTCACTCTCCTCTAAGCCCTGTATTGGTCTCATCCAAATGTCGAGGGAAAAATGCTCAATTTTCTTCACTACTAACTGTGTCTGTCTTCCAGCATGTAGAGTGGGACACGTTATTATTAACAAACACAATAAAGTGAATCCAAAACATGATTTGAGAGAGTGATATGAAGTGCAGGAAAGTACATGGGAGAAATGGAGAGAGAAAGAGATGCAAGCTAACTGACCTACATTGCAGAAAGAGAGAGTATTGCTTCGCTGAAACTGACCCCCAAACACACATTCACTGAAAAGCGATGTCACCCGATTCTTGCTGAGTTTGCAACTGTGTGTCTGTGTGTGTGGGTGTGTGTTTGAATGAATGTGTGTTGACGACCTGTAACCTAAGCCGTCTGTCCTCCATGTGCTTCAGTCTCTTTTTCACACACACACACACAGACACACACTTTACCAACGTCTGTGTGTGCATGCGTGAGTCAGTAACCTGAATCGTTCACTCATGCACTATACTATTGTCCTTCTACGGTCAAAACAGTAGAGGTTCTCAGGTTTCTTTCCTTCACACTCAAACACACACACACACACACACACACACACACTCACACACACATCGAGTGTACTACTGGATGAATTGTAATGTACTCACACCGTCTGCTGTTTGTAACTAAAGCCCTGCAGGGACAGAGAATCAAACCTATCTCTCGTGTATAAAGTGTATATGGAAAAAAAGGATATTCAAAGTTATATGTTACAGTAATACATATTAAACCTTACTTTCTTTTTGACGCATTTAACTTAAAAGGCTGAATGGCGGTAATGGCGCTATGTACTGCAATAGTATGGGCAACATGTTTTAACTATGGTCCTTTACAACAATTACAAAACGTAGCAGCAGATATAAACATTAGGTTTCATATTCCTGCAGTACATGTCTGAGCTACTGATATCCTCCCAATGCAGGATATACGATTCCTTCCGGGTTCAAAGTTATAAGTTGCACCGCACTGAATGTGGGCAATGCTCTCACTTACTGTAGTGGCATATACAGTAAACAGCACGTTGGTTATTAAGTGTATTGTTTATGCCACAGAGGCATCTATACAGCACACTCTTAGAATGGTATGCAATATTATCATATTCCATTTTTAGTTCCGATTGAATAACATTCAATCTGTGGTAAAATATTAGAAACAATGACAATACACTTTCAGTCAAAGATTTCCAGCCATATATACGTGCTGTTGAGGTAATCCTAGAAAGTGTATTCTTTGTTTTGTGCTCTACTTCTAAAAGCTGCCGGCCAACACAGAGGTCACTAAGTTTCCTAAAATGACAAAGTCGCTGGGAGGGGACCTGCAAATGTTTTTTTAGCTTTGTTGTCAGGAGGCCCAAAACTTGTTGGCAGCACACACAACTGCAGGCGGAGCACGAGGTTAACATCACAACATGCTAACCACTAAAGACATTAGGCTACAAAACGTGTTATCACACTCACACACAGTGTTACACTAATCATGAAGGCACAATGAATGTTTGCTTATTGTGAAACTCATCTCATGTAATACACTAAATACAAGTCTTACATAAACCAACACACATGTCACTTTTCTGTCTACTTGTGTGTATGGGCTACATATGTCTGCTGCATGTGTGTGTGTGTGTGTGTGTGTGTGTGTGTGTGTGTGTGTGTGTGTGTGTGTGTGTGTGTGTGTGTGTGTGTGTGTGTGTGTGTGTGTGTGTGTGTGTGTGTGTGTGTGTGTGTGTGTGTGTGTGTGTGTGTGCGTGCGTGTGTGAGAGATGATTGCCCAGTCATAATCATAATCATGATCAAAGGGATAAGTCCAACGTGATGTGTTATCTCACTGCTAAAAATAGTTCCACTGGAAAGTACAGTGTTGCTGCAGGCTTATACTTCTCTGCCTCTCTCTACTTCTCAATGTTGTTCCTCTATGTCTCTATGAAGCTTTCTGCCAATGTGGTTTTTCATTAGTGTGGGTGTGTGTTTGCTTATGTGCGTGGACAGAGCGGGGACCCTTGCCAGACTGGGAACTCTGACAAGGCTGCCACTTTATTCTCTGTCACTTTTCACTAGTGATTACACACAAACAAACACACACACGCACACACACACACACACAAGTGTGGTCAGATAGTGCGGGAGTAATGGAGGATCTGCCATGACGGAGACACAGAGTTAGAGAAGCAAGGGGAAGAGGAGAGGGAGGGGTGACGGAGAAAAAGGGAGTAGTTATGAGTTACACAAACAAAGAGAGACAGAGATGGAGAGAAACTGTGAAAGTCTCTTTCGGAAAACAAACACTTAGGCAGCGTTGCATGACTTGCACTTTCTCACCCCTCCATAACCCTGAGGGTGGGCGGGAGGTTGGAGGGGTGAGGGGGGTGAAGACAGACCGACAGTCTGAGAGAGAGAAGAGCCAATGGAAAGAGAGGAATGGGAGAAATGTGTGAAGAGAAGAGACAAGAAGAGAAGAGAATAGTAGAGAATAGTAGAGTAGAGAATAGACAAGAAGAGAAGAGACAAGAATAGTAGAGAATAGTAGAGAATAGTAGAGAAGAGACAAGAAGAGAAGAGACAAGAAGAGAAGAGAATAGTAGAGAATAGTAGAGAAGAGACAAGAAGAGAAGAGACAAGAAGAGAAGAGAATAGTAGAGAATAGTAGAGTAGAGAAGAGAAGAGACAAGAGAAGAGTAGCTAGGAGAATAGTAGCGAAGAGAAGAGAGGAGAAGCAGGGAGGGGAAACACTTCAGGGCGACGGGCGAATGAAAGTAACAAGCCACGACGATTGTAGGAAAAACTAGGGCAGACGCAATACGCACTTCCAAACGACATACTGTGATGCATCAGGACACGCTACCTCCCTCTCGTCCCACACACACTTCATTCCGAGCAAAAACTGTGTGAAGTCTACTTACCGGGGTAGCAGGAGTAGCCCACTTCTGCAGCATGCTCTCACTTCCCCTCTCATTCCTTTCCTCCCTTGCGCTTCTCCTGCTCTGCCGTGTCCCTTGTAAAGCACCCCGAGTCTCTCTCTCTCCCTCTCTCTCTCCCTCGAGCGGAAAATCCCGAGCAGATTCAGTGTAGTTGTGTTACAAACTGCTCTCGGCCTTTCTCACCCCCCCAAACACACACACAGCCCTCTCCTAAACCTTGACAGCAAGGCAGGAAGCTCCCTCACTACCACTGATACACAGCACTCAGGTGATCACACACACACACAAAAGTGGTAGCATACACTTGCACACGCCCACAGGGAGGGAGTCCCGCATGCAGAGCTCCAACGTGTATTATGCAAGGGGCTGAATGCGAGCCAGAGCTCTCACACTGTCTGCGCCACACACACACACACACACACACACACACACACACACACACACACACACAACACACACACACACACACACACACACAACCACACACACACACACACACCACACCACACACACACACACACACACACACACACACACACACACACACACACACACACACACACACACACACCACACACACACCACACACACACACACACACAACACACACACACACACACACACACACACACACACACACACACACACACACACACACACACACACACACACACACACACACACACACACACACACACACACACACACACAACACACACACACACACACACACACACACACACACACACACACACACACACACACACACACACACACACACACACACACTTCACTCGGCCGGTTCACTCGGCCAACTTCATCAGGTATTCATTCAAAAAACACACACACGCCAGCTGGCTGAACGCCCAGAGACCGCTTACAAGCAGCGAAAGAGAACGAGAGAGGGAGGGAGAGAGGGTGGGAGGTTGTTACAGTGAGAAGGGCAGAGAGGGGGAGTGTGGGAGAAATAAAGAGGGAGGGATAGAGTAAGCAGTAGAGATTAAAGAGAGAGAGAATACATGAAAGAGTGACACAGACAACTCGTGTACACACACAGATATGCTTGAATCTGGGACTGAAACTAGGATAAATCTGTAGTTTTTTTAATTTATTTATTGATCAATCATGACCTACTAAATGTCAAACAATAGCGAATCAGAATCACCAAGAGCCCCAAGTGATGGTAGGAAAAGTTAGCAACAAACTGAACTCCAGATGAAAATAATACTTGTTTTGGTAAGTGCTAATCAATTGTCAAATATTATTCTGCCAGACAACAATTTGATTCTTTGACAAATCGAGTTAGGATTGAGTGTATAATCATTACAGATATAACCAAAACTAGGCAAACACATTTAGTGTATACACTTACGTAAACACCCAGGCTTACGAGGAACACACTAAGGTCAATGACAGAAACACTATCTGTGTTCCCCTTTTGCAAACACAGTAGGAGTTATACTCAGATTCAACGGGGCTGCACTTCCTGCTTTCCACCACTAGATGTCATGACTGATTTCCTCACTGACAGCGAACAGAAGTCTATTTCCGTTAGCTATAGCTGACCTAGTTAAAAGACCATTTGAAAGTAAATATAGATGAAATGTGCTCCTCAATGCTAAGAGTTGTAGCACGCACAGGGAATACGTGAGCACTCACTCATAAGATGTTAACACACACACTCAAACACACACATACACACACTCATGCAGAACTGTAATGATTCCCTCTGGACTCAATGGGTCTAAACATGCTCTAAAAAAACATCCTGTTTGTGTTTGTCGGTCTTCCTGCCCGCTTGATATCAATCCTGGTGTTCAACTGTGGATTTTCAAGGAGTGTTGAACTATTTCATGGCAGGAGATGTTATGAAGTTTGCTTTTAATGTAGAAAATAATAAAATATCTATCAGATTATACGCAGAGAGGCTCGACTGGAGAAGAGGATTGAAAAGTGATAATCTGAGAGTTCTTTGTGATAGTTTTTGGAAGGCATTTTTGTTGATGATAAGGACTCAGAGCAATGTTTTACATCCATTTTTCACATCTTGTGTTTGTTTGTTGCTGTTCTTGGGACTTGGGTAGAGACAGTTTGATTTGTTAGTTGTTGTTGTTGCTTATTTTGAAGATGAAGTTCCTGATTTGCTACACCACAAATCACAAAATATCCTTCCTGTTTTGAAACTAAACCATGTATGAAATATGGGTATATTCGGTGCACTCCTGGAAGTTGTAACACTATCAAGGTTGTATATTGTAAACAAACCGCTACAGTATGCTCTTTTATATCACAATTGAGCTGCAAAAGATTTAAGTTATAGCTCAAATATAGCCAGGATGTTTAGAGACAGAATGACAAGGGCGAAAGCAAAGAACAAGATAAAGAAAAATACTCGATAAAGAAGACACAGACCAAGGGAGAAGAGAAAGAGAGAAAACCAGACAGACTCTATTTGTTTTACAGCCGTTTCCGTTGCCTTGGCAGCTAATTGGAGCCTCTCTGCATTTAATCATAATTCATTTGTGTGGGTTTGTTTACAATCTGCCGTCAAGTGAAAGCAGTGTGAGCGAGGGAAAGTGCAAGTGGGGGTGGAGGACATGCACAAAGAGACGAGGAAACAGAGAATCGGTTATAAGAGAACTTTTTCAATGCTGATTCTTGTTCTGTCTCTGTAATATCTTTGTTCAGCCAGTCTGTCTCTACATCTTAAACTCTCTCAACTCAACCAATGTGGCCACATGCAACGCCATTTTATCATTTCTACAAAAACCTCTACTCTTGACATATATAAATACTCAGTTTCTTAGCATTTCCACCAAAGAACCTGTTTTAGCTGGATGTTATTAACTGCAGACCTTCACTGAATGTCTAGAATATCACCCCTTCATTATTCCTCGGAAATATTGAGTGTGAGTCCTTCCGCAAAATCTATGTTTTATTGTCCCCGAGTTGGAAATTCTCTTTATAAACCTGTCACCTCCTCATAATTTACATCTCTGGTGGATTTTATATCACTTAGGTCTTACAGCTGGATCTCAAAACCATGGGAAACCTGTTTTTGAATACAGATATCCCAGCCCTACTCATAGTAAGCACAAGTTTTGAGGCATTACCAGGAAAGTAAATGAAAATAGGTCCTGCAATTTCTCTTAATGTGTCCCTGTAAAAGAGTCACTTTTCAGAAATGACCTGCCTTTTGACATTTGCAAGGTTTGAGCAAAATGAAGGTTAAACTCAAGATAAAAATAATTGGATTCTTCATAACGTCAGAACTCAGTCAATAATCACCTCATAATAGAAATCAATGTAATATTAAGTGCAGAAAAGACTGCCCTACTCTCTGTCAGTCACTAAGGAAACAGATGAAATGATTCTAAATATACTCACACATATATACATATAACAGATTTCTCTCTTTCCCTCTCACACACATATACTCAACCACTCTTTCAGTCGCCCCCGCACAGTTCACACACACACACACTGTGGTTATGACAACGGCAAACCCCCCTACACACACACTCGCCATCTATCGTCTCTGTCGACGAAAGTCTCGGCTCTCTTGTTTATGCTTGTCTTTCCATCTGTCGCTATTTGTGTGTGTGAGACAGCAGGTGCCACACACACACACACACACACACACACACACACACACACACACACACACACACACACACACACACACACACACACACACACACACACACACACACACACACACACACACACACACACACACACACACACACACACACACACACACACACACACACACACACACACACACACACACACACACACACACACACACACACACACACACACACACACACACACACACACACACACACACACACACACACACACACACACACACACACACACACACACACACACACACACACACACACACACACACACACACACACACACACACTTAACCATAAAATGCCCATGTTATCTTTATAATATATAATTTAAAACCTTTTGTAATCATTACATAATCATGTTAACAGTGCCCAGTTACACACACACACACACACATCTCTCACTCTGTGCACCCTCTCTGTCTCTCTCCCAAACTCTCTGCCAGGCTGTTTGTTAACTTGCTGGCAGTGTAGTGTGCTACTTCAGCCCGAGCCACATCCCATTCACAAACCTACTAATCCACACACACTATTAGATCCCTGCTTGTCACACACACACACACACACAAACAAAGAAGTATGCGTATGTGTGTGTGTGTGTGTGTGTGTGTGTGTGTGTGTGTGTGTGTGTGTGTGTGTGTGTGTAGGATTAGGGAGGGACTGGAATGGATGGGCAAATCGCTGCTAAGCTCCTCTATTGCCGTATAATCCTACTGAGTACACACACACACACACACACACACACACACACGCAGACGCATCAGTGCGTAAATATGCATTCAGACGTGCACATGCGCGCACGCAGACATGAACTCTCTCACTCTTCCATTCTCACACACATACAAAAGCTTGTATTCGCAAACACCCACACACACAAACAATAGCAGTCATCGCAGACATTCAGACTCACAAATATGCAGACAAAAGTCCAACACACTCATTCAAGGGCAAACGCAGGCATAGACACCCCAATAGTATTTCAAAGACAATACTGTAAATAATCCTGTTTAAAAATGTGTGTTATGTGTGTTATGTTACAAAAGGGAAATGTAGGAGTGGAGGCAGTTGCAGGGAGAAAAGGGAAAAGAAGAGAAAAGTAAAAGACTAGAAAGAGGGAGGGAGAGAAAAGAGAGATAATTCAAACTTCATTCATCATTACACCATCCATTCAAATACTGTACCAACACTGTTCTGTTCTTTTAACATAGGACACACATGTTTTAAAAGACATGATCAATTATTCTCGAAATTGCAATATGGAGAACTGGTTTTATGAATGCAAACGTAATTCTGCCCGAGATTTTTGAGGCCAAGACTACCATGTGAGATACAGTATGATAGTTTGCAGAAGGTTGCTCCTAAAATAGCACTTCTTATCGACCTTAGCTGGCTTTTCATTCGTCATTTCAAGTTGAATATTATATTTTTGGATGGTACAAGTTGACTTGACATTTAAAACAAATTTGTGTTGAATTGTTATGTAAATATATCTTGTTTTCATATATATAATATTTTGTGTGAACAAATGTGAGGCAATCCCTGTCACTTTGATCTAGTGCTTCAACTAATGGTTTTGTCCATTTTCAATTAATCTGAGGATAAGTCATTAGCTGTATACATTATGAACAAATTGTTAACAATATGCTAATTTAAAGCATATTTAAATCCACTTCATTATTTATCCCACCTCATGTTTGTGCTCCTGTGACCTTTTTAGTGTGTGTGGTGAGAAATAGGAGCAGGCAATCAGAGGATGTGAGTGAGTGCTGAGCTGAGGTCAGGGTGAGGAAAGGGGGGCGGATGAGGAGTGTGTGACTTTAAGGTCCTGCAGGGAGGCACTAAACAGAATGCCTGTGGAGACAAATGCTAATAAACACACACTAATACAGCTTTATGCTTTCCTGCACACACAAACACACACTTTGTTTTCTCTTTCATGTCAAAAAGCAAGAAAAAAAACTGAAAACATATTGTTTTGTTCCCTGATGGGGCCTGCATGTGTCCACCTCCATGACAGTTAAGCATACGGTTGTGAGCGCTGAAGGTGAACTGCCCCGCTGTAATGTGGGCATAGCCAGGCAGACTGGAGCTAATTGGCATGAATGGGCTTGGCAGCAGGTATTGTGTGGATGAAGGAGAGGTGGGCGAAGGCTCAGCGTGTGTCCTTGTCTGGGAATAATGTGTTCCATCTTTTCAAAGGCTTAAGGACAAAAATGTCAGACAGGCAGCGGCAGTAGTTGAGCATGCAGACTCGAACAAATCATCAAAGGGCCTCTGCTGGAGAAAACACACATCCAGCACTCCTGAGACACAACAGGACACACATGCAGCAAACACTGAAGCCATACCGCACTCAGTCATTACCAAGAAAAACAAATTCCACTGACAGGCACACACACAATCACATCGCACTCCACAGGTGTCTACATGCCGCCCAGCAGTGTTCCTTCTCCTGGGGCACGGAGCTGAGCAGTGAACAATAGACTCTGATAAAATACACAGATCCATATTCATGTCCGTTCACTCTATACAATCTAACAGTATATAATCATGTTGAATAGCCAGGCTGATTGCTGTCAGACTCCCAGAAGGGAAAATGGCGCCAGCTATTTTCTCCAGAGGGAGGCATGTAATGTGTGCGCTGTTAGACTGCAAAGAATCTGGGTGTGACCCTAGATAACAAACTGTCCTTCACTGCAAACATCGCTGCAACAACCCGCTGCTGCAGATACACTCTTTACAACATCAGGAGGATACATCCCCACCTGACCCAGAAAGCGACGAAGGTTCTGGTCCAGGCTCTCATCATCTCACGCCTAGACTACTGCAACTCCCTCCTGGCTGGTCTACCTGCATGTGCCATCCGACCTCTGCAGCTCATCCAGAATGCAGCAGCTCGTCTGGTCTTCAACCTTCCTAAATGTTCCCACACCACACCGCTCCTCCGCTCACTTCACTGGCTTCCAGGAACTGCTAGAATCCACTTCAAGACACTGGTACTTGCGTACCATGCTGTGAATGGTTCTGGCCCTTCCTACATCCAGGACATGGTTAAACCATACACCCCAGCACGTGCAATGTAATGTAATGTTAGCAAAGAGATGTTTCTTCACACAAAGACGTTCATATGAAATAGAAAAGTGCTTAAACTCAAATAAAAAGACTACTTGTTCAGTGTAGTTACACAATACTGCATTGATTTGTATTCACTGGTTCATGGAAGCTATTCAAACATATTTTCAATAAAAAGCAGGTGAATTGTATTTACTTTAACCTGTATAAAAGAGAAGATGCCCTTAAATTCTATATAAAAAGGTATATCTTATTTGTCCAGTGTAGTAATATTATCTAGTATGGATTTTGAGTTCCTGGGTCACATGACATATTGAATATGTGCAGACAGACTGACTGTCTGCAAGCACTTATTGCTTGTCTTACATTTTCTTTCAGCATCATTATTTGTAGTAGTTTGTGCACACTGAAACTCAGGCTTTGGGCCTCAGGGCATAATGTAGTACTACTACATGAGACTGCACTTAGTCTTTCTCCTTCCTGTGTGTGTGAGTAAGCAAGCATGTAGAGTAAGAAGAGCAAGAAAACAGCAAGGACTCTGCAGTGTGTAACTTAAGGAGCATGTAAATGTAAGCTTTAGCCACTTGAGTGTGAGTGTGAGTGTGAGTGTGAGTGTGAGTGTGAGTGTGTGTGTGTGTACTTCTACTACTCATGCTGTGGGGTAAAGTCTTTGGTTTTTTTTATGTAAGGGTTTGCTTTAGCATGTAGCATTTTTGATTAACTCTATTGAGGATAATTTAAGTAAAGCAATGTCCTCCTGAGTGACAAAAACAAGTTTGTGTATCTGTCTCAGTGTGAGTGTTTCAAGAGGACAGCATTAAGGAATGCCTCGGTTTAAAACCTGCCAAGAGCACTTTCCCATACGCCATGGAGCCAAGACTTCCACAACCAGCCAAGAATAGCACCAGCTCTCTCTCTCCCTCTCCCTCTCTCTGTCTCACCCACACACACACACTCAAGCACTCACACTCTCTGCTCTTTGGATTCAACGAGACCGAGAGTGATAGTGTGAAGGAGGGGAGTATAACCTCACACACTTCAATCGGCACAGTGAAGGAGACAGAAAAAAAGGAATATTATAGAAACATGATTTGGAAGCACTGTAGTTATGCCAATAAGGCACATTGAGAAGACAGAAAAACATAGAAATCCTACGTTCGGATGAAAATTATAATAATCGCCGACACGCTTTTAGAAATCAAAATTCACGCTTAAAAGCTTTGATGAAATAAACTGAAATGACCCCAGATAAAAATTGGGGTAGCGAAACAGAGCAAGCAAGTGAGAGATGAAGACAGACAGGGGAACTGCAGCAATCTCCGAACAACCTGCTCCCTGTGGGGTAAATGAGAGCGCTCAGTCTGTGTGTGTTTGTGTTAGTGCATATGCATGTGTTTGTTTGAGTTCATGTAAACAAGCTTGTCTGTTTAAGACAAGGACCAGAGTGCACTCCCTTCTCTCATTCAGAGGCACCAAATGCTGAGGTAAGAGGACAACAGGCAGCAACATGGTTTCCACTCCAAAAGCATTCACACTGTTTTATCTCAAAGAACAATGTCCTTTTTCCAAAATGTTTATCTGTAAAGCTGGTTAATAGCAGTGTTTAAGTACGACTGACAAGTGTTGGGCAGATCTGATCAAACCAACCAATCAAATAATCCTAAATTTCACCCTGATACTCATCATAATGCAAAAAATAAATTAAGCAATTACATGGAGGTCAGTGACTTTAGATTTGTATACAGTTGAGTTTGTTGCTCATAACATTCAGCACATATAACTCTTTAATGTCTGCACTGTTGATGCCTGGACTGAGGAATAATGAAATGTTTTTAATTAGTTTGCGATGCACATTAGGAGCCTGTAGCTGGACAGATCAGTGCTGCCTTGAGACGCAACCTGCCAATTAGTATCCTGACACTCAAGTGAAGTCCAACATTAATCTCCCACTCTGCGTGCAGACTCTGCTGGAGGTTGCTTAGTGTTTGTTATTAAAGTCACCCATGTCCATTGTTTATTGCTCACGACAGCCGTAAACAGACACGCAGAGTATCCCTCAGGGAACGAGGAGTGGAAAATAACACTCATCTCCAAACAGGCGAGGCAATCTGAGAGGAAAGAACTTGGAAAAAACTTTGCTTGAATGTTTGTTCCTATTGATTTTCGCTGGAAGAATGCCTTATAGCGAGTAGAGAGACTATCCATCAATGAAATAACCCGAGTTAAAATCCTTGAACTCGACGATTTGCTCTGCGGAAATGTTTGCAGGCAAGATAATCGCCGGCAGCTCTAAAGGTGCTTTTCTGCAGCTGACCCTACGATCTTACTTCCCTCTGGAAAGGGAGAAGTGAAAACAAAATGTCTCCCCTGGGACTCAATATTACCACAAAGAAAGAGAGAATGCTATTTTGCTGTAAGTACTTTTGAGAATAGTTTTGTGCTTCTCAGAATGGCAGATTTGTGTATATAGAAATAAATCAATGAACATTCAAAGACATCACATACCCAAACATACACATAAGATAAGTACTGAATATAAACAAAGCAATAAACTATAAAACACCCCCCCCCCCCAATTCCTCGGGCCTTACAGAGACATTATTAATAGGGTGTTTTTCGCACTCTCAGCGCTGCCAGTAAGGCTTCTCTTCTCGCTGGAAGATCCCTCACTGACTGATACCTGAAGGTGTTATGTATGAAAATATATTTCTGCTCCAACAGAGAGCTCACATGGACAAACACGTAGTCACGAGGCAGCAAAGCATTCCCTTTCCTAAAGTTGCCTCTCCTCCAATCACAGCACAGCAGGAACACCCTTATCTAGCTGAGGCCCTCTAGCGTCATTTCAGAAAGTGTAAGATAAGAGTAGAGATAGTTGCAGCACACTGATGTTAACTTGCAATGAAATGTAATAGAAACACAATGTCTCGGTGCTTTAGACCTTCATGATGTGTAGCACAGTGCTTCAGTGCCAAATCTGTATTATTATGAGTACAATAATGCAAATAAACGAAAGTGTGTGTGACCTCTCTCTTCTGTTTCCTTTGGACTTTTCCTCCTACGCACATGTGTACAAGAAATTGAAGGTGTTTATCAGCCTTCACAGTCCAGCAACTGAAAGATGCCTTCTTATCTTTCCGACTGTTTGATGCTGTGAGAAAGTGAATCAAACATACTATTTGGTAAACACATTATATTTCATGACAGAGAAGGAGGAATTAGGAGAGCCATTTATTTGAACAGAGCCATACATTTACGATGAGCTCTGGATTAAAGCAATCGAGAGGAAACTGTGAGCTGTCCATGTGATGAGCTGCCACGTCCCTCACATTCAAATAAAATGCGCTTTACTTAACACGCATCTGGAATGTGACCAGGGCGATACGTGTTTTAAGCAAAGCTCTTGGCTTAGAGGAAAACACGGGGTTATAAAGTCCTTGACGTCAGATCTTATAACATCAAATTAAACATGGCCGTCCGACTAGCAGCTTTTGGGTTGTAATAGCAACATGGTGGCAGTTTGTCAGCAATGATTCAACAGTCAGCAGTCAACCTCTGTCCTCAAGCTTGAAAATCACAACATCAACATAAGCTCAACTAAGAGTAAGATATACGTCTCCATCTATTCATAAAATCATCTCACATAGCAAAAAAAAAAATCTGAATTTACTTATATGAAAAGTAGGGATATGTGTGACAATCTCACCTCATTCAACTCCTCCAGACCCCCCTGGTTTGTCAGCAGGTGGTACAGCCCATGGAGAGGGTTCCAGACTTTCCCAGAATGCAGTGCGTTGACTCAGGGACTCAGCACTCCCTGGTGGATGACAACAACAGCCAGAGTTAACACTAAAGTAGGAAAAGGACAGAATATAACATGATAGAGAGAAATAATACAGCTTACTCCTAGAAAGCAGGAAAAATATCACTGTGCATCCTATATTGATAGTAAAAATATATAAATAAAGGCTTTCCATGAAATTCATATTTTACTTTTATTATTCAGCATTTTGTCCCTTTTTGAGCAAATTAATGTGTGTGTGGGACAGTGAGGAAGGGAGATTAAGCAGAGAGAAAGAAACAGATGATTTAAGATTTGGGGGTGTTATTGATTCTATTTAATTCATTATAATTATGATTGAATTCCACCGTTATCGTCAATACTAGTATATCTCCAGACCTCAGATTCAAATAGTGTCACACCACTTACATGTACATCACTATTAATGTTGCACAAGTCAAAACTTGAATGGAATGGGTTACAGCTTAAGTGTACAGTACAAGAAAGTCTTTGAGACATTTATTGAAATACCAATGAAAACCCACATAGATATCAATTCTTCAAAGGCTTTTAACATTTCTGCCAATCCTTTCCTTTCAATACCTTTGCTTAAGCCCTTTAAACCCTCCTCTTGTTTGACATTTTCACTGTGCCTTTTTTTCATTCTGTATCTGTAATTATACGGCGTAATGTTTTACCGTTTTAAAAACTGCAATGCAAATGCAGGTCATCATTATAAACAGGACCCATCATTTTCATGGGGGGAAAAAAAAGCTCAAGTGCATCTCAAAAGACATCAAATGTGCAACAAGCTACTTAAGCAGACACCCACACACCGGCATAAGAGACAGACTGGCTGATCGTCGACACTCTGTGGGACTAATTAGGCAGGTTGCGGTGGAATGATGGGGATGTTACGGAGAAACGAGAGACATGTGTGTATGCGTGTGTGGGACGTCACACATCCTACTGACCCACTTCTTACATGTTTCATGACAAGGAAAGAGGTGGGTGGGAGTATGTTTGTGTCGCTGCCCAGCTGTGGACATGTGTTTTGCAGTTATACAGAGGGAGGAATTACAACATGTGTTTGTGGTACATAAGTAATGGCAAGATATCTCATGGTATGCATGATGACTCCATTCTACAGGGGATTGAGAGATACGGGGGAAATGTGATATTATAATGGCACAGTGATGCATAATGAGAGAAAGAAACAGAAGTGTGGTGCGGCAGACATTGTAAAATCAATATCCACAGTGGGCTATAGTACAGTGTCAGGTTTAAATTAAGCATGTAAGCACACAAACCATAAGCTGCAGGCTCACAGAGTTTGTTGTGCCCTAAAGTTGTTTGTGATGTGTGTATGTAAAGCAGAAAAATGATATGTACTGAGGCCATGGATTAGCAGACACCAACTGGCAAAGGAGGCTATCATGTGGTGTTAAAAAGACAAGGCAGAACGAGGGATGGAGATCAGAGAGAGGAAAAGAAGAGAGAGAGAAACAACAAAGTTTAAAGGAAAGGAGAAACGTAGGAATAATCCAGAGGAAGACAGATGGAGAGAATAAAATGGATGAAGAGGTAAAGCAGAAAGAGAGGTAGAGACAGATGGTGGCAGAAAAGGCAGATAGAAACTCACTGGGTGACAACACTGGCACAGCCAGCGACGCACAGCGGGGGGGATGGAAAGCTGAAAAATGTCAGCGTAAAAGAGAGAAGGACGAAAGTGAGAGGGCGGGCAGAGGAGAACTCTTTAGGAAAACTACTACGATAGTTGAGTCTTTAAAGATGTCAAGTTTAAATATATTGCATCACCTAGTATGGCCTAAGCACAACCAAGGGATTACCTGGTAAGTCATTGTATTTAAAAGAAACTAAATAACTCAAACTAAAAAAACTAAACTAAAATGTTGTTAAATAAACTATACGGCAAATAAAAAAAACTCCAACATTTTACAAGGCAGTGCCAGGGTCTCATAAAACTATAAGAAGGCTTTGGGACTCCCAGGGGGAAATGGTTGCTGGAAAGAAGTTATGTCTGGCAGGCATTTCAAATCACAATGAAAACATAAAAGCTGTCACGGTGAGAACGCCGTCAAGATAACCTGTTGCTGAATTTCAAAATGTACACCCAGTCTGTACATTTCAATTGACAGCAAACCAAACATACAATGCTGAAACAAACAAAGGCAATATAAAAGCTTTTCAGGCTGACTGGAAGCTACAACAAAACACACCACTCCTCACTTTGTCCCAATCAATCAGGAATGAAGCAGGCTAAATTAGTCAGAAATGGCTCAGTCTAAACCACATTAAATGAACAACTGATTGAATTGCAGAGCACCTGCAGTGAACAGAGTGTGTGTGTGTGTGTGTGTGTGTGTGTGTGCTGTGTGTGTGTGTGTGTGTGTGTGTGTGTGTGTGTGTGTGTGTGTGTGTGTGTGTGTGTGTGTGTGTGTGTGTGTGTGTGTGTGGGTAGCAGACATGTGTGCTTTCAGGTTTTTCTCTGAGAATACCTACTACACATCATTGCATTGGATTCGATTAGCAGACGCTTTTGTGACATACAATAAGTGCATTCAACCTCCCAACTAACAGCTAAGAGCAGGTTCAGTGCTACAGTACAAGTACATCATTGCCTAAAGCACATCTACAGCGTTCACTCATTGAAACACACAGATTCAAAGACATATTTAATGCATGTCTAGACATCTACCTGACCCTGTCATAAAGAGAAACTCAAAATGAGTTAACGGGGAAGGTTGGCCAGTACAGCTGATTGTTAGAAGGACACAGTGTTCAAGTGGCGGAATGGGTGCTTTAGACTCTTTAAAAAGGATAAAAGTGCAATCTTTTATGTGCATCTACAGCTGTTTTATCACACAGCGGGTGAAATAGTTCACCATTTTCTGTCATTTAAATGTCTAGATCTAGATCAAAAGGCGATAATTTCAACATGCCTAACAAGTGTTCTCTGTGTGAGTGTTTGTGTACTTGACTTTATGCTGGCGTGATTACACCATGAATGCTTTTGTCCACTCAGCCATCACTTCATCTGTGTAAGTGCTCGCATTCTTCCCATTCTCTCTTCACCAAGTGTAGTCAAAAAAATGTTGTCCACCCACAATTGCCATGGCGGTGGCCAAACTCTTTGCCTACTGTACAAGTTTTGACTAACAGTGCAGTCTTTTTTTTTTTTTAAATCTGTGCGACCACAAGTACTGGGTTCAAATGCAAACATCAGCAACATATTTACTGCCTCTGAAGGGCGCAGAAAATAAAAGATAAATATGAGGTTACAGTAAAAGTGAGTACTAATTATGAATTTAGAGAGGTGCGAGTACATCTCAAATGTTCAATTTCTTTTTCTACCTACTTAGACAATTTCCAAGTCCTGGAGTACACAGTTCATCATTCATTACAAATATGACAGACAATCACACACACAGGAACACACACACACATAAACGGAATACTTTGGGAGCTGACGTAGTGTCTGACAGCTGTTTGGTTGGCTGAGGCAGAAGAATGCTGAGAGTCTTTCTGTTCGTGTAGACTGAGCGACTGACCATCAGTGTAGTGTAAAGGAAATGCCTTCCTCAACCACAACCTCATTTTCCTGGACTGCAACATATCTGCCATACCACAAGAGAGGAATCAGCCCTCTGAAGGTTCAAGGTGCTCAAAGCAGGGAGGAATTTTATCTTGGGTGCACACATGTCTGGAAAGACCAGTGTCCTTTTCTTACCGCCATACTTTATCTACCGTCCCAGACTCCTTTGCTAGTGCTGGTGGAAGTGTGTACGTGGCAGCTGTGTGAGTTTCAGTTCCAAAGCACAAGTTCCTGTTGCTGACCTGAACTATTTGTAATATTCAAGTTGATGATACGCTGCTGGAAGGAAGGAAAGAAGATCACAAGCCACATACAAATCATTCAGCAGAGACAAACATAAAAGAAAGGTCAGCATTTCCAGGTTTATAATACTGTCTCTCTTTATCCCTCCACTTTACTCTTCCAAATCACCATTTATAGCCATCCTCAAATCTGAAGCTCATGTGAGTGACAATCTGGGATATTTGCACATCACACCGGACTGTAAGAAGTAAAGGTTGCTACTACAAACTGAGAGGGATCTACAGCCCACTGCTACACTTCATAATATTTTACTGATGGAGGTCAGACTTCTCTCCCACTCTCTTAAATGAGAACTGACCTAATTTACTACGTTTTCTCTGTGGCTTAAGTGACTGAGAAGATTCAAGCCACAGGCATGAACTGTTTTAATGTGTGCAACGACCTTGTCTACATCTGTTTTAACTAACAGCTTGTCTGCCTTCTAAGCTGTCATTTCTTGTGTCTTCTGAGCCAAAAAGAAGACATTCTTCAATGTTTTGATAAAACAAAGCATTGACCTTCAGAGGGGAAAAGAGCTTAGCTGTGAAGTGATATGTACCCTTAAATTGAGCAACTGATTTAATTAGCTTAATAAACTTAAAAAAAACATAGAATTGGCAATGATGAAAACAGCTATTTTCTAAGTTAAGAAAACACTGTATTCTTGCAAGTTAGCTTTCGTTGTATTTCTCTCCCTCAAATTAAACCTACAGCTATGTGACTCGTCATTAGTATACTGAAAGCTCATTGGACAGCTACTCTCTGGGGAAGGTAAGGGAAGGGAGAATCCTGCATGCACAAAACCTAACAACTTCTGTTTCCTTGTAGCTTTCCTTGGAGGCAGCTGTTGCTTTTTACATTTTCTTTTTTGCTTTCCGTTTTCACTTGTTCCACACATTCACAGACTCACAGTCACTGGCACAACCATCCCATCTTTTAATAAAGTACAGGGTAGAACGTCCGGTCACTTTTTGTGGCTGTACAACCTCACTTGTGGGTGAAGCACACATAC